>NW_026526666.1:58106838-59497463 GCF_024362965.1 Panthera pardus
TTTGGGATTATTAGTTATGCAGCATAAGTTATCCTAAACTGACAGACACATCAGCATTTTAATTGTGAGGACCATATAGATTTATGTTTGTAGTTACTGTGAACACCAAATATATGTGTGTCTCTATATATACATAATATATAAAATGTTACTTTAATACATATTAAATACTTAAACACAAATTTATATATTACATATAGTGTATATCGTATATATTATATTAAACAAAGTAACAGTGTATTGGGCATATAATAAATTGTGGTTGCAATGCTATTATAGTTATTTCAGACAAAACATTTTTGTTATTTCTACGCCTTTTTTTCTAGACAATTTGATCTTTTCCTCACTGGAGTCACAGAACAATATGTTCCCCCTACTGACTCCAGGGTCAGCATAGGCTCTTTCGCAGGGCTGCTGCATGGTGAAACCCCAGGTGCTACCACTGGCTGTCCTCCCCTCGTAGTGAGTGGCATCCTCTGGAGTTGGACTGTGGATAGCCACGGGTAGGGGCCTGCTCCTTGGCCGGGCGGGCGTAGGATAATTTTTGTGATCGGAAAGCTACTCACCTCATCAACCATGTCTCTCCGTATTTCTGCCAAACTAGTGAGCTCCTATCAATTCCCTAGACAGGTTAGGTCCTCTGTCATTTTCACGTCTTTATATAAGCTATTTTTTTCTATAAGAAGTCTCTCATCACACGTGGCATACCTAGCCCTACATGTCAGCTCTTCAATGACATTTTTCTTGACTCTCAGCTGGTTGGTTGCTTCCTCCTTCATTCTCTGAGAGTTTTATTCCAAAGCTTTAAAGTCCTATATCCATGTAATCTCTCCCAGTTACCCTGAGCTTTTTGGGGGTGCCTGTGCCTGAGTTTTGGTGCATAAAGGAGATGCTCGGTAAATGTTTGTTGGACCTATGGGCTGGGGGTGAGCCACCAAGTGACTACGGCAGAACAGAAGCTTTAAAGGTGCAGGGTGGCAAGCATTTCCTGCTGCTGTGCAAGAAGCCTCTTAGTTCTATGTGCCTCAAGTTCACAGTCAGAGACTGCATACTAAGGTCCCTGCTACTTCCAGAATCCTGATTTGTGGGGAGAAGAACTTCCGAAATGGCAAATCAAGGACCTCCAAAAGCCACTCCTCTATAAAAGCAACAAGCAAAGTAGCAAAAGTTGTCAGAGTCAGCATTTCTGGAACCCTGAAAAGTAACCAAAGTCTTGCAACAATCTGAGCATTTGTTTAAGGCAGAAAAAATAAAAATAAAAGAGCTGGGTCTCAATCAGAACGGCAAGCGCTGTGGCATGTGAACCTGCCCTATTCCTGCTCTCTTCTCCCCAGCTCTGCAGTCTCCTTGAAAAGCAGCAGCCTCCCAACTATGGAGGTGAGACAGCCAAGTGCCAAGCAACCACTGGAGGGAGCGGGGTAGGGGTGGGGTGGGGAGGGTGGGCAGCTGGAGCAGCCCGAAGGCACCGTGCCCAAACAGTGGTCGCTACCTGACCTGTCTGGCAGTTCCTTGAAAAACCCCATTTTCAGGGCATATCTTTTTTTGACCTGACTCAAAGTTCAGTCTGTGTGAACCACACCATAAGGCATTCGTTTAAAACAAAAATCGGTAACAATTGTACCACACTGTGGTCACCCCAGGTGGCAATACCCAATGGTGCTAAGGAGAGGATGAAAAGGGAAAACCCGGGAAGGAGATGTCCATGGGGCTTCCAACAGTTCTGGCATATTTCTGGGAATCTAAATGGCCAGGTACATGGAAGGACCTGGCAAGGCCCAGATCTCTCACTCTGGCCAAGCCTGAGGCTCACAGGAGGAAAGCAGGAAATGAAGGCTAAGACAGAGTTGTGAAGTACCTGCTAGAGTGTCAGATGTAACCTGACTCCTATGCAGAGCCCTGAGAGGCTTCAAGGCATTTAAGGAAACTTCTGTCCACAGGGTAGCTGGACTCAGTGCTAACAGAGGAGAATGCCCACCGGCTGCCCTTAAGGAGGAACAGAAATTTTACAGAATCAGCCCCAGAAAGTCACCAGACAACAAGCAACAAAAATAACAACAGCAATAATAACAGACCTGGGTGGTTCCTGATCTCCAGAGTCTCCTCATTATACCATTTAAAATGTCAAATTTTTAACAAACAAGTTATAAACCACGTAAAGAAACAGGAAACTATGGCTGACACACAGGATCCAGAGCAAACAACAGAAACTCCCTGAGGATGTCCAGACAGTGGATTTATGAAACAAAAAAAACTTAAGATGAGTTATTTTTAACAGCTTTAAATTATTAATAAATTCTAATATTTATTCAGTTTAAAAGACTTTAATGTGAGATATTTTTGCACATATTTTTGGTGTGCAACTTGTCTTTGTATGTAAGTATGCACTGTGAAAAAAATCACCACAATCAAGCTACATAACTTATCCATCCTCTTTATAGTTAACCTTGTGTGTGTGTGGCGGGGGGGGGGGGGGGGGGGGAGGTGGTGGTGGTGAAGATCTATCCTCCTAGAAAATGTCAAGTACAAAATGCAGTAGTGTTAACTATCATCACCACGATGAACATTAGATCTCCAGAACTTTTCACCCCACATAACTGAACCTTTTTGTACACTTTAATGAACATCTCCCCATTTCCCACACCCCCCAGCCCCTGGCAACCACAATTTTACCCTGTGCATTTATGAGTTCGGCTTCTTAGATTTCACATTTAAGTGAGATCATGCAGTATTTCTCTTTGTCTGTCTGTCCTACTTCACTTACCATGTCCTCCAGGTTCACCCTTGTTGCAAATGGCAGTGTTTCCTTCTTTTTCAAAGGTTGAAAAATACTCCTGATTTCTTCTTATTGCCACATCAGAGGACTGTCTTCCATTTCTAATATCCCCTTACTTTTTAGCCTGCCCTATTATTTATTATGGATAGCACACAGTCTTGCTTTTTTTTTTTTTAATCCATTCAGCGTCTGTATCTTTTGATTGAAAAGTTTAATCAATTTTTATCTAAAATATTGATACAGAAGAATTTATTACCATTTTGTTAACTGATTTGTTTGTTTTGTAGCTCTTTTCATCTTCTCTCCTGCTATCCTCCTTTATGGTTTTTTTTTTTTTTTTTTCCTATGGATAGGCTTTTATTCTTTGCTCATTTTCTTTTGTGTAACTTCTGTAAGTATTTTCTATGTAGTTAATGTGGGGCTTACATAAACTGTGGTTATAACAATCTATTTCAAGTGGGTAACTTCATGTATAAACAAATCTCTACACTTTTACCGCTCCTCCTCCCCCCATTATATACTAATGATGTCACAGTCAACAACTATTTATATTGTGTATGCATCAACATCATTTATAGTTGCTGTGAATAATCTCATCATTTACTCACCACTATAATAGTAACACAGTATTCTGTTTTTGTCTATATTTACCTTGGCCAGTGAGTTTCATACCTCCTTATGTTCTTGTGTTGTTGCTATTTAGCATTCTTTCATTCAACTTGAAGAATCCCCTTTAGTATTTTTTTTTGAGAGTGAGCCCAAGCACATGATGGAGGAGGGGCAGGGGGTGAGGGGGAGAGAGAATCTAAAGCAAACTGCATGCTCCACCCTGAGCCTGACCCTCACTAGGTCATGACCTGACCTGAAATCAAGAGTCTGACACTTAACCCACTGAGCCACCCAGGCCACCCCCTCTCCCTTTAGTAATTCTTGTCAGGCAGGTCTAGCAGTAATGAATTCCTTCAGCTTTTGTTTATCTAGGAGTCTTTACCTCCTTTTTATTTTTGAAGGACATGTATGTCAGGATTAGTACTCCTGATAGGTAGTTTTTGTTTTTGTTCTTTTTCCTTTCAGGTTTCTGAATATATGGTCCCACTATGTATATTCAGACTGCAAGATTTTGCTGAAAACTCTGCCCATAGTCTTAAGGGGTTCCCTTGTGTGTAATATGCCATTTTTCTTTTGCTGTTTCAAAATTCTGTCTTTAACTTTTGACAGTTTGTCTTGGTGTGAGTCTCCTTCATCTTATTTGGTATGTTTTGGGCTTTATGGATCTGGTTTTCTATTTTTTTCTCCCAGGTTTGGAAAGCTTTCCGGTATTATTTCTTTGAGTAAAGCTTTCCACCCATTTCTCTTTCTTCCTTCCAGGACTCCCATAAGGAGTATTACTTAAGTCCCTTAAGCTATCTTCACATTTTCATTCTTTTTTCTTTGTGCCCATTTTACTGAATGATTTCCAATGACCTTTTAGTTTCATTGATCTTTTCATCTGTTTAATACACTCTGTTAGTAAAGCTCATTTTTTAAGTTTTCAGTTCAGTTATTGTATTCTTTGACTCTATGATTTCTGCTTGGTACTTTTTAATATTTTCTCTTTGTTTATATTCTAACTCTGCTCATGCGTTGTCGTCCTGAGTTTGGTGAACATTGTTATGATCATTATTTTTCATTTTCTGTTAGGTAAATCACAAATCTCCATTACATTAGGGTCAGTTTCTGGAGATTTACCTTGTTCTGTTATCCAGAACAGATTTTCCTCTTTCTTCATTTTCCTTGACACTCTATGTTGCTTTCTGTACATTAGATAAAACACCCACCTCTCCAAGTCTTCACAGACTGGCCTCACATAGGAGATGAGCCTCACAAATCAGCCTGGCCAGAGATTGTGGATGCCTCTCAAACCTCTGTGCTTGTCCAAGCTGTCATCCTTGTTTTTGGTGGCCCCCAGGAGAGCAGAGAATGCCAAGTTCTGTTAGTGCCTCCAGACAGGTGAGGTAAAAGCCAATTCCTCACACAGCAGCTGGAAAAGTTGGAACACTACATGTGTAGTCCAATTCCTTCCCTCCTCAGGGAGAAGCTAGGAGCCAGAGTTTATCACTGAGCTGGGCAGAGGAACTGTGGCAAATTCCTCCTCCCTCATTTAGGCCACACACTCTTTCAAATGGCTACTTTGTCTCCTGTTGCCCCAGGGTCCTCATAAATGTTGAGTCACATAGCTCTCCTAGCTGGGTCAGAAGCCAGTCCCTTGGGTAGTGGCTGGAAAGGCTGAGGGGAGGGAGGTTAGGTCTAAAGTCCATCTGTTTCTAGGGAGCAGCTGGGGACTTGGTTTTACTGCTGCAGCGTTGCTGAGTACAGGAGCTGCAAGAAGTAAGTACCCATACACCTTTTCAAAAATCCCAGACATTAGTCATTACCTGTGCAATCAGCTCCCAGAAACAGGCAAGTTAGAAGCCAGGTTGTCAGTTGGCAACTGGAAAAGTCAGGGTGGTAGTATAGTCTACCTTCCAGAGAGGTGCTGGGTTTTATTGCTGGAGCGAGCTGAGATGAGGAGTCCTAAGAAGAGCCTACAGGATCATTGAAAGCTGTCGCTTTCTCTGTGCACCCGAAGGGACTACTGAAGGCTGGGCCTTGTCAGCTCCTAGAGAGAAGAAAGTTAGAAGTTAGACCCTCAGGCAGCAGCTGGAAAAGTGAGGGCACTAGATGTAGAGTTCAACTCCTTCCAGGGAGAAGCTGATGGCTAGGTTTTTTTCACTGGAGTCAGCCAGGGGCGGTGGGGTAGGAGGGTCAATACAGGAAGTACCCACCAGTTTGATCACGCTTTCAGAGGACTGGGGATTGCCTACCCCATCAGCTTCTACATGCAAGCTGATGACTAGGCCAGCCCTCAGGCAGCAGCTGGAAAAGTTACAGTGCTAGATGTGCAGTCAGACCTGTCCAAGGGTGAAGCAGGGAACTGAGCTTTATTGCCTGCCACTCAGCACTGAGCCAAGGGAAGGGCTCTGGGAAGTGTTTGTGTGCCCACTGAAAACCATGTCCTTGTTGTTTGAGGTCCCAGGACACTAGCACATCCCAGGCCTCATCAGCTCCCAGAGATGATGCCTTAGTTAGAAGCTAGTTCTTTACGTAGCAACCATAAAAGTCGGGATGCTAGATGCATGGTCCAAGCCTTTCACTCCCTAGGGAGAAGCTGCTTGTTGGGGGTGGGGGCAGGGCTCCACCCAATTGTGTGGTGCGTTGCTGGGGGTGGGGTTTATGGTGAAAGTGTGTCTCAGCTCTTCTTACCTGTTTCAGCGTGGGT
The DNA here is from genome assembly GCF_024362965.1 of Panthera pardus. NCBI lineage: Eukaryota > Metazoa > Chordata > Mammalia > Carnivora > Felidae > Panthera > Panthera pardus. The sequence continues at coordinate 58,112,910 of NW_026526666.1, forward strand.
ATTTCCTTAGTCACCTGGTATGCACAAGTCTCTCTCAAGTGTTTTTCTGCATTTCTCTCAGAGATACCGATCCATGTGCAACAGTTTATTGAATCCACGGGTGGAGCATTTCTTAATTTCTTGCCCACTCAGATACTCCTTTAATGCATTTCCCTTTCTCTTCAGAGCGTCTTGAGACTGGATTTCAAAAGAAAACACTCTGTCCATCGTCAGCAAGTCTAGTTCAGCTAGTACATATGTATCGACTGTGCAGAAGATACTGTGCTAAGTGCTGGAGGGGAAACAGAGATGAACCAGATATGGCCAATGACCTCAAGAAACTTAGTGTAGTGGGGCATTAAAAAAAAAAAAAAAAAAAAGGTTGATCACATTACGGTCACTAAGACAAAGAATTGGAAAACTTCAGAAAGACAGATCTGTCATCTTATTCGAGAAAACTTGGAAGGATTTATGAAAGAGGGAAATATTTGAGGTAAAGCAAGCAGCAGGTCTGAACTGCAAGTTTTACTACTTACTGGGAGCAAGTTGCTGTGGCCCAGCTGGGCAAGGGAACCAAGTGTTCACCATCACAATCACGGCCGGCTTAACAATCCAACTTCAGCTCTATCCCTGAGCATGTCACTGTGTGCAGGAAGGTGTCTGAAGGTTTCACTTCACGACATTTCTGTGGTCACGTACCACTGGAAACTTCAGAGATGTAGAATGTGTCCATTCAACCTAGGCATCTAGAAGAAGCTGTCCAATTCAATTTTTTGTGATGATAGAAATTTCTTTACTTGCACTGACCAATACTGTAGCCACTAGGCTAATGAGGAAATACAACTTAATTAAAATTTGTTTAAATACATATTGTGGCTAGAACCACCACATTGGTCAGTATAGGTCAAGAATCTCTGGTAGGGAACTAATCACAAAATTATGGGATGATGTTGGGCCAGCATTTATTGTAAAATTCAGAAAGTCCACTTTATGGAATCATGTTCTTTTGGCAACGTGGGGATCTATCTAAAGTGAGATGGGACTTTATTCTCATTTTTGCATGTCTGGCACATGAACTTCATTCATGTGATAAAACAAATATTTACTGGGCATCTATTAGCAGCAACAGAATTAAGCCTTTCCAAGACATGTTGTACTTTCCTAAAAATTTCACAATTCATTGTGACACACATGTATAGAATGGGAAATAAGGATGCTGGAAACAACAAAACAAAACAAAACAAAACAAAGTGGCTTTAAGAAACATTGCTTAAGAGAAATTCAGGTGGGAAGTGGCAGCTGATATGGCTAAATGGTGGTATCAGGGATCCAAGCTCCTTAGTCTTTGTTATTCCATCGTCCCTGAGGGTCACATCTCTTTGGCCAGACCTTAAATGGCCCCATGTAGTTACAATGGGGTCTGGAAAGTAATTATCCTCCCCACCCCCCCCGGTCACTGGATAGTGAAATCACAAGCTAAAATATGGCATTCTGTTACCAAAGGAAGAAGGGGATAATGGATATTGAGGGATAAGCAGCAATCTCTGCCAAAGAAAACCCAGAAATATTCTGGATTTCATGATAATGGAAAATGTCTAGATCCCCATGTGAAACTGGAGACATAAAAAGGGAACACCAAAAAAATCACTCCTACACACCTTCTCATTCACCAAAAAATTCAATGAAAAACTAAATTAGAAGAATTAATGCAATTATTTTTTCTTTAACAAACTAAATATTTTAAGTCCTTTATTTAAAGCAGCAAATAAATGTGCACTTGTAGCCACTAAAAATCCACCATCACTGTCAGACACAGAAATCAGAAAGTTTATTTAAAACGTTTCACAACTATTATATTGTTATTGGACAATCATTTATTTAAAATAATATCCTAAATACTTACAAAAATAAATCAAGTATTGCTTCTATTTTTCAAGTGTCAAAGTCTTTTGCCATAGAAAATAGAAAGAACCTTTGTAAACTAAACGTAACATTTAAGCTACATCAAGTTTAATAACTGCACACTATTTTCTTTAATGGCTGTGCTTTACAAATTCCCAAGCTACTTCTTTGTAATGTATAGGTTCACAACAGGAATGTATGCATACAGCCATACATACACATTTTTACATAGGAATGTTTCTCATTAAATATGCCTATAGAGAACCTAACATAGTACTGTGGCCTAAAAGCCACCCCATAGAGCCCAATGTGCCACTATACAGAAACAGGTGTAGATGTAGAAGCATTATCTAACATTCAAATTAGCAATCCAGTTATCAGATGATGACATCTTAATGAGGGATACTCAGTTTAGTGTTTCTAGATAAGACATTAATTCTTAATCTATACTAAATCATAAGAGTTCAACAGCCTGATTCACTGAAAAAAAAAACAAAACAGAATAAACTTCAAATATTTCTCAATACATTAAGTGATCATTGTCATATGTATACACACTTTTAACTTAAAAAGAGAAAGGAATATTAACCTTAGAGCAAATGCTCAACATTAAAGATCGCTTCCAAACTGGTCTGGGGTTGTACTTTTATCAGTGGGGCATTCAAGACCTTACCATACAGACAGATAGATGCTGGCTTTCTCTTCCCTGGCATATGCACTCAAAACACAGACATAAATCATAGTTCGTGATGAATATTTATAATGCTGTACCACCCACAGGGTGTCAATCTCACTACATTAACCAGATGTGGAAAATAATCTCACTTCTGATCAGTTCCTGAATTTCCATAAGGTTAATCACAATAATACAGAACTTTACATTAGTCTTGTATAAATACTCCTGTATCAAGCATTTTAAATTCTACTTATCAACTAGAAAAGTGATAAATCACAAAATTTGCTTTTTCTCTATTAAAAAAGAATCTAGCTTTCTGTCCTTATTCAGAAATTGCACAAATTATTTAGAAATTCCAAATATAATAATTGAAAATTTATGAGCAATTGACTGTGAAAATACTAAATTATTCAAATTGATGTTTTACAACAAATTCCAATAAAAGGGAGCTTGAAGAACTTGTAAAATCTCAATTATGAGCAAATAGTAAACACCAAAGGAGCAGATGTCCTACACTGACCAAAATATACCAAAACGCCATAATATTTGGAAAATTTTAATCAGCATGCTAAAATATTTTCACAGGGCTATTTCATTTCACTAAAAGTTGCAGGCAGGCAGACTATAGGAATATACAAAAAAGCAAACCAACAATATAATTGCACCAATAAAAACCATCAAAATCTAAGAGGTAGTCAACAGAAGTAACCCTGATGAAACAATATATCCTGACAGATGCTCCCTAATCTTAAGAGACCTAAATGCAGTATGAAATTCTTGTATTTTCAGTGATTAGGAAAAGTGTACTGGTAGATAATCTAAAAAGCAAGTATCTAAATGAATAATACTGTAAATGGAACAATACTCACATATGCAACGAAAGGCGGAAAATAAAATCTGGACCAGGGGTCTACAGCCTGCAGGCCACATCCATCCTCCTGCCAGTTTTTTGTCAATAAAATTTTATTGAAATGCAACAACACCCATTTTGTTTACATATTTGTTTATGGTTGCTGTTTTCACACTTACAGCAGAGTCCAGTACTTGGGAGACATCATATGGCTCAAAAAGCCCACAGTGTTTACTCAACTGTTTACCATCTGTCTCTTACAGAACGTTTGCTGACCCCTAGTCCAGACATATGCTGACAGGTACGCAGTTGGCGAACGGCACTGGAAGGATGAACTACAAACGTCACAACCTAAGGTATTCAACTATACGGAATGCAAAATGCTAATTGTGCCACAATTCAATTCCTTTTCATATCTGGAAGAATCCGAACAGTTTTCTTCTTTTTATGTTTGTGGTCTAATATCAAAGAGTATTTCCAAGTTACTAAAGAAAGGTTGATCACAGCACTGTCCGAAAGAACTTTTCGCAACGATGGGAATTTTTTATACCTGCACTCTCCAATACCGGAGCCATCAGCCACATGTGGCGGTTGAGCATTTGAAATGTGGCTGATGTGACCAAGGAACTGAATTTTTAATTTTAATTAATCTTATTTAAATCGCCACATGTGGCTTGTGGCTAGAATGCTGGACAGCACAGATTTAACTCAAGATCTAAAGTATGGCTCCTAAAAAAGGCCAAAAAAATTAGAAAATAACACCTCTGAAGGTAAAAGCTTTGGATAGAAGTGAACTGAATACCATAAACTCAGTCCCAGACAGATTCTTTAATTCGTAAACAAAATCAAACTGATTCCGGATTATTCCATCACCACACCATCTCTTTGCAGTGAAGAGGAAAAACTATTATGGCATGTTTTTTAGTAAATGCCCTGATAATTTTATGCTTAAAAGCAATAATTATGATCATTATATTAAAACATGTGTGGACGTTTCACACAAATTATATTTTTTGCCTTACTTCCCATCAGAAAAATCACTTATAAAAGTCAGCTTATTTCCATATCCTTAACATTTCAACCATGCTGTACAGAAGCCCTTGTTTATAGTAGGTACATATGAGAACTAGGAACTTTCCTGAATCTGCAAAATCTCCAGTTAGTCACTTTTACTATGGCAAAAAGTCATTTCAATAGTCAATCTTCCAAATGTTATAACATCCATCACATGATAAAAGAGACCCATCTGATGACAGATTTGAGGATAGAGGTAAAACCTTCTATGCATCGAGTCAAAAAGCGTAACTCTTGTATAGTTCTCCATGTACCTACTCAAGACTATTTTTATATGGACCTACGCAATAAAGCAAATATAGATATATTTGTAAATTACTTATTACTGATTATACATTGCAAATTAACCAAGTTACTGGTACAAGTGAAAACATTAAAATATACAAAGTCAATTTGAAATTATAACACTCTCAGAAGACAAAAGTTTGAGATGTGTGCCTAATTATATCTTCCAATTACTCAAATATACTCCCTTAGAGAAATAGCTGACTCTATATTTTGCTTTCCAAGTCAGCTGACAAAATTAATTTTGTGCATGTTAATTTTAAAATAGCTGATATCCAGCGTCATAAATTTCTTTTTCAATCTGGCAGTTAATTGAAGGATACAAAATATTTTAAGGGCACTTCTGTTTATGTTTTCTTCTGTAGTTTAATCAGGTGTTGTAGCAGGAACTTTAACAGAGAGATTTCTTCTGGTGTTGGTGATGTGCCGTTGCTGTGCCAGGAAAGACCGTGCGGGAGCGCACGCACCAGGGTCTTTGCAGGCACCACTGCCGCTCACGAGCCTAGATTCCATCCCCAGCTTCTGGAACGCTAGACTCTGCACAAACATAAGCAGATAAGGAACAAGACTACTTAGTTTGTCAAGTGCTTTTCACTTGACAAATATAAAGTCATTTCCTCAAAACACTACTATAAAGCTAATTGATGTTTTTCTCCTTTCGTAGAAAAGCTAAGGGTTCAGAAGCTAATTCATCTGTACATTGTAACACCAGCAAGGAGGAGGAAACAAAGGCATAAAACTCAGTTTCTCTATTTTAACCCACTAAACCTGAAATCATCAAAAACAGTAGCTTAAATTAGTATTCTAACATTAAGCTGAATTATAACAATAAAAAAAGGTTCCAAAGTAATTTTTCCTGTTTGGGCCTTCACTCCACCCACTATGAGCAGACATAACACAAGAGAAAAGCTTAGGTCAATGATTCTCAAATGAGGTCCTCAGATTAACATTTGCACCACTGGAAAAAAAACGGAAATTCTATCTTGCAGATTCTACCCAGACCTACTAAATCAGAAGTTCTGCAGCTGCATCCAGTAACTTGTGTTTTAACAAGTCTTCTAATGCGTGCCAAAGTGTGAGAACCACCATAGTTCACTACTGTCTATCTACACATTGATACATGACAAGTTACTGTAGTTGTGGATATTGGGTTTTTTAGTAAGAAAAGTAATTACTTTTTCTCACTAGCCCACGTAATAGAATTTTACTAAGCTTAGAATCACTAGGAATTAGTATAACACACAGAATATAGTAAATGCTCAAAAGACATGGGTAGAAAATGAATACGTAGTGCATTATTTGGATCTAATATCTTTAATGATTTATGTATTGAGAGGCTGCGGAGGAACAAAGAAAATAATACACAGTTACCAATCTTAACTCGGATGACTGACTTATGAGGGAAAGTTCTGGGAACACTTCACATATGATTTCCTTTAAGGCCTTGCTACATTAGGCCAGATTTTATCAAACAGAGAAGGGAAGGCAAGAGCACAGACAAAAAATATGGTGACATACAAGAATAGGCATGTTTGAGGAAGGACAGCCCGCTCTTTGTGGGGAAGCACAGGGTTCTGACATGGGAGTCCATACTCTCTCATACTAAATAAGCAACAGCTAAGGTAGATAATGGCTGTGTTATTTTCTATTTCGATTAAAATAATCCAAAAGAACCATATACATCATGAAATGCTTGCAAATATCCCACTGACAGTAAGGATGACAAAATAAAATGCACTTCAAATAATTTTACACTATTTTCTCCTTTTTTAACACAGACATACAACTACCGAAGAGTATTTCTTATTAAAAACAAAACAAAACAGAAAACAAAACACAGTGAAAGACACACTTAGAGGCTTCATGGGATGTTAAAACAAATGCTGAGTACTAGAAACACGGGATTTTCATTTCACAGATATTCACATTTCTACAGAAACACTATATGAAGCACAAATTAAATATTTTAGCTCAAATAAGGCAATTTTTAAAATATTTGTGAACTGTTGTGTGTGTGCTTCATGTGCATCACCTAAAAACACTGAAGTATATAATTTGGATTATGACTCACATTAAAAAGAAGAGAGTATGTCAGGAGATACCTGACTACATGCACACAGGGTAACTTCTGTTTACTTATATACGTAAGCATGCATGTGTAATGATCTGTGGTAGAAAATATATTTCTTTCTGTGGCTCCTGGTCAAAACATTTGATAAACACAACATCCAATCACTGGTTGAATGTCAACTCACCTTATTGTACCAGGCAGAAACAATGAGTTTTTCTTCATAATCACGGAATTTTGCTACTTTACATTCACTCTGGAAAAAGACAAAAGGACTATCAAAATCCCAGAAATAAACCCAAACTACCAAAACTGGAATCATTTTTTCACTCTGCTCATTGAGAGAATTTGAAAAATGCATTGTGTAGCACATAAAGCAGTCAAAATCTGAACTGGATCATGGAGAAAGCATGCACAATACCTTTAAGAAAGAGTAAGACTGTGACTAGTAAACCTTTAACTTCAAAAATTTTACTGGTAGGACAGCACTTAAGCAACAACAAATAAGAAACTCATGATTCTCATGCTACTGTCACCTATAAAGAGAGACGAAAGTAATAACTGGGTTAGATGACAAAACAGACCAGCATCTATGGAGGACTCAAAACTAAGGAGAAAGAGGATGTAGTAAAACATATGCCAGAAAATCCTAAAGATCTCCTGTAACGCTTAACCCGAATTTTTCTCTCTCGTTCCTCGGTCATCTGTATACTAGATTGCCTGTGGCCATGCTTGCGTGCTGACCTAGAGACTGACATCCATTTCTTAATTGCTCAAATATAGCAAATTTAGTAATTTCATTGAGCACCAGATACAGCTGGCTCACGTAAATGTTCTACATAAACACATGAGTGTTCCTACAGCGAGATGCTCACAGTACAAAAGGACGCAAGAAATGACGGGGGCAAGATGGCCTTTTGCTGGCTCACACCCACTCCAGACAATGACTCCCCAAGAACGATGGCAGATAGAATAACATCTGCTATTTATATTACTCTTATTTTTGCTTCTTGCAGCGTATGTGCAGAAAAGTACACATGAACCAAAGCCCATATGCTGTGACGTAACCCAAGTTTCTCCTCAAAGCCCTATCATCAGAGGTGCCATTCTGTCTTTCTACTTGGTAGGGAGCTGCACTTGAAGCATCGACGATGCTGCACACGCTCACTGGCATTCACTGGGAGGTGGATAATCAGGGCAACTCAGAGCTCAGGGGGTTTTCAGTCCAAGTCTCATTATTTTACAGATGAGGAGACCTACGACCAGAGAGGAGAGGTGATAACTTTAAGAGAACTTACCAATAAAGTAGCAAACTTGGCCTCTCGTTTATGTGATATTTAATGCTGGGAGTACAGATATATAAGATACACGCTCTGCCCTCAAACTCTGACACACACCAGGAAGAAGAACAATGCTATTGTGGGTTGAATTAATGAGTTCAAAATACATGGAATCGCTATGGAGAAATAACCAACTTTGTCTAAGGAATCCAGGAAGACACATGTGAGTTGGATGCTGAAGAATGGATAGTATTTCTGCAGAGAGATGCCCCCATCCAGTGCTTTTTTTTTACAGCACGTGACAAGGCCTGGACAAGCACTTAGCAAAGGGCACATAAGGCTGGTGTGCACTCGGAATGTTAAGTCTTTAAACAAAATAGTTCCACTACAGTCCATACGCCCTGGCTCAGAAATAATATGAAGAAAATGGTAAATGAATACAACATGTTTCTCTGAAATACAACATTCCTAGTTGATTTAAAAAGAAACCTACTATCAATTACTCAAATTTCAAGGCTAGTATACAGACCTCATCATGGCTCTGCAATTACACATACGTTATTATAAGGAAGCACATAATGACTTCAAGAATAGTATCACATCTCACCATAGTATTAAATAATTTTGTAAAACACTTTGCAAAGGAAACTAGAACATGCCCAATTATAAAATCTATGAATATACAGTTCCAGACTGACATACTTATTAACGCAGCCAGTAAAAATGGTATGATCATCAGCACAAAAAATAAGTTCTAAAGACCAGGCTAATTAATGAGAAGATGTCATCGCTAACATAACTATGCATGATTAACAACCAAGACTGCCACTTCAGTGCAAGGACTTACTGGATTCTATGAGCACTTTCTTCCCCCAGGAATTGCAACTAATGAGTTTACTTAGGTTCCAGTGAGGAATAGGGAGAAGAAAAGAGAAGGAAAATCTAGTTAACAGAATAGAGTACCTTTTTTTAAAGGTGAGTTTGGTTCCTTTTTTTCCTTTATTTACTTATATTTTCTGAATGAACTCTAATCCACATAATTTTAAAAGGAGCTAACATTATAACAGAACTCTATTAGCCACTAAGGGCTATCCACAGGACTGGCTGTTGTGGGAGTGACAGAGACAATGTAGCAGAGTAGATAAACTCCTATTGGCTGGTGAGATGCTTTGTAGTAAACATACTGAGTGCTAAAACATGGCATTGCCAGCTCCTGATTTCAATTTCTTGTGAAACTTGATCATTAATGGCAGATGCTGGACAGCAATTAATTATCAGGATTATACAGAATAATTAAAAGGAGACGTGTGAATATGAAAATTTTACCTCCAGAATCTCAATTCTTCTCTCTTTCTCTGCCAACTGCTTTCTAAGTAGCATTATTTCAGCTGATGCTGGATTTAGTTTGGGATCTAAAGTTTTTATTACCTGTTGAAAGAAAAAAAAACAAATATTTTACATTTACTTTACATTATCAAGTACTGAAATATAAGCACCTATAAACCTCTGTGGATAAAGTGGAAAATTGTCCAGAAAGTGATCCAGGTGTGAACTATGACTTATTTTACAATTAAATTTGAGTAATAAAAAAAACATTATAGAGGTAGAATGATATTATAATTCAGTACCAAAATGGGAAGATCCCTATCTCAAAATAAAATTTCCTTTCTCCAAGGCTCAGTACTCAGGGATAGTAATCTAGTCTTATTAAACTTTGAGCACTGAGGTCTTGAAACAACACTTTCCATATTTATCAGATACATTTTTTAAAAAATTAAAAGAATTTGCTAATTATATAGGAACTCATTGTACAAAGTAACAAAAAAATTCTTAGCAACAACCTTTTTCACTACCATTATCTAGTGAAATGTAACTCAATATGTGAGATCAACTTATTAGAAACTGATGACTTTGTCTGCAATCCCTAGAGTGGCTCAATCACATTTATGGAAGTCACTAAAAGTTAGGTAAAAAGAGATTTTGCTCAGAATGCTGTTCATAGACTCAACTAAACTATGAAGCCAGCAGTATAACAAGAAATTAACTTGAAAATATCAGGTGTAAATTAGAAGACAAAAACAAATTTCCAATAATAAGGTCAGTTGTATGATGTAATTACAAACCTATTCAAAAAGATTTAAACTGATTTAAAGATTTCACCTATATTCACTGAGGTAAAGGAAAAAGACTGAAAGGTAATATGCCTAAAAATTACTGTGGTTCATTCAAAACAATTTGCTGAGTGCTGAATATGGCAGGCACTGACTATGGCCCATGGGATACAGGAGGCTTGGTGCCTGCCTTCGAGGAGTTCACATTGTAAAAGCAGAGTTTAAATCATAATTTAATTACAGAGAACACATCATAATTTTTTACCTCTAAGTAATAAAAAGTATGATTGTGACTTTTCTATATTTTCTGAATTTTCTATCATGGACATTATGTTACTATAATTAACCTCTCCCTCCAAATAATGTAAAGGTAAGAAATGAAATCATGTTTATCATACAAGCAATTGCTTTTTATTTTTATTTTTTAAATGTTTATTATTTGAGAGAGAGAGAGAGAGAGTGGGGGAGGGGCACAGAGAGAGAGAAAGAGAGAGAGAGAGAGAGACAGAATCTGAAGCAGGCTCCAGGCTATGAGCTGTCAGCACAGAGCCTGACACGAGCTTGAACTCACGAACTGCAAGATCATGACCTGAGCCAAAGTCAACCGACTGAGCCACCCAGGCGCTCCAGCAATTTTTTTTTTAAATGATAGTACTTGATGATGACAAGAATATGGTCACTGTTTTGTCTACTTAATTGTGATCCTTTTAGAATATCATTTAGATATATGTATCAAGCACATTATTAAAATGTTCTTATCCTTTGACCTAAAACTTCCATTTGACCCATTAGCTTAGGAACAAGGCTAACATAATAAGCCAAAATAAGGGGCAAGCTTTCTATATAAATAAGTTGCTTATAGTCTTATTTCTAGAAGCAAGAAGGAAAAAGAAATGGAAACAAACTATTTCCAACAACAGGATGATGACTAAATTACTATATACTGCATTCAACTGAATATTATATAGCCATTCTTTTACTTTGCACAGTCCGCTCTAGAAGCGTTTGTCTTGTTTACCTATTCCCTGTGCTAAGTATAACAGCTGCTTAATAAATATTAAAGTATGTTTATATAACATGAGGGAATTATTTTAAACTTTCAAAATATAAATTGTATGTGCTATGATCATACAAATTGTGTGTTCTATGTCTGCAATCATGGACGTAGTATGCACTGAAAAAAATGCACAGTTAAGAAGAAAGGGAATCTTTCTATGTTTTATATTTTCTACTAAAAGCACTTATATAGTTGAGAGACACTAGACTGTGGCAGAGACTGTCTGGATATTTACCAAGACTCCCTAGAAGTTGAGTACAGCTGTGTGCCTATATTCTGCCCACTGCAGTGAGGGTGAAAGTGGTTCATGTGGCCCCCAGGCCCACCCCGTTACTATCTCCGGTATGGTCTAGGCTGGCTGCCCTCGTCTACCAGCTGGACTAAGTCAAGTACAGCTGGGAACATTGTGTTCAAGAAGGCAAAGACTCTGTCAGCTGGGGGCTCGGGGACACTGCACGGAGCAGAGCCCCTCCCCCACTGAAGAATGGACTTCATATGAAGCCTTGAGATCTTGAGGTGTATCTGTTGTTGCAGGTAATATGGACAACTTAATAAATACAAAATTCAAACATAAAAAGAATAGATACATTAGCAGTATTTTAAAGCGTCATCATATAATCCTCTTGTTTATTCAACAAATAGAAAAGAGTATATTGATATTCTCTAAGAGAGAATGTTTTAAGAAAATACATGGTATTCATGGAAATAAACGATTTTATGAGAATGTTCTTACAGATATTTAAGTTGGAAATAGGGAAAAAGACCAGTCTGGTAAACATTAGAAGAGTGTTTAACTATCTAATCTAAATTAAATGGTAAAACAATTTTAAACAAGTTTGAAGAGCAAAATTTTCACAAAGGCAAACATTCATTTTAAGAACTAAAGATTCCAGGGGCACCTGGGTGGCTCAGTCAGTTAAACATCCAACTTCCGCTCAGGTCATGATCTCATAGTTCATGGGTTCAAGCCCCACATCGGGCTCTGTGCTGACAGCTCAGAGCCTGGAGCCTGCTTCAGATTCTGTGTCTCCCTCTCTTTCTGCCCCTCCCACATTCATGCTCTGTCTCTCAAAAATAAATAAAAGTTAAAAAAAAAAAAAACTTAAGAGCTAAAGATTCCATACTTTCTTAAATTTTTTTTTAATGTTTATTTATTTTTGAGAGACAGAGAGACAGAGTGAGCCCTCAGCACAGAGCCCAATGTGGGACTTGAACTCACAAACCATGAGATCATGACCTGAGCCGAAGTTGGACTGAGCCACCCAGGCGCCCCTTAAAATTCTTTCTTTACCATTTATTCATTTGTGAGAGACAGAGAGTGAGTGGGGGAGGGACAGAGAGAGAGGGAGACACAGAATCCGAAGCAGGCTCCAGGCTCTGAGCTGTCAGCACAGAGCCCGACATGGGGCTCAAACCCACAAACTGTGAGATCATGATCTGAGCCGGAGTCAGACGCCGAACCTACTGAGCCACCCAGGCACCCCACGATTCCATACTTTCTAATAGTCATCTTCTCTAATGAGGTCACTGCGGTCCCCGTATAAACTGTCCAAGAACAGCCCTGTGTTTGTTTTACATGATGTTGATGAGTGAGAGGGAGAGACTGTGAGGACTGACCCGCAAGGCAGGGTAGAGTCAGAAAAGGGACATGATGCATATTTAAGAGAGATGACCTCATGGGCGGAATGGGCCTTATGAGAACCTGAGTCAGAAGACTTGAGCTCTGAAAGGTAAGCCACTCACATTCCTTGCTTTCTCCAAGTACATTTTATATCTTTCCTCCATTGCTTTCATATCTTCATCTTTCTTCTGAAGAGCAGCTTCAAGTTCATTGATCTTTTGCACTATTATTGAGAATGAAATGAAACATGACCAATTTAAAATATTCCCTCCTCACACAAAAATTATAGTTATCTGATTATTTTCGAAAGGACTGATAAGAGAACTTAAAAATGTTTATTTCTTCTTTGTAGTGAATTCGTATCTAAAACCTTTGAACTACAACTAACATATCCTCAATCATTTCATATTATTTTTTCTTAAAAATATCTATAATCTGCTTTATCCAGCTTTTCTCCCTTCTATCAAGTGTTTCAATGAGCAAATACACTTCAGCATGTAAGCATAACCATCATAAGAAAATAAAGCAGTCTTTCTACATACTGTTTAAGGCTCAATTTAATTTTATTATAAATTATTTTATTTACATTTCCATAGTATTAATTCTATTATATGTTACCATGTTTGATACTCCTATATATCAATCAGTTCATTTTATTAAGACTTTTTCGCTTTAAAATCAGATCACTTGTTAAACACTGAAATCACTAAAACATTATCATGGTTCTTATTTGCAATGCACACATTTATGGAGTGTCTGAAAACTTGTACACAGTTCTTGCATCTTTCAACTAAAAAAAAGCAAGTCCTTAGTCGTAGTCTGATCCAGGTTTTTACAAATACCTACCATTCTGGTTTACATCTGGCTGAAGATCTTCAATGAGTTCTTGTTTCTTCTGTAATTCTTCCTGGACCTCAGTTAGTTTTTCCCTAAGTAGTGGAAAGAGCATGGAGTTTTGGAAGCAAACAGACCTGAGAATGAAAACTTATTTCTGCCACAGGACATTTGTGGACTGTGGCCAAATCACTTTCTGATCCTGAATCTCCTCACCTGTAAAATGGGCATAATACCTGACACATATTATAGGCTTGTTGTGAGAGGGTAAACTGCCTGACACATGACAGGTACTAAAAATGTTAATTTTTCCCTCTCATCCTTGCTTCCTAAGAAAGTCGGAGGAAATATTTTATTGGTTAAACATCCCACATCTCCACATGTGACAGCTGTCTACTTTGTAAACTCTTCAAATGACATTAGTGATGGAAAAATGTAGGATTTGAGATCATTGACAGGCAGGCTGAACATTTTAGCGCGTTTTTCTTTTGACTTCTTGATGGCAGTGGTGTACATTCAATTGGCATCAGGGGGTTTCTCTTACAAACAAAGTCAGAAAAGGATACTAACTTTAGAAGTTTTTAAAACCCTTCCCCTCTCATATTTGAAATGAAATATCAGTTTACTTACATATGAGCTTCCAACTTCTGCTTTAGTTTGCTGGACTATAAAAATTAAAAAAAGTTGCTGTAAGATAACTATTGTGACAAAGATAAATTTTCCAGACATCAAAATCTCTTTACCTCCTTTTGAAGTGTATTATTTAAAATTATGAATTTTTTAACAATTTGTATTTCTAATAACATACTTGTAAAGACATAAAATTTCAGGTGTTTTTTACTTCAAAGGGAAAGGAAAGGAGGTTAGGAAATGACATAAGGATGAGTACAAGAGAGAAAGAAAAGTGCTTCATATTTCTGAATACCATGAAAATAAAATTTGAACTTGAAGAAAAATACCAAATGCAAGCTGAATGTGATATATTGAGGAGTATCAAACATTTAAAAATCATTTTTTTAAATACATAATTTAAGATGTTAGGCCCTTAGTGAAGAATAGACTTAAATAATTATCTTTATAATAAAGCTTTATCACTATAAATGCAAGCACTCTAATATTAACATCAAAATGAAGAGGATTTTGTTAAAAAATAAAATTCAAAACATAAAACTTCCTCTTTAAAAAGCAGGAGTTTAAATTGCAACACTAGTTCTGTATCATCTACTGAAAAGTTGAAGGGTTTAAAATACAGAATCTGAAACATAACTAAGACACTAATAATTTATTTTTAAAAGATAAATAGAACACATTTAAAAACACCGCAATCCAAAATGTACTCTCTCAAAGAGATCCCATTTTAAAAGTATTCTCTATTGTGGCTTTAAAAAATATTCATATTAGAGAGGTTACAATACCGTATATATGCACATATGAGATGCCGCCATGCATGAGACGATTTCTATTTTCCAAGCCCCCGGGGAAAAAAGAAAAAATCATATAAAGCATATAACAGACAGAGAGGAAACACAACCCCTTCAGTCTTCCTTTTCACCTCTTTACTTACTCTTCATAGCTTTCTCCCCCGTCAACACAGATCTAACCACCTCAGCTTCCATCTAACCAGTACCTAACACACACAGAGCCCTGTCTTTTTGTTGTTGTTTCCATTAAATGCCTTCCTCCCTCTGTCGTTACTTCCTTCCCCCTGCATACAGAGCTCAAACTACAGACACACTGTCAGGTGCATTCAGGTTGGGGCTGTTGAGTTCTGCTGAGTCCTCTTCTCTCTGCCCCCACAATGTTTGCCATCGAAAACAGATTAGAAGCAGCAAGGCCACGAGTCGGCAGGGAAGAAGGGAAGAAATACGAGGTGATGCTTTCAAAACTGCATTATGGTTTCTGTCCTTTGGAGGTTAGTATGATCCACTCCTATAAGGCTCTTTGGTAGAGATCATTTTCTCCCTCTCCCTGGTCCTGTTAGAAGTTTTCCTCAATTCTGACCACTGAGCACTCTCAACCAGGACTTTGCTGAGGCCCATCCTGTTGGTGTCCCAGCACAGCCATGAAGACCTCACTGGCAGCACACCAGCAACCATGAAGTTAGGTGTAGCTGTTGAAGTAGGACAGATAGAAATCACCTTCAATACATACGATTAATTTATAGGCTCCAAGGTGGCAAAATCACAGCATCCGTTATGCAGATATATACGGTATTCAAGGGTACCCTCATTGATAAGGGCACTTTCAAACACAAGACGAATTTGGGCGTTAGGACCTCTCGCAGAGAGTCCACACGCAGCAGAATTATTACAGCTTTCAAGTTACTTACACTTTCTCCTTCAGACTTGGACCCTTGTTCCTGTAAAGATTTCTGGAGGTCCTCAATCTGCTGCTGCAATTCTCGGATGCGCTCTTTGCTCAGCCTATTGTAAGATGGATCATATACATTTATTTGTATGGAAAGTCAAAGTAGTTAAGGATCTATAAAGGTGCATTTGTGCAATTGGTGCATTTAATAGTAATAATGAAGGCTGAACAATTATCTGTGGCTAGGTTTAATATATAGTATAGTAGGCTACTTGCAAAGAAATATTTTTTAAAAAGAAGACATTTATCCAGGAAGTACATACACCCACATGTAAAAATTCAAGATACTTATGCGCCAGTTGCAAAAGCACATCATTTGTGCACAGTACTCACTGGTAAAAGAAATTAGAAAACTAGCTCAGTTTTCCTACAGTTGTATTTTAAAAAAATTTTTTTTAATGTTTATTTTTGAGTGACAGAAAATTTTGAGTGACGGCTCCAGGCTCTGAGCCATCAGCACAGAGCCCGATGCAGGGCTTGAACACAGGAACCATGAGATCATGACCTGAGCTGATGTCGGATGGTCAACCGACTGAGCCACCCAGGTGCCCCCTTACAGGTGTATTTTTAACGAATGGGAACTAGGTTTCTTTTTGTTTCAGATTTCATAGTGTACTGACAAAGGTCACCGTTTTCCAACCATCTCTTCATAATTTTTTGTTTAAATTAAAGAGACTAACACTAGCAACTAATGCAGATTTTTAACTTGGCAAAACCTCATTCTTTAAAACCCTGCTTGAGAATTGCCTCTACTGAGGTTTCCATCAAGAAAGAGAATCTGTCTCTCTTTTCATGTATATATGACCCAACACACCTGCCCATTATAATGCCCCATTGTTCCAGTTATCAGACAATGTAATTATCTATTCATATGTCTATCTTCCTGTTTTAACTTTCTAAAAGCTGAAACTTTGTATCTCCAGTGCTGATATTGAATTGCAGAGGATAGTAATATTTGATGGTCCCTTCACAAAGCTAAAATGTTATTCTTTTTTCAACCACAGTTGATGTAATACTATATATACATGTTTGAGAAACCAGGTTCAAGTGTATCTAAAATTCCTGGTCTCTAAGATCCAATAAAGGTTGGTCAAATAAAACCACATACTTTTACTGAAAAATATGCCATATATAAGAGGCAAGTTAGCATAGTGTTCAAGAGTCCAGACTCCGGAGTCAGAATCACAGAAAGTTCAAATGTGCAATCGAAACTTACTAGCTTATAACTTTGGATAAGTTACTTAACCTCCTTGAACCTCAGCTTCCTTATCCATAAAAGAGATAATTACAGTTCCTATTTCACAGAGTTACTGTGAGGTTTTTTGAGTTAATACCAAACAAGCGCTTAGAAGGTAATACTATATATTACCTTTAGTAAATAGTTTCTAGGTTACCAGTAAAAGAACTCCTATTTCTCTCTGGGATTTGCATAATAAATATATAATACCATATAACACTTGTGCTTTTAACAATTTAATACTTGTTTTTCGAGACAGTCTTACAATAGTTTTTTCTTAAAAATTTTCAGAAACATTGCTAACAGTTTTAAATGACAGCTGTTGAATGAACAGGAATTTTCTTTCCTAAAAAGTTAAGAATGTAGAAAAAATGTAAAATGTATATTTAGAAAAATTTAAAAATAAATTTTGCTTTTCAACATCAGGGAAGTGGCTGGCATATAGTGAACATTTTATCAATGTTATATATTTTTAATATTATAATTTTTAAGCCCCTCCTCAGTATCAGATAAGTACATCATTTGCTTTAAATATGTTATCTGTGAATCTTCATAACAACCTTCAAATAGGTATCACCTCCAGTTATAGCTGAGGACATTAAGTGTGAATTTAAGTAACTTGCCCAGAACAAAACAGTTAATAGGTTTAAATAGAGGTGGCACTCAAATTTGACTCCACAGTCTATGTTCCATCCAAGCACTGACTGCAGTAGAAACCCAGATTGTCATTTACTCGTTTGTTAAATTTTCTGAGAATTATGAAGACATATAAATGAAATTCAAGAATGAGAAACCTGGTTACTAAAGTGTGCTAGAAGCAACGGGAGTGAGAGACTAAACTCCTAACTATTTCAATTACGATGATATCTCCCTCTTCTGTGAGTCAAGATTTGGTGGCTACCTAATGGAATCACTATGACAATTACACAAGAGTGGGTCACCTTTGCTCGGTTTCCAGTTCATTCATCTTGCGGTGCTTCTGTTCGAGCTGTTCCTGGAGTTCCTCAATACGTTCATTCTCAGTACCTTCCTGTTGTAAGCGAAGCATCTTATTTTCATGTTGCAGTCGAATAAATACTTCCCTGATGTTGAAAAGAAAATTTATTTTTAAATTTTTCTAAATATACATTTTACTTTTTTTTACATCCTTAGCTTTTTAGGAAAGAAAATTCTTGTTCATTCAATAACTGTCATTTAAAACTGTTAGCAATGTTTCTGAAAGTTTTTAAGAAAAAACCTTCATATATTGTAAGACTGTCCTGAAAAACAAGTTGTGAATTTTTAAAAGCACAAGTGTTATATTATATTAAATATTTATTATGCAAATCCCAAAGAGAAACAGGAGTTCTTTCACTGGTAATTTAGAAACTATTTACTAAAGGTAATATATAGTATATCCTCAGAAAACATAAATTAAAAGCAACAGGTTTAAGAAATCAGTTTGCTTATGGGGTGCCTGAGTGGCTCAGTCAGGTGAAGTCTGACTCTTGATTTCGGCTCAGGTCATGATCTCACAGTTTGTGAGTTCGAGCCCCATATCAGGTTTCACACTGACAGAGCACCTTCACTCGCTCTCTCTCTCTCAAAATAAATAAATAAACGTAAAAAAAAAGAAATCAGTTTGCTTAATATTTTTATTTTTTTAATGTTTGTTTATTTTTGAGAGAGACAGAGAGAGAGAGAGCAAGGGAGGGGCAGAGAGAGAGGGAGACACAAATCCAAAGCAGGCTCCAGGCTCTGAGCTGTCAGCACAGAGCCCAACGTAGGGCACGAACTCGTGAACTGGGACATCATGACCTGAGCCAAAGTTGGATGCTTAACCAACTGGGCCCACCCAGGTGCCCCTAGTTTGCTTAATATTTCTAAATATACTTTCATGATGACAGGCCTATCACTGTCTCTAGATTATTTTTGTTTTAAAAAAAAATCTTTATTAAAAGTTTACATACACATATTTTCTAAAATGCAAATGATAGGAATGATATTAAAGAAAAAAGTAATGTTCTCCTACCTGCCTCCCTAAATGCAATTTCTCAGAAGCAACTAATTTCAATTAATCTCAGTTTGTGTTCTTCCGAACAACAGCATCATGACTTTAAACTATAGACTCATATGGCTATTTTAAAGTGATATTAATATCACTGGATACTAACTAACAAGTTGCTTTCCAGTCCAACAGGTAAAGAGCTCTGTCTTAACAACAAAAGTTGAACAAAATGAAAGTCAACAAATTTGCAAGCTATATGCTAAGTGAAACAAGTCAGTCACAAAAGGCTGCATATTGTATGACTCTATGTATATGAAATTCTGTAACAAGCAAATGGACAAAGAGTCAATTCTTGGTTGCCTGGGGCTGGAGCTGGAGGAGAAGCAGGAAAGAGGAATGACTGCTAATAGGGACAGGGTATCCTTCTGGGAAAATGAAATGTTCTCAAATTAGATGGCTGCACAACTCTAGGACTACACTAAAAACCACTGAGCTGTACAACTGTAAATGGGTGAGTTGTAGCTCAATAAATCTGCTTAAAAAGAATTTGAAGTAATAAATAAAACTCTTACCACAAAAAAGAAAACCATAAAAACTACCAGATTAGTCAAATGCCTACAAGTAAACATAGCAGTAAAATACGAAAATAAAAGCTGGTGAAGAAGAATCTCTAAAATTTGTATTTTATTTAACTTCTGCTTAATCCTCCTGCTATATTTGACAGCCCCTCTCCTATTGGCTTCACCCACGTGGATTTAAAGGCCATGTATAAAAAGGGTTTTCCGTAGAGCTTCTGGGTAGGGAAAGAAGTTCAACACAGTAAAAGTCATATCATAAAAACCAGAATATCTCATTCAGCAAGTCTGTGAAATTTTACTTCTGATAAGACCTAAAACTGCTAAAGTAGCAATAACAATCTAAGAAGCTCAAGCAGATGAGACAAAGTATTTTGAGCTCTATGACTCATAAAATGGAACATTTTAAAGGCTAATAATTTTTTGAAAAGAATCACATTTCTAATATTATCAATTAATAAAAACACATTTACCTGTATTCCACGGGCATAATCTCAGCAGCAAGATTCTCAAAACTTTTTGTAGCAGACGCATCTAAACAACAACAATGAAACATCAACATTCCAGCATTTCTATCATTAAAAAAAACTTTTCAAAATCCAACAAAATTCACCTGTTTGGTTTAGATGATCTTGCTGTACTTGTGAACATCGAAGCTCTTCATTCGTTTCTTTCAGAGTATCACGTTGTTCTATTAGTCTCTAAAAAAGAAATGTTTATATGAGCAAAACAATTGTTTCCACAAGAAATGTACTTTATGGTTATAACAATTTATCTTAGCAAACTAATTTCCTAATTGTTGCTTAGTTATTTAAAAATGACAATATTTTAGTTTTAGTGCTAAATCATGTAAATAATCTTTACCCAACACAAATCTTGTGATTTCAAAGATAATATACCTTTGAACCAAACTGATGTAATTATGCAACAGAGTACAAATATGCAATTGTGGAGTAATTAGTAAAAAGTATGGACTCTGTAGGCAAATAGATCGTGGCTTGAATTCCAGGTTCCCTATTTCCTAGTTACATTATGTGGGGTGAGTTATTTAGTTCTTTGGCTTTAGGATCCACACCATCAAAATGGAAATGCTGATACTTAGATCCTTGCAAAGGTGTTCTGAATAGTGAGCGAGGTAAAGTTTGTGGTTATTTTAAGAATTGATGAGGGAGCTCCTGGGTGGCTCAGTCAGTTAAGCATCCAACTTCGGTTGAGGTCATGATCTCATGGCTCGTGAGTTCAAGTTCATGTCGGTCTCTGTGCTGACAGTGTAGAGCCTGGAGCCTGCTTCGAGTTCTCTGTCTCCCTCTCTCTCTGCCCCTCCCCTGCTCACGCTCTGTCTCTCTCTCTCTCTCTCTCTCTAAAATGAATCAACATTTAAAAAAAAAAAAAGAATTGATGAGCCATTATTGATTTTTTTTTAACGTTTATTTATTTTTGAGACAGAGAGAGACAGAGCATGAATGGGGGAGGGGCAGAGAGAGAGGGAGACATAGGATCGGAAGCAGGCTCCAGGCTCTGAGCCATCAGTCCAGAGCCGGACGTGGGGCTCGAACTCACGGACCGCGCGATCATGACCTGAGCTGAAGTCGGACGCCCAACCGACTGAGCCACCTAGGTGTCCCTGATTTTTAACATTAGGGTTAACGGTTTCTTTTTTACTTTTATGGGTTCTGACAAATGTATAATGTATCTATCACTAAAGGCTCATGGTCAATTGATTTTTAACAAGGGTATCAAGACAATTCAATAGGGAAAGAACAATAGTGCTGGGACAACTGAATACCACTCAGAAAAGAATGAAGTTGAGACTCTTATACCATATACAAAAATTCAAAATTTATCACAGAATAAATATAAGAGCTAAAACTATAAAACTAAAAGAAAACAAAAAACATAAATCTTTATAACCTCACATTATTCAATGACTTCATAGAAATACTACCAAAAAATACACAAAAGAATAAAATGGCTAACTCTGATTTCATCAATGAAAAACTATTCTGCTGCAAACCATACCATCAAAAAAGTGAGAAGACAACTCACAGAATAAAAGAACATATTTGCAAATCATACATCTGAGAAGGAGCTTATGTCCAGAATATATAAAGAATTCTTACAACTCAATAATAAAAAGGCAAATAATTTAAATAGTATGTGAATAAGTGATTTGAAGAGATAATTTCTTCAAGGAAGATATACAAATGGCCAACAAGTACATGAAAAGATGCTCAAATTCATCAGTCATCACGGGAATACAAATCAAAACCACAATGGCATACCACTTCATAGTCACTAAGACAGCTAAAATTAAAAGGCTGGTAAGTGTTGGCAGGGATGTGGAGAAATTGGAAACCTTTACAAATTTCTGAGAATGAAAAATGGTTCACCTACTTCAGAATACAGTCTGGTATTTCCTTAAAAGGTTAAACATAGTTATCATATGATCCAGCAGTACCGTTCATAGGTATATACTCAAGAAATGAAACACGTCTACATAAAAACTGTAAATAAACGTTCATAGCCATGTTAACTGTTTAATAGGCAAAAAGCAGAAATAGCCCAAATGTCCATAAAATGATGAAAGGATAAATAAAATGTGGTATGTCCACAGAATAGGGTATTATTCAGCATGAAAACAAAGTACTGATTCATACCACGAAATGGATAAACTTTGAAAACATTAAGCTAAATGAATGAATCCAGTCACAAAACCCACAAAGTGTATAATGACATATTCTGGACAGACTGGGCAAATCTATAGAGAAAGACAGTAGAGTAATGGTTGCTGAAGCTGGGTGGGAGGGAACCAGAACACAGAGCAGCTGCTAGTAGGCACACTGATGGGGTGAGGAGAGTGTTCTAAAATCTGACTGTGGTGATGGCTGCACAACTACAAATGTACTAAAAACTGCTGCATGGTACACTTTAAGTAGGCAAAATTGATGGCATATACATTATATCTCAATAAAGCCATCAAAAAAAATCCCACCTATGGTGCCTGCTCTCAAGGAGCCAACGGTCTAGAATGGGAACGCACGCACTGAGACATAGGGGCCTTGCCTCTGTGACTCCATCTTCCCTTGGGAAGGAAAGTAACGAAACTGTAGGGTGAATTCTTTCTACTTCCTTTTACACCAACACTCTAATTTGGAGAAAGACAGAAGAAGAACTGACTGATGTGACTTCCAATCTTAGAATAACAAGGATAATATTAAAAACTAAAAGAAGACAGGCGTATGACTTATCAACTGTAATTATGTTTACCTCTTTTTCCTTAAGTAAAGCTTCGTGTTTTTCTTCAAGCCGCTTCATTTCAAATGCTAGTGTATCTGCCCTTTTGGATTCAGAGGAAAGTTTATTGTGAAGATCTTGAACCTTTTGTCGAAAACAAGAGTATATAATATTAATAGTTTTTCAGAGGTCAATAAATGAGAAACTGATTGGAAATAAAACTTAGACTAAGAATATAATCCAGTAATCCTCAATAGTTGTGAAAATAGCATGTGGATAAGAGTTAACATAAATTTTAAAATACTCAAATAATAACTTAATAAGAAAATCATTCTTGTACTCTACTGTTTCTCTAGGTTGCTTGATAAATAGCTAAACAGAATATTACCGGCTATAGCTCCATTCTCTAGGCAATTATTATTAGTTACCAGAAATGCTAATAATAAGCAGTAAAATGCCTCCCAATATATACAAGCTCAGAAGAGAATAAAAAGGGGAAAGACCTAGATAACTCAAACTCAACTATCAATCCTGGAATTAAAATTACAGGTAGGAGAAATCTGTCATCATAATAAGCTCACAGCTGGTTATAGGCAATGTTCTTCACCTCTCTATCATTCTTAAAGTATCAGAAGGAATAAGAAAGTTGAGCTCTTTCAGATACAATGATTAAAAAAAATTGACATATTTTCTTACCTGCCTCTTGTACGTTTCTAATTGTGTACGTGCTGCATTTGCCTTCTTTAATTCTTCTTCTAAGCTGACTGTGTTATGCATATACATCATGTTTGTTTCTTGTAAAGTTTTCACCTGCTTGCGAAGGTCATTCAGATCTTGTAATTTCTGACGATACATCTCGACCGTTGATTCTAGTTTATTAGCTTTATCAGAGGTAGCCCTATAATAAAGCTACATGTTACTGGGTAAAAGCTAGTAAATGCACATAACATTTCTATTCTGGCCCTAAAATTAGTCAGCTAGATAAACTATCAATTGGCTGAAACAACAGAAAAGAAAATCGGACAGACAGCAAAAGAATTAAACTGTGTGAGAACTTTAGAAAAAGACTCAAGTCCAGTGTGGAACCTTTTTGTTATAAAGGCATCAAAACAAAAATGCCTTAAATTTGACACACTAAATTATCAAACCGTTTCATACAGCACAATGTCTAAAAAAGAATGGTTTTGTAAATGTAACTGAACAATTCCAAGCTTCTCTGAAGCTTACAGGCCAATTTTGCTTTGTGTTTAACATTTAGTGCAGTTTTATTCTAAGTATTTGATATACTTAGGCAGTTGACTTATAATTTGTTTGACAAAGCACATCCCTTTAGAGTTGTGCTTACCTGGCCAACTAGAGCAAAAATAAATACATAAACCAAATCACTTTCCATCACATGCAAGTTCAAATGAATGCTAGGAAGATTTTGTTTCAAATGGACATAAAAACTGGGCAACAAAATGGCTAATTAAGAAAATTTAACAGAAAAGGCTCAGTAGGTTGAGGGTCTGACTTCAGCTCAGGTCATGATCTTGCAGTTCCTGGGTTCAATCCCCATGTCGGGCTCTGTGATGACAGCTCAGAGTCTGGAACCTGCTTCGGATTCTGTCTCCCTCTCTCTCTGCCCCTCCCCTGCTGATGCTCTGTCTCTCTCTCTGACTCTCAAAAGTAAATAAAACATTTAAAAAATTTTTTTAAAAAAGAAAATTTAACAGAAAATATAAAGAGCATATGGATAGTCTGTTTGCTTGACTAACAATTCATAGGAAAAGCTAAATATAAATTTTATATTGTCAAAGACAGTAAGAGAACCTTGGGATAACCCTGAAATAAATGTTAAGATACTTACCTATATCTATTTTATATCAAATGCCGAAATATGGATTGTGAGAATACTTTCCCTCATGTAAAAAGTTCACAAAATAAACTAATGAGTACAAGGAGATGAAGCTAAACGTATCTAAAAGTAATTCAGTTTACACAATCTTAAGAAAAAGATATCACCCCCCCCCCCCCGCCTCAATCAGGCTCTGTGCTGTCAGATATGCTTGAAATCCATTCTTTCTCTCTCTCTCTCTCTCTCTGCCCCTCCCTGGCTGTGCGTGTGCTCACTCTCTATCTCTCTCAAAAAAAGAAAAAGGTATCATTTTGGGTTTACAAATTCTAATATGAAATTGTGCTAACAAAGATTGAATATTATCCTTAAACTGCAATTATTATCAACAAGCATAAATTAAGTAAAGACTAGGAGCCTGGAAAAAACTGATCAGTACTTGATATGTAGAAATAACCCTACGAATCCCTGATTAAAATATGGAATACTGAAATGACTAATAACTTAGAAGCGACATAATTATATTCAGACATGGCATACCTAAGGACATCTATTTCATCTTTCAGGGCTCTTGTTTCTTCAGCAAGACTAGTCAGTTCATCATTCCTATGTTGAAATTCAATTAGTTGCTTTTCAAGTTCTTCACAGTGAACACGATAATCATCTTTCGCAGCTTCAAGCCTTGCATAAACAAAGTAAGTATTTATAATGTAATTTCCATTATTTGTTTTCTTACTGAGACATGAGCTTAGCAAGACATACTTTTAAAATGTTCTTTAAAATTCTACACTCAAAAGAAAGACTAAAAGAATAAGACACTTCCGGCTCCCGGATTTAAAACTGGCTGAGAATAAACTAATGTCCTGAATTTTCATTTTCACTTCTGAAATATGGTGCTTGGTTATCACTAGTTCTAAAAGGGGTTTTAATCTCAGAAGGTGAAGAGAAAATGTATAGATATATAATTACTCAAAAATATACATCGCGTGTGAAATGGTAAAATATTAACTCTAAGTAGACTATGGTAAGTTATGGATAAATACCTCAAACTCTATGGTAAAAACAAAAAGTAAGAAGATGGGGAAGTCTGGTGGCTCAGTTAAGCCTCTGACTCTTGAACTCAGCTCAGGTCATGATCTCACAGTTCATGAGTTTGAGCCCCATGTCAGGTTCTGCACTGACAGTAAGGAGTCTGCTTGGGATTCTGCTCCTCCCCCACTTGTTCGTTTTTTGTTTTTTTTTTCTCTCTCTCTCTCTCAAAATAAATAAACTTTAAAAAAAAAAAGGAAAAAGGCAATACAGTGTTTAACATCAAATATTAAAAAAAAATATTTGATTCCAAAAGAATGCAGGAAAGGAAGATAAAGGAAAGGAATAGATATGACAAATGAAAAACAGCAAATTGACAGACCTAAATACAACCATAACAAAAATTACATAAAAGGCCAATAGGTTAAACACACCAATTGAAAAGGCAGAGACTATCAGACTAAACAAAAAAAGCTCAAATATACATTAATTATACAAGGGATATTATAAACATAAAGACACAGATTAAAAGTAAAAGGATTTAAAAACACCATGAAAACAGTAAGCAAAGGAAATTGGGGTGGTTATGGTAACATCAAACAAAATAAATTTCAAGACAAAAAAAGTATTATCAAAGAAATGTTTCATAATTATAAAAGGGTCAATTACTAGAAAGCCATATCATCAACGTATATATATACCTAAAAATAGTTTTAAAATACATGAAACAAAAACTGATAGAATCAAGGGTAGAAATCCACAAATCCACAATCATTGTTTAATACCAGTCTCTAATGAATGACAGAACTAAACAAAAACAAAAAAAAAAACTAAACATAAAAATACAGAAGAGATCTGAACATTATCAACCAACATGATTCAGTTGACATGTATAGAACATGTCAGTCAAAAATGACAGAACACACATTTTTGCAAGTGCACATGTAACACTAATCACAATGAAACATGATGAGCAATAAAATAAGTATTAATAAATATCAAAAGACTGCAATCCCATGCAATATGTTCTCTAACCATAAGAGACTTAAATTAGAAATCAGTCACAATAAGAAGTCTAGAAAAGCCTTAAATACTTGGAAATTAAACAACATGTTTCTAAACAACCCACAAGTCAAGGAAGAAATCACAAAGGAAATTGGAAAATAATTCAGACAGAATAACAACAGAAAGACAACCAGTTAAATTTGGGGAACGTGGCTAAACCAGTGCTTGGAGGAGAATTTACAATTTTAAAGGCTTATATATTAGAAATGAAGAAAGTCTTAAAATCAATCCAAATTTCAACCTTAAGAGGCTAGGAAAAGAAGAGCAAATTAAATCCAAAGTAAATAAAAGGAAAGAAAGAAAGAACAGAGATGTACAACTAATAATACGGAAAGCTAATAAAGTTAATAGATTAATAACATTGATGAAACCCTAGTAAGAGTGATCAAGAAAAATGAGAAAAAATACAAATTACCAATACCAGGAATGAAAAAGCAAGCATCAGTATAGCTCCTACAGTCATTAAAATGACAATGAAAGAATATTATGAACAACTTTATGCCAATAGATTCAACGTCTTAAATATAAGCATATACCTTGAAAAGCACAACTTATCAAACTGACATAGATGAAACAGAAAATCTAAGAAGCCCTATGAGCACTGATGAAATTATATTGTCATTAAAAGCCCTTTCACAAAGAAAACCATAGGCTCAGATTGTTTAATATCATTCACACATAAACTCTTTCAGAAAACAGAGAGAATTCTTCCCAATTATTCTATGAGACTAGCAGAACTCTGACAACCTAAAAAAAAGGCATTACATGAGAAAAAAAGTTATAGACCAGTATCTATTATGAAGACAACCAAAAAAAAAAAAAAAAATTCTCTCAATCTACAAGCAAACTGAATCTAGTTAATATATATGCAGAATAAGTATGACCAAAGTGGTCTAACCCTGAAATATAAGATTGTTCAACAATCAAAAAATACAACAATCATAATGAAAGAATGAAAAAGAAAACCACACTGTCATTTCAAGATGTAGAAAAATCATTTGACAAAAGTCAACAATTAGTAATAAAAACTCTTAGCAAGCCAGAAATAAAGGGGAATTCCTTCAAACAGAAAAAAAACACATTATAAAACTTTACAGCAAGTATTATACTTGATGGTACTTAATTGAACATTTCCCCCCTAAGACCTGGAATAAAGTAAGATGTCTTCTCTTGTTCAATGCAAGAAAAATAAATACAGGGCAGAAATTAAAAGGAAGATGTAAAGCTCTATTAATAGATTAGATGACTATGGATGCCTTAGAATTTTCTACATAAACCATTTTCTAGAATCAATAAGTGAAGACATAAAAGTTTCAGAAGACATAAAAGTTTCAAAATAAAAGCTTGAGTTTCAATATATAAAAATTAATTGTACATATTAGCAGCCACTTTTCAGAATAATTTTAATTGTATTGGTAATAGCATCTACATGGGAATAAAGTTAACAAAACACAAAACTTCTCTGCTAGAAACAACACAATATTGCTGGGAGAAACTAAAGACTTAAATAAATGAAGATACCATGTTCATAGACGGTAATTCTCAATATAGTTAAGATATCAATTTTACAGAACCTAAATCATAATCACAGAAGGTTTTTTTAAATGGAAATTGACTGACAGATGTGAAAATGCAAAAAGACTTGGAATAGCCAAAACAAATTTTGAAAAGAAAGAACAAAGTTGGAATACTTATACTACCTGATTTTAAACTTACTTTAGAGCTAAAGTAATCAAGACCACATCATACAGGCATAAAGACAATCTGATCAAGAGAAAACAACTAGAGAGTCCAGAAGATGAACCCAATTTTATGATACCATTTTTCATGAAGATACAAAGCAATTTGGAGTAAAATTAAAATATCTTCAATGATCCAACTGTAACGACTAGATATCCATATGGAAAACAAAAATAAAAATAGGGACGCCTGGGTGGCTCAGTTGGTTAAGTGTCCAGCTCTTGATTCTGGCTCAGGTCATGATCTCACCGTTCATGAGATGAAGCTCTGTGCTGGGCTCTGTGCTCTCAGCACAGAGCCGTGCTTGGTATTCTCTCCCTACCCGCACCCCTTCCCTGCTCATGTTCTCTCCCTCTCAACATAAGTAAATAAACTTTAAAAAATAACAAAATAAATAAAAAATAAAAATAAATAAAGCTTGACCTCCATACCTTACACCATTGTTTTAGAAAACAATTCAAAATGGACTATAGCCTTAAATGTAAAAGATAAAACTGTGAAGTTTCTAGAAGAGCATAACAGAGAGTATCTTCATGGCATGGAAGTAGACAAAGATTTCTTGGACAATACACAAAAAACCACTAATATTAAAAATATTGACAAATCAGACATCATCTAAGAACTTTTCCTCTTTGAAAGACCCCATTTAAAAAATGAAAAGGCAAGTCAAAGAATGAGTGAAATATTACTATGCATATATCTGACAAAACGATTTGTATCCAAATTTTTAAAACTTCCTACAACGAATTGATAATGACAAACAACCCAATTTAAAAACAGCTCAACAGTGTGAAGAGACACTTCACAAAGTAAGATATATTGCCAATAAGCACTTGAAAAGGGGCTTATCACATCATTTGTTGTCAGAAAAATGCCAATTAAAGCCATAATGAAATACTACTACATTTTCCCTGAAATGTTTAAAGTTAAAAAGACAGATAAGAACAAAATATCCTACCAGACAGAACAACTAGAGCAATAAGCAGCAAACTCTGCTCATAGAGTATAAAATGTTATAGCCGCTTTGGAAAACGGTTTGGCAGTATCTTTTACAATTAAACAGCTAGTGCGTAACTCAGCAATACTGCTGTATGTATTTACCAATGGGAAATAAGAAAACGTATGTCTTTAAAAAGTCTTGTATTATAATGTTCAGACTAGTTTTACTTATATTAACCCCAATTGGGAAACCCAAAATGCCCATCTAAAGGGAAATGGATAAATAAAAGTGTGGTATAATGTAGAATAATTCCAAATATTTGAATACTATTTAGCAATAAAAAATAATGAATTACAGATACATTCAAAACATAAATGAAGCTCACAAAAATGCTGAGCAAAAGAAGCCAATCACCAAGAAGTTCATGCTGCATTATTCAATTTATATGATGCTCTAGATTAGAGAAAACTAATCAATGCTGAAAACTACTCAGAAGAGTAATTAGCCTCTGGGAGGTAGGGGTTGACTGGGAAGAAGCATAAAAGAACTTTTTTCAGTGACTGAAATGAACCATATATTGATAAAAGTGTGATAACACAAATGTATGCTGTTGTTAGCACATTAAATTGGACGCAGTATTTCTTCATTTCACAACATGTAAATGTTACCTTGTAAAAGAACCATAAACATACTGAAGTCTAATAATATTTTGTATTAAAAAGGTAAGACTGCAATTCTTAAATTGCTTTCTATGTGTTTTAGGATTAAGTATATGAGAATATATGTTCAGGAAAATGGGAGCCAGGTTTCTCACCACTGGAGGAGTTGACAATATGGAAATGCAGATCAGAATGAACCCCGAAGACAGGGGACTAAAAGGAAAGATGTCAATATGAACTCACTGTTCATACTGAGAAACAGAATAAATGCAGACGTGTATATTCCAGCGTGTGGACACAGGCAAGTGTGAACATCGGTCGTAGGAACCTGTGCTAGTGTATTTCCTAGCTCTGTACTCCAAAGTGGCCTAGAAGCAAGGACCAAAACACTCATTTGGAGCACAGGTCTTTGTTTCTAAATAACATTCTCCACTAGAAGGAATTAAAAATCCTTGGAGAAATGGCTGACTGCAGAGTCTGGAAAGAAGGAGAATGAGTCTAGAATATTTTGTTGTGCAGGAAAGTAAGAACGTGCTCAAAGGATAGCGACAGGTTGGAAAGGACACAGGGGCCAATTGAAAGGATTCCCAGTGGTCGAATCTGGGATAATTCCAGCATCAAATAACTGATGACAGTAATGGATGTGTAGTCCATTGAGTAAGAATAATACTAAATGCAGTGCATGATCCTGGATTGGATTCTGAAACGGGAAAAAAAATAGCTCTACAGGACAATGAAACAACTACTGGAATTTGAATACAATCTGTGGATTAGATGGTAATATGTATCAATGGCAAATTCCCTAATTTTAATCACTACACTGTGGTTTATAAGAAGGTATTCTTGTTTTAGGAAATGTATGCCAAAGTATACAGGGATAAAAGTGCACGTCTCCAGAGTACTCTCAAGTGGTTCAGGAAAAAATATATGCATCTGTAAGAATATGTAGAGAGACCGCTAAAACAAATGGAAAACACTGCCAAACCACTGCAGAATCTGAGCAAAAGATATAAAGGAGTTTTTTGTGCTATTCTTGCAACTGTTACTGTGTTTGTTTGAAATTATATTTTAAAAAAGTAACAAAAAATACATACAGTACAATTAGAGTGCCTCTTCTCAAGGCCTTATATAGTCCAAGGCCAGGCTACTAGCACACAAGAGACAGCGTTCATTAAAGGTAAGATGTGGGGCGCCTGGGTGGCTTAGTAGGTTGAGCGACCAACTTCGGCTTGAGGTCACGATCTCACGGTTTGTGAGTTCAAGCCCCGTGTCAGGCTCTGTGCTGACAGCTCAGAGCCTGGAGCCTGCTTCAGATTCTGTGTCTCCCTCCCTCTCTGCCCCTCCCCCACTCATGCTCTCTGTCCAGAAATAAATAAACATTAAAAAACATTTAAAAAAATAAATAAAAAATAAAGATGTACACCACCTTTTTTTTCAAAGAAAAAATACAAAAATTTAAATAGAAAGCACCTCTTTAGGTTAAGATTTCCATTTTTTCCATTTATTATCAGGTTCCCTCTCCTATGTAAGAAACACCCCATTACCCCCAGATCTCAGCAGTCATTCCCTTAAACTCCTATTGGACTTGCCTATGGCCTTTATTTGGCCCTAATCACAAGTTATTTTGAATTGTTTTCTTTTTATACACATATCCCACTTGCCTAACTAGATTGCAAGCCCATGAAGGCAGGAACTATTTACACCATTTGATATTTTCAGAGCTTCTATTTTCAGTGTTCTAAGCATACTATAAAGTTATAGCATGCTATAGCACACTATAAAATGCTTAATAATTCATCACTGATAGGACTTCTTAACTCCTGGTTTAACAGAAATCCATGGAATGGTTTTTACTAAAAATGCTACCTGAAGTTTTCTTCCTGTAATTGTTCTAGTTGTAACTGTGCATGAAAATACTTTTTTGCAACCATTGTATTTGGATCATCAAAAGATCCATCCAACTGGTCAAGTTTTTCATTCATCATCTCATTCTCAGAAACTAATGAGTTCTTTTCATCTTGAAGTGCAGTCACCTAAAAAACAAATACACAAATATAAGCATCAATAGCAAAAAAAACTTAAGAGTCCAAAGCCCCACACTGCTATGTGACCAAGCCATTAAATTAGCTTGGTCAATCAGACAACATAATTTCTAAGGATCCTTCCAAAGCTGGAATTTGGGGTCTAGGATGTTTGAGTCAAACAAAAGAAATCAAAGTAATTTGATTACTACAGAGAAAACCGAGTTAAAACATACAAGGAGAATATCTTCAAAATGTTATTGCTTGCCCTAGTTTCGGTAAGAAAATTTTTCTAAGTCTTTAAAGTCTGATGTACTGATAAGCTTTGAAAAATTAATTTGTTCCTCTTTTAGTTATAAATTTACTATTAGGATGCTGTTACCTAATAAGCTAAAATACACACACATGCACAAAGTTATTTTAGGTTCACAGCAGAAAATTATCAGTTACATATCATGTCTTCAGAGACAAGCACATTATTTGGTTAATGAATCAGTAACAAAAAGCTGAACTAAATCCATTTGCACATTGAGACTGTTTGCTTATAATTTAAAATGGCTAAAAATTTAGAATCACATCGATATCAGTACCTGATACATTTTCACTTTACTTACATATTAATGCAACAAACATGATTTGCTTCAGTTCTTTTTCTTTTCCATTTAAAAACATCTTTTAAAACCTTTTAAAAAGGCTGTAACCTGGTCATATGTAAGACCAGAAGTTTACATATGATTATATTAAGCTTCCTTTGAAAAAAAGTTGACCTATTATGATTTTCAACATATTACTACATAGGTTTGCGATTGTTTTTTCAATAGATGTAATTAATTCAACCCAGTTATGGGAAGGAGGCTGTATACCGACACAGTGAGCTACTAATAGGAAATTAAAAGCAAGTGAGTGCCTTCAACACCGTATAGGCAAGTTACAAATACTTGCCTTTGACCAACACAACGACCAACACAATGACCAATGGGCAATGACCAACACAAAGGCTCAGAAAAGTCTTCCCAGGAAGACTACGGGAGAAAGCAATTTTTCTCCCTAAATTCAATGCATGCATCTATCCTTGCCATGCAAGCAGTTTAGTGACTATTACCTGTCATGTACAACCCTAAATGACTGAGATATGAGAAAGGAGGAGAGTTTGTACCCTTAGCATCCTTATAGTAAAAATGTAAATAATTACACAACAGGAAATGTTCAAAGTGCTTTGGTGGAAACATACCATAGGGCAGGAGATGGGACACAAAGAAAAGAAAATCTCATTCTAGCTGGAGGGAAGAGGGTGTCACAAAAAGATCCACAAAAGAGAAACAATGCCCTCAGTCTTCCAACCTGTGTAAGAACCACGTAAATAAGGTAGGTAAGGGCAAATTCAGTTTTCAACACCTGGTGTGTAACCAACCTGGGTCCTATCCATGTTTCACAGTGTGGCTCCAGAGCTACCTTCAGCCACAGACGTGAAGGAGAAGGTAGTAAACATGCAAATTCCTTGCACACCCTCCCTCCCATCTATGACACAGAATGTCCAGTGGTGGTTCTACACATCTCCTTTAACAAGTTCCATAGGTTCATTATGTACCTGCCTTTATCCTTCTCTGTTTTTATTTTTCTTCTCTATTTCTTTGTTTCTCTCTCCTTTGTTCCTGTGTCAAATTATTTAAAAATGAGACAGAAAAATTCAAAAAGCTAAAAAAAAAAAAAAAAACCACGCCATTTTCTTACATTACCCAGATTTAATGTAACACTTGTGTCCTATTTGCTTATTTAAACAAATATATGGGTTGCCTGGATGGCTCAGTTGGTTAAACATCCAACTCATGATCTCAGTTGAGGTCTTGATCTCAGGGTCATGAGTTCAAGCCCCACATTGGGCTCTGCACTGGGCACGAAGCCCACTTAAAAAAATAAATAAATAAAAATGTCATCCCATTAAAGTTTGAAAATCACTGCCTCAGATATAAACGTATCTTGTACAATGGTGGACAGGAGCATGTCTTCTCTAACGTACCCCAGGCAAGAACGGGTGACCATTGCTATGGCATTATTACCGCAGCAAGTGAAGGACTGCATCCGACTGCTGCCGGGGGTCACGAATGGTGGCTGGAAGGGCAGAATAAGAGCTACTGGCAAACGTCATAACTTGCCTGAAGGTCCCATAATATCCTGATTGGAATGGAGTTCCTCAAAACTTCACATCCAAATATCACGTGGAGTTCTTCTTTCTTTTTTTTTTAAGTACACATAATCAGACCTGCTTCCTGATTTACTGAATCAGAA
Organism: Panthera pardus; assembly: GCF_024362965.1. Lineage (NCBI taxonomy): Eukaryota > Metazoa > Chordata > Mammalia > Carnivora > Felidae > Panthera > Panthera pardus. The sequence goes on from NW_026526666.1 coordinate 58,147,621, forward strand.
TTTATGACCATAATTTGCACAGAACCAACACAGTTCTGTATTTGAAAGGATTCAAGCTTCACCAGATCCTTCCCCACAGAATCTCCACTCTTGCATTCTTTATTTCGATTAAAACATGTTTGCTAGCTAGACTCCATCAACAAGCAGTTTTTTCAAGAACAGCTCGTGAGTCTGCATCTGAGCTCTTCATCTGGCCACGATGCGGCTTCCCTAAGCACTCGGTAGATACTGCTCTTCCAAATTCTGGTACTGAAGTTGTAGGGAAGACTGATGGTCTGGTCTTTGTGGGTGATTTGCCTCTTCTACCTGAACAACCAAGGACTCGTTCTTCTCCTATTCATGAAGTTCAATGGCTTACCTAGGATAAAGCCTAGTGTTTCCCATTATTCGGTGATTAGTTTCTGTGCATCTGCAATTTTCTTTTAAACCTCACTTTGTTGTCTTCACGCCCCATCTATTTTACTGATGTGTTCTGAGGAAGCTGTTCCACAATGTGAAGCAAACATTATTTTTCTAAGCTTGGCTGAAGTCTTTTACGTGCACTTTAGTCTGCACTGTTTGCACGGATGTCACGCTTCTATTCTTTCCATCTAACTCGTGCTTTGTTGGCAGTCAGGATACACCAGATGTTCCAGTATGGACTGAAGACTCCTTGACACGTCTCCACTCTACTGAAGATCCAGTGTGCCTTCCTCTCTCATTATGGCTCCCTCCACACCACTCTACAGCCTTGGGAATGGTCAGGGAAGGAGGGGGCAAGCTGAGGCAAGGCGCAGTCTTTACGACACCTGGGCTACACTCTCACTTCTGAGGTTTAAATACCTTCCACCAGAGTGCTGAGCAGTGTCTCCCATTCCCAGGGAGGAAATCCTTTGGACATCAGCCCTCTCCCCAGTCAGTGTGTAGCTCTACAGACTGCTTCTATCAGGAGTCAGGCCCGTAGTGTCTTAGCTGCTCCTCCCCAGTCCAGTGAAAGAAAACAAAAGAATCGAAGGGTGACTCTCCTGACTGTGTAGACCGCAGGGAGAAGTATCGAGATTCCCGTGGATCCCCCTGCGTGGGTCAGGGATGAGGAAAGGAGAACAGATACTCGCTATGCAGCACTTCTGTCAACGTCACATGCCTGCTTCTTTCCTTGACTGTCGGTTTTTTGACTTCACAAGTTATGTCCTTTTTCTTGTTTACCTGTCCTTGGTGCATTTCTATGCAGCTTATTTTTCTTTTTTTGCTACATTTGGTCAGGTATTAAAACAATCCCCTCTGCCCCAATTCAAAAACAACTCTCAAGTAACATATGATTAAAAGTAAAGATTTCTCAAAAACAAATTCCCTTATGGGGCGCCTGGGTGTTTCAGTCGGTTGAGCGTCCGACTTCAGCTCAGGTCATGATCTCACAGTCTGTGGGTTCGAGCCCCACATAGCGCTCTGTGCTGACAGCTCAGAGCCTGGAGCCTGCTTCGGATTCTACACCCCCCTCTCTCTCTGCCCCTCCCCTGCTCGTGTTCTGTCTCTGTCTCTCTCAAAGATGAATAAACATTTAAAAAAATGAAAAAAAATGTGCCTTATAAAATTGGGATATATGTCATGTGAACCTATGTGGATTCTATGTTGTTAATTAATTACTTTTTGTTCTATTATATAATCATTCATTTCCTGTGTGCAGATAATCTGAGGGTTGATTCTGTTTTAATACTAGAATCAAAAACTTGAGTTGTCTGTACTTTACTGCTAAAATCAGGTGATCACATGCTCTTCACTATGTATAACAAACACATCTTCTAACATAGAATTTTGTGTTCTTTATCAAATAAGAATTTCTAGAAAATGTACAGAGATCCTACATAAGACTGCTAAGGCCTGAATGATTCAATCCTCTGTTCTTTATATCAGGTATTCTGGCAGGTGAATAAGATCCTATTTGGCAATAACACATCTCAGATGCTTTGTATATGTGTATGCATTTGTTGTAACATGTGACATAACTGTGGCCAAGAAACATGAAAGAAGAACATATAGAAAGCCCCCTAATTTTGAGGTACTGGCTTTGTTCAAATATAAACATTAACTTTGTTCAAACACAAAGGGACTGATTTTTTAAAGAATGACGTTAAAAGACCAGAACTGCAGTGCTGTCACTGTACTAAGTAGTTGAGTCACCGTGACCTAGTCACTTCTCTTTTCCTTATGTGCAAGCCTTTACGGATTAGAAATATTACGCAGCCCTGTCAGTCTAGATCTTTATCTCATCAAGCCAGGATGATGCTCTCACAACCCTTGTTCCTTGTCTTCTTACTTTTCAGAGAGTAAATTATTTATGTAACTCATTATTTGAATAAAAATGTGCAATTTACATTTAGCACATTATGCCAGTACACTTACCCTTTTGCATAATTTTTTAAGACTTACTGCATAACTTGTGCATTTGCACTTTTCAGATAACAATAACAATACGCGCAAATACACATAGTGCTTATGTGCGTCAGGTACTACTCTAAGTGCTTAATGCATAGTAACTCATTTAATCCTCATAAAAACACTCTGGGAGAAACACACTATTATCACAACACTTCTCAAGAGAGAAAACTGAACTATAAAGAAATTAAGTAATTTGTTTGAGAGGATACGACCATCTGAATATAGGTGGGCTAGTGTGACCATCTACCCTATTAAACGTTAACTATTGTCTCTCATGCCGTTTATTTTGCTAACATGTACATACATGTGAATATAAGAATTATATACACATGGATTCAGATACATGTACATGTTAGCAAAACAAACTTGGTACCTGCATTTAATGGGGAAGGGGAGAAAAGCACTTCTAAATACTTCCATAAATGACCTCATTTAAATATTCGCTCTATGCAGTAGATACTTGAATTTCTCCTTTTTACAAAAGAAACTAAGGGCTCATCTAAATACTTGAAATTCCACAATTAAAATGATTTTCTCAAAGAAATAATCACCAATTTTCAACTCAAAGAGAAAAGTAACTAGGAAGTTCATGCTTGAATGTTCAAGCCTATAACAAACACGTTAAAATTTCCCTCCCTGGAATGGAACCCCTCCTCCGAGCCACTGTGCCAATGAATTATTTACAATAAAACCTCCGTAAACTTAAAGAGGAAGTTTCCCTCGGATGGGTTTCTCTTCTGCACCTGCATATCCAGTTCTTGGCACCTTTGCCTCAGTTCTTCCTTTTCCGCTAGTGCTTCTTGAAGTTCTTCCAAGGCCCTTTTAAGCTGAAACAGAAAACGTTCTGATTCTTAGAAAGATGTGTTCTGACACAAGTTCAAAAATATGTGTATGGACACATAGACACGGACATTCAAATTTATCAACAAATCTACTCTCTTTAAGTCTCCATTTGAACCTTTCTAGGGTTACTATGCAAATTAGACAGCATAGGAAAAGCAGTCGGCACAGGGTCTCTGGGATGTAGTGGACAGTCAATAAATAAGCAACTAGTAGTCAGAGTGAGGGGGAAGATTTTAAGAGGGTGACCAGACGCAAATGGACAGTTGTGTGAAAAAGGTGTTTGGTCACAGGAGAAGGTGCTGATTAGTATAAAACAATGAGGAAGACCTAACTGCAGATGGAAATCATGCATCTATAGTGACCTCAATTCAAATAAATGGCTGTGCTTTTCTCTAACAGAGCTCAGCTGCATGGATGCTGCAGTAAAGACGGGCACTCATTTGTTTTAGTCTGAGTTTCCCCGATGATCAGGGATGTTGAGCACCCTTTCATGTGTCTGTTGGCCATCTGCACGTCCTCTTTGGAAAAATACCTGTTCATGTCTTCTACCTATTTTTAAACTGGATTATTTGTTTTTTGGGTGCTAAGTTTTATAAGCTAATTACAGAGAACACACTGATGGTTATCAGTGGGGAGGTGGGTGGGGGGATGGGGGAAACAGGTGGTGGGGATTAAGGAGAGCACTTGTGGTGAGCACCGAGTGTGGCATGGAATTGAATCACTAAATTGTACACCCGAAACCAATGTTACACTGTATGTCAACGAACTGGAATTTAAACAAAAACATTAGAAAATTTTATCTATTAACAAATAAGTCTCAGTTTGTTGTTTCTGTGTGAATATTTACACCGTCTCATTAATATTTAAAGCAAAGGTCCCACAGAAGTAAAATTTTAGGTAAATCTTCATAAAAAAAAAATTGTTTTCTGGTTCAATGTGCATTTTTTAAAAAAAACCTGAAGTATCACTAACATAGAATGTCATATTAGTGACATACATCATACAGTGATTCAACAACAAAACGATGGTTAGATGCCCTGAAGGGGGTGACAAGGCCTTAGCTGTGTGCTGGCAGGCCAGAGGGCCTCTTCCAGCCTTGTGACACGGTGCGCTAACCTTTTCCCCTTTCACGCATCACTCCTTATGAAATGTTCAAACAGCAGAATACTAGAGGATGTTGTTTAATTTCATTACACAAAACTTAGAAAAAACACAGTGTTTAAATTCAAATAGAAATTTCTTAGGAAAATTTTAGTTTGGAATACTTGGTGAGATGCCTGGTGACACTCATGAAAAACAGGTGTTCCAAAGTAGAGCAGGAAAAGCGCTAGATGCAACGGCCTGTCCCTGTGCCCCACCCCACAGCCCAGGAGAGTGCCCTCCCCCGTGTGAACCAGAATGCAAGAGAACCTAGAACTGGAGAAAGGGGACTTGAGCGCAGGGTCATGGAGCTGTTTCTTCACAATCAGGAGAGAGGACAGCAACATGACAAAAATTATCATATTAGATAAATGACAACTTAGCAGAATTTTTTCAACTGTCTGCTACTTAACTGTGCAATCATCTAGCATGAGCCACATATATATCAGAAGTTTTGGAAGAAAAGTGCAATGTCACTCATCTCTGAACATGATCATAAAAACTTTTGGAAACCAACACTACTTGCATTCATGAAGGAAATCATAATAATATTCAATTGAGATATTATAGGATAAACAAGCTACAGTTCATGGAGGAGAATATTCTTGCATATGTTCGCCTATGTAAGCCTTATGATAGTAATCGGCTAAGGAACTGCATGTCTGTTTTCAATACTCTCCCCACATACTAAGATACTTACCTGTTGCTCTAATTCTCCGACAGCATCATTTGTGGGACAGCTCACTATTTCTTTACTCATCAACTAGGAAATTAAAGTAGCAATGTTAAGTACAATAAAGAGACTAAGTTATGAAGTAAAAATAAGTTTACTTAAAAGGGCAGTAAAATGCTTTATATTCAGTTTTCCTTGATGATCCTTAGAATATTATTTAAATAAAAACTTCATTAGAGACTTAAGCTAAATAACACAACATTTCAACTATTACATCAGTGGGGACATCAGGAGTAAAGTGTACTTGAAATGCACAGATAAATTTAAAATACTTGTATACTGAAAAATTGTAATCTAAGTTCTAAAAGACGAACTACTGAATAACACTGAACACATCAAATAATAAAAAAAAAGATTGTCCCATAAAATTAACACTTTTAAAATACAGCCTTTAAATGAGTGATATAGCAAAATTCCTAATTTGAGAAGTCATTTTAAAAGTAGGAGTTACAATTATATGGAAAAAAAAATCTTATAAAAGTAACCTTTTTGTATATGAAACACAGACATATGTACTGTGATGCTTTAATTTTTTTTTTCGTTTTTATTTTAATATTTATTCAATTTGTGAGAGAGAGAGAGAGAGAGAGAGAGAGAGAGAGAGAGAGATAGCAGGGGAGAGGCAGAGAGAGAGGGACACACAGAATCCAAAGCAGGCTCCAGGCTCTGAGCTGTCAATACGGAGCCCAATGCAGGTCTCGAACCCACAAACCGTGAGATCACATTAGCCGAAGTTAGATGCTTAACTGACTGAGCCTCCCAGGCGCCCCCGTACTATGATGCTTTAAATTCAAGTCAACAATGCAAACTCAGAGCACACACTGCTAACCTCCTGTGAGATGCCTCCTTCCAAATCATGCCCCTGTCAAACTGCTTGTACTCACTAATTCCTCATTCTACCTCCCCTTGGACATCCTCTACACTGCACTTCAGTCTGATGTTAAGAATCAACATGTACCACATGAATTCTGAACCATTCTGGTTCAACCTACACATCTAGATTCACTTGAACCCAGGCTACCTAACTCCCAAACCTATCACCATATTTGCTCACAGTTTCTCCATTCAGAAAATGAATGTAAGATATATTTACACACATGCTTTAAAATTTCAAGAAAGACTACTCTAATTGGCAGAAAAAAAAAGAAAAAATAAAGATTCTTATCTGGTCAGAGGTTGTTTATCCTGCTTAGGTGAAGTTATTTAAGGGAATCTGACAGGGGCACCTGGGTGGCTCAGTCATTAAGTGTCTGACTTTGGCTCAGGTCATGATCTCATGGTCTGTGAGTTGGAGCCCTACATCAGGCCCTGTGCTGACAGCTGGGGGCCTGGAGCCTGCTTTGGATTCTGTGTCTCTGTCTCTCTCTGCCCCTCCCCTGCTGTGCTCCGTCTCTCTCTTTCTCAAAAATAAATAAACGTTAAAAAAAAAAAAAAGGGAACCTGACAATATTAACTTATCTTTTAAAATACAGAAGTACTAAAATTGGGCTTGAAGTCTTTTTAAGATATTTTGGAGAAAGAAAAGAAAGGAAGGCACACTAATTTAAGGTAAATAAACCTGCTGCAAAGGGCAAGTTTATACAAGTAGAAAAATATACATCCATAAGATTTATGTGATAATTTTTGTGTCATTAGGTTTAGGATTTTCATACATATGTGAAATGATAAAAACTTACCTCTTGAATAGCAGTCATGACCACATGTTGAACAGACTCTTCCAATGTCATTATATTTTGAATATGTTCTGTGATTTAAAAAAAAAAGATAGATATGATAAAAAGAATCTACTCTTTTCTATGTTACTTTAGCCATTCAATTAATAGTATAAAAGGTCATTTACCACACATATTCTTTATGCAAGTATATTTTTCCACAAGAAATAAGTCCACCAAAATTATATAAGCAGAATTAAAATGTCCAAATTTTAAATGTTTTATTTTTCCTAAAGAAGAAAACCTCTACTTTTCTTATAAGAAGAAAAAGAAGAAATTATGATTAATCTTAAAACAATTATGACAATTTCTTCCCTCTTCTTAGGTGTTCAGTATTATGGGATGAATTCATACATATTAAATGAATGTTAAATCTTCAGCCCAGAGAATTAAATCTTACCACCTATGTAGTTCATTTCAGGAAGGCTTTCAAAGAAGGGACTTATATAGCCTCCTATAAACACATACTCAATATTCATCAAGTCTCATCTCAAGGAGATCCTTATGCCTTACCACAAACACACATGCAATAAGTTAAGTCTGTCCCAATATGAAATGAAGAACCATAAGAAAAGGTGTTTCATATATTTACATAATCAACTTTGATGGCATGTTCTCCAGCTAAAACAATTTCCATATAATTCCAAATTTCCAAAAAAACATTATTTTCAAATATTTTTATTGCTTAAATGATTGTCCTGGAACACTCCTGAAAGTTCTCTAAATCTTTCTTTTATTTGTGAAGTCAAGAACTGGACAAAGATTCTGACAGATTCTGGTATGCACCTGACCACTAGGTGGGGAGTGGGAGGGGGAGGGGAAGAGTTAAGTAGAGAAAGCACAGGCAATGCAAGGATTTCCTTTAACTGGATTTTCTGGGTAACGGAGAGTTTCAAGTCTGCTGAAACCTTCAAAAAAATTATCTCTTTTCCCACCAAGATAAATGTGGTACTATTAACCAAACAAGTTCATTCTTTCAAGACTGAGACTATTGCAATACCTTGGAATCATTTTGAACTCAATTCTCATTGCAAAGTATAAAGGTATGGAAGCTGTTTTACATCTTGGGTGTATTTTAGGTTTCAATTAAATTACTGCAAGTTTTTTTTTTCATTTATTTGCTCACTCCTAAAATCTGAGAGCCCACATATCTCCAAAATTAAATCCAATTAGGTAACACTGATGTGTTTAACAAGACAGTGAAACTATTTCTTTATATTTACCACTTGCTAAACTTTTATTTATGTATGCCGAAATTGAATTTCCTTTCAAAATTCTGGGGACAAAAATTCTATTAATGCTTGGAACTAAATTATGAAAGTAATATTAAAATTCATGGAAGGTAACAAAATCATAACAAGGGAAAATTACACCTGAAAATGTCAATTATAACTTAGAATAGGAAGAACTGATCAATTCACAAGAAAAGAGATGAAATGAGATAAAACAGATATTAAATAGTGCAGACAAAATACAGTGAAAGCCAAAGTTACTTTTTTGAAAAAGACTATTAAAACTGACAAATGTGGAAAAGATGGCAGAGTAAGAGGATGCTAAACTTGACCCAGAGACACACCAAGGCAACAGCTACATCTAAGCAAAACTAACTCTGAAAATGACCTAAAGACTAGGGAAACAGACCTTCCTTAGCTAGTCTCAGAGAGAAGGCCACATATAAAGGGTGGGGGCGGGGGGGGGGGGGCAAAGACATGGTTGGGAACCAAATCCCCAGTGGGACCAACCACAAACAGGATAGGCAATACAAGGATGGAGAAGCGAGATCAGACCCCACACTGGGCAACCCTGTGTCTGATGAGTCCCTATAATATCTGACTTAACACTGGGAGCTTTAAAAATCAGCAACGCCAAGAGAGTTTCCTACTGAAGGCAATAGGAAACAGAGTCCCACCCTCCCCCACCCCCCTAAAGAGCCAGCACACTAAATAACTCAGCCCTAGACACAGCACAGAGGCGGCAGTTTGAAAAGCACCTGGGGTATACATGAAGGAAATTCAGTGACTAATCTCAGAGTATGTGCGTGAAGGGCAGGATCTGCAGATTCCTCCCAGGGAAAAATGCTGGCTAGTGCCACTCTTCTTCCCTCCCCCACTAAGGAGATGCTTCTGGGAGCCAGTTGTAACACTCTCCTTCTAGCTCGCTAATGCCACAAGCTCTGCCCCAGTGCTACCCTGCAGACATGCCCCACCCAACCTGCCTGCTTTGGCAGGCAACCCTGCAAATTAGCTCCAGCTCTGCCACACCTGACAGGTAGCACTGGCCAGGCCTGTCCCACTCCATAGTTCTCCAACCCTGAGTTGGTGAGTAAATAACCCCAAACATGAGCACAGCTGCAATTCCTGCAGCTAGGCCTCTTAGTTGGCTGCACAGGGAGTAAGCCCTGCTCTTCAGTGAGACTTACAGCTGTGGTATAGAGGCTAACTGCAGGTGGCGAGGCTGACCACTAGCCCCACCCACCAACTGGCCCATGGCAGCCTCAGTCTGGCCTCTCAATAGCACTGGGAGCAAATCCTGCCCAGTGCATCCACAGCAGGTAAAGCAGGTGACTGCAGCTAGCTGGGATGAAGGTTATGATGGCCCAGCCACAAGTGTAGGGCACAGGCAGCCCATGTAGGGGATACTCCTGGAGCACCTAGTTCTGATGACCAGGAGGGACTGTGCTGTAAGACACTTTTCCATACCAGGCCACTATCTTCAAGACCAGAAGAAGTAGCTGACCTACCTAATATACACAGAAATAAACACAGAGAGTTAGACAAAATCAGGAGACAGAAGTATATACCCCAAATGAAAGAACAAGACAAAATCATGGTTAAAGAGCTAAATGAAACAGAGGTAAGCAACATGCCTGATAAAGAATTCAAACTAACAATCAAAGACACTCCCTGGACTTGAGAAAAGAGTGCATGAACTCTGTGAAAACTTCATGAGATGGAAAATATAAAAAAAAGAACCAGTCAGGGCTGAAAAATTCAATAACTGAAATGAAAAATGCACTAGAGGGAATCAACAGCAGATCTCATGATGCAAAAGAACAAATCAGCGATCTGGAAGACAGAGTGATAGAAAGCACCCAAGCTGAACAGCAAAAAGAAAAAAAGTAAGAAAAAAAAAAGAAGAACAGGTTAAGGGAACTCTACAACATTACCACAAATAACATTCATATTATTAGGGGGTCCCACAAGGAGAAGATAGAAGGGAGGCAGAAAATTATTTGAAGAAATAACAGCTGGAAACTTTCCTAATTTGGGGAAACAAATATCCAGGTCCAGACAGCACACAGAGCGTCCAACAGGATGAATACAAGGAGGATTACACCAAGATAAATATAATTAAAATGAAATAACGATAGAGAATTTTAAAAGCAGCGAGAGAAAATAAAAATGTTATATATAAGGGCAATTCCATAAGGCTATCAGTTGAATTTTCAGCAGAAACTTTGTAGACCAGAAGGAAGTAGCATGATATATTCAAAGAGCTGAATGGAAAAAACCTTACAAACAAGAATACGCTACACAACAAAGTTATCACTGAGAAGTGAAGGAAAGATAAACGGTCTCTGAGACAAACAAAAGTTAAACAAGTTCATCCATCATTAACTCAGCCTAACAAGAAATTTTAAAAGGAATTCTTTAAGTGGGAAACAAAAGATATAACCAGATGTAAGAATATTATGAAGGGAAAATGTTTCACAGGTAAAAGCAAATGTATTTTAAGGGCAGTAGATTAATTACTTATAAAGCCAGTATGGAGATGAAACACAAAAGCAGTAAAATCATTTATATCTACAAAAATTAGCCAAAGGATACAAAAAAAATAAAAGGATGTAAACTATGACATTATATATGTAATGTGAAGAACGAAGTAAATATTTAGTGCTTTCAAAATGTGTTCAAACTTAAGTGACTTAATATAAATATCAACATAATATAAATTGTCAAACACACAGGATATTATACATCAACCCAGTGGCAACCACAAGTCAAAAACCTATAATAGATACACAAAACATAGAGAGAAAGGAATCCAAGCATAACTCTAAAGAAAGCCATCAAACCACAAGAGAGCAAGAGAGGAAGAAAGGAACAAAGAACTATAAAAAAAAAAAATCAGAAAACTATTAACAAAAGGGTAATAAGTATATTCTTATCAATAATTATTTTAAATGTCAATGGACTAAATGCTCTAATCAAAAGACATAGAGTGACATAACGGATAAGAAAACAAGACCCAGGGTGCCTGGGTGGCTCAGTCGGTTAAGCATCCGACTTCAGCTTAGGTCAAGATCTCACAGTCTGTGAGTTTGAGCCCCGCGTTGAGCTTTGTGCTGACAGCTCAGAGCCTGGAGCCTGCTTCAGATTCTGTGACTCCTTTTCTCTCTGCCCCTCCGCTTCTCACGCTCTGTCTCTGTCTCTGTCTCTCTCTCTCTAAAAAATAAATAAACATTTAAAAAAAATAAAAAAAAATAAAAAAAAAGAAAACAAGACCCATCTGGGGCGCCTGGGTGGCTCAGTTTGTTGGACATCCAACTTCAGCTTGGGTCATGATCTCACGGTTCAAGTCCCACATCGGGTTCTGTGCTGACAGCTTGGAGCCTGGCGCCTGCTTCAGATTCTGTGTCTCCCTCTCTCTCTGCCCCATTCACGCTCTTTCTGTCTCAAAAATAAATAAACATTAAAAAAAAGAAAAAACTAATCTATATGCTAAATTTATATGAGCCTACAAGACACTTCAGATCTACAGACACAAATAGACTGAAAGTGAAGAGATGGAAAACAATATTCCATGAAAATGGAATAAGGGGGGAAAAAAAGCCAGGATAGCAATACTTATATCAGATAAAATAGACTTTAAAACAAAGACTGCGGCAAAGGGACAAAGAAGGGCATTGCATAATAACAAAGGGATCATTCCAACAAGAGGATATAACAATTGTAAATATCTATGTACCCAATAAAGAGACACCTAAATACATAAAGCAAATATTAACAGTCATAAAGGGAGAAACTGACAGAAATACAATAGTAGAGGACTTAGCATCTCACTTATATCATTGGATAGACCATTCAGACAGAAAATCTGAAACAGTGACAGGAAACAGGAAACAGTGACTTTGAATGACACATTTAATCAGATGGACTGAACAGATATATACAAAACATCCCATCCCAAAACAGCATAATACACATTCTTTTCAAGTGTGCATGAAACATTCTTCAGGAAAGATCACATGTTGATACAAAACAGAGCTCAATAAATTTAAGAAGACGGAAATAATAATAAGCATCATTTCCAACTACAATGGTATGAAATTAGAAATCAAATTAAAAACAAAAACTGGAAAAAACCCCACACATACAAGAAGGCTAAACAACATGGTACTAAACAACCAATGGGTTACAAAGAAATCAGAGGAAATACATGGAGACAAATGGAAATGAAAACACAAGAGTCCAAAATCTTTGGGATGCAGCAAAAGCTGTTTTAAGAGGGAAGTTTATAGCAAACCAGACTATCTCAAGAAACAAGAAAAATCCCAAACAACCTAATCTTACACCTAATGAAACCAGAAAAGGAAGAACAAGGCTTAAAGTTAATAGAAGAAAGGAAATAATAACGATTAGATAATAGTAAAATTAAGGAAAGAGACTAAAAAACAATAGAAATGAAATGAAACCAAGAACTGGTTATTTGAAAAGATGAAATTGATAAACCTTTAACCAGTCTCATCAAGAGTCAAAAAAAAAAAGTCAAATAAAATCAAAAATGAAAGAGAAGAAATAGTAACTGATGCCACAGAAATACAAAGAATTACAACAGAATATTTTGAAAAATTGTATACCAACAAATTACACAACCTAGAAGAAATGGGTAAATTCCTAGAAACATGATTTTCCAAAATGGAATCAGGAATAAAAAGAAAATTTAAACAGACTTATTACTAGTAATGAAACTGAATCAGTAATTTAAAAAAAAAAAAAAAAAAAAAACTCCCAATAAACAAATGTCCAGGACCAGCTGGCTTCACAGTAAATTCTACCAAACATTTAAAGAAGAGTTAATACCTATTCTTCTCAAACTACTCCAAAAAATAGAAGAGGAAGGAAAACTTCCAAATTGATCCCATGAGGCCAACACTACCCTGATACCAAAAGCAGATCAAGACTCCACTAAAAAAGATAACTACAGGCCAATAACTCTGACAAACACAGATGCCAAAATCCTCAACAAAATATTAGCAAAACACATTCAATAACACTTTAAGGATCATTCACCACAATTAAGTGAGATTTATTCCAGGAAGGCCAGTGTGGTTCAATATTCACAAATCAATGTGATACATCACATCAACAACAGGACTAATAACAACCATGTGATCACATCAAAAGATGCATAAAAGCATATGACAAAGTACAATATCCATTTATGATAAAAACCCTCAATGAAGTAGTTTTGGAGGGAACATATCTCAACATAATAAAGGTCATATAAAAAAATCTCACAGGTAACATCATACTCAATGATGAAACACTGAAAACTTTTGCTCTAAGATCAGTATCAAGGTAAGGCTGTCCACTCTCACCACTTTTATTCAGCACAGTACTACTGGAAGTCCTAGCTGCGACAACCGCAGAAAAGTAAGGAAGTAAAAGGCACCCAAACTGGTAAGGAGGAAGTTAAATCATCACTATTTGCAGATGACAAGCTACTGTGTATAGAGAACACTAAAGACCCCACCAAAAATCTACTACAATTAATAAATGAGGTGAAGATGGAGGATACAAAATCAATATAAAGAAATCTGGTGTGTTTCTACATACTAACAATGAAGTGGCAGAAACATACTAAGAAAACAATCCCATTTACAACTATGCCAAAATAAAATACCTAGGAATAAATTTAACCAATAAAGTGAAAGACCAGTACTCTGAAATCTGAAAGAAATTGAAGATGACACAAATGGAAAGATGTACCATGCTCATCGACTGAAAGAATTAATATTGTTAAATGTCCATACTACCCAAACATCTACAGGTTCATTGCAATCCCTATCGAAATGCCAAAAGCATTTTTCAAAGAACTAGAATAAATAATCTTAAAACCTGTATGGAACCACAAAAAAACTTGAATAGCCAAAGCAATCTTGAGAAAGAACAACAAAGCTGGAGGTATCACAATCCCAGGTTTCGAGATATACTACAAAGCTGTGGTAATTGGAATGGTCTGGTACTGGCACAAGAGAAACATAGATTAATGCAATAGGATACAGAGCCCAGAAATACACCCACACCTACCCGGTCAATTAATCAATAACAAAGAAGTCAAGAATATAAAATGGAGGGGTGCCTGGGAGGCTCAGTTGGTTAAGCATCTGACTTCAGATCAGATCATGATCCTGTGGTTTGTGGGTTTGAGCCCCGCATCAGGCTCTGTGCTGACAGCTCAGAGCCAGAAGCCTGCTTTGGATCCTGTGTCTTCCTCTCTGCCCCTCACGCTCTCTCTCCCTCCCTTTCTCTCTCTCTCTCTCCCTCTCTCTTTTTCGCTCTCAAAAATGAATAAAAATTAAGAAAAAAAAAAGAATATACAATAGAAAAAAGACAGTCTCTTCAATAAATGGTGCTGGGAAACCTGTGAGACCTAAGCCGTAAAACTCCTAACAGAAAACATAGGCAGTAATTTCCTGAACATCAGCCTTAGCAACATATTTATAGATATGTCTCCTGAGGTAAGACAGTCCACTGAATAGAAGATAACTGTAAATTATCTATCTAATAAGGGGTTAATATACAAAATACATGATGAACTTCTACAGCTCAACACCAAAAATACAAACAATCTGATTTAAGAATGAGAGGACCCCAACATTTTTCCAGGGAATAAATACAAATGACCAACAGGTACATGAAAAGATGCTCAACATCACTAACAATCAGGGAAATGCAAATCAAAACCACAATAAGATATCACCTCATACCAGTCAGAATGGCTATAATAAAAAACACAAGAAATAACAAGTGTTGGCGAGGATGTGGAGGAAAAGGAACCCTCATGTGCTGTTGGTAGGAATATATAATGGTACAACTACTGTGGAAGACAGTATGGAGGTTCTCAAAAACATAGATAACAGAACTACTATACAACCCAGTAATTCCAACACAAGGTATTTAACCAAAGAAAATGTAAACACTAATTTGAAAAGATACATGCACCCCTATGTTGATTGCAGCATTATTTACAATAGCCAAGATATGGAAGCAACCCAAATATCTGTCAATAGATGAATGAATAAAGAAGAAGAAGTCTACATACACAGAACAGAATATTACTCAGCCACAGCCAAAGAATGAGATCTGGCGTTCTCAACAAATGGATGGGCCTAAAAAGTATGATGGTAAGTGAAAGGAGTCAGTCAGATAAAGACAAATACCATATGATTTCGCTTATATGGTTGTTAGAGAAGGGGTGAGCTGGAGAATGGGTGAAACAGATACAGGGAATTAAGAGGTGCAAACTTAAAGTTATAAAATAAATTAGTCACAGTAATGAAAGTACAGCCTAGGGAATATAGTAAATAACATCGTAATAACATTGGAGACAGATGGTGACTACACTAATCATGGTGAGCACTGAGTAATGTACAGAAGTGTCAAATCAATATGCTGTACACCAGAAACTAATATAAAATTGAATGTCAATTACACTTCAATAAAAAAAACTGACAAATGTGCTAAAATTAAGCAAACAGATGTTATAAATAACCAGTAGCTGAAAGAGAAACAAAGCATTAATCAAATAAAAAATAAAAAGGATCACAATAACAAAAAATTGCTAGGTTTATAAATTAATTGCTATTTGTCAATTTGTAATTAAAATTTATGAAAGTGTTAATAACTTTTGATGACCAAATTCTCCTTATTTGTGTGAAAAACCCCAATACATAGATCTTTGACACTATCTCTGAAAAATAAAAGCCTGCGGAGAAATACTCACTTGCCCTAGAAAAAAATAGCTAGTTGATGATAGAGATGAACTAATACCAAGATTTTCTGATACCCAGTCGCTGTCCTTTTTTATTGAGAAGCAATTAATTTCTGGGGCGCTTGGGTGGTTAAGTCGGTTGAGCATCCGACTTCAGTTCAGGTCATGATCTCATGGTTCATGAGTTTGAGATCCATATCAGGCTCTGTGCTGACAGTACAGAGCCCACTGGGGATTCTCTCCCCCTCTTTCTCTGTCCCTTCCCCGCTCATGCTCTCTCCAGCCCTCTCAGAATAAATAAACTTAAAAAAACAAAGCAATTAATTTCATATATTTTATCTTTCTCCTTCCTGAGTTTGTTCTTATTGAATTTAACCTGCCTCATATTATTACTTCACTAGATAATGTTGAATTTGTCTTCTAAAATCCTGGCTTACAGTTTTTTACAAACTTAAGCACCCAACATTCTCTCATAAAGGTGATATACTGAGACCAAGTTTGGATGACTCCTGCAAAAAACATCAGCAACAAAAATCTCACCACCCAGAATGATGCAAGACTCTGAAGGAAGTAAATTTTGGTGTGTTCCATTCATTATTTCATTCACTACATGCAACCAAAAATGTTCTTTTTGTATTCACTAGGATATGAGTCACTGTTTTTGGATATACCAATATAACAATTACGTTTGTGTCATCAGATTGCTTAAGTGGAGGATACGCTGGACAGGCATTCTTCTGAAAAGAGCAGAATATCATCTGAGGAAGCTTGGGTTATAACTTAGTATCTGCATATTTATTTATAAAAATCTGAATCAGCCTAAGATTCTATCTTCTATCAGAAAATGTAGCAGATGAACAAGTACAATTTTTACTAAATATCCACTAAGTCCTAGCACTGAATATTATAAATTAAATTAATTAAACTAAAATACATTTAATTTAGCCACTGAATATAAATCTCAGAATCCAGGTACAACTAAGATTTGTACTTATTAATGACAGAACAGGGATAGAATTAAGATCTCCTAGGCTACATTTCCAGGTGATTTGTGCAAGATGCAACAGTGAATTTTTATGCTACTTTCTATAACAATGTAGGTTGTTCCTAGAAAGTAAATATTCCCAGATTGACTTTGAATTGATTGAAATTCACTTACCTTGCTTCTTTTCACAATTGACGGCACAACCTAAAATAAGCTGGAGCAACCTCCCTAGCTCCACAGAATCTGAACATTCAGTTATTTGGTTCAAATCAGGGATGAGTTCTTCAGAAATCTGCTGCCCCAAAAACTGCAGTAGTGAGACAATAAATTAGATCACTCATTTATGTAGATTACAAAGAATTTATTACATTTAATTATCACAAGGAAAATAAATTATAAATAGGATCATGAGATAAATCAACAAATTGATATATTCATAATTATTTACTAAAACCAGTAAACAAAGTTCAAGCAGCATCCCAAAATTTTGAGTAACCAACCAACAGCAACTAAAATGGTTTTACATCAATATCCTTTGATCCCACTGTCAAAGGGATTAAGAAACCCCTAGCTTGATCTATTATGACAAAAGTTACACCTTTCCAAAAATAGATTTACGTAAGCCAAAAGATATGCATAATATTTTGACGCATGATTGAATAACAGAAACCATAATATAAATCATCACACTTACAAAAGAACAGCAAATCTAACAAATCCAATGGATTAATCTTTCCTTATCTTTTTTTAGCATTTTAAAAAATTTTCTTGACATTAAAAAAAAAAGTTCCAAAATGAGTTTTAGGCATTAATAAATTGAAACTTTTCAGTCTTTAAAATTGTTTGGAAAAAATTACAAGTGTAAATATGTGACAACTTTAAAAAACAGAAACCAGGGCGCCTGGATGGCTCAGTCAGTAAGCACCTAACTCTTAATTTCAGCTTAGGCAGTGATCTCACAGTTTTGTGAGTTCAATCCCTACGTTGGGCTCTGAGCTCACAGTGCATAGCCGGCTTGAGATTCTTCCTCTCTCTTTGCCCCTCCCCTGCTCGCACTCTCTCTTTCTCAAAAATAAAGAAAAAATTAAAAAATTTAAAAGAGTAAAAATAGAAACCAAATATTTTAATGGCAAAACCAAACCAAAAGATTGCAAACATAAGCAATAAACTTTCTTATATCAAATAACCCTATTAGAAAACTTGTTATGGTATTGAATAAGAAAAAAACAAAAAACCTACTTAAATAATGTACTATCTAAAGTGACTTTAATACTACTTCCATTTTGCTTATTTTCTATTTCACTTGCACAAAAGCATAATTTCACAGTATACCTTGCTGCTGCTTGCACTGAAAAGAAATGTCAAAATAATACTTACATAGGAAATACTTCAACTTAATTATAAAATCTATTTGTATAGACTTTGCATTTTTTAAAATCAAGTCATACAGAAATGACAGTAATTCAATTGTAGAAAATAACCAATTTCAGGAGTATCAATACAGAAGGAACATTATTTTACAAACCAATATATTAGTTTAAGCCTATTCATGTTCACAAAATTTGAGTGTTCTGAACATGGCAAAAAACAATATATTCTAATTATGAATTACATTTCAGTAAAATGTTATAAACTAAAATCCAAGTTTTTTTTAGTGTCAACATAATTATCATATATGATTTGGTATTTAAACAAATCAGATATTTTTCATACCTCATTGTAATAACTCATAATTCCTTGAAGTACCTTCTTTAAATTACTAGCCTAATGGAAAAAAAAATAAGAATTCAATGAATTATTTCACATTAGTAATGAAGGAAAATTTATGCCAATATGAAAGACATAAGAACTCTGGCCTCATAAAAATGACAACAAAAACATATATTAGAGTTTTATAGATACAAGCATATGATATTTTTTAAACATGAAAGCTTTAATCGGAGTTTGATTAAAAATGTCTTCATGCTTACATAGGTTAACCAGGGCGATTCTATTCAAAATGAGACGCAATGAGGAAAAGTACAACTTTAAAGATTTAGCTTTGACTATGTTCACCTCCAGTCATGAATGAGTACCAAGGTTTCTACTTATTCTCTTGCCAAAAACAACAGAAAACAGGACAAAATACAAAGAAACAACTGTTTCCAAGCTTTAGCCATTGGGCAGGATGGAACTCTAATTTCTGAGAGAAGGAAAACAAAAAGATGAGTCCAACTCTAGTCCAAGATTTCTCTCTGGAGGGGATTTTCATTCCATGGAATGGAGTGGTAGAACCTGAACAAAGCCTGAAGTTCTCCTTGAGTTGAGGAGTTAGACTTCAGAAGTTCAGGAAGGTCAAGGTAGTTAGACTTTGTAGGCAGACAAATGAAGAGGTGAGCACTATGGAGGAAAAGAGCTCCGGAAATCTACACAGTGTTTTGTGTCTTTCAGCTGAATACTAATTCGCATGTGCACGAGAGAAACTCAGTGAGATTCAACAAAAAAAATTTCACTTTTTTCCCCATTTTTTCCCCAGTCAAGAATAATTCCCAAGGCAAAAACAAGCCAGGGAAATTTAAGCTGAATAATTTCCAAAGATTACACAAGGCCAGAAATGGTTGAAATTCCCACCAGCCAGAGTGAAGAGACAATGCTATAGACAAGCATTCACTAAAGACTTTGAAAAGGTCATACCTTAGTAGTTTGTCTAAACTAGCCCTAGAAGAAAGATAACCCTAGATCTGCCTCCCACCCAAAACTTTAGAAGGATCAAATTGATTCATAAGTATCTTAATTGCTTGCAAGAACAAAGTCCGACTCTCTCCGAAGAAAAACAAAAAATCCAGCACTCAACAATGAAATTCTAGCATCCAAACACTGTTTAGCATCCAATAAAAAACTACTACATATATATGTGAAGAAGCAGGAAAATATGGATCATTAAAAAAACATGGATCATGAGGAGAAATCTCAGTCAATAGAAACAAGCCCAGAAATGAGCGATGAAAGAATTAGAAGATAATAATGTTAAAACTGCTAGCTTAGAAATAATGTTCAAGGATTTAAATGAAAATAGGAATATAAGAAAAAAATGGAAGATTTTCTTTAAAAACAAAAACAAAAACAAAAACAAAAACAAAAACCAGGAGTAGCCTGGGTGGCTCAGTTGGTTAAGCGTCTGACTTCAGCTCAGGTCATGATCTCGCAGTTCGTGGGTTCGAGCCCCACGTGGGGCTCTATGCTGACAGCTAGAGCCTGGAGTCTGCTTTGGATTCTTTGTCTCCCTCTCTCTCTTCCCCTCCCCTGCTCACACTCTGTCTGTCTGTCTTTCTGTCTGTCTCTCTCACAAAAATAAATAAACACTAAAAAAATTTTAATACAGGGGCGCCTGGGTGGCTCAGTCGGTTAAGCGTCCGACTTCGGCTCAGTTCACGATCTCGCGGTCCGTGAGTTCGAGACCCGCGTTGGGCTCTGGGCTGATGGCCCAGAGCCTGGAGCCTGCTTCCGATTCTGTGCCTCCCTCTCTCTCTGCCGCTCCCCCATTCATGCTCTGTTTCTCTCTGTCTCAAAAATAAATAAACTTAAAAAAAAAAAAAAAAAGCTGCTGAGGATTCAACTCAGTTTTTTTAAAAAAAAAAATAAATAAATAAATTTTAATACAAACTTAAAAAAATAGATATTCTATGGATAAAAAAAGGAATACTCAACTATTAGATGTGTACATGAGAGACCTAACATAAAGATACAGATTAAAAGAATAAAAAAAAAATACACTAAAGCAAGAAATAATCATAAAACTAGAGTGGCTACATTAATGTCAGACAAATTAGACTTCAGTGCAAGGAATATTGCCAGGGATTTAAAAAAAAAAAAAAGTCTTTCATAATGATAAGTAGATTCATTCACCAAGAAGACATTTAAAAAATAATGTATAGAAACCTAACAAGAGATTCAAATTACATGATAAAAGTTAACAGAACTAAAAGGAGAAATTGATAAATCCACAATCATTGTTAAGAGATTTAAGGACTCCTCTTCCATAACTGACAGTATGGTCACAGAAAAATCAATAAAGATATAAAAGATGCAACAGAACTATCAGTAAGTTTGATATAATCTGCCTGCAGAATACATGTTCAAGGGCACATGGAACATTCACCAAAACAGACCATATGTTAGGTCATAAAATAAGCCTCAATAAATGTAAAAGAATTTCTCAATACGGAGTTACGTTATCAAACAAAAATGGAAATTAGAAATCAATAAATATAAAAAAGGTGCCTAAAAAATCTTCAAACATTTATAATTTGAAATATCTACTTCTAATCTACCTGTAGGTCAAAAGAAATCACATGGGGAATTAATGAGTATTTTAAACTGAATGAAAATACTAACATAGAATGTCAAAATGTGTGAGATGTGTAAGGCAATGCTTAAATTAGGGGAAAAAAAAGGTGCCTAAAACTTATGATTTAATTTTCTACTTTAAGGCATAAAGAAAGAAGAGAAGGTGTAGGTAAAGGAAAGGAAATAATACAGAGAGGAAATATATAAAAAGCAAAAGCTAGTTCTTAAAAAAAAAAACCAAAAAACAAAAAACTTGAAAAACATCAAACTTCTCAAGAAAAAAAAGACAAAACACATAAACTGCCAACATCGGGAAAGAAAGAGGATACATCACTAAAGATCACAGAGTTACCAGCATATTATATTAGCAAATATTATATTAGCAAAATAACGAGTTAAGAACTGTATGCCAACAAATTGGACGACCTAAGTGAAACACACAAATGCCCTATAATACACAACAAAACTGACTTATGAAGAAACAAAATCAGTTTGGTAGTTTCTTATAAGATCAAATATATACTTACATAACCAGATACAATCACATTGAGGAATTTATCTAAGAGAAATTAGACACATGTCTACGCAAGGACTCATACTAAATATTCATTGTAACTGTATCCATAGTAGCTAAAAACTGAAACAATTCCAACATCCATTAACAGGTGAATGGGCAAGCAAATTGTAGACTATCAATGTAATGAAATACTACTCAGGAAAATAATTATAATAATAAATAACTCCTAATACAGGTAGCATGGGTAAGTCTCAAAAACATCACACTGAGTGAAAGATGCTAGACACAAAGAGTAACAAAAAGTAAATAATGTCCGTTACCATTTATACAGAATTCTAGAAATCTACAGTGACAGAAAGCAGATCCACGGGGCCAAGCGAGGAGTGGGGACCAAGTGGGAAAGGACGTAAGTGCATGTTCTGGGTTAATGGAAATGTTCCACATCTAATTATGATGGTAGTTACCTAAGAACATGCATGTGTCAAAACAAACTGCACACAATAAAATGCACCCTTAAATTAATTTAAAAAAAAAAAAGATTTAGCTGAGCTTAGTGCTAATTTTAACATCACTGTTTGGGTTAAGTGCTTCTACTGCTCATTCTGTATACCTTTATTCTCCAGTTGTCACCCGTATCTTCTTTAATTCGGCTTAACCAAGATTCATCGAACCAAGCTACGTCTCTGAAATGAAAACACAAATGCAAAACATTTAAATGTTTTTGTTGCATGGAAAGTACTAAATTAAATCAATAAAGTTATTTTATATCTAAAAGCCTGTCCTTAATACGAATAGCAAACATTATTTAACTGAACCCCCCGAATTTTTAGTGATTCTTAAGGATTTCTTTTGGAATTTCTCATAATAAATTACTTAATTCATTAGCATCTTCAATTTAATAAACATTTACTGAATATCTCATACAAGACACTCTGGTAGCAGGAAGATGTATAAACCCAATCCTAAAGGGGGGGAGGTAGAAATTAAAACTAACATTTTAATATGTCTATTCTGTATCAAGCACTGGGCTTGATGTTTTTCCATATTGCAACTTTCAATATTGTAGTCACTGGAAAAGGATTATGATTATCCTCAATCTTACTCTTCAAAGAAATGAAGATGAGGGAAGCTATGTAATTAGCCCCAAATCATACTAGTATATAGAAAAGGCCAAAATTATTTGACTGTAACTGAGGAGAATGAGTGTAATGAGAAGTCTACAAGGACAGTTTAGTTCTAAACTCATGAAGTCATATTAACATGGGAGGCCAGGACAATGAATTGCTATATTGATTTTTTATGTATTTAATAAGGTTTTAAAGAATAACATTTGACTATATAGTGAACTACACTAATAGATCATACATATTCTAAACAAAAATTTGGATGCTTGCTCTGAGTAAGGAACTGAGCAAGATTAATATAAAGATGAATAATTTACTACCATGACTCTCAGAGAAATAGCTATTAAAGCAGGAAAGTAAAGAGCACAAAAACTCTACTCAAAGGAGAATGTGAGACATTCTTTAAGAGTTAAACACTACAGGGGTGCCTGGGTGGCTCAGTCAGTTAAGCGTCTGACTTCAGCTCAGGTCATGATCTCACGGTTCAAGGGTTCGAGCCCCGCATCTGGCTCTGTGCTGACAGCTCAGAGCCTGGAGCCTGCTTCGGATTCTGTGTCTCCCTCTCTCTCTGCTCCTCCCCTGCTTGCACTCTGTCTCTCTTTCTCTCTCTCAAAAATAAATAAACATTAAAAATTTTTTTTTGTAAAGAGTTAAACACTATAAAATCACAGAATGGTGCTAGAAGAGGTTTTCAAGGTCTTGTCTAGATTTTCACTTTACACATAAGCCAACAAAAGTGAGGGAAGAAATTAAAGGGATCCTCTTCCAAACTTGAATTTAAAAATGAAAAGCTAAAACTAGAACACAGTGCTTAGCTTTCCACAAATCATTCTGCCTCAGATGTTCTAATACAGAAGATATTGCTTTGACTGGGTAACCAAAAATGACTTCATTTCTAATTCATCTATGTGGAATATGTAACCATTTCCTTTTGAGCAAATTAATGTTAATTATATTCAACTTTTCCCAGATACTAAGGCTACAATTACCAAAATGACTTGCCTCAATATATGAATGGTGTATTTCTAACCAAGCACTTGCCTGAAAATTCTGATTTACTAATAAGTCAAAACTGTCATCAAAGTAAATTCATTTCTTTCGACATCAGATTAAGTAAAAGAGGTAAGCCAGTTGTGATGATTAATTTTATGTATCAACTTGGCTAGGTCAGGATACCCAGTTTTTGTTCAAACACGCTTGGATGTGGCTATGAAAGCACTTTTTTAGATAAGATTAACATTAAAATCAGTAGACTTTAGGGGCGCCTGGGTGGCTCAGTCGGCTGAGTGTCTGACATCGGCTCAGGTCATGATCTCACAGCCCGTGAGTTTGAGCCCTGTATCAGGCTCTGTGCTGACAGCTGAGAGCCTGGAGCCTGCTTCAGATTCTGTGTCTCCCTCTCTCTCTGCCCCTCCCCTGCCCACGCTCTCTCTCTCTCTCTCTCTCTCTCAAATAAACATTAAAGAAAATTTTTTTAATAAAAAAAAAATCAGTAGACTTTAAATAAAACACATTACCCTCCATAATGTGGGTGGGTCTCATCCAGTCAATTGAAGCCTTTAAGAAAAAGACTAACCCCCCTCAAGAAAGAGTAAATTCTGCCAAGAGATTGCCTGTGGACTCTGGCTGCAACATCCACTTTTTCCTGGATCTTTGGCCTGCAGGCCTGACCTGTGGATTCTGGACTTGCCAGCCTCCACAATCATGTGAACCAATCCTAAAAACAAATTTCTCTGTCCCGTGTGCATTGTGCGTGTTTGTGTGTGTGTGTGTCCATCCTATTGTATATATCCATGTCTTACTAATTCTATTTCTCTGGAGAACCCTACTACACAAGTCTTCTAAAAGATATCATTATATATGCTTCTAGAATTATGTTCTAATTACCTCTAGAATATGGATCTAGACATAACCTCTTCTAGCTTTCCTCCTTTTATCTTGTGTTCCTCCTTGTCTTTCTTTCTACTCCAAATCAACTTCAGCCCTACGTCTTAGTCTGCTCAAGCTTCTATAACAAAAGATCACAGACTGGGTGGCTTACATAACAGAAATTTACTTCCCACAGCTCTGGAAGCTGGAAACCCAAGATCAAAATGGTGTAGCAAGGTAGGTTTCGTTCTCAGCTCTCTTCTTTCGGCCTGTAGGTGGCTGCCATCTGTCCGTGTGCTCACATGACCTCTTCTTGGTGTGCTCACAGAGAGTGAGCTCTCTGATGTCTCTTTTACAAAGATTCCAATCCTATCAGATCAGGGCCCCACTCTTATGACCTTATTTAACCTTAATTGCTTCTCAGAGGCCTCATCTCCAATACAGCTACTACACTGGGGGTCAGGGCTTCAACACAGAAATCTGGAATGGATGCCAGCATTCAGCCTATAACACGCTGAGAAATACTTCGTAACTTCTGCCTTCTTCCTTTTCTCATAAACAAGTCATTCTTCTGAGACATTTGTAACGGCAGCCAACCTTCCCCTTGATACCCAACCTCGTAACTCTGGACATATCCTTCCTTACGCTTCTGCACTGCCACATCTACACGTCTTAACCAGACTCCTGGCCTGAACAATTAGCTCCTTTTCTCATCCTTCCCAGAACTTCAGTGAAACTCGAGGGGACATAAGACTGAGGAAGCAAAATATGGTCCAATTGTTGTCTAACAAAAGTAAGTAGGAATGAGTATAAAATTATTTAACTGCACTCATAGTGTTTGTCTTCAACAATTTTACCAACTAAACACAGGCAATAATTAACAACTGCCGGTTACTATACACAACATAGTTGTTTTGCTCCAAGAGACACCCTGACATAGTTTTTCTTGGACAATTAAAAGGCCTACTGTGGTTAACACATGAAATTGTGATCTGTACTTTGGGCATGCACATCTGACCTTTTATGTATTAAGACCCCAAAGTAAAAATCTATCAGGAGAAGGTCAAGATACTAGATTTCACGGATTACAGCTGACTGAGAGCACAGGTATTAGAGTCAGGCCAAAGCTATGCCAATCCTGGCTTTGCTATTAACTCGTTATTTGATTTTACCAAAGTTGTTTCACCTCTCTAAACCTCTGTTTCATGTATAGACTGAGGAATATCTACCTCACAGAACAGTAAAAATTAAATGAAATAATATATGCGTAGGGTATATAACAATGGCTTATAACTTAGTAAATACTCAGATGTTGGCTATCATGATTCATCATTTCAAATACTCCAATATCTGACTGAATGAATGAAGAGATAACTGCATGGTACTTGAGGTCTCTGGGTTTCTACATTCTTGTTCTCGCTCTTTTCCCTCTTGCAAAAATGTCTAGTCAAGACAGGCAAAAGAAATAAGCAGAGAAGTTATCTGTTGTTTAAAGTGGCCAAATTAAGCCTTTCTTTTGGGGGATGTCACATGCTATAGTATTTATAGTTGTTGTGGGTTGAACTGTATCTTCCAAAATAACACGTTCATATTCTAACCCCCAATATCTGTCAATGTGACCTTATTTGGAAACAGGGTCATTGCAGATGCAATCAAATTAAGATGAGATCAAACTAAATTACTAATACGACTGGAAGAGGAGAGGACACAAAGACACGGACATGGAGGGAAGACAACCAAGCAAAGAAGAGACAGAGATGGAGCCATGCTGCCACAGACTTGGGAATAGGGGGGTGGGGGGGGTGGGGAGGGTGGAGGGGGGATGGTGGTACGAAAGCTGGAAGGAATGATCCTCCCCTACAGGCAACAGAGAGAGCATGACCCAGCCAATACCTTGATGTAGGACTTCTAGCCTCCAGAATTAAGAGAAAACAAATTTTTGTTGATTTAAACCACCCACTCTGTGGTACCTGGGAAACTAATGCAGCTGTAATTATAGATTCTCCCCATGTGTTCTTTAAATATCTACATATATTTTTAAAAGTATTCAGGCCAAAGATAACAATTAAGGACTTGTAAAACCCTAGCAATAATTCCATGACTCTCCAAGTCTAAGTCATATAGTTTGGGCATTGATTTTTAAGATTTATTATTTACCATACTTGCTTCAGGTAAATAATAATTACTCATTAAATTTTGCTACTTCCTTAGAAAGCAGAATTTCCCTTCTCATCTTCAGTTACAACTTTGATGTGATTTGATGTGAGTCACAATAGTAATCAATGCAATTCATAACAGAATGTAACATATACAAAGTGCTTTTGAGTGTTCAAAGAAATATGGTAAAATGTGCCCTTTTAGCAGCAATATGATATACTGATTCAACTAGAGAAAAATGTATGCTTCTAAGTTTCACTATCCAGATCCAGACTTCTGGAAAGCTATAAAACTAGAAGGGGATTCAAAAGAAAAATAAAGTTTAAATAATTCTTGGATGATAAGGAGACTAAGACAGCTAAGTACATGCCAAAACAGGCAAAGCAAAAAAAGAGGTTTCGATCCAATTTTAGGTCACTGTCATATGTTTTATGGAGAAAGAGAGCTTTCTGATTGTTTGGCTATTTTATTATTCTTGCAGAAAAGCCATTAGAAGACAAGAGACAAATGAGAGAAGGAAAAGAAAAAAAGGAAAATCAGAGAGCCAGAGGTTTGGCAGTAACAGCAGAATCCAACAGATTATGGAAAATGAGTTAGTGATAAAGGGTAGAGTTTAACTAAATTTGAACTGACCCTACTCTAAACATCAGGTACAGGGGCTCCTTGGTGACTCAGTTGGTTGAGCATCCGACTTCAGCCCAGGTCATGATCCTATGCTTCGTGGGTTCGAGGCCCGTGTCGGGGTCTGTGCTGACAGCTCAGAGCCTGGAGCCTCCTTTGGATTCTGTGTCTCCCTCTCTCTCTGCCCCTCCCCCACTCTGTCTCTCTGTCTCCCCAAAATAAATAAACACTAAAAAAATTTTTTTTAAATAAAAAAAATAATAAACATCAGGTACAGTGGTAGAGTACAGGGAGACAAAGAGCCATTGCATCATATCACAGTAAAAACAGGTCTCTTCTATTGTATTGTAGTATAAAAGCTACCAGAGCTACCACAATACATATAAATAACAGCTTTGGATGGCACTGTTGAAGTCAATGAATGCGTACCAGTCTTACATCCATACCAACCACAATGTAGCTCCATCTACACCAATACCCACAACATACTGCAATAACAAAAGGCAAAGGGCACATTCTAACAATAAAAAATAATGACGACTTTCCCACATCATCAATAAAGGGTCATATCCAGAATGCTTGGTTCTGACCAATTAAATCACTTTGAAACTAATCAGGGCATAAATAAATAAAATGTTTAAGAAACATGTTTGAGAAAAGAAGGGAGAAAGGCATATTTTAGAATGACTGCCAAAAAAAAAAAGTTAACATGTTAAGTTTGTCTCTTAATGTATTAATCTTGAGTTAACCATAAAATCTGTCTATTCACATTAGATCATGTTGAAAATTCCAAGTCACTACAATTTTGACACTTTGAGTTGTTTTTCTGAGGGTGATAAGGAATTTCTGCAAACCCATCTACAGGGTTTTCAATGTCAATCACAACAAACCTTGACAAAATGATGGCAACCACTGAAAAAAACATCTCTGACTATAAAACAAATAGCAGAGATAGGATTCTGGTCTCATGGAAGACACATTATCATAAAAGTAAGCTAATACAAAATCAGTAGGGCTATCAATTAATAAATTAGCCCTGTTTGTTCCTACTAAGGGTAGAGCTCATATTGCAGATGTTATAACCGTAATCATTGCACAATGTTTGGCAAAAATTATGAAATAATGGACTTAGGAACTTTTGATACTATATAATTATATCTAATGGGCCTAATCCAAATAGAATCGTTTTATTAAGATTCTCCAATATTTGTGATTTCAAAATTCATTTATACCTCATTTTATTATTGGTAGAGTCATAGAATTCCTACTTTTAACTCAAATATAGATTTTAAAATTTAATATTTTTTCCAAATCCAGTATTATATACTTCAATTCTCTCTAAAATAATAATCTCCATGCATTGATACCTTCCAATGATAGTAAAGTAACTCAAAAAATCATAAGCAATTATACCATTCCTTAAAACGGCTTCTTTTCCAGTTACTGTAGTTTGTGAATGTGACCAGGACAAGTTTAAAATGAAAATCTCTTAGCTAGATAATAATCGTGTTTGCTCACTTAATTAAGATTACCTCTGTGAACAAGCAAGGAAGAATCAGGTGGTGAACTTTCCTGTGCCCTAGGTGTAATAATGCCTGTCACGACTTAATAGGATAAAGTTTCAGCAACTTTTAGAATACAAGGCTAAGTTTTCTTCCTTGGTATTGGGTTTACAATTCTTTCAAAAAGAGTCTGGACTGCTACTTACATTTGATGAAGAACTTGTGCCATGGCAACTCCATTAGTCAGCTGTTTGACATCTTGACAAGGTGCGGCAGTATTGAATGTCTGCAGCTAAAATGACACAGAGCAAATGACTTTACTGTTCCTTTATCCTTACAGGGTGGTGTTACCAACTCCCCTCCCCAAACATATGAACACGACAGAGAAAAATAATTATAAATTGTCCTGTTTTGTTTAAATTCAGACTGGGCCGAACAAATGCAACTATACTAACAAGTTTTCGTGGCTGTGTAATAGTCTTACAAACATAAACACTTAACAATTCAAATAATCACACCGAAAACAGTCAAATATATTGATGCAATGTAGGAAGTACTTCAGAATTTCTGAGAGTCAGATGCACAGACCTTAAGATCAACTATATTGTGTTCGTTGTTAGGAGAATAACATCAGAAAGGACTTTAAGGTAACCTATTATGTCAACTTAAAATTTCACTCACATCATTTGGTAGGACAACAAAGCCTAGAAATGTCAAGTCTAAAACTACTTAATTAACCAGTGAGGCCTGAAATAAGGCAGGACCTCAGCCTGCCATCCAACAATTAGTCTCAGGGCATGAATGGTCCAGGGCCCACCCACCACATCAAGTTGTTTCTATTTAGTTTGGCTTTACATATTATTCTTGTCGAATCTCTATTTGTTAAACATTCATGTACATGGTAAAAAGAGAAGTGAAACTGTGGCGTCTTTTTCTAAAAAGCAAATACAAGACAAGAATTTTTGAAAAGCAAATTACAGCAGAGCTACAATGGGTCATATATTTCCTAGAAGTCTAATCTCAACCCATAATGATCTTAAATTAAATACACTATGATTCTCTTTTCCTACATATATTTATCTCCTTTACTATTCAATTATAATTCCTTAATTTGCCACTTAACTATCTTAATCTGACAAAAGTCTCTCCCCTCCATGATTCACCTTTAGCGGTTCTGTTTGAGATTCTACAAGTAAGTCTCCATTATGGTAATACACATGGAAGAATGACACAGACAAATAATGCTAGCTACAGTTACTTTGAAAGTACACAAAGATACTTTACTGAGATCCTACTCTATGTGGGCACCGTGGGGTTACAAAAGAAAATCACCTGTTTTCTACTCTCAAGCAGTTGCAATCAAGAGTTAAGGACAGGAGAAAAAGACATAAATTATTTCTAGAAAATGCCATTCCCAGTCTCATGACTATAGTATGCACAAATCATTCAGAAATAGACAGGAGTTAACTAATTAGGGTTTGTATTTAGGAAATACTTCTCAGAGATGATTCCTGAACAGAAGGTCTTGAGTAAAGAAAGAACCAAGGGAAGGAAGCTTTAGGAAATAGGAATATGATAAGAGCACAAATACCTGAAAAGAAATGGTATTTTTAGGCAACATACAGTTCAGTATTACCGGATTTTCAGGGCAAAGAGGAACGGGGAAGAGGTGACAACAAAGGGGGGGGGGCAGGTAAGAAAACAGATATGGGTCAGAACTCTGGAGGTCCATGACAAGAAGCATGGACTTACCCTTGATGGTATCATCCTTATAATGGGAAACAGCAGAATAGTTTGTATCTACCTCACAAGATGGTTGAGAGAATTAGCAAGCAGAGCCAACTTAGATCAGCGCCTGATACAAGCTCAGCAGCTGTTAGCAATTAGTTATGATTCGGGGTTCCTCAAAGCTTGGGGTCTAAGAACAATACAAATCAGAATCTCTAGACACATTAAATCAGAAAATGCCTAAGTGATTCTTTTTTGTTTGTTTGGCTTTAAGTGGGCTCCATGCCCAGTGTGGAGCTCAATGTGGGGCTTGAACTCATGACCTGAGCTGAGATCAAGAGTCAGACACTTAACCTTCAGAGCCACTCACATGCCCCTGCCCCAGCAATTCTTATGCACATCAATTTTTTAGAACCAATGCTCTGGATGATGATGAATCACTGAAGAACAGTAAGAAAGAGAGTGATAACTTTAGCATATTTAGAATAGCAACAATACTGACACAGAGAAAGGAAGAGAGTAACTTTTACACCTGAGTCCGTTAGAAGGCTCCTGTAATAGTCTTGTTGATAAAACAGGTGGCTTACAGATAGGGTAACGCTGACCAAGAGGACAGAATAAATTCATGGAATTTAAAATATAAAATAACCAGGATTTTGCAACTAAGTGGATGCACAGGAAAGAGAAACCCCAGGGTTAGGGCATCTTTAAAAAGAAGATAATCATATACTTGCAGGTAAACTGTGGCTCCCACTTTTCAACGCTTCCTACTTACATTTTATATCATTAGCTTTTTACAAAATGGATAGGATTAGTTATTTTAAAAGAATGATTTAAGAAGCACAGAATATTAAGCAAAATAATAAAGAAATATGTAAAAGTAGTACATATACTAAGTATTGCCTCATTGACCACCAAGTCCAGATTAAGATCAATTTTTCCTTCTCTTAGACATGGATTTAAATTGGGCTGTCTCGGGGAGCCTTGGTGGCTCAGTTGGTTAAACATCCAACTTCGGCCTAGGTCATGATCTCACGGTTCATGGGTTCAAGCCCAGGGTCGGGCTCTGTGCTGAAAGCTCAGAGCCTGGAGCCTGCTTCCAATTCTGCATCCCCCCTCTGTCTGACCCTCGTTCACTTGTGTTCTCTCTCTCTCCCTCTCAAAAATAAACATTAAAAAAAAATTTTAATTGGAGTGTCTCTTGAAAGTTCTTAAACTAGTTGCAAAATAAATTAGATAACACAGAATGTAATTTCATTTGGCCAAACAGAAAGGCTTTATAACCAAGAAGAGTGAATAAATTAAAAAGCTCAGTGTGGGTAGTGATGCCAAAGCAGAGGGACAAAGGAAACCGTCCTCTTTCACACTACTCTTCACAGAGGTAAAGAAGCAGAAGTCTTTTTGGTGAGTGGCCCAAAAGGGGCAGACAGGGCTTCCATCAGTAACCACAGGGTTCTTGCAAATCAATCTTACTTTCTTATTTATCTTTAAATAACGCAAATAATCAAAAATGTGGAAATATTGTTCCTGAATTGCTTCAATATAAATGTCACCAAAATCAAGGAAGAAAGGGGGGTCTTCCCAACTGACAGCCAAAATCTTCAACTTTGGGTCAGCTCTATTCTCATATTCTCCTCCTCTAAATATTCATTTCAGAAAGATTATTGTTTTAAGATTTTCATAACAATGATTCAGCCTTTAATATTTTTTGTTCCTTTGGGCATATATTTGGCATTTGTTTTTCCTTCACCTGCCTGTCAAGGTCAAAGAACACAAGAACTAAGAAAACCATTAAAAATATAGTTCAATTCTAATTTTATTGGTGAAAGTAAAGTCCCAAAATTTTAATTTTCCAAATGTTACAAAGCCAAGTTTATTAAATATATATTCATGCAAATACTGCAAACTCTCATATACTCCCTCTACCATGTAAATGGTGCCCAAATTTGTCTTTCAGCTCTAAATTTTTTGCTAAGTAGCAGTACAACATTTCTAAGAACGAATTATTTTAAGATGAGTTCCAAATCATAAAATAAAACTTTTTTCCTTCTTTCTTTCTTTTCTTTCTTTCTTCCTCTTTCTTTCTTTCTTTCTTTCTTTCTTTCTTTCTTTCTTTCTTTCTTTCTTTCTTTCTTTCTTTTTTGAGAGAGACAAAGAGAGGGAGAGAGGAAAAGAGAGTGTGTGCTGGGGAGCAGGAGAGGGAGAGAGAGAATCTTAAGGCAGCTCCATGCCCAGCGCAGAGCCAGGTGTGGGACTCAATCTCATGAGATCATGTCCTGAGCCAAAATGTCCTGATCATGTCCTGAGCTGAGATCGAGAGTCAGAAGTTTAACCAACTGAGCCACCCAGGTGTCCCATAAAATATAACTTCTTAATAACTGCCAAAAGAGCCGCAGCAACTTCTTATTCAACACGTCTCCAGAGGCAAGGGAAACAAAAGCAAAAATGAACTACTGGGACCTCATCCAAATAAAAAGCTTCTGCACAGCGAAGGAAACAATCAGCAAAACTAAAAGGCAACTGACAGAATGGGAGAAGATATTTGCAAATGACATATCAGATAAAGGGTTAGTATCCAAAATCTATAAAGAACTTACCAAATTCAACACCCAAAAAACAATCTAGTGAAGAGATGAGCAAAAGACATGAATAGACACTTCTCCAAAGAAGACATCCAGATGGCCAACGGACACATGAAAAAATGCTCATCACTCACCATCAGGGAAATACAAATCAAAACCACAATGAGATACCACCTTACACCTGTCAGAATGGCTAACATTAAGAACTCAGGCAACAACAGATGTTGGCGAGGATGTGAGAAAGAGGATCTCTTCTGCATTGTTGGTGGGAATGCAAGCTGGTGCAGCCACTCTGGAAAACAGTATGGAGGTTCCTCAAAAAACTAAAAATAGAACTACTCTACAACCCAGCAACTGCACTACTAGGTATTTATCCAAGGGATACAGGTGTGCTGTTTCAAAGGGACACATGCACCCCCATGTTTATAGCAGCACTATCAACAATAGCCAAAGTATGGAAAGAGCCCAAATGTCCATCGATGGATGAATGGATAAAGAAGATGTGTTGTACACACACACACACACACACACACACACACACACACACAATGGAGTATTTCTCAGCAATCAAAAAGAATGAAATCTTGCCATTTGCAACTATGTGGATGGAACTGGAGGATATTATGCTAAGTGAAATTAGTCAGAGAAAGATAGATATCGTATGACTTCACTCATATGAGGGCTTTAGGAGACAAAACAGATGAACATAAGGGAAGGGAAGCAAAAATAATATAAAAACAGGGAGGGGGACAAAGCATAAGAGACTCATAAATATGGAGAACAAACAGAGGGTTACTGGAGGGGGTGTGGGAAGGGGTATGGGCTAAATGGGTAAGAGGCATTAAGGAATCTACTCCTGAAATCATTGTTGCACTATATGCTACCTAATATGGATGTAAATTAAAAAATAAAATTAAAAAGAAAACTGCCAAAAGAGGCATCTCTGTACTAATCAGGTTTTCTTAATGACCTCTCAAATTCTATTAATGTTGGTTCTATTGTCCTAGAACACTGTCTAGTGCTGAAAGAACAGAGTTTACTACCAGCTGTCTTCTCACCTCCATGATTTAGCCCCATCCTAACTTTTTAATCTTTTATCTCCTACTACTTCTCCTCAACATGTAACATTACTTACTACAGTAGGGAGCACATTAAGAAATTAGAGATATCATGACAAGGATGTGCCTTCACTACCTCTTTTTGATCTATTGCCGAAGGAGACCATTTACATTACTTCCTGTGTCTAGAAAATTCATTTCCCCTGATTTCTACTTGCTGAAATCCATCAATCCTCTATCATACTGTTAAAAGTTTACCCCAGGTATCTACAAGAACCTACATCCTTAATGGTGAAATACTGGTCTCTGAGGTCAGGACCAAGACAAGGATATGGACTATCACCGCTTTGATTCAATGTTGTATTAGAGATCCCAGCCAGTTGTTGTTCCTGGGAATACAGCAGAAAACAGGTCACAAAGGGGCTGTGACCCCATGGAGCAAATAGGTTGACTTCAGAAAGTGTTAAGTGTTACAGACTCATAGAAAAGGGGTGACAGGTTATAAAGAGATAGGACTGGGGGACAGGTAAGTCATTCACTGTTACTGACTCTGAAAGATGACAACAGATCTGAGAACTGAATGGTGAGAAGAAGTCAGTCACTCACTAGACAGAGAATATTCTGGGTAGAGGAAAGTATAATTAAGAAGCCCAGATTCCTCAAGAAATAGAAAGTCAGTGCAGCATGGTGGGCATGGAGGACTTGGGGCATTGGGAGAGTTTGGGAAAACCTGGAGAAGTGAGTGACATCAACAATGCAGTGGCTGGCAAAGGCAAAGACAGATACCAACGTTCACTGGAAATCATCTGGAGAGGTAAAGAGAAGCCAAGAGACAGGTACCCAAGAAACTAAGGCAGAAGATGATCTCACAAAAGAACCATCAAGTAAGATAAGGATAATAAAGAATAGTTACGAGTTTGCCAAATCCAGTAGGTGAAGGCCTAAAAGAAAAGAATCTCATGTGCAGTGGGTTGAGAAGTGAATGAAAGTTCAAGTATAAAGGATGAGTATACAAAACTCAAATAATTTGATTGCAGAGGGAAGGGGAAATAGAGTGTGGTTTTAACAGGGAGTGTTGGTTCTTTGTTTTCTTTTTAAGATAGGGAAGATTTAAGTAAGTTTATGTGTAAAGAGGAGGGATCCAAAGGAAAGAGTGAAATGAAAAAGCAAAGTTTTAGAAGAGGTAGAAGGGATGGGATCTAGAGCTAGGGTCAAGATAAGGAGGAGATCATATTTCTGAGGGGAGAAAAGTTGGGGGTTCAAACAGGGTACTGGTAGAGGTTTGCAAAGAGAAATGTGAGGGGATCTGTGTGGTTGTTCTTAGTCTTTATATAGCTGGGCATTGTTATGGGAGCAAGTAGATTTGTCTGTAGAGCATTTCTAAAGGCAACAATCTGCACAGTAATTCCATTTTCTCCAGTGTTTCAGCAGCCTTAGAACTGGAGAAACAAATAACCTACTATACTCTGTCATCTATAGAATTTTTGCAGTTTTTAAGGAATTTTGCCTCTCATTATAAAAATACACAGCTCTGCCTACCACTCCAAGAAAAAATGGAAAGTTCCTTGATTATTCTTGATACGTCTTCCTCAGTGCCTTGAACAAAGCAGCAGTGCCTTGATCAATAAATACTGGCTAAAAGAATGGGTATAGTACATAGTATTTTAAAACATTGCAATACAATTCAAAAACATCCTTTACTTCACCACCTCATATAAGTCAATGACATCACAAAGACGAAGTTTACTACTTAAGTCAGATGTTTAGAGCAATAATGTAACAGATTAGGATACCCCCTTTAATTAGTCACTTGTTTTAGCAAAACACATCGCTAAAAGTTATGTTGCCTTATTTCATGAGAGTCTTAAAACACAGCATCTCAATGCCAATACTTACTCTAAATGAAAATAAAGATGAACAGTTAGCTAACTGCTTTTAACTCAGAAGCCCTATATACCTGCATTCCACTTATAACCAAAGCTATTTACCTCTAAACTGTAAAAGTTGCTTTAAATCACGGTCATTTCCAATAGACTTCATACACAGCCAGAAACCTTCTCTGATTTCTCACTGTTTTGAATTACTCAAATGAGGAGATCGCTAAAGAACAGCATCAACCGAATACCACCTCCTGATCCAGTCTGTTTACATTCCATTATGCACACGCTCATCCACACACAACCAAACAACTAGTTTAGGGATGGGCACCATCAACAGCACCCTGTGGACAGACCATCAAGCACCAACCTTGCCCAATGTGGGTTGGAAGCTACACCTGAATTGCCAGCTCTTTGATCGCTGAGCACCTCCAAAAGGTGAGACATCGTTTTACTTACGGGAATACTGGGGGCAGATCCTGTCTGTCCAAATACCACACAAATTAATTAGAAATACCAAACACGCACCAAGTGCAAATGAAAATACCAAGTCTTTTTCTTGAAAGA
The DNA here is from genome assembly GCF_024362965.1 of Panthera pardus. Lineage (NCBI taxonomy): Eukaryota > Metazoa > Chordata > Mammalia > Carnivora > Felidae > Panthera > Panthera pardus. The sequence goes on from NW_026526666.1 coordinate 58,184,374, forward strand.
AAATGTTGTCCACTGGAGAAGGAAAAGGGGGGGCCAGCAAGAAAAAAGGAATAGGAGCCCCCACCTCCAACATATCAAATGTGTGCAAATATCCCTTTGAAACGACTTCTACAGAATCAGAGGTCCTGGAGGAGCTCTGATCCAGGAACCAAAACCACCTCTTGGCCACCTGTGTCCAAGCAGAGCAAAGTGGTTTGGATAGGAGGGGAGTTTCGCAGAGGGCCTCCGCTCCCAAGTGGCACAGAGGTCCGTACAGGAAAGCTGTTCAGCAGACAGAAGGCGAGAGAGTCGGCAGTCCGGGGAGAAGAAAATGGGGGCAGCGAAGAGCAAAGGGGATGGACGCCTGGCTCCAGCCACAGCTGTCACAAGCTAGATAGATCAAAGCAGTAAGACGAGCCTCCTCCGGCTCCAGCTCCGGAGCTCCCTTTACCTGCCCCTAGTCTCCAGACACAAACATACAACACCCACACGTACACACCTGCCCCGCGACCCGCAGGTGGCACTCTCGCGGTCAAGGGCGACAGGAGACTCGGAGGGCGACGCGCCGAGTCCGCGGCGCAGGTGGCCCGGCTACTCCTGAGGCTCACCTGCGGAGAACCGGGGGCCCGGGGCAACTCGCCTCGGCCCCTCGGCCCCCCGCCCCCTCGTACTCACCCAGATGATGAGGCTGTCGCATAACGGCAGCTCGGACTGCGGAAGCGGCTGCGTCTCTTCCATGGCCGGGGCCGCCGTCGACTACGCCGCCGCTGACACCGACACCTCCCTCCTCCCCGCGCTCCGCCAGGAGCCGGCGTCGACGACCTGCTCGCCGGCCGGGAAAGCTCGGTAGCCAGGCCCAGCGCCCGCGCGGCTCACGCGCGAAGCCTCGCGCGGCCGACGTCGCCGGCGTAACCCCCTCCTCGCCAACGCCCCCGTCCCCGCTCCGCCCCGCTCCGCCGTTCGCCCCCTGCCGGGTCCGGCCAGGCTGCGCGGCTCTGCACCTGAGCCCCGCCCCCTCCTGCCCCTTCCCCGCCCCTCCCGCCCCTCCCGTCCTCCCCCCCTCCTTCCCTATCCCGCACACCTCTTCCCGCCGCACTGAGTGACCAGGGCGCGCACCAGTCACAAAGAAAGTAGGTGCTCGAGAGGGGCGTGCGGGGCGGGAGGGGGCGGGAAGAGCGGGGATAGGTTGCGCAGGAGGGATTGCTGATTGGACACACCGTCTTGGCTCCGACCAATCAATGTGAGACAAGACAGCCTCCGGGAGGGAGCGCGGGAGGGTGGGAAGGGGTTTGTGACCTGGCAGGTGCGGTGGGGACGGGGGCGGGGAGCGCGCGTGCGCGGCTGGGCGATGTAGCGGCTGAAGCTCACGCTGCCCCAAGGGCAGAGGAGGCCGCGGGGCTCCCAGCGTTAAGTAGGGCGGGCTCAAGCATCTTCGCGCCTCCTTCCTTCCCCTCAGTAGGGCAGCTCCTGGCTACACCTGTGGAGATCCACACTGCTGCCCTCGTGTCTTCAGAAATAGATCCTACTCGAGATAAGGAGAGCTGATTTTCTCCCGGTCGCTCATTGGAAAAGGACATTTTCCTTTGCAGACATGGCAAAGAAATGTGTTTGCTAAGGGGGGAGAATACCATAAAGCTGCTTAAGTTAAATAAGCTCGCACAAGATCACAGAGACGGGCAATTGCATTTTAAATGGGGCGAAAAGGAAGACCATTTTCAGGTAGGAAAATGGAAAATGAAATAATCTTTTTTAGTTTTCAAAAAACATGGAAGATAACAGTGTACAATGCTTCCGATTTTCCTTTGGCGGATGAAAACTTGCCTTTTCTGCGAATGTTTGTGAGGGAGGGGGTGGCGTAGAGTTGGAAGCTCTCCAAGGTACTGATGTATGGCTTAGGCTGTTGAAATGGGTTGGGATATTCTTACTCTTACTGTTGATTTCCATCACTTCACTCATTCATAAACTCATCAGTTCATGCTCTGTGTAAAAATGCAGCTGGCTCATTTATATTGCCACGGTCTTTATATTTAGACATTGAAAGTTTAAAACTGATGGATAACTGCAATTAAAAGCCCTCAAATGTAAATCAGTCTCATTCTAAAAATACAGTACTTGCATTTGCTATCAAGTCTCTTAACCTCATTCTAGAACTTTCTTACCCCATGTGGAGTCATTTTATATTTCTGGACAACAGCAACATCAGTAATATGACTTAACTGAAAAGGAAAAGGAAAGGGAAAAGATCTAGGAATTGAAGACCTGGTCTGAATCTTCACTTTACTCCCCACTGGCTGTTGACAGCTTTCTCCTATGGAATTCAACGTCCACATTTCTAAAATGATGCTGATGACACTGACCTGCCCCGTCTCTCTCACAGGGGCAAAACTGATAATGGGTGTGAAAGAGTTTTATGAATTAAAAACTCTTTTGCAAATATGAGTTACTACAGTCATACATGCTTATCACTAAGAGTCACAGGTGACTGAAGTATTCAGAATATTTAAGAAGAATAATGGGGGGGAGGAACTGAGTTATCCTTCTGAGCGCTGTAGGAGCAGAGAACAGATCCTAAGGGAAGGATGCTCGGTTGTCTTCATGATACTAGATCTAAAGGAAAAATATGTGAAGCATATGATCAGTGAATTCAGAAAAGAAGAAATACAGATAGTTCAAGGAAATGTGAAAAGATTCAAAAAATTAAAAACATAAATCATTGAAATAAAACAACAAAAATAATGTTGAGAAGAGTGAGTGCACTTTCATACAAAACTGGAGCAAACATTTTAGAAGAATTTTTCCAATTTTCTATCAATATTTATCAAGAAACTTTAAAATATCCATACAATTTAAACCCATGACTCTAGAATTCCACTTATGGCCATAAATTCTATTGAAATAATCAGAAATGTAGTCAGAGGTTATGAGCAACATCATGTATTGCAATTCTGTATATACTGATCAATACACATCCAATAAGCAAGAAAGGTTAACTACATTATAGTCAATGTGTAAGATAGAATATTTGGTGACTAGTAAAAATAATGGTTTGGGGAATATTTAATAGAAATGTCTCATGATATATAACATTAAAAGTTTAGATATAAAAGTATGAGCCATATGATTTCAACATAATAAATATTTATGTATTTAACATGTGCACACGAAGAAGACAAAGGAATGCTCATCAAACCATCATTTTTATTTATGGATGATGTTATTTTCTGTAATCTTCTATATTTTTCAACTTGCAATTAGCTTGTATTACTTTATAATCAGAAAATAATGTATTAGAAGAAATGCCTAATACAGTATACTCTATCCTTTTCCAACTGTTGACATTCATTTCTAAAAGTTGGCATCTATATTTGCAGCATTGAATAAAACTGATTTTTAAACACTAGTTGTGGGGTTGTAAATTGGCACAATCTTTCTGAAAATTTTTTGACAATATATATCAAGAATCTTTAAAATGTTCAAAGACTTTAAGCCAATAGTTTCACTTCCAAAGCCTATTCTTTTTTTTTATGTTTATTCATTTTTTTTTTTTGAGAGAGAGACAGAACATGAGTGGGGGAGGGGCAGAGAGAGAGGGAGACACAGAATCCGAAGCAGACTCCAGGCTCTGGGTTGTCAGCACAGAGCCCAACACGGGGCTTGAACCCACAAAGTACAAGATCATGACCTGAGCTGAAGTCAGACGCTTAACTGACTGAGCCACCCAGGCGGCCCTCCAAAATCTATTCTAAGAAAATAATCAGATGCCAACAAATTTGTTGATTGCAGTGCTAGTTATCAAAGCAAAAAGAAAAAAAAAGAAAAAGGAAAAAATAAAGAAAGAAAAAAGGAAAAAGAAACAGCCATTAAATGAAAGAAGAGTCATTAAATACATTATGGTATATCCATACAATGAAATATATTGTGGTTATTAAAATATTGTGACAGAAGTTTAACGACTCAGAAATGTTTAAAGAATAATATTAAAAGATAAAGTTGATAATAGAAATCTGTATACACAGTATGGATCTCTCCCTTGCTTTCTCTCTCCCTGTTATATGTTTAATATATATCTAAAATTTATGTATGGATCCCTATTTGTGTATGCATGTGAGTGTATTTATATATGCTGAGAGAGAGAAAGAGGAGAGAAACTGAAAACAAAATAAACCAAAATGTTAGTAGTAATTTTGATGATATCTAGGTATTGGAATATTGAGTTAACTAATAATAGTTAACATAAAGTGTGGTATTGGTTTCGGGAGAAGCCCAGTGATGTATCACTTCCATATAAAACCCAGTGCTCATCCCAACAAGTGTCCTCCTTAATGCCCATCAACCTATTTAGTCCATCTTCCCACCCACCTCCCTTCTAGCAACCCTCAGTTCTCTGTACTTAAGAGTCCCTTATGGTTTGCCTCTCTCTCTGTTTTTATCTTATTTTTCCTTCCCTTCCCCTATGTTCATCTGTTTTGTTTCTTAAATTCCATATATGAGTGAAATCATATATTTGTCTTTCTATGACTTATTTTGCTTAGCATAATACACTCAAGTTCATCCATGTTGCTGCAAATGGCAAGATTTCATTCTTTTCAGTTGCCAAGTAATACTCCATTGTGTGTGTATACACATACATATACATCTTCTTTACCCATTCATCCATCGATGAACATTGGGCTCTTTCCACAATTTGGCAATTGTTGATAGTGCTGCTGTAAACATTGGGGTGCATGTGCCCCTTCACAGTAAGAATATGGCCAGATCTTAATGTGGAATAATACATAAAAGAATACACACGTGTGTGTAAGCGCGCGCGCACACACACACACACACACACACACACACACCTGTGTATCTGTAAAGAGGGAGACTGAAAAGAGATATGGTTAAAATTAAGCACAGACTTGAGCGTTATGGAGACCTAATATGACCTAATATGATCTCTTATTGCCTGGGTAATCTTGAGCAAGTCACTTCATTTTAATAAGCCTCTGTTTCAGTGTCTGCAAAATAGAATAATACTTGTGTATTTCTATATTGGTTAGGGATTTTTTAGTGATAAGTGGAAGGAATCAGACCTGAGTAACTTTATATTTAAAAAAAAATGTTGCAAGGGTATGAGAAATCTTATAGATTCAGAGGAATATCTGAAGAACCCAGCATGGGCAAAAGCAGGTCCCAGAGCTGCTCATTAGATCTAGGTAATGAAACTATAGATGTCTTCTCAGGAGAACACCACCTAGATGAATACACTTAAATAGTTGCTAAGTCTTTCCGGGTCATTCTCTTCAAGATTCAAGTTCCAGAGAGGGCATCCAATTAGCCTGTCATGGGATATGTGTCCAGCCCTTTGCCAGGAACAGAGTGAGCCCCTAGATTGTCTGTCCCACCAGTACTGCAGACCCAAGGTGAATCATGGGGTGGTTGCCCTGTGTAGATGGAGGGTGGGGGAGATGGATGCCTGCAGACAAAAATAAAAACAATTTTCTCTACATAATTTCACACGGTTGCTGTGAAAATCAAATGCATACAAAATGCTTAACAGAGATCCCAGCTCATCATAGTTGGTCAATACATTTTAGCTATTATACACACTGTGTATATGTCTTGGGTGTGTGTGTGTGTGCACGCACACACATTCTTATGTTTCCCCTCATTTTTTTTTAAAACAAAGCATATATATCAAAATATTAGCAGAGGTTGTTCATGATTATTTTCCAATGTCCATCAAAGTGAATAAATATTACCTTTTTAATTAAAATAAAAACAAATAAACAATAAAAGTAAAATAAATAAAAAAAATACTTAAGAGAGAAAAAGAACGGTCAGGATGAGATTTTAAACTGCATTGGGCTATGGGACACCTGGATGGCTCAGTTGGTTAAGCGTCTGACTTTGGCTCAGGTCATGATCTTGCAGTCTGTGAGTTCAAGCCCTGTGTTGGGCTCTGTGCTGACAGCTCGGAGCCTGGAGCCTGCCTAAAGACATTTAGCCTAAAGACATTTAGACATTCTGTGTCTCCCTCCTCTCTGTCCTCCCCAGCTCAAACTCTCTCCCTCTCTCTCTCTCTCTCTCTCTCTCTCTGAAAAATAAATAAACATTTAAAAAATTTAAAAAAAAACTGAATTGGGCTATAAGTAGATGGAGAAATGATAAAAGAGAATCGCTGATTAGGTACCTCAAATAGAACTGTAGTAGGCTCTACTTGTAGAGAGTAAATCTGTGCCTTGCACAAGCAATCGTGAAAAGGGGTGGAGACATCATAAGTTTCCCCTGTTGATATATGGATACCTTGAATGGCTGAGAGCGTACATCAGCTAGAGGAAAACTGTGGCCTGGACAGGTGTTGATCTAGACGTTCAGACATAGCAGCCAAACGGTACAAGTGGATCTCACTAGCAAAGCACTTATTCCTCAACCAAATTATTGCCCCTCCCCCACACGATCCTTACAGCATTGCTTAGGTGCAGCTGTAACTCCCAAAGTCTCCCAAACAGAAATCCTACAGATGCTTCAGAGGCAGAAGGATGGAAGAAGGGAAGAAGGGAGGAGAAAAAAGAGAATTGCAACATAGGCTAGATCTCAGCAACAGAGAGACAGAAGAAGCCAGAATGATGTAAGATCCACCATAGACAGGGGTTAACTCTAGATGATGCTCCGTAGGAGTGGTCTGCAGTCCACAATATCCAAAGAACTACAGCAGACTCAGGCTATATCCAATCAGCATCAAGGTCCACAGGCAGTTAAACACAAGAGCAGACACTTCTAGATTGACAATTTTCAGAATCTGAGAGATACTTTGGAATGATAGTGTCCAAGCCCTGGGAAAGATTTACAAGCCCTAATTAGAGTTCTAGGGAAGAGAAATGGTGACCAAAAAAAATTGGTATTGTAAAACTGCTTCGGGCATCCGGGTGGCTCAGTTGGTTGTGTCCCACTTCAGCTCAGGTCATGATCTCACTGTTGGTGGTTTCAAGCCCCGCATCGGGCTCTGCGCTGACAGCTTGGAGCCTGGAGCCTGCTGTGGATTCTGTGTCTCCCTCTCTCTCTGCCCCTCCCTTAACCTCTCTCTCTCGCTCTCACTCTCTCAAAAATAAACATTAAAAAAATAATAAAACTGCTTCTTGTTCTTAGGCCTGCGATCCCAGTGGGCAGTAATGTCTAGCAGCACCTATAAATCATCTAACTACTGTACTGGGTGTAGGAAAGCAAGACCAATCCCAGACACTTACTATGGGTAAGCTTTGGCTTTCTAATAAAAAGAAAGTCTTGGACAGAATAGACTCGGATACTCAGTAGGTCTGAACTTTTTTAGGTGATGGGATTGGGACAGACTTCATCTCCACAAATATTTCCAGCTGGGTTTCCTTTGGACAGAGACTGGAGGAAGGGGATCAAGACCGTGGACCTACTTCCCACTGTATAAAAGGAAATACATGTCTATTCCTCACACTGGCTAGGAATTGAGTCCTTCTATGAAATGCTTACTGGGAGACTGTACGGGACACCGAGAATTTTGCTTCTGGTGCCTTTACAGACTTAAGTTTAAGAGACTTTTATATGACTTAGTGGAACTGACTTTTAATACATTTTAGTTCAGCACTTAGAAACAATGTTAACACTAACCTGGTGGGCTGCTCAAAGAGAAGTTATTTGAAGATTTCAATGGAAAGGAAGTTCAAATTAAGAGTGAAGGCATCTCTGTTACTAGGACATGTATATCCATAGTACAAGGGATTTTAAAATTACACTATACACAGCCACATTGCAGGAGGTAGACTCTGAAATGGAAGATTAGCAGGCAGGAGGTTTATGAAGAAGCAGTCTTGGGAATTGAGAGCTTGGGAATTGGAGGAGAAGGATTAGAAGCAGAAGTGCACAGTGGGAGAAAGCAGCCTGGGGTGCAGTCCTAATGAAAGCTTCAACCAAGCCCTGGGGAGCTCTGAAGCTAGAGTAGCCCTTCCAGGTTTTCCGAGATTGGATGAGAGGGGGTTAGTTTTTTTGCCTCCATGCTGCTGAATCCCTGGATGTGAGCTGTCCTGGAAAGGTGGTGTGCCAGCCAAGGCAATTCACAACAGGATTCCCAGATGTTGGGGATCGGGGCATCACATCACACTATCTTCTGAACAGCATCCACAGTCATTTTTGGTGGAGCTTGTGTGCCATCACCCAGAATGGGAAAGCATGGTGTCAGAAATGGACAAGCATCTCTAATTGTGGCAATAGTGTAACTGCAAAGTGAAAATGGTCACAGAGGAAGACTGTTGACGTTCTTGTTTCTTACACTGAAAAACTCCAAAATGGAAAGGGGTTGTTGTCACACCTATAATTTCATATAGGGGCCTGGTGGCATATAACTAAACAAATGCCACCTTGGAGGATTTAAGACTTAAGTACCTGGAAACAAAAATTACAAAAAGATAAATCACAGCTCAGGATGATAATAATATAACTTGTATGATAAACTGGTGGGAAGGGATGTTTAGTTTGCCATTTACTGAGCTAAAATTAATATAACCATTTTATTAGACATATTTAATTCCACCCCAGGGTGCTGGGGTGGCTCAGTGGGTTAATCATCCAACTTCACCTCAGGTCATGATCTTGCAGTTAGTGGGTTTGAGCCCAGTGTTGGGCTCTGTGCTGACAGCTCAGAGCCTGGAGCCTGCTTCAAGTTCTGTGTCTCCCTCGCTCTCTGCCCCCATCCCCTGCCCTGCTCATGCTCTTTCTCTCTCTCAAAAATAAACATTAAAAAAGTTAAATCCACACCAAAGTCCTAAGTGAAATAAAATTGGATATAATTATTTTATCTTGTCTTAAAGTAACTCAGATGAGAACAAATAAAAAAGGTATATATTTTTTTCAAATACTTAAAAACAATAAGTAATAGAAATAGACATTTAGTAAAATGTACTGATAATGTAACCAATCTAAAGTATCACTGAAACATAAATTCTGTTCTTCAAATTTCAGTTTAAGTGAATCACAAGACATATCATTTTACACTGTTAAAGAGATGATCCGTGCTCATTATTCCATTGGTGACCTATTTTTTATGTACAAAAATCCTTCTAATCCATGTAAGCAGATTTTTACAATAAAGGCCAAACACTGACACATAGTGGCTAATCATTTAATCCACAGATGTTTGTCTCTAAAAAGCAAGTAAAATCTAACTTTACACTATAACTACCCAAGGTACCTTCTATTGTTTCCAAGTGTATTGAAAATTAATATTTCAAAATGAATTCTTTAATTTATATAAATGGAAAGTGGATAGAATCATGTTCTTGAGATGAGATCCACATAAATAAGAAGAGAATGATTTCTAAAGAGAACAGGAAGCGCTATGTTAGAAATACTGTTTATATTTTATTATAGCCTGAGAAAACCGTATATGAAACCACTATGGCTGACTAAACATGGATTCTGAAACCTCTACACATGTATCAACTGAAAATACATTAAGGTGATATCTGCCACAGGAAATGTATCTTGCTCCCTCCCTCTCCATGTGTTACATAGTATAACTTATATAGAACATAATATATCTTAAAATACCAAAACCGCTAGAAAGAAGAAATTATCAGGTCATTTAAGGACAGAAGAACAGTGGCTTACCTAACCATAAGCAATAATAAATGGGCTGTAGGAAGAAAGAAGGAAGCGCCAGGAAAGATGTGTGAAGGGTTTGTTGACATGAGCAGTTGTAGGAAATACTGACAGTAGTAGGTGGTTGCTGGAATTTTTGAAATTACTTAACCAAATAAACACATACTTGGTAGTGCAATTTGGAAATATTTTCCAGAGATTGTAAAAAGAGACAAACAAACAAAACAAAAAAACAAAAACCCGAAAGTAAAAAAAAAACACCCAAAAAACAAAAAACAAAAACTGGTCAGAGCTTTTAGCCTTATACAGAAAAAAGACAAGCTGCACATTTTATTAAAGTAGGGGACTTCACACTTTGATAATGTTTTATATGAACGCAACTGGTAACCAAGGAGATACCCAATCCTGAGGCTATCAACACCACCTAAAATTTATTGAGTATTTATTAGGTGTTATGCATTATTCAGAGGGCTTCATCTGTGCTAATTCATTTATCCTTAACAATGTGACAAGGTAGTAATACTTTCAATTTTATAGATGAGAAACTGATGCATACTCAAGCTTATATAACAAATAAGCTGACTACTTCAGAAAATCCTTCCAGATATAAAGAGGAGAATCCTCATGGGGGGATGAGGGGGAGGTCAGAATGGCCTTTTTTAAGCCTTATTGAAGTATAATCAATAAACAAAAATTTGCACATGTTGACTATGTACATATTGGTGAGTTTGGACACAAGCATACATCTGCAAAACCATCACCACAATCAAGGTTCTAAACATATCCATCCCCTCCCAGAATTACCTTGTGTTCTTTGTGTGTATTTTGTGTTAAGGACTGATTTTTAAAGAGGGGAGCCTGGGTGGCTCAGTCATTGAGCGTCCAACTTCGGCGCAGGTCGTGATCTCAGGATTCCTGGGTTTGAGCCCTGTGTCTGCTCTATGCTGACAGCTCAGAGCCTGGAGCCTGCTTCAGATTCTGTGTCTCCCTCTCTCTGCACCCCACCCCCCCCAACCCCGCTCATGCTCTGTGTTTGTCTCTCAAAAATAAGTAAATATTAAAAAATTAAACAAAATAACTTATTTTTAAAGATAATCATGGCAAAATAAAATATAGCATGTATAATTCTTCAGTCATTATTGTTTATATATTCTCCCTTGTTACTGAAATATTTTTTCAGGCAGTCAAGTTTCTTTTTGTTCAACACTGGAAGCAAGCAAAGCCATCATATCTAGTTGAATGAAGTTAACTGTTACCTGTTAGAGAATCTGCTGACTGAAGGTTAATGACTACAATAGATGATTCAGAGACCTTGAACATATTTTGACACTTTTTTTAATTGAAGTATAGTTGACACACAATGTTACATCATTCAGGGGTATAACACAGTGATTTGGCAACTTTATATGTTTTTCTGTGCCCACCACAAGTGTAAACTTGAACTATCAACTTCAAACATAATTTTCCTTATAAACTTCACATGATTTTTCTGAAGAGTAACTAAATTGGCCATTTGGATTACATACTGACCTACTCTTGGGGGGTTATTTTTTTATGTACAAATTTCTTTTTTTAATTATAGTTACATTTTTTTCTCTCTAGATAGATAGATATAGATGTAGATATATTTCAAGAGTAACAAAACTAATTATTGTTTACCCTTAAATACTTTCATCATCTATCTTCTTTTTTTATTTATTTTTATTAGTATTTTTTTAATATATGAAATTTATTGTCAGATTGGTTTCCATACAACACCCAGTGCTCCTCCCAACAGGTGCCCTCCTCAATGCCCATCACCCACCCTCCCCTCCCTCCCACCACCCCCCCCCCCCCCATCAACCCTCAGTTTGTTCTCAATTTTTAAGAGTCTTTTATAGTTTGGCTCCCTCCCTCTCCAACTTTTTTTTCCTTCCCCTCCCCCATGGTTTTCTGTTAAGTTTCCCAGGATCCACATAAGAGTGAAAACATATGGTATCTGTCTTTCTCTGTATGACTTATTTCACTTAGCATAACACTCTCCAGTTCCATCCACGTTGCTACAAAAGACCAGATTTCATTCTTTCTCATTGCCAAGTAGTATTCCATTGTGTATATAAACCACAACTTCTTTATCCATTCATCGGTTGATGGACATTTAGGCTCTTTCCATAATTTGGCTATTGTTGAAAGTGCTGCTATAAACATTGGGGTACAAGTGCCCCTATGCATCAGCATTCCTATATCCCTTGGGTGATTCCTAACAGTGCTATTGCTGGGTCATAGAAATTTTTTTTAATTTTTTGAGGAACCTCCACACTGTTTTCCAGAGTGGCTGCACCAGTTTGCATTCCCACCAACAGTGCAAGAGGGTTCCCGTTTCTCCACACCCTCACCAGCATCCATAGTCTCCTGGTTTGTTCATTTTAGCCACTCTGACTGGCGTGAGGTGGTATCTCAGTGTGGTTTTGGTTTGTATTTCCCTGATGAGGAATGACGTTGAACATCTTTTCATGTGCCTGTTTGCCATCTGGATGTCTTCTTTAGAGAAGTGTCTATTCATGTCTTCTGCCCATTTCTTCACTGGATTATTTGTTTTTCAGGTGTGGAGTTTGGTGAGATCTTTACAGATTTTGGATACTAGCCCTTTGTCCGATATGTCATTTGCAAATATCTTTTCCCATTGCGTTGGTTGCCTTTTAGTTTTGTTGATTGTTTCCTTTGCTGTGCAGAAGCTTTTTATCTTCATAAGGTCCCAATAGTTCATTTTTGCTTTTAATTCCCTTGCCTTTGGGGATGTGTCAAGTAAGAAATTGCTGTGGCTGAGGTCAGAGAGGTTTTTTCCTTCTTTCTCCTCTAGGGTTTTGATGGTTTCCTGTCTCACATTCAGGTCCTTCATCCATTTTGAGTTTATTTCTGTGAATGGTGTAAGAAAGTGGTCTAGTTTCATTCTTCTGCATGTTTCAGCATCTATCTTCTAAGAATAAGGACATTCTCTTAAGATAACTGTATATAATTATCATACTTGGGAAATTTAAATTTAATATTATTATTTAATTTGCAATCCTTCTTTACATTTGCCTAATTGTCCCCCGTCTGCCCCCTTTTTTTCCCTCTGGGATCCAGAGTCAAGGATCATCCCTTGTGTTTATGGCCATATCTCTTTTATCTCCTCTAATCTAGGTTCGTTCCCCAGCTGGGTGCATGCACGCACACATCTATGTATGCATTGTGATATTTCATGACAGCAACATTTTTGAATAGTCTAGTCCAGCAAGATTTGTCAGATTTTTTCTTCATAAGATTTATTTCATGATCATGTTTAGCAGAGATTATATTGTGAGCTCAGTGCATCACTTTGGCAGGAACATGGTATTGGATTGTCCAATTATGGGGGGGGGGTGTTAAATTTTATCATTTGGTTAGTATGGTGTCCATCAGATTTCTCTATTGTAAAGATATTTCTCCCACTGTAATTAATAAGTAATTTGAGACTGTGTGAATATATGATTCCTCAAAAGTTTATCACACACTGCTTTTAGCATCCATGTTAATTACTGCCTGAATTAATTATTGCTATGGTGGTCATAAGATGGTGATTTTCTATTTCTATCATTCCTTTATATCTATTAGTTGGTACTATTCTATTTTTTATAATAAAAAAAGTTTTCCTCTTCTGTCCATACCCACCTTTATTTTTCTAAGTGTAAATATGGATTCATGCATTTATTTTTATTCAATGTGATATAATCCATTCTTGTCACTATTCATTTTAATCATCAAACTGTCCCAATGTCAGCCAGTGGGAACACCTTCAAGTTGGTCTCTTGTCCTTTCTGCATCCCTCCCCTTCTATGCTTCCTGGGACAAGATGTTCCAGATTTCCTTGGTGTTTTCCTGTCCCTATCCTGGAATCATCCATTTCTCTAAGAGACCTTGGCTCCGTTTTGTGAGGAATGATGTTTAGTATGGCTGAATTTCTGTAACCAAACCAGGTTCCATTTTATAATTATAATTTCATTCCTCAGACATTAGATTTTAGTTCCCTGTTAAACAAGGACATTTCTGTAAAAATTTAATATTGAACCTACTAGTCATTTATTATACTTTAGGGTGAAAGTATTTATTACTCCATGTATTTTATAAAGGATAGGAAGCCCAGGGAATGACAACACTGGACAATGGAGGAGTGAGAGGGAATAAAAGAAGGCTGGCGACAATTTTTTCTTTCCCAGGCACCATCACACATGGCATAAATTCATTCTCACATAAATCCTTATTTCTGCAACTGAGGAAGTAACCTGCTCAAAGTTGCCATGTGTATGGCAGATATCCCAGAACCAACCCCCTTTTTAATTTAATCCTAGAAACCTCATCTGTACCTTCTCCTACACCATGCCATTTTGCAAGCCAAACAAGGAGGTCCATGAGCTGAGAAGACAAAGTTCAACCTCTTCAAGGGTTGGGAAAGGCAAGCTGTGAACATGCTGCCTTCCTATTTCACTTGAACTTATTCATTGTGACTTACGTGTGCAGCAACCCTCACAAACGTTGTCCTTTGGTTGAAAAAATACCTTCAAGTGTTTCTACAGCTCAGACTCAGGAAGTCTGTGGGAAACAATTATATTTCATTTGCTTTCAGTGTTGATTAAAAAGAACAGATAAGCATCTCAAATTGAATGCTGTCTCGGTTGGATTATTCTTTACAAGTATTACCTATTGCCAGAAGTTAGTGCTAGCGGTGGGAAAGCTTGTTGCGGGCTTGTCAGGGAGAACTGAGGCAAGCTGCCTGAAAAACAACCTTGGGTACAAAGCCCAGAAAAACATGTTTTTCTCCCCCTTCTTCTTATTACCTTGGTAAGGTTCCTGAACTCTCTTGGTTCCCAGTTTCTCACTATAAATGGGGATAATAATAGTTTGCCTGCCTGAAGAAAGGAAGCAGGATATCTAGGGCAACATCAACAACCACATTTTAAGTGCATTCTATGAATAGGGCATTTCCTTTCACATTGGAAATGTGGAGAAATATAAGGCAGAGTCTCTACCCTCACTATGCTTGCCTTGTAATTAGGGGTGCTGGACTTGCACATAAAAAAGTCAAATAAACCACACAGAGAATAGTTGTAACAGATCATGTGAGTGTCAAAGATGAGAGAAAGGATCAATCACCAAAGATATTATAAGCCTCTCAATTTAAAATAATAATAAAATACAACTTTCTCTTTTTTCCTACCAATGTTCTAAAGAAAAGAAAGAACATGGAGGGAAGGAACAAAAGGATCAGTGAAAAGTGAAGGGGTGAAGGGAAGGAAAAGACATAGAAGGAGCAATAAAGGTCACTGCATAGGTAAATATCTATCAGTATTTTAATTTGGAATTCCTTAGTTTTCTTATATGATTTAAAAAAACTGTAAGATAATTATAAATCTATGTTGATGGGCTCACAATGTATAAAAATATAATCTGTGACAATAACAACATAAAGGGAAGGATGGAATTGTATAGAAGAAAACTCTTACATATAATTGAAACTAACTTTTTTCTCATTCAAACTATATCTCTATAAATTAAATTGTTAATTGTAATCCTATAATTAGATGGTAAACCACTAAGAAAATCACTTAAAAATGTGTAGAAAAAAATGAGAAAGGAATCAACATGGTATGCTAGAAAATATATATTTAACACAAAAGAAGGCAGTTATGGAGAAAATGAGGAAAAAGAAAAGATATAAGACATGTGAAAAATATATGGCCAAATAGAAGTCCTAATTTATCAGTAACTGCATTAAATGTAAATGGAATAAAACTCCAACCAAAAGGCAAATAATAGGAGAATGGAGTAAAAAACATGATTCAGTCACATGCTATCTACAAGAGGCTCACTTTTGATCCAAAGAAAGCTAAGGTGACAATTAAAGGATGTGAAATATACTCCATGCAAATACTCACCAAAAGACAGCTGGATTGGCTATATTAATATCAGACAAAATAGAGTTTAAGAAAAAAATGTTACAACAAACAAAGAAGGACATTACATAATGACTAAAAAACCCATCAAGAAGATATACCAATTATAAACACAAAAACCAAGTCCCAAAATATGTGAAGCAAAAATTGACAAAGAAAAAAATAGAAAGCTCAACAATAACAGTAGGGCATTTATATACTCCACTTTCAATAATGGATACAACGATGAGACAGAAGATCAACAAGGAAACAGAAGACTTGAACAACACTATAAACCACCGAGATCTAAGAGATATATATAGAACACTCTACCCAACAGCAGAATATACATTCTTCTCACGTGCCCATGAAACATTCTCCAGAAAAGACCACACCTTAGGCCATAAAATAAATCTCAATACATTTTAAAAGACTGAAGCCATACAAAGCATTTCCTCTGACCATAATAGAACAAAATTAGAAATAAACTACTAGAAGTAGGAAACTACTAGAAGAAAACAGAGGAAAATCTCATGAAATCTGTGTTTGGCAATGATTTCTTGCATATGATTCCAAAAGCACAAGCAACACAAGGAAAATTACAAGAGCAATTAAACTAAAAAGCTTCCACATAGCAAAGGAGGCAGTCAATAGAGAAGGCAAACCAAGAATGAGAAAAATAGTTTAAAATGATATAGCTGATAAGGGATTAATAACCAATACGTGTAAGGAATTCCTACAAATCAGCAGCAAAAATAAATAAATAAATAAATAAATAAATAAATAAATAAATAAATAACTTCATTAAAAAATAGGCAAAGAACTTGAGTTGACATTTCTTTTTTTTTTTTTTAACGTTTATTTATTTTTGAGACAGAGCATGAACAGGGGAGGGTCAGAGAGAGGGAGACACAGAATCTGAAACAGGCTCCAGGCTCTGAGCTGTCAGCACAGAGCCTGACGCGGGGCCTGAACTCACGGACCGCGAGATCATGACCTGAGCCGAAGTCGGCCGCTTAACCAACTGAGCCACCCAGGCGCCCCTTGAGCTGACATTTCTATAGAGATGGTGTGCAGTGGCCAACAGATTTATGAAAAGATTCTCAACATCACTAATCACCTGAGAAATGCATGTCAAAATCACAACGAGATATCACTCACATCTGTTAGGATGTCTATTATGTTAAACAAATAACAAATGTTCCTAAGAATATGGAGAAACTGGAGCCCTTGTACACTGTTGGTACATGTAAAATACAAAATGGTGCAGCCCCTGTGGAAAACATTATGGAGTTTCCTCAAAGAAATTAAGATTAGAATCACCATCTGATCTAGCAAGTATATATCCAAAGGTATTGAGATTAAGACTTCAATGAGATACATGCACTCCCACATTCATCACAGCATTATTTCAACAGCCAACATATAGAAGTAACCTAAATGTCCATCAACAGACGAATGTGGTGTATACATACAATGGAATATTATTCAGCTTTAAAAAGAAGGAAATCCTGCCATATGTGACAACATGGATAAGCCTAGAGGACATTATGCTGAGTGAATTAAGCCAGTCACAGGACATACTGCCTGATTCTACTTACATGAGGTATCTAAAATAGACTCTTAGAAACAGAGAGTAGAATGGTGGTTGCCAAGGGCTGGACAAAGGGTAAAATGGGGAGTTGCTGTTTAATGGGTACAAGGTTTCAGTTATGCAAGACCAATAAGTTCTAGAGATCTGCTGTACAACACTGTGCCTATAGTTAATGATACTGTAGTTTGCACTTAAAAATTTTTAAGAGAGTAGATTTCATGTTTAATGTTCTTACTACACATGCGTAAACACACACACAAATCCTTTTGGAAGAATAGAGAGAGGGAGAGAAGGAGGAAGGAAGAAAAAAAAGAACAGGAGAGCTGGCAAATTCACAAATATGTGGAAATTAAACACATTCTTAAACAATGAATGTGTCAAAAGAGAAGTCACAGAAAATTAGAACATACTGTGAGAAGAATTAAGGAAATACAACACCAAAACTTAAGTGATTCAGTTAAACAGTGCTTGCTCAGAGGGAAATTTATGGTTCTAAATGCCTACATTTTATTTTATTTTTATTTTTTTTATTTTTTAATTTTTTTTAACGTTTATTTATTTTTGAGACAGAGAGAGACAGAGCGTGAACAGGGGAGGGTCACAGAGAGAGGGAGACACAGAATCTGAAACAGGCTCCAGGCTCTGAGCTGTCAGCACAGAGCCCAACGCGGGGCTCGAACCCACGGACCGTGAGATCATGACCTGAGCCGAAGTCGGACACTTAACCAACCGAGCCACCCAGGCGCCCCATAAATGCCTACATTTTAAGGAAAGAAAAATCTTGTATCAGTAATATAACCTTCCCAAGCAACTAGCAAAGAAAGAGCAAACTAAACCCAAAGCAGCAGAAGGAAGAAAGCAATAAAGATCTGAATAGAGATAAATGAAATAGAAAATAGAAAAAGAAGCGACGCCTGGGTGGCTCAGTCAGGTAAGTGTCCAACTTTGGCTCAGGTCATGATCTCATGGTTTGTGAGTTTGAGCCCCACGTCGGGCTCTGTGCGGACAGCTCAGATCCTAGAGCCTGCTTCTGATTCTGTGTCTCTCTGCCTCTCTCCCACTCGCACTCATACTCTCTCTTTCAAGAATAAATAAACATTAAAAAAATTAAAAACAAAAAGAAAATAGAAACAGAATAAATGAAATAAAAAGTTGGTTCTTTGAAAAGGTAACAAAATTACCAAACGTTTAGCTCTACTAATTAAGGGGGGAATAAAACTCAAACTACTAAGGTAAAAAATGAAATGGGACATTGCTGTTGACTTTATAGAAATAAAATTATTATAAGAGAATACTATTAACATTTTTAAGGTGATATTTTACATCATTTTGTTAAACACACACAGCCCCTAGAGTACACAGCTGACACGTAATGATCTCACATAGAACCGCCATTTCAAGCCACATGCAATTATACCATGCTCTTTTACACCTGGTCCATTGCCAGCAAAGCCTGGAAGTGTATTCTTTTTTTTTTCTTAGTTTTAATTTAAATTCCACTTAGTAAACACAGTGTAATATTGGTTCCAAATGTACAATGTAGTGATTCAACACTTCTACACAAGCCTGCTGTTCACCACGACAGGTGCACTTCTAAATCCTCATCCCCCACTTCCCCTATCCCTCCATTTACCTCCCCTCTGGTAACCACCAGTCTGCTCTCTATAGTTAAGAATTTGCTTCTTGGTTTCCCCCCCCCCCCCGTCTTTTTTTCCCTTTGCTCATTTTTTGTTGTTGTTGTTTCTTAAGTTCCACATACGAGTGAAATCATATAGTATATGTCTTTCTCTAGCTGACTTATTTTGCTTAGCATAATACTCTCTAGTTCTGTCCATGTCGTTGAAAATGGCAATATCTTGTTCTTTTTATGGCTGAATAATATGCCATTGTATATACATATATATACATATATGCATATATCAATCACATCTTCTTTATCTATTCATCAATCAATGGACACTTATATATCAACAAATTGGATAACCTAGATGAAATAGACAAATTCCTCAAAACACACAAACTACACACACATCAACTATCAAAACTGACTCAAGAAGAAAAATAGAAAATCTAAATAGACCTAAAATAAGGAGATTGAATCAATAATCAAACGCCTCCAACAAAGAAAAGCTCAAGACTTGATGGCTTCACTGGTAGAGCTTACTGTTTGTTTTAAGAAATAAAACCAATCCTTCTGAAAGTCTTCCAAAAAATAGAAGGAGGGAACACTTTATTCTATGAAGCCAGTATTGCCCTGATATCAAAACCAGACAAAGACATCACAAGAAAATAAAATGGTAGGGCAATATCCCTTATGAATATAGGTGCAAAAGTCCCTAACAAAATACTAGCAAACCGAATCTAACAGCATATTTAAAGGACTATATCCCATACCCACGTGGAATCTATCCCAGGAATGCAAGGATGGCCCAGCATAGGAAAAACAATCAATATAGTTTACCATATTAATAGACAAAAGGGAAAAAGCCACACAATCATCACAATTGATGCAGAAAAAGCATTTGACAAAATTCAATAATCTTTCATGATAAAAATACTCAGAAAAGTGGGAATAAAGGCAACTTCTTCAACGTGATAAAGTGCATCTATGAAAATCCCACTCAGTGTGAGAGACTGAAAGCTTTCCCTAAGATCAGAAACAAGACAAGGATGTCTGCTCCTGACACGTCTATTCACCATTGTACTGGAAGTTCTAGCCAGAGCGACAAAGATGGAAAAAGAAAGAAAAGGCATTCCCAATTGGAAAGGAAGAGGCCAAGCTATCTCTAGTCACGGATGACATGAATATATCATATAGACAAGTTTTAAATAAAAAAAATTATGTGCGAATGTTTATAGCGGCACTATTTACAATAGCCAAAATGTGGAAACAACCCAGTGTCCACCAAGAGATGAATGCATAAATAAAATGTGGCATACATATTCAATGGGATATTCGTCAGGAATAAAGTACTGATTCATACTACAACATGGAGGAACCTTGAAACATTATGCTGTGCGAAGGAAGCAAGACACTAAAGGCCACAGACACGGAAGGCCGATTAGGGGTTGCAAGGTGCTGTGGGGAGAGGGGAATGGCCAATGATTGTTCAATGGGTGTAGTAATCCTTTGTGGAATGATGAAGGCCTTTTGGAATTAGAAAGTGTTAATACTTGCAAACTATTTTACCTCAATTAAAAAAAATACAGAAGAGGAAACATTTAATACTTCTATTTTATGCCCAGACTTGGGCTGGTAATTTTCCATCTGTTTTCTCACTGATCCAAGTGGACATTTGTCCATAAAGAGGTCATGACTTAATTGAAGGGAATTTGCAAACTGGAATTAAAATTTCAGAATTTGCTCTAATTCCACCTCCTCTATGAAGCATCCCCTTAACACTCCTAAAACAGAGAAAAAAAAAAAAAAGCTACACAGTATATAATGCTACCCTCAACCTTCTGATATCTGAACATATTATGCTTTGGTTTTATTTTTACATTTGTTTTCTCTTACAAAGTGACATGTTTATCATCTCTCTTAACTAGTCTGTAAGCTCCTCAAAATCAGGACCTGTCCTTTGTTTTTACATTTCTGTGCTCAGCACATAGTACATGCTCAAGAAAGGTTTTCACTGGCCAGCTGGAATTTCATATTTGGTTCCTGTAAGCATACTGCGTTAATGGCTCCTAAAATACCCATGTCTGTTTCACTTGCCTGTGCAACACTCAGCATCTATTTCCCAGAATGAAACTAGGTCACATCTGGGACACATGAACAGTGTTAAGAAAAGTTCCCTCTGAAACACAAAACCCTTAAGTGTATATCAAGTATAATCGAGCTGATCATGCCAAAAAATTGTAAAGGATTAAAACATTGCTTCATTATTACATTTTTGGTCTTGGCTCTTATACTTCATTTAATAAGTTTTATAGCAACAGAATGATTTACACATGTTGAAAATCAAAACAGGATGAAAATGGCAAAAAAAAAAAAAAGAAAGTGTTTTACTTTATGAGTCTTTTTCTTTGTGAGTTCTCCCCTACACTGTGGTTATTTTATACAAGATCTGTCTGGTTATGGAGACACCTTGTACACAAAGGATCTAAGACCTCTCTGCTCTCCTATAAAAAACATTCATCAAAAGAGAAAAATATATATAGATATATATTATATACATAGGTATATAATACACACACACACACACACACACACACACGCCAATAAAGAGGATCTGAGGAAGAGGGCCTCTCCTGATCAAGTCACATATAGGATAGTTTATTAAGAGAAATGCGTGGGATGAGCTGACTTTGGTGGTTTCTGGGAATAATAACAGAATTTACTGGATGCCCACAAACCTTTTGTTGTGTCTGTGCTAGACCCCGCGAACAATACATTTCGGGGGCACTGGTTCCTTTATTGTTTTAGTCATTCTTCAATTGACCCCCTTGTTTGTATGTGAAAAGGTGGTAAAATATTTATTTTCTGTTGACACATTTTTTGAAAATTATGCAATGGGTTCAGTGCTAAGCACGGAGCCTACTTAGGATTCTCTCTCCCTTTCTCTGTGCCTGTCCCCCACCTGTGATTTCTCTCTCTAAAAATAAATAAATTTTTAAAAATTAAAAAAAAGAGGGGTTTCTGAGTGGTTCAGTTGGTTAAACATCCGACTTTGACTCAGGTCATGATCTCACAGTCTGTGAGTTCAAGCCCCATGTCAGGCTCTGTGCTGACAGCTCAGAACCTGAAACCTGCTTCAGATTCTGTGTCTCCCTCTCTCTCCCTGCCCCTCTCCTGTTCACATTCTGCCTCAAAAATAAATAAACATAAAAAAAAAGAAAATTGTAAATCATTCCAAAAAGTGGTTAGGCATTTGAGAGTACTAGTCATTCCATTAATGATGTTATACCCACTCGCGTCCACTATATACCCAACTATATTAAATGGCAGAGAGAAAAATCATGCACTTGCCACATCATTTCTCTTTGAATTGCATTAAAACTGAGAACGATATTTTACATCTTAATACATGCTAGCATTTTGTTGTTGTTCAGACTAAATCAATCCTGAGTTTCTTTCTTCTGTTCACATTCCATATTAGGGAAAGGGGGTCATCTGATGGAAAGGATCTGATTCCTGTGTCTCAAATTCTTGTGACATCTGTTTTTTTTTTTAATCCTCTCTCATACCCCTTTGTTCAGATTTATCAGCATTTATTGAATATCTTTATAAACAGTGCCTGTGCTTGGCCTATAGTAGGGGCTCAAAACTGGGACTCTATGCCCTCCCTCTCTACCTTATTATAAATATTTATTTTATCAGTCAGGGGCCTGGCCAGAAACAGAATACTGTACATTCTCCTATTGGATTCTGATGAGAATTTAATGGACTATTTCTAGAAGTATGGATGCAGTTGAGGAAACCAACAAGTGATGAGAGGCGCCAGGCATCCAGAAGCTGTTACTACTCTTAGGTGAGGGGAGGCAGCAATATTTTGGGAGACTGGCATGAGCCAGTGCTATGGAAGGCTGCTGCCCATCAGAAGCTGTAGTTATAGAGGGAGCTACCATTAGGCTCTTGGCATTGCGGCAGTGGGGAGAGGTTACCTCTTGTCGACTGAACCATGCTGGAAGCCAGAGGGCAAAAAGATCCTGGATGATGCAGTTTGCAGGGTCAACTCCTGGGAAGCAGAGAAGTGAGGGGAATCGATTCAGGTGACCAAAAGAAAAATAAAGAGCATACTCACTTTAGAATTTAATTTCGAAACAATTCATGAAGCAGTGGTATCCAAATTTTACAGAAGAAGACATTGAGGTAGTCAAGTGTAAGTAATTTGCTGAAAGTCACATGACTACTAAATAGGATTTAAATTCCTGCCTTCTAGTTCCAGGTCTGTTCTTTTTTTTACCAAAATGTCTGTCTTACACTTTCCCTATTGGACCTGCCTTACATTTTTGACAATGTGGATGTTACAAACAATTGTGATTCCCATTTTTAATTTAGCTACTAGGAAGTCCAGAGTCAAATTTTAAGCCCCGTTTGCTAAGGGTTGTAGGATTTTATGGCTTGCATTTCCTAGTGGCCTTCTCTTATTATTTGATCTTACTTTCCTTTTTCCCTGATTTCTTTATCTTTTTATATTAAATATCTTCTTCCATTTTTTTGAAGAGGTAAAAAATGAATAATTGAGTATGTAACCACGAGCCTGTGCTTAATCAGCCTTTTCCCTAATCCAGAGCCATGACTCAGTATATACAGACTGCCAACCCCTCATCTCCACCCCTCACACACACAAACACCTGTGTTCTTTGCTTTCGAGTTTGATTTTACCATCACAGTTTTATTCAACAAAGTGCCCCCCCCCTCCCCCGCCACTACCAATCAATTAGTACTGACAGGGCAACTGAAACCTATTTGCAGTGTTTACTGTAATATGACCGGTAAATTAACTGATAATACTGCAAGATATTTAATTTGGAAATGCCCTATGGAGAGAGTGGCTTCCGTGTTTAATAGCAGACATCCTGAAAGCCTTTTACTCAAGCTCACTGCATGTGATGAGAATCAGTGTAGTCTGACTGCTTCCCACACTGCAAATACCTTAGTAAAAGGCAGGATGAGCAACTATGTGAACGTCCTCTCTCTCCAAATAATTAATTTTTCTTCTCCAGGCTCAAGTTTGTGGCATTATTCCAAGGATATCTCAATGGTTATTAAAAAAAAGTGCTGTGCTATTTGTTTTTCTATCATCCTAGATAAAGGCCTATTTGGCCTTATTAATAGAGTTAGCTCCACTAAAGTTGTAGGGTCACAATTCCATTAACTAACATCCTGAAGCAGCATTATACCATTCAGGAGAGAGTGGAATTCATTTAAGCAATTCAAGACTTGGATTCCATTCAAGACCATTTAGCAGAAGCTCTCAAAGGACCATTATTTTAGAAGCCGTGCCCATAAGATTATGATGGCATAGAGCAATATAACTGTAAAAATATTACTGATCATAGTAGTTTCTTAGAGTTCTATAAGTATTTGTAGATTATGTGTTTTCATATATATTATCTCATAACCCCAAAACAAAGCTTTGACAAATTTCTTTTAAACACATATATACTCTCTGTGTATGTAAATGTAGAATCAAAACAAGAGTTTGAGTCTGTGGGGAAATCTATCCAAATTCACTGACTGGCATCATTAACACGTTCTTTAACCAAATTGTTCAACTTCCATGCTGTTGTGTGAAACTCAGGTGCATTGGCTTGTGAGCTTTGATCATGACGAATGACAATGCCTTTACTTAAGCTGGTAGCCTAAACGTTTTCTCTTTCTCCCCCAAGTTTATGAGTTCTCCCCCAAGTCTCTCCCTCAAGTTTATGAGACTTTAACATTGACACAGATGTGGTTATTTCCGCTTCTCAGATACATTCTGTTATTTTATGTGTCTGAGAATTAAATTAGTAAAATGTTCAGGATTCTGACCCCTTCTTTTAAAAAACATTTTTTTTTAATGTTTATTATTTTTGAGAGAGAGAGAGAGAGCATGAGCGGAGGAGGGGCAGAGAGATAGGGAGACACAGAATCTGAAGCAGCCTCCAGGCTCTGAGCTGTCAGCACAGAGCCCGATGAAGGGCTCGAACTCACAAACTGCAAGATTAGGACCTGAGATGAAGTTGGACGCCTAACAGACTGAGCCACCCAGGTGCCCCAAGGATTCTGACCCCTTGTAATGAGAATCTTCCTTGATGTTGTTCTTTTCCATGCTCTTTCCACTCCTCTATTTGTTTCAAAGATGAACAATGAGCACGTTGATGATGTGTTTGCATTTTAAAGGTTGCTTTCCCATGTATCACTTCATTATATTTCTTTGTAGTCCTGTGTAGCAGATATCACAATGCACACTTTGCCAGACAAGATATTCATGTTCTAGCCTTCAGAACTAGACAAGCTCTGGTAGGGTCCACTGACCCAATGGTGTCATAGTCATTGGTGTTCATCATTTATTACTGATTCAAAAATATCTGTTGTCTCTCTGTGTACAACACAATACCGAACATTGTGAGGGATACACAGATATACAGAACACCCAGAATATGTTGTCTATGCTCCAGGAGTAACTTAAAGGCAATATATTCCTTCCTACCCTCAGGTCTTCCCACATGCTGTTTTCTTTAGAAGATGCTTTCTAACCCTAGCCCAGAACACTCTTCTGATCTTTTCTGAACTCTTCCTAATTTTTTGGATCTCCATGATGAGGTACTAGGCTGTATTCACTAGTGTATTCCCTGTCACCAGCACAGTGCTTGGTGAATGGCAAATGTTTCGTCAGTATCTGTTGACTAATTGTGTGAACTCAGCATATTACCTTAGTATCTTGCTGTCCGTGTGATAATTATGGTCTCTTGCTGCCCCAGTGAAGTTACAGCTCACATTTCTCTTGCTCTCAGAGTCCTTATTGCCATTTATGCTTCTGACTCTCAAAATCCTAAAAAACAGATGATATACAAGGTCGCAGAAGTCTTTCCCTAGGACAATTTGTACTGAAACGCTGCCTGGGCCCACTGTCAGTCTAAAATAGGAAGAGCTGATCAGAGAAAACACTGGGAACTCAACAGAAAACCTGATAGAATTCACCAGTTTAATAAAAAATTAACCAATTTCTCACTTTTTCCTAGAAATAATAGAATCATAAATTATATCCTGTTTGCAATTCCAGAGTTTCAATTACACGGTTAATATTCAGCATATGATAATCCATGACAAATTTACAATAAACTTATTTCTTTAAATGACCAAAACATAAATGTAAGAGATTTAATAGACAAAATGCCATATCTCCATTATAATATTCTGAAGTTGTTATATAGATATAAGTACTATTACACATATTTTTAACCCTATGCAACTTTGGTCGTTATCATCATCATCCTCGTCAACATCATCATCATCATCATCATCTTCTACTCAAACATCTGTACATTTTTGGCATGGACATTGGGCCTGGCACTTAGTGTGTGTTCAGTGCTTTTGAGACGAATGCATATTCATATACTATGACTGAGAATTCACAAGAACTTTATGGTACACAAAGAAAACAGTTTTCCGGCCATTATTCCATTTGAACCACATAACAACCCGAAGAACGAGGTATAGGAATGATTACCAACTCTATGTTAAACATGGAGAGTGGGGACTGATTGATTTGTCTAAGTTCAGTCACAATTATTATGTGGTATGTGTAGAGGTGCCATCATACCCAAGTCTTGAGACCAGCTCCCAGCGCTCTCCTGGCTTGACTTCCAAACGTAAATTTATGTATGGGGGAAGAGGTGAGAATTCTGTAACATGTTAAATGGTGCTCAGTATAGTTTTGAAATATCAAAATAGAATTGGTGTGATTTCTTAAATTAGAGACTCATTAGTCTAAACAGACAGATACACCATTGAAACAAATTTAGGACCTGAAAATAATTGAATACATTGTCTTAGGACTAAAATTAGAGGAAACCACAGGGTGTGTGGAACAAAAACAACCATGCTATTAGTGAACTGTCAGCATCTCTTAGTCCGAAGGAGTGAATAATTATCACAAGAGAAAAGGACAAATAAAGCATAAGTAAGCAATGGTTGTAACAGTGTTCCCCTGGGGATAATTATTTGTCTTTATTGCATTCTATAGATGATGTAGAACCTTCTATTTTCATTTTTATAGTCATATTTGATGTGTGCAATTTAAAAGTTTGCTTTTTAATAAGAATTATTTTCTTAATGTGTTTTATACTTGGTAAACATTTAGATTTTACATAAGACACTATAAACATTTTTAAACAACTAGCGCCTCATTATTTAACAACAGACCATTGTTTATTCATCTGGCACAACGATCAATAAACATCTAATAACTTTGCAGTAATTAGAACTGTTCAGAGAAACAGAACAACCTCAGGAGTTCCATGTGATTGGAATACTCTGGGTGAAGCTGGTAGTGGCGTTAAGGAGAAAATTCCTGCTTCAAGTAATAGGATGGGCCTCTTTATATCTTTGTTAATTCTTACAAAGTATGTAACCGTCCTTATTTCAAAGGAGGTCTTCAATTTGCTTGCAATGAAAGTACAGGTATTTATGATAATAATAAAAAAAAAAAACCACAAGAACCCAGCATTCTCTAAAGGTAACTAATTAGTGAAAGAGAAGGAGAGGGAAGATATTTTATTATGAATAATTTATTATGAACTCAGGAAAATATAACTGTGTAGAAAACATAGTCGTGAGCTTTTTAGCAACTAGGTAAAAAATAGAGAAACATTATCCCTCATAGGAGTGTATGTTGTAGATGAGGACTTGGTGAAATTCAAAACCCAGAAAGTAAGGCTATGGTGTAGACCAGGTACAAATCTTCTGGTGGATGACTGCCCCCAGAGAAAAGCTTATAGGAGGTGTGGTGCGGTTGCTAAGGAAGGTGATTCCTACCTCACATGGCCCTACATTTCTGTGGAAAAAGAATGCATCTCTCTTCTCTACTTAAAACACTTTGATGGCAATCCATTGTATTCATGAAAAAATCGGGAACTTTTACCATGGCCTTCAAGGCCCTACATGACCCAGCTTCAGCTCATTTGCATTTTCCCTGGATTCCTCTGCTCTCACCATGATGGGTCTGCACCAATTGGTCAAATGCGTTGAGTTCTTCCTACTCAGTGCTTCTTCAGATGCTGCTCCTTCTACTGGAAATACTCTCTTCTCACCCTTCCACCTGGCTAATTTCTCTTTTTTTTTTTTCCAATATATGAAATTTATTGTCAAATTGGTTTCCATACAACACCCAGTGTTCATCCCAAAAGGTGCCCTCCTCAATACCCATCACCCACCCTCCCCTCCCTCCCACCCCCCATCAACCCTCAGTTTGTTCTCAGTTTTTAAGAGTCTCTTGTGCTTTGGCTCTCTCCCACTCTAACCTCTTTTTTTTTTTTCCTTCCCCTCCCCCATGGGTTTCTGTTAAGTTTCTCAGGATCCACATAAGAGTGAAAACATATGGTATCTGTCTTTCTCTGTATGGCTTATTTCACTTAGCATCACACTCTCCAGTTCCATCCACGTGGCTACAAAGGGCCATATTTCGTTCTTTCTCATTGCCATGTAGTACTCCATTGTGTATATAAACCACAATTTCTTTATCCATTCATCAGTTGATGGACATTTAGGCTCTTTCCATCATTTGGCTATTGTTGAGAGTGCTGCTATAAACATTGGGGTACAAGTGCCCCTATGCATCAGTACTCCTGTATCCCTTGGGTAAATTCCTAGCAGTGCTATTTCTGGGTCATAGGGTAGGTCTATTTTTAATTTTCTGAGGAACCTCCACACTGCTTTCCAGAGTGGCTGCACCAATTTGCATTCCCACCAACAGTACAAGAGGGTTCCCGTTTCTCCACATCCTCTCCAGCATCTATAGTCTCCTGATTTGTTCATTTTGGCCACTCTGACTGGCGTGAGGTGATATCTGAGTGTGGTTTTGATTTGTATTTCCCTGATAAGGAGCGACGTTGAGCATCTTTTCATGTGCCTGTTGGCCATCTGGATGTCTTCTTTAGAGAAGTGTCTATTCATGTTTTCTGCCCATTTCTTCACTGGGTTATTTGTTTTTCGGGTGTGGAGTTTGGTGAGTTCTTTATAGATTTTGGATACTAGCCCTTTGTCTGATATGTCATTTGCAAATATCTTTTCCCATTCCGTTGGTTGCCTTTTAGTTTTGTTGGTTGTCTCCTTTGCTGTGCAGAAGCTTTTTATCTTCATAAGGTCCCAGTAGTTCATTTTTGCTTTTAATTCCCTTGCCTTTGGGGATGTGTCGAGTAAGAGATTGCTACGGCTGAGGTCAGAGAGGTCTTTTCCTGCTTTCTCCTCTAGGGTTTTGATGGTTTCCTGTCTCACATTCAGGTCCTTTATCCACCTGGCTAATTTCTATTCATTTAATAGATTTTAAGTATTCCTTCTGCAGAGAAGACCACACTGGCCTCCACCTCACTCCGTTTGTGTTAAATCACACCGACAACTCTTTTACATGGTATCTGGCATTTTTCATTGTTTCTAGCGCTAGAAACAACCTATTTGTACTTTTATTTCCTTAAAGTATACACATGGGTTAGTATACACCCATACATATATTTTCTAGCTCTTTCCACTGAAGGCCTAGAAGTACATCTAGCTCCAGATCTTGGTTTCTAATACCTTTCTCCAATTAATGGAGCCAGGGTTCCTTGGAGAAATGGTTGATTCTAGGGCTGGGGCAGAGAAAATGCAAGATGAGTCTGGAGCATCTTGTAGTGACAGGAAGCAAGGAAATGCTTTAAAAAATGGTGATTCATGAAAAAGACACAGTGGTCAACCTGCAAGAACTCCCAAAGACCAAAGCTGGGATGGTTTGAGCCAGAAAAGAAGTAATGACTATTGGATTATAACTTAAAGAATAAAATCAACATCCATTAATTCATACTGATATAAAGGACCGAGTAAATAATCAGAGGAGGAACAAATGTTTCTTACAGGACAATTACAGAAAATAAATGCACCTCCAGGAGGTAGAACTGTATTCCTCTCCCCTTGAATGTGGGCTAGATTTAGTCACTCACTTCTAACTAACAGAGTATGAAAACACAAATATAGGAACTTAACAGCAAGAAATCTGACATGCAGTCCCTCAACTAAGAGATTAAGGTTAGTATCACCAGTGATAAATCACATTTATAGCATGCATCCTTGACATGATGTGATGAAAAAGATGCTCCACCCTTTAACCCATCCAAAAAATCTATAACACCAGCCTATTAGGAGAAAATACCAGACAAACCCATGCCAAGGGACTTCCTACAAAATACCTGACCATGAATTTTCAAAGGTGTCAAGGTCATGTAAAACATGACCTGAGAAACTGTCACAGACTGCAAGAGACCAGATGCGATCATGATATTGTCTATTACAACACAGTTAATAGTATTGCACCAATGTGGATTGCTTAGTAGTGATAAATATGTTATGGTTGTGTAAGATATTAGCACTAGGGGACAAAGGGTGAAATTTCTGTATTGTTTACAACTCTCCTGCAAACTAAAATTATTTCAAAACTGTTTCAAAAAGGGTATTTTAAAAACATCTGCCCCGTTAGCAGGAGTCTCCTGTCGTGATCACCACTGTATGCCCATTTCGAGAACAAGGGTGCGTGCTGTATAAAACTTTGGGTTCTGGGGCCTGGCTGCATGTTTGATTCCTGGCTCTAACACTGGTGGGCCTTGCTGTCAGCAAGTTTTGTAAGCATTCCATGTCTTAGCTTTCTCATCTAAAAAAGAATGCAAAGTGGTTGGAGAATCGGAGGCCTTAATATGTGTAAAACATGGGGGCGCCTGGGTGGCTCAGTCGGTTGGGTGTCCGACTTCGGCTCAGGTCACGATCTCGCGGTTGATGAGTTCGAACCCCGCGTCGGGCTCTGTGCTGATGCCTCAGAGCCTGGAGCCTGCCTCAGATTCTGTGTCTCCCTCTCTCCCTGCCCCTCCCCCACTCATGCTCTGTCTCTCTCTGCCTCAAAAATAAACATTAAAAAAATGTAATATGTGTAAAAGATGTACAGCAGTGCAAGTTATCACTGACATAATTCCCATTTAATGTATCAACACTGACTGAGAGGATGAATGATGAGAGGTTTTCCTTTTTGTTTTTGTTTGGCTAAGAGTGAGTCACAGTTCCCTCAACATCAGAAAGAGTTTGGAGAAGAGGTTCAGGGGATGGAGTAGGATGAATGGAATGGGGCTCCGTGAGGCACCATAGATGGTTGGCATCAGGATGGCAAGAAGCGTGAGGCTAAGCTGTGGGGAGTGAAGCATGGAGCAAAGTTGACACGGAAGTGTGTCTGATTGGCCAACAAAGAGGAGCAGTTAGCCTCTCTGGGCACACCGCCCTTCCTTAAGTTCTCCACTCTTCCCCGCTCTGCTGCGTGTTTGCAGGGGTCTGATCCGTGCACGCTGCATTTCTCAGCCTCCTACTTCAGCTGGTTTCAGCTGAATGTGACCAAGGGGACACACTGGTGGGAGACTGGAGAGTAAGGGAGAGGCCAGAGGTTTTCTCTCCTTCCCTCTCAGTCTTGGGCAGCAATTCTAGCAGCAGCCACATCTCTTCTACAAACAGTCCTGCCACGGTCTCAGCTTTTGGCCAAGGGCCAGTAACACCACCTTTTCTTCTGTCCCTCTAGTCTAGGGTCTTAGCAGCTTCCTTCTGTAATTATTCTCTGGGTTGCCTCACTGTCTTCTAGTTGGCTCTCAGTTCCTCTATTACCTACATAACTTACCCCCGGTTTTGAAATCCCTCTTAGGAACGCTCAGGTGGCTTCCATGTTCTGGTTAGATTCTGACAGAAACAAAAGGCATGATGCAACTCCCCGTTTTCCAGACCGACTGGAACCCTGAAGAAGGTTTTCCAGGGCTACCACAGACAGATACTGGTTGTGTCCCTAAGCATCAATTACATAGTCAGTGTGCTGTGAACTTGCCTGGGCTTCAGGATATTTTGAAGTTTAGAAGGAGGTACTGGTGACAGCCTGTTTAGGATTACCCACACACCATGGCCTTCTGGGCAGTCCCACACAGAACTAACAAATTTGATGGAGGGGGTGGGGGGGTTTCAGAATCCCAGACACAACAACAGGTCCAGTGACAGGTCCATCAGGGGTTATGTGGGCTGAAGAGCCTCCCCTGCTCAGAAGTATGCCAGGGAATTGGAGCCAAACCAGGGGTATCCATACCATTCTAAGTTCTGTAAAATCTGGCTTATTCAGGCTGGGTCTCCATACAAAACAAAATGCTGCTATCATCAGCATTTTGCCTCTGGTATTCATTTCAGCCACCCTCCACTTGAGTCCCTTGCTCTCAGTCTTCCTTATTTGGACCTTCATCTCTCCCATCTATTCCTCACCTAGCTCTCGGGGATAAGACGTGGGTTGGCCAGCTATCCTACCCTGAACCTTGGTGTCTCTCCCAGCACATCATTCTGGCATTGTCTTCCAGCTTCTCATACATCCACCACTTTGATGAAGGACTCTCCTTCTACAACCCCATTTAGGACCTCACCATGGTCTTCCTTTTACTTTATTTTATCCTTGAAAATAGGAAACCAAATGAAAGACAGGACGGGAGAGCTGGTGATGAGGCTGGCAGCCATAGTCAGGCTTGAGTAAAGGAAAGAGGGACAGAAGCAAACAGTTGGCTCAGAGGTTGTCAGGTGTAATTGGACTCTGAGAGGGGCGCCTGGGTGGCTCAGGTGGTTAAGCATGCGACTTTGGCTTGATCTCACCATTTGTGAGTTCGAGCCCCACATCGGGCTCTCTGCTGTTAGCATGGAGCCTGCTTCAGATCCCGTCTCACTTTCTCTATGCCCCTCCCCTGCTTGCTCTCTTTCTCTCTCTCAAAAATAAAATAAATACTTACAAAAAATTAAAACAAACAAACAAACCTAGACTCTTAGAGTGGAAGACGTGAACATGTATGGGAAATCCAAGAGATTTCTTTTAAAGGAGGAGAGGAATAGTAAAAACGTTCAATTATAAAGACACACTATAGCTTATAGTGTAAACTCCAATCAGATGGTTCATAAACATCCTCGCCTGTCTAAGGGACAGCAGCAGTGACAAGTTTTTCTAGGGTGAGGGAGCTTTAGCTTCTCTACAACTTCCACCAGCTTTCCCCCTCAATTCTTTGATCTGAACATGTGACATTTTCTCATTCTTATGGAGAAGGCTCTGCAAAAATAGGTTTAGGACAAGCCTGCTAGGCTCTCCTTTCCACCATATTGAGCCCCCTATGAAATCCCTATATAGAAATTCTAGATTCCCTATTGAAAGTAATAGTTTATGTCTATCAAATATTGACTACTGTACTTAAAATGTATACTTTACTTTTATTTTTTAAATGTTGGTTTATTTCTTTTGACAGAGAACGTGAAAGAGCGAGAGCAGAGGAGGGGAAGGAGAGAGGGAGAGAGAATCCCAAGCAGGCTTCTCCACAGTGTCAGCACAAAGTCCCTTGTGGGGCTCAAACCCACGAACTGTGAGATCATGACTTGAGCTGAAATCAAGAGTCAGACACTTAACTGACTGAGCCACCCAGGTGCCCCTAAAATGTATACTTGATTTTAAAACACGACCATTAGGTACCATGTATTTAAAATGCTACCATTTAATGATTCTGAAGAACCAGCAATCTTATGCTATATTCCCAAATAAGTCACAATCATAAATGCCTTCTTCCATGACCTATAAAAATAAGTCTAGCAGGATTCACTTCCTCACAGGTGGCTATTTGATGAAGAATAATGAACATCTTTATCACCACAGGCTGATACTGAGCAGTTATCTGCAGAGCTTAGACAGCAGATCATTTTTAGCTAAGAGTCAGAAAGAAAATGTATCTGAAGTGTGATGTTGTGAAAAATGGGTTTTGCATTCATGCAGACCTGGTCTGAATCTTGGCTTCACTATTTACTAGCTCTGTGACCATGGGTCATTTATTTAACTTTGTGCTTCAGCGTATTTATCTGTAAAAAGACAGATAATAGTATGTCTCTTGCAGTGTTTTTTTAGAGGGATAAGGAAGCGATACTGTCTGATATGCTATGTCTGGCATTTAGTGGCTTGTTACTGTTGGTGATGGTGTTTTTAAGTATATTTCCCGAAGGATATTCTCTCTTATTGCAGCCCCCTTCCGGAGACAGCATGAGGTTGGATCCATAGTTAGACTGCAATGGTTCTTAACGCCAGCTACACTTCAGAATTGCTTCAGGAGTTTTTTTCAAACGTAACAATGACAGGCCACGTCACAGAGCAATTCACTCAAAGTCTCTGGAGGTGGAGTCCAAGCTCACTAGGGAATTCTAATACGCATCAGGGAGTGAAAAATCACTAGAACAGAGGAACCATGGATCTGAATTTGCATGATGTGATGGTTAATTTATATGTCAACTTAACAGGGCCATGGGATGCCCAGATAATTTGGTTAAACATTATTTCCTGGTGTGTCTGAGCGGGTGTTTTTGGACGAGAATGGATCTGTAGACTGAGTAAAGCAGACTGCCCTCTCAATGTGGGTGGGCATCATCTAATCCCTTAAGGGCCTGAATAGAACAAAAAAAGGCAGAGGCAGAATTTGATCCCTGCTGGACTGAGTGAGCTGGGGCATTGCTTTCTCTTGCTCTCCCCCTGGGCTCTCTTGGTCCTCCATCTAGAATATATCATGAAATTTCCTGAGTCTCCAGCTGGCAGAGAGCAGATTGTGGGACTTCTCAGCCTCCATAATTATGTAAGCCAATTCCTTACAATACATATCTTTATATATACATATACATTTATGTATGCATGTCTATATACATGTATATGTATATATATGAATATATCTTTGTCTACATCTATATATACTATTGGTTCTGCTTCTCTAGAGAACCCTAATGAAGGTAACATTCTTACGATCCTGTGTACTCTACAAATGTGAGAAGACTATCCATTCTTCTTCCTCTTTGGTGAGAAACATGGGCCTCTATTTCCCTAAAACCAGTAATTAAAGTTTGGTATCACCCTAGATTCAGGTCCAGGGTGGAAGGAGTTGGCCGAATATATTTGCATAAATATAATCCTAGGTACCGTATGTTGCAGTTATCTAGAGGGAAGTGTAAATTAAGTCATGTTTATATTTAGGGACCACTCATGGATGTTCATATTTTTGATATATGTATGTTAATCCATTGTAATCATTAACTCTTTTGATGCAAAAATTGTCCTATCTTTGGCCAGTGGAAAACACTTCATGTTGACTCTAGTGTTGTCTTAATATGACCTGATAGCACTTAGCCAATGTCAGCTACTATTATTATTACTTATTCTTATCGGTAGATGGACTGTCATATTCTTGAAAATGAAGGTTGTGATGAAAGTATAGTCTGAGAACTAATGATTTTTAAAACACCGAGTTAAGTTTTTATACAAATGCAAAAGGGTTGTGGGGAGAGGAAAATAATAAGGCAAGGTTATTAGGGGAACACATTGTTATCTCATGCTACATTTATAGGCATAAAGGATTTTTTTAACCACTTCCTTACCAACTCAATCACCTTTAAGACAAAGTCAACATTGTATTTATTTCCTGTAGATTTTATAACCTCCCAGAAGTTTCCTGGTAAGCCCCTGTATTAAAAAGAACAGGTGATATCAAGGCCAAATGCATGTTCCTGACATAAATAGCAGGAAGTCTATGAAGTGTTTGTTGTAAGAAGAGTAGGACTGAAGCATATGCTTGAATATCTATAAGCACAATATGTTCTGCGGCAACTATATAACACCTGCGTGGAACAGCCAAGCCATATGTTTCTGAAATCATACTTTAAAAATTACTACGTAGATGTCAAAAAGGAAAATGCACATTTGCACAAAAGATAAACATGTGTTTGCTATTAGCATAACTCTTTATGATTTCCTGAAATCTTTTCTAATTGTAACAAGTTTTTATCTTGTAGCATATGCCAAAATGCCTTTTAAAATCATTAAAGTATAACCACCTAAAATCTTAGAAGCATATTGTCAAAAGGGTGATATTAAAATTTCTATACAACGTTGGGATTTAACCAGCAATACCTTTAATCCAACCCGTGGAATTTAGTATTAAAAACTCCATGTGTCACAAAACAGCCAATGTTAGATCTATTATCCTCTGATATTTGCTTAGTCTCAAGGGAAGAATGTTTGACTCTTTTTGGCTGAAGACTTAAACATAATGTTAAGGTGGTCGGTGCTGTCCGTGTGCCTATGTGGTTTGGGGTTAGAGTGAGCAGGGAGGGGATGTAAGAAGGATGAAGGAGATGTTTTCAGCCTGCTATATGTGGGTAGGGAGTTTTCTACGTGCAGTATATAATAGAGGGGAGGAAGACTTAAAAGTTGGAATAAATGGAAATACTAGCTTTGAAAAAATCACAAAGAAATGCAGGATCATTAGTAGTTCACACTTGCTATCCCAATGGTTTGATCTACGGTGCTTTTAGACCCACAATTTTTTTTTTTAATGTTTGTTCATTTTTGAAAGAGAGAGAGGGAGAGAGAGAGAGAAAATGAGTGGGGGAGGGGAAGAAAGAGAGGGAGCCACAGAATCTGAAGCAGGCTCTAGGCTCTGAGCTGTCAGCACAGAGCCCAATGCGGGGCTTGAACCCACAAACCGTGAGATCATGACCTGAGCCGAAGTCAGACACCTAACCGACTGAGCCACTCAGGCGTTCCTAGAGCCACAATTTAATTTAACTGAAAGGATAATTTAAGTGAAAGACTTCTTAAAATGTGTTTCTAAATTGAAGTTTTCTTTGAGCCTATTTTTAATGACTAGCATAGACATTGATAATTAGTAACATTCATTTGGAAGACATTATTTGATAAAGCAGTGAATATAGTAAATTGACATAGTAAAGTAGTGAATAGCATTTTGTTTCTATAATTAGGTAAAACAACCAAATTTCATTTAGTAGCCATTAATTTGCTGAATAAACCTCCTAGTCACAGTTAACATGAAAGAAAACATTCATACAATTCTGGTCAAAACATTATGAACTCTTGGTTAATTAGGGTCCAAATTACTGGGGTGGTTCTATATGAGTACAATGAGATGCTCTGTACAAGACTTTGATGGAATAAGTCTGGGATATATGCTTCACAACTTTAACGTTGTCTCTCTCTTGGAGATTCACAGGGTACATAGCATATCAAAAGACTATTCTAAGATATTGTGTAATAACAAAGCCTGTTTAACTCACTGTGTCCCAAACTTAGTTGACCATGGCTCTTTTCTCCCAAGGAAAACCTGTTATGACAGAACCTGATTTCACTGGAATAGCAGCAGGCCCAGTCTCGGTGCATCATGAGGTCTCCAGGCCAGTCTTGGCAGTCCCTAATGGCAGCAATGCACAATCTGGCTAGTGAGACCTAAGGGGAAAAAAAGATGGCATACAGAGAAGGTCTTATTATGCCTTGGATGCTGTTACCTGAAAAATAGATGCCTCTAAAGGTTGCAGCATCTTGCAATCAGAAAGTCACGCACTTTAGGTCAAGGCTAGGGCAAGAGAAGGAAAAAGCACTTGGATCTTTGACGCAGTGATTGAATCTGCAAGTTGACTTGATGATGGCCAGTCTCTATGTTTCTTATAAAGGAAATAAACATCATGTAAGCTGCTATTGGGAAATCCCGGCTTGGAGTAAGGTAAGAGGGTATCCTGCTGATTTCCTGGGAGATTGAGCATTCAGGGCATGCTTGAAAAGGAAGCATGATGGGTTGGTTGTTCAGAGCACAGACCAAGGGGATTAACTGAGCTATAAGTCTTTCCCTACGCAAGACTGAGCCTGCTGTTCTGATCATGGCAAAGTCAGCCTCATATGGGTCAGTGTGGTTCAAATAGTACGGAGTGTATCAGTAAGGATAGATTATGCTGAGGTAAGAAACAACCTTAAAATCTCAGTGTTTTCCACAACAAAAGTTTATGCCTCACTCAAGCTACATGTTCATTGTTGGCTAGTTGGGTGCCAGTCATCCTCACTCTGGACCCCAGGCTGAGGGAGAATCCCCATCTGGAAAACTGTGAGTTGTACTGTAGCAGAAAAGAAAGCTCTGGGGATTTGTGCACTGATGACAAGAAAACTTGGTCCAGGAATAACACCCACCATTTCTCACAGCTCATTGAACAGAACTGGTTATAAGGGGGCCAGGAATAGGAAACAGAACACCGTCAATTGCTATTACTCACATCAGAATGGTTGGCATAGCAATAGAAGTGTCTAGTCAGAAAGTATACCTGAGTACCTTAGATCCTTTCTGGGAAGTTTGTCTGGGCAAAAGTAAGGCCTAGGTTGGTGGCTAGAGAATTACAGGGAACTGGATTTGGCATTTGCTAAATGTTAGATAACGTATCTGGATTCTATCCAAGCAGCCTAAAATTCAAGGCAGGACACTAGCCCGAAGAGGAAAACTGGAGGGCCAATGAGACACTCAGCCTTGGTTTCTATTTGCTAAGTGCAGGGAGATAAGCTTTCCATATGGCTTAACTTAGAGACAGGACTTTCTGGAGCCAAGTGGGATGGGAAAGATGATTTTAGGTCAGGGAAGCAGGAAGGAGAATTTAACCAACCTATGGTTGAAGGAAAGCCAATGAGAGTTTCAGAAGTCAAATTTGAAGGAAGTAGTGAGGGCAGAAAAGACAGAATAAGTAAACAAGGCCTGAGGACAGGAGGATTACAGGTGGAATGAAATGTAATGTGAGGCACGGTCTTTGACAAATGGTTTAGGAATAACGTAGTGAACCATGTGAGAAGAGTCAACACTTATCTTGCTTTGTGACCAGCAAAAGATAATTGCACAATTTCAAGGGATTGTGCCAGATTAGACAAACATGTATTTATATTTTAGGGGAGAAGCCTATGATTTGGTGAGGCTCCAGGTGCCCAGTTAGCCAATGGCAAAAAGATGAATTCCAGACCCACGGGCCACGGGAGTTAGGGCTGGTCTGAACTGGATATATATGGCCTGCCTCAGCATGGGTTACCTCAAAGATGGAGCAGAGCTGAATCTTCAGGCAGAAGACTTTTAGCACCTATAGCTTTGCAGATCCCAGAAAGGCAAGGCTGGACAGATGTCAACTTTCATCATTTCTAGATGAGCCTTTCCAGACAGACCTATGTTACTGGCATCCTTGGACCTCTTGTCATGCCTATCAACTCTGGTGCTCATTGGCCACCTGGTTCAAAATGTCTGTGAAATCTCTTTGGATGACTGTCCCCTCTCTTGAACCTGATGCTGGCCCCATTGTGCGTCCACAGGGACTATTCCAGATCTCCTGACATAGTAAGAGCTCAATAATGGTTGGTGGTTGATGACAGAACACAGAAGATTCACCCACAGAAAACGAACATTAAGTTGTTCAACTTGACCGGAAGCAACACTTCTAGGAACTTGATAATATAAAAATGCATTGGATGAGGAGAAAAATTCATACTTGTTGCACTTCTATTTTACATCAGGCATGGTGCCAGGCACTTCGAAACATCATCCCGTTTATTCCTCACATCAGCCATGAGGCAGATTTTCTCTTCTCCCACTTTCTAGGATACGACACAGAGACTCAGAGGTTAACTGGCTTGCGTGAGTTCACATACCATGTCAATTAGTAAGTAGTGAAGCAGTGATCTGAAGAACTCAGTGACTCCATGGCTCAAGGCCTTCTCACTTTACCACTGTGCTTGCCAACAGAAATAACACAGTATGTTCATCAACCAATGAGCATCAGAAGGGGCCTCCTAGATATTTATACATCTGCTAAAGAAGGGAACCATGGAGGAGAGAGCAATTAGCAAACTAATGAATCATCCTCTGTTGCACAAATAAGCTAATTGAATTTATTTAGGGAGAGGCAGTGGAGTGGTACCGCCTCCGTGTTTCAGCTACACAATCTTAGGCCAGTTACTTACACTGTTGGAGCCATGGTTTTTGTATCTTGTAGAGTGGGATCGTACTCCCTCTCAGGCCTCCCTCACCCCATTTATTATGAGGAGTAGCTGGGATGATGTATGCGCAATAAAGATGAAAACCATCAAGAAATATTCAAAGGGAAGGCATCAGTATTGGCTTTGCCCAAGTATCAGATATTAACCAATAAAACATTTTCCCTTTCAAATGTGTTAAAATTGTACAGCAGGGAGCCAGGCTCACCCCCGATTTTAATAAGAAAACACTTCTAATGAAGGCTTCAGGCATGAATTAAGTAAATAAAAATTAGGTTCATAGAAACACTTAATATGTAAGTTTAAGAGATTTGCTGTGCAGAATGGAAACTGACCATAAGATTCAGGGGGTTGTTAATGATAGAGAAACCTGAATTTATTAGCAGTGGGCTTGGTTTTCATTTAAGTGACTTTTGTTTAATAATTTCATATAATTGTCAAGTATTCAGAGGTACTGGGCAAAGCATCCTTTTTAAAAAATGTACTTTTTCTTTCTAACTCCCTCTAGAAACTGGAAAAGGAAAAAAAAAAAAGCTTTTTATATTTGACTCCCTCCTATTACTGTCAATAGCAGTTAAGTGCATTTATGGAGACACAAGGCAGCACAAAGATTCCTCTGTGATTCATCAGAAGGCCCATCTTAAGTATAATTACATTACACAGCTCTGCTCAGTCATTAGTTTCTTATTTAGCGACAATGTCCTTCATTTTAAATCCTTTGATGGTAATTATTTGTAACTATGCCCTTGAATTTTGAAAGCATGTGTACTGTGGCCCCGCTGAACAATGGGCATTTCTAAACTAGGACGCAATTGGCTTCCCCTAAGGGACCCTACAGGAAATGGTCTGTAACAACGCTGAAAATTTGCAAAAGGTTTCTAAGCTTGAGCTACAATCCAAAACGAAGGTGTGCGGCTATTCGTACGTGTGTGCGATAAAAAACGAAAAAGCAAGTCGTTAGGTATCAGGCAGGACTTTCTTAACCCTTACTGACCATGGCACATTTTAAAGTCTTCGACATTACCTAAATAAAGGCACATTCACACGTATCATAGACTGACCCCCAAGTGAGGTACTTCTGAGACATTTTTAGTTCTACCAGTCACCTCTGTGCAGACAAACAGCTTGTGTTTATACGTTTATTCATTTATCGAGCACCCACATGTGCCAGGAACTGTTTAGGTGCAGAGAACAAGGTCCTAAGAGGGTTGGTGCCCAAAGAGGAGCTCACAGGCCAGTGCAGGGGGACACATAAACCCCAATAACTTGGTTACCCTCAGGTGTGTGAGAAAGGGCAGCTCATGTTAATGTTTCAGCTTCTTACCTTCACCTGATGATTCAGTGGGAGTTTCCAGGATGTCCTTTTTTTCTTTTCTTTTCCTTTTTATTTTCTTTTTTCTTTTCTTCTCTTTTCTTTTCTTTTTTTCTTTTTCTTTCTTTTCTTTTTTTCTCCCCTTCCCTTCCCTTCTTCCCTTCCCTTCCCTTTTCTTTTCTTTCTTATTTTTACTGCTCCCTTTGGAACTTATACCCCCGTATCCCTCTTGTTCCCGGTGCAACTGGCAACCACATCAACTATGCTCTGAATATAAAGGCCAATGCCCCGTTTGGGTCTCCCTAAGAGAGGGCATCCCTCCCATATGCCTCATGTGGACCAGCAAACACTGGCGTCGCGTCTGAGGGTTATGGCAACCCTGCATGTTGCCATTCTTGTCTTTTATTCCCCACTTCCCTTTCCCCGCTTTTGTTCTCTTGGGCTCCTTTGAAAGCCCCATTTATGTTCTTCACATATGGCAAGTATTTGGGGTCAAAACTAAAAACCTATAATGTGTTCCTCGGCAAAATGATTCGTTAAGCAAGGCTGGCTTCAACTTGAAAGAAAAGGTTTCGGTAGGCAACAAAACAAAACAAAAATCCCACAAACCATTCTGGCCACGCTGTAATTCTTCTTCATGAAAGCAAAATGTACTTATACTTTACATGTGTGCATTAAATAAAGCCTCCTTTCCCAGTGCAAGAAGGTGAGTATTGGAGCCATTAAAACTTTTGTTTTCAAGCTACATATGGTTATAGAAATCCACACACACAGACATTTACATTTTCCTAAAACACTGGCTTTATAGTAGGAACCAGAATTTTCTTAGGAATTAACCCTCTGGCCAGGTGGCCCAAAGAGAACACTGTAGAAACAATATTTGTAGAGTGCCTGTTACTGCCAGGCTCTGTGCTAGGAACTTTACACATAGTTTTCTCACTGATTCCTTACCACTAACCCTAAAAGGTAGGTAGCAGGATTAACGTGTTGACCCATGGGGAGAACTGAGGCCTAGGGGTTAAGAATCTTGCCCAAGATCTTTCAGCTTTTCTATCAAGCTGTCCCTCACTGTTGAGATGCCAGCGGATTCCTAGGGTTCCCATGATCCTTGCCTCATCGGTGTGTGTTTTCCTTTTTCTATAAAGCATGGGGAACCCCAGGTCAAGTATGAGTGGGAAAGCAGTTGCTTGAGAGCATGGGACACTCACAGCATGAGCACTGTCACTAAAGAGCAGGTGCTGGGGCAGAATTCCTCTACAGCTATGATAAGGGGGTGACCCCCGAAGCTCTCCACCGGGACGGATCTGAATTTGAATGCCAGCTCTATCACCTGGGGGACTCTGGACAAGCTGCTCATCCTTTCTGAGCCTTACTTTCTCAGCTGGAATATGAGGTTAGTGCTGTCTGCCTCTCAGCACTGTAGTTAAGGACTAGAGAGAACATAGAGGAAAATTCTTCATTCCCCTTCCTCCGTGTTCCTACCCTGCACAGCACTTTTGCTTTGCCAGAGCAGGCCCAGGCCTGCCCTTGTTTCTGAGTCAGTGCTGATCCGCTTTACCAGTTTAAGCCTGTCTGGATGTGGTCCTGACATCATGCCTGGGTCCTACTGTACCCGATTTTTCCTCTGATGTGCTGAGCCCAACTCCCCAATCCTTCTCATCTCTGGCCCAAGTGCTGGCTGGGGTCTAGCGAGCTGAATGCGCTGGACTTGCTCCTGCTGCTTGACTGGACACACATACCCACCTTCAACGTGGACCATGTCCAAGATGTCAATATCCTTTGGATAGCATTGAATGACACTGTAGAGCTGGCCTTCACAAGTGGGTAGGGTCATCCTACTCAGTAATTTTTATAATATTCTGAGCAATTTCTAGGTACCAGGCCCTGCAAAAAATAGGCATGGTCCAGGCAGTTAACCTAAGTGCTTTACATATATCATCTCATTTAATCCTTATGTGATCCTGTAAAGTACTAAGGTACTATGAATATCTGCATTTTGAAAATAAGGAAACTGAAGCTTAGGAAGGTTAAGGGTCTTTCCCAAGTGACACAGTTAATAAGAGGGAAAGCCAGGCCCAGAAACCCGAGCCAGGGCTCAAAGCCATTATACCATGTTCCTTTCCATCCTACCTGTCAACCCTCTGCTGCTTCTTCCTTTTCCGGGTGTTTGATGCACTCCACGGCAGCAGGTGCCCCCTCCCCCCTTTTTTTAATGTTTATTTTTGAGAGAGAGAAAGACAGAGTGTGAGTGGGTGAGGGGCACAGAAAGGGAGGCACAGAATCCAGAGCAGGCTTCAGGCTCCGAGCTGCCAGCACAGAGCCCAAGGCGGGGCTCAAACCCATGAAGTGCAAGATCGTGACCAGAGTGAAGTCAGGCACTTAACCGACTGAGCCACTGCTCCAGCAGGTGCCC
The DNA here is from genome assembly GCF_024362965.1 of Panthera pardus. Classification (NCBI taxonomy): domain Eukaryota; kingdom Metazoa; phylum Chordata; class Mammalia; order Carnivora; family Felidae; genus Panthera; species Panthera pardus. Next base: position 58,227,758 of record NW_026526666.1, read on the forward strand.
TTTTTATTGCAGTACCTCTTACATTGTAGTCACTTGTCTCTATCTCTCATTAAATGGGGAGATCTGGGCCATACTTTATTTACTCCTGTGCTCGAGTGCTTTGCACAGTACCTGGCACAGAGTAAGAACTTCAAGATGTTTGTTGACAGACTGGAAGTCCTAACCTCAGCAATCAGGCAACCAAAAGAAATAAAAGGCAAGGAAGAATCATTGGCAAAGGGAGATCATTGGCAAGGAAGAAATCAAACTTTCACTCTTCGCAGACGACATGATATTCTATGTGGAAAACCTGAAAGACTCCACAAAAAAACTGCGAGAATTGATATGTGAATTTAGAAAAGTCGCAGGATATAAAATCAATGTCTACAAATCAGTTGCATTTCTATACACCAATAATGAAGCAGCAGAAAGAGAAATCAAGGAATAGATCCCATTTACCATTGCACCAAAAATCATAAAATAACTGGGAATAAACCTAACCAGAGGTGAAAGATCTATATGCTGAAAACTAAGAAAGCTTATGAAAGAAACTGAAAAAGACATAAAGAAATGGAAAAACATTCCCTGTTCGTGGACAGGAAGAACAAATATTGTTAAAATGTTGATAGTCCCCAAAGCAATCTACACATTCAATGCAATCCCTTTCAAAATACCAGCAGCATTCTTCGCAGAGCTAGAACAAACAATTCTAAAATGTGTATGGAACCAGAAAAGACCTTGTACAGTCAAAGAAATGTTGAAGAAGGAAAGCAAAGTGGGAGGCATCACAATTCTGGACTTCAAGCCATATTACAAAGCTGTAATCATTAAGACAGTATGATACTGGCACAAAAACAAACACATAGATCAATGAAAAGAATAGAGAACCCAGAAATGCACCCACAAATGTATGGCCAACTAATCTTTGGCAAAGCAGGAAAAAAATATCCAGTGGAAAAAAAGACAGTCTCTTTAGCAAAATGGTGTTGGGAAAACTGGACAGAGACACGCAGAAGAATGAACCTGGACCACTTTCTTACACCATACACAAAAATAAACTCAAAATGGATGAAAGACCTAAATGTTGAACAGGAAACCATCATAATCCTAGAGGAGAAAATAGGCAACAACCTCTTTAACCGCAGCCACAGGAACTTCTTACTAGACATGTCTCGGAAGGCAAGGAAAACAAAAGCAAAGACAAATTATTGGGACCTCATCAAGATAAAAGCATCTGCACAGTGAAGGGAACAATCAACAAAATTAAAAGGCCACTGATGGAATGGAGAAGATACTTGCAAATGGCATATCAGATAAAGAGTTAGTATCCAAAGTCTAGAAAGAACTTACCAAACTCAATAGCCAAAAAACAAATAACCGAGTGAAGAAATGGGTAGAAGGCATGAATAGACACTTTGCAAAGAAGACACCCAGATGGCTCACAGACAGAAAATGCTCAACATCACTCATCATCAGGGAAATACAAATCAAACCATAAGACATCCCCTCACACCTGTCAGAATGGCTAAAATGAACAACTCAGGAAACAGCAGATGTTGGCGAGGATGTGGAGAAAGGGGAATTCTTTTGCCTTGCTGGTGGGAATGCAAACTGGTGCAGCCACTCTGGAAAACAGGATGGAGGTTCCTCAAAAAAATTAAAAATAGAGCTACCCTATGACCCAGAAATTGCACTACTAGGTATTTATCCAAAAGATACAAAGATGCTAATTCAAAGGGGCACATGTCCCTGTAAACAATCTTTAGAGCAGCAGTGTCAACAATAGCCAAATTGTGGAAAGAGCCCAATATCCATCGACTGATGGAATGGATAAAGATGTGGTATATATATACAATGGAGTATTGCTTGGTGATCAAATCCTGCCATTTGCAACAACATGGGTGGAACTAGAATGTATTATGCTAAAAGAAATGAGTCAGTCAGACAAAGACAGATATCATATGATTTCACTCACATGTGGAATTTAAGAAACACAACAGATGAACATAAGGGAAGGGAAGGAAAAATAAGATAAAAACAGAGAGGGAGGCAAACCATAAGAGACTCTTAAATACAGAGAACAAACTGAGGGTTGCTGGAAGGGAGGTGGGTGGGTGGATGAGCTAAAATGGATGATGGGTATTAAGGAGGGCACTTGTTGGGATGAGCACTGGGTGTTACATGAAAGTGATGAATCACTAAATTCTACTCCTGAAACCATTATTACACTGCGTGTCAACTAACTTGGATTTAAATTAAAAAAAATAAAATGATGTTTATGGACTGACCTGTAGTGACTTTTCTTCCCTACCTGCCGAAGCCTATGTGTCCTCTATCCAAACTCATCTGAATTATGGCGGCTCTAGAGCAAACATTAGTGGTTACTCTTGGGTCTGGAATGTTGTGTGTGAGTGTGTATATGTACAAATGTGTATGTCTATGTGTGTTTATGCATGTGTTATGGTATCAACCTTCTTTTTTTTTTTTTTTTTTTCAAATACTTGTCTCCATCAAAAGCTTTTATAGTCTTTATGTTTTTTTTTAGTTTCCTTTAATCTGGAAACTTTACACAGCCTTTCTTTGTCTTTATGACACAGGCATTTTTGAAGAATATAGTCCATTAAAAAATAGAATGCTGCCCATTTTGGGTTTGTCTGATGTTTTTTTTTATGATTAGATTCAGGCTATGCATTCCCAGCCAGACTGATGCTGTGACTTCAGGCTAGCACATCTAGAGGCACGTGATGTCCATCTACCCATATGAAGTTAATTTTCATCCCCCAGTCAAGATGCTGTCCCATTTCTTCCCTGTATAGTTAATGTTGTTTCTCCTCTTGTAAGTACTAAACAATCTGGGAGGAGACATTTTAAGACCACGCATACATCCTGCCACTTGTTAAAATTCCCTCCTGGATCCACTGATGATTTCTACCAGTACCTATTTTTAACATGGTAATTGCAAGATGAGGATTCTGCCATTAAATGCAGTATATGACTCTAGATTGGATCCTACCCAGGAGGGGCGGGGGGGATGTCATAAAGGACACTGAGTTATTGACAAAACTGGAATATGAGTGAAAATTAAATAAAAGTGCTATATAAAAAGTCTAAGGAAATTCACTCTCAAATGACTCACAAATTCACATGTGTGTATGTACATATACATGTATATATATGTGTGTGGAAAGAACGTACAATTGGTAGGGCCAATGGGGTGAATATATTAGAGGTAAAAGATGCATGGGTGTTCCTTGCATAATTCCTATTCCTGCAACTTTTCTGTAAGTTTGAAATTATTTCCAAATAAGACGTTAATAATAGGCTTTCAGCCACCCTATAAAATAAACATTAGCTGTCACACCTAAAGCAATGCAAGTCTTTCATTTGATGGCTGACAGTGACTCAACCAGTGCAAGCCTTCCCTGGGCTGAATGGGCTCCAAGGTCTTGTCCCATGGGAGACCCTATAACCTTATGGAAAACTTCTGTCTTTATGGTAGTGTCTACAGAAACTGCTAACTACATCATGGTGGTATTTTGGAATGGAAGACTCTAGTTCTGGTTGCACACGTCTCGGTTGCCTTTATTAAGAGACGATACAGAAATGATAGAGTGATACCTAAAGGGTCTTGAATATAAGATAAGACAGAAATCCCTGATGTAGTGACGCAGAACCTTCTGGCACTGGCACCTGCACGCTCTGCTCAGTCTCCTTTCATGATTGCTGCATATTCCTTCTGGTGTTCAACCAGCTTCAGGAATACTTGGTATTTCTTGTCATAGTATCTGTGGGAGAAAAATGAATATGCTGAATGATCTCAGACACAACCGCGATGCAGCTTCCCCTTATATTCAGAAGAACAGGAACATATCCCTTATGGTCATGCAGATGTCTCCCATTTTGTGAATGCTTCTAGCATCCTGAGCAATGGATCAGCATGATTCATTGCTATTATCCCTAACCTACGTGGGGTGTTATTATCCTCATTGTAGAAGGGAAGACATTTGCTCAGAGAGGCGTATCTAAAGTAGGACAGCTAAAGACTGGCAAGGCTGGAATGCAGACTGAGGTCTGTCTGACTTCACAGCCTCCACTATAACATACTAAGAGGCTTAGGCTCAACATAGGCCCCTTCTCACTCCCAGCTTTCATAAATATTTTATTTATGACTAGCCCCAGGTTTGATGACTGGTTTAAAAACCACAGCCCGAAAAGAGAAGAGACTGAACATTTTCATCACCCTTTGTGGATTCCACACCTACATTTCCTTTGCAGACTGCTTTATCTGGGAGTACAATCCTGTGAAAATGTCACTAAGGCCTTCCCTCTAGTTGTGCCCTGCTGTCCAGGCATCCCTGGGTGGATCTTGCCCTCCCATCCTCCTCTCCATCTGGGTCCTGGTAGACTTGTTATCCCTGGACCTGTTAGAATGTGGTGTTGGCCACGAGGCAGCCTGATTTTGAAAGGGATAATAGCAGCTAAGACAAATTATACTTGAACACTTGTAACTTTGTCCTTACTCCTCTTGGTTGGGAGGGGCTGACATGAGGTGGGGTTGACATGGGATTGAGGAAGCCAACTTCCTTCCAGAGGACTTCTTTCCTGAGAACTCCTTCCAGAAGAGTTCTTTCCAGAACATTCCAGAATCTATCAAGCCATGTGTGACCCTGGGTAAGTTCCTTAATCAATTTGTATCTAAATTTCTTTATCTGTAAATGGGAATAATTATAGAATCTACCTCAATAGAGCTGTTAGGTGAATTAAATGAGGCAATGAATGAAAAACACTGAGAATAGTGCCCGGATCTTAGGGTTATCAGTGCCAATTATGGTTACTACATTAAAAAAAAATTAATATTCCAACATTATCAACACTCTTGCAATAAGTAGATTCTACTAAAACCCATTCTATGAGCCTTGAAATTTATTAATCATAGAATGATTCTGGGGACAGAAGTTTTCTCCTTCTAACAATACTCTATGACAATTTATCATTAAATACTTCTTATATTATATGAGATGGATATCTCCATTCTGGAATATCAAAACTGTTCGAAGGGAGTTTGGGTCAATAACCTTCTCATATACTTGAAGATTTTCAATTTTTATTTTTTATTTTGTTTTTTAAATATTTATTTTTGAGAGAGAGTCTGAGCAGGGGAGGGGCAGAGAGAGAGAGAGAGAGGGGTTCAGAGGATCCCACGTGGGCTCTGCACCGACAGCAGAGAGCCCGACGTGGGGTTCAAACTCATGAACCATGAGATCATTACCTGAGCCAAAGTCGGACACTTAACCAACTGAACCACCCAGGTGCCCTGAAGATTTTCAATTTTAATCCTGACAACTGTGCAGCAACTTTGTTCATTGGTCTTATTCTTTGCCCAGTGGAAGAAGTATTGGCTTCACAGGCAGAGAAGTCTGGCTGACTTTGGGCAACTTTAAAAAAAATTTTTCTTTTTGTTATTTTAGAGAGAGAGAAAAAGAGCATGAGCGGGGAGAGGGGCAGAGAGAAAGAGAGAGAGAATCTTAAGCAAGCTCCATGCTCAGTGCAGAGCCTGATGTAGGGCTTGATCCCACGACCCTGGGATCATGACCTGAGCCAAAATTAAGAGTCAGACACTCAGCCAACCAAGCCACCCAGATGCCCCTGGACAACTTCTTTAAATGGTGTCTCTGTTTCCCTGCCGTAAGAGGGATGATAACCGTACCTCTGTCACAGATTGACTGAATTTTAGACATGAAATATTCTGTGAGCTGTCAAGTGTTCACAAGTAGGGATTAATGTTGTTCTTATATCCTTCCATTATCCTGGAACACCAAAAGATGGATAGACTATATTTTTCCTTTTTTTTTTACACATGGGAAGCTGAGGTCCAAGGCACATTTCCCCCCGTGCTTATTCCTTTCCTCAAAAAATGTTTTATTGTAAAATACACATAACATGAAATTTAGCCATTTTTAAGTATACACCGCAGTGGCATTAAATACACTCACACTGCTGTGCAACCATCACCATTCCATCCACAGCTCTGTCTTCAGCTTGCAAAACTAAAACTCTGTGCCCATGAAACACCAACTCCTCATTCTCCCCTTTCCGGCAGCCCATGGCAACCACCATTCCACTTTCTCTATGAATTTGACTCTATGTACTTCATATAAGCGCAACCCTATAATATTTGTCCTTTTGTGACTGGCTTTTTTCACTTAGCATCATGCCCTCAAGGTTCATCCATGTTGTGACCCTGGGTAAGTTGTTTAATCCATTTGTGTCTAAATTTCTTTTTTAAATGGGACTGACACATGTTGTGGCATGTGTCAAAATGTCCTTTCTTTTTAGGGCTGAATAATATTCCACTGTATGTATGCACTTTTCTTTAGCCATTCACCTGCCACTGGCTACATGGGTTGCTTCCACATTTTAGCCACTGTGAACAATGCTGCTATGAGCATGTGAGTAGAAATTTCTGTTTGAGATGCTGATTTCAGTCCTTTTGGGTACATACCCAGAAGTGGAATTTCTGGATCATATGGTAATTCTATTTTTAGCTTTTGAGGAACCACCACAGTGGCTGCATCATGTCATGCTTCTCCCAATGGTGTACAAGGGATCCAATTTCTCCGTATCCTTGTTGACACTTGTTATTTTCTCTTTTTTCATGGTAATCATCCTAATGGGTGTAAGGTGGTATCTCACTGTAGGTTTTGATTTGCATTTCCCTAATTATTAGCAATGTTGAACATCTCCTCATGTGCTTATTGGACATTTGTATGTAATCTTTAGAGGGATATCTATTCAAGATCGGTACCCACTTTTGATTTGGGTTGTTATTGTTGTTGTTGAGTCTTTTTTTTTTTAATTTTTTTTAACATTCACTCATTTTTTTGAGAGACAGAGACACAGCGTGAATGGGGGAGGGGCAGAGAGAAGGAGACACAGACTGTGAAGCAGGCTCCAGGCTCTGAGCTGTCAGCACAGAGCCCAAGGCGGGGCTTGAACCCACGAACTGCGAGATCATGACCTGAACTGAAGTCGGACGCTTAACCGACTGAGCCATCCAGGCGCCCCTATTGTTGTTGAGTCTTAAGAGTACTCTGTATATTCTATGTATTAATCCTTTATTAGATATATGATACACAAATATTTTCTCCTATTTTGCAGATTTCCTTTTTACTCTGTTGATCCTTCTCTTTGAAGCACGGGTTTTTTTCCCCAGGGCACTTTTAAGTGACTACGTTTACAGATAAATTTGGTCTGGGTAGAAGGATGAGATTGAGGATCTTTCTGAAAAAAGCATATTGAACCAGAGTCACTAGATTATGCTCTCTGTGGTCCTAAATTTCCTCTCTTCTTATTCTCCCCACACTCAGTCAGTGGCTTCTGTGGGGCACAGACCTAAGTAAATGTCTCGTACAGATAGTAATGTGACTTGAGGTACTGAGGAGATGCTGAAGTCTTTCATAAGGAAGTGTTAGCTTTCTACTTGCAAACCTTGGGCTGCCTGTAGATGGTGCTAGAGCACCACATGTGCTGCCTCCCCAGAGGAGGGCTCCCAGCTGACACGCTAAGGATGCTTTTCAAAAGAACATGTGGATTTACTGAAAGAACTTAAAAATAGACTTCCCTCAAATGTCTTGGGAGGGTCAGGGCAGAGATGAAGAACAAGAATCTTTCTACAAAAGGAGGAAGCTGCTAGCCGATGACTTCCAAGGCCAGTGGGGACTCAGACCTCTCAATGCTCCTGACTTGAGCTCCCCCATGTAAAATGGCCTGCCTCTCTGACTCCAGAATTCAGGGAGGGCTTTATATTCGGAGGGTTAATAATCCAACTCCATGTGGAAACCTGCTTTAAGAAAATTAAAAGGAACTGGATTGCTTTTCCATGGACATTTCCAACTTTGCTAAATACTGATCATGCTTCTTCAGTGGGATCAGCACCTTTGCCTGTTACAGAGGTGGGATTTGCTTTTATGCTTAACTTCAAATACATCCCTAAAATTATAAAAGCCACTTGGACAACTGTCCTTCCATTTTCATTGTTTTATTTTTTTGAGAAAGATCTTATTTTTTAAGTAATCTGTACACCCAACATGGGGCTCAAACTCATGACCCCAAGATCAAGACTCACATGTTCTTCAGACTGAGCCAGCCAGGCACCCCTATCCTTCCATTTTTAAGCTCAGTGCCAATGACTTAATATAGGTGTTTTTCATCTGTCACCCAGATGGAAAAGACTTCCGTGTGGCCTCTCTGCTTTTACCCTTGGGTCCTCTAATTCACTCTCTGACAGGGATCTTTCTAAAATCTGCGTCTGGCTAGGTCCTACCGCTGCCTGAAGTTCAGTATCCCCAGTCTGCCCGTAGGATGAGGTTTCCATCACGGCCTCAAAGCTCCTTAGGAGATGACCCCCTCCCCACCCCCTCTTGCCTATTGTACTTCCTGCCACTCTCCATCTCACACTTTGTATTTCAGAATTCTACGTTGTTTATGGTTATCTAAATATAGCAAGCTGTTCCCACCTTTATAACTTTGCACATGTTATTCCCTCTACTGAGAATGTCCTTTCCTGTCTTGGTCTGTGAGACCATTTCTTTCAAGCATTAAAGACAGTGTAGACTTTGTCTCCTCTCAAAAGCTTTCTCTCACCCCTACAGGGTCACATTCCTTTCTTCCTTGAATTACTTTGTCACCCGGTAATACTTCTATTGTAGAACCTCTCCTTTCGTTCTGAAATGATCTATGTGCATACAGAAGATTATGTCTTATTCCCCTCTAAACCCTGGCCACAGGCAAATTAGCATAATGTGCTGCCTATAGCAGGAGCTCAGTAAAGTAGTATTTTGTGAATTGGGGTTAAAATACTGACCAAGGTCATGTTGTAGTCCCCAACGCCAAGAGATGCAATGGGTGGAAGGACAGACAGATGCTACTGTGTCCTTTAATGGAAGATGTAAGAGAGCCCCCATTTTAGAACAAAAGACCAGACTTGCAGCTAATGACATAGGGAAAAGATTAGTGGTCTGAGAGTTAAGAAGTCTGTATTTGACCCACTGGTCTGGCCCTACCTTGCTCTGTGACTTTAGGTAACAAAGTAACTTCACCTCTTTGGGACTCAGTTGTGTCAACTATTAAATGAAAGAACTGGATTAGAAGCCCCCAAGGTTTATTCTAGCTCTGCAGTTACTTATCCTTGTATGTCCTCATTCCTCAGTATTGTGCATATAAAAAATACAAACTTACCTTTTATCCTCAAGTCTGGGAAACACGACTTTCCCAACTTTGCTCATTCTAGACATTGCCTCCTGTCAAATGGAAAAAAAAGAGCTGAGTTGGCAAGCTAAAATCAAAGTGATTTGTCATGTGCAAGAACATTCTAATTAGATACCATTCCCCCTTAGGATATTCAGTTGGTCCATTTTTTTTTTTTTTTCAACTTCTCTTTGGTGGTGAGAATAAAACCCAATGAACATTAAAAGTTAAACCTATGACCAAACAGACTGGGCTTAATAAATGACTGAGTACTGAAGGCTTCTGGGCAAAACCAACCCCAAAAGGCAAAACACCTTTAAGACCACCTGCAGAGAGCAGGAAATTATTTTCCCTTCTCATTACCTGGAGAGGAGGGCTTAAGAAGGCAATATAATTAGCGACTGAGTACACTGTTTACTTAAACTCAAGATAACAATAACTGAATGGAACCCACTTTGCACCTGCTCTTCAGGATAACATGTTTAAGACTTCTTCAGTTCAGGGACGCCTGGGTGGCTCAGTAGGTTAACCGTCTGACTCTTGATTTTAGCTCAGGTCATGCTCTCACGGTTCATGGGTTCGAGCCCCATGTCGGGCTCCACACTGGCAGTATGAAGCCTGCTTGGGATTCTCTCTCTCTGCCCCTCCCCTGCTCTCTCTTTCTCTCTCTCTCAAAATAAATAAGTGGCTAAAAAAAACAAAAAAAAAGACCTCTTCAGTTCATTGTCAGCTCTTTTTTCCAGCACTCTTTAACACTGTGAGCACAGATGTGAGGCCTGTGGGCTGAGTCTAATTTACTTGAACTCTGGAATATGACTTCAGGACATTCTTGTCTTTACAATGGGGCAACTGGGCAGACGGTGAATTGAAGTGGGTAGGTGGACATGGCTGATATGTGCAGCATGAAGATCAACCACGGCTTGTGTGGGCTCCATTATAGGAATGAGAGGGTTAGGTTTCCTTGGGCAGTCTCCCAACGCTGGTAAGGTGATGGAAAAGTTAGGGGGAATGGAATGAACCCAAACTCTGGAGTCCAACAGACTCGACCAGGGAGACGGCAGGCAATGGCATGATACATCTCCTCAAATAGGCCTGCCTTAGGAACAGTTATGGAACTCTTATTGTTGAGGATATAGTGATTCTGGGGTAACGTATGTACAACTTCTTATTCCACATATCTATTAATTACTCACTATGTACCAGGCATTGTGCTAGATTTGCACGTGACATACCCTTTGTCCTGGGGAAACTTACATAGTAGCAGGGGAAGAAATAATTTATATATTATTTCTATGCATTTATTTACATTTATATAAATTATTGTATTATATATTTTATTTACCACTGATTCGTTTCTGGTATGCCATGTACTTACCTCTTTATGTACACTTTATCTTCCCTCCCACTCCTTGCCCTAACCAGAATGCAAGCCACATGAGGCCAGGAGCTCTGTCTACTTACTGCTTACTCAGCACCTAGAATATTCATAAAATAAACCAAGCCCCTTCTATGTACCAAGCGCAGCATTCAAATGCATAGGAAACAGATATGAAGATCGCATGGGCCTTTTCATCAAGGAGCTCACCAGAGAATGGAAGAGACATTTACTGCGATCAAAATAGAGTGTGATAAACACTTTGCTAGAAGTAGATAAACTTCTTCTCTGTAGTTATTTGAGGGTTAGGAAAGTTGATACTTTTTCATCTGCTAATCACTTACATATATGTCTTCTACCCCGGCTAGGATGCTCTACCAACTCTTCCCCAAGGATGACATGAACATTCTGAGAGTTATCTGGTTATCTAGATAAATCCTCAATGGATTTAAAAGGGCCCACTAGGAAATAAGAGATGCTGAGGTCAGCAAGCACAGTGATGACAAAAGAAAATGGCAGTCATAAGAAAGGGGGAGATTTTCTAAATTACAAAAAATTACTGAAAAGGAAACCATGATAAGAAGAACTTAAAAAGGACAATCTGGGGCCATTTTGTGGAGGGACAAACATTTAAACACATTTTAGTGAGACTGCTTTTATTCCACTCTACAAGGATATTTTAAGAGCTCTGCTCACTCCGTATTTTCCTTCATAGACTAAGTTCTGGTTCCTTTAAAGTAAGCCCCATATCTTGTGAAGATGGCCTCAGCAATCTCCATTGCCAACTCTCTTGTTCTGTCCTCACTTCTTCTTTCAGAGTAGTGCTCTGCAGTCCTTCCAGAGTGGATTCTGCCTTCTCCCTCTTTGGAATCCTGAAAATGCCCTCAGGAAATACTCCTCTTGGTTGACCTCAAGCCTTGGACTTGAGAGGACATTCCGGAACTGCCTTCATGGGTGGGACCCAGGAAATTTGTATTATAAAGGGTGCTCCATAAATGTCCTTTCCTTTCCCAGGGAAACAGTTGTGTGGACAAATGGTACACACCAGGGCTTTCTTCCCTTCTTCACATTACCTTTGCCTGTTTTTAAAATAAATTAGTGAGGGGGGCGCCTGGGTGACTCAGTCGGTTAAGCATCCGGCTGCTGATTTCAGCTTAGGTCACAGTTTGTGAGATCAAGCCCCGCATGCGCTCTGGGCTGACAGTGCAGAACTTGCTTGGGATTCTCTCTCTCCCTCTCTCTCTGCCCCTCTCCTGCTTGCGCATATGCACTCTCTCTCTCTCTCTCTCTCTCAAAACAAATAAACTTCAAAAATAAAATAATTAATTATTGAGAAACAAACACCAGCACTAGAGATTTTAAAGGTTTAAAAAGAGGAGTTTCTTTAAAAAGTATAGATTTCAGGGGCACCTGGGTGGCTCAGTCGGTTAAGCGGCTGACTTCAGCTCAGGTCATTATCTCACGGTCCGTGAGGGCTGTGAGTTCGAGCCCCGCGTCGGGCTCTGTGCTGACAGCTCAGAGCTTGGAGCCTGTTTCAGATTCTGTGTCTCCCTCTCTCTGACCCTCCCCCGTTCATGCTCTGTCTCTCTCTGTCTCAAAAATAAATAAATGTTATAAAAAAAATTTATAAAAAGTATAGATTTCAACATTAAACTTAGCTCAGGTATTGACTCCACTGAGGAGGTTTTTTCTGACTCATCCCTGTGGCCTACCTCCCACCTAGACTGAATTATTTGCTCCCACAGCAACTTGTGCTACCATCTATCATAGCATTTATGACATGGCACCACAATTTTTTGTTAGCACACCAGCCTCCCTGACTAGACTCTGAGCTCCTTAAGACAGGAACTGTTATAATTATTCCCACCGCCAGACTCAGCATCTGGTGTATCGTGCACTCAGGGAATGTCTATGGGATGAATGAACTTAAGGGTCATACACGTGACAGAATGCTCAAATGGAAGTTTTGGCTGAGATCTAAAGTTGACATATATAAGATACCAAAGTGAGCTGGAAACAGACCACCCTGAAGAATTGGTGGGAAAAAGGAAGAAAAAAAAAAAGGTGGTTGAGGACCCATTAATCAACTCTTAGAACTTTCATCCACATGGAAGGGCAGAAAGAGAGATTTTTAGGACTGAATCGTTGGATTATTGTGTATGAGGCCTACTTCCAGGGGAGGGGTGAGAGGAGTCCCCGCTTCAGAAGTCAAGAGAGCAGGGCTTCAATGAGAACAACAGGGAACCTGATATGTGTCCCTGAGGTTGTGGGACACAGGGGACTGAGTGAGATGCCCGTCTGGAAGAGGAGGGCTGGCGGGCAGCATCAGTGTAGAAGTGAAGGAGCCAGCACTGGAATCAGCCAGCACTTCCAGAGTCTGTCAGACTCCAAAAGGCATGGCTGGTTCCCATGAACCCTAGGTGGCCCATGTGTGAGAAAGCGGTCATGGATTGTTTCATATACTGTCCAATGAGGCAGAGGGGGTCTGCATAAAGAAGCTTGAGATGACCCTACTGGATGTCTAAGGAATGAAGAGTAAACAGTCTATTTGAAGAGTAGCATTAACAAGGACAAGATATTATACATGAGAAGTTTCCAAAAGTGGGGGATCTCCAAAAAATCTCTACAATGGGAGTGCCTGGGTGGCTCAGTCTATTAGGCGTCCAACTTAGTCTCAGGACATGATCTCATGGGTTGTGAGTTCAAGCCCCCAATCTGTGCTGACAGCACAGAGCCAGCTTTGGATCCTCTGTCCTCCCCTTTCTCTGCCCTTCCCCCACTCGAGCTCTCTCAAAAACAAACGTTAAAAAAAAATTGAAAAAAAAAAAAATCTCTGATGGAGCCTAGCTACAAACACCTAGTAGGCTAAGGGAGCTGATCACATGAGAACTTTCTACACCCCTGACTTCTCTTCCCTTCCACCCTCTAACTAGGAACAAGAGGAAAAACAAATACGCGGGAGAGGGAATGAGGAAGAGAGAACACTGATCACAGTTATGTCCTGTCATGTGCAGCAGACCCTTGCTGGGGAGTGGGGAGATGTCTTATCTTGGGGTAAAAACTCATGTAATGATTATTATATATTCCTTGATATTCTAATTTCTGAATCTGGGCTATGTCTCACAACTTAAGGAGACCATAAAACTTGTATAACCCAAGGCTGGCTGTGTACTTATCTAAGAAAGCAACGGAACTACCAGGGCAGAGAAAAAACTAGCCCCACTGCACAAGTGTTAGGGGGCAGTGGGAGTGCAAAAGATCGTCGTTTCTCATTTCTGTCTCAAGAATCACGTTTGTCCTAAACATGAGTTAGATACGCACAATAAACAGTGGGTGAAAATATATTAGAACTTAACAGGTTCATGAGCATGGGTGGTAATTTTTTTTCTCTTTTCTAATTTTTCTACAGTGACATCTGTGGATTTGATCATTTAAGGATAAAAAAAATACTGCATTCTAAAAAAAAAAAAAAAAAAAAGTTATGCTTACATAGGCACTCAAAACGACTCGTGCTCCTCTCCCCTATCTCCTGGGAGGCAGGCCTCATTACGGGTATTGGACCCAATATGGAGAATGCCCAGAGAATCACTGCTGTCATCAGAAACAGCACTGCTGGCTTTTTAAATTTCTCCAAATAACTAACATTAAGCCAAAACCTCAAGAACCCACTGGCTGCAGTAGATCTGGAAATTACCACAGCATAACAATATGAATTTATTATGGGAATGCTGACACGTGCTAAATATAGTCACCCCCCCCACAATATATTTCTGTTCAAAAGGGTTTGTTTGAAGTTGGCCTCAAAATTCATACTTCTTGTCGGCAGGCAGGAGCTGGACAATCTTAATTTGCAGCACGCTACCCTCTTTGTTTGAGAGTCTAGACAGCACAATGAATGCAGTGACTTTTCTCTTTCCTTTTTGCCCACACAATGAAAGCCTTTTAAAAACAAAATATTTTGTAAAAGCACATTTTAATCACTTCTTTTCTTTCTCTCTATAAGGCAGAGCTATAAATAAACCATGAAAGTTCACATTGGATCGTCACTTCTGAAAGCAAGTGGAGGCTTTCTGTAGGAAAAAATGGGGGCCCTGTACCATGGTCATGAAAGACCGCATTCATGGGGTTTGACCCTTCCCTGCCGTGTCAAGGCTGAGATACCAGTCCACACACACTGCTCACCACTTCTCCGGCTGCAGCACTGGCAATCACCAGGCCTGTGTGGGCACAGGACACACCCAGTTCTCATGTGTTATGGCCTGGCTTGGGAGCTAGCAAAGGGCTTTAGGCTACCCTGGGGTGAGTTATCCAGGGAAATTAGGCTGGAAAGAATGGGGCTTTTCAGCACTCACGAAGATGGGCATTCAGTGAGTGGCAGACACACTGATATCAGCCATCGGAGGAATGCAGGAACTGGTACCTTCTCCTCTAGCCAGGGGAGGGAAAACAATGGCTTTAAGAATTTGGGAAGGCTGTCAGATAATCCAGGCCTAGGTACCAAAGGGCACTGCAAGCCTGGCAGTGTCCAGAGTCACGGTCCACAGGGAAGAATAATCAGGATCTAGCCTGGTGAGAGTTCTACTGCACACTCCCTGAAGGCAAGAACCGTGGCACTGCAGGGGTCAAGCCTAGCACGGTCCTAGTACTCACAGGGGCTTGGTTAATGTTTGCAGAGTCGCTGAATGAAAGGGTGAGGGCTTGTATCACAGGGGCAATGTGAAATCAGGTAAGCCAGTGTTTCTAAAATGGTACACCTGCACTCCAAGGAGTGCACGAAATGATTCATCAGGATTCCAGGAGAACACATTAGAAGTGCCCTTTATACGATTTCTGGTCTAAAGAAATTAGTGGAGCTTTACCAGCATTTAATATGCAGATTGTCAGCAGGGTGGTGAGTTGGTCCACACATCGGAGAGACACGAATCATGTAAGATGCGTGAGGTTTCTTAAAAGAAATATGGGATCTCTACAACACCTAGGGGATGACAGCAGGGTGCTGGCCCGGGGTTCCCAGCATCCAAGGACTTGCTCCGTGTCGTCATTTACATGTTCCAGGTTAGTGGCTTTACACGTATTGCCTGGTTTTATTTACAACAACCTTTGCAAAATGGGCAGGTGGCTGAAAAACATTCAGTCAATGAATTAAAGGTAATGGTGAGAATTCAGATCTAAGGGAATAAGAAAACGGTGATACTTTTATTCGGTAGTAGCCTCTTCATGTTATAATCTAAAAGAAATGAAGACCTGGTCAGGTAAGACAAGACTTGGGAGGAAATCAAAATTATCTAGATATAGATATACAGGCACATATAAAATCATCCAGAAATCATCAAAACACTAAAAATCATTAGAAACTCACCCGGCCATAGATATAAAATATACCTTTAGGTATTGCTGCATAGTGTTAGTATGAAAGTGTCAAGATAGGCAAGTATTAAAAATATTTTATTTCAGCTATATTTCATCTGCTTTACAGTATACATAATCTACAAGCATAGAACACATCTATGCCTCTGCATCAGTAAATTTCCATGTGTTAAGAATCTAAGCTCAAATTTTTTTTTAACTGATCCAAAAAGTGTGGCACCCATTGATTTAGCAGACAACTCCCATTGCCTTATTACTGGTTGAAGCCAACATTTCCCAGGTGCTTACTCTATGCTGCCCACTGTGCTACTAGCTTTATGTAAGGGACATTTTTAATCCTTAACACGACTTTATGACATAGATATTGTCATCTATGCCCACTTTATGCATCAAGGAAGTGAGCAAAGTGTAAGAAATCTGCCCAAGGTCATAAAGCCAATATATAGCTGAGCGAGAATTCAAGCCCCCAGCTCTGACTCTGGACCTTTGCTTAGCCTCACACTCAGACTCAATGCTCCTGTCTTCCCTGTAATGCAAAAAGCCTGGCCCGCGAGTCCCCTAGGCTTGAGCTCTAATCCCATTTCTGCTGCTTATTAATTGTGTGAGCTCCCTGGCTGAAAATGAGTAAGTGTGTGTGTGTGTGTGTGTGTGTGTGTGTGTGTATGCACGCATGATATGCCAATACAGTACACCATACCTTTTTCCAGAGATGCTGACACATAGCTCTCTGAAATACATGAATCTGCCTTCTTGACGAACTCTGAGTCATTTTACTGGAAAACAAGTTCACATGGTAATGTGTGGGCTGAGGCACATGACCCCTCCATAGAAAAACAGAAAGTATAGCAATGTGATTTTGTTCCTCCAGCAAACATGAAGTAATGGCTAGTTGTTCTTTTATTTATTTTGTTTTGTTTTTCTTTTTTCATACAGTCATCTTTTGACCTGCACCTGGTATTCTGTGTACCCTCCATGCATTGATGACAACAAAGTCAATTGAGAAGCAAGGAGGGATGAGAGAAAGGAAAGAGTGGGAGAAGACGTAACTATTAATCATGATGTGAAGACTTGCACTTCATTTATAATTTTAAGTTCTACCTATCTATATGTCAATACATCCACCTACCTATCTACTCACCACATGGGGTGGTGATTACTTGGGCATATATAGTTTCCAAAATTCATCAAACTGTGTGCTTAAGATCTGTGCATTTCACTTTACGTATACTATCTACCAAAGCCAAAATTGTAAAAGGTAAAAGAAACAACACTGTACATGTATATATGTATTCTTGGAATATTTATATTTAATTTCCAATTATATAATGCCTACCAAAAAGAAATAAGCAAATACAAATGCCCAGCTCTGAAATCTCAACTCCAAATAGACCTCAATTCAGCCTCCTGATCATAAAGGAGGGGGTGTTCTGCAGGAAATGGAGATGCTCATGTAGAGATTTTGGGGTTTTTGAGGTGGGCTTGGGATTGCATCTGGGCTCTGCCAACTCACTAGACGTTTGAACTAAGCCTCAGTTTTCCCATTTGTAAAGTGGGAATAACAATACCTCCTTGCAGCACGGCTGAAAATTCCAGCACCCCACTCTCTGGCCACCATATCCTAACTAGTCTCCTGATTTCCACTTTGGTGCCCTAAAAGCAGCAGGGCCAGTCCCAGTGATTTGTCAGAGAGGGAGAAGGTAGTGCAGGGATTACAATGATCGACTGACGATAGCAGACTGCCAGAGTTTGAAGTTGGGCTTTACTACTGACTGGCTAGATTGTCCCAGACAAATGATTTAACTTCTGTACGTCTGTTTCCTCTTCTGACAATGGGGATGGGAATAATATGCCTCTCATCGGACTGCTGTGAGGATCACATGAGGTATTTCAGGCAAAGCACTTAGAATACTACCAGCACACAGTGAATAAATACTCCACGAATTTTACATATTTATTATCCTACTTGTATGCAAACTCCATGTGGCCGGGGATTTTTATCTGATTCATTTACTATACTAAGAACTGTGCCTGGCCAGAATAGGTAATCCATAAGTGTTTGCTGAATGAATCAATGAATGAGGTAAGTTAGATTTTGTCTCCTGGGGCTGTTGTCACACACAGTATTTCCGACACCAAATGTGTAGGTTTTTTTCTTCACACCAATCAATTTTCTACCTCTCCAGGCACCAACTGGGTGTCTTAGAATTCAATTTGATTCTGACACTACACGGGGGTAGCGTTAGACTCTAGAGGTTTAAGGGCTCAGTCCCCCACGACTACCTCCGACTCTGGATGCCAGTCACAGGGCTCTCCTGTACTTCTGATAGACTGTAAACTGGAGGTTCCCATGACCAGCTATCCCCCTCTTGGATGGAGAATTTGCTAGAATGGCTCACAGAAAACAGTTCACTACTATTACTGGTTTATGATAAAGGATGTGATTCTGGAACAGCCAAATACAAGAGATACATAGGCAAGGTTTGAGGGATGGGGGGGGGGGGAGTGTGTGGAACTCCCATGCCCTTTGGGGTGTGTCACTCAAAGCTCACCAAACCCTGTTGTTGAGGGGTTTTTATGGAGGTTTCATTACATAGGCTTGATTGATAAAATCACTGGCCACTGACTCAATCAGCCCATGCAGAAGCTGTCTGTGGCCCCTGGCCACCAGCCGCCGGTCATCTCATCAGTATACAAAAGAGAACTCTTTTCATGCCAGAGATTCCAAGGATCTTAGGAGCCGTGTGCCAGGAATCGCGGACAAAGATCAAATCTTTAGTTTTTCCTCTATTATAGTCACTCTCACTACTAACAACTGCAATGGACCCCCCACTGCTTTTTGAATAAAATTCAAATTCTGCAGAATGGCCCAGAACTTGGAGATCATGCTTGTGCTGTTGCTTCCAACCTTATTTCCTGTCCTCACTCACTGTGCTGATCATGCTGGAAACCACCAGCATCTTCGCTATTGATTGAACATGTCAAACTGGGTCCTGCCTGCTCTTGCTTTCCCAAGAATGCCCTTCTCTTGGATCTCTGACTGTCTGGATCTTTCATATGATTTAGGTCCTCTTCAAATTATTTTTTAATGTTTATTTATTTTTCAGAGAGAGAGAGAAAGAGAGAGAAAGAGAGAGAGAGAGAGAGAGAGAGAGAGAGAGAGAGAGAGAGCATAAGCAGGCGAGGGGTACAGAGGGAGACACAGAATCAGAAGCAGGCTCCAGACTCCAGCTGTCAGCACAGAGTCTAACGTGGGGCTCGAACCCACAAACTGTGAGATCATGACCTGAGCCGAAGTCGGACACTTAACCCACTAAGCCACCCAGGTCCCCCTAGGTCCTCTTCAAATATAATCTTAAAGAAGCCAGACTTGGCCACTTGGCTGAAATATCCACTTCTCCCAAACATCTTCTATCAGATCATCTCATTTGCTTGTCTTTAAAACCCTTCGTAGCACTTAGCATGACCTGAAATTATTACTGTTAATTTATCTGCATCCTCATTTACTGTCTACCTCTTCCTCTGTGGCCCTCACCTCTACTCCTCCTTCCTGAATTTAAGCTCCATAAAAGCAGGGTCCTTGGCTCTCTTATTCATTGATGTATTCCTAGCTTTTAGCAGGGCATTAGTTAAACGTTTGCTGAACATATACACTTACTGAATTCCTATTTTAGCAAGGCACTGTGTATATCTTGCCTCATTCGATGCTCACAAACATTCTGAAACAAAAGTCTTATTATCTGAATTTACAACAGAGGCTCATCGAGGTTAAGTGACTTGCCTAAGCTAATAAGTGGCTTAGGCAGGATTTAAAACTTGCTTTAACTCATGAATAATACCAGGCCTATTCCTTGAGGAGCTCACAGTCAGTCAATAGGCAGATCTTCAGGTGAGTTCATGACAATTTATCTTTCCCTGATGACTTTGGGGCTGTGTAAAACTCTAAAAGCTTGCTTTCTCCACTGTCAAAGACAAATTCAATTACAGTCATTCTATTGTGTTTACAAAGGCAGGAAAGTGGATTCATTGATGTATAGAAAGACTGTTCATATTAATTTTTGAAACAAACAAAATTACTGCCAGCTGTATGACCCTGAGTAAGCCCTTTCCCCTCCCTGGGACTCCCTTTCCTTATCAGTAAAATGAGGGGGTTGGATTAAATTATCTTTAAAGTCTCGCCAGGTCTGCAATCTGGTGGTTCGATACACATGTCTTTTTTTGATTAACTCTCAGCTGACAAGTAAAGCAGTTACTCCCCGTGGTACATTTTATTAGGGTTTTACTAGGCCCACCCTGAGAAGAAACATACCCACTGTGGTTCTCCAGCAAGGGGCAGCGTCATTCCAAATGCAGTCACAGCAAATATGGCCCAGGGGAGTGTTTCTACAACAGGAAAGACTACCTACCATTGTTGCAATATTCTGAGGGTGGGTCCTAATATATGGCCTGGCTGCTAAGGGGTTGGGTCCAAACATGAATAGGGGAGCAAGTATTCATCCTATTTACCTGAGCTTGACTCGCCTCTTACGGGTTTTCTGAAAGCAAAAATATCAAGCTTCTTACTAAAAGCATCAGACATTGCAGACTTCAAAACTGCAACCCATTACCCATCTAAGAATCTATTATTGACTGGGGAAAAGGAGTCCTGCCACTTCTGGCTGAGAGTTCTGCAGTGGGCTGGAACTGACATGACAATATCTATAACTCAACAACAACAACAACAACAACAACAACAACAACAGGAGTAGTAGCTAACATTTATTGAGTACTAACTATGGTCCAGCACTGTGCTAAACACTTTACCTGCTTCATATCTCCGCTAGAAATACGAGGAAAACGCACAGCTTTGGAACCTATACTCTTAACCACTCACTGTAGAACAAAGGCTTCAGTGATACAGAGACCATAATTCAAATCCTAGCTCTGCCATTTAGCACTCTGAGTCTCAAGATCCTCATTCTGAAAATGGGAGTTTTAATACTTATTTTATAGGTTTGTGTTGTGGATTAAATGCTTATGCGTACACAGCTATTATTATTATTACTACCACTATTTGCCCATCAGCTGGAACAAACCTTACTCTTCCAGAAGCTTTATTTAAAAATGCCAAGAGGTAACAAGCATATACTTGGGTGCGTGTTTCCGGCTGGTAGAGTGGGTTGGCTCGGGGGCTGTTGGGAGTCAAAACATGGCTCTGCATAATCCTTTCCAGACAATTATTCCTCCATCTACAAGCAAAAAGCTCTGCTCCTCTGAGATTTATACCACCTGATGACAGACATACAATCGTACCTACCTCCTGTGCAGCTCACTGCTGTGACTGCTGGCCTCTTGCCTGCATCCTTATGTTAAATGAAGCTAGACCTTGATCACCTAGTGTCCCCATCTACCTGGAAATCTGTCACTATCCTGGGACACTGAAGCATCTATTTGCAAGACCTAGCCAATGCTTGAATATTATGGTTTCAAAAAGCTCCCAACTCCAGGATGGTTCATCTTTGCTTTACTCCAGCACTCATCCCCACAGCCACACTCTGAAACGTATCATCTACTGGAACTGCTACACTTATGTATATTCCAATGCCCTAACAGCCACTTCCTGGCTTCAACTGCACATCAGTCCAATTTTCTCACTAGTTCCATCCTTCCTACCAAATGTGCTCCTTCACCTCATGGTAATTTCCTGATTCTCAACCCCTTCCTTTTCTTTCAATCCACAGACCCTTTCTGGGTCTAATTTCTTCAGTAGTGAGGGTAGAATCTACCATCTATTATATCAAACACGTTGACGAACAGAAATCGCCACAAATACTCTCTTAGTTGCAAAATTCAATTGGTACCTCTAATTCACAAAAATCAATTGGCCAGGATATGCTCTGTTCATGGCTGTAAGAAAGAAATCTTGTTTAGGACAGAACAGGCCAATGGGAGATTGCGATTCGAGAAAGTGCAATATCCTTAAAGTTCTCAGGGTCTAAACACCTTAGAAATTTACACTGCCTGCCTCAAAGTTAATTCCATACAGAAAAGATTTTTCTGGTGAACAGATCAGGAACCATAATTAGTAGCAAAGGATCAAAACATGGTGCTATGAATATAGTGCACAATGACTGAGCTATAAAGAATGTTGACTCAATTTTTCTGTGTTTAGGCTGGTAAATATCCAAATTATCTAAGACACAGGGTGGGTATCTATCCATACATCCATTCCTCCATACTCTTTAAAGCTCCCTGTGTTGGATATCCAACTTTCCTAGGCCAAAGTCATATTAAAGGTGGGTTCTGGATACCCTGGTTTAGCCTCTGGGGCTGGCCTTTGACCGTCTGCAGTACAGGAGTCCCTCTGGCAAAGACAGAATTCATTTCAAACCAACTTCAGGAGGGAAAAGATAGGAGAGAGGATCTATCAACAGCCAGGAGTTCAGGAGGCCAGGGTAGGGGGGCACCAAAAGACCAAAGTAAGAGACAGGCTGGAGGGAAACAGGGAGGCCAGTAAGGGAGGGAGGAAGCAGAAACCAGAAAGAGAGAGCAAGGTGTGGAATGCAAGTCCTGGATAAATTGTGGTATCCTTTTAATTTGGTCTATAAGCTTTTCTTTGCTCCCAGCGCCCTAAGGTTTCCCACTATTTTAGCACCTATCACACAGCAGGATACACATCTATTTACTTATACGTCTCCCCAACTGGACTATAAGATCTAAGAGGACAGAGGCCATCAATTTTTATCAGTACTCCTAATAACTGATATCAAGTAATTCTTCAGTAAATGCATGTTGAGAGAATGAAAAAAATGAATGAGTACATGGATTAATGAAACAATGACTGAATCAGGAGGAATCTATACAGCAACTTTGGGATCTCCCTCAGTTGAACTTTTCTGGTTATTTTCTAACTGCCAGTTCAGCATATTCTTCATTGTCAGATGTCACAATTAAGGTTATGGTTATGGGCTCTGAACCAACTAGATTGGAACCTTGGCTCTTCTAACTGAATGGCCAATTTATGAACCTCTTTGTGCCTCAGTTGACCCATCAGCAAAGTAGAAATAATAGAAATAATTACTCATAGAGTTACTGAGATAAAAAAGAAAATGCATGCAAAGCATTTAAATTAGTACTTGGCACAAAGTAATAGCTTAAAAATTGGGGTTATTTTTATTCTTTTTTAAAGAAACTTTTTAATGTTTATTTATTTCTGAGACAGAGACAGAGCATGAGTGGGGGAGGGGCAGAAAGAGAGGGAGACACAGAATCTGAAGCAGGCTCCAGACTCCGAGCTGTCAGCACAGAGCCCGACGCAGGGCTCAAACTCACAAACCGTGAGATCATGACCTGAGCTGAAGTTGGACGCTCAACCGACTGAGCCACCCAGGTGCCCCTAGGGTTATTTTTATTCTTATAATTATTATATCCATCTCCACTCCCACACTTCATAAGACCCTGCGATATTTTCTTGTGTGCTACTATTTAAAGACAGCACTTCCTAATCTTCTGCTACATGTGATATGCTGCCTGGGCCAGAGAGTGATAAAGAGTATGGAACGAAGAAACCATCCAACACTGAACACCAGCTGATGCCTCTGGTTCATCAGTGGAAGGAAGATGAACAATGAGTAGAATAGGGGCTGTTGGGAATAAAAGTTCAGGAGCTTCTAGGTTTAGAAACATGGAGTTTATTTTTAGACTGGACTTCTAGGCCTTCTAGTTAAAACAAACATAGAAAACAACAACTATGTCAGCTGTGTTTATGAATATGAGCTTGCTGTGGCTTTCACAAGACATAGGGAATTCAGTCCACTTTTCTCTGGTTACCAAATTATAGACAGGCACATGATGTACTGGAAAGAGAAGTGATCCGGAAATCAGGAGGCTCTGGTCCTGCATTAACCTTAGTCTAGCCTCTATAATTTTGAACAAGTTGTTTCCTTTCGTTAGATCCCAGTTTCATCTTCTACAAACTGGGAAGTCTGAGCCAGATAATATTAGCTTTACGGTTTAACAAATGGTTACTATGTGCCAGGCATTGTGCTAGGCCTGTGGATACTGTGGATACATCACTGAGCCAGACAGCACTGATCTCTGACCTTGTGGAGCTTAAGAGTCTACGAGAGCAATACAGATGCTATAGGAGAGGGTCAGAGGCATATAAAGCTAGCCTGGGCGCTTAGGGAATGATCTATAAGTGCAAAAGGAATCGGCTCCATAAAGAATGTTGATAAAGAAGGATCTAAGCGGGATGGGATACATATCTGAAGTTGAGCTATTATGGTGCATTCAAAGCACTGAGGGAAATCCAAGAGTAGATGGAATGAACAGAAAGAGTGACAAGAGATAGAGCTACAGCGGAAAGCAGGAGTCTGAATTTGGATGGCCTTGTAAATCTTTATGCTGACATGAAGGGGAAGCCACTAGAGGGTTTTTAGCAAGAGTGATCCTACTCAAGTTTGTAAAAGATCACTATGGCTGATGGGTAGATTAGAGAATGGTAAAAGAGGAGGCAAGCAAACCATTCAGCAGGCCCCTGGAGCAGTCCGGGAGAGAGATGATGGTGGCCCAGACTAGGGTGGTGAGTGTGGAATTACAGCCATGTGAAAGAATTCAAGAGACCTGAGATGCAGTTTAGAAAATGACTGTGAGAGACTGAAGTGGAAAGGAAAGCAAAGGTGGGTTCACAAGGTCCTTGAGGTTCTGGCAGGAGAGATTAAGTAGACGTGGCGCCATTTACACATCGCGCCATGACTGAGCCAGTGACAGTTTTGCAGGCAAAGGTGGAGATGATGAGTGCAAATCTGAACATATTTATATTCAGATGCCTGTGAGCGCTTTAAGTGGACATGTGATGTGGACAGCTGCAGAGCTGCTGACATGCAGATAGTAAATGGATTCTTAGAAGCGGATGAGATGAACGGAATCCTGTAGAAGACCAACATGTAGGGTTGGGAGGAGGAGAGAGGGGAGCTGGCAAGTGAATTTGGAAAGCAGTGTTCAGAGCAGCGGGAGGAAGATCACGAATGTATGTTGTCAGTGGAAGAGTGTTTCAATGCAAGAAGTGTCCCATGTTGCAAAATGCTGCTAAACATAAAGCAGGGTAATGACTGAAAAGCCCTTTGTGTTGAGCAATGGCCTAGGTTAGCATTAGTAACCTAGGCTAGGACAATTTGGGCAGAATTGTGGACGTAAAGGGCTGATCATCCTTGGTTAAGGAGACAGAGGGGAGTGGCAAGAAAATCAGGACGGTGAGGACAGCCGTCTCTTACAACACTTTTGACTGTGAGAAGATAATAATCGGAGGGGCTGACAGTTAGAAGAAGGGATTTCATTAAGAGGAGAGCGTGTGCAGTAGCACTGTCGAAAAGAAATAATGGGAATTAGGTGATTTTCAATTTTCTAGTAGCCACTTAAAACAAAGTGAAAAGAAACGACTAATTTTATGACATTTTAATTAAGCTATTATACCCCAAATACCATTTCACGAGTGATCGGCACAGTTATTCAACATGTTATGTTCTTTTATTCATAGTAACTCTTTGAAGTCCTGTGCCTATTTTACACATTTCCAGTTGGACCAGACACATCTCAAGAGCTCTATAACCACATTCAACTCGTGGCTGCCGTACTGGACGGGACAAGTCTGGAGCATGTGTAAATGGTGCTGAGAAGGAGCTACCACATATACAGGAGTAAGAGAGGACAATGGATTGAGTGGGCTGTCAGAGGCAGTGGGGGATGGCGAAGCCTCTGATAACAGGCTCTTCCATTATAGTAAATATGAAGGAGACAAAGTTTGAGTCGGGATATAAGCCATGGTGTGCCGACAAATGTTAGCAACTGGCTCTACCAAAAAAATAATAATAACAATAGCCCTACTATGTAGCATTTGCCAATCTCTTGAGCGTAAATAATTCTTCTGTGGCCCACAGGAAGCTACTCATGTGATGTCCCTGGACACGGAGTGGAGAAGAGACGTGCGTGGTCAGCTCTCTTGCCAGTTGTGAATCAGCTGCAGCACATCCCTGGACATAAGCTGTGCGATGTGATGGCAGGTGTCTTTCTAATGGCTTCTATTTTTTCTTCAAGGTGGATGGTGGCTGAGAATAACTAGGTCATATGTCTGAATGTGAGAAGAAAGATACGGCTGGGAATCGGGGAGGTTTGATGTAGTTATTATAGAAAATGGGAAATTGAGCTGACATGTTAGGTTCCCATCAGGAAACAGCTGGACACTCATATTGGGTAACTGAGGTAAAGCTTAATCATGGATTTGTTTAAAGGAAGGTTTAGGAAAAGAAACAAGTACCCCATGACTAGCAATAGTGGGGAACCATTAATGCCCTGGCAGGAGTAACAAGAGGGAGAGACTTCCAACACCCAGAGAGAAAGATGGAGGGGGAAGGTCACCTGCAGGAATGGTGGTCCATGGTAGATGGATCAGTCAACCTATGTCAGCTCAGCAAGGAGAGAAAGGATACCTTCCATATCTCCTCCAAGCTCCTGCTGGTGCCTCCCATTGGCCAAACTCAACTAAACACCACAGTAAGAAAGGCTGTCCAGGGACAATATACAATGACAGAAGCCTGCCTTATGGTTGTACAGTGTTTTATTACAGAGCTCAGTGGCCTTTAGGAAGGGATAAGTACCTGAACTCGGGGCGCCTGGGTGGCTCAGTCAGTTAAGCATCCAACTTCGGCTCAGGTCATGCTCTCACGGTTCGTGGGTTCAAGCCCCGTGTTGGGTTCTGTGCTGACAGCTCGGAGCCTGGAGCCTGTGTCAGATTCCATCTCTGTCTCTCTGCCCCTCCCCTACTTGCTCTCTGTCTCTGTCTCTGTCTCTCTCAAATATAAAAAATAGAACATAAAAAATTTTTAAAAAAAGAAAAAGAAAGCTGAACTCATCCTGCTTTGAGGTTCGGTAAGACAAAAAAAAAAAAAAAAAAAAAAAGGTCATGTGGACACTGGCCATGGGGAAAGAGACGAGGGGCAAGAGGAAAATAAAACCAGCCCTTCAAAATGCATGTTAACTCTGTTTGACAGGCAAGGAAACTGAAACTCAAAGCAGTAATGTGGCTTGCCCAAGACAACATATTTAGTGGTAGAGTCAAGAGACACATCCATCTAGCTTGAAAGCATTTTCCACCCTACTGATGCATCCACGAGCAAATAAACAGTTTGACTGAACTGTGGGGGCAGGGGCATATTTTAATATTCACTTAAGCTTTTAATTGAGACCGAAGCATTATTAGAATTCTCTACTTCTGATACAGAAGTTCATACACACTTGGGGCGCCTAGGTGGTTCCGTAGATTAAGCGTCTGACTTCAGCTTAGGTCATCATCTCACAGTTCATGAGTTCGAGCCCTGCATTGGGCTCCGTGCTAACAGCTCAGAGCCTGGAGCCTGCTTCGGATTCTGTGTCTCCCTCTCTCTCTGCTCCACCCCTGCTTGTGCTCTGTCTGTCTGTCTGTCTCTCTCAAAAATAAATAAACATTAAAAACAAATAAAATAAAAGAAGTTCATACACACTTAAAAGCAAGAATGCCCTTGGGTATTTTCATTATAGACGCTCATCCCACATGCACATGCTAAGAGAGGAAGTGAGCTAAGGTAAGGAAAAGACAAGGGTGTCTTTAGTGAAGTAACAGTGGAATCGAGTTCTCAGGCATGCTCTGTTCCTCACTCTATGTCTGCTCTGGCTTCTCCTTAAGGCAATACCTGAATAGGTCACCGTTTTATTTATACCCAGCGGTATGGGCAGATGGGGGAGAAAGTGCCATATGACTTCCCCTGTGAGTGCCACATGGATATAACCCATGTGTATTCCCAGTGGCGGGCACATGGTTAATGCTCAGCGATGATGGGATAAATGGAAACTTTCCAGGGCCATGTTTGCTGTGTCAAATATTACATGGTCTGACAATAGGATAAACAATTAGAAATCAGAGCTGCAAAGCAGGGAGTGGTGTCCAGGAATCACTGGAAACAGCTAGCTTGGAATTCTTGATGTGACCTGAGAGCCTCATCTCTCTTGGTCCATTTATAAAACTTACTCATTTAGAAAATTTGGCTAGTCCTGATAGGTCATTGTGAGCATTAAATCAGCCCAAGGATACAAAGCTCCTGGTACATGTAAGTGTAGCAAAAGCTGATTCCCTCCATTCCCTGTCCATCTCTGCTCCTTTTTCTTTAACTATTTCCTTCATTTCCCAGCATTGTCACATTTTTCTGACGCTGCATTCAATTCACTGAAGTTAGTGGTGGTTTTCCTACCACTTCCCAATCATGGTCACTCCTGGTTTTTTTCTTTTGTTTTGTTTTGGTCACCTTTGGGCCTTGGTGACCCCAGGTGACCATTCTGTGGAAACTGCGGCAATTTGGATCATGGCTTTTTTTCCCTTCTTTGAATAAACACTGAAAGCTTTCTTTCCCACTTATTCCAACTCTCGTTTGCCATCTGGTGCCTGGGTTGGCCGCATCTGTGTTTGCTTAATGACTTTAGGCGAAGGCCGAGTTTACATATGGGAAGGAGGAGAGGGCTTTGCTGATTTCTTCCATATGTTCATTTATTCGTATATTATGATTTTTGTAATCTCACCAGCATAGATCCCTTCAGACAATCCTTACAGTGTTCCTTAGGACCTGCTTCTTTGTGTGCTCAGCTGGGAGTTGCCGTGAGAACATTTTTTGCAGAGCCTGTTAGCATAGCTCAGTGTGGCTTTTAGGTAGGTACGAACTGATGTTCTGAAGGTTCTTCTTTCTGAATGGAGGACACTTATTAGATGTGGGTGATTCTGTGGAGTCAGGAGACCTGGGTTCTAGGCCCTTCTCTCCATCTGTAAAAGGTGTAAATTCAGGGGCGCCTGGGTGGCGCAGTTGGTTAAGCGTCCGACTTCAGCCAGGTCACGATCTCGCGGTCCGTGAGTTCGAGCCCCGCGTCAGGCTCTGGGCTGATGGCTCGGAGCCTGGAGCCTGTTTCCGATTCTGTGTCTCCCTCTCTCTCTGCCCCTCCCCCATTCATGCTCTGTCTCTCTCTGTCCCAAAAATAAATTAAAAATGTTGAAAAAAAAAATTAAAAAAAAAAAAAAAAGGTGTAAATTCAAACTCTGTAACTCTCTGGCCTCAGTTTGCTCCTTGCAGATCAAAGGGCTTGGGCTGGGTATGCTCTGACACCTGCGTGGGGCCGCAGCCTTCCCTGCCCTCTTCCGTCCTCTGGTCCTGGGCTTCCAGCTTTTACATATTTCTACCTGAAGTCTCAATGTGTGCTTTCCTTCTTCCCGGCTCCCAAGCAGAGGTGTGCATGGAGGAAAAAAATCCAAGAAAGGCATCCCGTCTTCTGTATAATGCAGGAATGAAGAGGATGAGCTCTATTTGTCGTTTTATAAGAAGTTACCTTGATTTCTTTTTCTACAGTCTCTTTGGGCCTCGGCTTAGTGTGATGGCTCATGAGCTCTGGAAAGACACAGACCTGGGACCTGGGTTTGAAACCCCCCTCTTCTCTTCCCAGCCTGGGCCCTGAGCAGGTTTCTTAATTTTCCTGAGTGGTATCTTCCCTCTCTGTAAAACGGGAGTACCATCTGCCTTTGCAGGGGTGGTGAGCAGAGAAGGGATCGTTAATCCTAGGATGACGTTTTGCATGAAGCAAGTGCTCACAAATGTTGGTTACCTCTGTGCACGGTGGATTCAGTGGTGAAATGCCACGGTGTTGAGAATGCCTCAGAGGAGGACACCGACAATACTTATGGAAGATCGCAAAATCAATGGATGCCAAACCTTGAACTAGAACTTGGGATTCCTGACTCCCAGGCTGCAGTTCCTTCTCATGAGTTAAAGAGGGGTGGGGAAAAAAGGTGGGGGCTGAGTCAAATTCACCAGAGACCAAATGATGGCTAAGAAAGGAAGGTGGCCTAATCCTTATTCCAGAGGGCTGGTAAGTGGAAGAGAGATTCCTGGGGGGGTCAGGAAAAGTGTTATGGGGTGGTGGCAAGAGGGAGTGGACCTCTTTTTGTGAATGTCCTCAAACTGCTCTGAGAAGTTTTCTTTCTCTCTCTCTCACCATCTGTCCCCCCCCCCCTTCTGCCCTTATTCCTTCCCGACTAGTGTCTGTGCCCGTGAAAGTGAAACCCAAAAGAACAAAAATTATTTGAATGAATGTTTTTGGATATGACCAGACCGACAGGTGAGGATGGGTTTGATAGTTTAGGTAGGAAAGCTTTGCAGGCTTATTTGAAAAAGCCAAATTAATCTGAGATAATTGAGAAATAATTTGTCAGGTCAGAGGCAAGTGGAGAACAAGAAATTACCTTGTCCACAGCCTCTTGCTGTGGCCCTCTCTGCTCAGAAGCATGAGGAGAAGCTGTGTGGGAAGGGTGGTGTAGGCAGCTGTCTCTAGATCTTTCCTCTGTCAAAGTGCAGTCAGAATCTGAGAGATGAGGGTTCTCTCCTGACCCGGGGTATGGGGTTTCCAGGTGTGGAGAGGCAAGGAGGGGAGGGTTTTGGCATTCCTGGGTCTCTACCGCCTCACGTTATGTACGATATGTATGTATGTGTAATTTGGTATATGCATGCATGCATGTATACTGTAATGTAATGGCTTGGCTGACAGTAAAAGGATGCACAGGCATGAGCATGCATCCAGCAGAGAACAGAACTATCTACAAGGAAAGAAAATGACACACTTGAGGAATGAGAAGGCCAGTGTGACTGGAGCAGATGGAGTGAGGGCAAGTGCGGAGGAGACAGAACCCGGAGGCAGGCTGGGGCCACACCGCGGGGACCCTGCAGTCTCCTTTCCTAAAGCACCGGCATTCGGTCTGGCAGGAGCCAGGTGCAGAGGTCCAGGGAGGCATCAGGGTGGCGGTGATACATGAGGGAGATGTACGCAGATATGAGAGGTGTTCAGGAGGCTTTGGTGATGGATAGGGTGGCGGTGTTAGGGAGAAAGAGTTGTGGGAAATACTGAAGGACCCTTAGATTTCTGGGCCCACGCATCTTCCCCACTTGGGTAGAGGCAGAGTGAGAACCTGCATCTAGAGGTGTTTGCTTAAAGTCTGCTTCTCTACATCTGAAAGGGCTCCTTCAGGGTCATGGGGTAAGGAAGAAGGAGCACCTCAGCTTGGCCTCCTGTTCAGAGAACAACAGCTACAAGAAAAGAACATCAAGAGAAATAATGTCGCAAAATTCTTCATAGACCTGGCCAAAGCTTACATCAGCCAGTCATGTGCGTTTCAAGCTCTATTATTCAGTAAGAAGCGGATTTGTCCTTGTAAGTGCTACAAGATCTGGCACTTACACCTGCGATGTGAAGGCACTTTGTGTTTTTAGTTTTTTCTTTTTAAAGCCACAGACGCTCTGGACAATCCGGGAGTTTTAAAAGCAGCCTCGGGACACCCAACACGCTGTTTGTGGCTCGGACCTTTCCATGGAGGCATTTCCCAGTTTCCCTAGGGTGGTGGACAGGAGAATGCATGTCAAGAGAGAAGGTATGAGGCCATTGGCAAAGGCAGGGATCTTGTGCACAGACATTTCTTAGTTGAAGTAAGAAACTATGTTTGCCTGGGATCCTATAAGCCTCTATCTGGGGGGGGAGGGGCGGAGGGGGGGGGACTCCAGCCAGGAGTGTTAAGATTTGGGCAGGCAATTCGATGGGGAGGAAGGGGTTGGGCAGTGCTCAGCAGCTTTTCAAGGCCAGAATGCGGAACCTGAACTTCCTCATCAATATTCACAGCAACTGCAAAAGATGAGTATTATCATTATTAACTCTATTTTACAGGGGAAGAAAAGAGGGGTGAACAGGGGATAAGTAACTGGCCCAAGATCACTCACTGAATAAACAGTAGTAGGTCCAGAATTCAAACCCAGGCAGTAAAATCCATTTCCTGGACTCGGTGGCTACCAAAGGGCAGGGTGGGAGGAGCTGTTCATCTGGGGTATAGGCAATGAGGGGAGGTGTGCACTGTCTCTAGAGAATTAAATTATAATAATAAAACCAGTTAAAAGATCCATCTCTTTTTTATTCTCATATGCATTAACAATCTATGAGTAGTAAAATCTCCCCTCTAGGGCAAACCTCTCCTACCTGATGTATCTCCCACCCCTCCTAAGCCACTGGTTTAAACCATTTTAGAAGGGAGGAATGACAAGTCACATTTTGCAGATTTCAGATCCCATCCAAACACTCTCATTGCATTCTGCACAGCTCCTTTGCTCCCCACTAACAAGTATATTGGTCACATGTACACATACTTCTTTACTGTTTGCCTTTGCCGTTGGACCATCAACCTCATGAGGGTAGGGGCTGTCTGCAGTTCCTACTGGAGTGCCTGGCTTAACATGTTGGTGGTGCTCACCTGAAAAGATATTGGCTGAATGCACAGAAGGATGAAGGAACGGTCAATCTAAAATGCCACTTCCTCCATGAAGTCTTCCTTGAGGGTAGAAGAGCTCTGCGCTTCAGAGAAGAAGGTGGAATAGGTGATATTGGAAGAAGCCATCACGGGGCGCCTGGGTGGCGCAGTCGGTTAAGCGTCCGACTTCAGCCAGGTCACGATCTCGCGGTCCGTGAGTTCGAGCCCCGCGTCAGGCTCTGGGCTGATGGCTCGGAGCCTGGAGCCTGTTTCCGATTCTGTGTCTCCCTCTCTCTCTGCCCCTCCCCCGTTCATGCTCTGTCTCTCTCTGTCTCAAAAATTAAAAAAAAAAAAAAAAAAAAAAAACAAAACGTTGGAAGAAGCCATCAGGATGGGCTGGGCTCTCCTTCCCTCCAGGGCGGCCCTGGAAGTTCTGGGCCAGGTGCGAAAAGCATGGGTCTCAGTGTAGCTTTGAGCTTCAGGGCACCCCAACATTCCTCATTGTAGAACCAGGAAGAAAAGACTCCCCTCTTAGGATTGATATTTGAGAACTGATAGTTTCTACACCTGTCTAGGGCCAGAAACTACCTAACTGAGGCACAGATTTACGATTATCTTTAGGACGATCCTTAAGATCTAGATACAAGAGCCTCAATGTCCATCAACTGATGAATGGATAAAGAAATTGTGGTTTATATACACAGTGGAATACTACTTGACAATGAGAAAGAATGAAATACGGCCTTTTGTAGCAACGTGGATGGAACTGGAGAGTGTTATGCTAAGTGAAATAAGTCATACAGAGAAAGACAGATACCATATGTTTTCACTCTTATGTGGATCCTGAGAAACTTAACAGAAGACCATGGGGGAGGGGAAGGGAAAAAAAAAGTTACAGAGAGGGAAGGAGGCAAACCATAAGAGACTCTTAAATACTGAGAACAAACTGAGGGTTGATGGGGGTTGGGGGAGAGGGGAAAGTGGGTGATGGGCATTGAGGAGGGCACCTGTTGGGATGAGCACTGGGTGTTGTATGGAAACCAATTTGACAATAAATTTCATATTAAAAAAAAAAGATCTAGATACAAAAGATCCCAGCATGTTCCTTAGAGAATCTATTTTGCTTTTGGCATGTTTCTAAGTTGCT
The DNA here is from genome assembly GCF_024362965.1 of Panthera pardus. NCBI lineage: Eukaryota > Metazoa > Chordata > Mammalia > Carnivora > Felidae > Panthera > Panthera pardus. Next base: position 58,261,202 of record NW_026526666.1, read on the forward strand.
AGATAAATATAACTCTGCAAACATCTCTATGACCTGGGATGTTGTTTTTATTTTGAAATGAGAGCATGTTCGTTTATAAGTTCGTTAAAACTAATATATATTTTGCTAAAGCACTATGGAGTCAGCATCCCTTCAGCAGGCCTCTTCAAGCCCATTTGTTAAACAAGACTGTAATCCTTTGTAAAACATTCTAGGTATCATGCTGTATCGTGTCCTCTTTTTTTTTTTTTTTATCCTTTAAACTATATTTCTGTATTTCACCCCTATAAATAAAATGATGTTCCAGTCAACCTTTCTGGGTGGTCCACCGTGAGAAAAGAGTTCCCAGGTCTCCTCTGAGAGGTGGGTCACAGCGAGGTCGGTCCTCACGCTCAAAGTCAACATCCCAGGAGGGAGGCTGCATGAACTGCATGATAAGGTGACAGCGGGGACATAGGTGGTCTGGCATCACAGCCAGTCATGGAATGGTTTAGAATGTAACATGGAGTCTGGCAGAGAACAGGCAAAGATGAGGTCAGATGGAAATCTTCCTGATCCCCAAATTCTGCCATGCTACCTTTGAAATGTTCTGTGGGGTTGGGGGAAGAGCCCTAATGAGGAAGATCCTCAGGGAACGGTGACACCAAAAGCTTGCCTACCTCTCTGCCTCACTACCTGGAGTTTTCATCCTCTAAGACAGTTTAACGAAAGCAGTATATCCAGAAAATGAATGCTTATACATTTGTTATGTCTGGCAAGAAAGGATTACTGGAATAGTAGATATACCAGAAGGCACATGTTTGTTATATCAACTAGCTGTAAGATGAGGAAGCCTAGAGCAGGGTCCCAAAGGGGTGGGACACGGGAAAGAGAGGAGAGAGGGACCTAGAGATACGAGGGGCTCTGCCGCCCCTTCGTATCTTAAGGCGCGGGAGACAACAAGATCTCAAGGAGAGTGGGCTTTACAGGTATTTTTTCCTTTTTCCTAATTATCTTCCTATCCTTTTCCTCTGTCCCCTCCTTCCACTCTCCCTCTCTCCTTCTTCCCTCTTCCTCTTCTTCCCTCCCTCCCCTCATATATGTTTACTGAACATCTGCCATGTGTTGGTCACTATTTTAGGTTCTGGAAGTCACTGGTGAACAAAATCAGCACGGTCTCTGTCCTTGGGAAACTTAGAGCCTTGTAGGGGAGATGGACAGTCAACAAGCATTCCCCCAATATATCTGTCATCACGCATTGCAGTAAGTGCTATGAAGAAGAAAGACAAAGGGCTGTGTAAGGAACATTAGCTTGATGGGGGTGGGTGGGGGGGTGTCAAGGGATCCTCATCCCCAAAAGTGACATTAAAGCGCACAGCTGAAGGAAGACGAAGAATTAGGTCAAGAAAAATCTGTGTGTGGGGGAGGGGCAGCATTACAGCCAAGGGAATAAAAGAAACAATAACAACAATAACAGTGATGATAAAAGCAATAGGTAAGACTTACTGAACAGTTATTATGTGCCAGTCACGATTCTAAACATCTAATAAGTATTCATTAAACCCTCACACCAACTCTGTGAGGCAATTTACCATGATTGTCCCCATTTTATAGATAAGGAAAATAAGGCCCAGAGACGTGAAGGAGCTTGCCCATCACATAGCTGGAGGGTAGAGAAACCTAGATAATCTGGCTCCAGGAAAGGAAGGCCCGGTGAAGTAAGGGCATGCACAAAAAGGCAACAAAGCTGAGCTGTAGCAACTACAGGGGTGGTGGGAGAGGGCACGGCCAGGCACTCAGGGGCCATGTGATGAGTTCTAGAAGTTTTCCTAAATGTGACGGTGGAAACCCATTGCAGGAGTCTTGGGGGGTTGTGACACTGACCTTTCCACGGGGCCTCTCTGGGTGCAGTGGGGAAGCAGCCTAGAGCACAGGCCCAGCTGGGAGAACCCTGCAGTAGTCCAGGGGTGGGGGGAACAGGGGTTTGCACAAAGTACCTGGTTACATAACTGATCAACCAGTGGAGCTCCTCAGTGCTTTCCTTCCCTGGTCTCTTGCTTCCCCTCTCTCTCTCCCTGCCCCCACTGCTCTCTCTGTCGTTGTCCCTCTCAGCAGAAGGCCGAGGACGTGGTGGTAAGACCCCGACTCCTGCTCCGTTTGCCAAGCTGCGGATCGACTTCGGCATTCTGTCACCTTCGCCTTGCTGCCTCCCCGACTCGGGATCATTCTTTCCCACGCTTTTGAGCCTCGAGGGAGCAGCTGCTGGTATCTAGAACCCAGCTGTTCTCCCAACTTCTCTCAAGTGTTTCTTAGTGTCAATGCTTCTAATTAGTTAAAATAGGAAGAGGGGTGGTAAACAGAGGAGCAAAAGAGAGACCTAATTTTAGCTGTAGCCAAAAGGACTTTCCCCCAAATACACTGTGATCTCAAAATACTTAGCTAAGCGCATATGGACACGGTGGGGAGAGGATCTGAAAAGCTACAGAAGGAACAGTCAAAGCCAAATGGGACCGCCCCTGCCTTCCCAAACGTAGGACTGGATCGAAGAGGAAGGCTATGAAAACAGACTGAATCCTTCCTCTGTGCCAGGCACCGTGCGAGCACTTTGTGTGAGTCAACTCGGCAATTCTTTCCTCCTCCCAGTCAGAGGATGCTACGGGGGCTAGATTTACGCTCCTTTTACAGATGAGGAAACTGAGGCTCGGTGCCACTAAAGTTATTTTGTCCGAGATGAGACAGCTATCCAGAGAGCCAGGATTTAAACCTGAGTCTCTCTAACTTCAAAGTGCCTAGCAAAAGGAATATGGGGCCTCAAACTGAGGACAGATATAGGGTACGGGGTAAAAAGCTCTAACGGAGATGCAGGGCAAAGCATCAGGATAAAAATCCAAAGGATGCTGCTGCTCAGAACACTGAGAGGCATCGTTGGTCGGGACTGGCACGGATCATTCAGGACCTCGACTTTTTCTACTCTTGAAACCCCATCCAGCCCTCACAAGATGTCACTAACAATTTACAGGTAGATAAATCACTTCTTGAGTGCCCCCTACCTCTCACTACAGCAAAAAAGACCACTGCTTTCTGCAAACAAAGAAGATGCCGTTTTGGCAAAGGAAGCTGAACTGGCTAAGCCCACCCTCCCCCAGCCTGCCTTCCTAAGGTCGTGGTGGAATCTGGGCTCCTTCAGAAAATGGGCCACCTGGTAGGACTCATCACGTCAACTTCCTTCATCTCAGTTCAAGCTTAAAAGGCCTCTTCACTGGGAAGCTCCCCAGTGAGGTTTTCCACGCACATCTGGAGACTTTCCACAATAGGCCTTTGAAGCGGCCTGAAGTATTCCGGGAAGCCGGGCTCACTGGGCTGAGGTTTAAAGAGCAGAAGCCCACATTTATTTTTCTTTCCCGCCTTCTTTGACAAAACTCCCCCCCAGTGGTTTGTGGGCATTCGCAAAGCAGCCCTGATTTTCAGCTTACTACTTTTAGGGCCGAAGTCTTAAAGAAAACAACAATAAAGCACATTCCAAGGAAGCACTGATACCATAAAGATCTGTTTCTGTGTTTGGCTCCTTCGCCAGAGCCTGAGTCGTGCCTTAGTCATCTATGTAGCAGAAAGAAAATGAGCCCTGGACAGAAAACAGACTTGCTCCGTCGTCACTCAGCATGGGTGACATTTTGTCGAGTCGCTTGGACTTTCTGACCTGTAGAGTGAGTTAATAGTTCCTGCCTTGTGTGGAGTACTAATGGGTTACATGAGGTGGGGTGAGAAAATCACTTCGCACATCGTCCGCCATGGACTTTATCGGGCCTGCGCTGGCCTCCCAACCAGGATAGCTCTTGCTCACAGAGGCTAGCCACTGCATTCTCGACAACTCAACTCAGGTGGTGCTTTCCCCTTCTGGAAATGTCTTACCTTCTTTTTGCCCAGGCTAGCTCAGGTGCGTGTCTTCTACACTTCAATACCTCCCTATCCTCTGCTCCACAGTCTGTTTTTTTCCATCTTAAGTGTCTATCCACCATGGCCCCCTACCACCCCTGGGACAACTGTAGATGCGTGGCATTTTTTTTCTCATTGTTGTCTCTCCCTCCGGAGCACAATGCCTAGTACAATGATGTGCTCCGTAAAAATCAACTGATTAATTTATTTAACAAATATTTATCAAACACCTACCCTGAGCAGGGTACTTATTCTAGCTACTGAAGGCAGAGCAGTGAGTAAAAGTGACATAGCCCCTGGTTTTTCATGAGTTTACATCCTGATATGGAAAGTCAGGAAATACATTAAGGAGATATACCCTTGGCCCTTGAACGCCGCAGTGGTTAGAGGCACCGACGCCCCACAGGTGAAAATGTGCGTGTGACTTTTTATTCCCCCCAAACTTAACTACATTACAAGAAAAGAAAACCAAAAGCCAGTATCTCTCATGAATATAGATGTAAAAATCATCAGCATAATATTGGTAAATAAAATCCAACTAAGTATAAAAAGAAGGATGCATCACAGCTAAGTGGGATTTATTCCAGGTATGCAAGGATGGTTCAACATTCAACAATCAATAATGAATTCACCACATCCATAGGTTTAAGAATAAAAACCATATAATCCTATTAATAGAGGCAGAAAATACATTTGATACAATGCACACCTTCAAGTTCACTTTGTGCTACAATGTTCAATAGTTCTAGCAAATGCACAATGTCATGCATGCACAATGACAGTATCATAATAGTTTCACCAGTTACCCACACCCCCACCCCCAAATCCCTGTGACTCACCTATTTAATCCTCCCCCACTCTCCCTGAGACTTTAGCAACCTCTGGTCTTTTTATTGCCCCAATGATCTTGCCTTTTCCAGAATGTCACATAATTGGAATCATGCACTGTGTAACCCATAATGGAAAGTGCTATATGTGACAAGGCATCCAACTGTATTCCAAACATATGAAACAATGTCACTGAAGGTTGTGGAAGATAAAGGGACTGACCTAAGTAACTCTGGAAATGAGGAGAGTTTATACAGGGCAACAGAGACTGTACATCAGCAATATACTCCAGTTGATAAAGTTAACAATTCTGGTATTTCTATACTTGTATATTGTAACTGGATAATTAAGAAAAGGCAGGGTACATGGCAGGTGCCAGGCTTCTCACTACTTGAGTGGAAGCTTACAGAAAAGCAAGAGAGGGAAGCTAGAATGACTCATGTGATAAGAGATTAGTGTTGGAGATAAAGTATAAACTAATGGTTAGCTTAATGTGGACAGAGATGATTACATATATAAATATTTATAGATATGGGTATACGCATAGATTAGTACACACACAGGTATCTGCTCACACTGTCAACAGGGTGGGTCTAGGAAGCAACAACAGCTCAGTAGCAATGAGCACACTTAGTGCCCAGATCTTGGTGTTTGTTATCATCCTCCAGCAAAAAGAATCAGGGCTCCATGGAGAGTGGCTGATTCTGGTGCTGGGGCAGGAAACAGACAAAATGAGCTTAGAGGATCTTGTAGTGTCAGAAAGTAAGGAAGCAATAAAAAAGAACAAACGAAATGAGGGGTTATTTCAGAGAGATAAAGGATCCATCTGAGGAGTCCCAATGGCCAAAACCAGAACAAATAACAGAATAATACTGGGTCATAGCCCAAAATAGCACATAAATGTCTATGAGTTCATACTGTTCTAAAGCAATTGGATGAAGGAATGAATGAAAGAATGAATGGGAAGACAGAAATGTCCCATGAAGAGTAATTCCAAATCTATGTAGACATTCTACGCTTGAGGAAATGCAGCATTCCTTAAGTGTGCATTGCACATAGTGATTTCTTCCAAAGAGTACAGGGAAAGAGGAAAAACAAAGTATTTTACAGTGGAGAAACCTGAAAACCCTACCTCAGCTGGGGGACCAAGGTCAATACTGACAGAGGTAAGTCAGGTTGATAGTCTATAACTTGATATAATGTGAGAATGGCACTTTGTCTGTGTGGTCTTCTTCCCCCCAAATCTTAACTCTGGTCTAATCATGAGAAAAATATCAGACAAATCCCAGCTGAGGAGCATTCTACAAAATATCTGATTACCACTCCTCAAAGCTGTCAAGGTCATCAAAAACCAGAGAAGCCTAAGGAGACATGATGACTGAATGTAATGGGGTATCCTGGATGAGATCCTGGAACATAAAGAAGACACTAGATAAAAACTTAGGAATAAAACAGGGACGTTAGCTAATAACGCATCCATACCGGCTGACTCATCATAACATACCTAAGTTGGTAACAATAAGGGAAAGAGGTCAATAGTAAGGGGAACCGAGATGGGGTTTATGAAAATCATATCTTCACAATTTTTCTGTAAACAAAAAAAGCTGTTCTAAAAAATAAAGTTTGTCAAAATAATACACACACACACGTGCATATAATGCACGTACCCATATATTAAGTCAGGAGGTTGTCAGTTCTAGAAGAAAAAAACAAGTAGGGCAATGATGACGAAGGATGAATGGAGCAAGCCGTCTGCATGGGTGGCCAAGAATGGTGTCTCTCTGATAAAATGATATCTGTGAAATGATATCTGAGCAGAGATCTGAAGGAAATGGGGGAGGGAACCATGGAAATATCTAGGGAAAGAGAATTCCATGCAGAAGGGAACGGGCATTAGGAAGGCCCTGAGGCCGGGGGGTGTGCTCAGTATGCACAAAGAAAAGAAAGAAGCCATGGTAGGTGGTGTGGCCTGGTCAGGAGCAGATGGTGGAGTCCGAAAGGGGGTGGGTGCCAGGCCAGGCGGGCCTTGTAGGCCACAGTCATGAAGCAAGTCAATCAGTACAGGACATGAATGAAAACTCATCTTGAAATTTATTCTAGGTACTCCAGCCTTTTTTTTTTTTTTCTTCAATGTAAATGAAGAGTCATCTGGAAACACCTCCCCCCGACAAGTACACACAAATATTCTATCACAACAATACCAACATTTCTTGGCCTGCAATTATGCTGACCCGACCCTCTAGTCCCACAGAAGCAGTCTAAGGCATGCCACCCCCTCTCTGAAACAAAATCTCAGACGGTTTCTAGGCAAGCAAAGTGAAATGAAGGCTTGAGGCCAACTTTTCACATAATTCAATTTAAAAGAAACTTACATATGCCTGAAATCTTTAGATAATGGAAAGAAAAGTGGATTTTCCTCTCTTCGTTATTAAAGTAATTGGCTCAAACTCTCATTTCATTTTGTACTTGTAGGCACAATCCAGAGTCTGTAATTAGTTTCAAACCACCAAAGTAGAACCAGAATAAAACCTCAACTAACTGAAGGACCTTTTTTTCCTTGACATGCTTGGCTTTCAATGGCTACAGGCAAAGGGCACCAATCCAAGAAGCAAGCTTATGACTGGGACTTGTTTAAAAAACAAAATTACTTGCAAACTATGTCTTAGGTGAGTCCAGTGTGAGATCCTTACCAGCCACCTTCTCCCTCTCCACTCCTAGTCCCAGGTAATGAGAGATGGTATCCTGGATGATGACGAAAGCCACACTCATCAGAGGAAAGCACACCAAGCTCACCACTTGCATGCCAAGACGGGCACAAAAACACTCATCGATAGAGATGAAATCAAAAACTCCTTTCTATGAACTTTAGCCAGAAATGTACATAAATAAAGGCATTCTACTGCATGGGCATGGGAATAAAATATGGATCATCCAACAGCAAGGACTTGATCTCAAAATATCTTGATCTATTTAAGAATAGTTGAGAAAGAATATTTAAGAATACTCAATCACTGGCCACGTCTTTGGTGAGTTGACCTCTCTGAACCTCAGTTTCTTCGGCTGTAGAATGACAATTATGGCATCTCCTGCAAAGACCTCCTCAAGATTAAACGAAATAATGTCCCCAAACACCAAGAACAGTGTCTAGTTTAAAATAAGTGACCAACATGTGTTGCTTCCTTTTACGAACATACTTATCCAGCCTGTATCTGTACCAGACAGGGATCTGGTAAATCGTTGCTTCCTGATAAATGGTGAATATGTAACTGTCTGAAGGAAATACCTCCAGGGAGTCATGAATGATACTTTATGTAATGATACTTAGTACAATGCTGACAATAACAATCATTTATTGAGCACTTACTACTGGGCAGGTGCTGTGATACCCACTCACACACATCACCTCACTGACTTCTCATAGTGCCCTAAGAAGGTAGGCCTTCTTTCAGCTCTTAAGAGCATTTTTTTTTAAAGGCACTTTTGACTTCTTTTGCTAAGATGACTCAACCAGGGTGAGTAAGCCTTCTTTGACTCCCTGGGATAGCCGCATCTTCTGGACTGGCAGCTCTGAGGAACAAGTGGGACTGGCCGAGCTACCAGGGACTGACCTGGAGAAGGTGGCCGAGTCCTGTTCAGAAGAGCTATGTGGGCTGGCAGGGGAGGAGGATCCTGGCTGCTGGGCTGGAGTGTCATCTTGAATAAAAGAGGTAAAAGTGCCCCAAGGGCAAAGCAAATTATTCCAAGAAAGGGAGCTGGGGGGGGGGGGTGGTCCCCGGTGCCAGTCCTGTCGTGGCAGGAAGCTAGAACCAAGGGCACTGGGAGTGCCAGGGGTGAGGGTCTGGGGTCAGGGGATGCAGTGAAAAGTTCTAGACAGGCTGTGGAAGATGTCAGACTGTGGCAGGCCCTCTCGGGGGAGGTCCCTGAGCCCATGGTGTGGTGACAGAGTGTCAACACACAGAGAAAGGGGTGGGAAAGGATAACTTTAACCCCAGAACACTCCTGTGGGTAAAATCACCCTAGAGACAGTGTGAAAGGGATTAAGAGCATGGACTCAGGGGCCTGGGTTCAAAGCTTACTTTCTCTATTTACCAGCTGTGTGACCAGTCATGTTACTTAATCTCTCTGTGCCTCAGTGTCTCCCCATCTACACGAAAGGGATAACAATGTCCTTTATCTAATGGGGTTTCTATGAAGAGCACATGAGCTAATATATAGCAAGTGCCTAGAAGAGAATGTGCAAAGTGCTGGCACGTGCAACTGTTTAAGTGCTCTCTGCTGTTCTGGTTCTTACCCCCTCCCGGAGCTCATGGGAGCTCCTTTGTCCTCCTTTTACGCAGTGCAGCTTTAGCAGCGGAGCCGGGACTTGAACCTAAATCTCTTCAGACTCTATGTCCTTGTCTTCTTGCTATGTGCTCTTCAGTCATCCCAAATTCAAGCTTCCGTGGCACAATCTAAGGTTGCGTCACAACTGCATTCCACACATATGGGTTCATACTACGTCCTTCTTCCTGTCTTTCCCAGCTCCCATCCAGCCTTTCTGGGCAAAGTAGCTCCCTTCATTATGGCATCCCCCACTCGAAAGCACTCCATAGCTCCCCAGTGCCTGTGGTGGGAGGTATCAGACTGGTCAAGGTGGTGGGGAGCTTCTAATCCCTGGTACTCTCTGTCTGAGTGCACGAGAGACTGACAATAGATAACCGCATCACAGCAAGCAGGAACTATTTCACAGGCAGAACCTAAGATTATCATCAGCACAAAATAGTTGGCTTGGTTAAAGGAGAGGATGCATATATAATGCCTGGGTCAAAAATAGTTGGCTGGGTTAAAGGAGAGGATGCATATATAATGCCTGGGTCAATAATTGTGCACGTTAAGTACCATCATAATTATCACTATTATTATTCTAAAACCCAGATCCTTCTCTCTGGGCTTCAAAGTCTTGCACATTCTCCCCCCATGCTAATTGCCCAATCTGACTTCCAACAGCCCCCAGGAATTTGCTGGACTTGCTCCTCTGGGATGTTTCCATTTCCATGTCTCTCTCCGTGGTTCCTTCCCATGATGCCCCAATATGAGCCTCTTTCAAATCCTGCCCCGTGTTCAAGGCCCCCTCACACTGGATTGTCTCCAGGAAACTGTCCACGTACCCACATCCCACCTCTCCAGAGTCATTCCCATCTACAGTATGTACTAAAGAACTTTTAAATACTTGCCATTGTTCCAATATTTTGATTTTCTCACCCCACTTAGACTGTAATCCTTTCTTGAGTAACTGCTGGGTTACTTATTTTTTTCCTTTAATGTTAGTTTTCAGCATAAAACAAATGTTCTAAAAGCTCCTAGTGACTTTTACTCTGAGGGTTTCCAAATGGAGTGTAAAAATTCCTGGGAGCTTGGGAGTGGTTTTCTTCTTTTAAATCAAGACAATAATACCAGCCTCATAGCGGTGTTTGATGGATTGAGATAATGGGGATAAAACTGCTCAGAAATCCGCTGAGTTGAAAAGACAAGCTGGCAGAAGAGAAGGAAAAAGCAATCGGAAATCATAGGAACCTAAGGCAGAGGAAAAGGAGTTCTACAGGGGAATGCAGAGAATTGCTAACGAAACGAAGGCAGTCGGTGTCTCCCGTGTGTCTGGCACTGTGCTAGGAGCTTTGTACACATGATGTACAGGACATTGGTGAAGAGCTTGTGTTCTGGAACCAGGCTTCTGGGTTCCAATCCCAGTTCGATCAGCTACCAGCTGTGTGAGCTGTTAAGTTATGCAAAATGCCTATGCTATATTTTTCTTCATCTTTAAATTGGGATCATTTAAAGCAGGAGTTGGCAAATTTTTTTTTTTTTCTGTAAAGGGTCAGATAGCAAATATATCTCAGGGTTTGAGGGATGCACAGCTTCTGTTACAACCACTCAGCCCTGCAGTTGCAGTGTGAAAGCAGCCACAGAGTCTATGTGAGCAAATGGGCATGACTGTCTTCCAATAAAACAGTATTTGCAAAAATGGGCAGTGGGCAAGAATCAGCCCACGGGCAGTGGTTTGCCAACCTCTAATACACAATCCACTTCACTGGGTCCACAGAGGACTGAAGAATTAATAAAGTTCATGCTCTTAGAACAGTGCCCTGCACACAGTAACTGCTCAAGAAAGGTTAGCTGTTGTTAGCATTATAAGGAACCCATGGAATAGGTGTTAGAATGCCCCTTTACAGGGCAGAAACCCAAAGTTCAGGAATGAAGAACTTCGAGGTGCCTGGGTGGCTCAGTTGGTGGAGTGTCCGACTTCCGTTCAGGTCATGATCTCATGGTTCAAGAGTTCGAGCCCCGTGTTCAGCTCTGTGCTGACAGCTCAGAGCCTGGAGCCTGCTTCAGATTCTGTGTCTCCCTCGCTCTCTGCCCCTTCCCTGCTCGCACTCTGTCTCTGTCTGGCTCTCTCTCAAAAATAAATAAACATTAAAATTTTTTTTTAAAAAAGGATTAGAAATGAAGATCTTCTCCAAAATCTGGCATCTTCTAACAGTAGCAGAGTCAGACTTAGAGCACAGACCTGTGGGACTCTAAAGTCTATAGCTGTTCATTATAATTTTTGTCAACGTCAAGGATCTTACCAGAACCAAGACCTTATTTCATAAACCCAAAGGGAGCCTTGCTCTAGTCCCCAGTATCTCCAAGTGTTTGGGGACTTGACTCAAACACTGATCACACACTGAATGCTGAAATCAGGCCTGAGATCCATATGGGCGTTGTCAGACAGCCCCCAACTTTACTTCCTTTAAATCCTGATTCCAGTCAGTGGAGAACAGGTGTGGAATCCATGTTCAGTACTCTCCTGGGTGCTCACACAGTGTCAGCCCTCCCTGGCCTCAGCGTTGGTTTCCTATGACAACGATGGATCAGCTGCCTTTGGGGAGCCCTAATTAAGTGCACAAATAGGGCAGCCTTCCCAAATCCCACATTAGTTCTGCTTTGGAATGCCAGAACGTTTCTACCATGGAAAAACGCTTCATGCCCCAAGTCTTAACAAACCCAGCAAGTTCAAATGCATTTCTGGGGTGGGGGTTGGGGGTCAAGAATCCCAAGCTGTTACATGAGACGGCAAGGAAAGAAAGGGCTTTTCTTGAAAGGGGGAAACAAAGGGCATGGAGAAATGTCACCAAAATGTCCTGCAAACTCTCTAGCTTGCCCCAAATTGTTCTTTTGTCTGAAAGGCTTGAAAGTGTGATTTATAAAACTTTTTCCTCGGGTCAATGATTGGCTTCTTAAACCCGGGACTCTGAAGCCAGTATCAGCAAAGATTTCTTTGCATATGTTACCTACACGGAATAAAAAGAAAAAAATAATCCCCATTAAATAGCACAGACTTTGTGCATTTCAAAACTATCCACCTATCAGACTTGTTATTTTTATCCCCTCCTCTTTGTCTCCTTCCTCCTCCCTTCCTCCTTACACCCTAAAGCCACGTCTACCCTCCAGTCTATTCCAGGGAAAGCCTCTCTGGTTCTATAGCTGAGAAGACACCGTCATGATTGGTTTTGTGCACGTGAATATAACAGCAATCAGCTGTCTGTTTTATGTTTAATTCTGCATCTTCTGGAGTAAAACCATTTAGGCTGCCATGCCTCCAAGGCACTGCATGCTGTCTACTTCCAGAGTTCAGTGGACCACTGTGTTGATGTGTTTTACCTCATCAAAGGATGGAAAGTGGCTTGGCCTTCAGCTTGATGTGCCTGCAAGACAATGCAATGGGAGAAGCCACTGTGCTGGGAATTACAGAGATTCATCCACCACTAAGTCTTTGAAGCCCAGAAACAAAGTGGATCCTCCAGGCTCCAGGCTGACAGATGCAACCTTTCCACTGGCCGCCATGGGCTTTCTGCCCAGAGAAAACAGCCGCCTCTCTGGGGCTTGCTGTCTCAGGAGAGATGACGGCACGGGTAATTAGGGTGGCCACAGTTTATTATTGCAGTAAAACTCACCTTTGGGTCCTAATCCCTCTGATGATCAATTATTAATAATGACATCAAGACGTAAGACATTGGCTGGGTCTGTCCTGGATGTATTATCACCTCTCCTCAGGGGCTGTGGATGGTTGGGCGATTTGGGGAAGTAACTGTCCTCAGGCCCTGCTCTCTCTGGGGTCATAGGAAACTGGGAAGTTTCAAACATTTAATTTTGGTTTCGATGCCCTTATTTTGTCTTGCCTCTTGTGACAGATGCCACCAGACTTCAGACTTCATGAAAGTGAAGATGCACCAAGAAGAAAATACTAACACGTACAACAACAATGCTAACTGTAGGCCGGGTGGAGCCCGTCTGATGCTGGTGGCTGGGGGAAAAGGTTCTTTCCCTCAGGCAGGAAGGGCTATCTTCTCATAAGGCCTAGCTCAGGAGCTCCCACATTGTGGATCCATTTTGGAAACCAGCAAAGAATTACCAGCTTTTTATTTTGCCACATAAGGACCTTAAAAATAAGACGTACAAAAAACCCCACAACTACTTGACCTGTGCTCTGACCCTTACGTCATAACAAATAGGTGATTTTAACATAATAAAAAAAAAGTTACCACGATCTCAGAATAAAGGTAAACTATTGAAACTGTCTACACTTAGCGTTGTTAAAAACTCAATGCACCGCTCTTTTGTTTTCAATTCCCACTGGCTGGTGAAACTTTGTTAAGGGCCTGGAACTTTGCAAAGGGCCCTTTGTTAAGGGCCAGTGAGGGCCAGTGTCATGGGTGTGCCCTCTGTGTTGTCTGTCGCCCAGGGTCCCATGTCAGGGAGAGCCCAGGCTTGGGGTTTATTGATCTGTAGTCATTGCCGTGAAATTCTTAATAATTTTATCTTTGAATGTGTGCTTTGCAAATAAAGGCTGATGGGACAACGAAAGGTGGGCTGGGGGCCGGCTGTTGCCTTTCCTTTCCTCAAGCAGGTTCTTGGCTGTCTGCTCTCTGCCTTCTGCCCTATTCCACATCCCACTGCTGACTGTGCACCTCTGGGGTGGTGACGGGCTACGTGAGGTGGGGGGCACACAGGGCCAAGCACAGGTGTGGGAAGAGCCAGGTCAGATAGTGAGCAGCTGGTGTCTCAAGGTGGGGCAAGGCCGTGGCTCTCCCTGCCACCCCCACTGCCGTAGGGTGCTGGACGGGAAGCTGGAAACCCTGGGGGTCACCTGTCAGTCATGAGTTGAGGCAGCAGAACTGTGGGAAGGGGGGACTTCCCTGTCCCTGGATCCCACAAATCATGCATCTGGCTCTGCCTGCAGGAGCCGTTGATGACATCTGAGAAATACTGGACTACTCATAGACTCTTGCTAAATAGCTAAATAGCTTCCCACCTCCTCTCACATGTGAGTAAGGGTTGTGATTCCCAGACTTCCTTGTGGAAAGCCAGTTTCCCCAAGGACTCAGCACTGGTCTGACTGGGTGGCAAAATGTCATTCTTACCACCCTTCACCGGTGGGCAGCACTCCACAGTCTAGAAAGCATTCTTCTTACTCTTTGTGTGCATGCACATGCGTATGTGTGCACATTCATTAATCCCCCTTTCTCCAGCTGGATGAACCTGAAAGAATTTATACTTTGGATTTTGAGGCAAATCTAGGTTCAGGTCCCAACTCTCTCATTTTCCAGCTGTGTAGCTTTGAGCAAGCATATCTGCCTTTTTCTGGACTTTGAATTCCTTGTTTTTGTTTTCGTTTTTTCTTTTTGACAGGGAGACAGAGAATCCCAAGCAGTTTCCATGCCCAGTGCAGAGCCGAATGCAGGGCTTGATCTCACAACCATGAGATCATGACCTGAGCCAAAGTCAAGAGTCAAACGCTTAGCCGACGGAGCCACCCAGGAGCTCCTCTAACTCCTCATTTGTAAATGGAAATACTAATATTTACCTACCTCACACAGCTAACTTACAAATTGAATGTAGCTACAGAGGGGCACCTGGGTGGCTCAGTTGGTTAAGCCTCTGATTCTTGGTTTTGGCTCAGGTCATGATCTCAAGGTTCATGGGTTCAAGCCACGCCTCGGGCTCTGGGCTCTCAGCACTGAGCGTGCTTGGGATTCTCTCTCTCCCTTTCTCTCTGCCCCTCCCTCTTTCTCTCTCTCTCTCAAAATACATAAACTTAAAAAAGTAAACATGGCTATATAACCAAGTAAGTTACGGGTGATCAACTAACATTTACTGCTTCCCTCTTCCTCTCCTGGCCCCTAGAGATGAGGAACAATGCCTGGGGAGACAAAGTCTCCTCTGAGGAAAAGCCACCCGACAGGGGCTGAGCCAGGCATCCTCCTGGCCAAGAGGACTTCCCACTGTTCAAAGGGCAGCACTGCCCTAAATAGGAAAAAGTCCTGGCTAGGTGAGGAGCAAGAACTCTGGAAATCTGAGAAAATGCTTCTCCAGGAACAAGATTTGAGCACACAGGCCTAGTTATTTTGACAGATGAAAAGAAGTACTGAAGTTGGGGGTAGGGTAGAAAGCACCAAGTACAAACACAACCTCCTTCCCTGCCTTTCAGAGAGGCTAGCAGACCTTGTGGAAAGGTTCAGGAGGACAGCTTTAGACAGGATTTGGATGAAGAATCCAAAGGCCCAGATTCCAGTCTCAGGTTTTCTCTCTATAACCTTTCTCCCATCACTTCCTACTCTGGAACCAAATGTCCCTGTCTTTTAAACACATTAGACTAGATAAGTTGTTCAAAGTTATTTCAGCTTTGATAGAGGAGGGATAGCTGTAAAAACATATTTTGTAATAACCTGGGACATGCCTGCTAAACTAGGATGGGCCCCTTCAAAGCAGTGGCTTTAGGAAGGCTGCCTCAAGTCCAAGGATGCTCCTGATTGCTTGGGCAAGGCTGTCGGTCGGGGCTCCACAATGGTGGACATCTCATGACTCCTGATGATTCACACCGAAGGCACATATATCATTGGAATGGGCTATGACTGACTTCAGGAACAGTGACAGATTCAGCCATTTTCCTGTGGGGCGTTTCAACATCCATCTCCAAACAGAAGGAGCACAGTGGGCTGTTGTGACAGGAATTCTGGGGAATACTATTTATGGCTGTGTTTTGGTTTACCCTTGGCCTAGTACATAGGGTACAGTTGGAAATGGCCTCAGCTGAAAACACTCTTTTGTCTTTTAGGGCTAAATTTCCAAATTTTTACATACAGCCTGTCAGCTCCAGGCCTACTGCCCTGCCTCTTCCCAGAGAAATAGGGTCATCCCTCCCTCCTCCTCCCCCTCTCCCTTGGCCTATGAGTCATTCTCAACAGAGGCAGGACATATATTAACAGCATATCATTAGGGATTTGGGGTCGGATAAACCTGGGCTCAAATCCCGGTTTCTCCACTTTTTAGTTGTGTGACCTTGAGCAAGTCACTTAATCTCTCTGACCCTTAGTTTCACCAGGTAAAAATAGGAAATAATAATACCTACCCAACAGGACTGTTTTAAGAATTAAAATGAGATGCGTCGCTGCAGATAGATCCTGATGGACATACTTCATTGTGTCGTTCTCTCTGTCCCAATCATTTTGGCTTGCTCCCCAGAGACCAAGCTTCTGCTTCAGTTTCCCTTCCTGAGTTTGATCCTCCTTCCTATTTTGTGCTCCAGATATGCGGGGATGTGGATGTCCTGCTGTTCCTTCTAACCAGGGACCCCTGACTGCAGGCAGGGATCTTCCCATGGATGGACAGGAGCCATGAACAATCAATAACAGTTCATTTTATTAAGCATTTTCTATGTGCCCAATTGATTATCATTTTCCCCCTTTGTAATAAGCCTAGAGGTAGGCACCGTTATCAATCCAGTTTTATAGATAAGGAGACTGCATGTTGAAGAGGTTAAGTCCAAGGTCCTAGGGCCAAGTGGGAGGCTAAATTCTAACCCAGTGTCTGACTCGAGTCTTTTCTTTTAAATCAATCACCAGCCTCCCTGCATGTTCACTCGTGTCCTTTTCTAGAATCATCACCACAGTAGCCACCACTGATTGAGTACCTATAATCGGTACACACATTATCCCATGTGACTTTCCCGGCAGCTCTATTAAGTAGATGTTTTCATACCCATTTTACAAATGAGAAAGCTGAGGTCAGGAAACGTATGTCATGCAGCGTCAACTGGCTAGGAGAGGAGGAGATGGGATTCAGATACCACATATGTGTTCTTTGTAGCTCCCTGAACACTGTGCTGTGTGCCAAGCGCTTTATAAATATTAACTCTTGTGACAGGTCTATGAGGTAGGTAACACTAGAATTCCCATTTTACAGGTAGGAAGACCGAGGCAGAGAGAAATTAACCCCCTGCTCCAAGCTTCACAAGTAAGCGTGGCAGAGCTCGATTTTGAAGCCACACAGTCCAGCTCAAGTGTCTGAGCTCCCGATCTCTAGCACAATGCTGGCGTAAGAAGGGAAGGATGCCAGGCGAGGTGAGGGGAAGAGGAGAGGGTTTCAGAGGCAGAGGGAATTATCTCTGCGTGGGCAAGAGGCTCAGTGAGAACAAAAGTTCTGGAAGAAGAACTGTCCACCCACATCAACTGAAGTAGTACCCCAGAGCCTTGGCTCTCTCCTCCAAAAGGGGTCGGCCACCCTGGAGAATTTTCCAGCATTGAGCAATGGTGTAGGTGTTTTGTTTCCTTTAGGCCCACTGAGATGCATCATGAGGAAATTGCCTTAGTTCCACTCATGAGCAAGCTGATCCCACTATTCAGCTACAAAATCCTCAGAAGAGATGGAAGTCAACAGTTTTAAATGACCAGTTATATTTAAATATTCAGGGGGGGGAGAAAGGCCTTTTGTCAGGAAAGACAGAAACAAACACGTACTGAATAGTGACCACATGCTGAAACATGGGAGTTGTTAAACCTCATAATAAGGTCTGAAATTGTGATTCACTTCATTTTGCAAAGAAATAAACTAAGGCACAGAGCAGCAAAGCGATGTCCCCAAATCAAATGGCAAGTAAAGGGTCCTGGACATGGCCCAAAGCCCATATAAATGACTTCAGGTTGCATGCTTTAGCCAGACCTCTGCTGCCTCTCATTTGCCTAATGACTGATCCATATGGTTTCAGAATTTTCCCATAATTAATGGTGAAATCACCAAGAATGTCTGCACAAACCCACAGACCATTCTGCTAACCTGGTGTGCTCTGGTCTAAAATGTTAGCATTCTGAAAAACAGTTGTAGGAGAAGAAATAGTTTACAGGGAACATTTCCAAGAAATCCTGAAGTCACGGAGACTGAGAGTAGCAGATACAAGTATATGAAAACTTAACACTGCTGTACCAGACATCACAGGCAAAGGTAGATGGTGGGGGACATATTATAAGAAGCTCTTCAATATATATGGCAAAGGGCTGATATACGGAGCATACAAAAAACTCCAAGTCAATGAGAGAGAGACCCCAAGGGAAAATGAAGAAAGGGTATTAAGAGGCCATTAACAGAAAACAGAAGTCAAGTGACCAAGGAGATGAAGAAAATGTTCATTCTTACTAGTAACAGAGCAAAGGCAAACAACAATGGAGAGTCCTCTCCTGCCCAAGAAATTGGCAAAAATGTTACCCGACTGACAACACCCGGTATTGGCAAAGGCACAGGGACACCGCTGGCAGGAATACAAATCGGGACAGCCCTTGTGGAGGACATTTTGGCCACAGCTAACATTTTAAATGCACAATCTTTCCAGGACCATTTCTGCCTTTTCAAATCTCTCCAAGAGAGGTTTTCATACTTGTATATCAAGCGCCACAGCAAAGATGGTCCCTGGATCCCCGTTTATAAAAGCCAGATTATAGAAACTACCTAAGTGTCTATCAGTAAGACAGCGGTTAAATAATTTTTTCATATACAGACTCTGGAATTAATGTCAGTATGTAATGGGCATGGGGCAGCTCTATGTGCTCTAACATACTCCAAAATACCTTATAAATGAAAAAAAAACAACCTTGCAGGACAATTTGTAGTATATGATCTTATACATGCACATATATGCGTCTGCAAAAGCATGAAAAGAGTTCAGAAGATATGCACATTGTATAATAGTGGTTATGTCTAGGATCAAGTGAGGTTTGTGCCTTTTGTCTTTTACTCTGTAGTCCTAGAGTGTTCGAGTTTTTATGATGTAAGTGTATTCTTGTTATTTTTCACTTATCTAAAAATTTTTTTAATGTTTATTTATTTTTGACAGAGAGAGAGAGAGAGAGAGAGAGAGACAGAACGTGAATGGGGGAGGAGCAGAGAGAGAGGGGGAGACACAGAATTCAAAGCAAGCTCCAGGCTCTGAGCTGTCAGCTGTGGGGCTCGAACTCACAGACCGCAATATCATGACCTGAACCAAAGTCAGACGCTTAACCGACTGAGCCACCCAGGCACCCTGACTTTTCACTTATCTAAAAAGAGCAAGTTGGCCGCATAGACAGAGTCACTTGCCTTGCTCTCTGGGTGGTGTCCACCCAGGGCTGAGGCTCCATCCATTGCTGATGGGAATGGAAAGCAGCTCACGGGGAAGCTGCCTTTCCCTCCTTCGCTCCCTCAGTTGCAAAGTTGTTTACACATCTGAACTTGTGCGCACATATACACATTCCTCTTGGGCACACATTCACTCAGAATAGCCACCACATAGGCTAGTTCATGGCTCAAGAACTTCTGAAACACGGACCAAAGTGATTTCTTGTCATCTTGATAAAACTACTACACAATCACACCCCAATATGACTACGAGAAAAATAACAAATGGTCAGGCCCCATCGACGCAAGCCTTGATTTAAATCACGGGGTCCAACAGGCACATATTGGACGCGAAGCTCCTTAAATAATGGCTCTGCTGGCCTAAAACTTATCAGATGTTCCTTTAGCCTTAGCTCGCCCAAGACATAAACTATGGGTTCAGGGGAAAGCAAAGTCAAATGACTCATGACAGAGTTTGTTTTTAGTATGAATTATTTTTTCTGGCTCCTTGCTTTTAAAGACGGATCCTTTTCAGATGGGCTGAAAGCAAGGGCTGCTGGGAGCTGGGCTCATGGGCCTTGCCTTTCCCCTGCTTCTGAGAGCAAAACGTGGAGCCCTGAGCAGGAGAGATTTACTTCCCATCAGGTTCACTCCCATTGTGCCCCGCTTCTTTTTCTTTTCAAAACAAACCACGCGAGGGCGGCCTCACGGTAGCTGCGTGAGGCTGGTGGAAAGAGCACTGGATTTGGAGCCTAAGAGAACTGAGCTCCGGTTCCAGCACTGCCATTCACTACTTGCGAGATGCTGGGAGTGTCACGTGATGTCCCTGGGCTGCAGTTTCCTCGGGTGTGAAATAGGAATAAGCATCACACTGGGCTGTGGTGGGAATTCAGTGAGGCAATCCAGGCCAGGTGTCTACCACCCAGGAGGCACTCGGTGAATGGCCCTGGACTGGACTCCTCAGGGCAGAGATGGTGTCCTATTTACCTCAGTAGCTCTATTACTTGCCTGAGAATGGGGCACAGATATTTAAGGGGTGAAGGCAGCCAGGTACTTCGTACTTGTGATGTGCCAAGCACTGTTCTAACTGCTTTATATAAATCATCTCATTATCTTACAATTAACCCTATGAGGTAGAAACGAATGCTATCCACATTTCCTGATTGAAGAAACCGATGCACAGAGATATTAAGGGAGCTGACCAAGGCCACACAGGTGGTAAGTAGAGGGGCTGGGGCCTGGATGCTTGCTGTCTGGCTCTAGAACAGGAAGAGGAGAGGAAACATGGGCAGACCAGAAGCTCCCCCTGCAGAATCTATGGAAAGCCCACATCAGGGCTAGCCTACCTCTTGGATCACTTTAGAAGAACAGATACCAGGGGAAGGAGAAGGACATCACGAGTGTGGTCATTCATGGCCCTGCCAGGGCATAGGTAGTGGACAACCAGAACCTACTCACGAATGTGGCATATTCGGACAGCTTCTCAGGGTGCTCTGGGCCTAGAGATGCCCATGCTTCTGAAGGAATGAGTACCTCAGGACAGGGCTGCTGGCCAAGAAGGATGAGGAGACTGCCTGGCTGGTACCCACACATGTTCATCATCTCCCACTCCTCAGCAGACAGAACTAAAATGAACACAGAATTCCAGAGCTGGAAGGGACCTTAGATACTGTGTGGCCCTCCAGTGCACAGGTTAGAGAACTGTTACTTGCTCAATGCCACACAAGTTAGTGGTAGAGCAAAGACTGGAATCCAGTTCCCTACTTCCCAAGCCAGCAATTCTGCCTCTGGCATCTAAAACACACCAGTGGCCACTGTCCGTTCAATGCACAGCTCTTGAGTTATGACTTCTCATTTCAGTTATTCATTCATTCCATAGTTTTCATCTGAGCAGTGTTCAGGAAAGTTAGGAATGCTGGCCATTGGGTTTTGGATCTGTCAAACCCGTTGATAAACCATCCCCGGGTTAGATGAATGCTTAGCCTGCTCTCCCAATAAGTCATTGAATAATGTACTAGGCAAGCAACCTTTTGATAATGAGGTGGGTCTCCATAGGAGTCTGCCTACAGGGAAACGATGGGAAAAATTTGGAATAGTGATCTATCAAGGTGAAGCGACAAAATGCCTTTTGGCTTTATGTTTCCATCTCATGAGCTGCCCCTACTACATGTGAGCACAAAAGCATTAATTTATCCATTCATTCACTCAAATTCACATTTTCTTCCCAATATACAATTGAGTTCACTTTTGGGTTCATAAATCCTTTGTTCCCAAGATCTAAAATTCTGCATACCCTCCCATTTCAGTCCTCAAGACACTCTCTCTCTCTCTTTCTCTCTCTCTCTCTCTCTCTCTCTCTCTCTCTCTCTCTCTCTCACACACACACACACACACACACACACACACACACACACACCTATGACTGATTAACATTTCCAAGCCTTGTTTCAACTGTCGTTTCTTTGGAATGTTTTCTCGGATTCCCCAAGGCTAGGGAAGGTGTGTCACCTATTGTTACCTATCCTATCATATAGCACATTCTATCACAGCTGTCTATTTCATCGTATTTCTCCTCTGCAATACTGTAAGAAACTTAAGAAGGACTGAGCCTCTCTTGTTCAGAGCTGTGTCTGTCTGTAAAAACCAGAGACAGACCTAGCACAAGTGGCTGGCGCATACATAGATGGCACTCAAGAAACATTTGTTGAATAAATGAAAAAAATAAAGAAAACTCACTGAAGAGCGATTGTGACATAGACTCTGCCCTCATGAAGCTTCCACTCTAGTTGGAGTGGGGGTGGACACACAAAGGACAGTCACCATACATGTGAGAAGCATTATATCTAAGGTCTGCTCTGCACAATGGCAGACCTGACTGATGAATGACTGTACCAAGGAGGCTGGATTTCACTTAAGCCATA
The DNA here is from genome assembly GCF_024362965.1 of Panthera pardus. Lineage (NCBI taxonomy): Eukaryota > Metazoa > Chordata > Mammalia > Carnivora > Felidae > Panthera > Panthera pardus. The sequence goes on from NW_026526666.1 coordinate 58,283,284, forward strand.
TGTTCATCATAATCTGACTTTAAAGGATATAAACACGTGGGGCATGAGTATAGGTGGAAGACACACAGAGTGTCAACTTTCTCAGTTCAATTCTCTTGCTTGTGAACTTCCCTGTACGCGATTCCCATGGAAGACACTTCAGGATTTCTTTGAATTCAATGAAATCAGGGTCTGAGGCAAAACAAAAAACAACAAAACCAAACAAACAAAAAACAAAACAGTACCACAGAGTGAAGAAGGAAAGACAGAGAAGAGATTCACATCACAGAATTCTCCTTACATAACACACTCCAGCCTCCCTGGTCTTTTTTGCTTTTCCTCAGACATATTCAATTCATTTCCACCGCAGGGCCTTTGCATTCACTGTGTTTTCTGCCACTCGAATCTCATCTCAAATACTTCTTCCTCAGAAAGGCCTTTCTTGCTGCTCACACAGCCAGGATGTCATGTTCCTTCTGTCCGATCCCTCTTTGTTCCCTTGTACTGCTTTACTTTATTTCACAGAATTTTTCGCTACCTGAAGTCATATTATTGGTTGTGATCCCCGGTTGCTAAAATTACTTGTTACTGGATTCCTTGTAACTAGAATATAAGTTTTGTGAGGGCAGACATTGCTTTTTCAATAGACACAGCTGGAGGTACTGAGCTAGGAGAAAGAGACAGGTATCAAAGGACGAAAGAGGTGCACTAGTTCCTAAAGGGAAAGGCAGATGATGGGGCAAAGAAAGGGGAACCAAAGTGACTCTGAAAGTTTAAGGAAGAATGAATAATATTAACTCACTAACTATACACTAATACAGCAGGCTTATGCATGACACTGCTACGTTTCCCTTTTGGGAATGCATAAACATTCTGTGAACATATGTAAAAACGCGGATAATTTTAGTTCCTGCTCTATGATATTTTTCTGTGGTGATTAAATTAGTTAATTCATGTAAAGCGATTTGAACAGTGCTTGACATACAGAAAGCATTAATAGGCGTGCCAGGGTGGCTCAGTCGTTTAAGCGTCTGACACCTGATTTTGGCTCAGGTGATGATCTCACGGTTCATGAGATCGAGCCCCACATTGGGTTCTGAGCTGACAGTGCAGAACCGGCTTAGGATTCTCTCTCTCCCTCTCCCTCTCCCTGTCAAAGTAAATAAATACATAAATAAATAAACTTAAAAAAAAAGAACGCATCAATAAATGTTGCCTATCATCATCATCATCATCATCTACAAAGAGATATGATATACAGATAGTATCTATTCAGAAGAATTTTATGCATTGCTATATGCTATTTACTTTCTATTTTTTTAATGCTTATTTATTTTTGAGAGAGAGAGAGAGAGAGAGAGAGCGAACATAAGCAGGGGAGGGGCAGAGAGAGGGGGACGTAGAATCCAAAGCAGGCTCCAGGCTCTGAGCTGTCAGCACAGAGCCCAGTGTGGGGCTTGAACCCATGGACTGTGAGATCATGACTGGAGCTGAAGTCAGACACTTAACCTAAATGAGCCACCCATGTGCCCCTACATTTAAGATGAAGCACACAATTTCTATAGTATACAAAGTTAAACATATGTCCCTTATTTTGCATTTATTACAGTACAAAAAGTTTTATAAGGATTAGTCATCAGTATTCAGAATCAAAGAATCTTATTGTTTTTAATAAACACATTTACGATCATATTAATCAAAGATGCAAAAGCTTTAAGACATGTAAGCATGAATAGCCAGCCATGCAGGAACTCTGAGAAGCTGGAGGAAGTGATAATGAATCATCAGTGGAAAGGATAAAGAGGCTGAAAGGCTGAAACAGAACTCCAGAAGGACTCATACAGAGAACAGTGAAGAAAGAAAAGAAAAAAACATTTCCATAAGTGAGAAGAAATCGCACAGGACGGTAAATCGAAGCACCACACGCAATAATCGTTTCAATGGAATCACTACGGGAAATGCCTGTGATGAGGATAAAAACAGCAAACTGCTGAGGACAAGAACAAGAGTTAAACAGTTAAATGAATCCAAGGAAATTTGGTCACAACTTTAAAAAATCTGCCAGAAACGAACACATTACTCCAAGTTTGGATAACTTCTTTATAAAAACAGTTCTTTTTAGTTACAGCTTCTTTTTGGTTATCGCCAGATTGGAAGCCTGGTGGATGGAACTCGCAACCTACCTCATCAGGATGCCCTCGCCTTCTCCCTCCTCCAACCCCAAGACCCACAGCATTTTATCACCGCATCTCAAAGAACAGGGGGATTGCTTTTTTAAAAGGTACTGAGGTTTTAGCAGCACATGCCATGTTCCATACAGCCTCTAGGTGGCGCTATTACAAAACAGAAGCCTGAATACTCCGAAGGGGGGAAAATAATCAACAAAGTACATTTAGTACAAAACACTAAAAGCAATAACAGCTCAAAGGCAGACTCCATTTATTACAGAAGCTACAATTTAGTATCTCTAAGACAATTATTAATTTCCTTTTTAATTCAAGTGCTCACCCCACAAAGAGACATCTCATTTTTCAGCCAGAAAAAAATCTCAGGGTTGTTTTCTTGCTCTAAAACATTTACATTTAAGGGCTCAGTGGAAACCCACACTATGCTAAAAGTTTGTAGTATAAACTGTTTTATAATCAAGATTCATTTGGTAGAACAAAAGAAGAGCGTTCAGAGTAAAAATGTAAGACAGCAAATGAGAGCTGGCTGGGGAAAAACAGTTATGTTAGTTTGATATTCAACCAAAAGCTGTAATCTTATTAAATATATTTAAATATGGTTTTCATTTAGATTTGGCAACTTGATTAATGGGGATGTATTAAATAATACCTGGCTGCTAAGAGTATATTTGGGAATCAGTGCCACATAAAACACGCAAAATGTACAATTCGGTTTCATTGTTATTTAAGGCTTCTCTGTTCTCTTGGCGGTGTGCATACACATATTAAAAATTAAGTACACATACTCCATGTATGCTCAAGCCTTTTAAAAGGCTTTCTCTTTAAACAGAAACATGCAATGGAAAATGAACTCTGGTGAAAGGTAATGGATTCATCCCTTTGGGGACAGCTGTCCTGTTTATCAAAAGAAAGGAGGGTAGGGTCAGAGGCAGAAAAAAAAAAAAAAATTCCTAACTGGTCTGCAAAGAGAGATGCCCAACTTCAGAGAGGAGCCGAAATCAGTTTCTACAGCCAGGCTTCCTTCTTTGCCTGAGTTGAAAGGTCGAATGAATGGTACCTTTCACCATGAGGCCATGGGGGTATCACAATGGGAACAGAGTATCTTAAGATATGGGGAATGTATCAGTGGCCAAATGCAGGCAGATGCGGGTTCCCCATGTGTTAAAGAAACATTTTTTTTTTTTTTTCACTGGTTGGGGGTGGGGGGGATCTGTAGTTTTTTGGGCTTTGCATTAGGCACTGATCAAACGGTAGGAGTTGGGGGTGCTAGGGTGGTTCAGAACAACCAAAGAGACAGATAATGGTAATAATGCAAAGAGCCAAGTACCATAATACAGTTCTACTCAGTGTTTTTGATGAAAAAATAATACGTCTGACATGCAAAAGCTGCACAGTAATGAGCATTCTCTCTTTTCCAGTATCATGAGGTTCCCTAAAATCTGCAGGCTGGAACAAGACATCTCAGAGTGGCCAAAATGTCAGATGACTTCACATTACGTCTCTAAACAACTCAGTGAAACGAGTCACAATATTATTATGTTTTAATTTGAGAAGTTAAGTTTAAGCCTGGAAAAGTCCAGAAAATATCTTACAACTCAGAAGGAAACAAAAGAGCAAGCTTTTTTGATACAGGTATTTTTCTGTCCACTTATGGATGATTGGAGGGGGTGCTGTGAGAGGTTAATAACATTACCCAACATCATACGTTCAGTAAGGCACAGAGCCTGGCCAGGAACCCAAGGCCATTTTATGTGGAAATCCATGTTCTTTTGTTCTTTTTTTTAAAATTTGTTTATTTATTTTGAGAGAGAGAGAGAGAGCAAGCAAGGGAGGGAGCAGAGAGAGGGAGAGAGAGAGAATCCCAAGCAGGCTCTGTGCTGTCAGCATCGAACCTGACATGGTGCCCGAAGCCACCAAGTGCAAGATCATGACCTGAACTGAAACCAAAAGCCGGATGCTCAACTGACTCAGCCTCCCTGGCGCTCCGGAAATACACTTTTCTAACCTCTAACCCCACAGCCCCACTGCTTCTCTGTGGATGAGTGAAGACTTGGGACAGGCGCAGTGACGGAAGTTAGGGGTAAGGGTGGGGACACCACATGCAATCTCATTTCTTTCCCTGTCACCTACTTGCAAAACAATGGAAGAAGAGGGGCCAAGTTCCTTCCAGAGACTGCTTCTCCCTGCCACTGTCATCTGCAACTGGGCTATGTCCCCCACTGGACAGAACGCATGATAATGTTGAGCACGCCAAGGTCTTTACAGTGATGATGGGTACAACCAGGGGCCACAGGGAACACGGTGTGGGCTGTAGTAAGACTACAACCAGGGAAACAGGAAATTCTGACCCACGCTACCACATGGATGAATCTTGAGAACATGATGCTAAGTGGAATGAGGCAGTCACAAAAAGGCAAATACCGTATGATTCCACTTGCATGAGGTACCTAGAGTAGTCACGTTCATAGAGACAAAAAGTAGAATGGCGGTTGCCAGGGGCCGGGCGGAAGAGGGACTGGGGGATCATTGTTTAGCGGGCACACAGTTTCAGCTTTGCAAGATGAAAAGAGTGCTGGAAACTGGTTGCACAATGATGTGAATAGTCCTTAACACTGCTGAGCTGTACACTTAATGACGAATTTTATGTTATGTGTATTCTACTACAATTAAAAAACAAACAAAGAAAGGAAGAAAAGCATACAGTCACGAACACCAGCTCCGGTGGTCATTTACAATGTCTCTTGCCTGGTACAGTATGAAACATGACCTTCCAAATTTTCAGATTTATGGAAGTAAAAGTCCTTTTATGGGACATCCTTGGTACTTTTCTGGAAAGCAGGAAGTCTGGAGGAAACAGGTATTTTTTTTTTTTTTTTAACATGTAAAATTTTATATCTGCATGTTTTATATGAATTCTCATCTTGGTTGACTAGCTAAAAGAGCTTTGAACAAAGCACTTCCCCTCTCTGGGTTCCAACTTCCTCATCCATAAAAGGAGGGAGTGGGTGAGATGATCTCTGAGGGCCCTTTCAATTCTCAGATTCAAATTCCTGTTTTTCCAAATGCTAACACTGTCCTCTGTTAAGTATACTTCACCCATTATGGACATTCATCGGGACATTTTTGCAAGCCACTATTCGTTTATGAAATACCTACTCCCTGCATTTTCCCCAAGGGATAAAAGCAGGAAGGAAAGGTGCAGGATGAGGTAGGCCAATAGGAAGCAAAAGAGTAAAAGGTGTTCTGGAAGGAGCACTGGACTGGGAGTCTGAGGCTATGAGGTTCCAGTGGATTCTCCCACTTGCTAGCCATGTGAATCAGAAAGGAAGGAAGCATTTACTGGGGTCTTCTCTGCAGAAGGTCCTCCCACACATATTATTTTTTTACTTTACAATTTTGGCAATTCACACACTATCTTCATAACTGTTTCCATATCCAAGTACTACCTGTACTATTTATTATGTATAATTTTTTCTTCTGAAGTCCAAATAAACCGCTTTTTCTCTTTGTTTTAAATTGCCATGTTCTACACAATAATGTCCAGGAGAACCCAGGTGGGAAGCTGGTTATATATACATTAAGATATATAACTAGTAGAAAAAGAGTGTCCACATGCCAGCTAAAGTCATCTTGGGTGCCACTGGTGGCATATGGGTGTATATGGGAGATGCCACATTAACCCACTTTATCTCCAGTTATGGCTGCTGGACGCTTGAGCCACAGCAGACTCAACAGACCCAACTCAACATGCTGGTTCATATTCCTCTCATCTTTAGAATGGGTGGGTTCTATAACAGAGTCTTTCTGAGATTTTCAAATTTCAGGGATACTAACATTTCCAAAACTACTTTGGAGACTGACATATAGCAAGTTTTTGTTTTCTTATAGTAAGCAAGAACTCAAAACAATATTCTCACACAAGGTAATTAATAACAACAACAACAACAACAACAAGGCAGAAGACTTTCTACACCAAACAATCGGGAGGAGTACTTCTCAGGCGAATGGAAATAAGTTAAGAAAAACAATTATGATGTTCTGCTTCCTTGTCTATGTTTCTCCATCTGGTGAAAACTCTGCCATGGGCCAGCCACTGACAGCCTCAGCACCCATGGGCCACAGATGTAACAGGAGACGGCTCTGGAGTCACACACGTCTGAGTTCAAGTCCTGGTTGTGCACTAACTACATGTGCAGCTTTGTGAAACCTTAGCCTCGGCTTTTCATGTGTAAACCGAGGCTACAGCTCACTGTGGTAACGATAGAGTGTAGTAAGTGTACAAAGTGCCTCACACAGTGCCTGGCCTGTGGTATGAGCCGAGGCTTACCTTCCCTGTCCTATCTCACCAGGAGAGCTGCTCTCAGGATACAAGATGGCAACTCATGGTTGGTGTACTGAAAGTGCGTCCTGCGGCTCTAGTGGTTTCTTGGGATCTCAGCTTAGAAGCTACTTCCTCTGGGAAGGGAAACTTTCTTTGACCCACCAAGTTGGGTAAGAAGCCTGTCCCTGGTACCATGGCATTCTGGGCCCTGCAACTGTTCACTTGCCACACTGGATTCGCTTTTTAACGTTTATTTATTTTGAGAGAGAGAGAGAGAGAGCACAAGAGGGGCAGAGAGAGAGGGAAAGATAGAATCCCAAGCAAGCTCTGCACTGTCAGTGGGGCTTGATCTTACTAACACTGAGGATCATGACCCGAGCAGACATCAGGAGTCAGACGCTTAACTGACTGAGCCACCCAGGCACCCCACTTGCCAGGTAACTTATTAAAATTGCCAGGCAACTTCTCCCTTACTTACCCCAGGAGGTCCAAAAGAGCTCTGAGAGACTGGGGAGTATATCAGTCTTACTTATTGTTGCTTCTCCACCATCTAGAACACACATAGTGGCTACAAAAGTCAGCAGTGATGCACTTTTCATTTGTTAAATGCACACGTTAACTGATGGGAACATTGGCATAAGTTTTCAAATCTGTTTTGTGGTATTGCTTGTGGTATGCTCGATGGTTTGGACCATGGGTTTATGGCAGCATTTCCAGTGTTTGGTGCTAGAAACGTTAGCAAAGTAAGATGCTTCAAAGCTGATTCTTCGGTCAAGTAAATTTGAGAAAGACTATGCTCTATATGGAAATCCATGATGCATGTTTACAGATGCAAGTCTTATGAGAAGTCTTGCTGTAAAGATACCCAGTTAACTTGAAAATAGAATTTTCCAAATGAATTCTTTGCAGGAATTGCTTTTGATATAACAAAGACCACCCTTTGGAAAACTCTGGCTTATAGAGAACTTGAGCTGTGAGCCAATTTTTCTGATGGTTTCTATCAATTCTTTGTCCTGGTTCTCCTTCCCTGATTTAAACTATACAGCTGGAATCAGGAGACATACAGTGGGATGGACAATTGAACCTTTGAGAAAACTGCACATATGGATGAGCTGGCCGGTCCAGGAGCTGACCAAAAGTATTTTGACAATGACTCAAATGCCCTCATCTGTGTCACACATCAGAGCCTTGACATTTCTGTGCACATACATCATGGCAATTTCTCCTCACTCTTCTCCTTTTCCACCATCATCACCACCATCACCATGATCGCCACCACACGTATGTGTTATGGGACACTGTCTGTGCCATGCATTGCTCTAAGGACAGGCAATTCCTGAGTTAATGTATTTACTTCCCACCATGACTGTTTAGGACAGATGCTAGTGTCATCCCCATTTTACAGAGGGAGAAACTGAAGTGCACAGAGGTTACGGAAGAGTCACATTTCGTAAGATGGGTAGACCAAATCACAGACCTATGCTAAGAAATCTTATTGGTTAACAGACCGAGACTGAGTGCACTGAGTTTCCAGGTGAAGCAATCCATAAACAGCCATGTCTGGCTGATTCCAATAAAGCCCCTTCTACCATATCAGGCCGCCTCCTGGAGCTAATAATACTTGATCTCTGTGAGTTATTTTCTGTTTACTAAGCACTTCCATATCCTTCATTGGTTTTAAAATCTCCTGACCATGCTTTACACAAATATGAGCGTTTTATAGATCTTGAAATGCAATCTCACAAAACTACCACTCGTAGTAATGATAATGATGATGACATTAAGGATAGCCACCTCCCACTTTTGACAAACTTATTGTTCAAGGCAAAAGAGCTCAGAATGGGTAGATTTGGGGCCCAGACGAAAGCCTTCTAATGCCAAGTCCAGAGTTTGCTCCACCCTTGAAAGGCAGGTCTCTCCGACAAGATAAGCCCAGCTGTGGCAGGGGAGCGAGGTTTACAGCACCAGCTCGGCATTCAGTTGGTGTGGTTTTTAAAGCAACTCAACATCTGTCATTAATTAGAGTTCCTGTTGAGAAGGTGATAGTTTATTATTGCTAGGCTGATAAGATGGCCAGTTCAGGAACACTATCTTCCTCCTTTTTCCCTCTCGCTCTCCAGCAGAGATTTTTCTCTTTCTTTCTCCTCTCACCTACAGAAACATAATTGACCTTTTGCCACACGGTATGATGTGGTGTTCTCAAACAGGGGCCCCTGTTGGCTTCCCAGTGATAACCTTTGGAATTTTTTCCCCTTTGGCTCAATGCAGAGACTCTGTTAGACCAACTTTGATTCAAATTTCATTTCTCATACTCCTGAGCTCTCTGAACAAGTTAATGATCTTCCCCGGGCTTTACTTTTTCATATGGAATAAGTGACAAGAAGGCCTAAGTGGCAAGGTTATTTTCAGAATTTGATGTAACAAAAAATGAGGATGTTAACACAGGGCTTGGAACGTAGTGGATACCCAAGAAAGGATAGCAGATGTGATAACTAAAATAATAGCAATAATTATTTACAAAGAGATGAGATGAAACAGGGGATTAGGGTTGGGGGTTGAGGTCATTCTGCCTTCAATCATTCATCAGTCATTTGTTCTTCCCCTGCAACTAGTCTTTTTCTTTATAGCCCTTAACCCAAGGCATGTATATATTTATTTGTATTTATTTATTTTGTTATCTCTTAATACTCAGCTGTAAATGTGATGAGAATTGATATGATGGTTATTTTGCTCATCATTGAACCCAAGGGGATACTTGCTGAATGAACAAATATTTACCAAGCAGCTATCCCATGTCAGTTTCTGTGGTAGGCACTGGAGATATGGAAATAATTAAAGCAAGATTCTCACCCTTGAGGCATTCACATAAGGGATCTATGAAAATTGACAAAAATAAAGGAAATGAGGCATTCGTCCTGACTCCAGAGAGTTTTTGATAAATCCAGTGGCATAAATGGATTTAAATCTGCAATAATATTCCAGCACAAAGCATCAAGGTGGTGGGGTGGTATGGATATCTCAAAGCTCTAAGTGCCAAGAAGGATTCAAACCGGTGGCGTTAAGCCCCCCAAAGTAATTAGAAATTCTTTTTGAAACATACTAGTTTAAAAAGAAAGAAAAAAAGAAAAAGAAAGGGAAGGCCTTTCAGAGGCCTGGCTCCCTGACTCCTCCCAGAACAGTCTGATCCCCTCTGCTGGTGAAGCAAGAGGTCAGATCCCCAGACGGAAAATCAATCTCTAAGAGTCGCTGGATAGAATTTCTAATCCACCAGTGCCACGACATGCAGTCTGTTTCCAGCCAAGGAGGATGAGGCCCAGAGGCTTTAGCTTCCCCAACCCACTGTACACAATCAGGCCAAGCTGATACCCCTCGCCAGACACACACATCCTCTAACCATCACGCAGGCTCAGAGGTCCCACCACCAGAGCCCTGGAACATACCTTTCTCAGTGGTTTGGAACTCCCATTTTGAAGTTACTTTATTATCGTTATTATTTTTGAAATATTTATCTATTTTGAGAGAGTGTGAGCACATGACTGGGGGAGGGGCAGAGAAAAAGAGAGGGAAAGAGAGAAAGAGAGAGAGAGAATCCCAAGCAGACTGCACTGTCAGCACAGAGACCCTCGTGGGGCTCGATCCCACTAACCGAGAGATTATGACCTGAGCTGAAGCCAAGAGTCAGACACTCAACTGACTGAGCCACCCAGGTACCCTATTTAATAATAGGGTATTTATTTATAAGTATTTATATTAATTACTTTAATATATTTTGGGTTATTTCCTCTAGTCCATTGCTTCTTATGTTCTGCAGAGACCTTCCAAGGCTGCCATGCCTACTGTGGGGAAAGACTAGGAGTGACAAGGGTAAGAAGGAGCCATGATTCACCTTCTGTCTTTTTTATATAACAGCCTCCCAAATGTCCCACTGCTATAAATTTTTTGAAAACTAGGCTTGATTCTTTCAGTCTAAAGATGAGGAAACAGAGACCCACAGAGGCAATAAACCTCTTGCCCCAAGTCACACATTGAGCTGTTCAGTAACTGAACCACTAAGGATGGGGGTGGGGAGCTTGTTTTTGAAAAATGGGGGTAACTGAGAATCGTAAGGAGCAGCCTGGAGCGAGTGCCGGTGCAAACAGGGAAAGCTGTTTCAGCTATAATCTAGGTGGTCTTGGATCAGAGTTTATCTGTTAAAGACTCTAAATCCAAGTCTATCCACAGAGGCACCACTGCTTTAGGCGGCTGGCTTTCTGTGTAACCAGCCAAGTAAGTATCTATAAAATTTCACCTGCAGCTCAGGACAACATACATTTATCCAGCCCCTACTGATGGGGAAGACTTGGTCCATTACTTGGAAGCTCCCACTCACATGGGATAAGCAGATACTGAAACGTCCAAGGGCAGCCCCAGGGGTAAGCACGGGGTGGGGGGGGTGGGGAAGGGTAGAGGTGAGTCTTGCCAAGAGGAGTTTTCCAAAGCAACTTTATAGAGATGGGTTTCCGTATTATCCTAGTGAGCAGACTGTAGGGTCAGAGTACCTGGCTTCATAGCTCACTACCCATGTGACCTTGGGAAAGTACTTAACCTCTTCATAATCCAGCTTCTAGAAGGCAAAGCGCAACTGACATCAGGACCTCATGGGACGCTAGTGAGGATTAAGTGAGTTCAAACACAAAAAGTGTAGAGAGGGGGCTGGTGCATAGTACACGAACCATTTGTAGGAGTCCTCTGAAGACAAGGGTCCTGGCTCCCCACCGCCCTGCGGTACCTCAGACCCACTATTGTCTGCTGTTTCCTAGTAGTCGAAGCACTTGCTCGAACCTCCACTTCAGGATTGTCTATGAATTTCTCCTCTGGCGTCTGCAGCGGTTGGTTAGTCAGCTTACAGAGATGAAGACAACCACTGTAATCCAACTATCCAAACCAGTCTGATCTGCCAGGATCCCTCCTCATCAGAGATGCTGACAGGTGAAACTGACACAGCCAGCTTGGTAGGAATTTCACTCTGACAGACTCCATCCAACAGTCTCCTCCGGGCAGAGGTGTCAGTTGACAGGGAGGGGGGCGGGGAGGGGAGAAGGGGCACATTCAGAACTGGTGCGAGGGGGGTTGCTTGCTTCCCACAGCCCGTGGCCTGTGTCTCATCAGGTGCCTACTCCATCCTGAAATCCTGAAACGCGGTCTGTTACAACGCCCTACACACAGACAGGTGTGCTCTAGTGAAACGGGACAGTTTCCAGGGGGCATTTAAAGAGTGTCCCCCTTCTATTTCAGGGACTCTTCAAAACTGGAGGTAAGTAATAAACCTTTGTAATTACTCCCAGGCCGAATCAATTTACAGGCTATTTTTCCTAAGCAGGAAGCACTGTTCTCACCTGTAAAGCACTTAATGTTGATTTTCTAAAAATGACACTATTAGCCTATAACTTTTTAAATTTTTTTTAAAGAACAGAGTCAAGGGATATTGGCCAAAGGATGCTCACAAGATTCCTGATCAAATTCCTAAATGATCTGTTTATAGTTAAAAACCAGCACCTCCAATCAACTGTGGTCATTACATATCCAGCTTTCTCTTTTGCTCCTTTTGACCTGGGACCCTTCCCAGGGGTTGAGTTGATCTTCCTTCTGTCTGTTTATTCTTTTGTTTTCACAGCACCTCCTGAAAAGCCCTCTTCCTCCTGCTTCTCTGCTCATCCTAGATTAACATTTCCATTTGAAGCCCCACTTCTTATCCCAGACGAAACTTGTCTTTCCTGCAGAAAGCAGGTTATGTAAGGACACTCTGTTTTCAGGTTGCCTTGTTTTTATTTATCCAGTCTATCAGCCACTTGAAGATCTTTCCCTCGGAGAGCCAACCTGAAGGTGGTTTTTCCTCTTTATAAAAATAAACTTTTTATCTATTTTTTTATTTGTAAAACATGCTTGGCCTTATACCACATAATCCAGCACTGTGATGTCACCTGCAGAGAGTGTGTGCTTGGGGACAGAAAAACCTGTATTCAATATCCAGCTTGACTATTAACACCCAGTATGACCTTGGAGAAGTTCTTTCAGTTTTCGGAGCCTGTTTAGTCATTTGTAAAAATGATAAAAATATACTTTCCAAATAAATCTATTGTGAGAATTAGGTAAAAAAGGTTGTTTCTGTAAGGAAATTTGTACAAGAAGACCATAGAGTATGGGTTATGTATGTAGCTTTCTTACTATCTGCTTTGAAGCAGGAAGAAAGCTTTGAAAACTTTGAGGAACAGATATAATTCTCTAATAAACACAGACTCTGACACATATAAACTTAAGTTCAAATCCTAACGCTAATGCTTATCTGTGTGACTTTGGGCAAATCACTTGCCTTCTCTGAGCTTCCATTTCCTTATCCGGGGCTGAGGGAGGGTTGTGAATAATTACATACCTAATACAGTGACTCACTTAGAATAATGAATGGTCCCGAGATCTGGCTCAAGCAAGAGGATTTCTATTCCTTTTGACTAAACACTATCTTAGACTATGCCTGGCTCTGACTTGTAACAAGTCTGGTCTCCTCAGAGAGGTAGTAAGCTACATGGGGCTGTTGGCCTCAATGCCTAACTTAGAGTTGGCTTATACAGAGTTGGGTATTCACTAAAGATACTTAGGTCAATTCCTCATCTTTTGGGCACCACATTCACTGAGAGTGAATGGCTCTCCAGGATAACCAGCCCCTCCTTCTCCAGTTGGACCAACTCATTCCAACAGGGAGAGAGGAAGGGGAGTGGAGGGCTGTAAGGGCTGTAAGGGCTTGTAAGGGCTAACTTCTCTTTTAATAATTAAAAAGCAACCATATCAGAATCCAGTCAGGAGAACCAAAACTACTCTAGGTTTTTCAACAGAATCTAATACAAGAAATTGGTTTCATAGGTCACCTAAGAAACCAAAAAGTCAAACAGATGATCCTGCAGTAACTCAAGAGATCAGCAATGGCAGAAAGCTGCAACCCCTTTTGGGGATCAAGGGATGATGGGAGGCTGTGGTGTGACCAGAGCCAGGAGCTGGAGATGTCAGGCTGGAGCTGAAACCAAAGAAGGGCTGAGTGGCCAGAAGTGGAGGATGAAGGGGAAAGGCTGAGAGCTGGAATCACACAGGGAGAGATGACCTAACAACTCCCCTCTTCCTGCCGGTCAGTCTTCCACCAGTATCCCCCATTGGCCAAATCTACCCGGAGGCTGGCCACAAAGGAGCCTGGGAAATGTAGTACACAGCAGAGAGGGGCCCGGGGATCGGGAGGGGAGAATAAAGCTTCCTGAGAACAAATAGGCAAATGACCAGCCCTACCATCTCTCAGTAACATATCCAAAGCAATGGCACAGTTTATAATTCATAGTCAGCTAATAAGCATTGACATGAATACCACTACAATTTTGTATAATGCTCAAAGTTTTTTCATACCAGTAACTGTGCTAAATACTTAATACATATTATCTCATTTAATCTTTACAACAATGTTATGAAGTATACACTCTTAATAGCCTTATTTTCACAAATGAGGAAGCCAGCTGGAGAAGGGACTGATCCAAGGCAAAGCTACAGCATGTGAACACAGGACTGGAACACAGATTAAGGTGATAGCGAAGTCTGTGCTCTTAACTACGGTTTCAGCCATTACTTCTAATATGAATCATACTTCTAACAGTAAAAAGGAGGGTACTGGATAAGCTGAAACTTCTCATAAGCACTGGAAGGATATTTTGAAGACCTACATTTCCAAGGCTGGAAGCCTAGAACACGGTGAGCATTGATTCTGCCCTTAAAAAAAGGAGAGATGAAAAAAAACAAATACATCACTTAATTCAGTTAATAAAAGTCCATGGTGTTCCCTCTTGAAGGCAACAGGGTATTTTTGCTAAGAGGATCCCAAGTTCAGTGGCCTCTGCAGGCTTGCTGTTTACTGATACTTGATATGCTTCAACATCTGTTGCCCTTCTCGATTGATGGGTGCTTCATTTTAGCACTTCCCTGATGCCAAGCTGGGGGAAAGCTTTGGTACTGAGGCCCTCTAACACACTCCTAGGTCACTGATGCAGCTTTGCTTGTAAAGCTGGCCGAAGGAAGGGATATTCAGGGAGGAGAAGTGAAGAGCCATCTCATCCATCGACCGTGCTGGCTGCTCTCAGTTTCTACTCCTGGGTCAAGCGACATCTCCTGAAAGTTATAAACCCCAGCGATCCTTTACTCGAAGTCAGGTTTCAATATCATGCTCCAGGCTCTTAACAAAGTAGTATATGATGAATTCTGCTGCTGCTTCTGTGAAAGTTCCATGGAAGGATTTCTAGATTGTTTTTTTAATTTTTTTTTTAAGTGTATTTATTTTGAGAGAGAGAGAGAGAGAGAGAGCGCACGTGAGTGCACAAGCAAGGGAGGGGCAGAGACAGAATCCGAAGTGCTAGCAGTACTGAGCTCCATGTGGGGCTCAAACCCGAACCCACGAGCCGAGCCATGGGATCATGACCTGAGCTGAGGTCAAGAGTTGGAGGCTTGACCAACTGAGCCGCCCTGGCGCCCCTCTCGGTTGGTTTTTAAAGAAACAGAAGTTTTAGGATTTGGTACCAGGAAAAATGTAGTCTCTTTTGGTGAACTGGTACACTTCCTTGAGTCTGCGGACACCGTATGACTTGACACATTTCCCAGTTTTGTCCTGGCTGCCTGGAAGCTCAGAGAAATTCTCTAATTTATGGGTCAGAGACCTATAGGCCAATCTGTCCCATGAAGCTGTTTGGTTTGGCACTCACCAATCCAGGATTTATACTAATTTGAATTTCAGTGCCCTTCGGCAGAGTATACATTCTATGACTTGGTATACAACCAAATCATGCTGTCCTTTGCTGGTATCTCCCCATGTTCATATGGACTATCTGGCCCCTGAAGGCGTATGAATTTGAGGATCCCCTAGTCTAAGTGGTTGTTATATTCTCTTCCTGCTACATGGCTTCTGATTTGTGAGTTTTTATTTTGCTTAGTTTTATTCTGCTTACTCATATATTATAAGCCTCCACGAATCCTTCATGGAAGCAAAGCATAAATGATAAGTAAACAAACTGTTTTCTTCCCTAAGCAAAACTGCCAAGATCAAGCAGCTGTATTCCTGCTGATCCAAGGGCTGACCGTTCCTCTGGCCTGCCCCACCTGCTAAAGGGTTACCCTGGCTGTGGGTTCAGGCCTGCCATTCCCTCAGGCACAAGAAAGAAAAGAAACTGGGGCCTGGACATAATCACATGGCACCTGTTCTCTCTAGCACGTGATATGTAAATCTAGCTCTAGGTGCCCTCTGGAGCTCGGGGCTGCGGGGGGTTTGCAGGGTTGTTCTGCAGCAAGACCACCTGAGTTGAAACCCTCATTCCGTCACTAGCCGTCGATGTGACCTAAGGCCAGCTTATTGCGGTCTTGTTGCCTCAATTTCCTGCTTTATAACGTAGGACGATACTACCTACTTCACAGGTTTGTCATGCGGATGAAATGAACACAGGAAATAACATTAGTGCTTTTTCGTGTGCCAGGCACTGTGCTAAATGTACTTTCATTCATAAAATCTTTGCAGCAACTCAGTGGGTCAGTTAATATGAAACTGAATTTCAGAGAAATTAAGTACCTTGTCCAGACAGGTTCGTTCACGTAGCTAGTGAGCCAAGAAGCCATAGCCTGGAGTGCAGCAAAGTGACTGAGAGCGCTACTTTTTCTCTCCTGCCCCATCTGATTTCCTTCCATCTTGCCCACAATGGATTCAGCTCACTTACCCTCTTCCACACCGAGCCCCCCATCCCCGCCCTGCTTCCAGGCAGGCAGCTAACATACCACCACAGAACTGAGGCTCCAGCAATTACTAATATTTACTGGGCTGAGCTGAAACGGAGAGAGATTTGTGAGGATTGAGGCACATGTTCCTTTCTCTGCTTTCTAGAAGGCCCCCCCACTGCAAGCAGACCTGGGGACACGGGGCCTCTCCCCTGAGTTCCACTCTATCACTCGCTAATCCTCGGTGGCCCAGCTCAAATGTTGCCTTCAAAGGACTTTCCCAGCCCTCAAGACAGTGGAAGGTACTCCTTCTTTCGTGCTCCATTATCCCATTGCATAGCAACTGCAGTTTAAAAAAAAATAATAGCCAACATTAAATAAACACTATTTCACCTTACATGTTCTAACGTGCTTATTCCTTATAACACAAATTGTGAGATAATATCTCTACAATGCAGGAATTACTGTTATCTTTTACAGATGAAGGCTCTGAGGCACAGATAAATTAAGTAATTCACCCAAGGTAAGTGGCAGAGCCATGATCTGAGCTCAGGCGAGGCCCCAAGGTCTTTGCCACTTACTTAGTATAGACTTTTTCATAATGGTATCTTTCTGTGTCTGTCTCTTCCCCATTAGATTGGAACTATGTGGGCACTGAGATATGTTTAATTCTTCTTTGTCCCGCGGCCATCCTCGTCACATGGCAGGCTCTTGTTGCCAAACCCTGGCTTAAAGAATTGAACAGGGAGCCCCATCACCCACTTGAATCAAGGCCCACGTGCATGCCTCTTCCAGATCTAGTCCACTGGCATCTGTCAGCTGAGCTAGCGGGGCCCACCCAAAGTCCAGCGGTGGAGGAGAGCAGAAAATGCATCCTGACATCACAGGAAGGACCGGAGTAAAAGGTACATTAATGGGGGCAAAAACAAGCCAGTGGAGTGATTAATTTGGCCTCCCCTTCAATATTATGTTTACACAAGTTGATTATATAGCACTTAATTACTAATTTGCCCTACTTAAACCAAGAGTGCTTTTAATTTTTAATGAGATAAGGGAAGGAGATGCCTTTGCTTAGTAAGGAGTAGCTATTTTATTTCCTTCTTCTGTTTTGCCCAGCCAATTAATGACATTTCTAAGGAAATGCATCCCTCTCACGAATTCCTTCTCCCCATCCTCTTCTCCACCTCCCAGGTTTAAAAAGAGGTGGGAACAGATGACAGCCACTTAGAAACAAACTGACTTCACCTTCTGATCTGACTGGCTGGACCGGGCAAGGCCTTGTGAAGTGCAGAAACATGGGACCTATAAAGGGTGCTACCAGATTTTTTGGGAATTGGGTACATCTGTTCCCAGAAACCGTACGTTGGTTGTTACTGACAACAGAAAACACAGCCATGGGTGTCCAACCAGGGCAATCCTCCTACAATCCTGCATTATTTCCTGGGTGCGAGGGTCGGGTAATTAAAAAAAATTTTTTTTTAATGTTTATTTTTGAGAGAGAGAGAGAGAGAGTCAGAAACAGAGCATGAGCAGGGGAGGGGCAGAGAGAGAGGGAGACACAGAATCCAAAGCAAGCTCCAGACTCTGAGCTGTCAGCACAGAGCCCAACGTGGGGCTTGAACTCACCAGCCATGAGATCATGACCTGAACCAAAGTTGGACGCTCAACCACCTGAGCCACCCTGGGGCCCCAATGTCAGGTAATTTTAAGAAGAACCCTGGGTCAGTCCAGACATAAGAAGAGCAAAGAGACTGGCGTCAGATCTGGATGTGATTGGTGGCTCTGCCACTCGTAGCTGTTAGACGACGGGCATGGCACTTAAACTTCCTCACACTCGGTTTTCTATCTGTAGAGGTGAGGTGAATAACCTAACTTGTGAGAATTAAACATTATCTAAGGTACCTTAGCAGAGTGCCCAGCTCAGAGGAGGTGCAGGACAAGATTAGTCATTTCTGGCAGAGGGAAAGTAGGCAAATGAAAGCAGGAATAAAGGAGCACCTTTTGAGGACCTCGGCATGTCTGTCCTTGTCTGCAGAGCTGTGAAGTCTCCATTAGTGCTATTCAACCAGCCCGGTCATAACAGAGCTTGCCCCAGAATGTGAAGAAACACACTGACTCTTTCATGGAGAACATCTTAGCATGAATAAGATGTCATAACTGATTTACATTCTGATGCAAGTCCCTTATCTTATCACAAATCTGCAACAGACCATTCACAGATTGCCCTCTGGCCTTCAGACGGACCTAACAGCCCAGCCTGGATGACTGTTTGGGACATTTGCATGTGCTCCTGAAGTCCCCTCCCCACCCTTCTCTGGGCCTTGCCAGCCTTACCTGTACCAACTGCATCAACAAGTTCCCTTGCCCTCTGACTTTTGAGTCCAGCCAATGGGGAGCCCGGCAGTAAAACAGAGAGAGGGAGGAAAATGGGGTCAATAACTCAGCTCTTTCTTTCCAGGGTCTCTGGCAGGCAAGCTGGCTCAGTAGTCTCCACACGGGCCTCTGTTCTGGGGTTCTGGGGCTCCAGCAACTGGGCTCTCCCTTCACCTCTTAAGGTTCAACTGGTACAAACCCCAGCGTACTACATCCTCCCTTGTGACCCTCAATGCCCTGATCTACAGTCTTGTAAACAGTCCCTCCAGTAAAACCTCTAAAATTATCCTAATTTGAGAGTGCCCCTTGACTAACACCGCAATATTTTAAGGTACATCCAAATTCCAGTTGTCTAATACGGGTACTAGTTGTTTTGTTTTTTTTTAAACAAGAGCAATCACATCCAGCCCCAGAAGAATCCATTTCCTTTTGTGACAAAGGCCAATAACCCTTCGCTTTGAAATCCTAGACTAAGCCTTGGATTCTGGCTCCACCCCTTTCTAGGTATTGACTTTGGTAAGTCATTAACCTGCTGCCTCATTTGTAAAATTATTACAACAGTATAGGAAATACTATGATAACAGCATAGGAAATGCCCTTATAAACAACTTTTGACATGGTATCTATATTTTAAACGTTTGAATTTCTGTGATATGCAATTATTAAAGATCAGCCACTCAACTTCTGAATACATGGTACTTTCTTAAAGTTCACTGCAGAGTACCAGACATCTCCAATAAACTGCAATTTTTTTTTGTCTTTTGAATACTTCTTGATCACTTGCCTCAATGATGCAACCAAAATTCATTCGCTGACTTCAGTAAGACCTCTGTACATCTCATGACCCTGAACTCTGTCCAGTAGTATGTGGTATGCGTGTGTGCGTGTGTGTGTGTGTGCGTGTGTGTGTGTGTGTGTGTGTGCGTGTGTGTGTGTGTGTGTGCGTGTGTGTGTGTGTGTAGTCATTTTTAGGGCCTTTTTCCCAATTAAAGAAAACTCCTGACTTAAATAAAGGTCTTATCTTTCCTGGTCTTTCATTTCAGTCCATGGCCTAACTTATTATTCTGAATATTAAGCTTATAGGAGCATAGATCTGTTCTTCATGAGTTATCAGTGTGAAGGAAAAAAAAAAAAAAAAATATATATATATATATATATATATATATATCCAACCCATTCATTTCCAGTTTATGTCAAAAAAAAAAGTTTATTATGAAAAGTAAAGGCATAAATGATCACTGCAATGAGAAGTTAATTACTTGTAAGCATTTGTTTTCACAGAAAGATCTTAACATATCTTTGCAGATTTGTACCAGTATGAAATGTCTGGCACAAAATGAAGTTAAAGAGTTTGGTGAACTTTATTTTAGAAACATAGTTCTGTAATCCTTCTAAGTTTCTAAAGGGCTCAGCAGAGGTTTGGCCATTGTTTGCTTTTTATAAAAAGCCCAGTTCTTAAGTTCCTAAATAAAAAAGGGGTGGGAGATATTTGGGAAACAAGTTGATGAGTTTAAATCTTTGTGTTAATAACAATAGTACAAAAAGTGTCTCTTAATTAAAGGGCTTTTCTGTATCTACCTCTGTAAAAAGGGAGTGGGTGTATTATGACTAAGATAAGATGACATATGATAAAATAAGATAAAATAAAAATAAAATAAAATAAAACAAAACAAAACAAAACAAAACAAAACAAAACAAAACAAAACTCTTGGGCATGGCATGCCGTCTTTTCCAGGCAAAGGAATTAGAAAATTTCCGAGCCAAACAGGGTACACTTCTTAATTTTATTTCTATATTTGATACTCAACTAAGCAGTGATGACAAATGTGGGCTGCTGATAATTTCTACAAAGCAGGCTACCCTGTGAAGCCAGCGGCACTGCCATGTTGGAATCTAGACCTTTCCTGGGCAAGGTATATGTATTTACTGGGATACTGTTTGATGGGATAAAACAAATATGCGCTTTGTATCAAGTAAGGTTTGACTATGCCTCCAGGTTTCAGAGTCTTTGTCTGCACAGTGGGGCCTGCAGAATTCAAATGTTTTGACTTTCATATCCATGATTCCATTCTGCAAAGTAGATTGGAAGAGGAGATTCACAATTAATCAGAACCTGAATTTGTTGCTTTTTTGAGAGGGAATGATTCTCAAAAAGATAAGAATGTACTGTTAACCAGGTGTGGCAATAGTATAATGAATGTTAGGGCCAGCATCGCATTCTTAATTTAATCCTTCTTTAAACTACTAATTCTCATTCCAGGATTTTCTGTTGACTTTCTATGAGGCACTGACATATGGGACAGGACACTCAGAAAATTCAATCAGAAATCTGAATCTATTTAATTAGAAACCAGGATCTCATATCTCCAGAAACACATGCTTAAGCAGCAAAGGGCAAAAGGCTACTAAAGAAAGTTGATAATATCAGGACCATATGTGAAATGAATAGGATTATAAAAGGCCTGGGGATGAAAGCTAAATGGAACTAAAATTCACAGCAAAAGACTCATCCTACACACAAGAAATGGGAGCCCTGAATTTTCATCCACTACTGGTGGGAGTACAAAGCGTTACTATGTATCAGGATTCTAAAAGCTGGGAAACTTTCTGATGAAACAAATGTATCTCCCTAATTTATTTTATGGAAATAATTTAGGGTATCTGCAAAAATTTAGCTACAGAGATGTTAGCTGCAACATTCTTTAAAACAATGGAGACAACATATATATTCAAAACGAGGGGATTGGTGAAATAAGCCATGGTCTATCCTGTGCGTATAAAATTATGCAACCCATAAAAATAACAAATAACAATGTTTACTACCTATTTCGGGGTGGAAAAAAAAGCTACAAAACACTATGCATTGTATGAACACATTATTGTAATTAAAAAAAAAATGTAAAGTGGTTTAAAAGTATGTACAAAAAGGGGTGTCGGAGTGGCTGAGTCAGTTAAACATCTGACTTCAGCTCCGGTCGTGATCTCATGGTTCAGGTCATGATCTCACGGCTCGTGAGTTTGAGCCCCACATCAGGCTCTGTGCTGACAGCTCGGAGCCTGGAGCCTACTTCGGATTTTGTGTCTCCCTCTCTCTCTCTCAAAAATAAATAAAAATTAAAAAAAAAATTTTTAAGTATGTAAAAAAATACTAAAAGTATAGAAACCAGAATCTTCAATACTGGCTATTTTAGGGCAGTAAGATCAGTGTTCTTGTACTTTTCTTTCAGCGTAACTGAACTTTCTTATTTTTTTCCCCCTCCATGAACATGAATAATTAGTTGTAGTCCAGGAAAAGAAAAAGAAAAAAAAGCAAATTAAGATTGAATGTGCCAAGAAATGGGATGGTTTCTTATTTCTGAACATCCACGACAGAGCAGTCTTTCCAAACCTCCAGAAACTAACATCACCATAATCAGCTTTACTTTGTAAAATGTAATAGCCGTAAAAATCACAGAAAGTTGACTCCCACAACATAAAACAGAATGGAGGTGCATTGTACCGTGTATGAAGTCACAGGCTGTGAGGCACCTAATAGGTGATGAATATAATCGGCTCTAAATGAAGTGTACTTTGTGAAAAAGAATAGAAGGAGAAGCTTCAGCTAAGCGGTGAGCCTGTCTGCAAGGACTGACCTCGAGGGCGGGCCACTGTGGTCAGTGTGGATAGCTTCTCTTGTGGGCACGCATTACAGAAAGGGTGAGTAGTCACGCCTCTCAACAGGCCACTTACACGTAGTGGTCTGCAAGACACGGGAGTCTGTCTGGAACGTGACAAGGAGAGCTAATGGTGGGAACACGCAGAGTCCATGGTTTACAGAGGCGGCAGCCCTCGCACGGTGGGAGGAAGAAAGGTTTTGATTAATTGGTGGATTCCAAGGGCTTATTTTCTTTACACTGGTACGTGCCTTACATTGATTGGGGAATTCATTTTCATGTCTTGTCACAGTCTCCTTCTGCTGCCTTTTGCTTCCTCTACTTTTTCTCGGGGCAGGAGGGCAGAGGGGCAGAGGGGAAGGTGCCAACTAAAGAGCACTCCTGGAATTAAAGCTGGCGTCACAGAAAGAGATCCGGAACCAAAAAACAAACCAACCCTGTCTTTTAAGATAAGAAATTACAGAAAGCTAATGACATCTGCAGGGGCCTAAAGGAAGCGGAAAGTGGAAAGGGATTCTGTATTTCTGCCTCTTTGCCATTTTGCCTGAGTTGTCTTTCAAGGCATCTTGAAACTGGTTTCTTGTTTTATGTATCCTTTGCATGTCTTAGAACCTCTCTACCATCTGTGCTTGGATAATGTAAGTACGTTGTTAGTTCAGAAACGTATTTTTTCCAGTTTGTTATTTTTCCAGGGCCTGGGAGGCTACAGAAGGGTGCTTTCTAATCATAATTTTGTGCTTTCTAGGATACTCAGAATTAGAGAATCTCTTTGGAGTGCATGGACAGCCAAGGGAGTGAGGTGACTTTTGGGGGATCAGGAGTGGTCAGATGGGAAGGTCACAGAGGTCAAGGCTGTGTGGATTCCATACTGCAGTGAATAAAAGGAGGAAGGAAGACTTCCTCTTGCGATCCCTCCCACTTACCCAACAGTATAACTTCTACCATGAACGCAGCATCTCTGTGGCTTGAGTCCCTCTTCCTGATTGAGCTGCAGATACGAAGATGACTGTACCATGACGCTTGTCAACACTTTCTATTGGAGACAGAGTCTGGAACACTACTTACATGGAGAACACCATTTCTGGAGAGACGCAACCCTTTAAGATATTAGTAGTTGTTCTAGTCTCTAATGCAGATGGATGGCTACATCAATACCCTCTGTGAGATCCTCATTTGAGAGGGGAACAGCAGGAAGCTTTCGATGTCAAAGGGAGAGGAGGGCAGGCAAGAAGCAGTGAAGAGAGGGTGAGAGAGAGAGAGACTCTGATGGCAACAGGAACCAATAAAAGAACAAGAAGTGGAGGCTAGGCATTGTTGGTGGGCTCCAAAATTTAAAATAGCAGTGGACCTCGACTTGACTAATTTCTCCCCTAACATCCCACCAGACCATTCTATCCCCTAGCCTTCTCCATCTGACAAAACTTCCCCCAAAATTGAAATATAGAGAGAGGTTTGCAATGTTTGTAAGGAAAGCTTGCGACTCTAAATCCTTCGAACCTGTTCGGATCACCACAGGGAAGCACAGGGCTCTACCCCTGGCTGAAGACACCCACTCACGGGCCCAGGAAATCAGGAAACCCCATCTCTTCAGGCATGTAGGCCTCTTTCCTAGGTGTAGTCCAGGTCCTCTGGACTCTTCCTAGTCTTTCATTCGTCTGGAAGAGAGGACTCTGGCTGAGTCTACCAAAGTCTGCATACTGTGGTAGAGTCAAGTGAAATCCTTCCTCCGACCACCGAATGTGTGGTCTATGGAAAGAGAAAGCTGCTGTCGGGAATCGCTCAGCTTTCTTAAAGGAAGGAGTAGCAGGCACCTTGAAGACCAAGTAGGGTCTTTGAAGTTCAAAGAAAAAAGTATATTGAAGTTCAGGTTGAATAATACGAATCAGAGGGAGAAAGCAATTCTGTTTCACATCAACTTGCCAGAATCCTGAGCTCATCCCCAGGCCTGGGGCACAGAAGTGGCTGTCTCTTCTTTGGAGAGGGGTGAATGAAGCCGCATCCACATGTGTTTACATTTCCAAAGCAGTTTGATCATCATTATAGCAATGTTGATAATTACACTTGGGGCTCATGTAGGTCCTTAGAGGTTCCAAAGGCTCTTTATCTCAACAGCCCCACATGAGTGGCAATTCTCTAAATATTTTTTAAAAAGGAAATACACAAATACAGCAAGTACCTGGAGAGGCCAGGTGCCACTGACTGAAGATATACAACAAGCAAGCACAGGGGTCAAGACCACGGGATTCTCTTGGGCAATGGAATGACAGGTGAGCTTCCAGGGCTCTCTCAGCTGGGGGCTCTCTTTACTAGATTACAGCATCTTCTAGAAATTACTGTCAGGAGGGGCACATATTTCCTCAGGCTTAATAGAAGAGATGAGCTTGTCTTTAAAATGCGGTGAGACTTGCAGCTACACTCAAATCACCAATTCCAATACTCGATGCACTCTACCTGAGATTCTGTTCCAGAAGATGAACGGAAAGTCTCATGCAGTGATGATGTGTCGGTGTGGCATGAAGGTTAAGACTTTCCACTTAGGGAAAGATGTGAGTGGAATCGTCTTGGAGCTAGAAACTCCAGGCTTGACCAAGATATCACTGAGGCACCCGAAGTCACGGTATGGAGTATCTGATGAAGCAGGCCTATCTATCCCACACCACCCTTCGTTCGAGCTGTAGACTATCTCCTGAGTTGCGACCAACGGGGCATTTCTTTTCAGAAGATACACTACGAAACACTCATGAAGCCACAAACTATTCTGAACACAAAAAAGAAAAAAAAAGTTGAAAGAAGTAGAAAAAGAATGATAATCAGGATGGGACAGAGATCCAGAGTGCCTTAGTTTCAATTCCTCTTCCGCCCTTTATTAACCGTGGACTTGAGCAAATGGAAACCTCTCTAGGCTTTGGCTTCCTCATAAACAACACAAGGATGGAAACAGGGACACTGTCAAAATTAAAGGACGTTTCTTTGTCCGCTCCTCCTGCCATACAAAATACCATAGATTGGGTATTCAGACAAGAGAAATTTATTTTCTAACAGTTCAGGAAGCTGGAAGTCTAAGATTAAGGTGCTAGCCTGGTCAGATTCTGCTGAGGGCCTTCTTCCTGATTTGCAGACAGCCACCTTTCTGTTGTGTCCTCCCAGGGCAGAGAGAGAAAACACAAGTTTTCTGGTGTCTCTCCTTATGAGGGCACTAATCCCATCATGGGGATCCCACCCTCATGGTTTCATCTAATCCCATCTACCTCCCCAAAGGCCCAATTTCCAAATACCAACATATGGGGGAGTTGGGGCCTCAACATATAACACAGGAGGGGACACGTTCAGTTTATAATATGATGTAAACCAATGCAGGGCCTCAGGGAGCATCTCTACTGCTTTGCTTTCGCTACCGTTTGTCCCAGGAATGGCATCTAGTTGTGAGAACACCTCCATAAACAGATGCATTAAAATAATAATTGAGATTTCAACAAGAAAGAAAGAAAGAAAGAAAGAAAGAAAGAAAGAAAGAAAGAAAGAGAAACCCCACGCAAATGTTTTGGAGAGAGTACCAGAAAATCCAGAAATCCTTGAGAATTCAGTTGCACTGTCTTTGATAAAAAAACTTCAGCTAAAGGGTACTTAGCATTCACAAGTGGATTCAATTCCTTAGGAGCGATATTTCAGACATCAGTTCCAAAGGCTTGGCCAGTGTGCAGTGAACCACGCTTCTCAAAATGTGGTACGGATGGTGGAATCAGACTTTTGTGTCTGTGTTTCTAACAGTGTACCCTTCAGTTCTGTCACCTTTTTGGATCTCTGTTGCTTAACCTCTGCTGCCCATGTAGGTAACAGGTGTCTGGAAGATCACAGGAAGAGCCCCTAGCACAGCTCTTCGAACATAAAAGGGTCGCGATAAATAGCGCTCTTGTTACTGGGCCACTGGTGTGAAACCCGGCTTCTCATCCTGACCTGGAGACCTTGGACAAGTCATTTAAGCTCTCCGAACAAACATTTCTTGAACTCTCAGGGGAGGCTGGGGAGCCAGACTTCTTGGTTCTGCCGTTCACTAGCTGTTTCAACTGAGGCCAAGTCACTTCACTTCTTTATGCCTCAGCTTCCTCAACTATACGCTGGGAATAATGGGATTAAGCGTGCATTCCCAACACAGAGAAAGAACTCATAATGTGCTCCTGATGATTATTGCAGAGAAAGAAATGGAGGAAAGAGCAGAGTGGTCAGGGCACAGAGCTAGGAGGTAGACAAGGCAGGACTGGAGCCCAAGCAGCCTGAGTCCAAAGCCCGTGCTCTCAGCCTCCTCCTAAATTGCGTCTCTAGCTTTTCAGAAACCTGTTGTTCATATTATTATTTAACCACTCAAAATCTCTCCATAGAACCTATGTGTGAAATGTCTTTTGCAATTTGGTGGCAGGAAAAGCCTTGTCTCCCACAAGAAACTAATATTTCCTCTTTTTGAAAATAAGAATTATGCAACTTATCATGTGTTCATTTTTGTCTTGGCTGCCAGGAAGCTCAGAGTCCAGTTGTGTGCTCCGTCACGGAGCCCAAGTTATTTCCTTTTTCCTATATCTTTGTTCCTTATTTTCCCTTTTAATTCTTTTTTTTTTAAGCTAACGTTTTCATTTGTGCCTCTTATTGTCAGAATCCTCAAAATTATTTGGAAAGTGGTACATGAAGATGAAATAAACAAATATAAATCTGAAATGTACACGGAACACAAGTTTTAAAACTTATCTGTTTCATTTGCTACCAAAAAAAAAAAAAAGTCGAGGGGAAATTAAAAGAAATCATTTAAGAGCTATTTTAAAGGAGAGGAAAAAAAAAAAACCTAACAGGAAAACAGAATGACCAACACTAACGGAGGCCAAGTCAAATGAAAACTGCAATAAATATGTCTGAGGCTAGAAGTGTTTGTGCTTTCCCTGGCTGGAACCTATCATTTCTTAATTATATCCTCCGTGTGTTTTGCAAGATGTGAGCTGCTGTCAAGAGGAAGAACAGCCTCAGACAGGGGAGGAGCCACGGCCCGCCCCTCGGCCCTCACATACCTGTACAGAAGCGAAGTCCCCCGAGGCACAGGCACCCAGAATAGCAGCGCCCACAAGAACAGACTCCACCTCTTGCGACAGGACCACAGGCATGCCTGCACAGGACAAGGCCACACCTTGGTTAGGGAGCAGGGCCGGGGATGGTGAGGGGAGCCGGCAAGCAGCCCCAGCAACAGAAACACCTGATGTGATGTGACGTGAAGGCAGCAGCGGGCACCCTCTCCCCATCCCCCACAGTTCTCTGCTCCTGATTCTAAAGGATTTTACAGCCCGTGCCTACTGCTGCAGCAGCCAGGAGCCCCAAGGGACCCAGCACTCATGAGACCTTTTTGCCCCGATTTCCCAGGCTTCTGCCAGCTACTACCTGCCATTGGTTCAAGCTCCCTTCAACAAACATTTGTTGAGTGCTTTGCTGGGCCCAGCGAATGTGGAGATGAACCTCCATCCTGCTATTCAGGTCTCCAAGGGGAGGTGGATGAGAAAGAGATAAAGGCCGCACAGGGGGGTGGTTCTCTAACTGAGATGCACTAAGAAAAGGGAAGTAGTAAGAGGGTGTGATTAATCCCTCTGGTGGCTTCCTATTTCTCTGCAGACAAGCCGAAGCCCTTCCAATGGCTGGTGAGGCCCTCCAGAGCTGGCACCCACCCCGGTCTCCTCCCCTCCCGGCCACCCTGCCCCGGCTGGCCTCCTTGTTTTCTTGAATCAGCTTCAGGGCCCTCGCCCATGCTGTTCCCTCTGTCTAGGTCACTTCCTCCCAGAGGCCCACACAGCAACTCTCTCTGTGTCCTTTGTGCATTTGCGCAAACATCCCCATCCCACTGTGCCTTTCCTGACTGTTCAGTTTAAAGTGACAACTGACCCACGACATTACTCATTCCCCTATTTCCTCAGCATCGTTCACCCCTGCATGATTACCGTCTGTCTCCCCTGCTCGAGCCTAAGCTCCATGAGGGCAGGCACGTGGTCTCATCCACTGCTGAATTCCTGGATTTGTGACTGCCTAACTACTATCTAGCACACGGCAAAGGCTTCAATGACGAAAGAGCAAATTTCCTGGATAGGGAACGGGCTGGGGTGTCCGTCAGAGTGGAGACAAGCATCACGGAGGCACTTGAGGGAGGAGTAGAGGTCCACCAGGCAGCAAGAAAGCACTCCACATGCCAGCTGCTGGAGCCTGAGGGCTCACAGTGGGTTTAAGATAAATAGAAATAATTTAGAATTCTGAGGGGTTTATATGTGTATATGTGTATGCTATAAACAAGATATACGTAAAACATAAGTATAAATGCATTGGCTAATCAGGAGATGGCAGCAGCCTCCACAAAGGTAAGCTCGGTAGCCAGACCTGAACACCTTCCTCTACTCAAGACACCAGACTGACTTTTTCAAAGACTGCATGTGGGGGCGCCTGGGTGGCGCAGTCGGTTAAGCGTCCGACTTCAGCCAGGTCACGATCTCGTGGTTTGTGAGTTCGAGCCCCGCGTCAGGCTCTGGGCTGATGGCTCGGAGCCTGGAGCCTGTTTCCGATTCTGTGTCTCCCTCTCTCTCTGCCCCTCCCCCATTCATGCTCTGTCTCTCTCTGTCCCAAAAATAAATTAAAAAAAAAAAAAAAAAAAAAGACTGCATGTGTCTTCCTATCCTTTCCGGGAAGATCTCCTTGACACAGTCACCCCGAGGCTCCCACTGCCTCCTAACTCTTCTTCCTACTCCCAGGCTCAGTCAGCTGCCCGGCCACCTGGCACAGAGGGTCAGGGAAGAGAACGCCCTCACACAGCTAGGGGCTCAGGAATGCCAGCCCCCAGACTGTAGGGCCAGCACCTGAGGCTCCGCTGACAGGCATCGGGGGTGGGTCCCTTGGAAAAGCTCAGAGTCCATTCCACTAGCCCTGGGTCCTTCCCCAAGTGACATAAATATGTAGCCTCGGTTTCCCGGTGTGTGAAAGGGGGACAATAGTAAGATGTGCTGTACAGGTTTGCAGTGAGGCTTGATGAGAGAAGGCACACATGGGGCTCAGCACATGTCTAGTGTCTTAAGCCCCTGAGAACGGTGGCTGCCGCTGTTAGAATGAAGCAGGAAGGTGAGCCAAGGCCCTCTACACGCACTCACTTGCACAGCGGGGAAGGAAGGGACAGACAGGTGCCCATCAGCCAACTACAGGGGAAGGACAGACACTGGGCCACACGGAAGGGCTGTGTGGGCCCAGTCAGGAGAGCACTGCATGCCTTTGTAGCAGCTGGGACCACCCTCATAGACATGGCTCTTCTTAGAAGATAGCAAGCACCTGTAAATGCCATTGACCTTCCAGCCCCTCCTTACCCTGTCAAAAGCCTCACTAGTTCTGAGCAGGGAGTAGGCACCTGCAGTCCCTTCCCCCGGGGAACCGGACACGAGAGCGAATCTGGTGGATCCCCCACTAGCTCTCCGGTTGTACCCTAAGGACTCTGGAGCCAGACCGCGAGCGTTTGAAATCTGGCTTGCTCGCTGATTTACCTGTGTGATCCTGGGCAAGTTCCTGGACCTCTGTGTCTCGGTTACCCCATCTGCAAAATGGGGATAAAATTCTACCTCCCTCCAGGGCTGCTGCGAGGATTGAAAGTACTATTGTGAGTGAGGCACTTAAAACAGTGCTTGGCTCAGAGAAAACACTACATTAGCATTAGCTGTTAGGATTCTTAATATTTACCCTTATCTCTAAAGACTTCCTCCTCATCCCTGTCACCTGGATGATACCAACTCACTACTTCCACTTCCCTTCAGGTCAAGCCCACCTCGTCCCTTTCCACCTCCCACCTGCTATGGGTCCTGGGACACCGGCCTGTGCAGACCATATCCATGGCTCCCTTGTCCTCATGGCTGAAACCTTGACTAAACTGTAGTCGGGCAGCCTCTTCAGAGACCCTCAGACTCAGGATGGCTATGCCCCTGCCTGCCCCTTGCAAGCTTCGGGGTGGTAAGACTGTGGGCAGCCCCAGGGGACCGCCTGGTCATCGGGGTTTCCCTACACCCTGCCCACACCTCTGTAACAGACCCTTTGTTTGATTTTACTCCAAACTTTGTGCGTCATCTGTTCCCTGCCTGGACCTGACTCATACCGACACCAGCATCCTCTGGGTCCTTGCTGTCCTCTATGGACACTGCTCAAAGCACCAAGAGCACTTTTTTTTGGTTTGTAATGACCCTTCTGGCAGGACCTTATCGTTTTTCTTTGCATCCCCCTGCCAAGCTCAGCGCTTGGTACGCTTGTGTGCTAAGAGAAGGCTTCAGAATGAATTAAACGGAAGGACAAATTATTAAAATAATGAGTAAGAAAGAGGGAAATCCCTGCTGAAACGGCCAGGGATTAAAAAAAAAAAAAAAACAAAAAACAAAATTCAGAGAAGGAACATTCAGTCCCAAGTCAATGGAGGAAACCTACAATTACTTAGGACACACCAAGTATTTCTTGAAACCACAGTTAAACTAACTGCCAGACGTACAGGGAGATTCTTCCTCCTCATGTAGAGGACATTTTCCCAAGTTGGCAAAGCCCCATTCTCTCTGCGTGCACGGAGAAGCCTGCTCGTCACATGGCAAAGATTTGCTTACAAATTATTAAACTGCGCTTTTAAAATTTTTTTCTAACACACCTCCTTCTTTTTGGCGAGGGGCTGCTTTAAGGGAAGAAGTGAGTTAACATTTATGGAACACTGACTTCCAGGCTTGGACCTTGGTGCTCATGAACTCACGAGCATGTACCCCTTCAGCACAATCTATCAGGAGGAAATAGCGTTATCTCTTTCGGAAGAGGAAAACGAGGCTCAGAGAGGTAAGGCAGCTTCCCCAAAGTCACAGAGATGACCCCATGCTCTTTCCATGACTCCACACTATCTCCAAAGAATCTTCTAATCCCGCTGGGTTTTTGACAGGTAGTCCTGAGACTCATGCACCAGATCTATGGTCCTCCCGAAGCCTCTGTTTGCAGGAAAATCGGAACTACAATGTTTCGAGGCATCCAAAACTCTACCTCTATACCCACTGGTGTGCACCTGCCTTTTACAGGACTCAATGCGAATGTGTTCTTTTCTGTGAGTGCTGGGTGAAGGAGGGGAGAAGGAAACTCTGTCTGGAATGGGAACTATTTTATCTGATGCATTAATGAGTTGAGCAGAACCCAAAGCATTTAAAGGCAGATGCACTTTGCCATCACTCGTCAGTCACAGCTTCCCGACGCAAAGGAATTCCAGCCAAAGAAAAGGTCCCTTTGTCTGGAAGTGTAACTGGTCCACGGCCAGAGACAAAGGGTCCAGTTTCAATCGGAATCCAAATAACGATTAACAGCCTTTTCATTCAACAGCCTGAAGAACTGTTTCCAAAGCAGAACTTTCTGTGAAGCTGCTACCCGCCCCTGCTTCTGAGTCAGCTCAGGGACATAAGGCCTGGAAGAGGACCCACTTTCATTAAGGCTGGAGCCGCAGTGCCTGGTCAGGACCCGGGTCACTCAAACTGCCCTGCTCTTGGGGCATTCTCACAGGTGACACGTTAGCCAGGGCAGATCTTATCTCCCCTCCTGCACAGAGGTAGGAAGGCTTCATGGCAATTAGAAGGCTGGAAATTGGAAAGTCACTCGAAGATTACATTTTAAGTCTGAATCTTATCTGACTAGCTAGCTGACTTTTAGATAAAATGTGGTTATCGGTTTTCTCCTAGGGAAAACTACAAGGTAATTTGGGCTCCTTTTTTAGGTCTTTCCTCTTTCCGCCTCAGCACGGCCCACGTCCCTAGGTTATGGACACTTTCAAGGAAGAGTAATTAACACATTGGCACAAACTACTCAGGAAAGCCAAGAAACCTGGGTGAGCAGCACAGCGTAGGGGACGCTTAGCCTAGGCACACCCAGGTCACAGTCCTAGTTCTGTCCCTCCCCTCCTACTAATGTTTGACTTTGGACAGTCAATTTAATTGACCCTCCTAGCCTCAGTTTCTTTGTCTGTAAGATGGGGCACCGATTGCTACCTTTTGGCAGTTTATGAAGTTAAACGTATACAGAGTGATTCTAGCAACACACAGTGGGAGCTTGGTTAATGGTAGTAATTTCTATACTTATTACCCTGATACATTTCCCCTTAGACTATGTGCTTTTTTATACTGTCCTCTGGCTTATGCGTCAGTCTATTTATCTCTAAGATGGGGATGAAGAATTTATTTAGTTTGATCTCCCGAAGTGCAGGGGTTGACTACGCCCCTGACATTTGGTAAAGCTCTCATCCGCAGAAATCTGTATCTTCTGGAGGGGGCAAGAGTGATATGAAGCAGTGTCAAGGGCAGGGACCTTGATTCACCCAGGTGTCAGAGGTAAGGAATCCAGGTGACGGGGGAGGGACAGCAAGAGATCATGATGAAGGGAGGCTACTGAAGGATGGACTCCTATCACGCTGGAGCTGGAGCTGTAGGCAGGGTCCAATCCCCTCTATTTCCCTTCCCTTGCTCTGCCCTGGTGCCTGGCCATCCTGGGGTGGGGGGATGCCCATCTCCAGGAGACACCAGGGGAGAAGGGACAAGAGGCATGACAGCACCAGTTCCAGAGGGACAGCAGTCCAGGGAAGGCTCTGTGATACAAGCAAGCCTCCTGCCAACGGGGTCCCTTTCTTGAACGCTGAGGGATCAGCAGCGGGGATCCTGCTCTGCTGTGTTCCTATCACAAAGGGACCAGCCCATGCTTCTGGATTTTCCTGATATGTGTCATAAGCTATGAAAGAATCACAGGATCTTGGGGTCTCAGGGCTCAAATTCCCATCTGCAGCCAGACCCCAGTTCCCACAGAGCAGCTGGGCTCAGAATTCTTTCTTCAAGACAGCTTCCCCATCACTTCCTCCAGAGCGCTTGCCCTGCCCGGTCCCAGGTCCAAACCAGGGTGAGGTGTCCTACTATGTTTCCGTGACACTCGGTGCTTTTCTCACTCTCAGCTCTTGCCACACAATATTTGCACAGTGGTTTGTCCTTTTCAATAGACTCTGAGCTCTCTGGGGGCAGGAATCCTGTCTTACCCATCTCTGCATCTTCAATATTCCCCACAAGTGTGCATCCGAAGAGGTGCTCATACTGTTCCGTAAAGGCTTAAATTATGTCCTAGCCCTTGCCGACCCCTGTCATTTCTCAGGATCATTCAAAAGATGCCTTCACAGAGAAGTCACTTTCTCCATCATGGCTACAGACACTTCACAGTGATCTTAAGAAACAAGAATACATTTTAACCTAACTACGCAAAATAATTTGGCACGTCACTTGTACCCTGCTATCTCCAACCCTGTCCGGTTCTTAGCCGGGCATATTTGCTGCCAAGCCCAAAGTGACCTCCTCTGTTCCTCCTCGGACTTACCTGTAATGTCTGCATGCATCTGCACAAAAAGGGGATTCTTGCTCAGGCCTCCACACAGGAAAAGAGTGCTGAGAGAGTGCCCTGCCGCCTCCAGGGCCTCTATGATGAGGCGGGTCCCAAACTTAAAGGGAAAAAGCAGAAGAAAGCATCAGGAGAGCAGCAGCACAAAGAAAAGCTCTGGAACATTTACTAAGTGTCCACCCAGCACCAGACAGACACCACACTGAGAGCTTTACATGCCCTGTCTCGGAGCGCTGAGACGCCGGGAGACTGTGTCGCTTCTGATCACACGGCGAATGAAGTCACAGAGTGGGAATTCCAATGGGGGCCTGATTCCCAAACCTGCTTAATTACTATACCATTCGCTTCCATCAGTAGTTACACGACATTGACAAAAACAGCTGATGGTGCTACCACAGTCCACCAGAACCCACACGTCATGGGTGTTTGCTGCGGCCCCCGATGCTCTAGCAGAAACGAAGCATGGAGTGACTGGCTGGTGGTCTGTGGGTCAGGCTTCCTTCCCTGGATAGGAACTGAAGAGGTTGGTGCTTTGGAAAAGGACACCAATAAAATCAGCAGCAGAAACATGAGAAGAGAGCTCTAGCTGCATGAAGATGAGAGTAAGACTTCAGGCTGGCAAAGGGCTGACCTGTCCTTTATTCTCACTGGAAGCCAGGCAGCGGTTCTCCAATGACAGTTCTGGAGCCCGCGGCCTGGGACGAGGTGGGAATCCCGTGCTCTGGTTTGTTCATGGCTTCACAGTGCTTCATTTCAGCCCTCATGTGCTAGGATCTCCCCAAAATGTGTTATGCTCCTCATCTTGCTAAGTTTACTAAACTCAGTACAAATCGCTGATGCTTGAGAAAAGGACAGTGCTGTGGGGTCATCAGGGTGAATGCCAACATACGATTCTTTAGTTTTAACTAGGATACATGAAGAGCTAAAAATCAGTTTATTTAGAGGTTCAAAAACTGGAAGTTCATGAGTCATCATTTATTTGGGGTCAGGATTCAAAACAAAAAGGTGGAGTGTGACATGACTTTGTGAGGCAGCCACATGGCAATGGTTGAGAAAGTGGCTCTGGAGGGAAATGAGAGAGGAATGGTTTTTTGATGGTGAGAGAGAGCCCTCGAGATGTTTAGAGAGCGATTAACTCTGAGGGATGACACAGTCCCAGGTGTGGACAAGGGGGTGAGTTGACGAAGCAGAGGGAGGAGAAGGTCAGGGAACGTAAGAAGGTCAAGGATCTAGGAGGCCACAGATGGGACAGCCACCAAGAAGGCAGGGTTAGGGCTGGAGAGAAAACTGTGAGGTGGTATCCTGCATGTTGCTGGGAAGCTGGTACCCAAGTGTGTAGAGAAGAAGAAGGCAGTTTAGCATGAGGGCATGCCCTATCAGAGGAATAACCAAAGTAAAGGAAGAGGGTTTGGGAAGTGGCCAGGATGTCCCTCTGACCCCCAGGGGTGGGATGCAGGGCGAGGGAAGCCTCTTTTGACAAGGCAGTCTGGAGAGCTGTCTTCCTTGTGTCTGGCGGTGTCTCTGGGAGAGGGAGTGGCTAGAAGGGGGGTGGGGCATGGGGCATGAAATCCTGAATGCTGTGTAGTAAATTAGGAGAGACGGGGGCAGTTCAGGAGCAAAAGCTCAGCAGTTCCAGCCCAGGGGCCCTCAGCTCTTCGTGAATCTGGCAAGAATATGGATTAGGTGAAACTTGGGCCTCCAAAAATAATCCACAGATGTAGTGTGTTAAAAAAAAATTAAAACATGTTGTACTGTATAAGGCCAGATCCTGCTTATTGCATGTGGCTGATTACCCCCAGATGTTCTTTCTTAAGCTTTTGGGGGGTCATGAACCCTCTTGAGAATATGATAAAACCTACTGACCTTTCCAGAAAAAAAGCCACTTACAAAATAGTATTATGAATGATTTTAGAAGGTCGACAGATGCCCTTACGTCCACCATGGATCATTTGGTGTCTGTGGATTCCAGGACACTCTAGTCTAATCAAGGGGCATGAGCCTGTAGTAGTTAAGAACATGGCTTTTGAATTCAAGAAACCTAGGTTGGGGTTAAGACATTTCACCTACCTCTTGAATCAAACTGTATGGAACCTAAGACTCAATTCCCACTTTTTAAAAAGGAATAGTAACATCACATTCATTTATCTTAAAACTCTACAAATTGTCAGAAATGTTAACACGCAAGTAACATTTTTTTTATTATGGTCTTAGATTCGATGAAATACAGTAATACTTATTTGCAAGGTTGCTGCTATAGACAGCGTATGCACAACTCACACAAGGGTGTCGGGTACATGGCAGGTGTTTGGACACGAGCGCTATCTTGGTTATTAGCTATACTCGAGGTGCTCTGCTACGCATTTTGATGTCGTCTCCAATCTTATGACAAACTCAAAAACTGCACCTTGTTATCCCCATGTAGGAGTTCTATGACTTGCCTGAGGGTTTGTGTTGGGGGAGGACAGCTTCCCCCCAACATGCATGAAACTACCATGCAAAATTGGTATGTCTGATACTTCTGAAACCAGAGAAGTGTGGTTCATGTGATTAGCGGGCCAGAGCCGAGGGTAACACAAAGCACATTCCCTTGGGAAAAGGCAAGAAAGTATCTGCACAAGAGGCACTCCCTTGGGAGGGGCTGTGACAGCCTTGCCTCTCCCCCATGTGGCATTGTTGGCTGGAATTTCCCACTCAGTCAGTAACAGGGCATTCCCTTCGGGTGTCCCAGGCTCCACTCTGTGAAATGTCCCACCCTCCTTAAATGCCCTGCCACGGGGCTTTGTGCTAAAATGATTTTGTGCTCACCTTTCTGGAAAAAATGTTTTCACAGAGAAATTTAAATTAAAATCAGGCTAGTCCACTGGGAATGTACAGAACCAAATGCAAATCGAGAGACTTCAAATGCAAATAGTACTTTTTAAGGGTCTATTCTGAAAAGAAAACTATAGATGAACAGGCTATGGATAAACTGGTTGTTTGACAAGTCTTTCAATTCAGTGTGATCAAGAGAGAATTTTACTTCATGGAGAGTTTCGCACAGTCCCAAGTTAACTTCATTACAATATCGCTTTCATTCTATTCCTACAAAATACCAACCACATCTATTCACAACATATAGATGCTAGGGCAATATTCAGAGCTAATGAAACAAAAAAACCATTTTTTTCCCCAAGTTGAACATCATGGGAAAATATCTGTTATCAGAATACTTCTTTGAAATGCACATTTCTGCCTGAAAGATCGGCATACTGTCTTACCTTTGCAAAACAGACTGAACTACTCACAATTCAGTTGACCCTACAATGAAACCTTATTAAAAAAAAAAAAAAAAAAAAAAGGTCTTAAATTTCCTTCCCTTTGCGGTATTATAAAGGTCATTAAGGCGATGGACAGAATAAATATGATAGCTTTTAATACATGTACAACCCACTGAATACAAGATTGATTTTCCAACTGTGTGGTATTTGGGAAAATGTAGCTGGCTGGCTCCACCCAGCCCGCATTATATTTAACCTCATTTACACGGAATGGGGGGTGCCTCTGTGAGGCGATCCTGGCCAAAATAACAAAGTTTGCTAAGATGTGTAAAATAAAAACTGGCCATAGAAATGCCTGGAAGCTTATTTCCTCCATGTAGCATTTATAAGCATATCAAAAAGCAAATGCAGGTTGGGAGAGTGGAAAGAGCAGAAGATCGGGAGCGAGACAGACACTTCTCAGGCTCCACATGTGACTCTACTGAGCACTAGCTTTCTGACCTCGCAAAGTGCTTTTTCCTGTCTGTGAAATGAGGACAAGCTCGCCTACTTACAGGGTAGCTGTCCTAGGCCACAGGTGGGTGGGTGGTACTCTGGTGCCTGGCACAGCTAGTGGGTGTCGAGGAAAGGCAATGGTCATTATCATCACGTGATGGTGCCCCTGGGTCTGCCTCTCGGCATGTACTCAGAGGACGAGCAACACACAGCTCAGATTTTCCGTTTCAACGTGGTCATTTTATTCCACTCAAACACTTTCATGCAATGGCACTGTTGGATCAGAAAACCAAAGTTCCTCAATACTCCATATAGCTACTTTTATTTTAGAAAGCCGGGGCCACCAATCCCAGCTCTGCTACTCGGTAAGCTACATGAAACTGAGCAAGTTAAGTGGTCTTGCTTAAGTGTAGGTTTCAAACCTGCGGAATGGGGATTCTAAGACCTAGTTCATTAGGTTGAGTCACATGATGTTTGTAAATATTTAGCACAGTGCCTGGCACATAATAACCCAAAACTAAATTATTCATCATGATTATCATTATTACCATCAAATAGGATCACTAAATAACTGTCTTGACGACTGATGCCCATTATTCTCCTTCATGTTCATTTTACTATTCACTCCCTCCATTTTGACAGGTACCAGAATTACCTGTTTTTGACCAAGGTCCCATAAGTAAGACCAGCTGATCGATGCCACTGAACTAGCCAAGCTATTAAATCAATGACAGTTGCTTCAGGAAGATAGTCAAACTGGCACATAAATAAACTAAAAGGACTGTTTCATCCAATCCGGTTGGCCTGGGGCATATAAGACTGTATGTTCTTAGTGGTTGGAAAGCTCTACTCTCTCATCATAGCTACATGGACAAATGGGGACATGAGAAAAGCACTTCTGTTAGTGATATGGATATATGGAAAAAATGTATGCAGTTCTATTATTTGAAGGAATAAGGTTATGGAAGTGGTATATGGAGAAACAAAATAACTGAGCGGCATATAAATATGTCCACATAACAGGAACCAGGAAACTTTCTGTGTGTCTCTGAAAAATAAATTTTGAATCAGAATTTACTGGCCTGATTTTTCCTTTCTGTTGGTCCAGGTTCTCTTACCAGAGTGGCTAAGCCTCGCTTGATTAGCTATAATTTTGGGGGTTCCTCCCAGCTCTGAAACTCAGAAAGCCATGACCTGCTCTCCAAAATGCACTTCCTAACATGATCACCTCTGGGAGAATAAGAGTCCTTAGAGAATGATGTTTGAGCCTTTAGGAGTTTGTTTTCACTTTGGATTCATCTTCAGCATAGGAGTTCCTAACACTTTAAATTCTCCCCTCCTCTCCTTAACCATCTGAACCTCTTGCTGAAGCTGCTAATGACCTAAAAACAAACACTTCCAAGTTCTAAGGCTGCTTACTATTTAGAGGAACCCTATAATGAATCCTTTTGCGAAGGGAACAATGTCATGTGTTTCATAAGTGTGCACATTCTTTAACATCAGCTTTTCTTAATGCAAGCATACATGGCATCTGCTTCTATTTAATTGAGTTTGGAAGACAAGTTACATACATAACAACTATGATGCTCAAAGGCTTGAGCTCCTTTCAGCTTTCAGCCATGTGAAGTGATTAGTGAAGCAGGTGAAGAACTTCATCAAGATTTCCTTCCTAAAAGACACGCATCTCTTTTTGGCAAGCTCCCTTTTAATTAACAATCTCTGTCGCAAAAAGCACATGATGTATCTTGGAGGAGCATGCGGTCTAAAGTTTATTGATAGCCCTCGCTCTCTTTAAAAATGGCATTAAAGGGTCTTACAGCAATGGCTTGAACTGTGGCCAGGTAGAGAATGGCAAGATCATCGAGGTCCTGAGACAGTTTCAACCCGGTGACCTGGAGGGATGAAGAAAAGAAAAGAAAGAGATGGCCAAAAGGAGCTGCCATGGATAGAGATAGTTCCCATGAAACACGTTCAGATGTGTTTTCTTGCCCAAACAAGTTCATATGCAAATCCCCTTTTTGTGAGCTGAACGTGAAATGACTACCAAACTGTTTAATCTCCAGACCTGGGAAAAACTATCATTTCTTCTCTAAAAGAAAGTGCCCTGCCTTGTATTAAACAAAAACAAAACAAATGCCATACGGAAATTGTGTTTGATATTCCTTAGCATGGAATTAAGTCTTTCTTCTTCTTTAAAAAAAAATGTTCTTTTATTATAAACACCCATTTTCTTCGGCTTAGAGAAATCAACATGGAACAGTGGCATTCTAGTAAAAGATGATCTTATTCTGAGCTTGCTGTTGTCAGAATTCAGTGTAAAAGCATCGAGGGGGTATTCAGAGTAAAATAATATGTCTCCTATAAATGTTATACCTACTAGGGGATAATTTACAATCTGTGGTTTGCAAGGGAATCCCATTAAAGTCAATCGGAACCACATGCTTATATGGAGTATGTCAATTTCTGAGAGATTCCAGAACTGAACAGGATGCTAAATGTAGATGCCTTCAAGACTTGTTCAACAGTCCCTCCTTCACACTTCCCATTCATTAACATCTTCTCTTGGGATATTTCTAGAGGGTGAAAAACTGCGGGGTTCTTCAAGCCTACTCTGAAGTTTGTGGATATCGATACCAGAATTTGCTCTGTATTTTCACATTACAAAATTAATCAACGTAACATAGGTTTACTCAGAGCCTACGGTGTGTATGATCTTGAGTGCAATGAGGTGGCGACATTAAAAGAGGAGAGCTGAGCAGTCTCCCCAGGTCCTTTTCCTTCGTCTCTCCAGTCCCCTTTAATTACCCTCTCCAGACTGCCCTCTGAGCCAGGACTAAGGGGCCGTATTGACCTGTTGCAGGGCAGACTCCATTCTGTCACCGAAACCAGAGACCTGAGGGCACTCTCCCCTGACTTTTCCTTTCTTCTCGGATTTACACAGTCTCCCAAGTCGTGTCCATTTATCTCCCAAATCTTTCACGAGTCCATCCCTTCTCTTCGTCCCGTTGCTCACTTCTTCAATCCAGGCCACCATTTTGTAAGTACTTGTGCTGACATACAAACCTGATCAGGTTACTCCCTGTTACAAATTGTCCACTGACCTCATTTCGAGGCAGAGATGCCTATGCTGTTTTATGTGCTCCCTCTTTGGCTTGCCCCTGCTTACTTCTCTAGCATCTGTACATGTCCTTCCTCACTTAGTATTCTCTGCTCTAGCTATTCTGACTACTCACTGAAGTCTGTTGATGCAGGCATTATCGGATTCAAGTAGAGCTACCTGCTAATGGTTTCTCTTGCCAAACAATTGGGTGACCAGTTGAGAATTTGAGCTTTGATTTTAACACACGGGAACATGAAGATCTGAACGAGAGACTAGAGGGGAATTCTGGGTATGCATCTTCCCAAGCCAATAACTCGAGTGTGAAGGAACATCCCTTGTAAAGTTCCCCAGAGACCTAAACACATAGTAAAAACACTGGCAGTAAAGGAGAACATGAACACTGCTGATGTTATAGAAGTTCACTTCATAATGTGTGTAAGGAAATAACATGCCCCAGGGAACACATACAATGGAAACCAGAACCTAGCTGTTCTGACAGACTACCTGTGATACTCACACAGTATCTCCAATGCCTAGCACTATGTCTGGCACATAGTAGGTACTAAATTACGATCTGCTGAATGTGTGAATTAATGACAATGCCTTTTCCCTTTGTATACCACTGTCTTTCCTAACATCCTAGCCTTTTGTGTCTAATTACGCGATTACGGGAGGATAATATTTACCACCTCAGCTCCTCATATATTCATAGAGGGGAGGGCCATTTACTCCATGCCCCAAGAAAGAAGAGTGGAAGATCACTTCTAGTTGCTCATTCCAGGCTTTCACCCCACCCCACCCCACCCCACTTCACCGCCCAGACTCGACACTTAGCTTCCCTCATCACAGTGGCTTAGAGGAGATCATCGGGGTAAAAGAGCAGCCCATTGCTCATATGGAACCTTTGTGTGAATTAGAAAAAGGTGCCCCCTCCAGGCAGACTAAATGCAAAAGGCATCCCATTTGGGAGAATAAATTATAAAAAGGAGAAGAGTGGGCAGGATTTCAGCCCTGTCGTATGTCCCTGCAGCCAAATACCTCATGTCATAGACCAGCACTGTATCACATGATGATCCTGGATAAAGATCGCTCATCATGAATGGTCTCTCTTTTCTCTACTGGCCTGGCCTCAACAGCATCTGTGCAGCTTACCTACTGGGAAAGCCAACTGGGACAAGGCCTAGAGCGGCCTTCCAGAACCAGTCCAGGAGGCACGCTACCTCTGGCTCCTCTCTCTGGTCATCAATGTGAATGAAGCTGTGACCCTTTGTGTGACTGGGTTATGTGCATGCTTGGCAGACTCACATCTCCCCGTAGGTGGGTCCTGAAGACCAGATTTGGGTACAGTGTGATGGGGTGGGGAATAAATCTGACTTTGGATATGAGATACATTCTGCTATTAATTAACTAGGAACCCTATTGCTGTGTATGACATTTATAATGTAACTGGTTCTTATATCCTTCTTGATTAGCAAAAACCCGTAAGACAGGATGGATGCAATATCACCAGATTTCATTTTCTTTTTTCTTTTTTAGTTTTCTAGGTACACTCCACACCTGGTGTGTAGCCCAGTGTGGGCTTTAACTCACGACCCTGAGATCGAGACCTGAGCTGAGATCAAGAGCCGGACGTTCAACCGATGGAGCCACCCAGGTTCCCCCAGATTTTATTTTCTTATCCTGCAGTAAATAATTGTAAGACTTTCCCCACAGTATTAATATTCAAGCAACAAAAGTATCATGGCCCCTTGTCTAAATGTCTAGTGCC
This sequence comes from Panthera pardus, assembly GCF_024362965.1. Lineage (NCBI taxonomy): Eukaryota > Metazoa > Chordata > Mammalia > Carnivora > Felidae > Panthera > Panthera pardus. Next base: position 58,325,605 of record NW_026526666.1, read on the forward strand.
CCCAGAGCTCAGAAATCATAGGGGAGAAGAGAGAAGATAGTTTCTTTTCTCCAGAAACTGAGAATGAGATCATGTAAATGAGCACTAAATTTAACTCCTAAGCTTGCTAGTAGCTCTGGCAAAAGGAACACCACACGGGTGACATAGCGTTTCTTTTTATGATAAATAAAACATACCTGTATTTCAAGGAAGAAAACATTATTATTTTAAGGAAGAAGGTACTCAGCAACGAATGGGACTAAGCAAGCACAGCTCTCCCACTCCATCTCCAACATCACCAGGGCCAGGGAGTTGAAACGCGACTCAGTGAAAGACATTTCTCTCTAAAGAAGTTACTGTGGTCTGGGGCCCTGCTTGCTTGACATCTCATCTGATAAGCAGATGGAGACTCCAGAAGGGCCCGTCATCATGAATTCCATTTGATTTCTCTCTCAAATACTAGGGACTTCAACCATGCCTTGGCGAAAGTCAAATGGCTGTTGACCCTAAGGAGTGCCTGCTATGTGGACCACTCAGGAGGCTACAGAGGCCTGTCAGGGAGCCAGCCTGGTAGGGAAGTGGCAGCAGTAGCCCAGGAATGCCAGGGACGTCCTGGGGGGAGGTGCAGCTTTATAACCAGTGAGAAAGCTGAGACGTGACAGATGAGCAGATATCCCTATCTGAGGGCTGAATCGTTCCATCAATAAGGGGAAGTAGGAAGAAAGCATAAGTGGAAGGAGTGTGTTTCTAGAAGATGTGCATGTGCCTATTTTGAATGTTTGGGCAAGACAGTGAAATGTGTGGGGAAGCCCCATGGGAGAGTTGCACTGGTAAGCACATTTTATTTATTTTGCCATTGTGTAACAAGGAGAACTGTAAGAGAAAACTTTTATAATTAATATTTAGAGATGTGTGAAAGCTGCATATGGTGGCTAAAGAGATGCAAACTACGGCTGATAACTTCAACATCCTAGATGATGGTTATAAAATGCTTATGTGGAATTTCTGAGCTTAGAAGACAAGTGTGGGTGAATGGAAAGAAGACAAGCTATGGAGGAAGACACCTGGGTTCGGATCTTGACATTTCCCCAGCTGGCTGCACAACGGAGTATTTGGTGACCTTTCTGAAGCCTATTCATGAAGTAGGAATAATGATACCTCAAGGCATTTTTGTGAAGATTAAAAATCATTTGCAAAGTATCTTACATTTTCAGGAAGCTATACTGAGTCTACAAGAGCTAAACCGTTGGGATGCCAATGACACGTAGCGTTGATTTTCTTTTTCTTTCTCTTACTAAATGTTTGTTCTCTTTATCTTAAATGCACGAAGGGTTCAATCCCATTCATTAATTGGAGTAGGGCAACAAAACATCTCCTTTAACATGGTATGGGTACCCCTAGGGTATTAATGAGGGGTACTGAAGACTAGTGCACAACCACCGTGGGGAAGACAGGGCAGAATGCATGTTCATCATCATCAGCATGAGGATCATAATGTTAAAGATATGGACATCCAGGAGTGTGGACAAACAGCATGCCCCTGATGAGGGCCCACGAGTAGGATGATGAGGGACTCACTGCAAGGACTCCTTGGAGAAGTCCTAGTCCTTATCAACCTACACACCTTCACTCACTATGTAAATAGTAAGGACAGATGAATTTCACCATAGACTCCACCTGAAGTCTTGCTGCCACTTAGGAGCTGTGAGACCTTGAGCACGCCTCATCTTTTCCTGGGATCCTCGCTGAATGCAGACTTCCTGAGCTCCAACTCCAGATTTCCCAAATCTTTGGTGTGGGCCCAGCAATTTGCATTTCAGCAAGGTCATATTGTACAATAAATTGTGGGAATAAGTGTCCTTAACCTTGGCATTGTGAATTAAAGGTTGAAAGGCGTTAAAATCGTCGAAATTGTTCAAAAAAAGATAGTAGTAATTCAGTTAGCTAATTTTTTTTCCTTCTTAGTGATTTTAAAGGAATTAGTTATATATGTTAGTAAGAAAGAAAAAAAATCTTGGAAATAGATTTTCAAGAGGTCTCTAAAGATTACAAAGACAAGAAAACAGGATCCCCAGTCCTGAGGTTTTCTAGGGTCATCAGAGCTTGATGGAGTATCCAAGGCTCAGGGGAATTGGTTGAAAGCTTTTGAGAAAACAAAGGAACAGCAAAAATGCCCTGTTGGCTCAGTCAATAATAAGGGTAGAGCTGATGGACAGACAACAGGGAAATGAGAAGGATCAGAGAAAAATGTATAGAAAACCTCTGGAGAGAGGACAGAGATTGGAGAACAGGTCTGAAATAATCAGCAGCCTGAAAGGGAAAGGGCACAAACGTCCCAGAGGTTTCAGTTAGCATCAGGAATCGAGGATGACACTTGGCATCGCCCAAAACTCACCCAGATTTGGGAAATGCAGATAAATGTGTTAACAAAACACAACGTGTTAACAACTCTGAAGATGTTCCCAAGATTCCCATCCTGCAGTTACTCAATCAGACACTAATCTAGGCACTGCTGTAAAGGGACTTTGTAGATGGAACTGGTTACTAGCCAGATGACCTTAAAATACAGAAATTATCCTGGATTATGCAGTATAAACTCAGTGTAATCATGTGAGCCCGTAAAAGCAGAAGAGTCAGTCAAGTGACAGAGTAGGAAGCAGAAGAAATGAGGCAGAAATGGAAACCGGGGAGATTCAAAGGATGAGAAGGACATGATCTGCCATTGGTGGCTTTGAAGATGGGTGAGGGGGGCAATGAGTCAAGAAATGCAGGTGGTCTTTAGAAGCTGAGGACCCCTGGCTGACGGTCAGCCAGGATATAGGAACCTCAGTCCCACAACTGCGTGGAGCTCAAACTGGCCAACAATTTGAATGAATTTGGTAGATTATTCCCAGAGCCTCCAGATATGAGACTTTGGTTCTGGTCTTGCGAAAATTGGAGCAAAGAAACAAGCTGAGCCAGCCCAGGCTTCTCACCCACAGAACTGCGAGATAAGAAATTTAAGCCTCTAAGTTTGTGGTAATTTATTCAAGCAGCAACAGACAACCGATAAACTCATGAAGCCTAGACTGACATTCTCCCTTACAGCCTTATTCTGTTGGTGAACCCTACGTGACACACTAGTTTGTTTGCCAGGCCCCAGATACACCAGGCACTTCACATCTTTGTCTGCTTCTGGTGCTCTAAATCCAAGCCATTTTTAAAAAAAAAAATTTTTAACGTTTATTTATTTTTGAGACAGAGAGAGAGACAGAGTATGAGTGGGGGAGGGGCAGAGAGAGAGGGAGACACAGAATCATAAACAGGCTCCAGGCTCTGAGCTGGCAGCACAGAGCCTGACGCGGGGCTCGAACTCACGGACCGTGAGATCATGACCTGAGCCGAAGTCGGATGCTTAACTGACCAAGCCACCCAGGCGCCCTAATCCAAGCCATTTTAATGTACTCATGCACCAGTATCCCAAAGCTGTTCTGGTCAACTGTCCAGGTCCTTAATTGGTGTCATTCAGCCTGTCTTGATTTACATACTAATGATTTACATACTGATTTGGATCCCATCCTTGGTCCCCTGGCCTTACATCTTTCTCATTGTTTGTTTGTTGGATATTCCTAGCGGGTTTCTACCCAATTCACTCCTCGGTCTTCTATTAAGCCATACTACCTTGGGAAGGACTCTTATTTGTAATTCATATTCCTCTTGCCTCCCTCTCCTGGGTTTTACTTGTTGCTTGGTATAGTTAGGGAAGAGAGCACTAAGAAAATAAAGTCTGAATCTGTGACATAAATTTAAAAAAATTACTCAAATGAGAAAATATGGCAGACACACTGAAAACAGAGTGGGAATACGAAAACACAAAAACTTAATTTTTTTCTTTAAAAACATTTTTTTCCTTAAAACATTTTTTTTTCCTCCCAATGGATATCAGGGGTCTCAATCTGAACACACCAGGTTTCTAATATCACTTCTGTTTTTTCCCCCTCTAGGAAAAAAATAGCTGTGATTCTCTGAAACTTAGAGAGAGAGACAGAGAGAGAGAGAGAGAGCGAGCATGAGCAGGGGAGAGGGGCAGAGGAAGACAGAATCTTAAGCAGGCTTCACGCTCAGCACGGAGCTCAACACAGGGCTCGATCCCACAACCCTGGGATTGTGACCTGAGCTGAAATTAAGAGTCTGACGCTCAACCTACTGAGCCACCCAGGCACCCCATCTCCGTCCTTTTAAATCGGGCAATGACATTGTCGGGCAGGGCTGTGAGAAATGCTGGTGATGATGCATGTAAAGCATCTGTCATGGTGCCTGACATGCTACAGTCCTGGAGAAAATGATATCTATCACAAAACAAAATACGAGCTGCTAAACTAGATACCTCAATAAGAAAATGCGTTATCAGAAAACCAGCTAGGTGATACTTAGGATATTAAGCTTTGTTATACGACTCAATTTGTCATAGGCAAAAATATGTAAAAACAAAACAAAACAAAACAAAAACAGTGAGATGAACCGGCATTAAATTGTAACAAAATCATCAACAAACCCATGTCAAAGAATGCACATCTCTGCAAGCCTGATAAATGTTATCAGTCACGAGCTGCTTGAATTAGCCCATGAGCTTCCAGGTCTGGCATCCTCCTCCCCATCAGAGGAAGCCACTGGGAGACAGCCTGTGGCTCCTCCTGAGATCTTGCAAAGCCTCATCTGCATTGCTGACTCCATCCACATCGGACACTGTTTAGCAAGGTCCGTCTCTAGCTGGGGTTCCGTCCTCTGGGAACCGGCTAAGATCTTACAACGCGTCTTCCCTTTCTCTGTCTCGGTTTTTCACATGCACACTTGCTCTGGGCTTGCTTTGAAGAGCCGTTGGAGCAGGACTCAACCTCTCCAGCAGTTTGAGCAGCATATGGTCTTATGTTAGAAATCACAGCTCTTCAAAGCACGAGAAAATAACTTTCCGTTCTGGGTAGCGCTGTTCTTGCAAAAGGAAGCAGAGAAAACACGTTTCAACCACTGGGGGATATGGTGTTTTCATGGCCTGATAGGCTTCTGACATGACTTGCTTCTTTGATTACATTTGATGAATTGACTTCTTGGATATTTCAGGAAAAGAATGTTTTAAAAAGCGCCAAAACAAAGAGGTAGTATTAATTTGAGAATAGAAACTAGTCATATATACCGAGACGCATGCCCTCTTTCTAAATTCCTCCAGCACTAAAGTTTTGTAAGGCACACAAAATTTGAGTGTTTCCTGCTGTGGTTAAGGGAAGTGAAGCCTAAGGACTTATGTAGAGAAAAGACTAATCTCTGTACAGTATGAAATGTGGCTTCTGTGAGGACCAAGTGACTGTTTGCCTTCACCAGCTGGTCGTGCACAGCCGATGACCTCCGTGGCTGCTGAGTCCAGATGGTCCCTGGGCTGAGGGGGATGGCTCATGACTGGCTACTTGGCATCCAAAGGCTACACTTAGAATCCTGCTATCATCTTCTAACACGCAGATAAGGGCCACTGAGCAGAAGCCACAGGTTCCGAAGTATTTGCTGGTGTTGTCTGTCCACTATGTGATAGTCTCCCCCTTGTTGATTCTGACAATCATCCCCTAAGGAAGCCTGTCCCACTTACTGATGAGCAGACTGACCTCACAGAGCTAATGTCAAAGGTCACACAGCTGGTACATTTTCAAGGCAGGATGCCAATGCAGATCTGACTTTGATCCCTGGGCTCCCTTTACTGTTTCACAGGGGTAAAAACTCTCCAACCAAACATTTAAAATAAAAACAATCAGGGGTGCCTGGGTGGCTCAGTGGGTCAAGTGTCTGACTTCAGCTCAGATCATGATCTCACAGTTTGTGAGTTCGAGCCCTGTGTAGGGCTCTGTGCTGACAGCTCAGAGTCTGGAACCTGCTTTAGATTCTGTGTCTCCCTTTCTCTGCCCCTCCCCTGTCCATGCTCTGTCTGTCTCTCTCTCTCTCAAAAATAAATACACATTAAAAAATAAAATAAAAACAATCATAAAAACTATCTAAAACAGGCCACCATTCCTGATGATGAATATTTAGCTTCATTTTTCTTGATGCATGACCATGCCACATTTCTTTAAATACAAGCATTTTTTCTTATGTTTTCCTTTTAAAGAACCTAGAGCCATCAGTGTTAAATGCTTTGATACTGATTGCTATGACCCGAGCTTCTGCTCCCTTTACACATCATATGCAGGGCCCTTAACTAATTTATCAAGTGGAAAGGAGAAATATTTACATAGATGTCTACTTGGCCCAGGCACACCATTAAGCTGCCCACATCCCTAGCCTCTACCTCTTTTTAGCCTAGTGCCACAGGTCAGTCACAGAAGGAGAAATGAAGCAGCCATGCACATAGACAGGAGCCAACTGTCACCAGAACAAAAGAAAATGATGTGTTCACACATAAGGGAAGGATCCCTGGGTTATGCCCTGTTCCTACTTCTGAGGGCAGGCAGCTCTAAAGCAGAAGAGTTTATAGCCAGGTCAAAGCAGGAGTGCTGATTACTTCTGAAATCTGAGTCTGTAAGGGTGTGAAGGAAACAAGCACCATTACTGAGGAGAGGAAGAGGTCAGAGCTTAAATCCAAGGGCCAGGGTAAGGACAAACATGGGAGAAAGGAAGAGGGCCAGGTTTCAGAGAAGGGGAGCGAGGACCAGGCTGAGGAGTGTGGTTTGGTATGAAACCACATGTGAGACGGGTGTTAGGACTCCCATCTCACAGTCACTAGTGTATGGTGCAGAGTAAAGAGCTATGAGTTAAGGCAGCCTGTGGGGGTGTGCTTGCTCAAAGTCAGGACTCACATTTTTATTTAGGCAGACCATTTCTTGGCATTATGACTTTAGGCAGGTCACTGTTCATTCGTTCCTTGACAAATAAAGACAGAAATAATTGCTTAGCCATAAGGCAATTATTTGATGCCTGTCTTTGACCTAAAAACACTGCTGAAAATTTTAATGTTTATTTATTTTTTGAGAGACAGAGACAGAGCGTGAGAGAGAGGGAGACACAGAATCTGAAGCAGGCTCCAGGCTCTGAGCTGTCAGCACAGAACCCAACGTGGGGCTCAAACCCACAACTGTGAGATCATGACCTGAGCTGAGGTCGGACGCCTCATCGATTGAGCCATCCAGGCACCCCTAAACACTGCTGAAATTTAAAAAGTAAACAAGCCATAGGTAGTCCCTATCCTCAAATTTTTTTTCTAATAAATGTAAAATATACGCTAGGTCATATGGCAGCTGTGATCTTATTTTCTTTTGTAAAAATTGTTTTTTATTGACTTCAATGCAGGTTTTAATTCTGCTATTCTGTATTTTTAGTTGTCTTTATCATCTCCTTTTTTTTTTTCCTCATTCCACTGGCTTTCCATCTGAGCTCACTTTTCCCCCCACTAAGTTTCTGTCCTATTTCATAGAGATGTGCCTTTAAAAACAAAACAAAAAACAAAAAACAAAAAAAACAACCTACTGAACATGCCGAGTCTTTTTAATATTTTCTTTTGGTTTCAGTAGTAAATACTTCTTTAAGAGGCCTTTCCCTGTGTTCCAATGGTACTTCTTTTTGCTTTGTATGCAACATGTTGTTTTCTAATGGACTCACTTTATTATTTCTTTATTCATTTCAACTAGAGAGCTATACATATTCAGTGCTTCCCAGCAGAGAGTACACATGATTTACTGTCTGCCCCACTCACTGCAACTTGGATATGCCTCTTCAGATCTAAAGCTAGTTGCCAGTTCCCAGAGTCTAGCAGGTTTTTTTTTTTTAATATTTTTAATGTTTATTCATTTTTGAGAGACAAACATACAGAGCATGAGCAGGGGAGGGGCAGAGAGAGAGAGAGATGGGGGGGGAGAGAGAGAGACACAGATTCTAAAGCAGGCTCCAGGCTCTGAGCTGTCAGCACAGAGACTGATGCAGGGCTCGAATTCACGGCGAACCACTGTGAGATCATGACCTTAGCTGAAGTTGGCACTTAACCGACTGAGCCACCGAGGCGTCCCTATTTAAAAAAAAAATTTTTTTTTTTTTAATTAGCAGCTTCTATTTTGGGTAGCTTTGGTGGCCTCACCACTACCCGGTTTTCTACCCTTAGAACAGACAGCAGATGTGCAAACCTATAGCCCTCCTCCAAATTCACAGCTTTTCCTAATGTTGACTCCCATTAACAGAGTTTTACTCGGGATCCTCAGAACGTAGGGCAGCAGCATTCATCCCAGATGGGTCTTCCTGCCCAGCTGGCCTCTTGGGTTGGCAGTTTTCTGATGGATTGAACTGAAAGGGAAGATAAGGTCTGGGGTTGTGGGAGAGTTCTGGGAAATTAAACTCACTGGCTGCTTCCAAAAAAACAAAACACCCTAACCATCAGCAGCAGCATAGAGGGAGGCCTGCCCTGTTCTTAGGCTTAAAGGGACCTTGCGTTATTAAGCCAAGGAGCAGAAGGTAGGTCTAACCTCTTGCAAGGCTAGAGGTTCACTTTGCTTATATGTCATGTATTATGTTTATGAAACAAGTTCCAGCTAGTCTTTTAGATTCTAAAATTCTTCCCAGATTCTCTCTGAGACTGTTGGTGCTGGTGTTGCTAGTTGAACGACATGTTAATTTTCAAAGTCAGTGTGAGTTTATGCCTTTTTTTTTTTTTTTTGCATCCTCACATGTATTTTCAAATGAAGAAGAGGAAGTCTGCATCAGGTCTTACTACCCAAATGCCACATAAAAAAAAAAAAATCATTCAAAGTCCGACATCCACTGAGCGCCTGTTTTGGCTTGCACAGATACCTGCATCACAAGCATCACACTGCGTAATGTTCATGCACACACTCACATGTACGCAATAATCATCTCCCTGGTTTTATGTGAATTTGGGACACCCACAGTTTCTTTTTTTCTTTGTGTTCATAGTAGGTGATCAATAATGAATGAATAACAAAGATAAGAGACAAGAGTCAACCGAGCGAAGGATAAAGAACTGGGAGAGTGTAGTGCTAGAAAGCAGAAGTACACAGAGGGTCCAGGGCTTCTCTTGAGATTTTTTTTTTTTTACTACCAAGATAAAATGCTAAATGCAATCTATCATTGCTTAGATAATGATGCAGGGAACCAAACTCGGAGGAGTTCATGTTCCATGTTCTCCTCCCCTCTAGAACACTGCATTTACTATGGTTTTCCTGGTTCCAAACCCTCTTCCTTGCTTCACTCAGTGCCAATGTCACCTCCTGTCTGAAGCCTGTCCTGACCTCTGAGACTAGGCTGGGCAGTCATCTCCCACACATCTAGGGAGCCCTGGACAGTAAGTGGCACCTGCAGCTGGCATGCCCAGTATCACCTGTTTATATATTCTGTCTGCCCAGTCCCCCATCCTGACAGTAATAGTCCTGACGGTTGGAATTACATCTAGTTATTCTTATATCGCCCAGCAACTATAAAAGGCCTGTATTAGTTCAAATATTTAATTAATTAGTTGATAAGCAAATGTCTTCATAAGTAGGATAAAATGGGAACCTCTTGGCTTCATTTAACTGGACATTAATATTGGTATTAAATACATATCATATGGATACTAAGAGCAGCAACCAATCTATTTAATATTAGCAAACTGTTCATACGTATGTTTTTCAAAGCAATACATGGTTTCTTTCTTATCTCCATGTTGACTGTCAATTAAGTACATATTAAGTACTTAGTATATGTCCAGAGAAATGTTTCAGAAGCCAAAAGAAGAAATCACATAGGTTTCCTTCTCTACTGGGAATATCCTGACCATTACAGTTGCTAAGTAGACATTCTATCAAGCACTTCCCTTCCCTCCCTTGAAACATGCTCTGTGAATATACATATTGTTGTACCTTACTGTATCTACGGCAGTGCTAGGCACTTCTAGGTAAAAAATAAAGATCTACTAAATGAGTGCTGGAGATAGTAGTCACTGCAGGTTCTGACAAAGGATAACATGACAGTAGAGATTTCAGGGTGATTACTTTGATGTTATCTGAAACTGAGGGAAAGAAATACTGGCGGGGGCAGTGCCTGGGTGGCTCAGTCAGTTAAGCATCTGACTTCGGCTCAGGTCATGATCTCATGGTTCGTGATCTCGAGTCCTGCATCGGGTGAGCTTGTGCCCCACTTCGGGTGAACACGAGCCCTAGTTCTCTCTGTCCCTCCCCTCTCTCAAATAAAATCCCTCTGCCCCTTGTGGGATTCCTTCTCTCTCTCTCCCTCTGCCCCTCACTCTCTCTCAAAAAAAAGCAAGAAATACTGGGAGAAATTTTTAGTCCAGAATTTCCTTCCTTTTGTCTTACCAAGGTCACCTTCTCCTTCTAGTGATGTGATGTAAATTCATGGAGAGACAGCTATTCCAATGTAAGCCCAACCCAAGGCCAGTTACAAAAGGAAATCACTGTTAAGAAACAGTACATGAGATGTGAGTTATGTTTGTAAAACTTTTCAAAAAGTAAACATACTAGGATCTTCTGATACAATTGGGAGTATGTCCCCGTGTAAGAAGCCTTCTTTGGTAAGCATGTACTTAGCTGTACTTGTTATAATGAGACAGGCATTCATGAAAACATTCCATTGGCTCCTTTGGAATTACACTTTGGATTGAGGTTACCTTTATAAGAATATCCTTACGGTGGCAATTCTTAAGTCTTTGGGTGTCAGGCTTGGTTTTAAGGAACAGAGAAAAGACACTGGGAGCCATGAGTCCTGCCATGCTGGGTATTGAAGCTGGGTATGACAGAAGTTGGCAAGAGAGGTAAGGACTCCAGATCCAAGGCCATGGGCTCCAGACCCATGATCATTTCACTCCACAGCCCTGCATTGTTCTGGGGTCATCTTATGAACTGGTCATGCTTCTTAACATTGTGAACATTTTAAAGGCCCATTACATTTGGCTTCAGGTATTTGTCTCCAGTTAAGTCACTCACTCTTGTACCCACGCAAAATGTGTTCTACCCCAACCTGTTGGTACCCAGGAGTCAGTTATCTGCAAGGGCAGCTTTCTGGCTGCAGTTTGTGGCCACATGACCCTCTCCCAACTTTCCTCTTCTGCTTATGCAGGCCAAGTAAGGAGGCCAAGCTCATTGTCGGTGGTGTGGGCACGCTTCATGGACTCCAGACAGACATAACTTTGGCTACATCCCATTTTCTTTTCTTTTCCTGCGACTCCCCTTTTATTAGCAGAGGTTGATTGTATCAACTAGGTAATGAAAATAAAGATCAGGCCTTCCTACCGGCGTCATAAAAACATTTTAAAAATCTCAATACAATCAGTCATAAAACCATAGAATTTTGAGTCTCCAAGTTCTCAAAGCCAGCTGCCTGTTCTACCGTCACTCAGTGTAAACCCTGAATTGCCACGTTTGGCCTCCATCCTGAACTCCCACCTCCATTCACTGCACATTCTGCTTCTTGACTTCTTGACATCTTGACATCTTCCTGGATTCTGAATTCCTGGTTTATTTTCCCATTTGTGGCCTCTCTTGGCTTCCGGGAACTGAAGTTGACTTCTATTTCTCTAGCTTGAACGTGCTTCTTCCAACCTCAAATACGATTCTCAATGGTATACTACCTACACTCAGCCACCTAATCTTGCCTGGTCACCAGGGTGTTCTATCTTAGTTTAGGAGGCTATGAACTCTGCCACAAGTTGATCCTGGCTCCTAAAGGAGGGCTCCAAATTTTCTGTACCATCAGTGACCCCAAAGGTCACCAGCAGCTGAATTTATCCATCAGTGTAAGTTATTAATTTTCTTTTCCTTTTAGCAAAGCTTAATCTGAAATCCTAATAATGTTAACATGCACTCGGAACAGCTCTGACTCAGAGCTTGAGCAGACATGTGGTTATGGCAATCAAGACCATGGGTGGTAATATTTACCACTTATTTACTGGGCAGCCTGGGGATGGAGACAGAAAACATGACTCTGCAAACTGATGTGAATAAAAAATCACAAGGCAGGGGCTCATGACTTCCAGCCGCTCCACAGGACAAAGAGGCAGCAGTAGCTAAATGTAAGAAATACTGCTTTTAACGCTTTCAAGATTGGCTCGGCAACAATGAGAACTTTCAGCAGCTCATCCTATGGAGCAGCAAGGGCCTTCGCAACAAGCGATGCATCTGCAAGAAGCCTGTGTGCCCTTGCCCCGCCTTGTTTATTTTTCCTCTTTTCCTTTCCCCTCACTTTGCTTCCTCCCAACTTTGTAGACCTTTGGCCTGCCTGCACCTTCGTGCAAGGACTGGCTGTTACTTACCATGCCCTTTAGTGTCAGATCTGCTAAGGGAGACCGGTTGCCATGGAAGTCTGGCCAAACATGTAAATCAACAGTGAGGAAACCCACAGGCCGAGCCTTCTTAATCAGATCCAGGTGACTGTTCAAATATGCATATACACTTTGGCATCTGGAAGAGACGTTGATTTTGTTTTGAAAAGGGGGGGGTAGGGTCGGGAGGCAAACTCTTCGGCAGAAAGAAACAATCTGTACTTCCCTATCAGATCCAGAAAAAAAGCAGAGTCCCCAACCTTCAGCAAAGAAACTACCCAAACCCCCAGAAACCAGCATTTTGTACTCTCAGATCATGAAGTGCCATCACCAAGAACAGGCAGCATGTCCTGGTGCAAAGCGGAAAGGCTTGGAATCGGAAGACCAGGGCCAGGAGGGGCTTTACCCCTAGTAGGTGTGTGACCTTGAGAAAGTTACTCAAACTTTCTGAACCACTTTCTTCGCATCTGTAAAAACAGATAGCATAATCCCTGTCCAACTTACCTCATGGGGTTATTGTCAAGATCAAAGGAGGCTATGCATGTGAAGATACGGTATTTTGTAAACGGGACAATAGTGGACATATGTAAAGGATTTTTAAAAAATCTGTATTGCTAATTGTAACAATAATGATGGGGTGACGAGTATAAACCTAAGTTCTTGGACTCAGCATAGGAGCTGGGCCACAGGAAGTGACAGCACAGAGGAATGCAGTTAGATCAGGAATTAGGAGACTTGATTTCCTACCCAAAGGCACCAAATGGCGTCACGTTTGTTCCTGCTCCTTTCTAAGGCTCAGTCTCTTTGGATGCAGGATGAGGGAGTCACAGTCTCCACATGTCTGGGGGGAGAGGGAGACAGAGGTGAGGAGACTGAGAGCTACGGTAGTCCTGGCCCTGGCCCTCTGGTAGATCTGGGCTCAGATCGGTAGCTGGGTGACATGGGCCAGTAACTCGCCCTCTGTGAACTTCAGTTATCCCATATAAAATGGGTCTCATAATACCTATCTCACGGAGCTGAATCTTACTGCAAGGCACAAAGGTTAAATTTGGTCGCCCTTCCCCTCTTTAAATGTGCTTCATTCTCAAAGTCTTGTACCAACGATTCTAGAGGAAAGTGGGTTTATCAGAGGGTGGCATCCTTGCCTCTTGTCACTGGTGACCTTGGAAAGATCTCACGGCTTGAACAATGGCAGGAAGAAAAGTATAGGAAATCAATGTCCAAGGGAGGGTAATATCTAAGGTACTCAAGATGACAGTATTTGAATTTCAAAAATGTTTTAGGAGTGTCGCTCAGAGATTTCTAATTCCAGTTTTGTGACACTGTGAATGTTCCCATAGAGCCCATGAAGTTCCCAAAAATTTTCTAAACTAACATTAAAGGAAGAGACAAACAACTAGAGCAGTGGTTTTCAAGCCCTTTTGTTAAATAAAAATTTTTCTTAATTTTTTTTAATGTTTATTTATTCTTGAGAGAGAGGCAGAACGCAAGTGGGGGAGGGGCAGAGAGAGAGGGAGACACAGAATCCGACGCAGGCTGGAGTCTCTGAGCCATCAGCACAGAGCCTGACGCAGCGCTCGAACCCACGAATTGTGAGATCATGAAGTGAGCTGAAGTTGGACACGTAACCGACTGAGCCACCCAGGTGCCCCTGGTTAAATAAAAATTTTGTGTGGAACTCCAATATAGGAAGGATAGAAAACCAAAACTGCTCCACGTAAGTGCCAGAGTGAGGGAGTATGTCTGTGTGCACGTGTGCAGGCCTATGCAAGATGCTCAAAGAAGTGAAAACAAGTGACCAAGTTCAAATTTAAACAAAGCCTTCTCTGAGGGATTCTGAAGCCATATCTGTAACCCAGATTGGAAAAGACTTGTCAAAGCCCACGTTCGAACTCTGCTTTAGCATGATTCTCTGACAGTGTTAGGAGAGGATCCTGGAGGCCTCCCTGGAAGGTAGGGCCGGAGCCATATACCTGGGTAGAATACAATCACATCCTGGTTTTCTATTTTCCAACTCTCTCTGCTCACGGTCCAAAAGGAACATTGACCACAAAAGCCACAGGAACGTCCATCCGAGCCAGAATCCAGAGTCTGCACTGATTCTAGCAACATCCGACTTCAGAATACCATCACTGCACTTAAAGCGAAGGGCTTTTTTTTTTTTTTAAAGCACACATCTATAAATCTTTTCATTTGCCTCTCAAGGAATCTCAGGGTAGGGCATTTGGTTTCAGACATCTGGGTCAATAAGAACCTATAGGCCTAATTACTATTGATTTGTCATTGTCTCATTTACCGTGGGTCTTTGCAAACAGTGAGATTCGTTTAGCCTCTTACATATATGGTCACTCATGCACTAATGAGATCCCTGGGGGACGGGCCATATGCTTACCCCTTTGACTCCTAACCTCCTCACAGCTGTATGTTTATTCTTTGAATGCGGCCATTCTCCTGCACGTTTTTCCAATTATACCTTACCATGTGTGCTATCTGAGTATATCATTCAAAATGAAATGCACTTGGAAAACATTATAATAACAAATGCACATCATTATTCACATAATTTTAACCTTACATGATGCCTTTTTTGGTTCTGACTTTGTTTCATTTTGTATTTTTTTTTTATTATTTTTTATGTTTTTATTTTTTACCAATTCCTTCTCAAATGGCGGTCTGACCTCTCCCAGCTCGGGAATCACACATCAACTGTTTCAAGTGTGTGCTTCTCCTTCCCTCTCACAACCCCCAGGCTCACGTATCTTCGGTCAGAGGGAGAAATTCCTGCTGCCCCGGTCCCACTGCATATGTTGAAGAAAACACAGTTGCAACCTTCACACAGTACATTCACTGTGTAGCAGCTGGGTGGTCAGGTACACAAATTCCCTAAGCTTCATTAACTTTTCTATACTCAGGACTAATTCTTTTCCCTTACAGGCTGCTGTGAAGATTCAATATACAGCCTCAGCACTGTACAATGAGAGGTAATGAATAAATAG
This sequence comes from Panthera pardus, assembly GCF_024362965.1. Taxonomy (NCBI): domain Eukaryota; kingdom Metazoa; phylum Chordata; class Mammalia; order Carnivora; family Felidae; genus Panthera; species Panthera pardus. Next base: position 58,340,854 of record NW_026526666.1, read on the forward strand.
TTTCCCCTTCCTTCCCCTCGTAGGAAATTCATTTCTAGCTTTGAAACATCCAAGAGTCAGGGAAGACTGTTCACAGACTTTATTATTTATAATCTTAATGAGGATAGCACCCCTGGAATCTCTACTCTCTCCTCCCTCTCTATAAATCAGTTAATTCTTTGGATTCTTGGGCTGCCCAGAAGTGTAGTGACCATAATTTCAAAGCAAAAATCATAATACATGGTCTAGAAGAAGACATGTATGTCCTTTCTAGGAGTTGAGGAAGTCTGTCTGTCTTCAGTTCCTCACCTCTTGACCCGCTGCAATACGTAGCTGGTCCCACAGTGAGGAACGATAGCCTTTGCTTCCAGCTCCAATGGACCATCTCCTGCCTTTATCTTACTTGAATTCTCTTTCATTCTGTACCATTTGACCACTTCTTACTCATTGGTTCTCTTTCTCTTGATTCCAGACACTATACTCCTTTGGTTTTCGTACCTCCTCTCCAGCTGGTTCTCTTTCGTTACTTGTCCCTTAAATATCTTAAGTCTCCCAGAGACTTGTCCCTCTTTCCATACCCTTGGATGATCCCATCTTCCTCTCGTGGCTCCAGGTACCATCTAGGGCTGAGGACTTTCAAATATATGCTCGTGTCTCCTGCTCATTTCTTTCCTGAGTTCCAGGTCAGATAGCCAACAACCCAACCAATGGTTCCTCTTGGAAGTCCATTCTTGAAATCTTGCCCACTCCCAACTAGGTTTCCTACACTCCTTCCTCGGTGATTCTTCTAAAATGCAACTCGGGGTGTGGGGAGGGGGTGTCTGGGTGAAATCAAGTCCTACTCTTGATTTCAGCTCAGGTCATGATCTCGTAGTTGGGGGATTGAGCTGCCAGGTCAGGCTCTGTGCTAACAGGCCTGTGCCTGCCTGGGATTCTCTCTCTCCCTCTCTCTTTCTCTCTGCCCCTTGTCTGTTTGCGCACACTCTCTCACTCTCTCATTTTCTCAAAATGAAAAGGTAAACTTTAAAATTCAACTGTGATCATGACTCACACCCCTACCCAGAACCCTTCAGGGGCTGCTCTCCATTATTCTCAAGATAAAGCACAAACTTTCTTGTCTGGCATAAGATGTTATTCACTGTCTAGCTCTCCCTACATGGCACTGTGTTACATACATGTCTTCCAACGCAGAATACCAGAACTGGAATTTCTGGGTTGTTTACAACTCTATGTTTCACTGTACCACTGGTTTGCCAAAGGGCGGATCTCTGGAGTCATATGGACATGATGTTCCAGGCACTCTGGTCTACACCTCAGAATGGAGCGGGGAAGAGGAAAAATATCTTGGGACACCACCCCCCTTCCATGTGCCAGGCACTGTGCTGAGCAACAGTAACCACCGAGAGGGAGAAAATGGAGAATTTATTTCCTAAGTCAGCACAGTCCTCAGTCTTTCTGAGGGGACCCCAATGCCCCAAGTACTTTCTAATCATTGCATGCAAAACAGAAGCCAAAGAAAGGCATTATGATATGTAGCTTATTTCTGTTTAAGAAACATTTCTCATTCAAGAGCCATTAAGAATTTAGTGATTATCCTGGCACATCCTAGGGGATGAAAGGTGTTAATATCATCACCCTCGTTCCATGACTGTCCTAGCTCAGGGGAGCCCAAGTAAATACTTGCTGACAGACTGATGGCCCCAGTTGTCAGAATGAGGGGCCGAGACTCAAGGAGCCATAAAGGCCAAGGAAGCAATCTGAGAACACCAGAGGAGAATGGAAAGTGAGAATAATCTTTAGAAGTGGAGTCGAAGAGGTCCCTTTAATCCTCATTTCCTCATCAGAAATCATATGACTTCACCCATATGAGGACTTTAAGACACAAAACAGTTGAACATAAGGGAAGGGAAACAAAAGTAATATAAAAACAGGGAGGGGGACAAAGCATAAGAGACTCATAAATATGGAGAACAAACAGAAGGTTACTAGAGGGAGGGTGGGAGGGGGGATGGGCTAAATGGGTAAGGGGCACTAAGGAATCTACTCCTGAAATCATTGTTGCACTATATGCTAACTAATTTGGATGTAAAGTAACAAAAAAAGAAAAAAGAAAAAAAAGAAATAAAGTTTATTGATTAAAAAAAGAATTCAATGAAATTATACATATATATGTATGTATGTGTATATATATATATACACATATATATATACATATATATATATATAGCTATCAGAAAGAGCAGTGTCAGGAACACTGCAAGTTCTCAATAAATGTTCTTGTCTTTTCTTTTTCCTTTCCCTGCTCCAGTGGAATATACACAGCCTTTAATGAGGAGCTTTAAATGCACCTGAGATTTGGCCCATGGGGCCCAGTGCATTTGAAGGAAGTGATCCTCAGTGGGATGACGGGAATCACAGTGGCAAAAAGAAAAAAAAAAAAGGTCTGAGAAATAAATCAGACTGAGAAACACTGACTGTCCCTACAGAAATGGCAGAAAAATCCAAGAGAGTGGGAGAAAAGAAAGGTTGGGAGAGAAAACGTGTCTTGGGAAAACTTCATTCCGGTAATCTCAAGGGGCCTGAAACCAGGAGAGCACAAGAAATGATCACTGCTTGCAGTGACCTCTGTAAAAGTAACTCACAACAGGCTGGGCGTCTGATTACAGTCGTCCCCTTTTGGTAGACTGAGAGCTTGCTGACATTAGGGGCCCTCTGTTCTACTCTGTTCCTCTCTCCTCACCAAAAGGGTCTTGTGTCCTCTCCACAGAGCAGCCAAAGCAATCCTTCTAAGGTAAATCTGATGGTGGCTTTCTCCTCCGGCTCAGAAATGAAAACCTTGAATAAAAGCCAGGGTCTTCATGGTTACCTTCAATGACTTCCATGGTTTGGCCTTGGCTAACTTTCAAGCCCTTACCTGTTCCCAACTCCCTCCCCGTCTGGTCCAGCCACAAGGGCCTTTATAGTCTCCCGGAGCCCCCCAAGCAGGCTGCTGCCTCAAGGCCTGGGGCCTTGCTGTTCCTCAGGTACTTTGGTATGGCTTGGGGAGCTCCAAAAACAGATGACCCCTGTCTCAGAGCTAAGCCATCAGCAAATCTTACTTGAAACTGCAGAAACAAGTACTGATAAACAGACTTCATTATTTTATATACTCTTCAGTTGCCACGTAACCCACTGAGTCATGGTTTGTTTCCACTTTTTATTCAGAGTCCCGCACAAGTGTCACCCCATCAAAGATGGCTTCCTCACCTGAAAGAGTTCCCATCCATCACCTCAACACCCCTCGTTCTGTCTCTTTACTCATCTCTGTTTTTGTTTAAGTTTATTTTTGAGAGAGAGAGAGAGAGAGAGCACAAGCAGGGGACAGACAGAGAGAGGGGGAGACACAGAATCCGAAGCAGGCTCCAGGCCTGAGCTGTCAGCACAGAGCCTGACATGGGGCTTGAACTCACAAACCATGAGATCATGAGCTGAGATGAAATCTGACGCTTAACCGAATGAGCCCCCCCACGTGCCCCTCATCTGTTTTTCTTTAGAAAGTTTCAGGATCAACTCCTGGTGTGCAAATGTGTGCTCTTTACCTACACACACACAATTTGTATGTATCTATTGTGTATATATAATTTCCATGAAAATAGGGACTTTTTTTTAACTTTGTTCACTATTATAAATGCTCATAAGACACTCATTACTCATCACCTTTGTTCTGCTGCCAACCTTGAATCTAGCGCTTGTGGTTTGTGCCAACACCTCCCCACCAAATTCTGCTATCACCAGAACCTCCTTCTGAGACAGTGGGAGTTAAGGTTCTATAAGAGAATTAAGACAATAAAGGACAGTTTAGGGGAAAAGAGCCAAAGTTATGATCAGTGTAAGGCAGTCTCTGTCTAAGGAGTGAAAGTTTGGCCTCACAGAGAGAGAGAGAGACTATGGTTGCCAATTACACGCACGAGCACATCTAGTTATTGTTTACTTAATTTATAAGCTCACAAAACATCACTCTTCAGGGATGGGTCTGAGAAGATTATGGCAAATCAAGAGTATGAAATACTAAATCTGTTTATCAGCACTTGTTCTTACAGTTTCAAATAGGATTTGCTGATGCTAAGCTCTAAGGCAGGAGTAACTTGCACTCTGCTTTCAGAGAGCCTCAAGCTGCACCAAAAGAGACCTACAGTCTCTGATTCCAAGGGATTTGCTGTCCTTTCCAAACAGCCAAATTCACTTCAGTAAAGTCATGCCTATTTCGTCCTAAGACCTCTGTAGTCTTGGGATATTCTATTCATAGATCTGTAAGACAGAGATGCGCTTTCTTTTACAAAACAATAGAAGCAACGTGAGAGGAAAGAGAACCAACATTTATTGAATACCTGCTAAATATACGAGCTGGATGTAAAATTTAAGAAAGAAATGAAGCCAAGAGTATACATAGATGGGAGCATCATGGAAGAATGACAAAGAGAGAAGGAAAAGGGTCCAGAACCCTAGCTGTAAAGAACTTTGATGTGATAGTCTTGAATTTGAAAAGGATACTAAAAGGACAAGCCAGAGATATAGGAAGAAAACTGGGAGACGTTAACATTCCAGAAAGAAAGCCAAGGAAAGAGAGTGTTATAAAGCAGAGGAAGGTGTGTTCATTGATGCCACATCCTGCTGAGAGTCCAAGGATGGGGACTGGAATGCACCCTATAGACTCAGCAACAGAGGTCACTAGGGACCTTAACCTTAACAGTTTCAGGGGTCAATGGGTACAGAATTCAAATTGAAGTGGGCAAGGGATGAGTATACAAAGTGAGGAAATAGTGACCAAGGATGGAGGCAATGCTTTGGAGAAGCTTATCTCTAAAAGGGGAGAAATACAGGGAGGTAGAAGGAAGACGGGGTAAAGTCGACTAGTATGTGGAAAGAGTTGGGATTTAAATCCAGTTGACTCCAGTTCTGAATTCTATGAGTTGCTGCTTCTGCACCACCCTGTGCTGTTGTTTCTCTGAGTCTGCACACTAATCCATAAATCTCTCTCTCTTCTTCTCTATAAAAACTATTCACATGAGGCTCATTCACTGAGTAGAGCTGTGGAAATTTTGAATATTGCATTCCAAAATCTACCTATCCCTTAGGTTTGTATTGGGCTTTAAGATCTTCAGAGACTGGCATTTCCACAATCTATTTTCATCCACATAACATCTGTAAAATGAGGTAAGCAAGGAAGTATTATTGTGGTTTTATGGGTGAGGAAACTGAGTCACTGAGACAATTATGGCAGAAATGGCACAAGAATCCAGACCTCCAATTCTCAGCCCAGCATTCTGGCTACTTTACCACACTTTCCGCAAGAAGGTCAGCAGGTTATGGATGACTGCTCTGCTGCTTAACCCTAGAACCACCACCACCAAAACATCCTCCACTTTTATAACCATTAGTAATAGTGGCAGAAAGAGCTGTTGTCATAATTGTCACAGTAGAGTTTACAAAGCCTTGCCAAATACATTACCTCATTAAAATCAAAACAAATTCTCAGAGGTACCCAGGGCTGGTTCTTGCAGAGTGACTACCCCATGTTCTGACGGGGAAACAAATTCATATGATGATGCATGTTGGGAGCTGGGGTTTGAATCCAAATCTCTGAACTCCAAATCCAGTGTTCTTGTCTTTGGGTTTGTGGTTTATGAATGCTGGATTCCTTCAAGAATCTGATGAAAGTGATGGCTTCCCTTCAGAGAATTATACCCGTAAGAATACAATCAACAAAACTCTGCACACAAATTAAGGGGTTCGCTCATGATCTGAAGGTAGGAACCCTTGCTCTAGGTTACATGGTCTCTAAGCCAAATAAAGTGTGAGTTGATGAAGTTACATGGTGTGATCCCTCTCAGTGGTAAGAGGGTCATAACCAGGGATTGCTAGAAGAGAAAGCTTCTGAAGCTTTCCTCAAACTCCCTTGCAGGACCATTCCTTATCTACACCCTGACAATAGACTGCTTTTTTTAAGTTTATTTATTATTTGAGAGAGAGATAAAGAGTGCGCAAGCAGGAGAAAGATAGAGAGAGAGGGAGAGCGAGGATCCAAAGTGGGCTCTGTGTTGACAGCAGAGAGCCTGACGTGGGGCTCAAACTCACGAACCACAAGATTATGACCTGAGCGGAAGTTGGATGCTCAACCGACTGAGCCACGCAGGTGCCCCCAGACAGCTTACGTTCTAGTATAGTATGCATCTCATTCTGCTCTGTGTAGGTGCCTCCCCTATTAGAATGTAAGCCCCTTGGTGGGGTGGAAATGTCTAATATAAGTAATGACACCCATAACAACAACTTCCATCACTACTACTTTAATTCCCTGAAAACTTAGAACAGCTTGACCCTTGTCACCATATGCTACCCACTATTCAAACAGGCTCCAGAGTCTATGGTATTAACCTCTACCTTAGACTGTCTCTCATTTTCCATGTACTTGCTACATGGGGTTTTTCTGTTAATATTATAGCATACCTTACTTTTCTAAAAAGGCCCAACAGCACTCCTGTCTTAAGCAGTTAAAAAAAATAATAAATGGATTTCATTTTGAAGTAACTTTAGACTTACAGAAAAGTTACAAAAATAGTACACAGATTTTCCTATACTCATCACCTAAGAAATTAACATAAGTACATTATTTTTTTTTTTTGAGTTTATTTATTTATTTTGAGAGGGTGGGGAGGGACAGAGAGAATGGGAGAGAGAGAGAATCCCAAGCAGGCTCCACACTGGCAGCACAGAGCTTGATGTGGGGCTCGAACTCACGAATCATGAGAGAGGTGTGTCTGCCAGATCTCTCCACTGTGAAGTTACCCTTTTTCCTTTGCTATTAAAGAGTGAGATACTTTGGGACTATGCATGTATCCTGCTTAGCATCATACTTTCACTCACTAATTTCAGCATCCATTGGTGATTCTTGCTTGCAATAAGTGCTGTTTGCCTAACAATGATCTTTTAGTTCCATTATTCCCTCCACATTTATTTTTTAAGGTCTATCTATTTTGAGAGAAAGAGAGAATGAGGAGGGGAGGGGCAGAGAGAGAGGAAGAGAGGAAGAGACAGAATCCCAAGCCGACTCCACACTATCAGCACGGAGCCTGATGCGGGGCTTGAACACACAATCCATGAGATCATGACCTGTGCCAAAACTAAGGGTCGGATGCTTAACTGACTGAGCCACACAGGCACCTCTCCTCCACATTTATTAATTTCAAGTACATGGTCCTTGCAGTGCAAAGGGAAATCTGCCTTTTCTTCCCTACTTATTTCTTCAATAAGTATGGCCTCAAGGAGTCACTTTATACTATCATTACTAATTCAGTTGATCAAACTGTCCCCAAAGACCACTGAGAGATTCTTAGTGCTGGCTCCTGTGCCCTTCGACAATTCTTCTTTGAGTAGTTCCTTACTTTCTGGCATCACAAAACGTTCATGTGTATATGTCCCCCGCCCTCGCTTTGGAATCGGCCATGTTTCTAAAACCTACTTTTCGGTAGAGAACACTATTTAAAAACCAGGATCTGGTGCTAGCCATGCAAACTGCTCCTAGGGGTCATTGGTTCTAGGCCATCTCAGCAGAGAACACAGGGAACATATGTATGTGTACTCACACATGAACATACACACTGGATTTATTTCTCTCTATAGCTATAGCTCTATCTGTACATAGCTACACCTACACACATACATACAAAATCACAATCTGATCCTAATATCTCCAATTTCCACCCACTACCATAGGGTTCATTGTAAGCTTCCCTTTCCCTATTTAAGAGAAACCTGGCTCCCATTATCCATAATGTAGTTATTTATTTGTTCAGTTGTGGTATACACATGACAGATTTTCAGAAGAGCTCATCCAGACATTAATGAAAAACAAATTTAGGAATTAGACTATAATACTCAAGTATAGTTATTTTATATTTAACCATACATTATACTATCAAAACATTTTTTTCCAAAATTACTTAAGTTAGTTCTTTTCTTTCCGAAACCCTTCTTAGTGCGGTTATGTTATTCATTAATACAATACGTTTCGTTTTTGCTAACTGTATTTTATTTTGCCTATTCTCACCACATACGTATATCCTCATAACTATCTATCTACCTACCTTACCTAACCTACCTACCTAACCAACCTTGCTCCCTCCCTCCCTCCCTTCTATTTTCAGGGATACAAGAAGCATCACCATGGTTCTAAGAATTAGGGTATATCGAAAAACGTACTCAAAGAAGTACCATTTCCACCTATGATGCTGTTCACACTCCCCCATATTTCTACTGCATGCCTACCCACCACCTCTAGGTAACCAGTCTCGTCACTTTCTGATTTAACTTCCCTGCATTTCTCTTGCACAAGTAAGTACACATATAGTTTCTTATAGTCATCTTTCTTCTACATAAAAAGAAGGGAACTGTAAACACTTCTTTGCTTTCTTCGCTTAACAACATTTCCTGAAAATCATTTTGTAGCAGTTAATATCCTCAGTTTTACAGATGAAGAGAAAGGCTTAAAGAGATTGGATAACTTGCCCAAGGTCACACACCAAGTAAGGAGTAAAGCTGGATTTGAACTTGAACCCAAGAAGTTCTGATCCCCAAATCCATGTTCCTTCTACTAGATTAGAGTCTCTCAGCCAGGGTTCCTGGCATATTCTTTGGGGATCTCTAGTTTCTTTGAATTCTCTTAGATCATTTTGAAAATTAATGCATGTACGTCCTGGATCATCTTATAACCAAATACTGCCAGGCATCTTCACTGCCCATAGGAACTGAAAATCACACATCTGCCTAAAGGGACTGAATGCCTTCAGTGCAGGAATGCACAGGAGCTTACAAAAGGGAATAGGGACAGCAGTTACCTGGCTGTGGCCTTGGCTTGTAGTTCAGGGAAGGCAGCATGGCCCTGCACCACGTGGTCTATCTGAAAAACAAGAGAGATGGGTCAGTTTTACAGTTTCTTGGATTTATGTTTAAGCCAGAAAGGGATATATTAAAATGTCTGTTTCTTTCCATTCTTTGTCCATAGAGGATCTATGCTAAAATGCTAACTCAACTTCAGTGTCATAGCTATTTCAGAAATTTAGCTTGGCTTAACCTACTATCAGCCTTTTGATCCACAAAACAAAGCAGTCTAAAGAAAAAAGTAGCAGGAAATGAAACTCTCAGGCTAAAGTGGCAGCAACAGATAGTATCGGGTCCCAAAAGGAGGGGTGATGACAGGAATGAGAAGGCAGTAACTCCAGGTATGGGGCAAAGGGCCTGGGTGTTAAAGCACCAATCTCCGGATCACACTATTTCCACCTCCCCATCCAAGCTGGTAGCCCAGGCAAGGTCAGGCCTTGAATTACTCACTGTGTCTTACCAAACGTTGGGGGGGAGTAAAAGAGACAGAGGAGGAAGGAATACTAACTAGTTCAAACAACAACAACCACAAAGGGTTGCCTTAGAGCTGTCAAGAGGACCCCTCCTGGGGAAGTGCCCTGCAGTTTGGAGCTGCCGCAGGCACTACCCAAAATGACGAAACGGAACAATTCTCCTCAAAAGAAGCTCCAGGAAGTAGTGACAGCTAACGAATTGATCAAAAACGATTTAAGCAATACAAAGGAACAAGAATTTAGAATAACAGTCATAAAATTAATCGCTGGGCTTGAAAAAAGCGTAGAGGACATCAGAGAATCTATTGCTACAGAGATCAAGGGACTAAGAAATAGTCAAGAAGAGCTAAAAATGCTATAAATGAGGTGCAAACTAAAATGGAGGTGGCCATAGCATGGACTGAAGAGGCAGAGGAGAGAATAGGTGAATTAGAAGATAAAATTATGGAAAAAGAGGAAGCTGAGAAAGAGGGAGATAAAAAAATCCAGGAGTATGAGGGAAGAATTAGAAAACTAAGTGATGCAATCAAATGGAACAATATCTGAATCATAGGAATTCCAGAAGAAGAAGAAGAGAGAAAGGGGCTGAAGGTGTACTTGAACAAATCATAGCTGAGAACTTCCCTGATCTGGGGAAGGAAAAAGGCATTGAAATCCAAGAGCCACAGAGAACTCCCTTCAGACGTAACTTGAATCAATCTTCTGCATGACATATCATAGTGAAACTGGCAAAATACAGGGATAAAGAGAAAATTCTGAAAGCAGCTAAGGATAAACAGGCTCTAACTTATAAAGGGAGACCCATAAGAGTAGTGGGAGACCTACCTACTGAAACTTGGCAGGCCAGAAAGGAATGGCAAGAAATCTTCAAGGTGATGAACAAAAAAAAAAATATGCAGCCAAAAATCCTTTATCCAGCAAGTCTGTCATTCAGAATAGAAGGAGAGATAAAGGTCTTCCCAAACAAAAACTGAAGGAATTCATCACCACTAAACCAGCCCTACAAGAGATCCTAAGAGGGATTCTGTGAGTGAAACGCTGCAAGGATCACAAAGGACCAGAGACATCACTACAAGCATGAAACCTACAGACAACACTGAATGTAAATGGACTAAATGCTCCAACCAAAAGACACAGGGTATCAGAATGGATAAAAAACCAAGACCCATCTATTTGCTGTATACAAGAGATACATTTTACATTTAAGGACACCTTCAGATTGAAAGTGAGGGTTAGGAGAACTATCTATCATGCTACCGGAAGTCAAAAGAAAGCTGGAGTAGACATGCTTATATCAGACAAACTAGACTTTAAATTAAAGGCTGTAACAAGAGATGAAGAAGGGCATTATATAATAATTACAGGGTCTATCCATCAGGAAGAGCTAACAATTATAAATGTCTATGCGCCGAATACAGGAGCCCCCAAATATATAAAACAATTACTCATAAACATAAGCAACCTTATTGATAAGAATGTGGTCATTGCAGGGGACTTTAATACCCCACTTACAACAATGGATAGATCATCTAGACACACGGTCAATAAAGAAACAAGGGCCCTGAATGATACGTTGGATCAGATGGACTTGACAGATATATTTAGAACTCCGCATCCCAAAGCAACAGAATATACTTTCTTCTCGAGTGCACATGGAACATTTTCCAAGATAGATCACATACTGGGTCACAAAACAGCCCTTCATAAGTATACAAGAATTGAGATCATACCATGCACACTTTCACACCACAATGCTATGAAGCTTGAAATCAACCACAGGAAAAAGTCTGGAAAACCGCCAAAAGCATGGAGGTTAAAGAACACCCTACTAAAGAATGAGTGGGTCAACCAGGCAATTGGAGAAGAAATTATAAAATATATGGAAACAAACGAAAATGAAAATACAACAATCCAAATGCTTTGGAATGCAGCGAAGGCAGTCCTGAGACGAAAATACACTGCAATCCAGGCCTATCTCAAGAAACAAGAAAAATCCCAAATACAAAATCTAACAGCACACCTAAAGAAAATAAAAGCAGAATGGCAAAGACACCCCAAACCCAGCAGAAGAAGAGAAATAATAAAGATCAGAGCAGAAATAAACAACATAGAATCTAAAAAAAACTGTAGAGCAGATCAATGAAACCAAGAGTTGGTTTTTTGAAAAAATAAACAAAATTGATAAACCACTAGCCAGACTTCTCAAAAAGAAAGGGACATGACACAAATAGATAAAATCATGAGTGAAAATGGAATTATTACAACCAAATCCCTCAGAAATACAAGCAATTATCAGGAAATACTATGAAAAATTATGTGCCAACAAACTGGACAACCTGGAAGAAATGGAAAAATTCCTAAGCACCCACACACTTTCAAAACTCAAACAGGAAGAAATAGAAAACTTTAACAGACCCATAACCAGCAAAGAAATTTAATCAGTTATCAAAAATCTCCCAACAAATAAGAGTCCAGGACCAGATGGCTTCCCAGGGGAATTCTACCAGACATTTAAAGCAGAGATAATACCTATCCTTCTCAAGCTGTTCCAAAAAATAGAAAGGGAAGGAAAACTTCCAGACTCATCCTATGAAGCCAGCATTACTTTGATTCCTAAACCAGACAGAGACCCAGCAAAAAAGGAGAACTACAGGCCAATATCCCTGATGAATATGGATGAAAAATTCTCAATAAGATACTAGCAAATCAAATTCAACAGCATATAAAAAGAATTATTCACCATGATCAAGTGGGATTCATTCCTGGGCTGCAGGGCTGGTTCAGCATTCGCAAATCAATCAATGTGAAACATCACATTAATAAAAGAAAAGATAAGAACCATATGATCCTGTCAATAGATGCAGAAAAAGCATCTGACAAAATTCAGCATCCTTTCTTAATAAAAACCCTCAAGAAAGTCAGGATAGAAGGAAAATACTTAAACATCATAAAAGCCATTTATGAAAATCCCACAGCTAATATCCTCAATGGGGAAAAACTGAGAGCTTTCCCCCTGAGATCAGGAACATGACAGGGATGTCCACTCTCAACGCTGTTGTTTAACATAGTGTTGGAAGTTCTAGCATCAGCAATGAGACAAAAAAAGAAATCAAAGGCATTAAAACTGGCAAAGATGAAGTCAAGCTTTCACTTTTTGCAGATGACATGATATTATACATGGAAAACCCGACAGACTCCAACAAAAGTCTGCTAGAACTGATACATGAATTCAGCAAAGTTGCAGGATACAAAATCAACATACAGAAATCAGTTGCATTCTTATACACTAATAATGAAGCAACAGAAAGACAAATAAAGAAACTGATCCCATTCACAATTGCACCAAGAAGCATAAAATACCTAGGGATAAATCTAACCAAAGATGTAAAAGATCTGTATGCTGAAAACTATAGAAAGCTTATGAAGGTAATTGAAGAAGATATAAAGAAATGGAAAGACATTCCCTGCTGATGGATTGGAAGAATAAATATTGTCAAAATGTCAATACTACCCAAAGCTATTTACACATTCAATGCAATCCCAATCAAAATTGCACCAGCATTCTTCTCGCAGCTAGAACAAGTAATTCTAAAATTCATATGGAACCACAAAAGGCCCTGAATAGCCAAAGTAATTTTGAAGAAGACCAAAGTGGGAGGCATCACAATCCCAGACTTTAGCCTCTACTACAAAGCTGTAATCATCAAGACAGCATGGTGTTGGCACAAAAACAGACACATAGACCAATGGAATAGAATAGAGACTCCAGAATTGGACCCACAAAAGTATGGCCAACTCATCTTTGACAAAGCAGGAAAGAATATCCAGTGGAAAAAAGGCAGTCTCTTTAACACATGGTGTTGGGAGAACTGGGCAGCAATATGCAGAAGGATGAAACTAGACCACTTTCTTATACCATTCACAAAAATAAACTCAAAATGGATAAAGGACCTGAATGTGAGACAGGAAACCATCAAAACCCTAGAGGAGAAAGCAGGAAAAAACCTCTCTGACCTCAGCCGCAGCAATTTCTTACTTGACACATCTCCAAAGACAAGGGAATTAAAAGCAAAAATGAACTATTGGGACCTCATGAAGATAAAAACCTTCTGCACTACAAAGTAAACAATCAACAAAACTAAAAGGCAACCAATGGAATGGGAAAACATATTTGCAAATGACATATCAGACAAAGGGTAGTACCCAATATCTATAAAGAACTCACCAAACTCCACACCTGGAAAACAAATAATTCAGTGAAGAAATGGGCAGAAAACAGGAATAGACACTTCTCTATAGAAGACATCCAGATGGCCAACAGGCACATGAAAAGATGCTCAACGTCACTCCTCATCAGGGAAATACAAATCAAAACCACACTGAGATACCACCTCACACCAGTCACAGTGGCTAAAATGAACAAATCAGGAGACTATGGATGCTGGCAAGGATGTGGAGAAATGGGAACACTTTTGCACTGTTGGTGGGAATGCAAACTGGTGTAGCCGCTCTGGAAAACAGTGTGGAGGTTCCTCAAAAAATTAAAAATAGATCTACCCCATGACCCAGCAATAGCACTGCTTGGAATTGACCCAAGGGATACAGGAGGGCTGATGTATAGGGGCACTTGTACCCCAATGTGTATAGCAGCACTTTCAACAATAGCCAAATGATGGAAAGAGCCTAAATGTCCATCAACTGATGAATGGATAAAGAAATCATGTTTTATATACACAATGGAATACTACTTGGCAATGAGAAAGAATGAAATCTGGCCTTTTGTAGCAACGTGGATAGAACTGGAGAGTGTTATGCTAAGCGAAGTAAGTCATACAGAGAAAGACAGATACCATATGTTTTCACTCTTATGTAGACCCTGAGGACTTAACAGAAGACCATGGGGAGGGGAAGGGGGAAAATAAAGTTAGAGAGGAAGACAGCCAAACCATAAGAGACCCTGAAAAACTGAGAACAAACTGAGGGTTGATGGGGGGTGGGACGGAGGGGAGGGTGGGCGATGGGCATTGAGGAGGGCACCTGTTGGGATGAGCACTGGGTATTGTATGGAAACCAATTTGACAATAAATTTCATAAAAAAAAAAAAAAAGAGGACCCCTCCTGATTGAAAAGTTAGCACGTGAAAAAAAAAATACAAAAAAGAAAGAAGAGTTATCACATGAGAAACTGGGACATAGCTCACCAAGGATAGAAATGTCTAGGCTCTGTGGACAACTACCTTCTTCTCATTTGAAATCGCGTCTCTCTGATTTTATTCCTTAATCCACTAGGTAGCTCTAAACAAAATAATATATAACGGTATCAGGAAGGGAAATGTTTTCCCATGATGCTACCACCCTGCTTGCTAAAACACACCCAACACTGTACTTGTGTTCCTGAACCTCATCTGTGTGTCTTCCCAGTGTTCACATGAGTGTCCAGGACTCCAAAACCATTGGGACCAATTTATTTTCATTGAGACAATGAACTGATTGGTTATTTTGGCCTCATGGAGATAGGCTCTCTAAGCATGTTTCCTAACATGTATAAAGGGGAGGAGAATTTTTTCTGGAGCCACGGAGGCCAGGTCTGGGTTCTGGCTCTGATACCACTTAGCTGTGTGACTTTGTGTAAGCCATTTAACTACTCTGAGTCTCAAAAACCTCCTGTGCCCTCTCCAGCCTCCCTTTAAAACAGGGGTGCTGGATATCGACAGTGTCTACCACATTGTCAACAACAGTGTAAATACCATCCCCTAAAATTTACTGACTCATTTACCATACATCAACACTGAGCTAAGCATTTTACATACATTTTCTCATATATTCCTTACTCTGCTTGCAGGAAAAAGATATTATTCTCTATTATGGAGATGAGAAAACTGGGACCAAGGGAGACTAAGCATCTTGTCCAAGGTCAGAGGGAGTAAATGACGGATCTAGGTTTCAAACTGAGAAGGTCTTCCTGTATCTAAAGTCCTTGTTCTTAACTACTATGCCATAATGTCTACCAAACTTGCAGGTATACGTTGCTGAATTCCATTTATACAGTAATGCAGAAATGCTCAAACTAATATCAAAGCAATTGGTCATTTCAGTGGGAAAAAAACTATGCAGGTTTCAAGTGTTAACTTCCTACAGGTTCAGCTTTGGGTTACTGTGATGGAGTGCGTCTGGACCTTAAAGAGTCGCATCAGTGATGGGTAAGTAAAGTCATTACTTGATTTGATGCTAATTTCTATAGGAACACCTTCCGAGTTCAGACAAGGGAGATTTAAATGAGTGTCCAGTGAGAAGCACAGAAACTAGCACGTGTGGTGTGTGCATGAATGTAGTTATTCAGTATTTAATGAATGCCTAATGCATCAGGTACTGGGACTAGGTCCTGGGAATACAGCAGAAAGTAAGAAATACAATACATATAATACATAGTAAAATAAAGAGGTGATTAATTTGGCAATAATTAAATAGGTGGGAGAGGTGAGGCTTCAGCTGAGAGGCTGAGAACAGGCAGCTTGGAGGAGTAGGGAGCTAGGGGCAGGATATGCTGGGAACAAGGCTGTGATGACTAGATATGGAGATGCAAAGACATATATGGTTATGGACAGTAAGGAAACTGGTGAAGTCCCGAGCCTGGCATATCATTGCTGCTCAGGAAATGTTTGTGCAAAGACGTGGGAGGCACGAAGCATAATGGAGGCACATCATATACTCACACAGTGCCATGTATTCTGGAAGTACTACCATATACTTTACATCTGTCTGTACGGGGCACACTTTGGTCACAGGGTGACTGCTAACTTAGAGAATACATGAAGTGGTGAAGATATTGGATGGATGGGAGGGGGCAGACGGTAGTTCTTGAAAGTCAGGTAAGCATTTATAGTTTTATTGGATTAGAGACCATGGAATCATTTTGATTTGTGTGCAAAATGATGAGAAGTTAAGGCAAAGCAGTCTGGTAGGGTATGCAGGATGGAGAGATGACCAGACAGGGAGGGCAGGAAATGCAGCCTGGGCTCAGAGGCTGATGGTGAGAACAAGAGGCAAAAATATTTCCTGTTCTTGCTCCATTGTGGCACTTGTCAAGTTGTTTTAAACAATCACTAGTTTATATGTCTGTCTTTACCTGACACTCCAAACTCTTTTAAATCAAGAGCCCCATTATTTCCCAATCCCCAGTGCCTACGTCAATGCCTGGCGTCTTGAATGAATGAATGAGATATATTTGGAGAAAAACAAAACAAATTTAGTGGCTAACCAATTATAGACTATAAGGAAATCAGAGTCAAGAATGACTTTTGGGTCTAATAAAAGTAAATGTGGCCATGTTAATCATGTCTTTTTATTTTCTGTATTTCTGATGCTTTGATTCTATGACCTTATGGACCCTGGAGAGACTGCCCCTCCCAGGGCTGGCAAGTCCCAGAGAAAGCAAAGGACTCAGCACACCTGAAAGCATACCTTTCATATGCAAACTAACCACTCCAGAACCCACCTTCCCCCACCTCAATGGGCTACTGCTTCCTGCTCTAAGCAATTCAGGGCCAGAAACCAGAAGGCTAGGACAAGCCTGGTGCTTCCCTTGGGTGCGTGGTCCTGGGGTGGCGTGGAGTGCCCCCTCCTCTTGAGAACTGTGAGCAAGGAACCATCCTTTCGATGGCAATCACCCCCTGATCTGTTGGCCTCATACCTGAATAATAACAAAATCTACATATTAAAACAGTGCCTTAGTAAAAAAAAAAAAAACATAAGCTTTGGAAACAAGACTTGGGTTCAAATTCATGGTCTATACTTACATTCTGTGCTACCTAGGAAGTTACTTGACCTCTCAGAGCCACATCTCCTACAACTGTAAAATAGGGATAATAAAATGTGCCTTGCAGGGAAAGTAGTGGCCAAGTGCCTGGTATACGGGTGTCTCTCAGTTCACAACATCGTCAATAAAAAAGAAGGGGGTATCACCAAAAGAGTAAAAATGGTTGGGAAAACAGAATCTCAAATGGTCAGCTGCACTCCGCCTCCCCCCCCCACCCCCGCCCCCAGCATCTGGTGGTAAAGGCCCACTCTGGTTAGCAAAGAACAAGCCAGTTTTTTCAAATAACTGAACACTCATTTCAATAGCCTGGAGTGCCTGATCGTACGGCTGATCTCTCTATTTATGTCCTATTCTCTAATGCATTTAGTCCAGTATAGAACATAGTGTCCTATTAGTGGTTATTTGTTTCTCGGTAAAACAACCAGTTTAACCACAATGACTGTATCTGCCAAGCGGTTGCCTCAGAAATATATAGACAGAGCTCGCCTAACTTTATGACTACTTTCTTATTTCCTCCATCTTCTCAGATTTCAGCTCTGAGAGCAAGCAGAGAAGTCTACAAACTATATGGATAGGTAGGAAGCTTGAGCTGGATGGAGTCAGGTCTTCAGGATGGCTTTCTAGATCAAGAGGGAAAAGCTACCTTATGATATATAATGAGGGTTGGGTTTTTAGGTCCTTCCTTACAAAGGTGCCATCTGTATTTGGAACATGGGAGAAACAGAAAAACAACACAACACAGAGATCATAGATGGGTAGTATGAGGGGACATCTGGCTCGCATATGTATTTTATTTGTGTTATATAATGTTTAAAAAAATCAGCCAATATTTTTAAATTGGGAGATTCCACTTGAAATCCAGATTTTGGTTTCTCTTGAAG
This sequence comes from Panthera pardus, assembly GCF_024362965.1. Taxonomy (NCBI): domain Eukaryota; kingdom Metazoa; phylum Chordata; class Mammalia; order Carnivora; family Felidae; genus Panthera; species Panthera pardus. Next base: position 58,358,915 of record NW_026526666.1, read on the forward strand.
AACTGGCATATGTAAAACACTGGCCACACATATTTCCCCATGGCCAGAGTCAGCTGGAGCTGATCCCTTCAGATAGGACTGTACCCTTCACTATGTAGAAGGCACCACTGGTCTCCACCATTCCCCAACAACAGGCACCATATTTTACCAATTTCCTCATCATGACTGCACTCATGTTTTACTTGTAGGAGAGATCTATTTCTCTATGCCCATCTCTCTATGAAAGGAAGGAACATAAAATGTTCTCTAGAGCGCCATGAGTTGAAAGAAAAACTTCTCTGTGGAAGTAAAAAAAACAAATTGTTTGCCTTGTCTTTATTCTTTAATGCTGTCTGACTCCTTTAGGCATTTGGGTTTTCAACTCTTGATATGACAGGAAGAACACAAACAGGGACTCCTAAGACCGCAGTCGATTCTGGCTCAGGGAATGACCTTACACAGGACCGTTTCTAATTCTCTCTCTGCAACATTTAAGAAATTAATATGACAAATAGCCAAGTGTTTGGAAAATTACACAGAGGACCGCATTGCCTGAGATATCAAAACTGCTGGCACAGAGTTCACAGGCAGGACAAACACATGACACAGGTGACTTCTGAATTCCAGAATTTTAGGTTCTATGATCATTTTGCTAGGACACAGCTATCTTCTTGCATGTGGGGTTTTTCTCTATTAAAATCAATTTCATGTATTAGTCTCAAGGCTTTTACCTTACTTTGCAGATAACAAAATCATTAGGCTCAGAGAAATGTTCACTGCTTGCCACAACTCCTTTTTGTCTTTTGCATTTACCTGAAATGTCACTTTTTTTCATCTCGGCTATTCCAACTCTTTCCTTACCTCGCCTTCTTATCTCAAAGCAAAAACATTTTGCCTGTTTTTTCCCAGACTTGAAACTCTCATAAAAATCTAATGGAAGAAGAAAGCCCAACCTAGATAATTTCTTTTATGTTGCTGGAAAGAATTGTGGGTTTCAACACTGAACAGTTCTTAAGAACAACAAACATTCCTGAAAGAAAATGTAAACTGTGTTGTTTTTTTTTTTTTTTTTAACTTTAATACTAGCTTTAGATAGAACCGCTTCACTTACAGGTGGTGGACAAATTCTGATTTAATGCAGAGCTACTTTAGTTTCATTCAACATCAAAGTTAATAGCTTTGTGCATTTTTATAGTTTGTTAATTGATTCACTTATTCATGAAACTAATGTGATATATAGCTACCCTGTGCTAGGCATCACTGTAATAATTGAAGATTCAAAGATAAATTAAAGTCATTGCTCTCACAAAGCTCTGCCTGTCAGTGGAAAATGGGCACACCAATACTCACATATGGCCTCAGAAGATTAGGTTCTTGGTAGATGCCACAAATGTTTATTGAACATTTACTCTGTTCTAGTTGTAGTAAGCACAGGGGATTCAGTGGCCATGGAAAGGAAGCTCAACCCTATCATACAAATGCTACCCTAACTTCTGGATGATCTCTGAACTACATTATAGGCAGCCTAGCTAAAGCTGAAAAAATTCAGCAGAGATTTCAGTAGGTGCCCATCACAAGAAAGACAAAATTTGAGAGTTTGAGTTCAACCAAATAAACCACCTGTTAAAAACAAACAAACAAACAAAAAGATACTCTTCAGAGAAATAAGAATAACCCAGCGTCTCTACAATATATCAATCATAATGTTTAAGACAGGATCCCAAATTGCTAGACATATGGAGAGAAGGAAAATGTAATCCATACTTATGAGAAAAGCCATTTAATGGACAATGACCCTGAGATGACACAGATACTGGATTTAGAAGGCAAGAATTCAGCAGTTCATTCTAGATCTGTCTCCTGAGGCAAGGGAAACCAAAGCAGAAATAAACCATTAGGACTACATCAAAATACAAAGTTTCTGCACAGCAAAAGAAACAGTCAACAAAACTAAAAGTCTACTGAACAGGAGAAGGTATTTGCAAAGGACATATCTGATAAGGGGTTAGTATCCAAAATATACAAAGAACTCATACAAATAGGTGAAGGGGAATGGGAGTACATTTATCTTGATGAGCACTGGCTAATATGTGTTATTGCTGAATAACTATATTGTACGTCTGAAACTAATAGAACACAGTATTAAGTGCACTGGAATTAAAAGAAAAGAAAAGAAAAGAAAAGAAAAGAAAAGAAAAGAAAAGAAAAGAAAAGAAAACTAAGAAGTAAAATAATAAAATAATGTATACAACTCAACACCAAGCCCCCCCCCCACCAAATAATCAAATTAAAATTTGGCAGAAGACTTAAACAGACATTTCCCCAAAGAAGACATACAAATGGCCAATAGACACATGAAAAGATGCTCAACATCACTCATCATCAGGGAAATGCAAATCAAAACCACAATGAGATAATCACCTCACTATTGTAAGAATGGCTAAAATAAAAACAACAACAACAACAACAACAAAAAAACCCAAGAAATAAAGACGTGTTGGTAAAGACGTGGAGAAAAAGGAACCTTCATGTACAGTTGATAGAAATGTAAATTGGTGCAGGCACTGTGGAAAACAGTGTAGAGGTTCTTCAAAGAATAAAAAATAGAATTACTATAGGATCCCTTAATTCCACTATTGTGTGTTTATACAAAGAAGACAAAAACACTAATTCAAAAAGATTTATGCACCCCTTTACTGCAATATTATTTATAATAGCAAAGATATGGAAGGAACCTAAGTGTCCCAATAAAGAAGAGGTGGTATGTATGTATGTATGTAAATACACACACACACACACACACTGGAATATTACCCAGCCATCAAAAAGAATGAAACCTTGCCATTTGCAACAATATGCATGGACATAGAGATACGATGCTAAGTGAAGTGTCAGAGAAAGACAAATACCATATGATTTTACTCATATGTGGAATTTAAGAAACAAAACAAGCAAAGAAAAAAAGAGACAAACGAAAAACAGACTCCTAACTATAGGGAACTGATGGTTACCAGAGGGAAAGTGGGTGGGTAGAGGGATGGGGGAAATAGTGATGGGAATTAAGAGTACACTTATCATGATGAGCGCTGAGTAATGTATAGAATTGTTGAATCACTGTATTGTACGCCTGAAACTAATATAACACTGTACGTTAATTATACTGAAAATAGAAGCCAAGACTACATCATTGTTAATAAACTTGAATTTAAATAAAAAATATGCTGAAAATAAAAAAATAAACAAAGTAAAATCAACATGAAGAAAAATTTGCTATATATCTAAAAAAGGAGGAGAGGTGAGAAGAAGATTAATATTGTTGCTTGATCTGAGCACTGGTATGTACTGACATTGTTGAATGTAATATTGCTCACCTTAACAAATAAACATTTAAATAATAAATAAACCAAAAAAAATGAAATCAGTAGCTTAACAATGCTTTAGGATAGGAGAATATTCTCATAATCAATAAATAGAGAAGAAATAGCAAAGAAACAAAAACTATTAAAACAGAAATTCTAGTATTGATAAATATTATACCCGAAATATTTAGTGGATAGGCATCACCCTGATTAAAGATAAAAGAGAAAAGTCAATGAACTTGAAAAGAGACCCAGAGAGAGTACCTAATTGTGAGGGGGAGGAGGGAAGGAGGGGAAGTGAGGGAGAGAAGGAGACAGAGAGAGAGGTGGGAGGGGTGGTAGAGAGGCAGAGACTGGGGGGAAAAAATCCCTCATGGGCCTATGGGACAATGCCCAAGGGTCTCAAATATATGTAACTGGAGTCACAGTATGAGGAATAAGAGCACACGGGGCCTTGGTAATGAGGTAGATCTGTGAGTATGGGTGCAATGGAGATGCCTATATATCATACAGGCACACCCTCTGATGATACTAAGGGGCAAATATATAGTATCATCCCCCAGGGAAAATACCTAAGCCAGGGGTGGTACAGATTCATGGGAACCACACCTCTACTCTTGTTGCTAAATGAAGATCTGCCATATCTATTACCTATAAAACATTTGTCTTATTGTTCCTAGCCTCACATTGCTGGTGTTTCTTATTACTTCATTAGGAAATGTATTGTCAAGAGCCACCACCTGTGCTGAAGTTTACTCTCACTCCAACTTCTGGGTCTGTGGAAAGGATCTTGCTAGGTCACTAGGGAACCACAGTTCTAAATACTTTCTTTTGTCTTCTAGGTATATTAATCTTGTGGTGCTGTTTATATTGCTGCTGTGGCATACGGATGCAGTATTTATCTATGTTTAAATAAATAAATGCTGACAATTTCCCAAATTTGGTGAAAGAGAGAAATTTACAAATTCAAGAAGTTTTAGCAAATCCGGGAGAAGAAGGATAAATCCAAAGAACGCCATGTCTGGGCACACCATAATAAAAATCAAAGGTTAAGAGAAAATCAAGAACGTGGTAGAAGAAAAATAATATACTGTATGCATGGGACAAACAATACCAACGATGGTGGACTTCTCCTGAGAAAAAAACCGTGCCAGAATACAAGATAGTAACATCTTTAAGCACTGAAGAAAAACAAACAAAAAATCTGTCAACCACGATTATTTTTTATTTGAGGGAGACAGAGAGCACAAGTGGGGGGAGAGGGGCAGAGATAGAGAGAGATAATCCCAACCAGGATCCCTGCTCAATGTGGAGACCGTCATGGGGCTCCATCCCATGACCCGGGGATCATGACTTAAGCCGAAATCAAGAGTTGGAGGCTCAACTGACTAAGCCACCCAGGTGCCCCAACCAAGAATTCTATATTGAGCAAAAATATCTCTCAAGATAGAAGGTAAAATAAATCACTAAAAAAGGAAAAAAAAAAACCTATTTTTTTTTTCTTTTTTGTCAGTACAGCTACAAGAAATGAATAAATGCTGAAGTGGGTTCTCCAGGATAAGGAAAATATTAGATATTTACATTTTCAGAAAGAAAAAAAAACAACGGGGATGGTAAACAGGTAGGTAAATGCAAAAGATAATGGTTGCTTCTCAGAATTTCTTTGAAATACGTATGACTTATTAGGGACTGAATTGTATCCTCCCAAAATTCTGATGTGAAGCCCCAACCTTCCATGTGACTGGAAATAGAGACTTTACGGAGGTAAATAAGGTCATACGAGGTCACACGGATAGGGCCCTAACATGAGAGAATTGCTGTCCTTATAAGAAGAGCAAGGATCACCAAAGCTCTCTCACTACATGCATGCACCTGGAAAAGGCCACGTGAGGACACAGGGAGAGGCTGCTGTCCACAAGCCAAGAAGACAGCTCTCACCAGAAACTTAATTTTCTAGCACTATGGTCAGGGACTTCTATCCACCAAACTGTAAGGAAATAAATGTCTATTGTTTAAGTCACCCAGTCTATGGTATTTTGGTATGGCACCCTGGGCAGACTAATGCGTTATTTAAAGCAAACAACAGGGGTGCTGGAGAGGTTCAGTCAGTTAAGAATCATACAAACTCTTGATTTCGGCTCAGGTCGAGATCTCACAGTCTGTGAGATTGAGCCCTGCATATGAGATCAAGCACTGCATCAGGCTCTGCATTGACAGCATGGAGCCTGCTTGGGATTCTCTCTCTCCCTCCCTTTCTGTCCCTTCCCTTGCTCACACACACACGCACTCCCTCTCTCTCTCAAAATAAATAAATAAACTTAAAAAAATAAAAATAAAGCAAACACAGCAACTACTATATTGTTGGATGTATAACATGTAGACGTCACGCATATTATGACTTATAGCATTTAAGAGTTGGGGGGGTAGCATGTAACTACACAGTTGAATGCTTTTTCTATATTGCATGAAGTTTATAATATATAATCTAAGTAGGCTGAAAAGTTCATGACGTTTATTGTATATAATTCCCAAAGACATCATTTAAAGGAATTCAAACTATCATGCCTAAAAACCAAATAGAAGAATTTAAATGGAATTCAGAAAACTGAAAGATATTTGAATAATCCAAAAGATGGCAGAAAAGGAGAGAGAAAAAAACAAAAACAAAACAAAACAAAACCAGAACCACAGAAAACAAAGAGCAAAATGGAAGACCTAAATCCAACAACATTCACCTTCACGTTGAATTGTAGGTAGTTTCAACATCAGAGTAAACATCAGAGATTACAAGACTGCAGGAAAGCAAGACCCAACTATATACTGTGTATAAAAGATGCACTTTACATAGACTGGGACGGAGAAAATGGTGCTTTGACTGATGGTGCTGGGAGAGAAGGTTAAAAAAAAAAATAGATGGAGAGATGTTATACATTTTGGACTTAGAATCCATAGGACCTTCTGACTGGATGTGGCCAGAGAAGGGAAGGGGGGAGTCAAGAATTCATCCCAATTTTTTTGTTTTGATAAAAATATAAATGAGGTGGTCTTTACTCAAATGAAGACAAATAATTGAGGATCAACACAGAGAATGTATCAGTTACCAGAGTTAGAAAACGGTAATTCTGAAATCCCCACCCCCGCCTCCTTGACATTGACTCTATCTTCTCTCCATTGATAGCAATGCTATCCTTCAGAAACCGTGACCTCTCTCTCTCTGCTCCACCTTTCATATCCAATCCATCAGGAAACCTCACCGTCTCTACCTTCAAAATACATCCCCAAATACGACCACGTTTTACCAGCTCCACTGCCATCACCCCCATCTCTCAGCTGGTTTACTGCAAAAGCCTCTTTGGGGTGTCACTGCTTCTGTCTCTCACACCCCCCATCCCACAGTTTATTCCCAACATAGCAGTCAGGCAGCAGTCTGAATGATCCTTTAAAAACTAAGTCATACCTGTCCTGTGCTCATAATTCTCCAGTGGCTTTCCATTTCCCTCAGAGCAAAAGCCAAAATTTTCACAGTGACCAATAATATAGTCCCAAATTACCTCGTAAACTTATTCCCTACAACTCTCATTTTGGGTCATTCTGCTCCATCTTTGTGGCCTCCTTGCTATTCCTGTAATGTCGCAGGCAGGCAATCCTCCCTCAGGACCTTTGCACTGGTTGTTCCCTTGGCCTGGTACATTCTTCCTCCAGGTTTCCAAATGGCGAATTTCCTTCCTCTCCTTGTTAAGTTTGTATGTCACATCAGTAAGGTTTACCCTGGCCACTTTTTTTTTTTTTAATTTTTTTTTTTAATGTTTATTTATTTTTGAGACAGAGAGAGACAGAGCATGAACGGGGGAGGGTCACAGAGAGAAGGAGACACAGAATCTGAAACAGGCTCCAGGCTCTGAGCTGTCAGCACAGAGCCTGACGCGGGGCTTGAACCCACGGACCGTGAGATCATGACCTGAGCTGAAGTCGGACGCTTAACCGACTGAGCCACCCAGGCGCCCCTGACCACCTTTTTTTAAAATTGCAAACTGCTCACCTGAATCCATAAGCTTACTTCCTCTTTTACTTTTAACGACTTTAACCATAAAATAAACTCTATGGCTTTCTCATTCTATGTACTGTGTATGACCCGTCTCTTCTTGTTAGAATGTAAGCTTGACAAGGGGCAGATTTTTGGAGTGGGGTGCAGAAGAAGCTATTTTCGTCACCATTTCTCGCTCAGAATGGTAACATGAACATAGGCACTCAATAAATACTGGCTGTTTAAACAAACATCACTCTAAAGAGTTTAGACTTTATCCTACAGATAACTGGAGAGGTGTCAAGAGTGACAGGGTCACATCTATGTGCTTTCAACACATAGTTGAAATTTTGTGGACTAAATGTTGTGTCCCTTCAAAATTCACACGTTGAAATCCTAACGACCAAAGCGATGGTATTGGGAGGTGGGGCCTTTGGGAGGTGATTAAGTATGAAGGTAGAGCCCTAATGAATGGGATTAATGCCTTTATAAGGGGCTGAGGAGACCAGAGTCCTCCCCTTCCACTTCTTCTTCAACCCAGAAGAGGATCCTCACCAGAACCCAACCAAGGTGCTGCCTTGATCGTGGCCTTCTGGCCTCTACAGCTGTGAGAAATAAAGTGTTGCTGTATATAAGCCACCCAGTCTATAGTACCTTGTTTGAGCGGGACACACTAAGACAAAAGAATCAGAGAGGGAAGGATTAGAAGAAAGAAGGTCATCAGAGAGCTGTGCAGGAATCCAGGTGCGTATACAAAAAATACAGTGAAAGCATGGGTGGGAGGGAACACAGAAGAGTTTATTTATCCAGGGTAGGTCTTTGTATCCACGAAGTCATTTCAATTAGCCAATGTGAAATGCTGGGGACATACCTAAGTCTATACACAGAATCTGTCAATACTGATACACATAACATTTTTTCTCTCATGGTCCTACAAAGCCTGTCAACTGTATTTGCTTCAATATACTTGAAAAGAAAGTCCTACTAACTCACAGTAATTGCTTCTCAAGGGACTATATAAGACAAGTGTAGGAAAAACTCAAAAATGTAGCTCCACAAAAGTCAGGTCCGGTTCTGGAGAGATCTGGGGCTTCTGGTAGCCCACTTGGGTTTGAATCAAAGCTTCCCCACTTACAACTATTAAGGCCATGATCAAGTTACCTCATTGTTCTGAACCGTAAAACTGACGTAATAACACTGGCCACACAGACAGGCTGGGTTGATCAGAAAGGGCCTGAAGGTGTTTGTCACATAGCAGATACTCCCAGTAGGCTGCAGGGGTAGCACAATCTATGTGCTACACTAACTAATAATTATCAGGTCTCTATCCAGCCTTCCCATTAGATGATAAGCTACTGGAGGACAGGAATCGTGTGACTGTATTCTTGCTTGGCCCAGTGTGATCACTGCAACATAATGGAAGGGGTGAAATCACTATCTCCATCCATGCACCCCATGCACCCACGCTGCAAGGTCTTTGTACACCCACTTATGGAAGACTGACTGACTTCCTGAGGCTAGGGCCAGGCTGACTAGCACTGGGGATAAGGCAGGGGACAGAGAGGCTTCCCAAATGCCAGAATTCTGGGCACACAACGTCTTGCTACATGGTGACCCTGGAGCTTAAGTTCATAAATTTAAATTCTAGGTTCAAACAATTCAAAGGTAACCCTCTCCCAAGCCTACCTGTCCCAGAAAGCCAAAGCCACAAATTTGACTTTGCCTCCCTCACTCTACACCTCCCCCAATGAAAATGACTCCAAGTGAGACAGACAAGAGTGTTTGGAGGGATGGCCACGGTCCAGCTGGAAACCAGTTTCAGCATCTGGTGACTGCACGGGTTGGTGTTCTATGAAAAAGGTCTGGACGAAAAGCAATATTTTTTGCACAACTATTTTGGAGAGAGTATTGACAAGCACGAGGCAATCCCTGATGGGTGCCCAATTGATGCCACTAAAATCAATCATCCACAGGATGGAGGCATGTGCCCTTCTAAAAGGAAATGAGTATGAGTGGCACAAGTTTGAAATGAGTGGAAAATGAATGCAAGTCTCAGTCGAATGAAACTATAAGAGGTACAAAGCCAGAAGAAATCCTATTCTATTTTTTTTTCTTCATGCTGAAGTTAACCAGATGGAGTTTGTTTTGTTTTGTTTTGTTTTGTTTTCCAGTAGCAATCTATTCACATGCTTGGAATGAAGGATTTGCTTTGGGATAGATGATCTTTTCTTTTTCTTTCTTTTTTTTTTTTTTTTAATTATAAAAATGAGACAAAATAGCTTCCCACCCTGCAAATCTAGAGATTAGGTAGTTTTTTGTTTCTTTTTTTTTTTTTTCTTTTCCTTCTCTTTCTCCTCCTTCCCTTCCCTCTTCCTCTCCTTTCTCTCCTCTTCTGCTTCAGGTGGTTATGTTTGTGACTGCATGTTTAGAATGTACTTTGGACAATGCAATAACGGAACAGACGCAGCATGTCAGAGATGTGCATTTGAGACAAAGAACATAAAAAAATGTAACTTCCTCCCTGCAGTGTTCTCTAGGAAACCAATGTGTTGTAGAACCAGAGGTCAGAGTTCACAACAGAATTGAGGAGACTAAGTAAAAGGAAAGGAAGGCAAAGGAGCCACAGAAAAAGCCCACTGATGGTGCACTAAGAATCTCCCGGGGCTGTGCTTGCTACCCAGAGTTTTTCTTCTTCATCGGAAAAATATGGACAACAACTGTACCTATTTTACAGGGGTTTCGAGAGAATTAAATGAGATGTATATGCAAAGCTCTTGGCACTGAGACTGGGAAATAAGCCTTAAAAATGAATGGCAGGCATTGTGATGATTATGAATATCATGCAAGGAGTTAACAAGATTATATATATAAGTCCTGTCCACAGAAAAAGATACTCAATTAAATGTGATTTTTATTATTACTATCATTATTATTCTTATTTTATCTATTTTATAGGTTGTTTCTGTCTCTTTGCTTGTCTTCTCTGGACTGATGCTTTGGGTGATCTGTTCTGTTCTTGACTCAGATTTTGTCCCATCATGTGAGCATTTAGATTTCCTAAGATTTTGCTGTCTATAACCCATAGGTTAGTCTACGGCCAATAAAACTATAGAAGTAGAATTGCCCAAAGTGGAACTCTGAACGCAGCTTGATTGGCTGATGGCACAAAATCAACTAACTACAGAAGGGCCAACAATTTCCATGACTCCCGTCGAAAGTCATAGTAGACTATTATGAAGATTTTATTAATGGCGAAAAAGAGGTCACATTTTTTATTTAAATTCAGGGCTCATGAAACAAGCGGAACCAATTCTTATCCACAAAGATATGTCATAATGTTTGGGAAAAGATGGCTTATATCCATAGCAACAGAGCAAACTTTGAGCCAAATACTGGGAAGAGTGTTTCCAGACTGACACAGATGTTCAATTTGCATATTAAGTCTCTGAAAACCTGTTGATGGACAGCTGCACGAACAATGCATCCTGCACAAAGAGTTGGTTTACTGGATCATGATCCTTGTTAAAAAAAAAACACAAAGTCTCTGGATTGTGTGATCCAGGAGTTCTGGGTCTGCGAAGGGTGATTATACTATGACGCAGGGTTGAAAAGGGCTATATTTCAGTAATGGATTTTCAATATGTCACAGAGAAGAACGGATATCCAGGTTGAGAGTTGTGTAAACACATGACACTAGTTAAAATAGGAGAATGAAAAGCCTGAGTCCCATGGCACCTTCAGACAGTGGTGTCATCTCAACTTCTCTAGCATGGGGTTATTAAGACCAATCAGATGTTATGTTATAGTCACTAAGGTTCCCTACTAGACAGTGAGCTCCTCAAAAGCAGGGCCTGATGAAGGCCTAATCCATTTAATTCCTCCAGAACATGTGCTTTGAATCTAGCCATCCATCTATGCTTCCATGGACGGTGAAAGAGAACCTGAGGCAGCTAAGTATAAAATAGCAATATACTAAGAAATGGAAACTAATGGTGATTTGCATCCATAGCCAGCTTTGGATCAGACCACTATAACTCTGCTGAACATTTGGAGAGTCGGTATAGGAATCAGGCCATAAACAGATGATTTCAGTGTAACACAGTAAATGTGAGGTTGGCTGAGCCTAGGTCTCATTTTCCCTTGCCTTCCACATGTAATCTCCCTGAGGGCCCACTGACCTCTCCTGACCTGAGTTCTCAGTCATCATTGCCACTGTCCTCATTCAAGCCCGCAAGGCTTTCTGTCTGTGGACTAACCTACTAAAATCATCTCCCCACCTTCAGCCACGTGTCCTCAGGCCTTCTTCCTCACGGCTGCTAGGTGGAGTCTGGACAACTGAGATCTGAACATATGCATCCGCTCTGCCAACCTTTTGCTGGTTCCCCTTGGTCCACCAGACAAATATTGGCTCCCGAGCATGTTCTACAGGGACTTCTTATGATGTGGTCCCTGCCCAGCTCTCTAACTTTTATCCTAAGTCATTCTTCTAAGAACAGTTTATGTCACAATTTAAACGCTGGACTATGTGCTATTACCTCAAGTAGGCCTTGTTATTTTTAACTCCCATATCTTTGGTCCTATGCCAGTTCTGCCTAAAAGAGTAGCCCTACCCTTCTTTGCCTGGTTTGTCCCTATTTACCTTTTAAGACTCAGCACAAATGCTTTCTCCCCCTCAAAGAGTTAGCTCTTTAACCCAGCTTTAGGTCAACTCTGCTTTGCACCTCTGGTATAGTATTCATGTCACTTTTATGCATCTTCTATCTTCCCTATTAGACAACCCCACAAATTCATCAAATTTATTAAGCACCTTCTATGAAGGAGGCACTGAGCTTGACGCAAAGACAAGTATGATACGGACTTTGCCTTTAAGGAGCTCATAGATTTCTGGAAATGACAGATTAGTAAATCAATAATAATAGAATACTATAAGTAGAGTCATGTCTTAAAGGACAACTAAAATTATCCAGGTGGTAAAGAACTCTCTGAGCAGAGAAAGAAACACATCCAAAGGCACAGAGGAGTAGAATAACATAAGCCATGGGGAAGTTGTGGGTAAGGCAATCTAGCCTTAGTGACAAGTACATGTGTGGGACTGGAAGGGCTGGACCATGAAAGATGCGATGTGCCCAGAAAACTATCTGAATGAGGTCCCCAAGGCTATGGAGAACCACTGAAGGATTCTGGCTGGAGAGCAACATGGTCCTTTTTACAGAGTAGAGTATCACTCTCACGGACGTGAGAAAAAAAAATGGATTTTTGCATGAAAGGTAGGTGTCAAGATGCGTTAGTCACCAGTGCCTGGACCAACATTTATTCCTTTGGCAAATGCATGCTGCATATGCACCATATGTTAGGCTGTGCTCTAAAAGAAAGCTAATTCTTCTGATTTAGGAGCCTGCAAATTTTATATATGGGGTAAATGGGGAGGGTGACAAAATGGACTAGTCAAGGCTATGAAAACATTTAAGCCCGTATTGAGAAAAGGTCAACTTACCAATTTTCCAGTAACGCTCTGACCACCTTCATTTAGCCAGAACCCAGGGACCATGGCTGAGAAATAAGGGCCCCAGACACCTGGTACAAAAATTGGGTCTTTGCTGATCTGAAAAGAAAGAGGCAAAGTATGTGAAAATAATTGACGCTCAGGGCTAGAAGAAGCCTTATCCTCCTCCCATCTGATGTTTCTGTGACCATGTGATTCAACTTCTTATTAAATACCTTCTTTGGTAAGAAAGTCATTCCTTCCAAAGGAAGGGCATGGCTTCATCTTTGGATGAAGGTCTTCCTGTTACATTCATTTAAGATGTCGGAGTAGCAAAAGATCATTTTGGAAAGAAACTGGTAGGACATTTCCTTGCTGGCTCCCTCTCTGTGGTAGACTGATTGCAAAAATGTCCCCCACTCTACCCCTCCCTGTGTCCATTTCCTCTGCAATGTGACTTTACAACTCCTCTCACTGACAGGTGGAGTCCCCACCCATGGAATCTAGGTCAGCTTCGTGACTTGTCCCGGCCAACACAATGAGATGGAAGTCATACCACCAGTCTTCTAGACTTAGGTCTCAAGAGGACTGTGTGCTTCTACTCTCCCTCTTGGTTCTCAACCTTTGCAAAGAGAAGAGCCCAGACTAACCTGCTGGATGGAAGGACATGCAACAGAACTGAAGCAACCCAAATGTAGCAGGTGTATCTCAGATATAAGAGACAGCCCAAACAAGATCAGTAGATCACCCTAGTCAACCAGCACTAACAAGCCCAGATCACCACAATCACCCAGCTAATTGATAGACTTGTGAACAAAAACACATGTCTTATATGTCACTAACATTTTGTGTTTGTCACCTAGCATTTCTGTGGTAATAGGTAAGTGACACATTCCCTTCCTTCTCCAACTACTTACTAGTCAACTAATAGCATGCCATCTCCCCCTCTTGGGTGCTGGGGACAAAGAGATGAATCACACAGAGTTCTTATCTTCAGGAATCTACCAATCTAGAGGGGAGTTCCACAGGTAAATAGACAAATAGGATGCAGTGTGGTCCACGGGATGGTAAAGACAATACATAGAATGTTATGGGGGACAGAGCAGCCCAGGAGTGAATGGTCTTAGGGAATAGGACATAGCTCAGACGAGCAGGACTGAGGCAGGCATTCTAGGTCAAGGGAAGGGCTTGAACAAAGCCATGTAGGTGAGGGAGAGGTGTTCTTAGGACTCAAGACACTGCAGCAGTGTGTTTGTAGCAGACTACAGAAGTCCTTTCAGGTATTAGGAGAATACATCAAGACATGAACCTGGACGGACGAGGAAGGACCACATGTTCACTCATTTGGAATGGTGCGTGTTTCTCATCCATCTAGTAGGGACGCGTGTTGAAGTCATATTTCTGGTTGTGGAGAAGTGTAGGGGAGGGTGGGGAGGGAAAGGGAGGGAGGCATGTCAGATCTACTCCCACATGTCTTCTGGATAGGCAGCAAATCCATTCATTCATTTATCCTACAAATATTTATTCAGCCCTTATTATGTGTTGGTACTATGTCTCATCCTGGGGATATAGAAATGAACTGAATATTCATGATTTCTGCCCTCATGAAATTTTTAGTCCAGCATTTTAGCACATGGACAAACATTATTTGTCTTGACCCCAACCGTTCCAGTTGCCTTTTCACTAAACTAGTGAGTCCTCAAATCAGGATTTCCGAAGCTCCAACAGGAAGGAGGTGAGGCAAGGTAAGGGAACTACAAAACACTGTCAACTCTAAATTGTGTGAAATCAAGATAATTTATAAAAAGGGACATTTAACACCTAAAAAAGAAAGAATAATGTCAGGGGAAAAAGACAGACTTTTGCAAGAAAAGTCAGTTTGGCTTACATTGACATACTTCTTTCCTTACTGGTATAACAGATGTTTCCTGAACTCCCACTGTGATCCAAGTCTGTGCCAGGCACTGGCAATGAATGTTAAACAAAACAGCACAGCCCCTGCCCTCAGACAGATTACAGCGAGCAATCATTCAAGTTTGGCCAGGAATCTCTTGGTTTAGTACCGAAGGCCTTGCATCCTAGAAAACCCTTCCGTCCTAGGCAAAAGAGATAAATCACTGGGCAGCCTCAGAAAGATATTAATCAGACCACCACACAGATGTGTAATTATAAAGCATGATATGTAAATGAATGAAAATCAAAAGGTCTGATAAGAGCAAATAAGTGAGGTACCTAATCCAGTCTATGGGTCAGGGAAGGCTTTCTTAGGAGGTAACATCAGAATTACGAAGTAAAACATATATAGAAGTTATTTAGTAGGTGTGAAGGTATGTGTGTGAGTAGGAGTGTGTGTATGTGTGCTTTTGTGTATGTGTGTACGATACAGAGAGTGTTCCAGCCGGAAGGAGCACACACTATACGATCTTCATTTTTGTCACTTGGTCTTTGCCCGTGAACATTTATCACGTGCCGGGCCTAGAAACTACTCCCTAAACTGCATCCCAGAGTGGCTTTGGGGTGAATAAGATAGCTCATGTTCACAACCATTAAGAACTCAGTGTTTGACAGGTAGATGGATAACAACCAAAGTCAAATCATCTCTTTTCCTGCCTGGCACCCCTTCCCTTCCAGGACTCTTAGCCCCATTTGATAGATAAGTCTCAGAGAGGCTGTATAAGATACCCACAGTCACTCAGTTAGTAACTGTCCAAGGTGGGATTTGAACCCAGGCAGATGCCGGCCTCAAACCAGATGGCAGGCTTTATTTGTAACTTGTAGTACATACTCTGCTTTGGAAGGTTACTCATCACACCCCACCTCCACCCTGTCTCAAAATTTAAACCTGCTCCTGAGTCAGCCATAGCAGAGCTCCATTGGAAGAGTGTGGTTCTGCGGCTCCGAAATGTCAGGTGAAGGCTTTGCCTGGCTCTGCCCACGTATAAAGCTTTGAGCCGACTCCTGCTCACGCTCACTCGTTTGAAATGGCAAATGCTTCTCATCAGACATCTGAGTGAAGCGAGGAAACCAAGACAGAAATATGTTCCCCAGAGCATTTCCAATCACTTCCAAGCCCTGTGCTCTTGGAGAAAACAAGTAATAGTTTGTTTTGAGAGAGAGAGAGAACGCACATTTGTATATGTCTGTGTGCTTTAATCCTTTGCAATGAACCTAAATATTTAAAAATATTTTTGTGAAAGCTCTTACCCATGCTGTGGGCTATCCTGGAGGCTGCTCTGTTACCCAAAGGAGGGAGTTCATTTTACTCCACTGGTAACAACCGTCTGTGCAGGACGCTGACTTCCTAGTAATCGTGGTGTTGTTGGCAACAACAACAGCTAAGATGGACTGGCTACTTACCAAAGGCCTTACTCCAAGCATATTATAGGAATTAAATCACTTAACCCTCATGAAAACCCTAAGGGAAGATTCCATCATTATTCCTATTGTCTAGATGTGTAAACTAAGGCTGAGAGAGTTCAATTACGTGTCCAAGGTTGTAAAAAACTGCCAAGGAGTCAGGCACCACACTCTACAGGTTCCATAGTTGTCTCTGCCAAAGTGTTGTCTTAGTTTTAGGCTACCTTTGCTTCTTGGAATCCTTCTTTGCCTCTCGAAGGCAGAAAGCAAGGGCCATCACAGTCAATACAGACTCATTCAAATGGAACAAACCTTTTGGTTTTGCTGACAAATAAGTTAGGGAATCTGCATTTCCAAAAGCTTTTGATAAATTTTCTCCAATACACTTGTGAAGAGAAGAACACATGGGTTGAGTCAAATACCTATCTTCATTCTATTCCCAACTGCCATATTCCAGCCAGGTGATCTTACACAAGGACATAAATGGACCTCAGCCTCAATTCAAAAATGGAAGGATCAGGGCACCTCGGTGGCTCAGTCGATTAAGCTTCTGACTCTTGATTTCAGCTCAGATCTTGTGGTTTGGGAGTCTAAGCCCCGTGCTGTCAGCACAGAGCCTGCTTAAGATTCTCCCCCTCTCTCTGCCTCTTTCTTTCTCCCTCTCAAAAATAAACATTTAACAAAATGGGAGGATTAAGGGGCACCTGGCTGGTTCAGTCAGTGGAGCGTGTGACTCTTGATCTCAGGGTCGTGAGTTTGGGCCCCATGTTGGATAACAGAGATTACTTAAAAGAAAAGAGAAAAAGAAAATATATGGTTATACAAAAATGGGAGTATCGATGTGAATGTTGAAAGACTTCTGTGAAGATGAAATAAGTTATCACCTACCAAGACCTTATTATATGTTAAATACCAAATAGACATTAGTTCTCCTTGAAACGAAGTTTGTATGAGAGAACAGTCAGGTGACAGAGTTGAATGACCACAACCAAAAGTACTTATGATCATGTAAGAAGGTCTCTAGATTTGTCCATGGCCTGATTTAGCCAATATTGTTAACACTGAAGTAGAAAGTGATACAGAAGTAAAGCTTATCATGTTTTCAGATGGTGTTAACTTGGGAGGATTGCTTAGAATGGGGCATGTCCAAATCAAGATTCAAGATTACTTCAAAGAGCTAGAACATTAAGCAAAATACAAGAAATTAGTTAACATTTATTTAATTGTATAAATATTTGCACTTAGAAGGTACTGGAAATATTCTCATATTCTTTTTAATGGGTGGTGGTATATAAGTATTCCATGTGGTATTGTTTAAACAGTACACAGACCCTTGCTATATTCTTAAATTGTGTGTGCTATCAGTAAAGTTAAAGAAGCCCACAATGAGACAAAACATTTGTTGCACACCATATACCAGGCACTGAGATCAGCATCGAGGCTATTAAAGTAACAAAGTAAATGGTAATAACACGAATAATTAATAATAAGGCATGGCTCCTTTCCTCAAAGAGCTCCTAGTCTGACCAGGCAGACAAGAGGCAGAAATTCAGAAATTAAAACAAATCATGCTAAGCCCCACAGTAAGAGAGGGAAGGAGGGGTAGGAACCCAAGCTGTAGTCTTTCCATAGGTGGCCACACGGAGCGAGGCCTTGAAGGAGGAGTGTTTCCCTAAGTAAAGAAGGAGGGCATGCCAGGCAGAAAGGACTGTGTGGGCTAGGGGCACACTCATGAAGCTGCACAAGCATTCTGGTTTTCATGAGGGCTTAAAGTTCTGAATTTTACTTTAAATAAAAGGTCATAAAGTTTGAAGGACAGGTATATTTCTGCATTTATATGCCCTAATGCTTGTGAAAAATTCAATTTTGAAAAAGCTGTGGCTTTTTAAAAGGAAAAAAGCCTCAAACAACCCTCTAAGTCAAGCAACGAGAGTAAGAAATAACGCAGAAATAAGGATAATAATAAGAAATACTAAAATGGTAATCGCTAACAGTTACTGTGGGCTTCAGAAGATGCCAAATACTCTTCTAGGCTCTTTATAAATTCTATCACATAATACTTGTGACATCCCAATGAGATAGGTCCTATTATACTTACCCCACAAACGAGGAAATCTAAGTTGAAGGAAATCAGATAGATAGTATATAAAAGGGTAACTTCAGATCCAAACAAGATCCAAGCTATGGACTACCAACTTCTTTTCCTCTGCCGACTTTATTTTCCTCGTCTATAAAGTAGTTAGATTGGACTAGAATATTTAATATCTCCTTTGTCTTTGAGATTATCTAAGATTCCAAGAAGCGGAGTCATTCTTCTCCAGCTGGCCAATCAGAATTCTCCAGCAAGCTCTTTCAACACAGACTCTGCTCTGTGGCTCAGAGGATCAAACTGGGTGGTCTCGAGGGGCTTCTCTTAACTACCGACTTTGCTTTGCCACCTCTGTGACCCGTGGCCAGGATTATAAGGGGCATTTGTTGACTGTCAACTTCATGGGTTGTATATAATGGCTACCATCTATAATTATAATCTCTTATATTTGCTGAGCACATATTCAGCAAGTATTTATTGGATACACACTGAATTCAAACTATTGTTTCCAACACGAATAGATACGGAAAGATGGGCATCAGAGCCTCTTGAGGTTTGCAATCTAGG
The DNA here is from genome assembly GCF_024362965.1 of Panthera pardus. NCBI lineage: Eukaryota > Metazoa > Chordata > Mammalia > Carnivora > Felidae > Panthera > Panthera pardus. The sequence continues at coordinate 58,377,772 of NW_026526666.1, forward strand.
AGGAGCCAGAGCACAGGATGGGCTGGGTGTCAGTCAGGTATCAAGTGATTTGTAAGTTTCTATTTGTATTCAGTCTTGCAATGACCCTGATAGTATACGGAGTCAAATATGCACAGCCCATTTTATAGCTGAAGACAAAGGCATGCAGAGGGTAGGCAAACTACCCAGGATCACAAGGATCTGAAATGGTGCAGCAGGGATTAGAAGCCTCTCTCCATTTGTTCCTGCCTCTTTTCATGTCTGTGCCCAAGCTGGCTCCGTTAGTGGATGCCACTGGCTGAGTTTCATCTAAGGCCGCGCTGCTGTCAGCTGAGTTTCCCTTCGGTGCTAAAGCCCGAGCGCCTGCTCACACCTCTTTCTGGGAGAGATGACTGGGCTCAGGGCAGGGAGCTACTGCAGCAATTTCCGTTCCGCCTTGCCCCCACCCCATCATCCCCGAGGTTGGTCTAAACCTCTGGCAGGGGCAGCAGGCAGGCTCCAGGCGCCAGTGGTCCTGAGAGGGAACAGGAGGTTTTGTTTTGAGTGCCTCCAGCCAGGTTGGGAATTTTAGAGGGTAGCCGCAGGCATGTGTGGGACTGAGTATTTCCGTGGTGGCTCATCTCTCCCTCCAAATGGACTGTGCTATCGTCTTACTAGAAAAAAAAAATTATACACATTCCAGCCAACTCCCAGCTCACTACACAGTGCAAAAAAGAGCAGAGAGAATTTGGTTTTTGAATAGGGCTCTTAGCATTGACCTCTATTTTTGCACTTCTCAGATGAAACTGTAGTGAGTTACTTGCTTCTCCTATGAAATAGTGAGGAACCACATCTTCTCTCAAAAGGCAGTGAACACGGTTTAGTAATGTCAGCAGAGACCTTGGAGTCAGACAAACCTCAGTTTCAATTGTGGTTGGGTTGTTTATTAGCCATGTTCCTTTAAATCTCTCTGGGACTCAGTTTCCTCATCTATAAATGGGGATAATCTCACCTCCCACAGAGTTTTGTGTGAGTCCTAAGTGGTATAATGTGTTTAAAAATCTTAGGACGTGATATCCCCTCAAGAAATGTGAAATAACAGATGGTTTAATTCCACTCCTTTTTGGGACAGTGGGAAAATCTGGAATACAAAGTCCTGGGTTGGAGTCTAGGCTTTGCCCCTTCTTAGTGCTGTCCCTTTGGAAGGTTCTCCTTGCTCTTCCTTCCTGCATTTACTCCTCTTTGCTTGTCTCACTTGCCACATCTCATGGGGGCAGCCCATCCATTCCCACATGTGCACTGACAACTTCTGTGCTGTTGAGTCCCAAATTTTCGTCCCAAACTCAGGCCCTATTATAAACATCCTTTAGAAGTGCCCCGTGACATAGGAGAGCTTTCTGACCTGGCTTTTATCTACAAGTCTGGTCTAATCACACATGGTACATTTCCTCATCCTTTGCCCCATTATTTTTACTCCAATGAGCCCATCACAGCCCAGAAATCCCCACGTACACCACCTTCTTTCTCATCTGTATGTCTTCATAATTTCTCTTCTCTCTAAAAGGCATTTCTTCTGACTTCCCCCTAACCCTTCCATGTCCTTTTATAGAACTTAGCTCAATATCATCTGCTCTGGGAAGCTTCTCTAAACTCTGACTGGGTTATTAGCTGCTTCTTCCGGCATCTTCCTTAACCTTCTGTCCTTCTATACTGTAGATTATTTTGACATATATGTCTAAGTGTGTATACCTACATCCGTAAGTCATACGTAATTGGATTACATAATTAAGTAATGCATACTTAACATGCTATGTGCATATAATATGCTTTGTAAACCAAACCATACAAATGCAGCACATGGCTAAAGTTATTAACAATGTCGCAGATATTCACAGCTGTAATTCACCTGTAAGCGGCACAAAGTTAACAAAGCTTCAGGCTTGCCAAATCTCCCTTTGCTATATTTGGAGGTTTCTGAAAGGTTAAGAGTCCTCCAGTATAGAGCATGCCCTTCCTAGAAATCCAATCCCTTTATTTCAGTTTGAGCAAAACAAGGACACATGAAAACCTGCCTACAGATACCTCCTGGGGCTTAGCAGTTGAGCAGGCGGGGAGGGCACTGAATGGGTTTGTCACCCAACCAAACAGTCCCCAAATCTGGGATGGAGGGAGGCAGCCAAATGTTGCTTGCAATGTCCTGAGTTATTTGCAAAGTATTTTGGACTCCTTAAACCTTGAATTCCTTATTCTTCATCATTCTGAAACCCATATGTGATCACAAGAGAAATTTAATCCATATGTTTCTCATTCACATACACTTAAAACACACCCAAAGTTGCTTTGCAAGAGACTGAATGACCAAGAAAACTTTGAGGCAGTCCTAAAATTTCCCCCAATTTTCTCTCCCTTGCAGACAAGAAGCCACACTTGGCCTCCTCTCTACAGATGCTTGACTGGCTTCAGTGAGCTCAGACCGTCTCTCAGCTTTGAAAGTTCCAAGAGCTGTATGACCCCAAAGATATAAAATCATAGTTTGCGTCTTTTCACAGCCTAAACAATCCGCAGTGGGTAAACAGTTATCGGTCTCTTCTGTGGATCCTGTGAGTAAGGGAGGAGGGGCTGGTGATGTGAGTGGGGGAAGGGGAGGCAGCTAATGAGAGGAGAGAGGGCGCCCTTTCTGCGTGGTGGTCACCAGATGTTCCAGGTCACATGGTGAGCTGGACCCTCCGAGTCAGAACCCTATCTTCTACTTCTGTCACATCCCCAGGAGTGAGCAGAGGACTAACTGAGTGCTTCTCCAATATGACCCAGCCGATGCCTCCCTTTGATTCTAAACTAGCTGTTTAGGAAAAGCAGCTCTCCCTTACAGAGTTCAGTAAAAAATTGCCTCAGGCAGCCTTACAGCCGAGGCCGGTCAGCAGGTGCACACGAGCATGACACAGCCCTTTTCTCTGTAACAAGCACACGGCACCCCAACACACAGAGTCTCGGTCAGGTATCCTCTGACTTCCGACTGCTAAGTTGTGGGCACTTTCTCTTCCTGCCCTGCTCCTGCTCAGCTTCTGAGTTTCCCTTGTTACGACTTTTGCTTTGATACCAGTGTATAGTCTCACATGTTGTCTCATAAGTCTGACCCCGGGTGTAGAGATTGTCTGGTGTGGCTCTGAATGTTTAGTCCTAACTTGTTGTATGACTTTGGTCCTTGGGGTGTTCCTCTGAAAAGTGGGGCAAACAGGACCTCTTTTATAGACCCGTAAAGACTAAATGTGGCACAATCTATTATAGGCCTTGGTACAGTGCCTGGTACATTCAGTGACCCAGGGAAATGGAGCCTGTATTAATATCATCACCTCCATACTGGCCAAGGTGTACTTCTTATTTATGGAGTGGATTACATGCAGGCATTTAACTTTAAAAAGCAAGATCTGACACCATCTTGACTGGAAATCTAAAGTAGGGTACAGGGTTTGCATGGGCTGTAGAGAAGGAGCAAGATAGGAATCAACACGATCACACAGGTGCATTAACTTCTACTGGCAAGATCTGTCATTGGGCGTAAGCACAACTGAGAGGTACCTGTTAACAGGGTAAGGTGTAAAGGCAAAGAGAATCCTGGCTGAATTATAGCAGGGCCTCTTTTGAAAAAAGTCAGCATTTCTGGGCAGATGCATCAATCATTGCCTTTTGGAAGCACTCCCCGAAAGAACCCACTCCTGCTTCTCAGGTTCAGCTCAGGGAATTTGGGACCTGGGATGTGTCCACACAAGTCTGGACCTGAAGAATCCCGATCTTCAGAACTGTCTCTCCGCTTTTGGCCTAAGAGAAGATGAGAAGGCTAAAGTGGCCGGGCAAAGAGAACTAAAGACTCTGGGACACGTGGGTGGTTCCGTGACTGAGGAACCGCCCACGTGTCATAAACTGACAAATGTTTATCGAGTGTTAGGGTGAAGGAGTTCATCCCTTACATCTGCTCTGTAACGAAGGAGACTGCGAGAGCATTAAAAAGTCGTGATGGTCAGATAGCAGGAGGTCAGGAGAAAGATGGAGAGACAGGGTAGGAACCCCACGTTGTTTGGCCACCGAATATATTACCAGAGGCAGCACACAAGCGACACAGGTACCAGCACGTCCATGTCAGACAGCGATAAGGGCCCGTCTTCCTGCCATGTCTGGGCCATGCCTCTGAATCCTACACAGGCCAGCACACCAGGGAGTCACTGCCATCAGCTGGAGAGATGTCTACGCGAAGCTTCTGTCGTCCCCACATGGGGCAGTTTTACATCCACTCCCCCACCTGCGATGCTGGGCAAGGCTGTGTCACCTGGTTTCGATGGTCAAGGGAAATGAGCTTCAAGGATGTTAATTCAAGTTTCCAGGCTCACAAAGAGGGGCAGAACCAGGTTTTAGACTCAAATCTGACTCAAGTGTCCACAAGCTTCTTGAGACACCTTTTTATAGAAAAAAGGCTGTACACAGGAGAGACAAGGACCCGGCAGGCAGACAGAGTCAGCCCAGCTCCCTTTGGGCCCTGAATGGAATATGTCCCTTGGAAAGTCAGTAGACAAGATGGGATTTTCCTTTGTCAAAGAGGAGGGGGGAGGAGAGAGAGAGAGAGAGAGAGAGAGAGAGAGAGAGAGAGAGAGAGAGAGAGAAATATCATATATTCCCGTGCTACCTTTTCCCTTTTCTCCATATTCAACAGCAGTTTTTTGAGAATGCTAAGTGACTCTCAGATTTAAAAAAAAAAGGGGGGGGGGGACTTAAAAATTGCTTCCCTATTTGAGTGAGTTTTTTTGGAAGAGAAATAGTCCACAGAGGTAAGGAGACCAGAGGAAGAAAGGGCACTCAGAGGGAAAGCTGATCTGGAGGGTTTGCCCTCTGCCTGTACTCTATAAAAGACCATGCTAATAAGTAAGATATGTAAACACTGTAGGACAATCAGAAACAAATGAAATGAGGGCTTGAGAGTAACAGTGTTCAGCTGTGGCCAAAGGCCAGGAGGCAGCTTTTGTTATGAATAGATCATCTGCATGTGAAACAGACCTGATTTTAACCCTTGGCGGAGGCTATCCAGTGTAGAAGAATGTATAGGGCCCATCTGGATTTCCTTAGACAAAAGAAAAACAGGGGATAACAGGGAAGAGAGGGGGAGAAACAGCTATCTGGGAAATAATATGATATGATGTAGGGCAGAGTTACAGTTCTGTGAGAGTGGTTTAAATAGTTTCTGTGTTATTAATCAGTAACAATTGGGCTCGCAAAGTAACAAATGAATGACAGTTACAATGACTTTTTTAAAAGAAGGTATTACAGGTGAATGGAGGCAGGCAAGGGAGGGAAGGCCACTAACATTTGCCAAGCAGCACCTACTAGGTGCTGATTGTTTGATACACAGTCTCCTGCATCATCTTCATGATAATCCTGCCACTTCCTTCAGGTTACAGATGAAGATACGCTGACTCACAAAAGTTCCGAGCCTTGTTTACAGTCATATAGATGCTCCAGGTGGCAGAATGGGGGTTTGATTTGATCTGGTTCGGTCTGGTTGGGAAGAAGGCTATGCTCTTCTTCTTATACCAGGCTGCCTCCTGGCTACTGGAAGAACAACAAAAGTCCAAAGAACGTAAGGGGCCAGTGGAACCAGCCCTTGCCCTTTCCCTTCCTGGACATTTGAGCTCTTGCTGTGGGTTTACAGAGAAGGGTCAGGGCAGTGCCTAAGAGTGCTCTCAAGGAGCAAACCAAAGCCGGTTTCTGGAGAGATCAGTGTGCTTCCCTATGGTCCTGCCTTCCTCCCTTCTCCCCACTCATCATGCAGCAATCAGAGACAAGATTAAATGAAACTGGTCACCAACGCCAGCCTGGCTTCCAGGATGTGTGAATTCCGGCAGAACTCTCTGTGTGATGGTGTAGACTGTGATACCCTGTGTGTGTGGTGTAGACTTATTCGCCATTGGCCTAGCAATTTGAGAATTTGGCTCTCACCTGAGGGACAGATGTCAGAGTGAGGAGTAAGAGCTATTTTTCCACTTCACTGGCCTGCGCTCTCAACATGGTGACTGAGCACTCAGCCATGGTAGGAGGGAATGTCCCTGTGCAGCTGCCTCTGGGTGGGTACAGAGAAGGGTGTGGGGGTTAGAGAGGCCGGGGGGCCGGGGAGACTACTTCCTCCAGGCTGACTGGTGCCGTGCAGAGGGGCGTTTTGGTTTAGCCAGGTCAGGAATCACAACTCCATGATCAAGCTATGAGACCCTGGCAAATGCCAGTTTCCTCCAGCGTAAAAGACACACAAGAATATTCATCTTCCAGGATGTTCAGAAAGATTAGAAGCAATGCAAAAAAAGCCCTGATGTGCTGCCTGCACACAGTAAATAATCAACAATTAAGAGCTACACTCTCGTTTTCTTAAAGCCAGGAAATGTTTCCTCTGTATTTTTCTGAGTTCAGAGTACAGACCGGTCTGCTTAATCCTGGTAAGGTACAAACAACAGCAGTGCCAGCAGAGGGTGGGAATAGCTGGAGATACAGTGAGTTTTAAGTGGAAGAAATCTGGGTCTCATTTTTCATGCCAGACCAGGAGGACTGTTTGGATCTCAATGTGGGTTCCTAGTGGGTTCATGGTAAAAAAGTCATCTAATGTTTAGACTTGAGGCATTTGTGTTAATCGAGGCTCTGCATAGGCTAGCTGCCTTGTAGGGTTGTGGGGCTATTAACCGACATCATGCATGCAAGCACCTGGTGTGGTTTCCCACACACAGTAGGTGCCTAACATGGGTAATGAGAGGGGGACCCAGGAAGCATCTGGGGACTGGTGGGCATCAAGATTCTGGAAAAGAGAGACACTTCACACATTTCTTCAGCAAACATTTAACTGAGCACCTACTATGGGGTCAGGTTCTAGGGAAACAGATGAAAAAGATACTGTCATTGTCCTAGGTTTTCAATGTAGTTAGGATGTATGACAGCTAATCTAAGAATAGCAAGAACTCTGATAAGCACGTCAATAAAGGCGTAGGTCCTTAGTATAACAATGGCATGAAGAGAGTATTATGGTTTGCCTGCAAGGCAGAATTTACAGTAATAATAACCAAAATCCCACAAATGTGGAATTGCCATATACGAGGAGCAAAGGACTATGTTAAGTGGCTTTATGTGCATTATCTCATTTAATAATTACCGCAGGCCTGTAAAGACAGGTATCAGTATTCCCATTTTACAGATGCAGGAACTGAGGCTTAGAGGAGTTATAGAACTTGCTCAAGGTAAGGCTTCCAGGAACAGGAGATAAGAAAAAAAAAAAAATCAAACCTATGAGCGGGAGGACAGGCAGAGGTTACATCATGAAGGCTCTATCATGACAGGCTAAGTAATTGGGATTTTTCTCCTGAAGGCAATGGAGAAATAGTCCCAAGTTACGTTTTGGTTACTCTGTAGCCAGAAGCCCACGAACCCACTGCCGTCCCCTCTCAAGCACACATTCAGGATTACCAGAGTTGGACTTGCACGACGGTTCATTTTAATTTGCTCTGATTCACAACTGAATGCATAATGGATGATAATCACCTGTTACATTGCCCCAAAGTTCTTGTGGTCCACAGGCTACGTAAGTGTCCCACACAGAGCTGGGCCTTCCCTGGCCCCCCGGAGCCTCGGGGCTGCAGATCAGCTTCATGGTGTGTAAGTGTGTGTGGTTTCTTCTATTTTGCTAAGTCAACAGTTCCATCAAAATATGTTTATCCAAAAGCCCTTCACTGCCTCACCTCATTCTATCCATCTCCTCTGTCCTGATTCACCCTCCCACAGCTTTTGGCCCCTCTATGCTTTAAACGGTCCCAAAGTGCTACCTTGATCTTGGGCTTTTAAACCGCCCAAGCCGCACATCTGACCTGCACTTTTTTTTTTTTTAATGTTTTATTTATTCTTGACAGAGAGAGAGAGCATAAGCAAGGGAGGGGCAGAGAGAGAGGGCGACACAGAATCTGAAGCAGGCTCCAGGCTCTGAGCTGTCAGCACAGAGCCCGACGCGGGGCTCGAACTCACAGACCGCGAGATCATGACCTGAGTCGAAGTCGGACGCTCAACCGACTGAGCCGCCCAGGCGCCACATGACCTGCACTTTGAAACCACCTGACTCTGCCCTGGTTCAGTTAACATCTGGCCCAAGACCCTTGCTCCATCCCTCATCCATGTCATGCCTGCTCCACAGGGCCTAGCATCTGGATTTAGTCTTCCAAATCCTGGCTTTCCCCAATAACTTTGGCTAAAATGCACTCCACTAGCTCTCCCTGCCCTGAAAGTCTTGGTTAGGATCATCACCCAGAAGTGGACTCAGTTGAGGACACCAGCCTGGTACCCACACCCTACAGAAGGACTCTTGCCTACGGCCAAGGGTAAAGGTAGTCTTCCATGGAGGAAACACTGCACACCACATATGTTCCCCATTCGACAGCCCATGTTCCCAATGGGCCTCAATGCCCCTAAGATGTCTCTGTGCTACAGAGGGTTTCCAGACAGCTGTCGCTAGTTCCACCAATGCTTGATACCTGTAGGAAGTAGGAAAAGTTGTTTTTTTTTTTTTTTTTCGATAAAGAGAGGAAGCCCTGAAAAATCAAATGAATCGCTCTCATTCACCTGGACACAAAGTGTCAATGTCAACACGAAGACCCTTCTTTTTATTTCAAAGGTCAGTAATTTCTCCGTTGGCCTAATACTGAGAGTGGATGTACGTGATTTCAGAGAAGTCAGAAACACCTTTATATCCCCCCAAAGCCATCATCCTTCTGGTCTCCTGTAGGATGACGCACCAGAGGAGAGCCTCGCTCGCTGAATTTAAAAGCTTTGATTTTGGTATGAAGACAGATGTTGCATAGGGACTCATCCTGTAGTCAGTTGTACCACACAACAGAAAGGACATGGACACATTTTCTTTTTCTTCGTTGCAGTCGAGAACAGACACTATGAGATCATCAGTATTAGATGAGCGGCTCTCCCGCACATGCCACGCCAGACCCTCCTACCGAAGTTCTTGGTTGCACTCAACAACGGCCCTCAAATATTAGGGACAACAAGACATAGTTGTGGCATTAAGAAATGATGACCTCCTTTGCATCCTTGATACTGGGAGAGTCTTCAAGAATGTTCACCTTCAAGATCTCAAAACGGCGAGCACTCACCACACCACATCACTTCACAGTGGGATCCTGCTGAGTGACCATGTCCATCAAAACTGACTGAAAGCCAACTTCGTTCCAGGGACTGTACTAGATCCTGGCAATACAGAAACGGAGGAGCCACAACACCTGCCATCAAGGAATTCACAGCCATGTGAACAAGGAAGACACAGGCCCAGGTAACTAGCAACAGGGAGGAGTATGCCCTGTGACAGAGGCACGTGCCATGGGGCCATCTCAGTGATTCTGAAAGCTTCCAGGAAGAGGTGACCCCTGAGCTCAGATCGGAAGGCTAAGCGAGAGTTGTTAGACAGGACAGGGGAGAGGAGGCAAAGGGAGAGGCATCAGGGAGTACAGGACATCTTGGAGCAGGGCTGAAGGAGACAGAGTGTGAAGGGGAATAGTTTCATGTTGAGTTCACTGGTCATCATGGGCCATGCCGTGCAGAGGGTCATCAGAATGCTAAGGAATTAAAAAAAAAAAAAAGAATGCTAAGGAATTAGAATAATTCCTTTAGGGGCAATGGGAAAGAGAAGGATAACATGTTTCAAACTGGTAGGAGAGATTCTGGCTAAGACCTGCTTCCTCTCCGGGACTCCATTCTGTCATCTGCAAATGAGAGTACTGAATTAGATGATCTTCACACATTCCTTCTGAGTCTCCCGTTCTGGTCATCAAGTGGATGATTACAGTTACAGAAACATTTTTCATGCTGCAATAGATTTGGTAGCCAAACACTATGGATGGGTGCCTGAAAAAGGTGTTGAGCTCTAACGAAGGAGTAGAAACACTGGATGTGTCTTCAAGCGACTTGAATTCAAAGCTAGGTCTGCCGCTTACTACGTGACCGGGTAAATCCCTTTACTCTCTCATCTGTAACACAGGGAGATCAGTACATTGGAGGGAGGGAAACCGTAAGGAACAGAGAATACCAGATATGTTAAAATACCTGGCACACAAGCAGTTACTCAACCAATGTCCACTGACTCTATGAACTGGCCTAGACAGACAGTAGCTCAGCGTATTTTTCAACTTGTACTGCATGAATGTTACATGTAAGGGCCCGAGTACACAGGGATGAATGAGGCATGGCTGCAGGCCTTGCGAGCTGCAGGTCTAGCCCAGAGACACACATTTAATACATTTTTATAAAATCCAATGAGTGGAACAACACAGTTACGAATCAAACGCTACAGTAACGCAAAGGAAGGTGAGGGTACTTTTGCCTGGGGTCACGGGAGGAAGCCCAGGCCAAGCTTTAGGGAAGAAGTTCTATTTAAGTTGATTACCAACAGTTTACAAACAAGCTGCGTAAGATCCTAGTTAGTATGTCTCACTCAACACAAGTTGTGAGATCGTTTTCTCTCTAGGTCCAATTGTGTCCAATGAAGACTTTTTCAGCTGGGGATTCTAATGAAACTCCTCCTCCTCATGCAAATGGTCTCAGGGAATAAACAATAATGAGTAAGGCAAAAGGAGGAGAGAGAGAGAAAAAAAAAAACACAAAACATTAGTTGGTCTGTAAATTTTTAACTTTTCCAAGTTGTGTCATGAAATATTACCGTGCTCTTGACCAAAATCCTAATGGGATCTTACCGGGGAGGCACAGAGCTGTGGCGACTGATCAGCCTCGCCTAGCAAACCCTTTTCAAGGAAGATCTAAAATGACCTTGTGTGGTCACCAGCCCAAAGTCATTTCCCCCACGTATGAACCAGACAAAAATTTAATCCAAGCCGTTAACGACGACCACCACTTAGCATTATATCATAAATGGCCAGGGGCGTGTGTCAGCTATTACAAAGGTCAAGTGAGAGAAAGAATTCTCATTCCCCATAGTCACAGGGAAGGACACTCCGTGGAAGAGGTGGGCTTTCTCCTTAACATTAAATGAAAGAAGCTTGAGGGAAATGGTTGATGTGTAATGTGCCCATGGACGTGATGATGAAGAAAAGGAAGAAGAATATTAACAGGAGACAGAGAAGGAGGAGGGAAAATACATGCGGTGGGGCTAAAGGAGGAGGATGTTCAGACTGAGGATGATTCTAGACTGAGGATGCGCACTGCTGCCTGCAGTTCAAAGACAGCTACTTCCCAGTTTTACAATGGGAGAAGCACCTGTGCTTGCTGCGTTAGTCATCTGTAAACCTAAAAATCAAGAAAGAACATAGAAGTCTGAGAGGCAGTACGATGCAGTGGTTACGAGCATGAACTTGATTAAAGCGAAATGTAACAGAGAGCTATCAGTTCTGGGGAGAGAAATTAAATCTGGCTGCGGTGGTGGCACAGAGGAGGGGGTATGGAAATGCATTCTCAAAGCCTGCACAGAATTTAACAGGCTCAGCTGGGGCTGGGCTGTAAGGAAAAGGGGTAAAAGGAAGCTTTCATGATGGAAGGCACGGCATGTGGAAAGGCTAAAATAAGTTAGGAAGCATTCCTTCATTCAAGAAGTATTTCATGGGGTGCCTGGGTGGCTCCATTGGTTGAGCATCTGACTCTTGCTTTCGGCTTAGGTCATGTTCACCACTTGTGGGATTGAGCCCCACGTCAGGCTCCAGGTTCAGTGTGGAGCCTGCTTGGGATTCTCTCGCTCTCGCTCTGTCTCTCCCACCCCCCACCCCCTCTGCCTTTCCCGTTTGCATGCACTCTCTCTCTCAAAAATAAAAACCAAAAGATCAAAAAACAAAGAAGTATTTCTTGAATACAAGCGTCTACTATATTCAAGGCATGGTTCAAGGTCTGAAAAACATAGCTATGAGAAAACAAAATCCCACTTTCATGGAACATATAATCTGGTGGAGAGTGATAAAAACACACGAATATTCAAATATATATATGTCAGCTGTGACAATACTGTTTAGAAAAATACAGCAAGAGAGAGAGGTTAAGTAGTATGGTGGGGGCGAGCATTGTTATTTTGATACAGGGTGATCTGGGTGGACCTTAATTATGAGGCTCTATTAAGCAGAGACTGTGAGGGAGTGAAGCATGCAGTTTGGTGTGACATAAGCAGAATGGTAAGAGCAAGTGCAAAGGCCCTGTGGCAGGGATGTGCTTGCTATCTCACATAAGCAGTATAGCTAGAGTGGTGTGAACAAGAAGAGTGACAGAGGAGGGTAGAAAAGCAAAGATGAGCAGATAAGTGGGGGTCTAAGAATGGGATGTGGGGTCAAGAGAGTTTTTTTCTCCCTCCTGCCCTCTGGTTCTTTAGAAGACAGCTATCATAGCATGTTGTAATGTTAACTGATTAAGTCGAGAAAGAGATTTGTCAGTGCAGGAGGGGGAAGGGAGAATGGATAGAGCCTTGCGTATGTTCTAATTTATTGAAGGATCTGTACGGGTAGGTGTACGGTGGGAAAACAGCTGTATTCCCTTATCTACTCCATGTTAAATTTGTTCTGTGAAGTTTTCATTGTCCTGAGATGGAATTTTAGGTGGATCCATCGTACTCCTAAACTCTTAAAGAGCACAAGTCCACTGTCCATCTTCAAGCATTAAATGTGTGCACTCCATTATAATAACCAAAACTTCCATATCACTGAATTACAAATTCTCCCTCCTACAGCTACAGCTTATTTCAGGCTTAGAAGCATATTGGAGACGCGGGGGGTGGGGGGGGGGGTGCTATCCTGCCTCTCTGGTTTTTCTGCTTCACCTTCCCCTCCACGGGCTAGCTGGGGTGGTGTGGGTTGGGGTGTGTAAGGAAGGTCTTGCTTGACTGATATGGTCATGGTTGGACTTCCATACGTCCTCAACGTGGGGTGCCTATCCGATAAGGACTCGCTGGTCATGTGGTCCTGGTGATTCACTGCAATGTGTACCCGGGGACTCCCTCTACCTCCCCACAGTAGGATGTTTGAAGCCAGTTTGCTCCTCTGTCCACTGCTCTACTCCCGACTCCCTTTCAGTCCTGGGCTTCAGGTGGCTTACCCATCTACTGGGATCACACCGCTCCTTCAATCAAACCTTTTGGATGAGGTCCCACTTAAGATCTGCCCAGCTGGCTCCCCTGTCATGAACACACCTACAGCTTTGCCTTGTTTTTAGTGGACATACATCCGGTTCCCAAAGCAGCCCTCACTTTCTGCTGACTATCCCAGACACAACAGTCCAACTCAGGCTCTTCTCCTTAGTCCTCACCTCTGACTTCTTCCATCTGTGTTTTATATCCTCAGGGTGAGTGTTACCATCTTTTAACAAGTCCCGCATAGTTGATCTGGACTCTGGGGCCTCTTCCAAAAACTCTGGGTAAAGAAGACCCCTGTTGTAAGATCCCATTACATGAAGCTGGAGCAGAAAGTATGTTGGGAGAGGAGGTGGACAGAGCTGGAGAGGGCTAAAGGAATTGACCTTTACTTTCTAGGCAAGAGGGTATCATCAAAGGCTTCTGAACAGAGTCCCACGTCAGGAAAAGGTATCAGTTTCAAGACACCGGACATTGTAATATCAGGTGTTACATTAACTAACTTACTAAATGAAATTCCCCTTTGAAATGGGAAGTACACACAGGATTAAAACCACCACCATCCAGTATTTTAAACTACTAAGACATTCTTACCTAACTGCCTGCCTGTTTTATGATAACCAGCCTCCCTCAGTTGTTCCCCAATCTGTATTTGTTGTCACTCAAGTGTTCAACTCTGTCTTCTTGTATGTAAACTTAAAGCCTGCCACTGTACCTAACCCCTCTCCAATTCTCTGGAATTCCAAACTTTCTGGTCACATGAGAAGACAGCCCTTTGTGAATTCTTTTGACTTCATTCAGAATAATCACTTTCATTACTTCGTGGGCAACATATATAAATTCAAAGACAGTGGCATGAGATGAATGGCCAACTTTAAGGAGAAAATGAAATAAGCAATTATCCTATTAAAGAGAGCATTTAATTTTTGTCCTGATTAAATCATCTTTAGCCACCTGGCTTCAGTTCAAATAAATGTGAATCTTTAGGGGCAAAGTCTAATGGCCACTGGCAGAATGTTCTGGGGCTGACTCACTCATTTATCCCTTCATATGTCAAATGACTAGCTGACTGTGCCAGGTGCTGAGGATGTAAGAATGGCAGCACCATGAACTCAATTCATTTTATGAGGGGTTTGGAAAGTAGGGCGATTTTTGGCTCCCTTTAAATAATAATTTGCTAACTTCAATTCATTCATCCAACAAATACGTATTAAGCATCTTCCATTCATTCATTCGTTCATTCATTCAATAATGAATGCCTAATTAAGTCCCAGGCACTGTGCCAGCCACTGAGGATATCATACTGAGTCAATGGTCACTGCCCTCATGAAGTTCAGTGATGGAGCTCTGTGGCTGTGGAATTGGACTGTCAAATAAACGAATCCTTAGTGGTTATTCAAGCACAGGATACTGATTATCTGTCCTGAATTCTATAGAAGATCATTTCCTTAAGGTCGTAAGTATATATACACATATATATATGTGTGTGTGTGTGTGTGTGTGTGTGTATACACACACACACACACACACACACACACACCTCCAGATATATATAGCTCCAGCAAATATCATGCTTACTGGAGAAATTTTAGATACATTCTAACATAAGGAACAAGTTAAGGTTACTTTTGTTTTTTTAATGTTCATTTTTGAGGGACAGAAGGACAGAACGTGAGTGGCGGAGGGGCAGAGAGAGAGGGAGACACAGAATCCAAAGCAGGCGCCAGGCTCTGAGTCGTCGGCACAGAGCCCGGCACAGGGCTCGAACTCACAAATCGTGAGATCATGACCTGAGTCGAAGTCAGATGCTCAACCAACTGAGCCACCCAGGTGCCCCAGGATGAGGTTACTTTTTATTATCCTAATGGCTCAACAAAATACTGGAGGTCCTGACAAACACGACCAGACAAAAATTCATTCACAACAAGAGGTACTGAGAAGGAAAGAAAGAGACAAAATTTTGCAGGTGATATGATCTCACAGTTAAAGCTCATACTGGCCCCTCTGATTGGACCACTCTTTTTTCTAACCAGAATATTAGAGTTCAATGTCAGTGCCTTACAGAAGTCTTCCCTGACCATCAAAACCACATTAGGTCACCTAGCTCTATAGTTTAAAAATTACTCTGAAAGATCTTATGCATGCAGACAGTGCATAACACATATACATTTTAAAACTTAGAGTATTTAGCAAGGTTAGTGGATATGAGATCAATGTTTGAAAATAAAATATATTTCTCTACTCCAGCAATAACTCAGTAGGAAATAAAAAAAAAAAACTAAATGCAATTCATAAAAGCGATTGAAAGTTACAATATAAGAATCTGATTCCTTTGCTTTATCTGTGTTCCTCTGCTATACGTGAATTAGCGTAGAAATATAAACTAATGTATTTTATTTTTATTTACTCCTAAAAAAGGATTTATGTTGTCACTTCTTTCATAAAGGGTGTGTGTGGTGTGCTGAATAATGTTCCCCCACCCCTGACCAAAAAAACCACACCCACGTCCAAATCCCTCCAAGCTGTGAATGTCACCTTATAAAGCAAAAAAAAAAAAAAAAAAAAAAAAAAAGATTTTGTAGATGTGATTACATCAAGGATCCTGGATCATCTTGATTACATCAAGAGAATCCTGGATTATCCAGGTGTGCTCTAAATGTAATCATAAGGGAGACTGACCACAGATGGGGAGAAGGCAATGTGACTATGGAGGCCAAGGTGAGTGATGTGGCCATAAGCCAAGGAAGACCAGCGGCCACCAAGATTGCAAAGAGACAAGAACAGACTGTACCCTGGAGCCTTGAGAGGGAGTAGGCTCTGAGGACATCTGATCTCAGCTTAGTGAAATGGATTCCGGACTCCTGGTCTCCAGAACCTTAAGAAAATAAATGTGCATTGTCTCAACCCACCAAATTTGTAGTAATTTGTTATAACAGCCAATAAGAAACTAATATAAATACTGAACGTGTTTTAAATACTGCCTCAATACACATGTGTGCACGTACACACACACACACAGATATTATAGTAACATATGTAATATAAGACTGATGAAAAAAAGAATGGAAATATGGCCAACAGAAGGTTCAATATTTTAGCTTGAGTGTTCAATTTCAACTCTGAGCTTCCTGGTTTCCAGGGTTGGAAGAAAAAGGTGATCAGTTAAATAGCTTTTATTACTGGAAAAAGAAAATATAGTGATGTTCAGATTAAACATCACTTTTCCAATCATATAAATTCTAAAATTCTCCAGGAGGACTTTGGAGGGAGTAAAATGAGTGACATATTAACTCATCAGCAGGGGTATAGCAAATGCAGGCACGGCCTTCACATGACTAATACTTTTTTTTTTTTGTATTTTTCAATTTTTTAGTCAAAAATGATTTCAGACTTACAAATTGCAAAAACAGTAGAATTCTGTACACCCTTCACCCAGGTTCTGTCAATATTTTGCATAAATATTCTGCCTATATTTTATATGTGTGCATAAATTCTTTTTTCTGAATCATTTGAGAGTAGGTTGTACATATAATGCCCGTTTACTCTTAAATACTTCAGTATGTATTTTATAAAAACAAGGATATTCTCCTACATGGTCATTATCATATCAGGAAATAAACACAGAAACTATTCTATCATTTAATCTACAGACCTTATTCAAATTGTATCACCTGTCCACAAAATGTCTTTTACCTTGAAAGAAAAAACGCAAGACCACCAATGCCTTCAGCTGTCATGTCTCTTTAGTCTGCTTTCATCTGGAACCCTTCTGCCTTTATCTTTTGTGACCTGGATATTTTTGAAGAGTGGAAGCAAGTTATTTTGAAGAATACCTCTCAATCTGGGTTTCTGACATTTCCTCATGATTAGATTCAGGTTAGGTATTTTTGTCAGGCTCCCACAGAAGTGATACTGTGTTCACACGGTTACATCTTGGGGAGACCTTTGCTAAAAGCCCAGGGCTAAACATTTAATTTTTATAAGGAAACACAGCTGACATTAACCAAAGAGCTCCTCTCCTGTCAGTCTAGTCTGCCCAAGGAATGCCTGAGCCCCTGCTGTTGACCTCTGCTCACTAGACAGTAGCTGATCACAGAAGGCTGGGGGATGCACCTACAGAGCCTGCACTGCATCCATCCTGTGATGCTGTTGTTCTTTCACTGCACAAAGGGACAATGATTGCATCTTCTAAACATCTTTCCAATATATCCACTTTTCTCCATCTCCCCCACCATAATCCAAGGCAACTGCCATGATGCCGCCTCTTAACCGGACCCCTAATCTCCTTCTATCTGGTCCTCTAATCATCCACTCTGGTATCTCTCCAACCTATTCTCCAAATTGCAATTATTTGAGTCCTCTATAAATCCAATTATGTTACCCACAATGCTTAAAGTCTTTCACTGTCTCTTAAAAGATCGAAATCCTTCATTATGCTTATAAATCCAGCCAGCCCTGCCCCTTTTTGCTTCTCCAGCCTTAGCAGATGCCTCTCCATTCTCCTATGCCACCTGGAATCTGCCAATTTCCCTCCCATTATCCTGCCGCAATTTCTGGACCACTTTCTTCTCAACCACTACCAGGCAGGCACCTCCTTCCTTCCTTTCAGCTCTGTTTAGCTACCTAATCAAAGTACCTCAGCCCAAACATCACTGCCTTACAGAAGCCAACCACCCAAACTGTATCAGTCACTTGGCTTTATGCTCTCATGGTTGTTCCTTCGCTTTATAGCACCTATATATATCATATAGGTATATATATATAGCTATATGATATACTATATAGCATCATATATACAGAAGAGCATATTAAACATATGTGTACATTTTTAAGACTGATAATAAGTACTCATGGATCTTTCACCAGTAAATGCCAGCTCCCCAGGTCCCTTCCAGATGGCTTCTTTCTATGTCAACAAGTAGCACCCCCAGCCATGTAATCCACTAGTGTCCTGATATTTGTAGCAGTCATTTCCTTTCTTGACTTTCTAGGTTTGGTACCTATATATGCATTCCTAAAATGCATGGTTTCTCTTGCCTCTTTGTGAACTGCCTATGAACAAAGTGATTCCGTATTTCTTTCATATCCTGTTTCTTTCACTTAAAATTGATCCCTCTGTGTTGTTCATGTAGCTTTAGTTCCTTCGTTTTAAATGTGTATACCACTGTAGGAAAATAATACAATAGAGTTATCCATTCTGTGATGGGTGGAAATTTGGGTTGATCCAAATTTGGGGCTACTATGAGAAATAATGCAATGAATACTTGTGTACTTGTCCCTGGGTACATACAGGCACCCAGGAGCAATAGTTTTTCAAGGTTTTTACCTGGGAATGGAATTGGTACAGCACAGGCTACACGCATACTCATATATGGCTATATATGCAGGCTGTATGCATATATTCATATATGCTGTTTTCCAAAGTGATTGCACCAGTTCGTACTCCCACCACCAGGGTAGGAATGTAGAGCATTTATCAAAGTCTATAATCATATATTTTTGTGACTGTTTGCTTAATGTCCTTCCCTTCCACTAGTTCTGTAAGGTCAGTTTCTACTTGCGCCCGTTATTTTCCCTCCAGTGCCCGGCACATCGGAGATGCTCAAAATTCACTGAATAAAAGAAGGCACTCTGGATAAGGAAGTTTAACTATCTGGAATGTGAGCACAGGTCTGACTTCAGAACCCATGTCTTTTCTACCACGCTGTATTTTCCTTATCTCAAAACAGTGAAGATCATTTGTATCCTACTTACTACTTTCCAGTGTAACGGCAGCAATGGAGTGAGATTACGCATGCCAATCCAACAAACACAGAATGCGTATTAAGCATCCAGCAGTGTTCCACCACTAGGCACCTGGACGCAGAGGTCCACAGATGGAGTGTATGAAAGCTGGCTGTCAATGGCAAATGCCTCACAAATGTATGTGGATTAAGATTACTTTGTAGAGGAAGACCGGGGTTTCAGATATCAATGCAGGGAAAACCAGGGAGACCAATTAATGCTTTCAAGTCCAAGCTGCACCTGTGTCCCAAATTATTCACCAGCACAAACAAAAGGAGCTTCCTCCAAGCCTGATGAGAACAAACATTTTAAAATGCTTTCACCCAGGTGGCATCAGCTTTCCTCTGTGCCAGGGGTCCAGGAAGGGCTGGGCACAGAACTGGATTAAACTCCGTGCTTCGGCTTGGCACTGTGGGTTCGAAAGTAAACTCTGGCTTCCTATTTACCCTGAGAGATCTTAGGCCTTTGTGGTTTCCTGTTGCATCCTGTCTGTGCTCTGGTTTCTGTGTTTGTGTGCCCAGAGCTGCAAATGGGGTCTCTCACTGTTTCACTTCATTCTGCTTTTCAGGAGAAAAGAAGACTTCTACAGTCTCTGATTGCTGGCAGATTCCGCCAGGTCCTCTATCCAAGTCCAGACTTCCCAGGCCATCTGCCCCTAAGCCCACCAAGAGAGACTTTGTTTGAAAGGGAGAGGACTCAAGGAACCCCTGGAGTGTCCCAAACCCACAGGGACTGACGGTCCAACTTGATTTCCTTCAGTTTCTAGTCGTTCACACTCACTGACTTCACTCTTACATTCATCAAGTGTAAATTCAGAGTCCTCCTGTGTACAAGATGCTCTGCAAAGCACTGAGGAAGCAACGATACATCTAACTGCTGCTCCTGGGAAGGTAAAAGTGGTTTTCCTGTGAGCCCCACATTACAATCACTTGGGCACACGTTACAAGTACACATTGGTATACACTCCTTCCCAGTCACACTTACTCAGACCCTGCAGGAGTGGGACCTGGGCAACTGCATTTTTAGGGAGTTCCTCAGGTCCATTTTATGCATGTCAACTGAGAACTAACAGCTTGCGCTCGGAGGAGAATTCCAATCACAATGGGGCTAGTGAGAGAGAATCAGGAGCTCTTACTGCCTGATCCTTCAATTTGAGCAAATAAGGATGAATTGATTAAGGATGCAGAAGGACAGGCTCGGGGTTTCCGCAGACAGTATCTGAGCCTTGGCCCTATCGCTTGCTAGCTGTGGGATGCTGCATAAATCACTGTTTCTTTGAGCCTCTGAGCACCGGGTGTTGAATGTAAGTGATGAGTCACTGAATTCTACTCCTGAAACCAATATTGCACTGTATGTTCACTAAGTAGAATTTAAATAAGAATTTGAAAAAAAGAAAAAAGAAAACACTGGGCCTCAGTTATTCCATCAAGTTCCACAAGGCATTCAACAAACTCCAAAGCACCAAGAACAAGTTAGTCATTTTATCATCACAAAAGCTTTAACAAACAAAAAAACAAATTCAACCCCTAAGGTTTCTCTCAAGCAGTCAGAACTACCCCATCTTCTAACCATCCCAAACTCTGAGAAACATTTTCTTTTCTTTTATTGTAAATGACATTGTGTGGACAGGTGATATAATTTGAATAAGGTACACAAATTAAATAATAGACTTGTATTCAGTGTTGGTTTTTTAAATTTTTTTTTTTAACGTTTATTTTATTTTTGAGACAGAGAGAGACAGAGCATGAACGGGGAAAGGGCAGAGAGAGAGAGGGAGACACAGAATCGGAAGCAGGCTCCAGGCTCTGAGCCATCAGCCCAGAGCCCGATGCGGGGCTCGAACTCAAGGACCATGAGATCGTGACCTGAGCTGAAGTCGGACGCTTAACCGACTGAGCCACCCAGGCGCCCCCAGTGTTGGTTTTTTAAAAAACTATTAACTTTTTAATTTATTTTTGAGAGACAGAGAGAGACAGAATGCAGGAGGGGAGGGGCAGAGAGAGAGGGAAACACAGAATCCCAAGCAGGCTCCAGCTGTCAGCACAGAGCCTGATGTGGGGCTTGAATTCACAAACCCTGAGATCATGACCTGAGACAAAGCAGGACACTCAACTGACTGAGCCACCCAGGTGCCCCCTCAATGTTGGGTTGTTTTTAGTGTTTATTTTGAGAAAGAGAAAGTACAACATGTTTGCAAATGGAGAACGGCCAGAGAAAGCGGAAGAGAGAGAGGATCTTAACCAGGCTCCACATTCAGCACGGAGCCCAATGTGGGGCTCGATCTCACAACGAAGAGATCGTGATCTCTGATGTGAGATCATGACCCGAGCCGAAATCAAGAGTCCGATGCCCACCGACTGAGCTACTGAGGCGCCCCTAGTACTGTATCAGTGTTTATTTCCTGATATGATAATTGCATTATGGCTATATAAGAGAATATCCTTGTTTTCATAAAACACATACTGAAGTATTTAGGAGTAAATGGGCATTATATCTGCAACCTACTCTCAAATGATTCAGATAAAACAATTTACACACACATATAAAATATGGGTAGAATGCTTATGCAAAATATTAGGACAATCTAGATGAAAGGTATACAGAATTCTACTTTTGCAACTCTGTGGAAGTCTGAAATCATTTTTGAGTAAAAAAATTAAAAATGAACAAAAGTGGGGGCCAGTATCTCTTAAACATTGTAGTTGTGTATTATATGCTTCTTTCCAGGTTCCAGGTTCCAGCACATTTTTCTCAAAGCAAAGCTCAAGGCTGGACCCAGTCCTGGGTAGGATAACAGGATACGTTCGTGATGCCATGTTAACATTTTCAAGGAATGGATATAAAAGTCAGGAGCCCAGCCAGACCTGGCTTCCCTTGACATGTCCTAGCTCTCTGATCTCTTTGACCTTAATTCCATCATCTCTTAGATGGAGAAATGTACTCCTTTCGGGTCATTTTAGGTTACTGACTTCTAGTGACATTTACCTTTTGTTTAATCTATTAGTATTACCTTTTATTATGATCTAAAACATGGCTACTACATCTTTCTTTTTCTTAAATTAATCTTAACGTATCATAACAGTGAGGATTAGAAATGCTATATACAGACTGCCTCCCGCAGAACTGGCACATGGTACATATGTAATAAATCCTAGCTATCATTATCCTTTAATGTAAACATATTCCTTGCTCATTTGTGACATGTTGTCCCTAACAAATTCTTCTTCTTTATACACCATGCATGAACCCGAGTAGCCTTTTCCTTTTTGAATATTTCTTTTTCTTTTTTAGAACCAAATTTTGCACCTTTAAACTAGGGGTTTGGTGGTTAAATAGCTATTTCATGGATACAGATTATTTACTGTCAGCATATCTCTCTGGGTGAACCTGACTATAAAGTATGTTGAGTACCTACTGTGTGCCCTAGAGATGGAGCATGCAGTAGACTTTTCCCCAACTGCTCAAGGAGCCCAGGCTCATGGGGAAGACACGGAGAATGACACGTGCTGTACTGGAGATGTGCCAGAAGAGCTATGAAGGCCAAGGGCAGGGGGCATGGTGAACTCAACGTGGCAGAGAAAGAAAAGAGAGCCCCATGGAGACATCTAAACTGGAACTTTGGGGAACACACACACTAAGCACAGTACAGTGACCGGGACCATGGGCTCTGAGGTCCCTGTGCTTTAGCACAACCTCAGCTCCACTCTTTGCTCTGTGACCTCTCCAAGCCTCAGTTTCCTCACCATAACACAATAAGAAACCATCCCAGAGTTTGCTGTGAATATCAAATAACACAGAACATGCTCAATAAATGTGAATTATAACAGTGATGATGATTCTGGTGATGATGGTACCCACCACACAGAAGAGAGACGGAGCCACTCTGCACAGAGAAAACAACTGCCTGAAGGGCACTTAAATGAGGGCAGACAGACTCTTTTCCCAAAGACTGGATAGAAGTCTGTATTCATCTAAAGCATTCCACCTACCAAGTTTTTCCCTGATTTCTCTGCTGGCCAAATTTGATCTGAACTTATCAAACTATGTAGAATCTACTTAACAGGCTTGGTGTGAATATTAGTAAGTTTTACTGCAGAAATACTAATGTGTTGTATTATGGGTGCTATCCCAGACCTGCCTGGCTGTGTAATGTTGTATACTGAGCACACACCAATATTAACTTTCTAAAATATGGATATTCTCTATTCTCAAACGTCTTTGGCCCCATGCAATTCAGATAAGGATGTGTGTGCATATACCTGCTAGACCGCAGATGAAAAGTAAAGGATGGTGGGGGATAAAACTGGAGGTGGGTAGGGCCCAGATCACAGGAGAGCCCCCTCGCCCAGCTAGGATTGCAGGACTCAGGAGACTCACTGGGAGATTTTCATCAGGGCCATGAAGCTATCAGACTTCATATTGAGGAGTATCTTCACTGGGAGTCTATCAGGGTAGTCAGGTCCACGTAAGTTAGTGTCTTGCACACCACAGAAAAACAAATACATATGTTAATATTACTGGCCTATTTCTCTTAGGTTCTCTCTTCTTTTTCATAGGCCATTTCCCCAATTCCAGAGAACCCTAGCCCTGCATTCCAAGATCACAGTAAATCTCTGAGCTAGGAGCTACGTGGATACCTAAGGAACTTTAAGTAAGTTTTAACACGCAGGCAGATGATAGGTGCCCAAGTCAGGGAGGCGCCATGACTGGTCTATGTCAAGGAGCTCCCTCCAGTTAAATGTCCTCCTGACACAGAGAACCAACACCCAGTCTTGTCCTGGCTCCACACAAGGCCAAAACCAATGTCTGAAAAGCCCACACATAACTTCGGCAATTAGATGACGTGGATACTTTTCAGTTACTTTCACGTTTTTGCTTTTGGCCTATTTCAAGCTATAATACAATGAAAACTCAGTTCTCAAGTGGGCAAAATTTTGTGAGTGGATTGACCAATGCCTTGTGTCACATGGGAAGACTCTGTTAATCAAAGAAAGAACCTAAAGCCTTACTGAAGACCAGCAGCTTACATGCTGGAACTTCCTCTCACAGCATAGCCCATAAATCCACCAAAAAAAGAAAATCAAACTGGTATGGCATGATCTGATCTTCAGTGAACTCTAATGGATATCTAGTATATCATATACTGGCTATCCAGTATGTTTCTGCCTGTCCTTCTGTCCAACTATCAATGCAACACATACTGGTCCCAAACTGTGTGTCAGGTATGGTGCTAAGCACAATAAGTGGAAATTTACTGCTTTGAGATGATCTTTCTATTCCCTCTCTAAATAATAAAGGCTACATGCTGCTATCATTTCATAGTGTAACCTAAAAGACGGACAGTAAAACTTCCTCTTTCTCAAATATCACTAAACTCAGCTCTCTAGAGGTTTTGAAAACACATGG
The DNA here is from genome assembly GCF_024362965.1 of Panthera pardus. Classification (NCBI taxonomy): domain Eukaryota; kingdom Metazoa; phylum Chordata; class Mammalia; order Carnivora; family Felidae; genus Panthera; species Panthera pardus. The sequence goes on from NW_026526666.1 coordinate 58,402,049, forward strand.
CAGGAGGGAATTTTATAATATGTGAATCATCTTTCATTAAAAGAGCTTTAAAAAAAATACATAATGGCACTGAAGTAACTCTCACCACCTCTGGATTTACGATTTCTATAATTGTTCTTTAATTGAATGTAATCTGAATGTTGAACAACATGGCCAAATGTCCATTTGGTTCTCCATTTTGAACACTTTTTTGCATTGGCAACAGGGAGCCACTGACTATTCATTAGGAAGGGACTCTCAGCCTGCATCCGACAGTCTTGACTATTCAATCAACTTCTCATGGGGTCTTCTGGGACCTTTGATTTCTTAGATATTATTGCTCCTGGTGCTCTAACACCATGTAAGTATTAGAAGAAAAACTACTCTACACTTACCATGGCTCTGGGGAACAAAAAAGTAGAAAAATTTAATGACAATACGAAAGAAGAGGCCCTGAGAGCATATAAGGAGAGTGGGAGAAAGGGATGAAAAACTAAGGGAAAATCAACAAGGCACAATTACTAAAATCCCTGAACTAAATGTATGTAGAAGTGAGCTGATGGGTGTTGAGGTCATGGGCACAGTACTTGATCCTTGGCGAGAGGGCTCTGTAAAGGCTGTCTTCAGCATCTTTTTTTTTTTAATTTCTTTTTTTGATGCTTATTCACTTTTGAGAGAGAGAGAGAGAGAGAGAGAGAATGGGGGGGGGGGAAGGTAGAGACAGAGAGGGAGACAAAATCAGAAGCAGGCTCCAGGCTCTGAGCTGTCAGCAGAGCCCGATGTGGGGCTTGAACCACAAACTGTGAGATCATGACACGAGCTGAAGTCGAATGCTTAACCAGCTGAGGCACCCAGGCGCCTCCAGCATCTTTTTAAAAAAGACATTTTTTTGTTGTTGTTAACGTTTATTTATTTTTGAGAGACAGAGCACGAGCAGAGGAGGGGCAGAGAGAGAGGGAGACAGAGAATCCGAGGCAGGCTCCAGGCTCTGAGCTGTCAGCACAGAGCTCAACGCGGGGCTTGAACTCACGAGCTGTGAGATCAGGACCTGAGCCGAAGTCGGACACTTAACTGACTGCGCCACCCAAGCTTCCTTGAGCATCTTTTTCATGCGCACTGAGCCACCAGCAAAGCACAAACACTTCCACAACTGCTAGGTCACCCTTAGCCGCCACAGTACCAGAGTTACCCACACAGCAGATGAGTAGTAAATAGGAAAAGGGGAAAAAAAAATCAATGTGGTTTTCATTTCATGGTCTTCTAAACAAATATAAAAACATCTTCATGAGTGGGAGGTTGGCCTCATGTCTTCAAAGTGCCTATTCAAGTACTTGACCACAGAGCAGCAGGGAAACAGGGAAGATTAAATAAGGAGTCTCATAAATATTCTCCTCCCAGGGGACGATGGTGACAAGTGAGGCTGTTTATTTTTATTGTTATCGTTAGACGGGTGGCCTCGTGAAAGGCGGTGATCTGAAAGACTGGGAAGAAGGGAAAACAAGAGTACTGTGGTTCAGCTTTGATCCAAGTCTAACTTGGCTCTTCTCATCAGGCTGTGGAAAAGATCCACCTTGTAATCACTCCACCCCCGTTTCCCATACAACACGCGTGCGCCTGCCACACCGCCTCTGTCTTACCGTTCTGCTAAGAGTTGAGACTATCTGCTCTGGACTCAAAGAGCAGCATGGGAAACAGATCTCTAGGACTTACTAGCAATGTAATCTTGGGCAAGGACTCTGTCTTTCTGACCCTCAGGGTCCATCCCTGTAAAGGGGAGGATAATTCTGATAACTGCAAGAGGTTATTAGGATGGTTTGATCATACAATTTAAATTTCTTAGCCCACGATAAGCATGAAGTACATGTTAGGTGTTACTCTTACTGCTGCTAATTTTTTTTTTTTTCTTCTGCTTCTTTGATCATACCTCCAGGCAAGCTGCTGTCTTTTGTGGAAAGCTGGGCTCAGGCCAGTTGATAGACTCCCACCAGAAGCTTTAGTTTCTGACCTTCTGAGAGGCCTTGGGTCACCCGACCTTGCTGTGCTCCTGGTGGCCTTCCATTAACATAGGTCCGGACAGCCCTACCCAGCTTTTATAGGAGTGGAATGGGGGTCACATGATAGGTGTGACTTTGTAACAAACTGCTAAACTATTTTCCAAAGCAGTTGTGCCATTTTACATCCCCACCAGCAGCGTGAGAGAGTTCTGGTCCCCATATCCTCACCCCAAGTTCAGCCAATCTAAAAGTGTGCTGTAGCTCTCATGGTGGTTTAAATTTGTATTTCCCTTAAAAGAAATGGTGTGGAGCATCATTTCCTCTAACACCTCCTCTAACACCGGCCTGAGTAAACCATGGTGCCCCAAGCTCAGGCCACAGGCTTTGCTTTAGGGTAACTTCCTCCTGGATGACGTGAGGAAGCCACAGAGCCACACCACTGCAATCACCCAAACAGCATGGCTCTAACAACATGGCACCATCTGATGGGTGGCATTTCTCTGGTTAGAGCCCAGAGCCTAGGGCTCCTGAACAATCTTCTCCCAAGACAAAAAATGTCAGGCTGCAGAACGACTGTGAGCCCAAATGCATCCTGATGAGCTGCTGGCGGGGAGCATGGGGGGGGGGTCATGTTCTCCCAAGGCCACAGGGTGTGTGTATGGGGTGGGGGGCGGGTGCAGAGCATGGGAATGGAAAGCTATGCGAGACTGTCATGGCGGACGAAAGAAGAGAAAGCAGCTGTGGCTGAGTTGTGTCTCCCAGGTCCCACTAACAGTGTTCAGTGAAAATGCTACTTCCCAGAGAGGCCAAATGAACATCCAGATCTCTCTGGTAAGGTGGTGTGGGCAACTGACTGCCATTAACTATCACACAGGGGGCTTCTCCCAGTCAGTCAGGCCCCACTCAGTGGAGACAGATGATGAAAGGCAACACCACTGGATCAGCAAGGAGTGAGAAGGCACTCAGGAAAATCCAAGCACTTGCACACTTCTGGGGTTGGGGGGCGAGTGGGTGGGAAGCAATCTGACCACACACTCACTAAGCATCCACCTAGCCCTAGCTTCAAACTGGACAGGAGGGGCCAAACGGGGCCACAGGAGACACGGACTCAGTAAGCAAGACAGCTTCATCTGAGATACAAGTCGGTACCAGTAAAACACAAATAACTATTGGTCTGTGCTAGGGGCCAAAAGAACAAAATAATAAAACATGTCAGAGTAGCTAGAGAACTGATGTGGGTTGAAAGAAAATACAGGAAAACTAACAGTTATTGTACAATTTAAAAAAATTAATTTAAAAATTTCTTTAAACGTTTATTTATTTTTGAGAGAGAGAGAGACAGCGAGCAGGGGAGGAGCAGAGAGAGAAGGAGACATGGAATTGGAAGCAGGCTCTAGGCTCTGAGCTGTCAACACAGAGCCAGATGTGGGGCTCAAACTCGGGAATGGCAAGATCATGACCTGAGCCGAAGTCGGATGCTTAACCGACTAAGCCACCCAGGCGCCCCCCAGTCCCCCCAATTTTTTTTTTAACATTTAGTTATGAGAGAGAGAGAGAGAGACAGAGACAGAGCATGGGCAGGCAAGGGCAGAGAGAGAGGGAGACAGAGAATCTGAAGCAGGCTCCAGGCTCTGAGCTGTCAGCACAGAGCCCAATGCTGGAACTCATGAACTGCAAGATCATGACCTGAGACGAAGTCAGACAATTAACCGACTGAGGCACCCAGGTGCCCCTTATTGCACAATTCTTAAAATGAGGATGAAATCATTTCTATAGACATAACAGTGCCTGAAATATAGTAAGCACTATATAAGTGACTGCAGATACTACTGGTGTTGTTTTTTCTTATCTTTTCTGTTTTTTTTTTCTTTTAAAGTTTATTTATTATTTATTTTTGGGGGGGGAGGGGCAGAGAGAGAGGGAAAGAGAGAGAATCTCAAACAGGCTCCACGCTGTCAGCACAGAGCCTGACGTGGGCTTGAACGCACAAACTGTGAGATAGTGACCTGAGCTGAAATCAAGAGTCGGACGCTTAACTGACCCAGCCACTCAGGCATCCCTTCTTTTCTGTGTTTTAAACAAGTTTTACTGAGGTGTAACTAGCATGTGATAAGCTGCATATAATTCAAACGTCGGATTTGCTAGATTTGGACACGGCATACACCAGTGAAGATGTTACCTAATCAAGGCAAATGTATCCACCAACCCCAGGAGTTTCCTTGTGCCCTTTGTGCTCTACTCATCCTCCTAGCTGTTGTTGCACTGCTGTCCCAATGTAGGCAACCACTGATCTGCCTTCTGTCATTCAAGGTTAGTTTGTGTTTCTTAATTTTAAATAAATGGAATTATATTAGTTTGTACTTTTTTTGGGGGGGGCGGTTTGGCTTCTATCACTCAGCATATTTATTTTGAGATTAATCCATACTGTATCTTATATGAACAGTTCATTCCTTTTTCATTGCTTAGTAGTATTCCATTATAATGGACATACCAGAAGCGGATTTATCTATTCACCAATGATAGACATTTGGGCTACAAATAAAGCTGCTGTGAACATTCCTGTACAGGTTTTTGAACGGCCATAGGCTTTCATGAGTGGAATGGCTGGATCACACAGCAGGTGTAGGTTCACTCTGTAAGAAGCCACTAACCTACTTTCCAAGCTGGGTGTGCCATTTCACATTCCCACCAGCAGCATGGAAGTTTCAGGCTCCACATCCTCGCCCCAAGTTCGGCAACTCAGTAAGTGTACTTTACCTCCTGTGGTTTGGGCTTGCATTTTCCAAATGACTAATAATGCTGAGCATCTTCTCAGGGGCCTATCATTCAAACCTTTGTTTCAGTAAGATGTCTGTGCCAACATTTGCCCATATTTTCACTGAGCCTGTTCTTCCTCTCCTCTGGACCTCTGCAAGAAGCTATTTCACTGAAAGGGAACAGCAAGGACTCTAGGGTCAGTCCCCTAGAGGGCTCAAATATGGCATGACCCACTGAACTATTGTTGGCCTCAGTTTCCTCACTTGTGAAATGAAGACAGTAATGGTGGCTATCTCACCGAATTGCTCATCACATGACAGGATTTAGCACAGAGCTTGGTACACTGTAGGTGCTTGATAGATGACAGCAGCTAATACTATTGTCTGTCTCATAATGACTGAGGCTGGGCCAGAGACGTTAAACATCCTCTGTCCAGCATAGTGTAGAACTGCCCTAGTTTCAAATGCCAGGAAAAGCACAACCCTAAGCTTCCTGAGTACATTATCTGTCTCTTACTGCTCACGGAGCCACCTCAACCATCTCCTTGACAAATCAATGTCTAGCATATATTCTGTTTTCCTTTTTTTTTTTTTTTTTTAAATTTTTCAAATGTTTTTATTTATTCTTGAGACAGAGAGAGACAGAGCATGAGCAGGGGAGGGGCAGAGAAAGAGAGGGAGACACAGAATCCGAAGCAGGCTCCAGGCTCTAAGCTGTCAGCACAGAGCCCGACACGGGGCTCAAACTCACAGAATGTGAGATCATGACCTGAGCCAAAGTCAGACGCTCAACCGACTGAGCCGCCCAGGCGCCCCAACATATATTCTATTTTCAATAAATGTGCCTGTGGGTCCCTGGGCCAGTCTCCACAGGAGAGTCTCCTGAGAATAGTCATTCCTGGAAGGCTGACAGCAGCAGGTCCTGGTGAATGAAGAGGGCGCAGGCCACTTCATGCATAGACCCCCAATTCTTCCATTGTTAGCTTTAACAGTGGTCCTATGTGCACCAAGTGGACTCCCTTCCCTGTCTACCTTTCTCAATGACCTCTGCCAATGCCACCTGCTAAAAAGACCAAGAGAGAGAAACTGGTCCTACCTGCCCACTCTATTCTTAGCTATGACCCTACTAACAGAAGGTCATTTGTTAAAGGCACGTGGCTGTTCACCCCTCTTATGGTGCCCTCCTGATGGGCCTATACATAACCACATCCCATCCAGATGACAGAGGAAGTCACCTGCATGGCGTTGTGGACACAGAAGAGAAAAACAAAGTCAGGAAGAGAAGAAGACAGGGCTCGGGGCCTGAAACTGGGCTGGCAGGAGGTGTCCCAGTGGGACCAGGGAAATGTCCCATCCTATAGGAAAACTTCCTTGTCTACTCAAGACTTGAGCAGGACCTTCTCCCTATTCCCACCATACTCCAGTGTTACACTTACCACAGCAATTTCCATCTGTGTTGTGGTTTTCTCCTTTTTGTCTTAAGGCAGGCATGATACTTTCATCATATTTTGCACTTAGCCAGGCAAGTACAAGGAAATGCCTTTTTCTTTTTCTTTTTTTTTTTTTTTTAGAAAGAGAGAGAAAGAGTCTTCAAGGGAGAGGAGAAGAGGAAGAGATAGAATCTTAATCAGGCTCCATGTTCAGTGTGGGGCCTGATGTGGGGCTTGATCCCACGACCCTGGGATCATGACCTGAGCCGAAATCAAGAGTTGGATGCTCAACCAACTGAGCCACCCAGGCGCCCTTAAGAAAATTCTTTCTTAATGAATGAATGACTTAATAAATGATTTAAAAATAAACTTTTAGAGGTGTGGGGCCTGCCTGAGATTCATTCTCTCTCTCTCTCCTTCTGTCCCCTCCCCACTAACATGTGCTCTCTCTCAAAAAAGAAAAACTTTTAATTTTAGACTAATTTGAGATTACAGAAGATTTGCAAGATAGTATAGAGTCCCCATATACACCACACCCAGATTCTCCTCCTATCATTAATATCCCACATGAGGTATACCTATTGTATATCTACAATTAAAGAAGAATATCAATATATTATTACTAACTAAATGCCTTACTTTATTCAAATTTGCGGAGTTTTCACCTAATGTCCTGTGTTTGTTCCAGGACCCCATCTAGAATCCCAGGTCACATTTAGTTGCCACATCTGTTTAGACTCCTCTTGGCGGTGATGACTTTCCTTGTTTTTTGATAGCCATCACAGCATCAAGGAGTACTGGTCAGGCATATCATACAATGTCCCTCAACTTGGATTTGCTGATGTTTTCCTTAGGGGGATACTGTGGATATAGGTTTTGGGAGGATGATAAAGCGCCATTCTCATGACATCATATCAATGGTACATATTATCAACATGGCTTATCACTGCTGCTGATGACCTTGGCCACCTGGCAGAGGTAGCGTTTGTCAAGACTGCTCCACTGTAAAATTATACTTTTTCCCCTTCTCACACTGTCCTCTCTGAAAGAAAGTCACTAAACACAGCTCAGACTTAAGGAGTGGGAAGCGATGCCCCACCCCCTTGATGGGGGAGTACCGACATAAATTATTTGGAATTCTTCTGCATGAGAGATTTGTCTCATTCATTCATTCATTCATTCAGGTATATCCCTATGGACTCATGATGTTTATGTTATACTTCGGGTCATTATATAATACTACTTTACTTTGCTGCCCACACTGCTCCAGTTTTGGTCACTGGCAGCACCCTCAGTTGGCTCCTGATAACCCTTTTTTATTTTGTTTTGTTTGTTGAGCATTTCCTTGCTTTCTGGCACTAAAAGATGCTCCAGGGTTATCTCCTCTATTTCCTCTCCAGTCTTAGAATCAACCATTTCTCCATGGAGTCTAGGCTCTTTTTATTGGAGAAAGGTATTAGAAACCATGATCTGGATACCAGCTAGGCTTGGAACAAACACCAAGTTGCTGGGGTGTCCTTGTTTCTAGAGCCTCTGAGCTGTCAGAGCTAGGAGATATGTATGTTTACTAACCTGTATACCTACATGCATCTATAAATACTCGTTATATGTATCCATCTGTAATCTATATTATGCTACACATGAGTTCACTCTGATGCCCCCAATTCAATCCATTTCCACATGGATCATTCCGGTCTCAATGGATCACTTTTAATGACAGCACTATATTTGGTCTTTTGCGTTAGGTACAGTGCCAAGCTGCTTACAAAGATCACCCCATTTCACCCTCAAAACAGCTCTATGGGTAAAGAGTATTGCCCACATTTAACAGATGAAGAAACTGAGGTAGCGAAAGGTGAAGTATCTTACCTAAACGCAGTAGGCAGTGGGACCAGCAAAGGAGCCTACTACATCTTTGAGACTGACAGAGAACCTCCATCCCCACATTCATCTAAGCCCTTGAAAAAGCTTCGGTTCTGGGTGATTTAAGATGCGGATAGAATTCCCAGCTCTCAACAACTATTGTTCTGTTCAAATCTTGCCTCCTCAACACTTGTTCCACTTCCCAGGGTCCTCTTGTCATCTGACGTGCTAACTGCAAGACAAGGTGCCAAGTTACAACCCGACTTGACAAGTCAAGGAAAGGGGTGCTGGAACGATGGCAAGAATCAATCTCCATCTGACCCCGTGACTTTTCAACCCCTGGCTAACCCTTGCTGTGTATTATCTTGGGTTTTGGTGACTTGGTGGTAATTAACTCTGAACAAGCAGCCCTTCTTTCGTGGAGTTAAGAAAAAGAACACGTATTTTTTTTTCCCGTTAATTAAAACATCTAAAGGAAGATAAACGTACAACCCACACGTTTATCTTTCAAAATATCAAAGACCTGATTAGTAAGTCTTATGTTCAACCTCAAGCTTTTTCTCTAGATTCCTAGAAGTAACAGGGACTGGGAGGTGAGGAATTTCCAAGTATTTATCAACATTTGGTTACTTGGACATCCATCCATTCATTCATATCTAGAAAGAGACAGCCTGGATCAAGCACAAAATTTTCCTGGGAATTTTGGCTCGATCAACCTACTGAATCAAAAAAGTCAGTAGTGTGCAGACAAGAAGAAACAGAATCCTTAAGGCCAGGTTGAAAACCACTTTTAGAAAAGCCCAGAGCCCCCTCTGGTCCCTGTGTTCTGTTTGGTGAATTTTTCCTGACAGTTGGTGGTTTTGTTTGCCAGAACCACAACAAAGGGGGTCCTTGAGCTTCCCTGGGAGTGTTTCCTTAGACCTGCACCTCTCCTAGACCTCACAAAGGTGTTATTGTTGCTGGCTCCCTGGGCGCCCAGCACCTGAGGAAGATCAAAGCCACTTTCTGATGCCAGCATGACCACAGTCTCGCCCTCACCACGTAACATTAAAGCTGATGATTAATACCCTTGGCCCCGAAGGTCCCTTCCCACTCCCAAGTACAAAGCAAGGTGGGGGTGGGGACTTTATTTCCAGCACAACACGACCATAATAAACTGGCATTTTATGGCCCTAATTCATTGCAACCAACTGCAGCTGCCCATCAAACTCGTTAAAGCCCAAACAGTTGCTTCAAGTGAGCCTTGTATATCACTAGGCAAGTGCACTAAGAATCTCCACCATTTCTGAGTGTTATGTACTAGGTATGTACGTCCACAAGTCACATTCACCAGCAACACTATGAAACAGGCAGCACCACCCCAAGGGGATGAAGGAAGGCTCAGAGGTTCAGAGAAGTTAAGTAACTCCCTTCAGGTCACAAGACCACAGAGTGGAGGAGCAGGGCTTTAACCTGAATCTCACAGCTCTGAAGCTCAGGCCGTCTCCACGTCTTTACAGGACATTACAATTGTGCTCAAGGCAGCGAGGCACTGAGCAGAATGCGTTTGGGATTGAGATGGAGCTAGGTCTGAGTTCTCAGCTCTCACTTAACAGCTTGTGGCCCTGGGAAAATTTCTGGACTTTTCTATGCCTTGGCTGCCTAACTTGTAAAATGGATCCTAGACGAAAAGGCAGTACTATCCCCATTAATAGGCAAGGAGAATGAGAGCGGGGGGAGACCTGACAGAGTCCCTCACATTCATTTGGACTTGCTTTTGCTCAGAAATCCGAATTAAGTGTAGTAAAAATGCCTAAAATTCAGATTTCACAGGAGAAACCAGATTAGATGTGTCCCTGTGAAAATGGGGGATGATTTAAATAGGTTTCAATCAGTGTTCAATTAAGACAGGCTAACCAGTGTAGACTCGTGTCAAGGGAAATAAGGACCAGCCACCCTAACGGGTGCCTCCTGCTTGAGGCGGCCTGAGGCCTCTGCAGATCTCTTCCTTCAGGGACAGCTGGGCCCTACAATTAGGGCTGCTAAGGGGACAAAGAGGCTGGGGTTTTGAAAACTTAGTTAAAGGGGTGCCTGGGTGCCTCAGTCGATTAAGTGTCCGACTTCAGCTCAGGTCACGATCCCACAGCTCGTGAGTTCGAGCCCCGTGTCGGGCTCTGTGCTGACAGCTCGGAGCCTGGAGCCTGCTTCAGACTCTATGTCTCCCTCTCTCTCTGCTCCTGCCCTGCTCATGCTCTCTCTCTGTCTCAAAAATAAATACACGTTACCAAAAAATTTTTAAAAGAAGTCCCACTTAAAACCTTGTCCACAGAAACAAATAAAAGGAAAACTTTTTTTTTTTTTTTTTGGCCGGGAGAAAGGCAGGGTCAAGGAAACCTATGACCTGAAGGTCTAACACAAGGGTCCCCTCAGGAAGGTGTCCCTAACCCTGGACCATTCCTGGACAGAGTCAGTCACTGTCTCCTTTTTGCCCAACAGCATCAGTGCTAGTCATCAGGAGCTAACTATTGTGAGGAACTTACTTCATGGGAAGCACATCACATAGCCTCATCGCCTGATCATAACACTAGGAGCCATGTACTAGAGATCTCCACATTTTGCAGATAAGGAATCTGAGGCCTGGAGGGGGTCAGTGCCTTGCCAGGGGGCCCATACTTAGTAAGCAGAGGGACTAAAACTGGAAACCAATGGGGCTGGCTCCATCATCCCCCTGCGCTGGGAAGCCATGCACAATGTCGGCATATCGCAGATGCTCAGGATCACAAGTTCAATCCAAATTGATACCCCGGGGCCTTGTACTGTATTGTAATGGCTGCTGTAACCATGCCTCATCAACAGGAGCCTTCATGTCACCCTCACGTCCCCAAGGCTGAGCACAGCTCTGGACACGAGAAGAGGGGATCCATACGTAAGTAGATGTATCACTATTTACTCAATCAGAATATTTAATGGTAAAAAAAAAAAAAAAAAGGCTCACTAGGCCCTACTGTCACTAGGCCCCACATTTGACACGGCACATGATTCCTTCCATGGCTACAGAGATTCAGCCCCGGACTGTGTCCACTCTAATCCTCACCCGCCTTCCGCCTCCTCCCCCCGCCCTCTCTCTATTTTACTCATCTGGGAAACATCCAAGGAGTCGTCCATCTAAGTTTAACAGAGTAATGACTTTTAAATAAAAATATGGTAGAAATGGGTACTTATCGAAATGGAATGCTTTCAGACTCATGCATTTAAAGAAGATATAAATTTTAGGGCAGGCACTAAATTTTAACTGCAATCTTGGAGAACGCCTTTCCACTAATTCATGGAGAAAAATTAACAAAGTGAAAATTGCTTATCAGTGTTCTTTTGAAGTCATGATACGCAGCCTAATTCTATAGATCATCAGGCTGCTTCTAGGGAGATGGATTTATATTGATTGGGAGAGAGCCCCGTGGCCAAGGAAAACAGACACCCCTGTGCAGAGGAGACTCAGAGACCCATTAGGGACAGATCAGCCTGGGAGCAAGGCATTGCCATCTTTGGATCCAATTTCACCCCTCACGCCTGAGCTCTCTAACCAGGCTGATGTCAAAGACAGACTCAAACCTTTTCATACTTTTTAAGAATCTAGCTCAGGGGGAAAAGAAAGATCTGGCAAATTTAAACACAGCTTTTGGAAGAAGGGCTGGGCTTGTGGTAAACAGAACAGGCAGGCAGCAGGAAGGGAAGGAATTGAAGGGCAAAGGAGGGGCCAGCCATTTACATCTCCTCTTGGGCTGCCCCCCCCCCCTCCATCCCCTGTGGTGGCCCCGCCCTCAGCCCTTCAGACTCACCCCCATGTGACAAGAAGATGTTCCACAGATGACAGCCAGCCGTGACGTCACTGGCTGTCCCTCACAGGCAAGGCCATGCCCTCTCACATCTGCTCCAATCACTCCTGCGAGAAAGCAAAATAAAACAAAACCCTCTTAAAAAAAACGAGAAAAGAAAGCCAAGAACAAGCATACAACACTCCTTTTTATAACTAAATGTTAAGAAAGCATTCCTGTGTAAGCCAGTCTCAAATGGAAACCAACAGAACATACTTGCCTGCCACCAAGAAGCTAGGAAGCACATTATGTCTATGCTCGATTCTGGTCAATGTATAGTATCTAACATTGTAGTATTAATAGTAACTGTAATTAGAATAATAAAAGGTGAAGCTATTGGCGATTTTGTGCCCAGGAAATACCAGGGCACCATGCTGCATATTCACATGGACGATCTCATTTTATATTAACCCTGTCTCAAGTTCGTATTAGTAATGCCACACACATTGGTGGAGAAACGGAGGTACGAAGAGGTTGAGTGACATGACCAAGGTCACACTGCTAGTAAAGGGCAGAGCTGAATGGACCTGATTTAGCACAACACATTTCAATCTCAAAGAAGGCACCTGAGCTGTTTCAATCTTTTTGGTCTCTCTAGGTCCCCATTCTTACAATTACTCATCACAGAACTCTCAATGTAAAGGGTAGGGTGACTGACAGCGAGTTTCTGTTAAACGAATGCAAGATAACGGAGACTTTCTCATAAACGGTATAAGCTCAGGCTTCTTCTCCAGACTGTTATTTGTTGATACCTCCCAGATAAATGAAGTTATAAATGTGATGATAGAGCTAAGAAGACTATTTAGATGCACATGGAACATTCTTGAGAACAGATCACATACTGGGACACAAATCAGCCCTCATCAAGTATAAAAAGATCAAGATCAGACCACAACACTATGAAACTCGAAATCAGCCACAAGAAAGATTTGGAAAGACCATGAATACCTCCAATTAAAGAACACTCTACTAAAGAATGAGTGCGTTAAACAAGAAATTAAAGAGGAAATTAAAAACTACATGGAAGCCAATGAAAATGAAAACATGACAGACCAAAACCTCTGGGATACAGCAAAGGTGGTCATAAGAAGGAAGGACATAGCAATCCAGGCCTTCCTAAAGAAGGAAAAAAGTTCTCAAATATACAAACTAACTTACACCTAAAAAAGATGGGAAAAGAACAGCAGATGAAGGCCAAAACCAGAAGAAGAAGGGAAATAATAAAGATTAGAGCAGAAATCAATGATATCGAATTAAAAAAAAAAAAAAAAACAGACCAATGAAACCAGGAGATGGTTCTTTGAAAGAATTAACAAAATTGATAACCCCCTAGCCAGACTGATCAAAAAGAAAAGGGAAAGGACTCAAATAAATAAAATCACGAATGAAAGAGGAAAGTATACAACCAACACCACAGATACACAATTATAAGAGAAGATAATGAGTAATTACATGCCAACAAACTGGGCAAACTGGAAGAAATGGACAAATTCCTACAAATATATAAACTATCAAAACTGAAACAGGAAGAAATAGAAAATTTGAACAGACCCGTAACCAGTAAAGAAATTGAGTCAGTAATCAAAAATCTCCTAACAAACAAGAGTCCAAGGCCAGATGGCTTTCCAGGGGAATTCTACCAAACATTTAAAGAAGACGGAACACCTATTCTTTTGAAGCTGTTGCAAAAAATAGAAATGGATGGAAAACTTCCAAATTCATTCTGCAGGGCCAGCATTACCTCGATTCTAAAACCAGAGAACTAAAGACCAATTTCCCTGATGAACATGGATGCAAAAATTCTCAACAAGATACTAACAAACTGGATCCAACAATACATTAAAACGATTATTCAACACGATCAAGTGGGATTTATACCTGCGATATAGGGCTGGTTCAATATCCACAGATCAATCAATGTGATACATCACATTAATAAAAGAAAGAATAAGAACCACATGATTCTCTCAATAGATGCAGAGAAAGCATTTGACAAAATACAGCATCCTTTCTTGATAAAAAACCCTCAAGAAAGTAGGGATGAAAGGATCACACCTCAAGATCATAGAAGCCACATATGAAAGACCCACCGCTAATATTACCCTCAGTGGGAAAAAACTGAGAGAGTTCCCCCTAAGGTCAGGAACATAACAAGGATGTCCATTCTCACACAGTATTGGAAGTCCTAGCCTCAGCAATCAGACAACACAAAGAAATAAAAGGCATCCAAATCAGCAAGGAGGAAGTCGAACTTTCACTCTTCATAGATGACATGATACTCTATGTGGAAAACCCAAAAGACTCCACCAAAAAACTGCTAGAACTCATACATGAATTCAGCAAAGTCATAGGATATAAAATAAATGTACAGAAATTGGTTGCATCTCTATACATCAATAATGAAGCAGCAGAAACAGAAATCAAGGAATCGATCCTATTTGCAATTACACCAAAACCCATAAAATACCTAGGAACAAACCTAACCAAAGAGGTGAAAAATCTATATGCTGAAAACTATAGAAAGCCTATGAAAGAAATTGAACAAGACACACAAAAAAATGGCAAAACATTCCATGCTTATGAGTCTGAAAAACAAATATTGTTAAAATGTTGATACTACCCAAAGCAATCTACATATCCAATGCAATCCTTACCAAAATAAATATCAAAATAACACCATTCTTCACAGAGCTAGAACAAACAACCCAAATATTTGTATGGAACCAGAAATGACCCCAAATAGCCAAAGCAATCTTGAAAAAGAAAACCAAAGCAGGAGGCATCACAATCTCGGACTTCAAACTATACTACAAAGCTGTAATCATAGAGACAGTATGGTACTGGCACAAAAACAGACACTCAGATCAATGGAACAGAACAGAGAACCCAGAAATGGACCCACAAACATATGGCCAACTAGTCTTTGACAAAGCAGGAAAGAATATGCAATTGAAAACAGACAGTCTCTTCAACAAATGGTGCTGAGAAAATTGGACAGCAACATGCAGAAGAATGAACCTGGACCACTTTCTTACACCGTACACAAAAATAAACTCAAAATGGATGAAAGACCTAACAGTAAGACAGGAAGCCATCAAAATCCCAGAGGAGAAAACAGGTAACAAACCCTTTGATGTTGGCCACAACTTCTTACTCCACGTGTCTCCAGAGGCAAGAGAAACAAAAGCAAAATTGAACTATTGGGACTTTGTCAAAATAAAAAGCTTCTGCACAACAAAGGAAACAATCAGCAAAACTAAAAGGCAACTGACAGAATGGGAGAAGATATTTGCAAATGACATATCAGATAAAGGGTTAGTATCCAAAATCTATTTATTAAGAACTTACCAAACTCAACACCCAAAAAGTAAATAATCCAGTGAAGAAATGGGTAAAATACATGAATAGACACTTTTCCAAAGAAGACATCCAGATGGCTAACAGACACATAAAAAGATGCTCAACATCACTCATCATCAGAAAAATACAAATCAAAACCACAATGAGATACCACCTCACACCTGTCAAAATGGCTAAAATTAACAATAGAAGACACAACAGATGTTGGCAAGGATGCAGAGGAAAAGAATCCTTATGCACTGCTGGTGGGAAAGCAAACTGGTGCAACCACTCTGGAAAACAGTATGGAGATTGCTCAAAAAATTAAAAATAGAACTAGTCTTCAACCCAGCAATTGCACTACTAGGTATTTATCCAAAGAATATAGGAGTGTTGTTTCAAAGGGGCACATGCACCCCAAGTTTTAGAGATGCACTATCGACAATAGCCCAAGTATGGAAAGAGCCGAAATGTCCATCAACAGATGAATGGATCGAGAAGCTATGGTATGTATGTATGTATGTACACACACACACACACACACACACACACACACACACATACACACACACTGGAATATTACTCAGCAATCAAAAAGAACGAAATCTTGCCATTTGCAACAATGTGCATGGAGCTAGAATGTATTATGCTAAGTGAAAATAGAGAAAGACAAGTATCATATGATTTCACTCATATGTGGAATTTGATACAAAACAGATGAGCATAAGGGAAGGGAAGCAAAAAAATATATAAAAACAGACAGGGAGACAAACCATAAGAGACTTTTAAATACAGAGAACAAACTGAGGGTTGCTGGAGGGGTGTTGGGTGGGGGGATGGGCTACATGCGGGAGGGGCATTAGGGAGGACACTGGGTGGGATGAGCACTGGGTATTACACTTAAGTGATGAATCACTAAATTCTATTCCTGAAATCATTATTACACCATACGCTGACTAGCTTTGATTTAAATGAAAAAAAAAAAAAAAAGAATATAATTGCAACGAATGTATTCTTTATCAGTGAGACTTTGAAGACTTTAAGCCTCGTTGTTCCTTTCTCTGCCTCTCAGTCTCTTGTGACAGTAGCAGAGAGTTAGGGCAAGCAAACTGAACATTCCTTTATATGCTATTATGAAGGTAAATATCAACTAAAGAGTTAAAGTGAATTCAGCCTCTTGGCCTTTATGTAGATAAAGTGATTTTCGGTAAATGTACTTATGGCCAATGACCCAGAGCTCACACAACTGGCCAGATGAGCTGAATTAATCCTAACAATGTTGTGGCAGTTGCTTCCTTATGTTGCCTTTGTATCCTCAAAATTTAGAGTTTTCATAACAGACCACAAAATGGACCGTCAAAGCTATGATCTAAATTGTACCTCTGTTTTGTACTGAAAGATTGCCTGGTAGATACAATTAAATGACTTTTTCTCTCTTTTTTTAAAAAGTTTTTAAAAATGTTTAATTACTTTTGAGAGAGAGAGACAGAGCGCAAGCCAGGGAGGGGCAGAGAGAAAAGGAAACACAGAATCTGAAGCAGGTTCCAGACTCTGAGCTGTCAGCACAGAGCCCAGCGTGGGGCTTGAATTCATGAACTATGAGATCATGACCTAAGCTGAAGGCAGAAGCTTAAAAGACTGAGCTACCCAGGCACCCTGAATTTTTCTCCCTTAAAAAAAAAAAAGACTATTTAGACCCTAGAATTGCGCATCATTTATTAAAATGGCCAACACGCATCTTCTTTAAAAAAAAAAAGTTTATTTATTTATTTTGAGGTGCGGCGGGTTGTGAGTGGTGGAGGGGCCGGCAGAGAGGGAGCGAGAAAGAATCCCAAGCAGGCTCCCTGCTGCCAGCACGGAGCCCAGCTCAAGGCCCAAACTCACAAATCTCAAGATCATGACCTGAGCAGAAACCAAGAGTCCGATGCTTAATGGACTGACCACCCAGGCGCCCCTCCAGCAAGTATCTCCTATGCACAATGCTATATAGCAGGTGTCGTGAGGGGGGAGCTGCAAACATTCCTCAGGACAATACAGGCAGGACGTAGCGCACGCTGAGGCAGGGCCGAGCCTGGCTCCCGCTGACCTCCCCAGCTCCATGCAGTGCCAGCCTCGCCCCCCACTCTCAACTCTCTTTCCCACTTCAAGACCTCTGCACTTGTTCCTCCCTTATCTCAGATGCCATTCCCCTACTTCTTGGCCAGGCTAACTCCTGTCCATTCCTCACTCCAATGTTACTTCCTCAGGCGGCTTCCCTGGTCCTCCAGGAAAGATGGAGTCTCCCTGTTCAATATTCAAACCCATCCTTGAACATCCCTGGCACACGAGACACTGGTGGTTTTAAGAACCCTCCACTGCCTGCCTCTTCTATAATAAAAGCTTCTGGAAACAGGCCTGCCTTATCCACATGCTTAGCAGTGGAGCCTCCACAGAGTCGCTAGTGCAGAGCAGGAGGCCAAAGTACCGATTTGTGGGGGTGCAGGGATAAAGACGACAACTCCCTGTCCTCGGGGGTACTCACAGTGTGGTGGGATGGAAACAGCCCTAAACGGAGCACTTCAATGCAGGGGGTCAGGACAGACAGGGCGTGGGGACCACAAGGACAGCTGAGCTCCCAGGCAGGGGTTCAAGGAGGTTTCCCCAGGAAGTGGGTCTACGCTGCTGCATTCTGCAGGAATCGGCCAGGGGAAAGGCAGGGTTGGGGGCACCTCCTCAGACCACAAATCCCCAGATATTAAAGGTGTTGGCTGCCCAGGCAAGCAGGCCTTTCCAGAAAGCAGGATCTAGAGGGCCACTGACAGGCCCTTACATTCCAACAACTTTCTAGGTTTTTCCAAGGCTTTTTCCAAATTCTACCTTCCCAAGCACAGCAACTTGAAAACCTCAGCCATTGTTCATCAGAGGCCCATCAGCAGGGGGGAGTAAGACTCTTTCGAACTTTCCGTGGTGGTTATCACAGCAGTGAGGTCTCAGCAATCAGGCAACTGAGGTCCGAGACTGAGCCTGTAAGACTTCCTATTGGCTTTCATCAAGTCCTCTGCTCTGCTCAGTACCGTGGGTTCCTGCAGACTGCGGTTCCCAGACTCCAAGTGAGCCAAGGTCGGCTGGGAGATCTGAGGGCTGCAGGAAGCGGAGAGCCAAAGCATGTCTCCTCCTGCATGATGACTTCAGCCCTGCTGACAGGGCCGCATGGCTCTAACATCTGCTGGTGTCTGCCACCCTTGGACTCTGGTAACCTGTTTCCTTTGTCCCTCTCGCCTAAAGGGGTAGTAGCAGCTTCTATTTCGCTGATTTCCAGCTTGCTTTATGGGGATATAGCCCTTCTTGGCCCCTTCATGATCTGGGTCACCTTTTTTATGTGTACTAAATTCTATTTGTTAAATACTTAGAGCACTTTACATTTTTCTGGGTGGACCCTGAGTGACAGAGCTCCCCATCCAGGGCACAAAGGCTTTTGCACAGGAAGAAACCCTAGATATGAGCTAGTATGAATTGAGCTCGTTTTACACACGCTCTCCCCATGCATGTCTCATTTTATTCTTCCAACTGTTATCAACCTCATTTCAGAGATGAGGAAATGGAAGCTTACAAATGAGGAGAGTAACTTAACCAACTTCACAAAGCTCACAAGAAGCAGGGCTGGGCTTCATATCCAGGTAGTCTGGTTTCAAACTGCTGGTTCTTGGGCTTTTTCTCCAAGGTAAAAACCCAATAATTAGTGGCTGATATTTACTTATCTGTATATCTCAAAATATTGATGTCTTAAAGATGCTGATGCTGAGATCCCTGACAGAAGAGAGCGTAGCCACTGCTGGTCCACAGTGTTATAAATAAGTTCAAGGAATTTCTGATGATGACCTATATTTACTGGCTCCACATACATAAAGCACAGGCGAAGCATATCTCATGGGGTTTCAAATAGCAAAATGGGGGAAAAAAGAAGTCTGTGACAAATATTTCTTTGTTTCTTCTCCAGTAGATTCATTGTTGATATTCTAGGCTTGGACTCTGAGAACTAGGGTGTCGTATAGGAGAGGAGTGTAATTTGGAGACAGGAAGACCTGTTATAAAATGAAGAAAATGGCAATGTCATATGGTTGCTCTGATACTGAGCAGATGTTTAAAAATAAAAGTTTGGTTAATGGTAGCTATGTCTCCATCACCACTACCACAGTGACCCCAGCACCAGCTCATCATTAGCATCAACATCATCTGAATTATTTCCCAAGAGATAGTGGTCTCCTTTCGTGTCTTTCTAGCAAACATGTAAGACATCTAAGATCGGCTGAGTACTGGGCTAAGCTCTTTAAATGTTATCTCATTTAATTTCCACAACATCCATAAAGCATACATATTCTTCCCCCCCTTCAACATATGCAGAAGGAAAGGATCAGAGAGTTCAAGTAACAGGCCCAAGGTGATACAGATAGAAGGAGGAATGTCAGGATTTGACCTTGTCCTGCCCGATTCCAAAGCCCATGTTCTTTCTCTACTCCAATTTTTGATGTTAGACTGTCTCATATAAAGGAAATACCTTTCTAAGTGTTGGCACACCATGGAACATTGGTAAGAGCCATGGGTTTAGAGTTAGAAAATCTGAGTTTTAGCCATACATTCTGTCATAGTACATCATAGTTTGAACTGTTCCATCACATTCACAACGGAAGACATGGACCATAAATGGAGATCCTTTCTCAGCCATTCTCAGTACACAATACACACGGTGCTTCTTCAAACAACCAAGTCAAGTTTCCCCTTTCCTGGCAACAGGAAGGCAGAAAAATGCATCCCCAAATCCTACATTCTCAAGCTCCGAGATGTGCATAACCTCAGGTCAGGCGTGTCTAACGTGGGTAAGAGGCAGGTCATGTCCAATTTCTCTCAGGAGAGGCCCTCTAACCCTGCCTCACGTCCACCCTATTCAATAGCAGTGCGTAGCTGATGCCCGCTGTGAGGTCACTCACATGAATCCAAGAGCTGACATATCTCATTCTTCCTTTGGCCACATAGAGCTTGGAGGGGCCTTCCCTGAGAAAAGAGGCCCAAAGCAGGGAAAGCAACAAAGGGCAGAAGGAGATTTCTCTTTCTGAATAAATACATTTCACAATCCATAGAGGACTCACAGGCTGCACTCGTACATCAGGAAACAATTCACGAGACATGATTTTGACAAGCACAGCCCTCAACGCTGCTGGGGCCCTTCATATGACGATCAAGTATCAGCTTCTTTAAAGCAGAAAGTTTAAAGGGCAAAATGAGCAGCTGAAGAAATCAGCACACACACACACACACACACACACAAAGTGAGACATTCAATCGTATTTTCCCTGAAAGTTGCATAACGCTCAGCGGTGGTAGTTGCTCAATAAACTTTTGCATGAAAAAAATAATCAGAAAAACAAGCTTGCTGAGTCAATGAATCAATGCAAGTCTTATTTAATGATTCCTACTCCTCCACATACACAGACCACAGTACCTATCAGGATTATGTTTTAGAAAAAAATTAAGAAGAAAAAATTAAAACCTCTTGTACAACTCTCCTGTTTAGCCTATGTGCTGTCTCTCTCCCTCTCCCCTATCTACCAACCATCCATCATTCCTTCCATCCATCTTTAAAATATCTACAATATTCACGTAAAAGAAAAAAGAAATGGCAAATGTTACAATTAAGAGTAAGTTATCCTGTAATTTATCAAGCCACACTGCTTTGAACACTTTAGAGGATTATATGGAAGAAAAGCATCTCAAGTTCTAGCATTTGTGTTAGAATTATCTCATACTTGACAGCTATATAAAGTACTTTATAACTTGCAAAGCATCCTCAAACACTGTACCCTTCATTTAGCTTTTAGAAAATCCTGCGATATGTTATTTTCTCTCCAGATCAGAGTCGAAGAAACTGAATTTGAGAGACGTGAAGTCACTTAGTCAAGTTTATTTAGCTACTGAGAGGCAGAGCTACAGCTCACACTAAGGTTTTTTAGCCTCCCGGTCTGCAGTTTTTTTCCCCATGTTTGAAAATAAAAGATCTGCTACAGATGTGTTGGCATCTTGAAAAAGATTCTCTTGAAATAACAGCCTCAGACACCTTCTCCAAAGAGAAAAAGAATGAAAAGGGTTTTGAGCATTACCTAAGACTGTATCATCTTTAGATTACAGACTTGGCCAGTTAGAGGCATGAATGGAGTGACAAATTCCATCAAATGTGTGGTTCTACCAAGCTGAGTTGTTCCTAAGAGGTTGATAGGATCCCTGGGGAGGAGGCTCTCTAGAAACCACCAGCCTCACGTATGCAAAACCTGTACCAATAAGTGTCAGCTCCTGGAAGGGCAGGAACCATATCGAAGACATTTGCTCTGCAGGGGACTAAACACTAGTCTATATGCAAGAAAGCACTGAATTCTATTCTTCGAATACTCATTCATGTTATATAGAGTACAACCCATGGGGTTGGCATTACAGTGTTGTGTTTCAAGGCATGGACTCGTTCATCATGTGACCTTAATCACGTTTCTAATCTTTATGCTTTGGTTTCCCCATCTATATAATATGAATAACGGTATCCTCTTCTAGGATTGTTACAAGGATTAGATGTGTTAACGTATGCAAAGTGCTGTCCAATAGAGGGAACACGTGGAGATGATGGAAATGTTCTCTATCTGCACGGTCCCCTAGAGTAGTCATCAAGCCCATGTAGCAATTGAAAATGTGGATAGCACAACTCTATTTTATTCAACTTTAATTATTTTAAATAGCCACATGTGGCTAGTGCATAGTGTACTAGACAGTGCAGGTCAAAGCATGCCCAGCACTCTATGACTGGCTTGGTGTTTTTATTATTGTAGTTATTTTGTCCTCAGACTGAGAGCCTTGACTCCTCACTTATATGCCCTTGGGCAAATGCCTCATCTTTAGAACCTCAATTTCAGTATCTGAAGATTCTGGAACAACAACACTTACCTTACAAAACTGCTGTGGGAATAAGGTGAGATGCACGTGGAACATACCAGCACTCAACAAATAAGAGCTATGAAATCCAGGACCTATAGAAGTGCTTGGCGCAAGTTTAACAGTCTTTCCACTTTATTCCTGAATGTGGCTTGCCCATTCATACCACTGATCATTTGCTCATGCTGTTCTCTGGTTTAGAACATTCTTTCTATAATACGCTCCACTCCCAACAATCTACCTGGGGAACATGGGCTTCGTTTTACATTTTTTAAAATGTTTTTTTTTTTAGATGTTTTTGAGAGAGAGAGAGAGACAGAGTGTGAGTGTGGTAGGGGCAGAGAGAGAGGAAAGCACAGAATGTGAAGCGGTCTCCAGGCTCTGAGCTGTCAGCACAGAGCCTGATGCCGAGCTCGAACCCAGGAACCGGGAGATCATGACCTGAGCTGAAGTCAGATGCTTAACCAACTGAACCACCCAGGCGCCCCAAAGGGCTACATTCTGAAGATTCAACTCTTTCATCAGAAGCCTTCTCTGGTCACACCTTTCCCCATCCCTCCAGGAACTCTAGCCAGGGAAAATCAACAGATCCTCTTTCATTACACCCCACTCCCTGACACTGTCCAGATTCTATCCGTGCATCTATAATTTCTTTGTGTGCACAGCTGTCTTCCTCTACTAGACTATGAGAAGACTGAGGGCAAGGCAGGCCTTGACACTGCAGTGGCTCAGTAATTTTTGTTGCTGTTGTTGTTCAATACATGAATGAATGGATGTGGCCTAAGATGGATACTTGTAAAGCACAAGGGGTTTTCTAGATAAAAGGAACAAATGTAATCATGCAAAAAATGCTCTGTGTCTTAAATATGATAATGATGAAAAATACTGAAGAGTTTTGAGCGACAGCTCATGGGTAATAGTGAAATTATTACTGGAGCCTCACAACATACCTCCTTTAGAAGAGTCAAAATCATTGGTAAAGAGGAAAGGCCCTGAGATCTTTATACTTACTGAAAGATAGCTTTGTGCCTCACATTTTGCAAAATTGTTGTATTAAACTCTTAAAACGATCTTGAGAGGTAGTTATTACTGCACTGTTTTACTAACAGGGAAAATGAAACCAAGGTTATCAAGTAATTTGTGCAAGGTCCCTCACTGCGAGAGAGTCGGGGAGAGGGTATCACATGCAAATCTACCCAACTCTAAATCCTATGGCGTCTACAAAAAAACAAGTTCCTTTCTTTTCAACTATGAGCAGGAATGCGAAGTATTCACACTCGGCATAGCTGAACTCAGATCCCTTTCAGGATTTATTGTTATAATGCCACTGCAGCAGTCCAAAGGGTTCATCTCAAGCCCAACACACGAAGGGGAGTGAAACAGCTGAAAAGATTTCTGTGATCCTAGTGTTTGATGAAACATCACCTTGGCTTTGAAAGAAATGTGGTTTAGAATTCACCCGATCTAAATCCTGAAATAGACTTATCTTTAAAAAAACAAAACAAACAAACAAAAAACCAAAAGCCCTATGTAGTAAGTCTACATAGAAACTTTACACACCTGGACAGAGCCATCGTCCCCCGCCCCCATACCACACCCGCCACAGAACCAGAAAGATAATATGGAAGATGGGGACAGACTTTCACTGATATTTGAAATGAGATGGGGACAGACTTTCACTAGATATTTGAACTAGTCAGGGCAGAATGGTTAAGAACAAGGGCTTTAGAAATGGACTCCCTGATTTAAAGGCTGACAAGCTGGTCACATCACTTCACCTTCCTGTGTGTCAGTTCCCTCATCTATAAAACTGGAAAAATTATCATGTCTAACTCATAAAGCTATTGTGACAATTAAGGGAGAAGAACAGTGCCTGGAACATAGTTTATTCGGTATCTTTGCCATTGTTGTGACTAATGACAACTCTCGATCTTTGGTGCTAATAGCAGGGCTTGGCGGGAGAGGGCAGGCACACGTGCTCAGCGTACTGCGTGCTTTGTCTGAGTTATTTGGGTTTATTTGGATTGACTGAACCTTTTTTTTTTCCCCTTTCTGTCCTTGAGTACACTCCTGGTGACACAATAACGGGGGGCCCAGGGGAATAAGGAAGATAAGGTACCAGATAGCCGCAACAATCCAGGCTAACATTTTGAACATGGCTGAGAATAAACCAAAAGCTGTTTTTATCTCTAAAAGCCACAATAACGTGTAGCACTATTCATACTGCAATTCAACGTGGCGATGGCATTTATCATTTCTGTCTAAACGCTGCACTCTTCCCTGACTTGCACCAATCGGAAACCAATACAAGAGCCCAGAGAACAAAGAACTGACCTTCAGATAACTGGGTCCCCCTTCCCTGTTCCTCCCTTCTAGCCAGAAAGATCAAATCTCGAAGGTAGACTAGTATGTAATAGCTTGGAAATCTGAGCCTTACAGAGAGCTAGCAAAATCCACAGGAAAGACAAAGCAAAAACTTGGTTTCAGAAATTCCTTTCTTTCTAACCTCAATACAGCCTCCAGATTACTTGGGACATTCTCATATATGACCTCATAAGAGACAATTTTTCACTTTGAGGCATTAGACATGGTAAAGGGTCAGGCTGCAATCCAATGCAAACGGCCAAGGTAACACATGAACGTTACTTTCTAAAATACAGAAATCAAAAGAAAGAGGACTGGCCCAAGTATAACAAATGTATCTTATGACACAAATCCTTAAGCAGATCTGAAACTGTGCCTCTAAATCACACAGCTTCCTTCTGTTATCTTATAAATTAAATTAATTCACCAACTATATACCGATTCCCAATTATAAGCCAGGCACTACGTTTCACGCTAGAAATCTATAGATGTAAGTTGTTTCCTTTTGTTCTGCAAGGTCCCAGTCTAGTAAGGGGTGGAGAGATATATAGGCAGACACTCATAAGACAGTAGGGAACAACCGAGGACTCAGATCTGAGTAGGTCTAACGGACGTATGGAGCCCTGGACCGTGACCTACCCTGGAGAGTAGGGTAGGACCTACTGAAGGAGGTGAGGCAGGAGTTATGTCAGTCAGGATGGGGAGGAGATAGGGAGGGAAAGGAAGTTCTGGTAGAACTTGAGACAAAATAAAAAAGAGAAGTAGACGACACAAGGTCACTGAGCCACACGGTCTGAAGGAGACAAGAGTCTTATATTGTGAAGAATTCGGTTGGTGTAAAGCTCTAAGTCTGAATCAGATGGACCCAGTTCACAAGGGTGCTGAGCAACCTTCAATAAGCTAACTCTCCTCAGCTAACTTCAAGCCTCGGTTTTCTCAGTTGCAAGGTGGCAATAATGGCATTGGCTGTACAGGGTCAATATTCTTGACTTCAGCACTGTATATCCAGTGTCCAAGACACCTCCCCACAGTCTTGACCAAACTGGAATGGCTGGTCACTTTGTGCCTGGGTTCTAGGAAATGTGCCCCATTTCTTCCTGGAGAAGGTAAAGTAACACTAAGTTTCCTTCAGCAACCTTGTCTTGTCCTTAGACAAATGGTCTCGTTTATAAAATTCTCTGATGGCTCCAAAAAGGTGGAGAGAGGACCCAGCAGCCTTGATAAACCCCTCAAAGACACAGCGCAGACCAGTGAGATGTTTCAGGAACACACTAGGAGGGACACAGGACTTGCTCAGACAGCTTGTAGGACTCTCAGAGTATGGGGGCAAGGCCTGAAATCTCAGAGAAAAAGATCTCAGCTGGCAGGCGAGCTCTCCCCAACCAAGCTCAGCCAAGCTGAGCCAAGCTCAGCACCCCCTCCTTTGGTGTGAGTTTCGGTTCCATCAAAAACTTCCAGAGGTTTTGTGGGGTTAGTTGAACATTGACAGATTCTTCAAAGCCTGGAATTCACTCTGAGAGCCAAAAGCAGGCCAAGTTTCTATGGGGCTAGGATTTCCCCCACGGAGGGTCACAGGGCTCCACC
This sequence comes from Panthera pardus, assembly GCF_024362965.1. NCBI lineage: Eukaryota > Metazoa > Chordata > Mammalia > Carnivora > Felidae > Panthera > Panthera pardus. The sequence goes on from NW_026526666.1 coordinate 58,428,157, forward strand.
ACACCTAGACTGATTAATCTACCCCTGCCCCAAGCTTCAGACAACAAGGAGACAAAAAAGAAAAATAGATCCTGAGGCTGGATCCTGATTCAACACCCCTAGCTCCATTCCCGGGAGAGTAGGAGTGGGAGTGTAAGGCAATTCCCAGCACCGGACAAAAGTCAGGCCAGAGCGGCAGTGAATTAAAAGTGATATGCAGAGCAGCTGGTGAGAGGGGGAAAAAAAAAACACAAAATCTGAGCAGGATGAAGGGCCCAGGGTTTTAACACAATGAATGACATGTGGCTGAAATCGTTTCAAAGAGAACAAAAGCTTAGGTAAATAAATAGTGTGGAAGATGAGAGCAAAAATGAATTACAGGAAATCCCACGAGGAATATACTGGCATTTTTCAAAAACTGTAGTTGAAACAACAACTCTGCTTCAGCAGAGATCAAGACTCAGCCCTCCTATTCTCCCGATGCACCTGCTCCTGATTGTCCACCTTCCTGGGACCACAGCCCCAACCAGGCTCGGCTCTCCTTCCCCTGTGCCCATCCAAGCTCCACAGAGTAATGGGCGATAGCCAGAAGGCAAGAGACTTCCAGGCACCCCGGTGACTCAGTGGATGATCTCAGGCAAATGAGCCGAGCTCCTTGATTCTCTGATAACTCATCTGTAAAAGGGGAAGTGACGACTTCAAAGTAAAAGTGTAAAAATACAACCTTAGTTAGACAGAACAGTGCTGGCACACGTTAGGCCCTGAATAATATTCTCTGCCTCCTGCACTCAGTAGGATTCGATATGAGCCACATTCACCTAGCGCAACTCGAGGTCAAGTGCTGTCCTAGGCACCGAAGAGGAAATAATACTTAAAACAAACAAACAACACCAGCACTGTCCTCAAAGAGCTTACAGACTTGTGGGAGCCAAGGACGCTAGGACACAGCGGACTGATAGTGTCTGCAACGGAAGCACCAGCCTCTGGCAGGCGGAAAGAAGTCCCCCCCTTCGCCCGTGGGGGCTGGGGCGTTCTTCACGGAAGCCCTCTTCCTCTTTTGCCCTGACGATCTGCGTGCTCCTGCACTCCAGGTCCTGCCACAGCCTTTGTCAAAAGCCTTAGCGCTTCTTCACATCACTTTACATCATCACAGCCGCTATGTCCGTAGTATCTCCCCATGCCGGGCCCTGTTCCAAGTGTGTGACACAAATTAATTTAGTTAATCCTCACAACTGCTACTATGGTAGTTAGCCCCTACTATGTAACGAATCACTACTATGGTGCCCACCTTGGAGATGAAAACAGAGGCCCAGCAGGTTAAGTAACTGACCCCTGATCACACAGGGAGCAGCAGGTGATGGCATGGAATGTAACCTCAGTCTGGCTCCAGGAATCATGTTTTCTCCCCAACCGTGAGGCTGTAGGAATGGTATGTATGATTTGGGCACACACCGGTACACGTTTCTATTGGATATATCTGGATATCCACATTATTTTTCGTTCTCTGCTCTCTTTCGAACCTCTGAACTTCACAGGGAAGAACTTTTCAGTGATTATAAAAGTAACTCCCAGTCCACACCTCAAAGCACCTGCGGCCAAGCCCAGCCTGTGGCCAAGTCAGTGCTGGGTCCTCCGGAGCTGGCTGGAGCAGGACTCGGCAGTCTCCTTCAGGGTGGCCCAGAGGCAGTGATGCGTGAGAGGATGTGAAGCAGCTACCACTGCCTTCCAACTTTGCAATGGCCTGTGCACCATTGCAAACTACCATGCGCAACTACCATGCCAGGCCTTCCAACTTTGCAATGGCCCGTGCGCACCTGCTGTGCCATTCCCTGGGCACTGCCCCCCCAAATTAGCCAGTCCTTCTCATCATCCATGCCCTCCCTCCATCCTGCCATCTGCCTGTCCACCTGCAGCCTAAACTCTGGCAGGCCAGCAGGTGTTCCCTCCTGTTTCACTCAGTGATCTTTCTACGGGGCTGGGTGGCCTTAGCTGAGGCTGTTATAACAGAGCAGCATAAATGAGGTGCCTTTAACAACACACATTTCTTTGGGGCACTTGGGTGGCTCAGTCGGTTAAGCGACCGACTTCGGCTCAGGTCATGATCTCGCAGTTTGTGAGTTCGAGCCCTGCATGGGGCTCTGAGTGGACAGCTCAGAGCCTGCTTCCGATTCTGTGTCTCCCCCCTCTCTCTACCCCTCCCCTGCTCATGCTCTGTGTCTCTCTGTCTCTCAATAATAAATAAATGTTAAAAAGAAAAAAAAAAAACAATACACATTTCTCTCTCACAATTCATGAGGCTGGAAGTCTGATGGAGATCAGGGGGCCAGCACGGGCAGGTTCTGGCGTAGGCTCTCTTCTGCCTTTACAGATGGCTGTCTTTTTAGTGTGTCCTCACAGCAGAGTAATAGTAAGCTCGCACCAAGTCTCTTCCTAGAAGGGCACTAACCCCATTCATGAAGGTTCTACCCTCACGACCTAATTATCTCCCAAAGGGCCCCGCCTCCTAACGCCATCACATTTGTGGTTAGAATTTCAACATACAAAGTTTAGGGGGACACCGACATTCAATCCACAGCACGGTCTAAGGTAGAGACATAAAGGGCTCAGAGTCCTTGGTTAAATATACAAGAGAAAGTTTCTGTATTAACACTCCATGGAGAGAGCAGTAACTGATGATCTGATTTCAGCCGAGGAGGCTGGAATTCTACTTAGCATGTTGGTAAGGAAAGCTTACTGTTCAAACAATATGAACAAAAGAACAATATGTTACTACCTTCATCCCCAACATGTACTGTGCACTGAAAAAGAGGATTTTTAAGATAATTTTTCCCTTTTCTTGATGACTTCTCAGTATACCAAGGTGGAAGCAGGAACTAACTTTATTAAACAACTAACACAGGCCAGTATTGAGTTATAAGTTCCTCTTTTGTGCACCGATGTACCTTGAGTTCACGCCTATCAAGTTACTTCTGATTGCCTATTAAATATTAAACCACTCACCTCCCAAACTCCACTGCTGCTGGCCAGACTAGGTCACTCCCTGCCTGTATTCCCAGCACTTAGTGCAAGGCTGCATGATGCCAATGCTTAATACCTTTCCCTTTGCAATTTTTAACAAACTTTATCAATGAAGTATAACATGCATTAAAAGGCCACACATTTTACATATACACTTCAGTGAATTCTCACAAAGTAAACACACCTACCCAGATCAGGAAATAATTCCCTTCATGCCCTTTTCCAGACACCACACCCCGCAAAGAAAACCACTATCTGGATGTCTAGACCATAGGATTTCCCTGATTTTTAATTTTTAAACCATTCCGTATGTTTTCTTTGTGCGAGCCTGTCATCCGTGTTTGTGAGATTCAACCCAGTTGCTGCATGCAGCGATCTATGTATGTTTTTATCGCTGAGCGAGATTCCACTGCATGAATATATCAACCATTTATGTATTCATTCCATGATTGATGGACATTCAAGGTCTGTTTCCAGTTTTTGGCTATTACAAATAATGGCATTCTCTGTATTCTTGTTGCATGCTTTGGCGGGGGGGGATGGGGGGAGTAGTGTACACACTACTCTTGGAGAGATGTGTAAGCAGGACTGCTGAATCAGCACGTGTGGAGACACTGCCAAACTCCTTCCAGGGCTGTGTACCAACTCCTCATCCCGTGGTAGTGCTTTGGTACCTCAGCTGCATCATATCCCCAACAACACTTGGTATTCTCAATCTGCTTAATTTTAGCCAGTGTGGTGGGAGTACAGAGGCATCATATTGTACTTTTAATTTGGACTCTCCTAATGACTAGTGAGGTTGGGAAACTCTTCCTATTTTATTGTTCATTTTCATATAATTTTTTCTGCTAAGATAGCCCAATCATTTTTACCATTTTCCTAGCAGCATGGCTATGGTTTTTGTTTGTTTGTTTGTTCTTACTAATTTATGGAAATTCTTTGTATAATCTGGATACAGGTCCTTTGTTATATGTCTTGCAAATAGCATCTTTCATTCCCTGGTTCCCATTTCCACTCTTTCATGGCATCATTTGATGAAAACAATTTCCTAATTTTAATGTAGTCCAATGTATCAACCCTTTCCCTTTATGGATGTGCTTATATTGATGTCCTACTAAGGAAATATCTACTTATCAGGGAGTCTGGGTGGCTCAGTCAGTTGGGCATCCGACCTCCGCTCAGGTCATGATCTCGTGGCTCATGAGTTCAAGACCCGCATTGGGTTCTGAGCTGACAGCTCAGAGCCTGGAGCCTGATTCCAGTTCTGTGTCTCCCTCTCTCTCTCTGTCCCTCTCCCGCTCATGCTCGCTTTCTCTCAAAAAAAAACATTAAAAAAAAAATCTACTTATCATAAAGTCATGAAGATCTTCTCCTAAATACTGTCTTTTAGAAACTTTGTATTTTACATTTCTTCTTTTTCTTTTAAAGTTTATTTATTTTGAAAGAGAGAACATGAGTGAAGGAAGGGCAATGAGAGAGGGAGAAGGAAAGAGACAGAATCCCAAGCAGGCCCTGCACTGTCAGCACGGAGCCCAACGTGGGACTCGAACTCATGAACCATGAGATCATGACCTGACCCAAAACTAAGAATTGGATGCTTAACCAACTGAGCCACCTAGGCGCCCTTACATTTCATGTTAGGCCTATAATCCATTTGGAATTTCTTTTCATGTACAGGCAAAGAGTCAAAATTCAATTTTTCTCATATTAATATCCAATTAACACACCCACCATCTTTTATCACTGTTCATCAGCCTCTTTTTGTTTAATTTCTTAATCTTTCCCTCTTTTCCATTCCTACTGGTTCTGTCTTGGCCTCAGCCTTCAACGCCTCTTACCCTCAGTGCTGTCTTATCCCCTGTCATTAACTTCGTGATCTCCAAAGTCTCTACCTAAAAGCTATTACCTTAAGGATAAAAATCCAAACTCCTGAAAGTGGCATTCAGGTCCTTGAAAACCTGCCCCACACATATCTTTCCACACATCTGTTTCCATATGCAGACCACACAATAGCTATACTCAGTACTGTGCAGCCAAAACAGGTGTTCTCCTGCTTCTGGACTTTCGTACATGCTGTCCCCTTCGGCCTCCCTCTCCCCTCTTCCCCTTCTCCCTGACTGCCCACACCCACTTTATCCATCTGATAAACTCCTTTTACTCTCTCCTGTTCATCTTTCAAGTGTCAAATCAGTACCATTTTTTGACGAAGAAATCTTCCTCATCCACTCAGGCAAAGTGAGTTTAAGACTCCTGCAATAAGCCACACATGCTTCTATCAACTTCCTTCACCGCATTTTGACAGTTTACTTGTCCATTTCTACAATTAGAATGTGATCTCCTTGAGAGTATGGAGTTCATTTGTTCATATGTGTATCTCTAGTTCCTGCACAGTGCCTGGCACTTAGTGAGGATACGTTACCTGTTGTTGAAGGTCAAAGCAAGGAGTATTTCTTTTTCACAGCCACAGTATTTACAGCAAATCTGCTGTACTTTACCAAAATTCTAAGTCAACAGTGCTGGGTGAGAGCCTGAGAAATGGTCCTTGGACTTTCCTACAGTGCATGAACTCTCTGACAAGTGTTTTCTCAGCTTTTGGAGGTCTTCTGTTTTGGTTATTTAACTCTACATAGCTCTGCTTGAAGTGGATGAGTCTAACTGGATATCTCCACTGAAGATAAGGGACTTGAATGAATGCCTGGCTTAGAAACTGGATGAATTACTGACTGACTTGAAATTAACAAGTTATTTATCATCTTCTTCCGAATATGAGATGGAACATTTCAAATAAAGAAGTCACTTCCATGTGTTTAATTCAGCAATAGCTAGAAGCTAATTCAGAATCTCAAGAAGGTACAGAGAGAATCTAAAATTTTAAATAACTCTTCCCTAACCAATAAGTTTAGAAAGAAAGAAAAGTTGTCAAATTCCCTGTCCTCCTTTCGCATTCCTATTCCAGGGTACTCCTCCACTATTCTTCCCTCTCCCCAAACTACTGTGTATAGAATTATATAAAGCTCTGCAGAAATGAGTCTCTTGCTTAAACCCCCCCTTCAATGGCTTGCAACTGCCTGGGGGACGGGGGAGAAGTACAAATTTCTCAACATGGTGCTCAAGGGCTGCCAATCTGTGCCTTTATTTGATCCTTACAGCCCCGTATTCCAGGAACCCCTTAGAGACATAACAGGTTTGGGCCAAACTGTAAAGCTTATCATGTCCCAACCCCATGTGCCCTAACTTACATTATTCTCTCCATTCAGAATACTCTACATTTCATCACTTCCAATGGAGAAAACACCTATTATGTTCTGCTCAGTTCAAAGCGACCCTTCTGTGAAAATAAAGGAAACGCCATTGAAAATGGAGTGGGGCAGCCCTCCCCCTGAAGGGGGAGCTCTCACACACAGGCCACCAGCTGCAGCCGGCATCACCAGCAGAAAGAAGGAAGATGAAGGTAAGAATTATCTTGGAAGAGAAGATATTTTTCACATAGGAATTCCATCTCCTGCTTTTAAGAAAAAGGAGGGAGATCCCTTCCTGCCCCAGCAACCACACACTTACCCTTGTTTACAGTCAATGAGAAACCGCCACACCTCGAACTCTGGTTCTCCAGTGAACTTTTGTTCAAAACACACCCCCCAAAACCCTCCCTCCTGTTATAAACACAAGCCCCTCTCCTTTGCTCTCCAGACTTGTCAATGGTTCGCCACAGTTTTCCCATCCCAATGTGCAACTCCTCTGCTGTTCCAGAGTAAACTCAGGCTGCGAGTGACATAACTGGCTGTTTTATTTTTAAGGCTGACATCTCCCGCTTCCCTCAAGGCCCATGGCAGGCTGATACTCAGGGGGTTATCGTGACTAGTTGTGTGACCCAGAGCAAGCTGCTGGAGTAGACGTGACAATTAGACACTTAGATAAGCCAGCATTTATGTCAAACTGAAGCCATTCAACGAATACCAGTGTCTTCGCCCTTCCCCTGCCTGTTTCAATTGCAAGAGGCTTCTCCCTTTTTTCAAATTCCTATGCAACTTGGCCCACATGTTATCTCCATCTTGTTAAATCGCTGTCTTCGCCACGGTAACTAGTACAGCACTCAGCATGTTGTTTATAAACAAACCCATTAACTAATGTATATAATCATCCATTTACTGAGTTAACTGCTGGGGTCTTAAGTTACACAGATGAATACGACCAGATTCCGCAGCTCACAAGAAGCTCACAGTCTATGTGGGGGAGACAGTAATGTAATCGTCTATTTAAGTGTTTCCATGTTATTGTCTATGTGGTACCTGTAATGACAGAGACAGGCACAAGGGAAAAGGCAATAGGCCGCATGCATTAGGCTGGACAACAACAGCGTCACCCAACAGTAGAGCAGACAATGTACGAACCAGACCCACATTAGTCGGGCATATTAAATATATTTCACAGAATTGAATTGTGTGGGTTTTTCTTTACAACTCTGAGCTGTGAGAGGCCTGAATATAGAAGGCGAGTTGTTTTCACTCCTATTACTGACACTGGTGGGAGAGTCCCGACCCCTCCAGGCTTCACAGTGGTGAGTCACGGGCTGGTAACTTTTAACTCCCTAGGCTAAATTCAGCCCAGGGACCTGCAGCAAAACAGATCAATAATCCAACACATTCTACTTAAACGAAATATAAGGGCCGAGGCTTGTGCTAGACCTGTGCATGTGATTCAAAGATTTTCCATGTTTTCTATTTTTTAAAAATTTTTAATAATATTGCCTATGGCTAACTCAGTTAACACAGGCTTGGGTGACGCTATGAAAGGTAAGACAAGAGACAGGTGGAGTCAGACAGACCAAGGTTCTCAAAATTCTGCCAGACTAGCTGCCGGAGTCTAGGTAAGTCTCATCTCTCCCTTTACATGGCAGTGGTAAGAACATGCACAGCCGAGAGCTTGTGTCCACACCAAGCACTTGCCTCTATGAACACTTAGGTAGTGCCCAGCTTGTGGTGGGCACGCCAGATCGAAGAGCTCTTCAATGTTCTGCTTTTGAAACAAAAATTTTTAAATGTACTCTTTCAATTAGCCTGGATTTAATTTTGTTCTTCCTGGACTACAGACAGAAAAGTTTTGACTGTGACCAAACGGAGGTGAGGCTGCCCCTCCTGCCGTCTTTTAAGATCCCAGTGGTATAGCCTGTCGGGCTCATGGGAGGATACAGGCCCCCCAGGGGAGTCTGCTGAGCTAACTCAGTAGTGGTGGTGGTTGTGGGGAAATCTGTACCCTTGCTAGTTCCTCGGGTGACTATGCATACTCAGCTTGAAAACCACTACAGTAAATAAATAAGGACAGAAGTCAGATAGTTTTTAAAAACACCTACACATCATTCTAAGTTTAAATTCAAAGACTTTTGTTTTGGATTCACCGCACTGTGAATTCAGTTTACTATGAATGATGGGAAATAATCTGAGTAACCCATTCTTCCGTGTCACTCCCCCATCTATTTTCCATTCTCTGTCTCCCGTAAACAGTATTTTCTAACTAAAATGGGAACAGAGAAACCATGTGGGAACACGTGTCTTGCCACCAACAAAATGAGAGTGGAACATTTAGAAGTGTGGGCACAGAATTCCTTAAGGGCTCCCGGAGAATTCCCACCGGCTCAGACTACAGTGAATGCGGGTGAACTATGCGCACTCTCTGTTTGGACATGAAGCAAGGGACGAGATAACAATGTGAAGAGAAAGGAGTCGAGATAAAATTCCCTGCACAAAAGACAGTGGCAGAGATGAGAGGAGGTAGGAGACAGCGAAAAGTAGCACTGCCTGGTCTCAGACCCAGTGGATGGGGAACAATCACCTTGAGAGGGAGAAGTCAGAGATGGGGAACACGGTTTCCCTTCCAGCCACAATTCTGCAGGTTGGGTGAAGAGAAGTTGTTAACAGTGCAGTTGTTAACAGTGGAGTGGGCTTGCCCTGGCAGGGAGTGGGTCTTTCCTGAATCCCCAGAGCCTGGAAAAATATATGCCTGCTTAATTCTATTGACGTGAGCTTTTGCTTTAAGCTTCAAATGAGACGGTATCTTTTTTTTACTGGTCTTACTGTTCTTTTGGAGTATCATCCACTGGTATTAAAAATCATAGCTGCACTCCCAAAGGCAAACTCTTGCTGTAGGACACTTGACATAGTTTTCATATGACAATCAGTGCTGAGGAAGCTATTTGAATAGATAGGGTTGATCCAACTTAATTTTAGCATCCCAACTCCTTGGCTTGGAATTCAAGGACTTTTACAACGGAGTTTCTGACCGGGAAGAGCTAACACTGGATGGGCACTCACCATGTGTCAAGAGAAGCCCTCTATGCAACCACCCAAGGAGCCGCCATATGATTCGCATTCACAGAAGAGAAGGCTGAGACACAGGGAAGTGGTCTGCTAATAAGTGGCAACCTGGGACCTCCAGAGTCCACACCCTGCCGCACGGCTTCTGTCTTCCCCACTAGGTGCTGGACTCCTCCAGACAAAGGACTGAGTCCTCAGCACCTTGATATGCCCCATGCCCAGTGCAATAACTGAGACCAAGGGTGGGCCTAACATATATTTGCTCATTGAATTCATCTCTACCTTCTTTCTTATACCATGAAATGTTCTCTCACTTCACTGAGGTCTGTGTCCCCAAATGTCGTCTCTTTGGACTCAACTTTTCAGAACTCTCTGTACTGGTAGCAACTCCTGACACTTTCCATTGTTTCGTATAAACCTTTCCTTCATAACACTTCGCAATGCCTGATACATACACATGCATGCCTATACACACACACACACACACACACACACACTCAAAGTAAACACACATATAAGGAGACACATGCATACACATGAGTACTTGTACACATACACTTACATATATGCAAACATACACCTATTCACAAGGCACACTTATGAACACATGCATAAGCACGCACATGTACGCATATGTACAATACATGTGCACAGATGTGTGATACACGTGCATGTATATGAACACATGTGTGTGCAGAGATATGCATACATGCAGCACATACAAACACACCCATGTATGTTTATATGGTGGTTTATGAACTCCCCCAAAAGAATAAAAGCTGTATGAGAGTAGGACCTTGTTTTTGTTCGCCCCTATATCCAATACACCTACAACAAGCCCTCACACATAAAAGAAGGATGTCACATATTTGTTAAATAATGGAATGGAGGCGCCTGGGCGGCTCCGTTGGTTAAGTGTCCGAGTCTTGATTTTGGCTCAGATCAAGATCTCACGGTTCGTGGGATCCAGCCCTACGTCTGGCTCTGCACTGAAAGCATGGAGCCTGCTTGGGATTCTGTCTCCCTCCCTGTTTGCCCCTCCTCTACTCACTCCTGCATGCATGCTCCTTCTCAAATAAATAAATAAAACTTTAAAAAAAAATAAAAGAATCTTTAAATTTCTCTTGCCCGCTGCTATCATTCATAACGTGAATCTGTTGAGGTCACATTAATCACAGATAAATATACATAGCCCCAGCAGGCATTGTTCTAAGTACTTTATAGATAATGGGTCATTTATTCTGAAAACAACTCTGTGAGGTAGGTACTATTATTTCCATTTCATAGATGGGGAAAATGAGGCACAGAGTGTCAGGTGACTTCCCGAGGTGACAAAAAAAGCAAGTGGAACCAGGATTTGAATCAGCTATGTGTTCTTAACTACTATACTGGGTTTCCTCCATATCTTTGATTTTCATGGTTTTCAGAGGCCAAATTCTTACATCAGAGTCATAGTACACAGCATAATAAGGACCAAGTTATGGAAAGCTGGAGTGGGAGCCATGTTGTGAACTGATATAACTGGAGACTACTGCGATTTTTTCTATATTCCAAAAACTTTCCTTTCTTAGTTTTCTTCCAGACATCTACACTGGCTGCACAGTGCCATGAGACAAACCTCAAGATCCCCGGTGTGAGGAAATCAAAGACTTTTCCTCCCTGCTCTTCATAATGACTTATACGAATGGATGGTTAAGAGAAAACTGGAATGAGGAAATTAACCAGACCTATGGACCAATGATAAGGAAGCAACCAGCAGTGAGATGCAAGGCTGCCGCTGAGGGGTGATGGCTGGAGATGTGCATTTCCTCCCCAGCAGCTGCCGATGAGCAAGCCCTAAAGTAAACAGTGGTGCTCAGAAATGTTCCATTGATGTGGAGCACCGGGTGTTCAGTCCCTGTGCCATGAAAAACAGTGGACCCTCGGGGTAAGCCTACTCTTGTCCCAGTGACGCAAGTGATTAGACTCTGGGCCCCCAAACACTTTTCTAGCAATCTTCTGCCTTAGAATTTGGACTGTCCTCCTAACAGGTGGTTGGCAGGATCAGAACCTGGCTCTGGCTCTTCAGTGTGATCTTGTTTTGTTCCCAAGCCCAGCAAAGGAAACCAGCAACTTCTCTTTTCAGTCATATATGAGTACGTGGGATGAACAAACGGTAGCTTCCGAAAACCAGATAAACTCCTGAAGCTAATGAGTCGGTAAAGATCTGCTCGTCTTCGGGGGCTCTGAGCACAGGAACTCTTGCTGGGTCATGACATTCTGCTCTATTTACTAGGTAGTACTTGTTTGATGCAAAGACTGCACCAAGCCAATGTGAAGTCATGGGAAGAAACCCACAGATCAGGGTTTGAGTCTCAGATCCAACCCTTCCGATCCTGTAACCTTAGGCAAATCCCTTCATTCCAAGTGACCATTTGCTCAATGATTAAAGGAGGTAAAAATACCAGGTGGTAGTTTGAAACTGGAAAGTCACCACACAGACGAAATTCATACCAACATTAATTTTAACACGAATCACCAAAACTAACCAGCAAAACTGATCAACAATATTCATATGCCCTTTAATATTACTGATCCCTCCATGATGCAGTCAAAAAATGGCTAGGCTGCTCCTATAAGCCTGGTCTTATTCCCCATGACTGATGGAGCCCTAGAAACCTGTGCAGCTTTAAGTATTCATTATGAAGTCATTTCCCTACTCTGGGCCTCGACTTTCTCAACCACAAAATGGATCCAGAAACACACCTGTCTGGAAGAATGTGAAACAGAAGCTCTATCTTTTGTTATAGATACATATGTTGGCGTGAGTGTAGGCTCACATAAGGAAGCCAGGGCAGGTAGGAGAAAGCTCACAGTCCAAGAAAGCCTTGGACCTAGAACCCTACTCCATCATTTGTTAAAATGTCACCTTGAGCAAGTTATTGCACTTTGATTTCCCGATGCTACATTTGGAAAACAATGGCAGCTCCCTGCAAGGCTGGGATGTGATGGCAAAACAAAGCAACCTGCTCATAGGTGGCTTAGAACAAGTTTACTTATTTAACAGTCACCGGTAGCATGGACAGTAGCATTACGTGGGATACAACATATAAGATGGAATACACACATATACCACAATACATATACATGAGTATAGCCAAGCATATGTATACACATGCAATGCGGACACAACTGTATATGTATATGTACACATAACACACATAAACTGGGCGAATATGCCCATTCTTTTCCTGGCCTGGTTAAGTCTGGTTTTACTCCCTACAAATGATACAGTCCCTGACACCTGGAATCATTCCCTTTTCCTAATTTGGAGACTGTGTGGCCAAACAGGGCAAGAGGCACTGGCAGATGAATTAGGAGGCCCAATTTCTAACCTCAACTCTGACGGTAACTTGTCGGGGTAACCTTGGATGACTCACTGATTTTCTGGGCTTCCGTTTGCTCATCTGCAAATTGAAGAATTTGATGTAGAGGATCTCTGAGTAATCTTTCAGCTCAAAGCCTATATAATCACCCATTATCCAGAGGAGTGTGAACGTCAAAGTAAAGACGTTACCATTTCAGCACAGGCTGACGGCTGTACCTCCTGAGTTGCGAGGCACAAGGTGGGTAGGATGGGCTGAGCTGGCTGTGGCCCCAAGGCCCCATAATCCCCCTCACTTTCTGACCATGGAGGAAAAGACTGGTCTCCCAGCTAAGACCAGTGCTTCGCAGTCCAGAGGAACACAGCGCTCCAAGAGAGCCTCGAGGCCTGGGGACAGGAAACCCAAAACTACTATCCCCCCCTCTTTCCCCTCTGCCCCTCATTGTGGCTCCTGCAGCTGCTAAGGTCCGAGGCAGCAGTGGTTCTCATTAACCCAAACCTCAGCTTAAAACAATAAACTCGAACTCATATTACCAACTTCCTCCTCCATCCTCTGATTCACATCCAGGAACTCCCAGAGCTGCCCCTGCTCTGTGTGCTCAATGACACTGCTTTTCTCCTTCCAGATTCCCCAGCATGACTGTATCTGCTCATCCTTCCCCCTCCATGTCTTACAGACGGGCTGCCTCTCTGGATCCACCTGGATATGCTCCCTCCTGCCTGGCTCTGGGCCCGAGCCTGGGCCTGGCTCCTCAACAGCGCCGGTTTGGTCTGATTTGTCTACTTGGCAGACGCACATCACCACTGCTTCTGACCCTGTGTGCCCAGTGCCGACTCGTCCCGCAGGCTGTCACCTCTGGGTACCGGGAGACACCTTCTGCCTCATAACCAGCTTCCCGGGTCCTGCCTGATGTTCAGACTCAGAATCCACGGTGCGGTAGGGCCTGGGAATAGGTTTGTTTGTTTTCTAAAGATTCCCCACTCAGATTTAGCCATCTCTGTTTAACTTTTCAAAATCCTCTCAGTTCTTATAGTAATCAATTCACTGATTTACTGAGGACTGACTGACTGACACTGTGGGTCCTATACCAGATGATGGGCATTGGAAGGTGCGTGTGATTTGGTGAGAAATCTGAAATAGATGCAAAGTGTTGCAGATGGGGAGGGATTCAGTTTTCCTAAGAGTGGGGTTAACCTTGGAGAAGTCTCTATGGGGGAAATAACGTTAAGGTTGAGTGCTGTCGCCTAAGTGGGACCGCCCAGGTGGCGAGGAGAGACCACCCCATACAGAGCCAACAGCAGGAGGAAAAAAGGCAAGGAGGCAGAACGTGCATGATGTGTGGAAAGAGGGTGGGTCTGGTGTGGCTTGTCTCTCAGTAAGATGGATGGGGTAGCAGTCACCTTGTACCCCGTGCTCTTCACTCTTCACCTCTGTTTTCTTACCTCATAGCTATTTTCACTTACGAGTTAACTGCACAAAATACATGTTGACAAACTACTAATATATCAGCAAAACCCTGACTCGGGGCTGCATTTTGGCTTCCACGGAAGTGAGCTGGTGAAGAGAAATAACATCACTGAGGGTGTTTCAGTCTAGAGCAGGCCTCTCGTCCTCTGCCCGACTGACCGGAGACCCACGGCGGGTCATTCTTTGTTGTGAGGCCGTCCTGAGTATCATAGGATGTTCAGCCACATTCCCGGTCTCCACGTGCCAGTCTGACAACCAAAATCTATCTCTAGACATGGCCCAGTGTCCCCTGGGGTAGGGGTAGGGTTAAAATCATCCCTGGTTGAGAAGCACCGGCGTAGAGAAACAGGAGAGCTTTCAGACTCAGACTCAAGCTCAAATCTCGCCAGGACACAAGTTACGTGATTATGGAAATGTTCTGCTTAGAACTGGAATTTCTTCATGTACAAGACGGGAAATAACCTCTACCTAGTAGGATTATTGGGAGGGACAAGAGAGAAAGTAGGTAAAGGCAAAGGGTCAGGCCAGAGTATTTAGCACAGAGAAGGCAGTAAAAATGGTCAAAATAGTAGAGGTACTGATAAGAGTAGTGGTTCCAATATATATATATTTTTTAAATTAACAATGCTGATGTTGTCACTGCTGGTGTTATGAGGAATAAAGCCTAAGTGAAGTTAAAAAGACACAATGAATAAATAAGTTCTACTTTGCCGAGAAGCCATAATAGGGCAAGAAATGTTATGATTCCATTAGCAGACACCACATCCTCTAGGAATCCTTTTACGGTTCTTCTAGTCTCAATTCGAGGTATAATCTACATTCTTCTGAGGCTCTCCACACTTGGTACATATAACTATCATTGTTTATTTAATGTTTATTTTCTCTACTAGACCACAGATTCCCAGAGGTCCAATTCTCTCTCATATCCACCCGATGCTCCCATCAACTAGCAGTTGGTCATCAATAAAAATTTATTAAAATACTTTTTTTTAATATTGGTTATTTGCTCAAATGGCATTTTTAAGGGTCAAATTCAAAGGATCCCCTTTTAATAGATACACCATTCCATATAGCACAGTAATTAGAAGGTGAGCTCTAGGGGGTGCCTAGGAGGCTCAGTTGGTTAAGCATCCAACTCTTAATTTTGACTCAGGTCATGATCTCACAGTTGATGAGACTGAGCCCTGCACTGGGCTCTGTACTAAAAGCACGAAGCCTGCTTGGGATTCTCTCTCCTTCTCTCTCTCTGCCCCTCCCCGGCTCATGCTCGGTCTGTCTCTCTCTCACAAAATAAATACACTTTAAAACGAAAAGAATGTGAGCTCTGGAATCAGAAGGAGTAGATTTAAATGATTTACCACTTATTGTGTGGCTCTGGGTAAGTCAGGTAGTCTCTGTGAGCCTCACTGTTTTACTTGATAAATGGGAACACGATAGTAGTGTATATATATAAAGTGGCTTTGAGAATCAGTGCTGCTTCTGGACCACTGACAATGGCATATTCTAGCTCACTGGAATAAACTAGAACTGCTACAGGAGGGCATGCATCAGAAGCTCTTTTTGTAAGGCTAGGTGAACCAATTCTTCTGCTATTGAAAAAAAGCAAGAATGGAAGAAAGGGAAGGAAGGAAGGAGGGAGGGAGGGAGGGATTCAAATGTCCTCATTTTGGTTTGACTCTGCAACTCCGATGAACAATTTATGCCAACTCAACACCTGGCAAAAAATCCAGTATCTGGAAACAAAGAGCAATGCTAAACCTAGGCACAGAGTCTGCTAACATGATGGGACACAAATGATACCAATTTCCACAGGGAGCGCTCAAAACTCTCTTGCTTCATGGAGAACTGAGCCTGGTACGCCTGCCGCGTAGGGATAATTGCCTCTGTAATGAGAAGTTATGCTCTCTCTCAGTTGTAACATCCATCCCTCAGGGAGGAAAAAACACTCATTTATTCACTCAGTCATTCACTAAACATGCATGTGTTAGGGGTCCTCCATATGCAAAGCACTGTGCGGGTTGCTGGGATATATGGATGAAGTGACACAGTATTTTCTCTCAAAGAGCTTACAACTGGTGAATGAGAGCAAGCTGTACACACAAAACTGGGTGACACATGCAGTAAAATGGAAGCAAGTCCAAGATACACAGGGGAAGAGGAAGGAATGCTTAAGTCAGCTAGAGGGAGTCAGGGAAGGCTCCTAGAGGAGGTGAATCAACCGGATTCAAGATCTGAGGGATAATCAGAAGTTTGTGTGATACACAGAACAACTGAGAGAAGGGAGCCTGAGACAGAAATCGGCTTGTTATTGCCTTTCAGGACAGCTGGGGTGCTGGAGCCAAGAACAGACCTGGAACAAAGTTAATACTATTTTTATAAGCTAGAAAAATATCAGCAGCAGGAGCCCTGGCCAGAACCACCCCCGCAAAGAGCAAACAAAGCTAGTCCTATCTTCTGGCTGTCTGCTGCAGAACTTACTAACCAGCACCTTAAGAACAAAATGTTCTTTAATCTTTGATTTTTATTCCCACAAAGTCCTTCCTCCTCTTTTTCCAGAACTGGAAAAAGCAGGGGTTGAATGTTACTTGCCTCTTTGATCTTCATCCTCCTGTCCCAGGCTCCCTTGAGAATGAGAGCCCAGGGAGATTTCTCCAAAGCAGAGGGCTGACCCCTCCTATCAGTCAGAACGGAGGGTCCAAGGTAGGTCATGCCGGGTCAGCCCGTGAAGGGGCCATAACTGTCGAAGCCTGTTTGAGGGAGGCTTGGATGGCCTCCAATTCTGACCTCCAAAGCTGAATTCTTAACCTGACATTCAGCAACCTCTTAACATGGAGTTCATTTACCCATTTCTTGAGACTGCTTCTGATCTCAACCTGTACAAGATCGAAAGCATTGAATCCTGCATTCTGTTCCCAAGTGCCAGGCAAGGAGAATCAGGGCACATTCAGGGAAGACTGACAGAATCCAGAAGTCTGAGGTTCTTCTCCAACTGCCTGTCCAAAAAGAAGACCACTGTCCTGGTACACACCTTACTACAACAGTAACTCAGAGAACTTCCAGTTTAAAAGCTTTTACTTTGGTCAGGCGTTGTGATTTCAGAGTGAGAAAACCAAAGAGAGGAGCCTCATTATTATGTGCCTACTATGTGCCAGCTGCTTTACCTTCGCTGCTTTTCTGCTTTACCAATGCTCTTAACAACCCTGGTGGGGGGGGGGGGCGCATTGCTATCTCTTATTGCAGAAGAGGAAACACAGGAGTGAAGAGAGAGAGAGAATATTTGGCCCAAGGTACACAGGTAGAGGGAGTAAGAATTTAAACACATCTTCAGACTCCACATTCAGTTCCCTTATTAGAGCATCATAACAACAGTGGTCTCCAACCAGTATTGTTAAGCAATAAACACGCAGGTCGGGAAAGAACAGCCAGAATTTTCTCTTCGGAAGGAGTGGCACTCTGCTCTGTTCACACTATAACCCCCAGCGACTAGACCAGTAATTGGCAGGTTTGCAGGTACTCAGTATGTCTCTTTAGTGACTAGGCAGCTGGGTGCATCAATGACCTTCTCAAGACTCTCAGGCCTGCACAGGGCACCGGCAGGGTGAGAAACAAGAGGCAACGTTTGCTTCCAGGCCTCCTCTCTTCACCAGACATCCTAATTCTGTCATGACTGTAAGAGGAGAGGAGGACGCATAAGAAAGTATACGAAGGATAAAACTTGGTCAAAATTATGATCTTGACTGTCTTGCAGTTGCTGAGAAGCCCCCCTTCCTGTGCCCTTCCAGCCACCACCAGCCCCTAAGCTCAGCCCTTAAAGAATCCAAGGCCCTTATTCTACCTTTCCACGTAAAGAGCTTACTTTTGGAAAACATAAGGGAAACTCATTAACTGAAGAGTATTAAAAGGATCAAAAAGCCTGAGTTAAAGCTTCGAAGGGTAAAATTCCCGTCACAGAACCATCTCTGATTTAGGAAAAGAGGGAGGTCCCTCTAATGGCCTGGATTCCTCCCCGTGGAGCTCCCACACTTTGAGTGTCTACAAATAGCAGGTACCATATGGGGCACAGCAAGTGCTGGGCAGCAGTGAAAAAGGGTGCTTTGGTTCGTCCCTTAGGGAGGTCTGGGGATCTGACAAGGAAACTGGAGTCCTGAAGCCCCTGCAAGGTGCAGGCTTTCTTTCAGCAGGCAGTGGTCCAAGCCAAGTCCTTATCACCTGGCTGGGGGTGGATGGTTGAAACGAATTGAAAAAGCATGATAATTGAAAAAGCACGATGGAGAAAGCTTCCCTGGCCTCAAACATGACACAGGATGTCAGGATTACAAGGGGACAGGAAAACTCCCTATCTATGTAGATCCCGAGTTCTTTCTGTGCCTGCTCAAAATCATGCCACTCCCATCAAAAGAACACACTGAAAAGGGAGAGAAACACCCTTTCCTACACTCAGTATTACCTGCCTGCCATTCCACCGACCCACAGGTACTACTGGCTGCTTATAATTTCTCAGGCATTGTGTTAGATCCTGGACACATAAAAGCGAACAAGGCAGACACATTCATAAACTGATAAGCACTACCCTGCTCCGGAAGTCCATGGACTACGTAGAAGAATTAGATACTGCTTGTTATCCTGTTGCATAAGGAAACATTAACTTCCACTCTACAGGTTAAGGCCATTTCACCTTATTCTTGCCTTAATATGACTGTATTCATTTAATAAATTTATCAAGCACTTATAGGAGCCTGATCCAGGGCTCAGCATAGGTGATACAAGAATAATAATATAATGCCCTCAAGGAGCTCAGAGTCGACTGGAAAAGACAAGCAGATAAATGAGTAATTACAACCCAGTGTGATTATTTCTCTGTTAGGGATAGATAAAAGTGTTGAAAGAAGTACAACTCTGGAGAATCTTACAATAAATCTGAGTGTTCCATGGAAGGTTATGCAAAGAACAAAGCGTCTGCTATGAGTCTTCAATTTCAAGTAGACATTAGGCAGTGGGAGAAGGAGAGGACCAATAAACCAATCTGGGAAGAGAAATACACATGCATTTATACAAACTGGATTCTGGGAGCACAAGTGCATTTAAGTATTTGAAAGATAACTCTTGGTTCTAACACAAAGTATGGACTAGAATATATTTCAAAACTCCTTTGACTATGATCCAAGGTAAGAAATTCATTTTCTTCATGGTCCAGTGTCCACGTTCACTACACATAAAATATAAACATAAGTCCCATAAAAACAGTGTTGACCCTTACTATGTGAGATGTACTCTGATGTTTTCTACTCCAGTTGATTCTACTCTGAAAATCCAATGGTCATGACCTACCGAATTGATAGCATGAAGTCTTAGCCATAATTAAAAAAACAAAAACACTGTTAGAAAGAAAGTCTAGGGAAAAATATGACTATAGTGGAAGTGAGAGAGATTGAGAATTGAAGAGGAGAGAGGAGAGAGGAGAAACGAGAGAGGAGAGGAGAGGAGAGAAGAGGAGAGGAGAGGAAAAAGAAAAAAGAAAAGAGAAAAGAAAAGGAAAGAAAAGAAAAGGAAAGAAAAGAAAAGAATAGAAAAGAAAAAAAAGAAAGAGACAAGAGGGAAGGGGGGGGAAGGGAAGGGAAAGAGAAGGGGAAGGGAGGAAGGAAAACTGTAATAAGGATGAAGAAAGGGGTAAGAGTCATCAACACCTTCCTGTAGTCCTTGTCTCACTGCCCGCCTTCCTACTAAAACTTATGGAGAAGACACAATGGTTTGGCTTAGTTTTAAATTCACCGTCCCCAAGCACCATGTCTAGGACACATTTAAGTGTTCAATGGGCCTTTGAAATAATAAACGCCTGAATGCCAGATGTGAGAATTATTTAGGAGATAAAATCAAGACTGCACCCACCTAACTGGATATAGAATATAAACCAAAGTATGAAAATAAATCCATTAGACTTGTGAGGGTTTCAGAGTACCTTTAGAACAAACTGTACAGGTAAGTGTACCACCATCATACGTGCTAGCTGAAGCGCACACATCTCTTTCAAATTCTCCGTAAACCAAAGAACCATCCAGATATTGATTCAGGCCATTTTTTTTGTTATTCTGTACTGAAAAAATTAACAAGATTATAAATACTACATTTGATTAAAAGTTTGATAATTCTATCCAAATGACTAACTGTAAAAAGGCTTTTCCTGGGGCACCTGGGTCACTCAGACGGTTAAGCGTCCAACTTCAGCTCAGGCCATGACCTCGCGGTTCGTGGGTTCAGGCCCTGTGTCGGGTTCTGTGCTGACAGCTCGGAGCCTGGAGCCTGCTTCGGATTCTGTGTCTCCCTCTCTCTCTGCCCCTCCCTTGCTTGTGCTCTCTCGCTCTCTCACTCTCTCTCAAAAATAAATGTTAAAAAATTAAAAAAAAAAAAAAAAAAAAAGACTTTTCCTTACTATACCTGGAACCACCAGCCCTTGATCCCTGCTTTAAAAACAGGAAAGGAGTGTCTTAGGTTCCAAGGAATATTCCGTTTGAACACAGTGTTGGTCATGGACACAGGGTGGGAGGTTACCTAGGCCTCCTGCGTGGGCATCAATAAGTGAGGCTGCCACCGCAATTCCAGCAGGAAGTCCAAGGTCTCTGGCTGCCTCTGGTGTGAGCCCATTTCCAAGAGAAGCTCCAGGAGGCAGTACTTGGTTTCCTGAGTAGACATGAGAAACAACAAACACCTGTCAGTTTGAAAAACACAAAAGCAAACACAGGGTTTTCTTAAGGGAACCTCTCTGCTCCTGCCCCTCTCTTCTGCATTTTCTCAACCTCATGAAGATAAAAACCATGCACCCACAAAGAGTCCCTTTGCTCCTTTGGTGACTTAGGTGTATGTCCTTGGTTCCCGTGGGTCACGCTCTGGGGTACTTTACAAAATCAAGAGCTCTAAGGTACCTTTCAAATTGGAGAAAGATTCCATTCATGGGAAATTCCAAAGATATAAACACAGTGGCCTCTTAAAGACCAGTTAAAACAGTCAAACTGTTCCAAACGGGCTTCCTAACACAGCAGCAGCCCTGACAGCATACCTTACGCACACATACACATCCATACACAGTCCTGGGTTAACATATATTCCTAAGGAAGTTGAGAACCTTTACTTGTGTAGTTGCTTCCTGTCAGAGGATAAGGGAGGGAATTATTTTGTTCCAATAAAAAAAAAATCTCTTCAAAGTTTTTCTCAGTTGGAAATGAGAGCCCAGTCTAAACCTTGCAAACTTAACAAGGCTGCTACTTGCACAACCACAGAATACAATCTGAATGGTGTTCTTTGGAGTTGTGCAATGCAGCGACCCTGATATTTCAAGTGACCTTGAATTCCTGCAGTCAGTCAGGCCTTCAGTTAAGAATTTATTGATTGTCTTGCTTTGTGTGGGTGCTGTGGCGCTGTAAAAGGCAGTCCTTGCCCCCAACCTAGTTAGGGAGATGAGATCAGGACACAAGGAGCCATGTAAGTCAGAACAGAATGAAGAAATCCATCTGTTCTCAGGTGTTTAGCAGAGGCTGAGTCCTCCCCCTCCCCTTGCCAAGAAATTCATAATTAGTGTTTGTGCACCGCAAGGAGGGGGTTGGGGGAGATCCACATATATGCTAAGACCTCTCTGAGCTCCAAGATTCTAAGATTCTGAATGTATGCTCAGTAATTTGCTTGATGCTAAGATACCTACCACTTGTTCATTGTTCCACGGAGCCCCAGGGCTAGGCTGAGGTGCTGCAGGACTTTTGGGGTCAAGGGGAAGGTGGGGGTTGAGGGAGGCAGAGGGTGAATGGCTCACCAATCTCCTCTAATTGGAAACAAAAAACCCTCCACAACACCATTTTTATCCATTTTAGGTAATGAGCTTCACCTATAAATGAATTTGGAAAAAAAAAAAGTCTGCTAAGAAAATCAAGAGGAAGAAGACTGAAACCACTGCAATGCATCCTGGAGCTTCACTGTCCAATTTGGTAGCCGCTTGGCATGTGTGGACTAAACGCTTGAACTGTGGGCTGGAAGAACTCAAGGACCTTAATTTTCCACTTACTTTCACTTTAACTCATTTCAATTTAAAAACTGACACTCAAGTCAGCTACTGAAAAACTTTTTAAGGATGTTTGAAACCACTGTGGCGTGCAAATCTACTTTTTGAATGCTGAGGACATCTAAATCAAATATTTACAATGAAGTTTTAGTGTATGTATTAGGAGGTACTAAGCAGAAAATATGCATCAGATGTCAAAAACTTTGTATGGAAAAAAATAAATGTAAAATATTCATCACTTTTATATCAAATGCATGTTGGAATCCTATTTTGGACATATTAGATTATATTACATTGAAATTAATTTCACCTATTGCCTTTTACTTTAATGTGGCTACTAAAAAATTTTAAACTGTGTGTGTGGCTCATATTATATTTCTATAGGACAGCTCTGGTCTGGAAGACAAAATCAAGATGCTCCAATGTTGGGGCAGAGAGAAAGGAGAGCTTCTAGCCTGCTTTGAATACCTAAGCCAGCAGAATCCTAAAGGAGAGTGGTGCCCTTCAAGGTAGACAATCTGTCTCTGGACACTATGTGGAGTATGTCACTGTATCTAGTATCTAGCACATAAAAGACAGCATTTGCCTTTACTGAGCATTTCTGTGAGAGAGACAGTGCTAAGGATTTGCTATGCATTTTCTCAGTTCATTGTCACATAATGCCACAGATGGATGGGGAAAGTCAGGTTTATGAAGGGAAAGTAAGTTCCTTCGAATCATACAGCTTAAATGTTGGGAGTACAAGCCATAGATTCCACTCCAACCGATGCAAACCTGTGCTCTTATTGGTTAAATTACATATTGGTGGATCTGTTTTTAAAAAATTTTAAGTGAAGAAAACAAGAGAAGAAATGACTAAAGAAACAAGAGAAAACAATTTTTTTTTTAATTTTTTAATGTTTATTTATTTTTAAGAGAGAGAGAATATGAGCAGGGGAGGGCAGAGAAAGAGGAAGACACAGAAACCGAGGCAGGCTCCAGACCGTGAGCCGTCTGCATAGATCCCCACGTGGGGCCTCTAACTCATGAGCCATAAGATCATGACCCGAACCGAAGTCAGACATTTAACGGACTGACCCACCCAGGCGCTCCAAGAGAAGTATTTTTAGAACAAACATTATGTAGGTTTAAAAAGTAGCATCATTTGGGGGCTCCTGGGTGGCTCAGTTGGTTAGGCATCCGACTTCAGTTCAGGTCACAATTTCACGGTCTGTGGGTTCAAGTTCCGTGTCGGGCTCTGTGCTGACAGCTCAGAACCTGGAGCCTGCTTCCGATTCTGTGTCTCCCTCTCTCTCTGCCTCTCCTCCACTCATGCTCTGTCTCTCTTGCTCTCAAAAATAAAACATTAAAAAAAAAAAAAGTAGCATCATTTGGAAGTCATGCTCACTACCTTCAGATTTTTTTAAAGGGTTAATTTTGATAGGAAAGTAAAAATGGGAATGGTTTCACCTTCTTCCCGATCTTCACAAACATAAAGGCCATGATTTTCATTAAAAAAAAGGTTCTGGACAGAAGGAGGATTAACAAGATGGGGAACTCTTGTAAATCTTCTGGGCAGCAGGTCAGAAAGAACCCTGGGCTGGCCAGGTACAAGGGAGTCCAGGGTTTGCAGCCAGATCTAGGTTCAAATCATATGCTGGTGGACCACAGGTAGATTTCTCAGCACAGGCAGCATCTTGAGCAAAGGCCAAGAAACATGGGAGACTGCCAAAAAGGCTGAGTAAAGTGGAACAGAACCCTGGCTGGGACCCAGCAGGGGGCGGAAGGAGCAGATAAGGTTGGAGATGGAAGCGGGGACAAAACAGACACTGTAATCCAGACTCAGGTGTCTGAACTTCATCATGAAGATCACGGAGGGCCCCTGGAGGAACAGTAAGCCAGGCAGTGAGGTGACTGGATTTAAGCATTGCTATAGATCTCTTGGGCAGCATGGCAGAAGACAGAAAGGGGTTAGGGAGAACAGTTGTGAAGCTATTTCAGGAAGAGAGAAGATATGAACCTTCATCAAGGTATGGGCAAGAGAGTCGCAGGGACAGGTATGTGCAACAGAAGAGATTTTGTGAAGCAGCAAGTTACAGGTCATGGCAGTTGCCTGGATATGGGAAATATGGCTGATAGAGAGACGCCGGCTTGGATCCCTGTTAAGGACAGACTTGCAGCCCAGTAAGGGCAGTAAGGGCAGCAGACAGCTTCCAGCTGCCAGCTCCTTCAGGCTGCTGTGCCAAAGGACAGCCACACCTGATGACTTAGCAGAGACAGAGCAGAGGGACTGTGATGGCACCACTCACTCCAGAGCACTCTGCTGGGCTGGGCTGGGCAAGGGGCATGGGACTATATCACGGCTCAAATTCTCCCTCTGCCCCATTCTCCTCTCCTCACCTTCTTATCACAGATGGCAACCCCTAATAATTTGAGAGAGACCCTCAAATCTGTCTCAGCATCTGCTGCCGGAGAACCCAACCGGGGGCAGTAGGCCAGGCCTTCTCCCCAGCCCACTGGTCCAGGAATGAAAATAAATATGCACAAAGCTTAACATCCTCCTTTGAACTGGAACACAGCCTTCAGGAATAGTCCATCTGGGCCCAAAGCAGGAAGAAGTTTTGTTTATTTAGAGACCGAAAACAAACAGCTTGGCGTAAGAGAAGATGATGGAAAAGGTGGGAATCTCTGAGAAATCACCCCATCAGATCATGCTTTAGGCTTACCAGCCAGGGTTACATCTGAGGGACTGGTGGAGCTGTCAGAAGCAAGCTTTAGTGCGCCTGGACAACTTTTCTGGAAATAATCCTCCTTTCGGCTCTTCCTTGACCATAAAATTAAGTTAATCACAGCATCCATTTTCCCAGACTTAATCAAGACCTCACAGCCTCACCACTGGCTGTCTCTCCTAGCCTCTGTTCAGCCATTCATCCACACAGCTTCATAAACATTCAAGAACAATGGTGGCCCCGTATAGTTTTGCCCACCCTGTGGCAACATCGAGGTGCCGGGGTGTATGTGAAAGAGGCACCTCTGAGACTCACACAGTGGTCTCTGCTAACCAAGGCTCTCAGCCCCTCAAACAGTGCTCTGCAGGTGAAATGTACATGGTATTCCGAGAACGCCAAGGAAGGAGGGGACTGTGAGTTGGCCCCGGGAGTGCAGGAAATCAAGATGAAGGTGACATTTGAGCCTAGTCTGGTAAGACAGGTGGCGGATTGCTGGTTTCAGAGCTAGAATGCTCAGGGGAAATGGATGCCATTAGAGCAAAAAGCCGTTCACTGCAGGCAGCCCCGAGGGGCACAGAGGCAGTCAGTATGTTGGCAAAAAGGGCACCAGGGAGGAGCCGTGAAGTGGGGACCTCAGGCAAGGCGAGGAGCTCCAACTAAGGCAATGAGGCCCTGCCAGCCAATAGCTCTGAGCACTTAGATTTGTTTTTTAAGAAGATAAACCTGCAGTGGGGAAAGGCTAGAATAGGAAATAGTTTTTTATCTGTAAAACAATCAAGCCAACTGAAAAATGCAGGCTGCAAAACATTATGTAGAGTATGACTTCATTTTAAGAAGAACAACAAAGAGGGTAGATGGACTATTTGTAAAAATACATTCCTAGGGGGAAAGAAAGAAAATTGCTTCTTCCTGGATGAAGAAGTTATTATTTTTTTTCTTTTTACCAACCTATACTTTCTAACTGTTCTGCCTCGAACACACATTTCTTGTGTAATTTTTTTTATAGGTGTTTTTCCCTTTAAATCAGGGTAAATAAATGAGGGCACATGTATTCAGAAAATTCCTACAAAGCCACTAAAATGAATGAGGAAGAATCAGGGTCTGAATTCGGAAAGAAGTTCAAAATACATTTAGCAAAAACATCAAGACACAGAATAGTGTTCACAGTGTGATACCATTTGGGCATTTTATTCAAGTACACAAGAATGGAAGCATGTATATTTCCAGAAAAATCCTAGAAAAACATGCAGAATGTTGTTAAACAGCAGGGATGGGGACCCAGCGTAGGACACTCTTCTCTAGGATTTGGGCTTCCTCTATACCGTGACCTTAAATTTCTTTTGTGATCAAAACAAACTAGACTAAATTAAAAGAAAAGCAAAATTAAGAAGAATACCGTGCACCTTTTCCAAACCCTGTTCCTCAGCCTGAAGGCAGGAGAGGCCCAAGGACAAGGACACTTCAGCTATTTTCTTGGTTTGGCTGGCTTCTGTTCCTGTGAACACACTCTCATGTTGGGGTATAAAAAAGCAATCGCTCTGAGGGTTCGTGGGCTCATGTCCACTGAACTCTTATTCAGACGGGCAGATTCAGTGTGAGTGGTCAAAAGCTGGAGCCTACAATTATCTGGTGGTTGCGGTCCCTCCTCACAGGCAGGGGCTACTATTACACCAAATCTTTCCCTACCAGTTTTTCAATTATCTATGACTAATGAGCACTTTGGGAACAGTTTCAGACACACACATAATCCTCTTTCCTGACGTCAGCAGCAGAAATTAATGACTGTGTGGATTGCTGAGAGACAGAAAATGCATTATAATGGTCAACAGAACTGTTATCCTCTCCAGGAAGAGGGAGACGGGGGAGGGGTGTTGTATTAACTGGAAGGTTCAGTGTTCCTCTGTATTTCTACAAATGGGGATGAAACCCAGGGGAAGAGTGGGCTCAAAGTCCTTGGAAATGTCAGAAAGAGGTCTGGGCATGGGCAGCATGAGACCCTGGTTCCTCTGTGTTTGCCACTAAGGGCACTGGTTCCTGCTCAGTTTTGCCAAGGTCAACAGGCCAACTGGACTGGCTGGAACGGTGCTCTCACCTGCCCTGCCAGCAGAGAGGCTCTCTGAGCGCTGCGGGACTGAATCCACTGTCAATCTGGTTTAGGAGTGGGAGAACAAAAACAGAATTATCCTTTTGTACTCTCCAGTGATAGGCTGGAATTATCTTAAGAGCATGTGGTGGTGTATGTAAGTTTGCTGTTTCATGCAGGCATAGTATGGGCATGATTTTAAAGATGGTTACAACCTGCTCCGACTCTGGTTGAGCTCCCAAATTAGCATGAACCCTCCTCAAAGAAAACAATACCATCATGTGTATATGGCTGCCAGTAGACTGGTTATTGATACTTTTAAAAGAGCTGAGGGGTGCCTGGGTGGCTCACTCGGTTAAGCGTCTGACTTTGGCTCAGGTCATGATCTGGCGGTTTGTGGGTTCGAGCCCCGTGTTGGGCTCTGTGCTGATGGCTCAGAGCCTGGAGCCTGCTTCTGATTCTGTGTCTCCCCCTCTCTCTGCTCCTCCCATGCTCATGCTCTGTGTCTCTCTGTCTCTCAGTAATAAACAAACATTAAAAAAAAATTAAGGGGCGCCTGGGTGGCTCAGTCGGTTAAGCGGCCGACTTCGGCTCAGGTCATGATCTCACGGTCCGTGAGTTCGAGCCCCGCGTCGGGCTCTGTGCTGACAGCTCAGAGCCTGGAGCCTGTTTTAGATTCTGTGTCTCCCTCTCTCTGACTCTCCCCCGTTCATGCTCTGTCTCTCTCTGTCTCAAAAATAAATAAACGTTAAAAAAAATTAAAAAAAAAAAAATAAAATAAAAAATAAAAAAAAATTAAAAGAGCTGCCAATATTAGGGGCTTGAGCAATACCCAGCACCTAAATTCCTCTGCAGAGACCTCGGTTTAGACAGGTTAGAGCAGGGAGCTTTCTGGAACCAAAACCGATACAAGACTGACAGAAGAACATTCTGGTAATTCTTGCTCCTGCAGAGGAGTCACATACACCCAGAACTATTCACTCAACCAGAGAAATTAACATAAAACTCAAACCTGATATGCCCCGCTATCTGTTGAAAGACATCTTCCAAAGTATTGCCTTTCATTAGCCTCCTAAAAATGACCTCACTTTAACTAGGAATTAAACTCTACTTTAAATTATTGACTAAATGTGAAACTTTCTGATTCATTCATTATTTATTACAGAAATGTTGACTGAGTACCTACTATGTGCCAGGCACTGCTGTAATGCAGAAAATGCATTAAGGAACAAGACAGAGAAGTTCTCTGCCTTTACTTACAGGGCTTACTTTCAGTAGACATACAATTCCCATCCAATACCTCTTCTGAATTATATCTTGTAAATATTTTATATTGTAACCTCTTCTACGGTTTGGGCTATTATTTATAAATCTTTATATCCCGTTCTTGTATTCTGACCTATGGTAGGTATTTGTTTAATAAACATATCACATATTTTATTTTTTAATGTTTATTTACTTTGACACAGAGAGAGAGAGACAGATAGAGAGAACATGAGCAGGGGAAAGGGCAGGCAGGGAGGGAGAGAGAGAATTCCAAGCAGGCTCCACACTGTCAGTGCAGAGCCAAAGCAGGGCTCAAACTCACAAACTGTGAGATCATGACCTGAGCTGAAATCAAGAGTCAAGATGCTTAACTGACTGAGCCACCCAGATGCCTAACATATCACATATTTTAAATCAAATTCTGAATGACCCTCGTGCTAAGTTTTGCTTTTCCCCATGTTTCTCTCTTCCCCTCTCTCCTACTAAACAGAGAATTACTCAAAGATGATTTTATTTATCTCTGCATTCATGTACCCTTCCCCCCAGCACACAGCAGTGTCTAGAACAAGAGTCCTTGGTGATGTTCATTCAACTGAATTTGCAGCTTTCTTTTCAAAAGAGAAGACCACAGTTCAGAACCTGGGTGGCTCCGTCGGTTAAGCGTCCTACTTCGGCTCAGGTCATGATCTCACTGTTCACGGGTTGGAGCCCCCCCATCAGGCTCTGTGTTGACAGCTCAGAGCCTTGAGCCTGCTTCGGATTCTGTCTCCCTCCCTCTCTGCCCCTCCCTTGCTCCTGCTCTGTTTCTCTCTCAAAAATAAATACAAACATTAAAATAAATAAAATAAAAAGAGAAGACCACGCAGATCAATCGAATTAGACAAACAGATTACACACACACACATACATACACACACACGATGATGAGTATCAGCTAGGAGAGTAAAGAGAAGAGGAACATGTTTCCTTATATAATCCTCCCAGTATCATACCCTCATCTCTCAAACTCAGGGACAACAGAAGGTCTCAAGGCCTATGCACGTGCCTAGAAAATGGTGACCAGCAGGTCCAAGCTTCTCACTAGGCACACTGATGCTACTGTGACGAGACACTATGGTTATCACCACCTGGTGGAGTAGAGACTCTCAAATTCTCCTTGCGTGGTCAAGTCTGAATCAAGAAGTGGATGGTGGTTAACGTGTTAGGTGAAAAGCCCCAGATCTCATTGCTAAGTGGGTCTGAGGAAGGCAGGATGGACGCCAGGCCAAGGCGTTCGGACTTGTTCTGACGGGCAACTGGTAACTATTATAGGTCAGTGAGCCAAGGAATGGTTCACACAACTTGTGTTTCAGGAAGATCAATATCATAGTAACAGTACCTGTTTATCAAAACCTACAGGCTTTCCGTCACTTTTTGGCATTTTTCAGTTGCTCTCACCTTCAATGCCAGCAACAAACCTACAGGGCTGGTGCTAGAATCACTACATTGTAATCAAAAAAACAAAAGCACAGAAAGGTTATTTAATTTGTTCAGTCACCTATGTGATGAGGGGCACAGTTAGGCTTGTGGTCCAGGATTGCCAGGTTCCAAAGTCTAGGATTTCTCAACTGTACCATGTAGATTAGAGGAGCCAGATACTAGACCCAGGAAGAATAATCTCCAGTGTGTGTGGGGTCATGGGTAGAAAAGCAGGCAGCTTCATTTGCAAAGGCTCCCTTGGTAGATCCTGTCCAAGGACAAAACCCCAAGACCCATGCGATCCAGCAGCTCAATCTTCTAGCTCTTTCCTTTCCTCTCCTAGGCAGGTTCCAAAAACAGAGACTCTGGACTTCAGATGGCCCAGAGAGACCGTGGACTTCAGTGTATTCCTTTTTCAGTAGAGAAAACTGAACCCAGAGAGGGAGGTGACTTCCCTGGGGCCACCCTGCTGTGGTGGCAGCATCTACACTGAAGCCCAGGGACTCAACTTTTCCACACCGCCTGCCATGGCAGTACCAGCCTGGACTTGCCCCTATCTGGAGCAAGAAGCTCATCCAAGCCAGGACGAACAAGTCACAGGGTGAACAAGAGAGTAGACAAAAATCCAGTGGATTCCAACGGCGTTGGCTGCCGATTCTGAACTATTCCGAGCATATAGTGCAGGCTTTTCAGCTTGAAATCATCCACTCTGACACCCACACTGACCTAATTCTCTAGATAATTGCCAATGCCCTATTTTATTCTCACCTAGCCTAAGGCCACCTCCAAAAGCCTTTCCTGGGTAGATCATAATTAGTCACTTTTTTCCTCTACAAACCCACAGCATGTTTCTTAGAATTACATCATTCTGTTCTACATAATGGCTTTTTTTCCTTGTGCTTCATTCCTCCATTTTAGATTATAACCACCTTGAGGGTAGAGGTCTTTTCACAGGTGTATTTGTAGGAAGCATGCAATTTAGGAGGAGTTCAGGTTAGGAGGTGAGCAGGCTTGTGATGGAGGGCAAGTGGTTTCATTTCTTTGCCTTCCTTGTCTCCTCCCCTGTAAAACGGTTATAATAATGCTATTATGTTATGTGAGAATCACGCACGGTAGTACAAATAAAGCACCTTAGAATGCTGCCACGTGGCAAATACTCAATTAATATGAGATATTATCATGGTACAACAACTCCCTATTCCCGGTCTGTCGGATATCGCATGGCCTATACTGATTACTCAGTTCATTCTGGCTGAGTTTATAAAGCTTGAGTAGGGATCCTTGATGTTACAGCATGTGGAGATATATGCTTTTGGGGTCATGAGAGCAAACCACAGAAACTGTGAAAGTTGTTAAAATAGTCACAGTGATGGAATTCAGTTTTCCAGCACAAAAAGAGTCTCCCTGTAGTCATGTCTCCATGGCGTGTCTCCAGAGTGAAATGTTTTAAAAGTGCAGAAGGTGTTCTCTTTGGAGTTATTTTAAGGACTAAATGCTTGTTTCAGAAGGAAAAATCATTATTTTGTCAGCAAAACTCTTGACTGTTATGATGACCAATGCTTCTAAGACCCAGGCAAACAGTTTGGCCACAGACAGTTGGGAAAGACATATTTGGGAGATACTTTCGCCGTCATTGTGCTGAAGATATTACCGGGGTTAAAGCAGTTGTCCTCACAGTTTTGTTTTGTTTTGTTTTGTTTTCCCCACAGTCTAGTAGAGAAGACACATATAGAAAACCGGGGACTTATCTAAGGTACCTCCATTTTTTCTTTAGTCCGGTAGATGCATTAAAAACAAACATTAGAAAATCAGGATCATTTAACAGAATGTTTTATCAGCAAAAAGATAGGAAGGAGATGATCTCAAAATAAAGGACATTAAAAACAATTAAATACAATGCCCTCTTATGACCCTATTTTCTCCTCCTATCACCCACCCTCTGTCAGGGGCCAGTGGTGGCCTCTAGTCTAGACTACTGCTTGCAAACTGGTAGTTTACAAAATGCTAACAACCTCCTAACAATGGGTGAACCTACAGGATATTGAACTGCAAGCTCTCACGTAGAGAAAGTCAGCAGGTCCAGTGCTCACCACACAACGCCAAACATCTGGTGATTTGAAGACATCTGGGGCTTTTTTATCATGTAGACCAAACATGATTCAGGTAATTGACCAAATTTTTCACTTCCCAACCAGATGTCTTACTTTCATATAAATGAAGCCAATCTTGTACTTTCATGTGCAAATAAGCTAGACATAAATTCACCCCTGGAGGGCAGAATTAATTGCTTATTCTCAATGAATACTAAATTACATATTATTTCTTCTTTTTTTCCACTATTCTACCTTTGAAAAAGGTTTTCCACTCTTGCTTTGAAAAGCATACGTTTCATTTCAGAAACGTTCTGTCTTTTAAAATGTTTCTCTCTGAGTGTTTTACTGCAAGGCAGTGTGCTGTAATGAAAAGAGTGTGGTCTTAGGAGTCAGGATGAATTGGGTTCTAATTCTGTGCATACCCCCACTCCCAAGCTGTTAAGGGTCCTGGAAAAAGTTAAAGTCTCGGAATTCAGTTCCTTTGCAGTTATAAATCATTAAATCCACCTATAAATGACACTATGAAGACCTGAGATCACTCATTCTTATGATACGTGTCAGGCACTCATTCTGTGCCCATCACTGAGAGATGACAGAGAGCTACCATGCCGCCCCCTGGGAGCTCTGTCAAGACCACAGGCAGGTGCTCCGAAGGGCATGCTAGAAAAGTCGCGCTCCATATCCTGAATGGCGACATATTGTCCAACAAAGCAATGAACGCTTTTATTCAGGATTTTTAATAAAAGTATGAGCAACTTCAACTGTAACTAATTTTTAAAGGGAGTATCAAGTTTGTAAAAAGGAAGGATCTGTCTGAAACCTTTCCTCTTCTTGTATTGCTTTCAAGTACATATTGGAATTTGCTCTCATCATGTTTGTTTAAAGAATTCATGTGGTTATCAATGACCCTCCACCTTCTATGCCGTTGTCCTGACAACCAACCATTTACTAGACAGAATATGGAAAGCAGACGACAATGTATCCCTTCAGTCAGGTTCAGTAGGTAAAACTCAACAGTACAGAGACAATATTCAGAAGACCAGGGCCTTTGTGTTTGAGATCCTTCAAGGGGAAATAAACACGGAGATATGAACTTACACACACAAAGGAGAGAGCAGTGTTTAGAGAGCTCAACTGGGCGAGGAAAGGCTATCACGTAGAACTTTTGTGTGGTTGAATAGCTGTTGTATTTCTGAAGCCAGGCTACAAAGAAATACAGCACATAAAGACAAAGGGCTAACTTTGTTGTTGCTATTGTTTATCCTAACCAGTTAAGATTCTTTTATCACCAAAGATCAGACACCTCTCAAATATATGAAGAACTGAAATGTGGCTGTGGTTTTTAAACTTTTTTCCAAGGACCATGTTTTTTCCCCCCTAAAAGGAATCTTTCACAGAACCCTGGCATGTAAATCTGATCAAGTAAAGGAGGAAATGTCCAAAAGTGATGTGCTCTAGCGTTGACACTTGGGGGACATCCAGATGGTGGGGGCTGATGAACATGGGTTTGAATCTGGAATTTAATCTATGGTGAAGGCTGCCAATCTGCAGACACAAAAGAGGAGAGGAATGCAAGTTTGGGGCTGTAAATGAAGCCCCTTCTCTTAGGCTTTCCTGTAGCACAGAAGCTGAAGAAGCAGAAAGTGTCCACTATTTAATGACAAAGACTATGACCTCATCCTGGGTGAAGGAGGACATGGGCACTACAGCATCCAAGGAAAGGAGTGGAATTTGCCAGGTTGGCATTTGGCCAAAATGTCAGGGAAAAATCGCTGAAGCGCTCACCCACACTGCCATGGGAATTTAGCAGGGGAAGATTCCAAAAAGGATGCTCTCACTTAACATCATTTAAATCTCCATCTCTGTCATCCAGGGTATATGTGTACAAAGTGGGGAGCCTCGTGCAGATTGTGGGGAAAATACTCAAGGAGCAAGAAGATGGAAGCTTCCAGCTTTGTCAATGAAACAGCATCTGATTTCTCCAGTCCTTTAAAAATTTTTTTTAATGTTTATTTATTTTTGAGAGAGAGAGAGACAGAGTATGAGTGGGGGAGGGGCAGAGACAGAGGGAGACACAGAATCCGAAGCAGGCTCTAGGTTCTGAGTCATCAGCACAGAGCCCAACGCAAGGCTTGAACTCATGAACCATGAGATCATGACCTGAGTTGAAGTCAGATGATCAACAAACTGAGCCACCCAGGTGTCCCCTAATTTCTCCAGTTCTTAAGTCTCTCGTTCTTTGGACATAAGACCTGTGAGAATGAGGGACTTAGGCAAAATGGAAAAGGAAGGTTGGCCCAGAACCCAGAAGCCATCCCCAGCTACCACAGCCTTTCCCGCTGGCTACAGATGTCATTTCCAGGGGGAGCACTGAGGGTAGAGGGAGGGAGACCCAACCTCCAATAGGCTTTAGTGCCTGGAGCTGAGAGCAGGGAAACTGTGCAGGACTCCACCTTCTGGAGCTGTTTCCAAAGAAAGACGTTGGGACTGTACAGCCTCTGGAAGGTGATCAAGGGTGGACACCAAGGGTGCCAATGGAGAAGGGCATCTGTGAGGTCAGCCCACAGAGCTAGGGCCTGTATGATCAGAATTGATTTTTTTTTTTTTAAAGAAAAATCAAGATCATGAAGCTATTACTCACTGTAGTTTTTCTTCAGTTTACAAAGACAACACAGCTTCACTACAGACAATTCAAACAGTACAAAAAGACAGGAGAAAAAACCCTACCCTCAATTTTCCTCCTCCCAGAAATAACTACCGCTGAAATATTAGAAACTATTAAAGACCATCATTCCAAAATATTAAGATACACATGTATTTAACTCTACATAAAAGGGATCATGTAAGTATGTAATTTTATATTCTGCTTTGAACTCAGTAGTATGCCCTAGACATCTTTACTCACCAATGGGTATGGTTCATGCTTCTTGAAAATATATCCTATTCTATAATTTGAATGTACTACATTATTTAACCACTCTCTTAGTACTAGACAGCTAGCTCATTTCTGGCAAAATAAAAACACATCCAGACTTAGTAAGAAAAGACTTAGGAAGGATTAGTGTAAGGAGGTAAAGGGGCTTTTGCAGGTGGGGAGGGGAATTATTACAAGATGGAGGATGTTGGGACCACAAGATCTGCAAGTGTCTCAAGAGTTAGATAAAATGGGTCTTTTATAAGGTGAGAAAGAATGCAGGGAAATGGAATCAAATCGTGGTGTGACTGGAAAATAGATCAGAGAGTACTTTGCCCTGGGGTCAGTATATTTTGAGGGAGGAACCTGTGGTAGTTAATTTTATGTATCACCTTGTCTGGAAGTTTAGAGTCATAAAACTGCAATTCTGTCCCAGATATTTTGTCAACCATTTTCCTGGGTGTTTCTGTGAGTGTGTTTTAGTTGAGATTAACATTTAAATCAATAGACTGAGTAAAGCCGACTGTTGTCTATAACGCAGATGGGCCTCATCTCATCAGTTGAAGACCTTAGTAGAACAAAAAGGTTGACATCTCTCCCCACCCTCAGCCTCTAAAATCCTTCCTGCTTGACAGTCTTCAAATTGGTACACGGGACTTTTTCCTGCCTTTCGACTTGAACTGAAACACTCTTTTGGATCTCTAGTTTGCTGACTCACCCTAGGGATCTTGAGACGTGCCAGTCTCCACAAACTTATGAGCCAATTCATTATGATGTACATGTGCACACAATATGTGCATGCATGCATGCACACATGCCCACACACGCGCGTGCACACACACACACACACACACACACACAAATTGCTGTTTCTCTGGAGAGCCCTGACTAGTGCAGGACTTTATTGTGAGAGTGCAAGAGCAGGGGAAGGACAGAGAAGGTTGGGGAGAAGGAATCCCAAGCAGGCTCTGCTGCTGTCGGCACAGAGCCCAATGCAGGGCCCGATCTCATAATATGTGAGATCATGACCTGAACTGAAACCAAGAGTTGGAAGCTTAACCAAAACGAATATGGAAAAGAGTAACTCTTTGCTGTAGACCATTTCCCAGAGCACAAAACGTGGCATTTACTAACCTTCACTATTTTCTAGGAGCACGGGGCTCAGTAAAACTCAACACTGTCATTCAATTACTCTTAGTATGAAGAATACTGTAAAGAACATCCGTGAACATCCATGCTTGCCCGCATGGCATCATAGCCTTTTTGACGAGTTTAGGAATGGCATCTCTGTTTCCCCTCACTTAGCAGTGGAAGCCATAAATACATGCCTGATATCCTCCAGCCCAGGGGCTCACATCCTTAAGGAACAAGAAAAACAAGGCAAAGTATGAACACTGTTCTCTAGCCGGAAAAATCAAACCTGAAACCATCTGAACCCCCTTCATTACTGGATGGATGCTTCTCCAGTTTCCCTGCTCAGTAGGATAGAACAAAACTAGCCCAAGTGTTGACTTTAGGCATGCTCAGGTTCAAATCCACTTCAACATTTACCAGCCTTAAGAATTTGGGTTATGTAACTGCTCTATTTCTCCTTGTATAATACAGTAAGAACAGTACATAAAAGGGATGCTAAACAAAATGAATGACATGATGAACATAAGGGGACCCAGCACACTGCATGGCACTGAACTGATGCTTCAGAGGTATTTCATTTTCTTCTCTTTCTCCCCACAAAGAGCAAGTTATATAGGAGGAAATAACGATACAAGGGAAGGGGACTATATTTTGTACCAAGTGCCAGCTGACATCCAAGCACAGTACGACATGCTGCTTTACAGCTCAGATCTCTGTGAAACTCATTAATCCTGTGAGGGAAGGGAGGCCATCCCCATATTGTAGAGAAAGAAACCCAAACACAGGATGGACCTGTAACTTGTCTGAATCCCACCACCAAGTGAGTTCAGGATTAGAGTTAGGAGGGTAGTTGCTCTGGTTTTTAAAGCCCATTGCTTCTCTGTCAGCCAAATGGAAAGTACTCATCGCCCCAAGGCTCAGGTATGGCTATTAGTTCTACTGGGACAACTACCGTCTCCTTAACGTTGCACTTGCCTACTCCCTCACCAAGGTAACCTCTCACCTCCCTCTCCAGTGAGAAGCTGGTCCTGCTTTGCCCTGGGGCTGAGAGCCAATGACCCAGGGCACAAACCAGCAAACTATGGAGCAGAGGCTCCAGGATCCTCCTGCCGCCCTCCCCCCCCACCTTGTAGCTCCTCTTAGAAACAACGGAGGGGCATCGCAGAAGAGGGCGACAGGAAATCAGCTACGCCAGCCTAAATAATTCACAAAATGAATTCATACCACAGCTAGCTTCCCTAGCACGAAAACCTTGTGAACCAAAGACAAAAAGTAAAGCCTCTGGGTTTTCACATTTCTTACCCTGAGGCAAGTGGGAAGGGAAGAGATGGAAGACTGAGAGGTCATTTACTAAATGCCTGGGGGGGCGGCTATTAGCATCTCTGCTTCTCGGCAGAGGAAACTGAAGCTCAGAGCCTTGACAAATTGATACCAGCTGCCTGACTCCACATCCTACTCCAGCGTATCACCCTTTCCTATGTTTGACCCATTTGGTCAAAACCAAATAAAACCTCAAGGGCTTAAACAAGGAAAGAAAGGACACAAAAGGCATCAGTGTTCGGTTTCCTGACACTAACTCTCCCATTCTTGTCCCTTTGCCTGTCTCCTCCTCTCTCACCAGCGTTTTCAAAGTGAGCTCCCCAACAGGCAGTGTGAACAGCTCCTGGGAACTTGTCAGGAAAGCACAGTTCAGGTTGGACCAGAGACCC
The DNA here is from genome assembly GCF_024362965.1 of Panthera pardus. Lineage (NCBI taxonomy): Eukaryota > Metazoa > Chordata > Mammalia > Carnivora > Felidae > Panthera > Panthera pardus. The sequence goes on from NW_026526666.1 coordinate 58,465,703, forward strand.
ACTGAGGCAGAAACTTGGGGATGGGGGGTGGGGGCAGAGTCACCCTCCAGGTGGTTCTGATGAGAATCCCTGCATGATCACCTGGTCCCCAGTCCTGACTTTGGTTATGAAGTGAGAATCCTTATTTTTAAAAACTCCCTGGTGATCCTGGTGCCCCAGACGTCAGCACAGACTCCCCCAAAAAGAAAGGCTTTTACAGTTCGACCATGTCATGGCATTATGTACTAAATGTACGAACTTCACAACCGCCCCCGAGGTTTAAATGATGGCTTCTTTTCTGACTAGCTACATGACCTTGGGCAAGTTACTCTCCAGCTTTCTCATTCGTAAAACAGAGTTCATAACACATACTTCGGAGTGTGAAATTGAAAACGATAATGTAAAATGCTCGGTATCGTGCCTGGTACACAGTAGACCATAAGTTAAGTGGGGGCTATTGTTATTAACCGCCCAATAAGAATGAAGAAAAAACAACCCATGTAAAAGAACCTCTATTATATCAAATGGAAGGGGGGGTGCTGCACAGGAGGGAGACCCTGTGGCACCTGCAAGCCTTTCCAGTTCCCGTGTCCCACAGTGAGGGAGACGATCTCTTGCAGGGAAGTGTGACATCCTCTAATGACGCTGCCTCACACAAATCAGATGCAGAAATGAACCTGCAAGGATGTGGAAGGAAAAACCGGGTGCAGTGTGAGAGTATTCAAAAACAACGTGAAGAGACACAGCGGTGCCGACAGAGCTGGAGGTACCGACAGGAAACCCAGGCTTCCAGGGAGGCTGAGCCGTGTGACACAGGGGACAAAGGTGCACAGCGAGGGGCTTCTGTCTGGCCTTCCTGAGACTCAGCTATGCAGCATGTGCAGGCCAAGGGAGGAGAAAGGTATAGAAAGGAGACTGGGCGGGGTGTCAGACTGTGGCAACAGTGAACAAACAAAATCGCCATTCATACTAAAATCCAGATTAGGAAGATGGCATTCTACTCTGTCTCCATTACAAAACAATGATTTCTCCTAAGGTCCAAAAGAAGCAAACTTGTCCTCTTCCTGCCTAAAATCTGTAAATCTATCTTCCTAGGATGATAATGTGCTTTTTGGGGGTCCCCATGTCTGCCCAGGCTGTTCTTTCTCCACGGAATATGCTTCCCTGCTTCTTCACACACCTAGCCACTACTCAGTCTTAAGAACTCAGAGGTCACCCTCTCCAAGAAGGCCACCCTGAATCCCTGCCTCTTCCGCATCTGAATCGCGCTGGATCCCTTCTCGGGACAGCCATCAGAGCTAGCATATGACTTAACTGCCACATTTCCTTAATTCAGTGTTTCCCAGAGTGTGTTTCACACACAATGACTTCAAAAACCTGCTGCTATTTTTAAATGCGGATCCTGGTGCAAATAAGTTTGGGAAATGCCAAGCTGAACCAAGACAGGTTTCTACACTGAAACAATTCTCAGAGACTTTACCATGCTAGTGCTCAATGAGAATCTCTAAGGAAGTATGAAATATGAATCCCCAATCCGATTTGATCACGGGAATTTTCTTCTCCTAAAAACCACCTGTAGATCCAGAGTGCATGTTATGAGCTATACTACTATCTTTTACTGACACTGTCTGCTTTCCTACTTACCAGGCTGTAATTTCCTTGTGGGCAACAGTATCTGTTCAATACAGCATTTCTGGTATTACATAAGCACTTGCTATATGGTACATATTTGCTGAAAGCCAGCTGCGTGTTAAAAAGTTAACATCAGGGGTGCCTGGGTAGCTAGTCGGTTAAGTGTTCAACTCTTGATATGGGCTCAGGTCGTGATTTCATAGTTGGTGAATTCAAGCCCCACGTCAGGTTCTGCGCGGTCAGATTCTCCCTCCCTCTCTTTCTCTGCTCTTCCCCCGTATGTGCACATGCACCTGCTCTCTCTCTCTCTCTCTCAAAATTAATAAACTTAAAACAATGAAAAAAAATAAAAAAGCTAACATCACATTTCCCTTTTCAAAACTCTCCACCGGCGTTCTATTATTACCCTTAGGAAAAATCCGGATGCTTTACTCCAGGGCTCATGAGGCTCCACAGTTTTGAAAACCCTTACCCCCTCCCTTGCCATTCCCCTCTTGGACTGCATTCTACTAAATTGGCCTTTTTTCCTTGCTCAAACATGCCGAGCTTCTTCACCTCCCTGAGACTTTGCACATGCTAGGTTTGTTCGTTTGTTTGTTTGTTTTTTGCCAGGAACACTCCTGTCCACATTTCACATCGCTGAAACCATCTGAATGATGAGGTTTCAACCCACAAGTCTTCCCCACATTTCACCAGCATCTTATTTTCACCATAACACACATCAGTAGGGGCCCCTGTCTTGCTTATGTATGTACTTGCCTATGGTATGGAACCCCCGACCCCCAGCTTACACCGTAATGTAATACAGCCTTAACATTCTTGCTCATTGCTACCATCAAGAGCACTGAAACATGTCTATCAACTATGTTTAAATAATAAAGATTTTTTAAAAAGAATAAAAGAGTTCCGGAACCTAACAAGATGCTTAATGAGTATTTGCTGGTTACTGAAAGAACGAATTGAACTGAATTATGTATCACAGCAGGTACAACAGTCAGCCTTCCTTCTAGAACAGGATCAAATCCTCGCCTGCCAATGACCAGCTCTGTGACCAGGATAAGTCATTTAACTTCCAAAGTCTTCCTGTAAAACAGGAAATAACAGACTTCTATTTTAAGTAATAGATTGAACACGCTGATCAGATTTTTTCTCTCTTTCTTTAAGATGGGAATGAAATAAAAGTGAAGGAGTATTTTTTTTTTTCAGTTGTAAAATGAACATACCAACAATTTCCCATCTTAATCATTTCTTGTTCAGCGTGCATCAAGTACATCCACACTATCGTGCAATCTTCATCACAATCCATCTCCAGAACTCTTCATCTTGCAAGACTGAAACTCTAGATTCATGAGGCAATAACTCCCCATTCCCCCCTCCTGTAAGCAATCACTATTCTAATTTCTGTCTTTGTGAATTTGAAAACTCTAAGTACCTTCTATAAGTGGAATCATATAGTAATTGCCCTTTTGTGACCAGCTTATTTCACTTACATTAATATCTTCAAGGCTCAGTCAGAATTTCCTTCCTTTATTAAGGTAGAATAATGTTACATGGTTTGCACATACCATATTTTGTTTATCCACTCACCTGTCACTGGAAACTTTACTGTGAATAGCACTGCTATGAACATGAATATACACATCTCTCTTCAGGTAACCTACTTACAATTCTTTGGGGCCTATAACTGGAAATGAAATGCCGGATCATACGATAATCCTATTTTTAATCTGGGGGGGGGGGAATAACATATTGTCTTCCATGGTGACTACAACATTTTACATTTCCAGTAGCAGTGCACAAGGCTTACAATATCTCAACATCCTCACCAACATAAACTATTTTCTGGGGTTTTGTTAGCAGCCAACCTAAGGATATGAGGTAGAAGGGGTCTAAGAAATACAAACTAATAAAGCCAAAATTGTGAGAAACAGTAACACCGGCAACAAAATTTTGGAAGTCAGAAAGTAGAATGATGAATAGTAATGGATTTAACAGGCCTAAGTGACCTTTGGGGTGCCTGGGTGACTCAGTCGGTTGGTTGAATGTGACTCCTGATATTGGCTCAGGTCAAGATCTGTCAGTTCTCAGTTCACAGGATCCAGCCCCCACAGTGGACTCTGTGCTGACAGTGCAGAGCCTACTTGGGATTCTCTCTCTCTCCTTCTCTCTCTCTCTGTCCCTCTCCCTACTCATGTGCACACACTGTCTCTCTCAAAATAAATAAACTTTAAAAAAAAAAAAAAAAGTAGAGTTTCAATCGTGTTAAATCAGCCAGAAAAAAAAGGCAAAGTTAACTAAAACTACTGGGGAAGTAGAGTGGTGAAACTGTTTTCTGCTTTCATTTACTCTATGAGTTTTCTTTAGCTGTTTTTTTGTTTTTGTTTTTGTTTTTTTTACATTTACGCTCTTTTCAAAATAGAAGACAAAATTTAAAAAGGTGATGATGCTGTTATTGGATAGCGTCCACAGAGACCAATGCTGACATATGTTCAAGATCGGGTTTCTGTGAAGTTCACTTGTGAACAGGCCTCAGTCAAAGTGATGCTGGGGAGGAGCCCCAGGGCTTGGGACCAGCATGGAAATGGAGAAGACCATTTAGAGGTGAGGGGAGTACATACGGAGGTGATAACGAGCCCAGGAGGTCCAAGACTCCTTAGGCCTTCAGATATACCAGGTATCTCTGCGTGATGATCAGTTTCGAGGGTTCCTGTAGAATTAGAGCAGCAGCAGCAGACCAGGCAGATTCGATCTCTACCCGAGGCTTCACCGAGTGCCTCAGCACCTACTGACCGCAAATGAAGGTGAGTGGATCTTCTTGAAGGCAGGAAAGTAGAAAGCCAGATGGAACAGAGCTACTCCAAAAGTGTGCCAGGCACTGTTCTGATGCGGGGCCCACAGCAGGTAAAGAGAAGAACGTGGCCCCTGCCCTCACGGAATGTATACTCTAGCAGGCACATTAAACCCATAATTACAAAACAATTTGCGAAAAATTCAAATGTAAGAAGCACTATAAAAGGAAGTGCAGAAGATTTGTGGTTTGCACAGACATGACACACAGATTCAACTGTACACGGGATTCAGGAAGCAAAATGTATTTCCCTTGTCCCTTGCCTTTTTCTCAAGCGTTCAGGCCTTGTCACCTTGACCAACCTGTGGGCTCCTTCTGGGCAGAGCTGTCACTAACACGTCTCTGTATCTGGCACAGTGCCAGGGTGAGAGGATGCCCCATAGACATGGTGAGGGACTGTCATATGCCTCTTATTGGTGAAAATTCTGAGGCACGGGGAAGTTAAGTGATGTGCCTGTCAGAAGTCCCTCACATAATCAGTGACAAAGTCCAATCTAAGGGATAATTCTCTTATATGGGGAAAAGCTAGAGTCGGTGTACAGGTTTTGCTTGTTTTTTAATATATTGTCAAGTCATTCTCCCACAGTGATTTAGAGAAAGCTCCAGGGCTGACGAACTGGATTCGACTCTTGGCTTGGCTGTGTGCCCTTGGACAAGTTATTCAACCTCTCTATGCCTCTGTTTCATCCTCTGTGAAATGGGGATCATAGTCTCTTACAAGACCATAAAGTGTGATATGTGAGTTATTGGAAATCAAACTCTCAAAACAGTTCCTGGCATATGGAAGGTACTCAATAATGATAGCTAAATAATTACATCAATGCACTTGCTCTTTTCCCAAACCTGATGAGTCACTGTTTTATTAGTTATGACTAAATGTAACTACAAATCCACAAAATAGTGACATAAGAGAAAAAGAAATGTTTTCTCTTATGTAAAGTCCACAGACAGCAGATCCAAGGCTGGTAAGGTAGCGCCATAAAAGCTTGCTGTTCTGCCATCCCTGGAGTATGGCCTTTGTCTCATCTAAAATGGTGGCAAGAACTCCAGACAACCTCCCTGATTCAGGCATGCAGGTAGGGAGAACAATACATCCACACTCCCTCCACCTTCTCCTTAAAGGGGACTTCTCCAGAATCCCACTTCTGCTTTCATCTCATGGGGCAAAACTTAGATGAGCATATGTAGCTGCAAAGGAGGCTGGGAAGTGTGGTCTTTAAGAGCCCCGTGTACAGCTCAAAGTCTGAGTTTTGTTAATGAAAAGGATAAAAGTTTGAAGATCAGGTGGGCACTTGGCGCTTTTTGTACTACTGGTCATGTACCACTAGCTAGTGATGAGTTGGAAAGGTGATTCCAGTCCTGTCCCATTTTACCAAATCAAGACATTTTCTAAGCTCAAGATCTATAATGCTAGCTCTATTTTAATTATTTTGAAAGCACAACCCCCTTAAGGGAAATGTAACTATATGGGTCTGATTCACTCTAAATTATTGAAAAATGGATTTTTTTAAATAGGTGTTTGCTAGCCAAGACTTTTTGAACTATCTTAATGAGCTTAAAAAATAAAATCACTAACTCTTTCTTTTGAAGAGCAGAATCATGTTTTCACCAATAAAAAGAGAATACCTGAACCCCCAGATAAATGTGGTTACATATTCCTTAGTGATAGACAACCTAGCTTTTATGAGTCTTTGGCTTACGAAACAAACAAACAAACAAGAACTCATCTTCTTATCACTATCATGGTAGATTTTACCTTAAAATGCATGTTATGTACTTCATATTAATCACGGATTATCAATATTTTGAGTGTTTGTATTGGTCAATCTTTTAAAATAATGGACATGATAATGACTCATCATGGAAGCAGTACTTACTGATATATTTTTCCAATCACAAGGATATAGAATGGGGCTCATAAAAAAGTCAGATCTGTGATTGAACATCCCTTTCAAATAAACATCACAGGCCTGAATAAATGCACTTTTACTCCCTGGCAAGCTTACCAGACTTCTCCTGCATCACAGAAACAGGCCTTAAGAAGCTACTTCTTTAAGGCAATGGGAAGAAAGATGACGGAGCAGGTGGACTGCCCAAGAAAAAAAGGACAGGAATAAAGACGATACAAGACAGAGTGCAGAAGATACATCAGATCTGGCCCCGTTCACTGAGATGACTCAGAAAACCAGTAAGACAAATGATTCAGCACCATCCCTATGAAAAATGCATGGAAATGACTGGAGGTTTAATTTACTGGTAAAAAGCATGAGCTTCTGAATTCAGACAGGCCTGGTTTTGAATTCCTACTCCCCCATCCGGTAAGTGTGAGAGTTAGGCCAGTTATCTAACCTCTACAAGCCTCGATTTCCATATCTATAAAGAGAAATAATAATAGTACCTGCACCTCACTGGTTTGTTGGGAAGTTTACCTGATAATTCACATAAAATGCTTGAAAGTGGTCCCTGTCTCATAATACACACTGTACAAATGATCACCATTATCAGTACAAGATTGCCTTTCCTTCTCGTTATAGATTTTCTTCTTTCAAGAACCTTCTTTCATCTTTTATTCTTTAAAAAAAGGTAAACAGCTGGAGGTACAGGTGAGGGTGGAGAGGACTATTTGAATTCATCACCCTAGGACTTCTAATTCCATTGAAGTGAGGAATAATAGTGAGGAAATTGCTTTAGACAAGGGTTTCTGCTCTTGCTGTTGATTTAAACTGTCACTATCTGCTAAAAATGAAAATGCAAATTTTGAACAAAGCCAAGGTTTCATCTAGGACAGGAAGGCAAAGTTTGGGTTAGCAAAAATTAAATGAAAATGCCACTTACTGAGATGGCACAATAGAAATACCTCCTCCAAAAGCAAAGGACGAAAGTCAAAGTGGATAGAGAGAAGTAGGTAATTTATGACTTAAGACCACAGTAGAAAATAAGCCTCCTTTGGTAAAGTTTAGCTATAATCGCAAATTTCAGAGTAGAGTATTTTATTCTTATCGGTCCATGCATTTCCTTCTCAGTGATAACAAAAAATTAATAATCTGTTTCTTCACAGTCTGTTTTTCAGTAATGACAATAAATTAATAATCTGTTTTCTTCCATAGTCTATATACACATCATAGGCAGGGGCCAGGTATGTCTTAATCATGCTGTATCTCCAGTACCTAGGATAATGCCTGGCACATCGAATGCTCAATAAATATTTGTTGGACAAATGAGCAAATTAATACATGAAGGAGTGATTTTCATCAGCATTTTCCTCCATTCATGTTGACAATTTTCCTGGATAACCACCAAACTTGGTCAAAGCACTTTGGAAGCAGTAGTGTTTTTGACCACCAACCAATTCAGGTCTAATGAAGCTACTAGCCAGGTTGCAGGCCTTCCAGCAAGTAACACCTGGAAGAAATGTGAGAGACCATCTACTCCAAAGGGTCTCCAAGTATGGCTGGGAATCATCACCTGGGAACTTGTTGGAAATGCCAGTGCTTGAGCCCTCAGATCTTCTCTATCAGAAACTCTAAGGGGGACCCAGAAATCAGCATCTCTAGAAGCTCTCCTGGTGTTCTGATATGTGCGCCAGTTTGAGAATAGCTGATAGAGTTCAGTGTCCTCGTAGAATGGAAGCCCAGGAAGGCAAAATCAGTCATTTTTCCAGAATTAACTTTTGTAATAACAGGACAATTAAAAGATGCCAAAATTACCACTTCTTGGCTTTGTGCCATCATTCTGCCTCTCTGAGCTACAGTTTCCTCACTGTAAACAGAAAGATATATAAACTTATACATATACATTTATATATTATACATATTATATATTATATAAATAATATAATAATTTATAATTATTAATAATTTATAATAGTGTAAACATATTATTTATTATAGTATATATTAAATATATATAAACATACATATAACATACACACACACACACACACACACACACACACACACATATATATATATATAAAAGTTTTCTCTTTGGGAAATGCAGTCAAGATTCTTACATCCAACAACTCTCTTTTTAAAATAAATGGTCATTTTTGTGAGGCCAAGAAATAATTGATCAAATATGAAAACATTTGTTCAGGATTCACATAAGTGGGCTTGAGATTGGCGTTTGCTACCAAAAAGACTACAGACTTCACTTTACATTTGTGTCTGGCAAGCCCGCAAGAGGTTCTAACATCAAGCTGTTTTTTGAAATAATTCCGGGGTGACCTAAGCCATTAAAAGAGGACTCAGCTGGTGATAAAAGGATCTTGGTAAACATGATCATCAACTTGACAAACACATTCGTCTGGAGACATCTAACCCTTGATCTGTACCCCTATAAACTGACTTTTCTGAATAGTTTAGCATACCCAGGAGAGTAAAGATCTTGCTTACCACCTGGTCATCAGAGTCCCTGTCCTTCCCATACTTGCAGAGCTGGGCTGGTGGAGGCATGGTGGAAATAAATCAATTACATTGGCCAAGAAGTAGTTAACAGAGACCTGAACTAGCATTCACAGCATCAGGAAATAGGATTCTATAAATCAGACATTTTTCCCCATCAGTTTTTACAAGATACTCTCTATGAAATATATCCAAACACAGACACATTCCCATGGGAGCACGTGTTTCTTCATATGCACAGAGCTGCAATAAAGTGAGCAGTGTACCCCTTGGAAAGCCTCTCTCTTCCCAAGTCAGAAATCTGTTCAGTGCGATCTCTTACTTAGACTGTTAGCATTGCAAGCACAATGTCAAAAGGCTTTCCAGTGAGCGGATGAATTTACCATCATGGAAATAGAACCTGTGGGAATCTGTGCCTCGAGACTTCAAATCAACGGCAGAACAGTTAACAGAATCCTGAGCGAAGCGGGTAATTCATTTCCACAAAACTCTAATTTGTTGGTGTTAATGTTTATGAAAAATGTATACCTTTACTCACTTCTGGGTGCCCACATGTCCATGGTTCTAAGGAGGAAGGAAAAATAATTGCAGAGAAAGAGGATGGGCATCAGGAAAAGAATCATGTAGGGAACACACACAAAGGACCATTAGGAGATGGGGTCTGGGTTTGAGACCCAGCTCAGCCCCAAACTGATTCAGAGATCATCCTTAATTATTTTACCTTCAGGGATCATCCTTGTAAAACAAAGTGCACGTTCTCTATATTCCTTTCCAAACACTAACATTCTGAAATTATTCTTTAAACAATTAAAGAACTGTATATTCTAAAGGAGAAAGAATGGTGCAATGGACCACGTCATTTCTTTGTTTAAAACTCTTCAATAGTTCCCAGATGCCTAATGCAATGGTTTCCGAACATTTGAATTGTGTGTGCCACTAGAAAAGTCTTATCATGATTTCCCAACATATGTATTACTTATAAATGATATGTATGTGCTATTAGATTTGTAAGTTATATGTGTGTATGGTGAAACACATGTAAAGGTAAAATTTTAAAGAGTGAAATAAAAATAAAGGTAAATATAAACCCTAAATGTCTTTCCATACTCATTGGACCATCTTACTTGACATCACTTGGGGCATAAAATCCCATCTAGAGAACAAGAACACACAGGATAAAGTTTGACTCATCATGACACAGAAAAGCCATTATAATTTGGTCCCTGCCTACTTCTCCAGCTTCACGTCTTTTTCCCACCCCAAACTCAATGTTCCAGAAACTCCTTCCCGCACATACCCTATTACTCAGCTCTGAACCTTTACTTAGGCTGTTACTTCCATCAGCAATGTCCTTCACTCAGCTCTTCACCTGAAAAACAACTCCTCATCTATGGCAGAGAGTATAAGATGCCTACTTAGCGCACATCCTCCTCATCTTTCTTAATGACACAATTCTGATGTGGGGTTTTTTTTTGTTTTGGTTTGTCTTCTAAGTAAGCTCATGCCCAGTGCAGAGCCCAATGTGGGCTCAAACCCATGACCTCGAGATCAAGAGCTGAGGACAAAAGTCGGATGCCTAACTGACTGAGCCACCCAGGCGCCCCAACTCAGATGTTATAGGAGGTGGTAGTGTGACCAGCAAAAAACTTATCTTTTCCAGCTTCCCTTACAGATAGTGGTATTCATGTAATATACTTCTGGCCTTACGATGAAAGGTAACATCCTGAAATGGAAGCAGACACACACACACACACACACATACACACACACACACACACACTTTTGCCCTTTGTGCTTGTCCTTCTTCTGCCTACGACATAGACTTGATACTGAAGGCAAGACAGTAAAACCAAACAAAACAGCCAGCCCAGTGGTGAGAGGGTTAGGTGCAGAGAATTAAAAGAAACGCAGTCAACTGGAGGACAGAGATCAAAGGGGAGATGCCCTCCCATGCCAGAGGGGAAGAGAAGGTATACAGGGGAGTAAAGGTATACAGAGGGGCATGCCCCTCCCATGCCAAAAGGGGAGGGCATGGGAGTGCTTTTGTTTTGTGCCCCAAGAGTAATGGGAAAACTTGGGAAGGTTTATGCTAGAAGACACAGCATTGGATTTTTATTATAAAATTTTTTTTTTACATTTATTTATTTTTGAGAGACAGAGTGAGACAGCACGAGCAGAGGAGGGGCAGAGAGAGAAGGAGACACAGAATCTGAAGCAGGCTCCAGGCTCTGAGCCGTTAGCACAGAGCTGAATGTGCAGCTCGAGCCCATGAATCGTGAGATCATGACCTGAGCCAAAGTCAGACACTTATTCAACTGAGCCACCCAGGCACACCTCAATTTTTATTGTAAAAAGCTCACGCTGGTGACAGTGTGCAGAATGGGCTGAAGAAAGCAAGTTTCCATTCAGTGAGAAGTTTAGAAGCCTGCTGAACAGTCCGGGTGGGAGGTTATAGGAACCTCGACATGAAAGCATTTAAGATGGAGAGAGGGCGTATATCAGAGATATTTGGGGCAGAGAACTGCCAGCACTTGGTAACTGAGATTTAGGCGATGAGGGAGGAAGTGTCATGGACTGGCAGAACTGGATGGGTAGTGTTACTATTCACTACAATTAACAAAAAAGCAAACGAACAGCCCCTTCCTCTGTGCTTGCGACCAGAAGGCTGTGCAGGGCAGGGGAAACATCACACAACAGGGCAGATTAATGATAAACTCATGCAAGGCTAGCAATATCATTCAACAACCCTCCAAGTTTTCTCCACCCCTCTTGTTCCCCCATTCTCTACTTAAACCTTTCCCACTCTTCTCAGGCTTCAGACTCCCTTACTTCTCTGCCACATTCTCAGATAATCATCTCATCCACTTCACACAGAAAACAGAAGCCACCCAAAGGGAGCTCCCCTCACTTCCCTTCTGAGCATACCCTCCTCCCCGGGTCTGCACTCATCATCTTCTTCCTAGAGCAACAGAACGACTATCTCCCCACTTCTTTCTAGAAGCCATTCTTCCTGCCTTCTCGGCAAACTCAGTGTATCAATTCTCTTTCCTCTCTCTAGTATTGTCAATCTATCACTCATTACCAGAACCTTCCTGTCAGCAAGTAGAGCTGTTCAAGCCAATCTCTCTCATCTCCAACGAACCAAGCAACTTTCAACTATTCTTCCTCCTCTACCAACCTCCTCCATTTCTCTTTCTCTCCCTATCAACCAAATTTCTTACAGAGTTGTCTAAATCTGCTGGCTGTTTTCTCAGCTATTATTCTCAGTCTGGCATCCAACTGTCTTGGCTTGAATCCTTACTACACATCTGACTTGCGGCTTGAATCCACACTAGCCAGCTGTGTGACTTTGGGTTCTTAACTTCATGTGCCTCAATTTTCCTCTTCCGTGAAAGAGGGGAAAGGGATAACATTCCCTCGTAACGCTGGTGTTGCTATATGTTAATCCGTATTGAACACCTGGCACAGGACCAGGCATCTAATAAGTGCCTGGTACATGTTTGCTGTAGTTTTTACTGAATCATTTGCTCCTCAACCCTTATCTTTTGCCTTCCCTTTTACAATATAATAAAGTGGGTGGCTCTTGAGTCTCCAAGTCACTTCAGCAAATGGCCAGTTTTCAGTCTTCATTGCCTTATCATCTCCCTGCCCATTACTCCTTAGCTTTCTTAGCAGGTACCACCACGTCACCTGACCTGCCGAGACTCCTCTTTCCCAGCTCCAGTTTTGTGTTGCTGCTGGAGTCCTCCACACATACCCACAGCCCCAAGTACCTCGACGCTGATGACTTCCAAATCCCTATTTCTAGCCTCCTAGCTCCATTTTCTCACTGCTTTCTCCAGGTCTTCGTTCAGAGATCTTGGAGATGTGAACTCATGACCTTCACCTTCTTTTACTTGTTTTAACTCCCCTCTGAAGCATCTGTCTGTCTCTGAATGTACCCTCCAACACTCATTCGTTCACTTGCCGTATCTATGGAGCACCTACTATGTTCCAGACTTTCTTCTGTGTGCTAGCGTGTCTTCAAAAATACTGGAGGGAGCTTATAACTAGTACACAAGGAGGGGAAAACATCAGTGGGACTGAAGATTAAATAAAAGCCCAGATGGGAACAAAATGAAGTGAGACAGCGTTCAACATATACACCTCTACAGATGAGTCTCAAATTTGCTTTAAGTCCTCAAGCAGCTGAAGGGATATGGAACATCCTGCCACTTAGTCAATATGATGCCCACGAGAGACCAAGAAAATCAAGTAATTATTCAGAAAAACTAGGATAAACTGAAAATAGTATGAGGACTGGGGTCAGACAAGATTTTTCCCAGGCGGCCTACATTAGGAGGTGTGTGTGTGTGAGGTCATCTTAATTGCCAGGTGTTACTCAGATATTTCTCTCAGTGTGGCAGGTAGGTGAACTTAGACCCTCAGAGGTTAAGTGACTTGCGTGATACTAGTTACACAGCGAATAAATGGCAGCATCAGGATTCAAACTCTTATCTAGTATGGCTCTAAAACCTGTTTTCTTTCTATTACCCCAAAGTGCATTTCAAGAATATCCCTCACCCAGAAGCTCAAAGATCTCTACATACAAGATCCATAATAGGGCAACCTATGACATCGCAAAAAACTCTGTATCTGAAAGATCCCCTGGCAGCTTCTGTACTTTCAATTTAAAGACAAATGCACGGTCCTTGGTAGAAAAGAATGGGGGGGGGGGGGAGGGAAGCAGAACATGAAGTATTAATAAACATCGTAAAATCATTACCTGGTCCCTTAAGTAGCCTCTGAAGTAAGGGCGATGGGGAAAAAAAATTGCACGAGGCTTTTTTCCCCTCCTAATAGATTGTACATTTCGGCAGCTAAAAGGGTATGAAAATTTAACGGAATTTTTAATGTCTTTCTAGGTTTTACGATACCACAAAGAGATCATCTTTGTTCTCCTTGCCGTGAGAACAGATGGGTGGCAGGGGTGGTAGGGCCATGACTCACCACCTCCTCATGCCCGCAGAGGCTGTCTGTGCAGCAGGCGAACTTTTGGGATCAATAGGGTTCACAACAATGCAGTATCTGCCAGCAAACCTTGGAGAGGCCATTAGTCAACCAGTGACCTGCCAACCTGACCACAGCGGCCTTCTGATGTGTATTCTCAGAAAGGTTAGCCTATGCCGGGAAACTGAAAAGGTCGTGAGTATCGCACAATCAAAATCCACAGAAGTGGGATGAAGGGCATTGCAGAGGAGCTAGGAAGTCAGGGCTAAGGGCCACCCTGGAAACCAAGGTCAACACCTACTGGCTAGCTGCATGACCAAGAGAAGCTGGGTAGAAGAGGCAGCAGCTCTGACAGGCCACATACAACAGCGAAGAGCGGCCACTGGAAACGGCTGCTTTCCAAGAACCCTGAACTAGATGACCTCTAAATGGTTGACAATAATGGCACAAGGTCAGAGGTCCAAGTGGGGTCTAGATGCAAGTCTCAGGTTAATAACTTTCAAAAGAAGGGAAAAATCCAAAACTGACCTGTGAATTTTAATGTGAATGAAACACACGCGGCTTTGCAAGAGTCATATTGTCCACTGATTCTCCTCCTGGGATTTCAGAAAAGCCAAGATCATTCTGATCCTCTGTGAGTCGTATCTACAGGCCTCTTTTCCCTACACTCAGAGAAAGGGGAGGAGGAGCCTCTGAGATGGGCTTGCACCTTTTGTGATCTCCTTCAGTCAGCAATCCAGTCAAAGATCTGGATTAGAATCTAGCTCCATCGTTTATTAACGTTTCGGATTTGTGGCAGGCGATTTTATGTTAGACAACCCCAGACTGTCCAACTATTTCCCACATTCACTGGATCTAAATTATCTTCTTTATCTGGGTCATTCTCCTGTAGATGCACTATTTTTTTTTTTTTTTGAGGGGGGCGGGGGAGGTGGTCAGTGGTCTTCATAAATGTGAGGCCTGGAATTCGACACAGGACTTTAGATGTAATCTTGACCAGAACTGAGGCTCTTGAGGATGCTGACCTGAACACTGCAGCTATGTTAACACGGCCCTGCCCCAGGAGGCTCTGCGGCCTTGTGGTCAGATATGCAGGCTCTAGAGATGACCCACCTGGCTCTATTCCTTATTGTGTGACCTGCAACTCATTTAAACTCTCTGTGCCTCAGTTTCCTCATCAGTAAAGTACAACAGTACCTACCTAGACTGGCTAAAAGGATTAAATAAGTTAATAGTTATAAAGCATATAAGAGTGACATAAGAAGTACTCAACAAATATTTGGCTCATCGCTCCTTAGCCATCAAGCATTCTCTATGAAATCTAGGTTACTAGTGAGATCACGCGTACGTCATTGAGAAGCTGTTTTTTTTTTCTTGAGGTATAACTGACATATAACATTATATTAGTATCAAGTGTACAACATAATGATTTGAAATTTGTATCCATTGTGAAATAATGACATTACGTCTAGTTAACATTTGTCACCTTACTACAATTTTTCTTACAATGAGGACTTTTAAGATCAATTCTCTCAGCACTTTTCAAATATATTATAAATATATATTTATTATTGATATATTTAAATATATGAAATATATTATTTCAAATAGTATTATTAACTATACTCACCAGGCCATACATACATCCCTAGGAATTACTGTTCTAACTGGAAATTTTACCTTTTGACCACATTTACCCATTTCACCCACCTGCCACCCTGCCTTGCAACCACCATCTGCTCTGTATATCTTTGAGCTGCTTTTTTCCTTCTTAAGATCTCACTTAAGAGTGAGACCATATGGTATTTGTCTTTTTCTGATTCATCTCCCTGAGCGTAATGCCCCCAAGATCCACCCATGTTGTCACACATGGCAACATTTCATTCTTCTTTGTAGCTGAATTATATTCCATTGTGTGTATGCACACACATATACACACACACACACAGCACATCTTCTTTATCCCTTCATCCACCGATGAACACTTAGGTTGCTTCCATGTCTTGGTTATTATAAATAATGCTGCAGTAAACATGACAGGGGGGCATATAATAATGCCCACAAGTGGAATTGGGGGGATCATTTCTACTTTTTGAGGAAACTCTGTACAGGCTTTTCAGAGTAGCTGCACCAATTTACACTCACACCAACAGTGCACGAGGATTCCTTTTTCTTCACATCCTTGCCCACACTTGTTATTCCCTATCTTTGTGACACTAGCCGCTCTGACAGGCATGAAGTGGTATGTCACAGTGGCTTTGATTTGCATTTCCCCGGTGATGAGTGATGTTGAATATGTTTTCACGTACTTTTTGGCCATCCCTATGTCTTCTTTAGAAAAGACACACCGTTGTTTAATTTTATTTTCTATTTTATAATGTCTATTCAGATCTTTTGCCCATTCCTTCCTTGTATTTTTTAATGAAAAGACGTAACTCTGAATTTATCCCTGATAAAAATTCACCTTGTTAATTTTAGCTTACCCTTCCAATCTGTTGTTTAAAAAGAAATTTGGATTATGTTATTTAATGTATTAGTTAGGGTTCCCTGTTTTATATCACTTACATATTTACTCAGCAAGTCCTCTATGTGTTATCTAACTTGCTGATTGAAAATATTAACAAGGGCAAGTTAAAATGCAATGCTGCGTGTCATACCACCAGGGACTCACAATGAATTGAGATTAAGTACTTTATCAATGGTCTTTGAGATAGTTTCTCAGTCATTTGGGAATATATTCTGAACATATAATTCATTCCAAATTCCCTTATTTTAACTACGAGAAAACTCTTAGAAATTCTTCAAAAATGTATAGCAAACAAGATATATTCCTTCTCTGCCATTTTATTGATCAGTAGTGTTCTCAAAATTCTAATTAACCCATTTATTTTTTCAATAATATTCAATGAGCAGTTATTTTGTCAAGAAAAAAATACATACAAGAATAAGGTAATGAGACAGTGACAAGTACTAAAAGGAAAATACAAGAGAGAAATAGAATACTGCTAGAGCAGTGAACAGAGTGGTAGCTCAGAAGGTAAGGGAAGGCTCTTCTCTAATGACATTTAAGCTGAGATATGAACAAAGAGAAAAGGATAACCATGCCAATATTTTGAAAAAGAGCAAACCAGACAGAGGGCTGAATTAAGGCAAAGGCTACGTATGCTAGAAATGTCTGAAGAACAGAAAGAATATCATTGATGGTGGATGGTAAATAAGTGGGGGCATGGCAAGCAATAAAAGAAAGGGGGGAGAAGGAGTGAGCTACTGTGTAGGACTTTGTAGAACATGTCAACGAATTTAGATTCTTTTTCTAAGTGTAATGGAAAGCCACTAGAAGAATTTGGGAATAAGAATAGCATGATCTGATTTACATTATTAAAATAATATTCCAGATGCTGTAGCAATGGATTATCAGAGGAAAGAACATAATCAAGGAAACCAATTAAGAGTCTGGTACACTAATCCTGCAAAAGATGAAAATACTTTGAACTAGGATGGTAACAGTGAAGAGGGGTAGGAATGATCTAATTTAGGGTTCATTTTGAACCCAAGCAAAAAGAATTTATTGACAAATTGAATACAAGGGGTAAGAGAAACAGAAGCGTGGAGAATGACTTCGAGGTTTGGGTCCTCACCGAACGAGAGAACTGTTGTACCTTATACGGAGACAGAGGACACCACAGGAGGAGCATGTTGGGTGGTTGGGCTGTGTGGGCAAATCAAGAGTTCTGTGTTGGATCTCAATCTCTCCCATCCACCAATCTATCCAGCATTTACTTAGTGGTGATGCTGGGCAGAGAAGACAATAAGAAGAGTCCAGTGGAGGATACAAGAGAAGAGAGACAAGATGTAAGCACTAGGTGTTACTGGAGCTTAGACTATGCCCAACAATCTAAAGAAGGAGACTGTTACTGAGAAAGGAAGTTTCAGAACAGGCAACATCTAAGGTTAGGTCAGCAGAATTCATTCATAGTGAACCTGTGCTATTTCCTAATGACATCCCCTTTACAATCATATGCAAAATCATCAAAACCAAGATCTATCATTAGCAGGAAGCACATAGGTCAATGGTTTTTAGGGATCAAATTTTTGGAAAACTAGGAGCAGCACCTCACCTGAGCAGCAATTCAACCTTGCTCTCAGGGCCTCCAAGATCACATCTGCAACTTACTTTCCTACTTGTAGGTGCCCAGCTGAACATGAATATACAAAGCTGACTGGGACAGTCAAAATACTCCCTTAGCTTTCTCTCAACCACACTCAGTCTGATGAAGCTAGCTCTATGAGATAATGATTTCAGGGAATTTGCATCCCATTCGCTTTCAATGTACTCAGCTCTGGCCACAATGGTCTTCCTTCACCATGCTCCCTCCTGCCACAGTCATTGCAAATGGTGTTCCTTAACAGCAACAATGTTCCCAAACCTCTTAACAGAGTCCGTGCATATCAACCTCGTCTAAATATCAATTCCTCAAACATGCCCTAGATTCCCTGACAAGGCCATATCCCATTATTATACACTCTTAATGCCCCCTTTACCATTCCCTGTAGCATTTACCTCAGTGCCAATTTTGTGATTGATTGGCTTATGCATTCTTTACTACATTAAAAACTCCAGGAAGGCAGGATCCATGTTGGTTTTGGTTCATCATTATTCTCCAGCAGGGAGCATGATGCCAAGCATTAAGTTAATGAGTGAGAACAAAGAAGGAATATAAGAGTTTTTCCTCTCTCTTTTTATCCAATCATAAATATGATCTGATCTTTGTAAACCATTAACCCAATCTTGTCTTTCTTCATGTGAATATAGTTATCCAAAGTCCTTCTTGGTTGCCCACAGAATTTGGTATTAGGGGAGCCCAATATTAGCTTCCTTTATCACTATGATATTTTACATAGCATTGAATTTTCTCATGTCAGCTAAGTTAGCTACTGTTTACTGGGGTCTTACCAGGAGTCAGTTTACATACATCACCACTCCATTACGAAGCCCATGGAAGGTAGGTATTCCTACACCTGTTTAATAGATACAATCAAGGTTCATAGAAGCTGAGTGACTTGCCCAAGGTCATATAGTCAATGAGTGGTGATTCTGGGATTTGATTATAGGTCTTTCTGACTCAAAAACTTCTAACTTCTAGTTTCTCCAAGTGTAAATCTGGAGTAAAAACTATTTTGCTCCAGTGGGAAAGTAAGTGTGACTATGCATGAAAAGAAACACTCTTTTGAAGTCATAAAGCACTATAGGAACATTAGTCACTGAGTTTCTTAGCTAATTATCACCTATGTATCCTGTATTTTTTCTTTGCCTATGGATATGTGCCCTTCTGTTCATAAGAAAAAGCTAAAGATCACCAGTTATGGGACTGAAGAATTTAGGAAATCCTATAATTCTGGTTAAGATAACCTCTCAAGGAGGTAAGACTTCAATGTGATGATGACTTTGAAGCAGAAGTCTGATTATTTTATTACATGCTGCTTGGAAGAAAAGCTGTGTGAACCTGAGGGTAGAACTAAGAAAAGCATTCCCCAAAGTCAGAAGAAGTTGGCAGTAATTACATGGGATCAGTCATGGGGTACTGGCTTTGGCAGACATGATCTATCACCTACGTGAGAATCTGAGTTCAAGAGACTGAACAGTTATGAAGACAGTAAGAAGTGGCATTTTTTTTTTTGAAGACTTAACTGTGTGCTAGGATCTTTACCTGCATTATTTCTTTCAGTCCTCCTAATATACCAGTTAAAGCTCAGGAAAATCAAGTAGCTCACCCAACAATATGGCAGAGCCTACATGGCTTGCAAATAATGGAGGCAAAACTGAACTCGGGCCTGATACTGGTGACCAAACTCTTAGCCCTTAAAATAGGCAACAGCTAATATTCCTAGATCCAACTATCCCTTGTTGCTTGGACAAAGTCCAATTCCTGCATTTGCAAGGCTGAAGACTGGACAATGGATTCGGTGCATTCACGTATGTAAGCCTGTCCCTCAGTGACCTTCTAGTGCTTAGTCCCTTTCAAATGACAGTAACCAGATTGGTTAAATGACAAGGAAAGGTGGCATGGAGTAGTGGAACAACCACAGGACTGGGGGAGGCTCAGGAGACCTGGTTTCCAGTTTCAGCTCTGTCACTAAAGTGCTCCAAGACCAAGGAAGTTCACCCTACCTCACTGAATCTTTCATCAACAAAAAAGGGCGAGAGCAAAATCTCTATGATCTCTTTCAGCTCGGCTATTCTCTGAACTGCCCAGCAGTAGTAAGAGAAGTTGGAAGCCGACCTCACTTTTGGGGGAGGCTTCCAATTATCTTCCAGATGCCACAGTGAAAGGAATAGCTGTTCCATGAAACCTTAGACACAGTGAGACTTCTAAAAGCCATTACGTTACAGCATGATGTGGTCATCACTGCTCCCTTGCCCTCCAGGCTCTGCAGGGCTATTCCTGGAAGGGCCAGCAACTGAAATGGTACTTCTGGGAATCTAAGAGCGGCAGTGGTGGGTTGGGGGAGCACAACTACTTTTTTCAGGCTCAACAGGCAGGGAACAGAGTGTTGAGACAGTAAAGACTGTTGCCCTAATGGTGCCAAAATATATTTAAAAAATGATAACTAACAGGTCTACAGGCTTTGTAAGCCACACTGAACTATGACGTCTGATACCTCCTTTCAGCTCCGTAACAAACCTTTATGGTATAGAGGTAGGCAGTGGGTACTGTATAGCGATTAGAGGAAAGAAACAGATTGGGGTGCTCATGTGTGCATGCACAACCATTTTCAGAGGAGCTACAAAACTTCTAAAACTGCCCACCGTGTTATTTACAGCACTGGTAGAAGTAATAATTGGAACCATCTCTTGAGAGGAAGGGAGCCAATCTTGTGACATTGGGTCTCTTACCAGGGGCCCCCTCTCTAAGGAAGGATAGAAACCCAATTAGAAATTAAACCCAGTCCCCTCTCCTTTCCTACCCCAGATCCACTATGCTCCAGCCACGTCCAACAATTCATGGACACCTACAGTCTTCTGTGCCTCCATATCTTCACCTGGGCTGTTTCTTCTGCCTTGAAAATCATTTACCTGCTTTGCTTAAAAAACTACTACTCATATTTTTTAGATACCTCAAATGCCATCTCATAAGAATTCCTTATGAGGTGTCAAAGTATTCCTTGATAACACCTCAAATTGTGAATTCCTTCTCTGCTGCCCCATAGTACTTTGAGTATGTCTAGACTTACTGAAAAACAAGAACAACACTGAGATTATTGTTTTATTTACCTCCCCTCTCTGCTCAATAGACACGAGATGCCCAAGGGCATGGATCATGGTGAATATACTTTTCTTTCGTACTTAACCTAGCACCTGGCACATAGGAGACACTCAGTAGTGTGGCTGTTTGGATGGATGCATGATTGGAAGGATCACTAACTAACAAGAAGACTTCTAGGTCATCCTCCATCAGGCAGAAATTTGATTTTAAAGGATAAAATAAGATAGTACAATACTCAGAGGATATGAACTTGTCTCAGGTACTGAAAACACCCTGTTTTATCACCTGGACAGGAGTGAAAAGGGTAGTAAGAGAAAGTGGGATAAGACTAAAGGCTCAGGGTGATGGGCAAAGGCAAAGCCCAGTCGAAAACACCCATAGGGAAGGTCTCCCCCAAGACATGGGAGATAGTATTGTATAAGACCCCACAGAGCCTAGAAAATGCTGGGATTACCTGTGGCCAAAGATGTCTACAGACTTTCCAAAATATATTACTAAAAAAAGCACTAACATCTCATGATACCAAGATGGAACAGCAGTTCAGCAAAACTCTATGTGAAAAGTCTCACATTCTAAGAAATGAACGGACAAATCCTTGCAAACATGTCTAGTTCTATTGGGAGAACTCAGACCACTGGGTATTAAAGTCCTTTGGCTTTAGCCCTTCTTTGTTTGGGAGACGCAGGACGTACAGATCCCCCTACTTCTCCACCATGTTGGCCAAGTCCCTGATCACTGGGTATTAATAGCTTTAAAAGGATTTTATAATACCCACAACTATGGATGATAAGAGATCCCTGCATTCAGGCTCCCAACACTGGCCACGATGCATATTACTAATATAAACCCCTTATGTATGTTTCTACAAAGGGATTTCCTCTTCTCTCCCTCAGGATGGCGTAAGCATTAATGTGAACAATCATTCATGCTTGTATACTCTTACTTATTCCATCCATGAGAAGGAGGATAGCTTAGCTCATCCAGGAGACTTGGGGGGGTGGGGAACAACCTCCCCGGGGCCATGTTAAAAAGGAAGTACAGTCACTGCCTTGAAATGGAGTCAGCACAGGCCTGGCATGTGTCGCTCTTCTTGAACCACCTGTACCCAGGCCAGTGAGGGAGGGGCAGAGAGAGAGAGACACAGAATCCAAAGCAGGCTCCAGGCTCCATGCTTCCAGCTGTCAGCACAGAGCCTGACGCAGGGCTCGAACCCATGAACTGTGAAATCATGACCTGAGCTGAAGTCACACGCTCAACTGACTGAGCAACCCAGGTGCCCCATCAATTGTTTAGACTTTAGGACAGAACAGTAGTGAATCCTGGCCCAGCTATGTCCTCAACACATACTTGTGATTAGCCAGGATTCTTTACCTACAACGTGAAGCCTACATGACAAAAATACCTACAATGTAGCTTTAGTTAACTGCGGGTTTATTTTACTCTTTGGAAAAGTGATATTCATAATCTTCTTAAAATAAGATTTTGTTTGTTTTTGTTTTGTTTGCTCTGAAGGAGTTAGAAATGTTTCTCATCATGGAAAAGTCTCAGAGAGATTTTGTTACAGGAATGAGGTTGAACTGCCGCTATCATTCTGGTTCGGGTGTGTCTTTCCAAGAGTCCCTTCCTAAGTGTTAAATCGATTCGTGAAGAAAGGACTGTGAACACTGAAATTACGAAAAGAAATCACTGTCGCCTAGTGATATCAAATAATTCAAAACAATTTTATGGGGAGTACATTACGTATTTCGGACAACTGAGGCCAAAAAAGGAATTGTTTATCAAATCCTCCATTCAAACATACATTCACTCACTCAACAAGTACTTCATCAGTATCTACCACGTGCCAGAGAGTAGCCAGTGTCCTGTGTGTCTCCCAGAGGGAGAGAAATGAAGTTTAAAAATACAGCACTCCTCCCCTTAAGGAAGTGTTTTCCTTCACATATGCTGTATCTTCAATTTTGCCTCTCACTTAACAGTTAGTAACTCCTTGTACTTGAGCTTTACGTCTCTTTTTTGCCTGGGTTTCCTGACCCCAAATAATGAATGATCTGGAAGCTAACACTGAACCCTCTTACATAACAAAGCTCTCTCTGCAATGCAAATCATCACTCTATCATTAAGCCATGTTGCGCACATGAGTTTCCACAAAGTGGCCTGCCCCAGCAACACAGCTAAGCACTCTACCCAGGAAGTAAAAAGGCAACTGGGAAGTGCTGAAAGAGATCCTGGAAAATGGATGACAGCAGATGGGATGCTGTGTGTCTTCCTAAGCGTCTTTGCTCCTCACCGATCTCTTCCTTGATAGATATTTAGGATCAGATGGGTGATCTAGGGAGCGATTCTCATGGAACTGAAGGTCAACATTTACTGGAACAGACTTTTGTTGGACTATGGGTAGATGATGCCTCCAAAACACTGGATTTGGGTGTTTCCCATCAATTCTCAACGTTCATTTCATTACTATAGTTTCAATTATAAAGAAAAAGCCTATGGGGCGCCTGGGTGGCTCAGTCGGTTAAGCGTCCAACTTCAGCACAGGTCATGATCTCACAGTTCATGAGTTTGAGCCCCACGTCAGGCTCTGTGCTGACAGCTCGGAGCCTGGAGCCTGCTTCGGATTCTGTGTCTCCCTCTCTCTCTCTGCCCCTCCCCTGCTCATGCTCTGTCTCTCTCTGTCTCAAAAATAAATAAAAAACATTTTAAAAAATTTTTAAAAAAAGAAAGAAATGTCTACTGTAGTCTTTTGATTCACAAAAGGATTTTTCCCCCATACTTTGTATCATGTTCCCAAATCAAATCTTCCAAATATTTCCTTGAAAGAAGGCATTAGGTAGTAATATTTTAGCTTTGGAAATTTGCATGTAAGTTACTTACAACATTGTAAATTTCTTCCCCTGTCCTTCAGATGCACCGTATAAATACTGCATTTGATCCTTAACTTACACTTCATCAATAATTCATTTCAAAAATATCCCTCCGTAAGACCATCAGCTGCTGAGGTGTTCGGTTTTCGGGGAAAGCACTTATTTACTGCATGAGCCCAGGAAGGCTGGTAAAGACTTGGCTAAAAGCTCCGCATGGAGCGAATTATGGTAATTGAATTAATGCTCAAATCCACAAAGCTCTACTCAAATCTGCTGAAAGGTTTTGCACTTTATTGCCCACATCTTGACGGGCAATGAGTCCACTGGAATTGTTTAACACTTCATAAGGAGGCTTCCCAGATTAATTTCTCATTGTTACAAGAATTACTGAAGAATGTCTGGAGGTATCTTCCAGAGCAATCTTTCAAAGTCAAAACTGAGAGTTAACAACCTCTTTACTATCTTCCACTTTTGGTTCACCGAAACTACAAGTTCAAGTCACCAGAAATGAAAATCAAAGGAAACATCACATAATTAATTTTGATGAATGGGTAAGTTTTAATTCACGTATGGCAATATTCTGATTAATGATACGTCTCCTTAGGACATCCATTAAAAATCCATTAACTTAACAGGCTAAATCCAATAAAGTTACTCTGGAAATTTTCTGCTAGATTAACATTATGGATTATTAACGAATATTTCCTGTAGGTATTGCTCTATTAGCAAACTGAATATACCAATTAAACACGGGTTTTGTGTCAGGGTTGGGGGAACACCAAAACATTAAAAAACAAAAAAACATAGTTGAAGTTAGACCCAAGTTGCCAAAGATACTACAAAAATCAGTAAAAATCATTATAGCTTTTATTTTTTAATTTTTTTCAACGTTTTTTATTTATTTTTGGGACAGAGAGAGGCAGAGCATGAACGGGGGAGGGTCAGAGAGAGAGGGAGACACAGAATCGGAAACAGGCTCCAGGCTCCGAGCCATCAGCCCAGAGCCTGACGCGGGGCTCGAACTCACGGACCGCGAGATCGTGACCTGGCTGAAGTCGGACGCTTAACCGACTGCGCCACCCAGGCGCCCCATATAGCTTTTATTTTTGAGAGAGAGAGAGAGAGAGAGAGAGAGAGAGAGAGAGACATAAAGAGAAGGAGACACAGAATCCAAAGCAGGTTCTAGGCTCTGAGCTGTCAGCACAGAGCCCAACGAGGGCCTCCAACTCATGAACTGTGAGATCATGATCTGAGCTGAAGTTGGATGCTTAACTGACTGAGCCACCCAGGCGCCTATCATTATAGCTTTTAAAAGCAAGAAGTGCCAACCTACCAGGACCAGCCATCTCAATTTATCTACTTACTAATCAAATAGTAAAATTTATCCACTTACTAATCAGATAGTAAAATTTATCCACTTATTAATCAAATAGTAACTGAGCTACTAAACTGTGCCATGCCCTGTGCCAGCACTGAGGACACAAAGGTAAATTAGTGAAAATCCTGACATTAAGGAGCTCACAGTCTAGCATGGAATCAAGACACACACAGGTAACCAACGTGTATTATAATAAGATATGGCCAATATACCATGGGAACACTCAGAAGGAACAACCAAATTTGAGGGATAGTGGGGAGCATGAGTAAAAGAAGTTGAAATTTGTGTTCCAATATGATATCACCTCCTTCTAGGGCCTCCCATTGGAAGGTCTTTGATCCTGACTTATCATTTATTGCTTCTACATGTGGTTAAATGAGATTATTTATCAAATTCTCGCCTGCAAACAGGGAAACACTATTTTTGTCACTGACTGTGAGAATTACATGCCACAAGGTATGAGAAAGCACATAGACATGTGCTTGAAATACAGAAGGGGAAGCAGGGTTGGTACTGATCTGCTGCTTACTATTCATAGGCACCCACTGAATATTAATGGGAAGTCAAGATAGCAAAACGGCTGGAGCAGAATTTGGAATCATTCAAACGTGGGTCTGAATTCCGCTTCTACTGCTTGCAACTTATACAGCCATCATTTAAACACTGTTCCCTTTTCTGACCCTCAGTTGCTTCAGCTGAAGAAAATACAATAAAACAGCTCTGTTACACAGTTGTAAAAATTTAACAGGATAAGGGTTGTAATACAACAGTATCATGTCTGGGAAGCAGGAAGCTATTAGTGTTAATTGCTACCATTTACTCTGTCTTCACAGGTAAGACTGTAGAGATATGGAAACATTACTAGACTTATCTAAGTTGAAACCATCAGTGACAGAACTAGAACTGCCCTAGCTCCCAGTTCAGTGTTTTAGACCCATCTTGCCTGTACCCCTCAATTAGACGACAAAACACCCTCCCCTAGCACTCAGTCCTAAAGGTTCTTCAAGGCAGCAAGCTCATGGGGTGCCTCTAGAACAAAAGATTGGGAACTCAGGACCTGATGGCCCTGCTTTAACTCTAATGACCAGTACACTAATACCCTGGTGCTATGGGCTGAATTTGTGTCCCCAAGTTCCCATGGTGAAGCCCTAATCCCTAAGGTGTCTATACCTGGTGATATGGTGGGTGGGACGTAATGAAGGTAAAATGAGGTCAAAGGGTGGGACCCTGACCCAACAGGATTTGTGTCCTTAGAAAAAGAAACACCAGTGAGCATTCTCTTGTGCACACTCTTTCTCTGCATATGTAGAAAGAAGAGGTCATGTGAACAAATGTGAGAGGCAGCTGCCAACAAGCCAAGAAAAGAGGCCTCAGCATTAAACTTACCTTGTTGGCACTTTGACTTTGGACTTCCCAGTCTCCAGAAGGGTAGAAGTTCCTTTCCATTGCTATAAGTCGCTCAGCCTACGGTGTTGTTATAGTAGCTTTAGTGGTCTAGGACCCGCGACAGCTCTTTGCCGCCATTTTCTCTTAACTCTTGCCACCTGTCTCGGTTCTAACAGCCTTGCCTGTGTCTCACACATTCCATCAGCATCCATTTATCAGTAACGCCTGTGCCAAGACACTTAAGGGTAAGGCACAGTGGTCCCTGCCCTCTAGAAGCTTTCAGCTGAGCATCAGCTTCTGTGAGGCTGCCCATTCTCCTTGGGAAAAGGAAGCACTGTCTAAAACCCCCAACTGCTTGGCAGGAGCCCCAACATGCCACCCTCTAGCCAGCTCACTCAGCCCCCACCATAAAAGACCGACCCTGGTCCCCGTCACTGTCCAAGCTGCTGCCTCCAAATGGCCCGACCACCCAGAATTTTAAAGCCAACCATCGTATTAGTCATATTAATACTTAAAATACTAACTCTTTTTTACACCCTATTAAATTATACTCCACTGAGACCCCATCACACCCTACTCCCGTCCAGGTAGGCACACTTGTTCTAGTCTACTTAATGTTGCCTTTGGGTGCTCAATATTGGGACTGCTGCCCAATCCTTCTGAAGGCCACCATATACCCACACCAGTTGCCTCCATCTCATGTATCCCATAGGCAGTCTGCTTTGGTAGGAATGTGTGGAATTAGAGACCCTAGTTCTAATACTGACTTGACAACTGAAGAGCGGACAAGGAATTGAATCTCAGTCTCCCCACCCATAAAATGGGAACAGCTAGCTACACTACTAGGTCTGTGAGGGCCAAATGAGATAATGTATATAAGTCACCTACCAAAGGACTCAGAATGTAGCTGATGAAGAAGAAAGCTGCTTTGCTGTATTCCTCTCATCCCTGGTCCTGACCTCTTCCCCTTCTCCACCAGCTCAGATCCAGAGATGGTTTCAACTGAGCCACAGCAATTCCAGAATGGCTCTTTGTGCATACTACTATGACTGTTCTTTTTCCCCAGACTTAGCAATTTGTAGTTGAACAGACCACAGACAACCAAGGTATGTTGCCTACCACATGGTAGTGCAGGGGCTACCTGAGTCTCTCGTGTTTCTATCCTTGAACTTTAAATTTTTTTTTTTTTACATTTATTTTTTGATAGAGAATGAGCATGAGCAGGGGAGGGGCAGAAACAGAGGGGGACACAGAATTCAAAGCAGGCTCCAGGCTCTGAGCTGTCAGCACAGAGCCCGACGCAGGGCTCGAACCCACGAACCGTGAGATCATGACCTGACCTAAGCATTAACCTCATGCTTAACCGACTGAGACACCCAGGCGCCCCTATCCTTGAACTTTAATAGATGGGTCATGAGGACTCCACACCAGAGAAAGGTGAAAGTGGAAAAACCTATTGTGTGACTCAGTTATTAAGGGCAGTCAGAATGTGTAGCTGACACCAGTTTTTTGCCAATATTCAATAACACAACTCTCAAGTTTTAGCTGGTCATGCACATGGACACATGGCTGCCTGGCCAATGACCACACTTCCCAACCACACCTAAAGCCTACCTGGGTCTTATGAACAAGGGCTGGTCAGTGGGATGCGATCAGAAATGACATGGCTCACATGGATGGATTTCTCAGTCCTTTTCATTTGTCCCACTCACCGGCTGGGAACTGATGAGAACTGGAGTAACTACCTTGGACCCAAAGTTGGAGGTAATGTTGTGACAATGGCCGAGCTGGCCTGACAGTTACTTACCTCTATTCTATTACAAAGGGAATGACCTTCCATCTTGTTTAACCCACTGTACTTTTTTCCCTTGTGTTGTTACAACATCTTAGCCTAAACATTCAACTAGAACTGTTAAGTAGTAACGAAAGGAAATAAACAGCTCTCTCTGAGATGACCGTGCAAATTTTAAACTTTCAAATGTGAGCTACTGTGATTTGTACTTAGCATCTAAATTCTTCCCCCAAGTAAACCCCTACTAGTCACTCATGGTTTTAATGCCTTCTCATTGCCACATAAAACTGGAAGTCTGGGATTCTATGGCCTTATGGACCAATGGCTCATGTCCTAGTTTGTCTTGTTCCTGTTTCTTCTAATTTTGATGTCTTCAACTATTTTTTTCTGTTCATGGCCTTGTGTGGTTCCTTGAACCTAATTCATAAAACATCTTCCTAGTACTCATGGGAAACAATCTATATGTACTTCCTCGATTATGCTATTCCCAGCAACTCCCTGCAAATGTCTTCCTCAATCTAGCCCGATGTCTACAATTCTGTATTTCAGGACTGACTTCCACAGCCTATATCTCTACTCAGGTCCTATGAGTCCCAACACAAAGGCCCACTAGTCGTGGTCGACCCACAGTAATGGATTCATCCCTCTTAGGAAAACAGGGCTGAGTTTCTGCATTTCAATTCATACAAAAACAAATAAAAAACCAATATCCTCATACACACACGCATACACATAATCACTTTCCAGATGTTTTCATTTTGTTTTGATTTTACCTATTTTGCTGTAATTATCCGCAACAAAATCTTCCAAGCCAATCAGCTTCCAGAAACTGTCATCCCAGCCTTTCTCTGCCGAGTATGTCCATTTGCACACCAGGGAGCAGAGAGACCTAAGAAAATGGGACAGAGGCAGAACCAATAGTATGAGTGAGGCTTCCTTTATATTTTGCCAAATACCTCCCCAGATATCTGACGCAATGTTAACGAAGTAGAATAAGTCAAACTAAGTAATTACACACCCCTGTTCAGATTCAAAGTCTCCATTTGTACCTGGCCATGGGTTGGTGGCTGTGGGGCTCAGTGATGGGTAAATGGGTGTTCTACTCTGCTTTGTGCATGTTCAAAACTCTCTATAATAAAAAAGTAAAAAAATTCAAAAAGTGACCGGCATACATATGGTTGCTTCAGTCTAAAGCAATATTTAATAGAAGGAAGACCTGAATGCTGGAAGGTACTTTCCTCTCCAGCTTCATTTCTCATACATTCAGCCTTAGTATTGTACATTTCAGCAATAACAAATCATTTGCAATTCTCTGAAGGGGGGGTGAGGGGTGAAAAACATATTTGTGCACATTTCTAGGTCTTTGCCCTATTCCTACTTGTTTGGAAACTCTTCCCAGCTTCTTCATCCTGACAACTGAGTCCCCAGTTCTGGGTAGAGGTGCTCCTCTGAACTCCTGGAACGTGAAACATACCTTCTATTATCACCCTTAAAGTGCTGTGTAATTAACTGCTTCCTATGTACCTTCCCAACACTGCTATTGCCTTCCAACCCATGCTTCATGGTGTGCCCACAGCAAACCTTACAAAATTAAATCTGATTATATGAATCCCTGATTAAAACTCTTCAACTGCTCCTCAGTGCCTTCAGGAAAAATCCAATCCCTTAGCTGGGCTTAAACCACCTTTAGTAATAGGACTGTGCCAACCTCCAGATTCCTGTCTTGCCATTCCGACCCCTGCTTTCTTCATTGTCCAGAATGGTATTATTTGAAGTCTCTCTTAGCAGGCCTGATTCCTCACTTCCCTGGGCACTGAAACCTTTATTCATTCTGCCTAGGATGTTCTTCATTGTTACATATTTACCAGTTAGCGTTCATGACTCATCCCTTTTCATGAACCCCAGTGAAGGGCAAACTTGAGTCCAAAGCCTCTTCTCTAAGCTTCAACCTGGACATACCTGTAACATTTACCATGGTAACTGTCTCTGCCCATTCACTTCCCTGTCTCCCCCACTAAGCCTTCAGAGCCAAACCAGCCTTGCCCAGCTCTACCTCCAGTACGTAGTCCACACTCAGCCAAAATGCATACTGAATGAATGTCCACACCAACAATCGAATATGGTCTATCCGCCTCAGCAAAGGTAAGTGATAAACTTGGGGAGCTCACACAGTTTTAAGGCTAAAACTATCTCTTAGAGTCAATAGTCTATGTGCATCTCATTCAGTCATTCACACTGATTCACTCATGCACTCACCCACTCAAGAAGTAGTTAGTACTCAGTTACTATGCTCCTGGCACTATGTGATGCCCTGGGGAACCGGTGGTAGGCAAAAGAGTTGGTCCCCTGCCTGCATAAAAGTTGACAGCCAAACTGGGGGACACAGAAATTAATAAATCACACCTTAAATCACATACTAACAGTAATTTCTAAAGGAGGGAGAGAAAAAAACGAAAACCTTTAGCAAGGGAATCTGATATAACCTGGTGGGAGAAAAGGGGAGAAAGTATCAAGCAAGAAGGGCTCCATACAGGAAGCGACCTTTTGTGAGACCCAAAAGTCTTTTGAAAGCGAATACATGTTATTTATCATTCAGGATTTTTCTAGACATGGTGGAGAGGGCAGAACACCTCGAGCTAAGGAAGCTAAGTGGGACAGATATACTGAAGGAGTGCTAGCGTCCACAGAAATGTAACACACACATGCTAAATCCTCCACCTTATAAAAGACAATTCTCAAAATCTGAGGTATCAAGAAGATAGTCACCTGCGTAGCACATTCCGAATAACATACAACAGGCTAAATCAAATCCTCTTGGCACAAAGCCTGGAATTCCAACTTTTTGGAAGCTCTGATGGCTCAATGCTATGGAACCGAAGACGGTGTGGACAGATGATGTCTAATGATCTGGCCACACAGAATAGCACTTCACTCTCCAAATGCCCCAGCCATCTGCAGAATTTTATACCTCTGCTCTCAATGTTCCTTCTGTCTTAATTGCTTATTGTTCCTTCCACTCATTCTTGACTATTGGCCAACTCCAAGTCCTCCTTATAGTCCAGTTCCAATGGCACCCCCCACCACTAGCTCCAAGCTAAACTCATTGCTCCCTCTTCTGGGGCAGCATTCTAACTTGGTAACATTGCCTTCTAGCTCTTAACAGCGGTGGCAGGTTGGAGTCACGGTCCAAAGTGTCCGAGCCTCTATATATGTTCATCTCTTGCCATGTGATTTGTAACTGCCCGCCCCCTCCTATCTCCACCCTATCCACAGGGCCTCCTTTCCTAAGTGCAGACTTCAGATTCTGTCACATGGCTGGATTTGGCCAAAAGAATAAGTCAGGAGGACAGCATTCTGGTTTCAAGCCTAAGCTTCAAGAGGCATCATGTGTTTCTGCTTGCTCTCCTGTGTCTCTCGCACAGCCTAGAGAAAATCACATGGGGCTAGCACAGTGGTGCAAGGAGGAGAAGAGATGTGTACAGCAGGGCAATGACCACCAGACTCGGCCTACATCACACATCCCAGGCTGTCAAGACCTGACGCAGTGAGTTCAGTTAACACTAGAAGAACCACCCAGCAGAGCACAGTCTGAACGAGCAACACCATGAGCCAAATAAATGGATTACGGTGCTCAACTACTGAGCACTCGCTGTGGTTTGTAACAGAGCAACAGTTAAACAACTCAACACTTTACAGCACAATTATGTTATCCCAAGCAGGTTTTCCCCCCAGTAAGGGCAAGGAGAGGGATGTCTGGGTCCTCACAGCACGTTAGAATAAATGGCCAGAGAGCCTGCTTTGAGGAAAAATGACTAAGCCCAGGAGGCAGAGAGGTTCACAGCTGCAGATGCCTTGGGCAACTCCACCCACCCTCCTCAGGATTATTCAAACACTATTAGGGTCCATTTCATTTGGATCTCTTTAAATCAACTCCTAGGTAATATGAATGTGTAAAAGCAGGGGGTGGGATACCTGGGTAGCTCAGATGGTTAAGCATGTGACTCTAGATCTCAGCTCAGGTCATGATCTCACAGTTTTCCTGAGTTTGAGCCCTGCATTGGGCTACAGTTGGAGCCTGCTTGAGATTTCTCTCTCTTTCTCTCCCTCTCTCTCTCTCTCTCTCCCTCTCTCTTTGTCCCTCCCCTCCCACCCCTCCCCCCTCTCTTTCTCTGAATAAGTAAACTTAAAAAAAATTTTTTTAAGACATTAAAAACAAATAAACGAACAAACAAAAGCAGAACTGGAAAAATGTAGAGTGGATCTGAGGCCTTCAGCTCTCCAGAACTCTCCAGGAGAGACAGAAAGTGAGTAAAGGCAAGGTACCAGTAGCAGAACAAAAGGTTTCCCTCCCCTTGAGGCCTTTTTTAAGACACCAGGGTTTTGCCATTCCCTGAGGTATTCCTGAGCAACTTGCAACTCCCAGAATAGCTGTTCCCCATCAGGCAAGCTGACCTACCAGCCTACTGGGGGGTGGAAGGTGTAATCTATAGGATCAGAACCGCAGACAGGGGAGAAAGGCTGGGGCTACACTAGCAGGCTGGGTTGTTTCAAAGATGAGTAGCCAGGGAGGAGTGTTGTCGCCGGGGAGAGAGGGTCACTGGCTGTTTGTTCTCTGCCAGCCAGAATACCAGGGCAGAAAGTGCTGGAGCTTCCTCGCTTTTAGATTTGTTACTGACGAGACTATAAAATCCTATAGCCAGGTCAAAAGAACAACAACCAGTGAGCAGGCAGCACAAAAACCATACTAACTTAGGGGACCAGGTGATATGAGAGTAGGTCTCAGAGAACATGTATAGGAGGGCAGGTGTCTCTGAAGAGATCACAGTACAACGCCTGGAACTCAACATCAATAATGGAAGTAGCCAGAGGGCAGAAGGCGGCGAGAAAGCCTTTCTGAACAAGACACACGGATTTTAAATTTAAAATTTTTTAAATTTCTGCAGAAGGACTAAAGGGAAAATCGCTGGCACCGTTGAGAAGCCTATTAATGACCGGGAAGACCAAATGAACAACATCTCCAACTACCCAGAGCAAAGGCACAAAAAGAGAAATAATGAGGGAAGAAAGAAGAGAGCAGATCCACGGCAGTATAACATGAGCATTAGTGTAATTCCACACGGGATTTTTTTTTTCCAAGGAGAAAAGGAAAACTTTAAAAAGAGAGAGAGAGAGAGAGAGAGAGATGAAAGAGATGCTATAATTAAATGAATACACTACCAGATCTTTTTTTATTGTTATTATACTGAGCTGAAGCAAGATTTAAGATTTAAGCCCGCAGATTAAAACGCTCATTAAGTCCAGGAAGTGAATCCAGGAAATACTTGAGTTTCAAGCATAAACAGAAAATTACACCAGCTTCCAGACAGAAAGAGTAAATTACTTACAAAGGCAAGAGATTCAGACCGGCTAAGGAATTCTCATCTACACCTCTGGAATGTAGAAGACAGTGGAACAGTGTACAGACTATGAGGAAAAATGATCCAAAAATCCTATGCCCAGACAAAATATTATTCAGCTGTCAGGGGAGAAGAAAAACATTTTCAACATGCAAGGATTAAAAAAGAAAACTTCCCATATACGTGCTGTGAAGGCAATACTTGAGCGTGAACTTAAGCAAAAAAACAAGTGACTCAACATTAGGGAAACCAGTGGTGGTGAGCGCTGAGATGTTCATTCTCTCTCTCCATATGCATGTGTGTGCACTTACACACATAGGCACGTGTACATGTGTGCACACACGTACATAGGTACATACACACACGTTTAAGTCTACAAAGATGACGATAAACCATGAAACAGGAATTTGTAATACTAAGCTTTCCTGAAACACCTTCCTGGGATATTAGAAGGAAAAAAATCTATTAATGGCCCGGAGGTGAAAATACTGTTAGCAAAATCTCAAAGTCAGAAATTGAAGAAGACGTACACAGGAAAAATAGGCATATGTGTATATCTGTGTGTTTGGGCCGGACATAAGTTTAATAATGTGCAGGATGAAAAGGTAATTTCTAACAGAATCAAAAAGCGTAGCAGAAGTCTCAAAATAAAAAGGAATTAAAAAGGAATAAAGAGGAAGTTAAGAAGTCTGTGAAACCAAACTAAATCAAAAAGGAAAGCAAAAGAGGGTAATGTAATGTAAATAGAAAATAAAAATACCATAGAAAAAATAAAATTGCTTATTTCGGTTAATTACAACAAATGTGAATGGGCTGAATTCCACAATTGGTTGAAAGACAATACTATCCACATTGGGGTTAAAGTTGAGGACTATCTGGTTTACAACACCTATTTTTTAATATGATAAAGGGTTTTTTTATAAAGAATGTTACCATTCATTAAATTTTATGAAATGAACAACATAATGTGACCATCTATAAAACAAGAGGTCCTAGATTTAAAAAAAAAAAAAAAAGAAAAACAAAAGGCACTTGATGGGGCTTCTGGGTGGCTCAGTCGGTTAAGCATCCTTCGCTTCAGGTCACGATCTCACAGTTTGTGGGTTCCAGCCCTGCAAAGGGCTCTCAGTGCAGAGCCTACTTCGAATACTCTGTCTCCCTCTCTCTCTGTCCTTTTCCCACTTGCACTCTCTTTCTCCCTCAAAAGTAAATAAACATTTTAAAAAAAAGTGAAACAAAGAATGTCTCAAAATTAATAACCTTAAGCAGCCAACTTAAACATTAGGAAAAACAAAGATAGATTAAATTGAAAAAAAATCAAAAGGAATAGTAAAGAAAAAAGAATATGAAAGATATAAAATAACAAGACAAAACTCAGACAGTCAAGAGATCCAAAATGTGGCTCTAGGAAAAGACAATACAAAAATCAAAACAAAACAAAGAACAAAACAAAACAAAAAAACCCTCTGGTCAAAGTAAGGAAGGAAAAAGAAGAGTAGGAGAAAAATAACAAATATCATGAATGAAAATGACGGACATCCTTATAGATAAAGCAGACCTTAAAAGAAAAAAAGAGATTAAGTAAGTAACATTATGCTAGCAAATTTGAAAATTTAGACGGAATGGAAAATTTACTAGAAAAACAGAACTTACCAAAGCTGACTCAAGAAAACATATGAAACCTTAATAAACTATTTAAAAAATGAGCCAATAGCTAAAAATCATCTCTCAAATAAAACTTCAGCCCAAATGGCTATACTAGAAAGTTTTCCCAAATGTTCAAGGAACAAAGTACTCCAAATTATTTCGGAGTCTAGAAGAAGAAGAAATGCTCCCCAAGTTATTTATGAAGGTAGGATAACTATATTACAAAGCCAAACAAAGACAGCATGAGAAACAAAAATTAGATGCCACTCTCACATTATGAATGGGAGCATAAAATTTCTAAGCAAGGCATGACCAAAATAAAAATGAGAAAAAAAAATACATCATGCATAATACTCCAAAACATTTTAATCAGAGATCTATGAATATATTTTGCCACAGTTTTTTTTTCTTTAAAGGAGAGAAATGACCAACTCATATTGAAGAACGAAAAATACGTAACGAAGTTAAAGGCCACATCTAGATAGAAACTCTTACTGAAGTAACAACAATAGAAACTTCTGCTTCTAACCATGATGGAGTAGCAGAGACTAGATTTTACCTCCCCGTCCCCTGCCCTGCTCCCATCTTAAGAAACTAGAAAAGGGGGGAGAAAAAAAAACGTGACACAACTGCTCTCAGAGCCTGAACAACAGGCAGCACAGAACTATCCCGGAGAGAAGGAAACAAATGAGGTGAGCCCTAAGATTGCTCTGGCTTTCTGCCAGGAAGCCCATGCCCGACCACAAAGCAGAAAGAAGGATGCCAAGGAAAACAAGTGAAGTTCATGAAACCGAGAAGACTGAGATCAGAATTCAAGGAATTTGAGGTGGCTGGAAGCTGTGCTGGCACAGATTTCCAAAGAGGAGGTAGCTATGCAGGAAGAGGGTCCTGAAAATCTGCACAAGAGTCCCATGAAAGCTTTATGGAGATGCAGATATGCACACAGATGCTCCAGGAGATCTGGTGAGAAGTGACTGGAAATCTGTGAGCTGAACAGTTCTCAGGGCTCACAGTGAGAACGGGAATCATCTGAGCACACCATCCTCACTGACTCCTTGGGGCATTCAGTGGAAAACCCCAAAGAATGCCTAGAAGCATAACTGAGCCTTCCTGTGTAAAGGTTACAATAAGCCTGCACTAACAAAGTTTAGAAAGATTTCAAAAAATAAAACTAAGCCAAAAGTACATTAACAGCCTACCGGAAAAAGCAGGAAAAAAAAGAGAGAGAGAGAGAGAGTAAAACCCAGACACTGGATAACAGAAAATAACTGACAATATCAGCTTCCAATAAAAAATATTTGAAGAAATAATTGTCAAATGTTTTCTTCAATTTGATAAAAGCTATCACCCACAGAGCCACACTCACTGGAAGAAACCAAAGAAAGATAAAGACAAAGAAAACCACATCAAGACATATTATATAATCAAATTATTTTTTAAAAATGATGATCTTAAAAGTGGTCAGAGGAAAGACAGGTAATAGACAGTCCTAAAAAGGCAGATTTTTTTCCAGAAATAATGCAACCCAGAAGAAAGTGGAATGACATCTTTAGAATACTGAAAAATTTTAAAAAGAAATAAAAAATCAAACTAGAATTTTATATTCAGAAAAAAAGATTTTCAGGGGTGACTGGGTGGCTAAGCCAGTTAAGCGTCTGACTCTCAATCTTGGCTCAGGTCATGATCTCAGGGTTCACGGGTTTGAGCCCCATCAGTGCAGAGCCTGCCTGATATTATCTCTCCCCGCTCTCTCTCACTGCCCCCATCACCCCATCAAGCATGCGCTTTCAAAATACATACATAAACTTAAAAAAAAAGATCTTTACACAAGGAGTAATGAAATATAGGCTTTTTCAAACAAACAAAAACAGAACTCATTTCCAAGAAACCTGCACTGCAAGAAATGTTAAAGGCAATTCTTTAGGGAGGAGGAGGATGGCATTAAATGGAAATGTTAATTGATAAATGATTGTTAATTGAAAGCAATGAAAAGTATCAGAATCAGTAAATATGTGGGTAGATACAAAGGGCAGCTTTTCATTTTTAAATTTCTTTAAAAGATAATTGGCTTTTTCTCCATCTTTAGAATATAAATTAGGAAAAAAATTCAAAGTACTGTGGGGCTTATAACACATGTACAAAAAATGACAATAATAGAACAAATGATAGGGAGATATGAAAGATACTACATACAGCAGGGTATAAAAATATTTTAAGGCAAACTATGATAAGTTAAAGATGCATCTTATAAATCCTAGAGGAACCAGTAAAAAAGGAGATAAAATTAATACACCAATTTGGGAGATAAAAGGGAATACTAAAAATACTTCAGTAATCCAGAAGAAGGTAGGAAGAGGGGAAAATTATAAAGAACACACGGAGCAAATAAAAGACAAATGGCAAGATGGTAGATTGAAACCTCACCTAAAAACTCCCTTGGAAAGGCAAAAAATTTCAGGCTGGAAACAAATAAAAAATAAAAAATAAAAATCCAACTCTGGTGT
Organism: Panthera pardus; assembly: GCF_024362965.1. Lineage (NCBI taxonomy): Eukaryota > Metazoa > Chordata > Mammalia > Carnivora > Felidae > Panthera > Panthera pardus. Next base: position 58,503,786 of record NW_026526666.1, read on the forward strand.
CTGTAAGAAACTTACTTTAAATATAAAGATGCAGAATAGGTTCAAGAGTGGAAGGAGAGAAAAGATATGCCATGCACACACTAATAATCAACAAGTTCAAGGGGTTACATGAGTATTCCACAGTAAACCTCAGAAGAAGAAATATTACCAGAAATAAGTCCATTATGTAATGTTAAAAGTGTCAATTCACCAAGATGACTTATGGGTTAAAAAAGAAATTGTAATTGAATGGCAACCTGAACTTAGCTGGAGTTATATTTCTTTTCTCTTTGTGGTAGCTCAGAACTTCATGTACACGAAATCAAGGATTCACGACAGAGTAATTGGATGTGATCACCTGAGGTCGCCTTTGTTTTTTACACAGATTTGAGACTCAGCAGTCTCAGGAGCCCATGTTGACTAAAAGGTCTGACAGGCTGGAGGGGTCCAGAACTCTGGGCTTATTGTATTTTATACTATTTTTTTTAATGTTTTATTCATTTTTGAGAGAGTGGGGGAGGGGCAGAGAGTGAGAGAGACAGAATCTGAAGCAGACTCCAGGCTCTGAGCTGTCAGCACAGAGCCCAACACGGGACTCGAGCTCATGAATCATGCGATTACGACCTGAGCAAAAGTCAAATTGCTTAACCAACTGAGCCACCCAGGCGCCCTTATTTTATACTATTTTAGATAAAAGCATGTATGAGTGGGGAAGGTCAGAAGGTACTAAAGCATCTACCGCTTTATGATAAAAGAATGTTATTTTGTTTCATTTCCTGATGCTCTCTGTCTAGCCTTTCTGGAATTTCAGTACCTCAAGTCTGGCCATGACCTCCCACAGCAGGGACCATATGTACCTTATTCATCATGCCATTCCCCAGCACGAGGCACAGTGCCTCCCTGGCAAATTTTGAGAGTTCAATCTGTGTTTATTGAGGTAATGTATGAGAACCCTAGGATGTCAGTTACAAGAGGAAGCTTTCAGGTCCCTAATCACTTTTTAATTGTTTCTATTATATGGCCCAGATCTTCAGCAACTGCTCTCAGTGCAGACTCTAGAAGAGAAAAAGCTAGATTTCTGATCCCTGGAGCGACCAAAAGCAGCAGCAAAACACTGGTTTCTTACACAAACTATGCACCTTATGGAAATGCATTTCGCCTACCTCACATACCTCCCTCCCATTGCCTACTTCCCCCAAAACATGCCAAATCTCTAACACATCTTCTTTTCTTCCTTGAAAAAAGCAAAAACAAAAAGACCCTTCCAGTTAAAGATACCAGACTGACTACACACGTTGACCTCTGCTCCCTTTAAAAATTCTAATACAATGGCAGTATAAGAATGTTTCAAAAAGGCAAAAGCCCACAATGACAAAGATAACACACGCAAGGACACTAACAGAAATCTGAAAGGCAGAAAACACAGAGCCAAGAGTAAGGCTCTTGGGAGACTCAGAAAGATAAAACCTAAGTAGCAGGGTGAAAAACCCAGAATCACAATGACCTCCCTGCAGAGACCCAAAAAAGTTCAGGAAGTAGTGGCACCAGGTGCTTCTGAAAGTGGGAATTTTTTTTAAAAGTGGGGCTAAAAACAGCAAGGTGGCTGCAAGCTGCATAGGAAGTAATCAGAACCCCATGCACCGTCATTATGAGCAACCGGGGACTCCCTCTCCTGCACCATGAAAGGTGATGGAGGTTCACTTGAGACTGAGTAGGGTACAAGGCCCAGGTACAAGGGATCGTCTTGACAAGAACAGGGAGATAAAGTAAGGAGATGCCTCTCTCTCTGCGAGTAAGCCCTCAACATCCATTCCCCAACTCAAGTCCCGGAGCTCTGGCTGCCAGGTTTACACCCTGAAGATTCGTTTATGGGGAAGCTGAGCAGACAAAAGCAAAGACCTAAGGCTAGTTGGGAGGGCATTCTCAGAAACAATAAGCCACTCTAGGCCTACGAGGATTAAAATGGCAGAATATAAGTAAGACCCATTTTTGATGGTGAATAGTGGTAACTGATACCATCATCATCATCATCGTAGTAAAACACACTAATACAGAAACTATTTACTGTGGGCCCACTGTGTATCTACCAGAACTTTTCCAGGCAGGGAGGAACCCCCCACCTCTGAGGGACACAAAAGGAAAGAAAGTGTCACTTCTCCTGAGACCACGAAGGAGCCTTTGCAAGCACAAGAACTTTTGACTTTCCTGCTTTTACCCAGAGCAAGGCACACATCAAAAGCACACGCCTGCTGGGTTCCAGAGGCCTGATCATTATCATGCATTTCTCAACAAGACTTTATAAAAATGAAGCCAGCACTGCTGCATTATTTATATGCAGTTCACTGTATTGACATGGCCAGGCCCCCACTTTCAAGGGAAGCCTTTTGTTCTCTGCTTGGGTAAGGCAGAACCTGGAGAGTGTCAATCGAACAAGCTAGCGAGTAACAGAATAATTAGAGCCCGAGAGTGGGGATAAATTACCAAGCTATTCCTGGCTGCAGCCTTCAGTATATCACAGGCCTGTGATGGCTCTGTTTTTCTAAGCCATACAACAGACTGAATCGCCAGCACTGAAGACTGAGCTCAGGGGGAGATATGACTGGGGCTAGATTGCTAGTTCTATCAACAAAGACACCAAGAGGGCCTTATTTCTGAAGAAATACCACTGCACCGATTGGAGCTGCTTCTGTGAAAGACCTGTCAGATTTCAGGCTTGTTACCATTGGCTCTGTACTTCATCAAGACTTGCTGACAGGTCCATGACAGACCGAAATAATATATGCAATGATGCAACACAGGGCAATATTAAATTGCCTTTTCAGTGAGACTTGCCGATAACATGGTTTAAACATGGCTGTGACAATTTGGGGAGCATGAAAGAACTGAATAAATAATCAAGCTCAGGGAGTTTTCCCATGCTCCCAAGAAAAAAGAGATCTAAGAGTCAGAAAACAAAAGACCCTAAAGTCCCTGCCAAAACATTCCAAGATCTTGGGGAAGCCCTTGGACTCATGGGTTTGGATTTAACTCCTCAAGAATGAGGATGATAATGAATAGAGGCAAAATGAGAGGTGGGGGAGGTAAAGGGGGAAGAGAAGGAAACTAGAGGCAGGTCATGAGTCTGTGCTTCAGGCCAAGCACTGTGCCTGGGACTTTTGATAAGGGTGCTATCAGTATTCCCATTCAACAAAGGAGGACACTGAGGCTCTGAAAGGTTGGGTAGCTCATCTGAGGTCATATCATTAGGAAGGAGCAAGGCAGAAGTCCAAATCCTAGCCTGATCAATCAAAAGTCTACACTTGTTAAATATTCACACCCATTCAAGAAAAGATATTTACAATCAATTAGGGCATGAAAATAGTGTAATAAATTTGAGATATTTGATTTCTCTATGTTTTACCTTGTCTGTTATCGCTTTTCTTTAATAAAGGAAAAACATAATAATAAAAACAGATGAAGAAATACGGAGATCTAGGGGGCAAATAAGTAGCTGCCTTAGGTTGCCTGCGAAGACGTTCTGGTAAAACTTAACATGTTCAAGAGGCGCATTCCATAAGCCAGGACACAGGGACAATAATGAGATGCTCCCTGAAGGTGCAAAAATGAACACTGCTTTCAAGAGTTCAAGCCGTGAAGTCCACCCACAATGAGTAAGAGTAGAAACTGCAAAGTTATCATGAAAAGACACAGTGGGTTGCAGGACTCTGAGTTCAAAGAGCCGATAGAAAGCATTCAGATGGCTAAGGAAAGAATATGTCAATCAGATGGATGGTTAGCCTACATGGAGCAGAAGAGGCAGAAGCCAGCAAGTGTCAGTGGGGAGAGGGAATAGACATGAGGTTTTCAAAACTTTCAAGACACACTGTCCCTAAGAAAAGGAAGGAAAGAGAAAGAACTGGAAAATGAAATGGGAAAGGAAAAGAAGCAAAGAGAAAAACAGCCTAAAACTAGATTCTAGAGGGATAAATAGGCAGAGCACAGAGGATTTTTAGCAATGAAACTGTAAGATACTATAATGGTGGATACATGTCACACATTTGTCCAAACTCATAGAGTAACCAATGCCAAGAGTGAAAAGTAACGTACACCATGGACTCTGGGTGATTATGATGTGTCAACGTAGGTTCAACTGTAATAACTGCACCACTCCTGTGGGGGATATTGATAATGGGGGAGGCAATGCATGTGTGAGGGAAAGGGGTATATGGGAAATCTCTGTAACTTCCACTCAATTTTGCTGTGAACCTAAAACTTCTCTAAAAAAATGAAGTCTATTCACCTCACATCAGTCACAGTGGCTAAAATTAACAACTCAGGAAACAACAGATGTTGGCGAGGATGCGGAGAAAGAGGATCTCTTTTGCACTGCTGGTGGGAATGCAAACTGGTGCAGCCACTCTGGAAAACAGTATGGAGGTTCCTTAAAAAGTTAAAAATAGAACTACCCTACGACCCAGCAATAACACTACTAGGGATGCAGGGGTACTGTTTTCAAGAGGCATGTGCACTCCAATGTTTATAGCAGTATTACTGACAATATCCAAAGTATGGAAAGAGCCCAAATGTCCATCGATGGATGAATGGATAAAGAAGATGTGGTGTGTGTATACACACACACACACACACACACACACACACACACACACACAATGGAGTATTACTCGGCAATCAAAAAGAATGAAATCTTGCCATTTGCAACAACATGCGTGAAACTAGAGCGTATTATGCTAAGCAAAATTAGTCAGAGAAAGACAAATATCATATGACTTCACTCATGTGGAATTTAAGATACAAAAGAGATGAACATAAGAGAAGGGAAGCAAAAATAAAATAAAAACAGGGAGGGGGACAAACCATAAGAGACTCTTAAATACAGAGAACAAACTGAGGGTTACTGGAGGGGTTGTGGGTGGGAGGATGGGCTAAATGGGTAAGGGGCATTAAGGAAGACACTTGTTGGGATGAGCAGTGAGTGTTATACATAGGGGATGAATCACTGGAATCTACTCTTGAAACCATGATTGCCCTATATGCTAACTAACTTGGATGTAAATAAATAAATAAATAAATAAATAGGAAAAAAAAAATGAAGTCTATTGAAAACAACAACCAATCAACCAACCAATCTCACTTCTCAATGTGCTTCAAGGATCAAGATTCAGAAACTGGCAGAAACAGTGTCTGCACTTCAAGAAGATACAGTCAGGCTTGCAATTAATGTCAAGAATATGGCAATTCTGTGACTTAATTAGCCATCTAAGACACTCATAGTAAATATCATCACTCTGGACTCAAGGGATTCATGGTCTCTCAGGAGGAGAAGAGCACCTATGATCACCCATTAACATGGGTTAACAGTTCACTTCAGAGCTCATGCCCTTAACTACTATACACACTACTTCTAGCTAGGCACATACCCATTGTATGACAGGGGAATTTCACAGGTGAGATACAAAGTGTTTAAGAGGAACACCAGGGGTGCCGGGGGTGGGGTTCAGTCGGTTAAGCATCTGACTCTCAATTCCGGCTCAGGACATGATCTCACAGTTCGTGATATTGAGCCCCCACATTGGGCGTCGCACCATCAAGGCGAGATTCTCTCTCTCTCTCTCTCTCCTCCTCCTCTACTCTCTCTCACTCTGTCAAAATAAATAAATAAACTTAAACAACAACAACAACAACAAAGAGGAACACCAGAGGAAGAGAGTGACTCTATTTGGGAATACTAGGAAGCTTCCCTTAGGAGGAGAAGTTTGAATTGTGAGTCCTGAAATATGAGTAGGAGTTACCAGGTGGACAAAGGTTGCAGAGAAGACATTTCAGGCAGTGTATGTACAGGCATTCAGTTCAAGCATGAGCCTGTCTCCAGATGGGAGATGGACTAGCTGACCTCCCAAGGATTCTTCCAGTCTTCTGATTTGACTGCTGATATAAGAAATTACTGCGCATGAACGAACTACGTGTTCGGGGTTCGACATGGTGATACCGTCATTCATTACTGAGCAAGAGGTCCTCCCAGTACTTCATTTTCTCCATCTGTTAAGGAGATTCACAGTACCAGACAAATGGTACTAGATAAATAGTAACTTGCCTCATAAATTCAATAAACTGAGTTAATCTACATAAAGCATGTAGCACAGTCCCTGGTACCTGGCACAGGCCCAACAAAAGGTAGTAATTTTTCTTTTTTTTTTTTCATCAACAAGAGCATCAGCATCATTCCACAGTTACCACTGAGGAAGAAAATATCAATGAAAGAGAAACATTCAAATGAAAACTTGCTTTGACCCAGTGCTAAGAATACTACAGACAAATATGGGTTTTCAGCTCTATCTTGACGAGCATTGTCTGACCTAAATGAACTTAATGACATAAGCCACCAGTGCAGCCTGTATCAACTCAACATAAAACTGAGTTGAAAACCAAATTCTTGGTGCACGTCTTAAATGTGAATACCAAAACAGGGCCCAAACTGGGTCCCCCTCTGCAAAGTTAGGAGCAAAGCCACTCAGAACACTTCACCCATTCGTGGAGTGATTCATTATCCCCCAAACATATTTCTGCCAGCACTGAGCGTGGCACCACAGACAGGGAGAGGGAAGAACAAGATCTCCCCCCCTGGAATAATGCAGAGGATAGAAGGGAAAGGCAGACACACAAGGGGAAATGAAGAAAAAACAAAAATAAAAACAATATACAATGGTCTAGGGGAGCACAGAAGGCTAGAGAAACTAACTCTGGAAGTTCTAGAAACTTCGATGAAACACCAGAAAGAAATGAAAACCTAAGATGTGCATGCTAGGGAACCCAGGGTAAGGAGTATGTGGGAATCCCTGGTTTGCCTATTCTCTGGCTAAAACAAACCTGCAGCTTCCTGGATGGTGATGTATCACCTCCCCCGCCACACACACACTTCTGTGCCTGGTCATGCAGTTCCTTCTGCCTGAAACACCTTCACCTTACTTATCCTGGTAAATCTTCATCATCTTCAGATGGCAGTTCCTTTGGGAATTCGTCCCAAGCGTATGGACAACTGTGCTTCCAGTACTCCCTATTGTAGCATCTACTGCATTTTAATCTCTGGGTCAACAGTCCTTCTCTCTCCCACCCTGGACCGTAAACCACGAGGATGGTACATTCTACATTCTCAGCTTCCTAGTAAGGCTGCCACAGATACTTCATAAATGTTTGTAGACTCGACACCCATCTCTGATGTCTTCTTCGACCTACTGCTACATACAAATATACAATTTCATCCTCGCAGAGGATGTCTGCTTTGAGTTTTGAAGTGGAGTTCTACCAGGGCAACTCAGTCCGTGATGTGGAGATTTGCAACGAGCTCATGTTAAAAACAAAGCAACCAACAAACAAAAGGGACCAGAGGCCCCTGCTCAAGTGTAAACCAGTATCCTTGCTGAACTAAAGGAAGTTACCCGTTTGCTATCCTTCTTAATAACCAGCATGAAGGAGCTTGCGGGGTTTCTTAATTGAGAAACCATACAAAAAGGTACAAGTGTACTTACAGTGTACCATGATCTTTTTTTATCTCCTGTAGAATTAGCATGTGTTTTTCTAATTGAGAAAGGCTTATTTATAAACCAGATCTGAAAAAAAAAAAAAAAAGGCCTAAATTTGCTCTATTTCCCTTGTGCATCATTTCTGTTTCTTTTGAACCTTGCACAGCAGTTTATGACAAATAAATCATGTCTTATAAATTAAGCAACTGGCGAAACGGAGATGGGAACGGTTGATGGCAGGCTTAAAAAGATACCATCATATATCACTCGGGGTCACAGTATTTCAGTCACCCACCAATCTGGCGGGTTTGACTGTTTTTAATGGTGGGAGACATATTTCCAAAGACACCTGAAATCAATGATCACTTACTAATCATACCTAGCCTGAGGGTTTTTTTTCTTTTAAGTAGAAGACCAATAAATTAAGAGAGTAGTATTCCAATAGTTAGGAAATGGAGAGAAAAAGAAGACTGTCAGATGGAAAGGAGAATTATACCAGGAGAAGAGAAGGATATGGAATGATGGAATAACCATCTTTAGGAAGGGAAATATTTTCAGTTGAAAGCAGCTGTTTTTCATTTCTAGGAAAGCAAAGAGCATAAATTTCAGAAAGGGAGGGTTCGTATTAACTGAGGGAAAGCTGCCTAACTTACAGGGCCAAAAGACATGATGAGTTGGTATGAGAAGATGGTCTTCTTTAAAGGGATCTTTGAGGGACTCCTGGATGAGTCAGTTGGTTAAGCGTCCAACTTTAGCTCAGGTCATGATCTCACGATCTGTGGGTTTGAGCACTGGCTCTCTACTGCATGAAGCCGGCTTCAGATCCTCTGGTCCCCTCTCTCTCTGCGTCTCTCTCTCTCTCTCTCTCAAAAAGAAATAAACATTTAAAAAACTATAAAAAAATAAATAAAGGGATCTTTCAGAGAGGAAAGCCTCCACCAGTTTAAGGTGACTGGGGAACTGTCTGCACCGAAGAGAAGGGACTGCATCACGTAGATGATTTCTAGTGTTTTTACCGTTATTATTGTTATGATTCTGGTTTGAAGATTCTGTGATTCATTTCATTGACTGTAAAGCCCGCCTCTTTGATTCCAACAAAAGAACAATACTGAAGAACACCATTTCTGAGAATTTCAAATTCATGAAGACAGTCGTGCCGAATTTATGGCCTTATTTAAATAAGAGCACACAAGTTTCCTTTTAAATTTCAATTTAATAAACTATATTGAGTGGCTATGAAGTGCAAATTCTGTGCAAGGTGTCAGAGCATGGAGATAAAACATGAGTCCTGGTCCTCAGTCCGCTGGAGAGAAAACGAGCCCATCAATTACCATGATGTAAGTAACCAAGGAGTAAAAAGAATAAAAGACAGTGTGTAGCAGGCTGTCAAGTGCTGGAAAAAATTTGAGGAAGAAGATGATTATGAGGTGGGTATTAAAAATTCATAAGATGGTAAATGCTATAAACCTTATAAACAAAGACACAGAAGTACGAATATTTGAATCATGCCTGGGAACAGGCAATGTCCTTGTTTAATCTGAACAAAGGTAGGTGTTGGGAGATTAAAAATAAAAAACTTGAAAGTTGACTTGAGTCACGTAGGTGACCCACTCTGTAAGCCTCCAAATGTGAAGCAAGGGATATTTATTATCCCAGAATTAAAATAAGTTCATTTCCTAATTACCTCCCCCCCTCCTCAGCTAGACTCAATTGGGCCAAATTTATTGCAATATTATTTTTTAACAGAAATCCTAATATTGAAAAGTTACAATTTAGGCAATTAACTGAGAACTGCCAAACACATGTAAAACCTTTGGCTTCTCATCCACTGTAACGGATCCATAAGGGACCAATATGGATTTGATTGCCTAGTGGAAGACAGCTAATGGGACGGGCTTGGAACTTTTAGAAAGGGTTTAAAGACGTTATCACAATAGAGACCCGACTCTGGAAAAGCTTTCCAAAAGCCAGAAGCAGAGAAACACCAACGTCAGCCATTTTTAAAAAAATCTATGAAATGCCTAAACCTTAGGGCTAGCTATTTCTACAGAAGTTGCAAAGCATTCTGGGTTGTCCAATGAAATAAATGAGTAAGTTCCCAACTGGTACTTATCTCTCACATAAACAGAATGTTTTAGGGTGCTGTGTAATATTATGGAAAAGGCAAAGGCTTTGGAAATGGGCAGGTCTAGATGTAAATCCCAGCTTTGCCACTTGGTATTTGATTAGGTCTGGGCAACTCTCCGAACTTCTCCATTTTCTCCCATCTAAGGTAAAGGTAAGGACACAGAACCTAAAACGTTGTTGTGAGGAAAAGATATACTGTAAAAAGAAAACCTGGTGTAGCAAGTGACCCACACAGGCCCTCAATAAATAATACCTATTATTAGCAGCACTCATATTTCTTCATCTTAACTTACCACAGTTAAACGCTCACACACACATACATGCACAGGTACTTCTGAAATCTGCATCAAATCTCCACATTAAATAGTGTCTTCTGAAATCCCAAGATCTGTCCCTCACCAGTAGGGAGACTATGTGGAATAGGTAAGTTTTACATCATTACACAAATCTCTTGTCAGCTTGTCAATGGGCTCAGATTCCCCCCAAAGAGTAGGTCAGTTCCCCAGAGTCCAATACCACTCAAGATTGAGAAAGGGTCTGAAATATTCACGTCTTCAGTGGAATTTATGTAAAAACTACAAACTGGAATGTTGTAAATTAAAAATCTACCCTGACACCAGTCCATTAAGAGCAATCACTGACATAGGTTTACGTGTACACGGGCATATTCTCCAGAGCGCGCCTCACATTTCTAACATCAGTGTTAACACGTATCAAAGCAGTCACCTACCAAAGCAGTCACCAGACCCATCACTTAGGAAGTACAATGCAGGGCATATATGTCCTCAGCCACTACATGTAATAGGTACATGAAATTTCTTTCCTGTTTATAGTTGTCTGCCTTTGGAATGTTTGCCAATAAAAAGTAGAAACAAATAACAAAGGACTGAATAACATAGAGGTCTCTCATGCTGACCTTAGTGAAAGTCAACCTGAATGCCTATTCACAGCCTGAAAGCCAGTCACAGAAGGAATTAAGATAGATATGGTATCCACTCTCCTGAACTCAGAATGAAGGAGAGGCCAGGGTTTAACATATAATTACATAAATATTTACAATGGTTTTAAGTGGGAAAAGTGCAGGGTACCATGGAATCATTTAAGAGGGGCGGAATTTACTCCAAGAGTCAGGGAAGGACTCTAAAGAGGAGACCTGAAGGATAAATCAGGGTTTTCCAATAAAGTGGGAAGAAGGGAGAGGGAGGGTCCCAACCAGGGGAAAGCCATGCTAATCAAAGAAACAAATGGTGTCATGTCAGCTCTGAGCCTAGCAACCTGTTGGGCACTTCTGACTTATCTGATTTTTGCCTCCCAATAGCCCTGATGAGAGGAAAATAAATTACACTAAGTAATTGATGCAAAGTTGCAAAGCCGAAATTATTCACTAATATCAGCAATGGTCATTCCCTTTCCAGATGCTCCCAGCAAATACCAGTTGCATTAATGTGTTATAACTCCCTATATGTGAGTATAAATTTTTTTAATGTTTATTTATTATTTTGAAAGAGACACAGAGAGAGAGAGAGAGAGAGAGAGAGGGAGAGAGAGCGAGCAGGGGCAGAGAGAGAGGGAAACACAGAATCTGAAACTGGCTCCAAGCTCTGAGCTGTCAGCACAGAGCCTGATGTAGGGCTCGAACCCACAGACCTCGAGATCATGAGCTGAAGTCGGACACTTAACTGACTGACCAACCCAGGTGCCCCCCTATATGTGAGTACATAGTGAGATGTTTATACATGGGTAGTCGTGTTGGTGGGATTAGAAACCAATGAAGCTCTAGGTCTCAAATACCTTTATTAGCTAAAAACAAACAACAACAACAACAACAACAAAAAACAAAACAACAACAACAAAAAAAAACACAGGGTTTGTGTGCCTCCAAGTTTTAATAAGGTACAGAAGACCTAAAGGTGAACTAGTAAACTGTCGCTGGATCGTACCACGGCTGAGAATGGCCAGTCGAGAAGGGTGCAAACCATGTGCTTAGCGACTACCTGACCTGCAGAGAGAGCTCCACCACAGAGTAGGTGGTGTTATCACTGTTATTATGGCACAGGTGGGTTTATCTCTGCCCCCACCTTTTCCGTTCTGGTTGAATTTCTGTATGGAACTGGCTCCCAACCACCAATCCACGGGAACATCCAATCTGGTGATCATGGCAGAAATCTTCACAGAGAACCCCAATCAGACCACAGAGCTCCTTAGGCAACAAAAGAACTCTGACTCCCATGCCTTCTGCCCCATCCCTCCAAAGGTCATGAGGAAGAAAAAAATCAGCTAAGGAGGAGGCATCCTGGTGAGACACTGGGCATGGAGGATGATGCCCTGGGTTCTGGATCCTTCTTCAAAGACAGAAACCAACACCTGAAGTTCCTCAAGTGGCCTCCTCAGCTCTGCGTAAGTAAGGGGTCAGAGAAATGAGGGCCTGTGGTGTGGTATTATGAGACAGACTGGACAGAACTTGTAAACAGCCACCTCCTGTCCAGTTTCTCCTGACCTTCCTCCAAGCACCGCAGCCTCAGGCCGTGGTAAACAAAGATCACCCCCAGAGGGCTAATTTTGGTCCCAGTTGTAACAGTAAAAGCCGAAGCTCTTCCCCTTCCCGGGCTGTGAGGAGACAAATGCAAGGCTCCCTTGCCCCCATCGTTCAACTTCTCCGTCAGCAGATAAAGGCAGACATCCGCGAGGAGCAAGCACCTGCCTGGACTGGGAAATCGTATCCTGGGTGAGGCTCCCCAGAGAAGGGAGGTGGGATAGAACAGATTTAGGAGCTCTTCATTCACTCACTCACTCTTCATTTATCCATTAACATATTCATTCCCTTGACAAGTGTTTATTTAGCACGTGCCACAGAACAGACCCAGGAGGAGATCCTGAGCCCACAGACATGAGTAGGACGAATAGGCTGCCACTCTTGGGGCACAGGCAGAAGACCCAGAAGTTAGGCAGTAAATCATACAAATAACTACAGATAATAGCAATTGTGATAAATGCGACGCAGGGCACTTGAGGGGGCCCCTGATCCAGAACAGGCGCTTGGCGAACGATTCTTGGGAAAGGCGTGTTTAAGCTGAAACTGTAAGGACTACAAAGGCTGTAGGAGGAGAACCTGACAAAGGGCATGGATTGGAAAGGACGTAGCCTGACTGAGGGATGGGACTGTCATGGGGTGACACCACAGTGAGGGTGTGCAGACAAGTGGGAGACCCGAGGCCAGAGGGGCTGCAGGGCCAGACATCAAGGTGTGGAGTCCTATCCGATGCTGAGACCAGGGGGGAGGCAACGATGGTTTTCGACCAAGGGACTGTGGTGATCAGCTCACATCCCGACTATGCCACTAGCTATTACATCACGTTGGGTAAGTCCCAGCCTCTCTGTTTCTAGCGGGTGAGCTTAGTTTCTGCCCATGGGCCTCCTCCTTCAGCCAACAGATCTTTCTTTACCGTGCATGTACTTTGTGCCAGCCGCTGTGTCACAGACTGGGATGTGACGGGAGGGGGCATCCAGAGGGCACGGGGCCTCCGCGGAGTGGGGGTGTTACCGTGCCACCTGGTGAGCTGCTGAGTGAAGTGACCTCAGCTACGTGCCAACGTCACTCAGGCTGCCGTGTGGAGGAGGACCAGGAAGAGGACAGGAGTGGAGGGAGTGAGATCTAAAAGGGGGCTTCTGTGCTCCCTCTCATCACTGGAAACAGCACATTACACTTTACTATTAGCCAGCTACTGGCTTCACACCACTGGGCAAGCAACTCAACTGTCCTCATCCATAAAATAACACCCCTGCCTCACTGGGCTGCTGTGAGGATTAAATACAAGTCTCCATTTGTAAAGGATGTAGAACAGCGCTTGGCTGAGCTCTGAATGCACCTTGGCTGTTCTCGCGGTTCATTTCCTGTTCATCTCTGCTACAGGAGTCCAGGCTCCTCATTTTTATCTGCCAGCACCTGTCCACTGCTTATCCTAGGTACTCTGTAAATCAGGAGTTGCAACTTGTTGACTGAAGGCCTAAATTTGCCCAGAGACATATTTTGTTGGCTGATGCAGAGACTTCAAAACATGTGCATGTGAATAAGACATTCACATGCACGCATGTACCCTCGCCAGTATCCCGGGTCCCTCCCACGACACCTTGTCTCATACTCTCCTACGTGTGTACTGCCTCTACAGGCCCTTAGGTCTGGGACCCCCATTAACACTGATCTCCTACAAATGTGACTCTTTATGTGTGTCACAAATATAAGTGGCACATAAACTAAAAAATGACCCTCCCTCCCTGCTCCTGCCCCCACCAGAGCAACGGATCACAGGGCCGATCTTCTCACTTTTCTTCAGACAGTCATTCGTCGTTTGTTTACTGACTGCCTGCTAGGTCCTGGGAACTGGAGATACAGACAGACAGAGTCTGCCTTAACTGAACCTATAACCCGGTGCCCGCAAATGCGGATGCTGCAGGCTCCTTGGGTGCAAAAGGCCCACTAAGAATTGATCATACTAGAGAGTCTAAACCTTCTGCACAGATGTCTTATTCTGCCCTTGTAACTCTGTGGGGGTAGCTTGGACAGGAGGTTACTCTGTTTTGCAGGCAAGTGAAGGGTCAAAGAAGCTAAGTGTAGAGCCCAAAGAGACACAGATAATACATGGTGGATCTCGAATTCCCGACTCCCGTCATTAATAAAGGCATGGCAAGCGGGGCAGGGTTAACCCCACCAGTGAGATAACCTATAAAGTTTTCTCCTTGCGACATGTGACGGGCCTGAGAAAGGGAAAGGTGAGAAATGATATTCAGGCACTGCCCAGCACATGGGTGACATAACCTCCACTGGCTGAGACGGTAGGGAAATCATGACAACAGAGCTGGCAAAGAATAAGAGACTTGGGCTCCCCACAGAGTTCTCGCTGGGCTCCATGTGTCAGTGACACATCTGGAAATAGACAAGAGAAATCAGGGAACAGAACACGGCCCCTGTTTTGCCAGATTTTCAGAAGTGCGTTTTTGGTTAAGGCGATGAGATTTTTGCCAGGTGGTGCCATGCCAGACAGCAGGTCTGCATGGCCCAGCGAGATCTGCTTCCAGAGGGACCCTCTCTGGTATTTCCCAAGAAGGCTTGGCACACTCAAGAAGATCATCACAGCTGCCTCCATGACAGCCTGTGAGTGCAGCAAGCCTACTCGTGGTGCTCCAGACACACACGGGACTGGAAAAGACATCATTATCCTAGAGAGACCCAGCAGCCTTACCAATCCCGAAGACGTCCTTTCTGGAGGTGAGTACTACTTGTGGCTTCTTGGCCAACATTTAATTTCAATCTGTGATGCTCAACCAGAGGGATTCTGCCTCCCAGGAAACAGCTGTCAATGTCTGGAGGTATTTTGGGCTTCCCTTGGGGAGGTGGGGGGTAGGGGCGCATGCTATTGGCATCTGGTGCCTAGATGCCAGGGATGGTGCTAAACACCCTACAGCGTATAACAGAAGAGCCCCAGAACAAAGAATTATTTGGTCCAAAATGTCAAGAGTGCAAAGCTTCAGAAACCCTGATTTCGATGTCTGAAATATTTACTGAGTTATGACTGGATGCTCTCAGCCTTGTGCTAAGCTCTGCAAATACAGAGGTGAACTGGAAAAGCCCTTTTTCTCAAGGAGTTCAGAATCTAGTGGGAGAGATAATCAGGTAAAGAAACAATGGTCACTCAGTGTGAAGGGACTGAAAGCAACCACCGCCTAATACTGGACTTAGAAGAGAGTTCTGGGTTCAAATGCTGGCTTTGCTCTTTCCTTACTAGCTGTGTGACCTTGGCCAGGGTGTTTAACCTTTCAGTTTCTTCTGAAGCTATGAATGGGAAATTATGATACTATTTCTGCTCCTACTACTACTCTTTCTGCTACTATTACAATTTCTACTGAAGATCTACTACTACTACAACCATTGCCATTACTGCCGCTGATGCTAGAAGGGCAGAGAGCCAGGAGGCACAAAGGACTTGGAAGGAGATATGGTACAGCTTCTAAAATGGGCCCTTAAAGGGAGAAGGTATGTTTCTCTGTCATCCATGGAAAGAGGCTGAGGCTGAAGGCCACCCCGGATCATGTAGACAAGGGCATCATATTATGGATGGTTCAACACAGAAGCCACCTGTGTTCCTAGAGGATGTCATAGAAAGTATCGCTGTCTGCACTGCCATGTGAGAAAGAAGGAAGCTATCTCACTTAAGGCACCAATGATACTATAACCTAATAACACAAAAGTAAAGAAGGTGATTGAGTGGACCAGCTAAGGAAAGGGCATTACTAGCAGTGGAAATAGCACATGCAAAAATACAAAGACTTGAAAGAGAATCAAGTTGAGAGAGAATAAAGGGATCACTCTTTGGATCCCACCTACTAGGAGAGTGATGGAATAGGAGATGGGAGCATCCGATAGAAGCTGGATTACGATGGACCTCTCATATGCCGCACCAGGGAGTTAAGACCTAAATCCTACAGGCACGGGACGCTACTGAAGGGATTCCAATAGGTAAGTATTATCAGATCCACATTTAAAGATAAGGTGGATGGAGTATCAGTTGGGCGGGGGTAGGGGAGTGAGGAGTGAGGAGTGGTAAGGTGAGGTGGGGTAGAAGTTGGGGGAAAAGCAGGAAGGAAGGCTGATGATAAGTTTGCTCCTCAGTCTGAGGCTCAGGACAGCAGTGGAGGACAAACATTTACACTGTGAGGTCATCAGTAAAGAGTGGGTATTTAAATGATGGGGAGGTATGACATTTTGTTGTACTCTGATGGGACGAAGTTATCGGACAAACTGTATTCAGGTCACCTCCAATAATTAATTACTAAGTCTAGGGTCTCCTCTACATGTTTATTGTGAGCCAGGATACTTAAAAAAATTTTTTTTTAATTTTTTTTAATGTGTATTTATTTTTGACAGAGAGAGACAGAGCATGAGCGGGGGAGGAGCAGAGAGAGAGGGAGACACAGAATCCGAAGCAGGTTCCAGGCTCCGAGCTGTCAGCACAGAGCCCGACGCGGGGCTCAAACTCACAGGCCATGAGATCATGACCTGAGCTGAAGTCGGACACTCAACTGACTAAGCCACCCAGGCGCTCCCCCAAAAAAATTTTTTTTAAGTCCACACACTGGAGAATAGAGGCAGCCAGGCAAGTTTCTAGAAGTGTCTAGAAGACACAGGACCTTCTCAGAAACAATTCCCTTCTCACACCACTGCCTGTTCCTGAAGGAACCCTGATCTGGCCCAACCTTAAGTTTACACGCAGGGCCTATGAACATGTGAGACACCTGCAAAAGCCATTCACCTCTTCAATTAAGATGTAAAATGTATCACTGCCCTAGGACTTTGCACCAAAAATACATGAAACAAATCCCCTTTTGACGCCAACATTTAGGGTGGTTTGCACAAAAAAATGTAGCCCTGAGAACAGGAGATTGGGTTTTCAAGGCCCCTGGCACAATACTTTGTTTTAAATAGACATGGGCGTGGACACTGCTATGAAAGATCTGCCCAGGGCTCCAGTCATCACAGGGCAGAAAAAGCCAAGTAATTATTTTCTCCCCAATTATAGCTAATTCTCTGCAAGTTCATTCTTGGCTTTTCTAAAATGGGCCCAGAAAATTAGCTCTTCATGTGCAAGGCTGAAGATACTGAACCCAGTAGCTTCTGGCCTGGGGTTATTCCTTACTATTTCTTAAGGAGTAGGGGACAGGAAGTCAGGGTTTTGACTTGAGCACCCCTTAGTCAAGTGGAGAGAAAAAAATCTCCCCTCAGCTCTGAAACAAGATCATGCAGCTATAAAATTTATTGGACACAACTCAGGCAAGGGTGTTGGGTGAAAAGAATCAAAGAAAAGAACTATGGGCTGGGTTCAGAGGGTGTAACGAAATGTGCACCTGTTGTCACTCACTTATTACCCCAGATCTCCCAGGCAGTTTACATTTAAACCAGACAGGCCTGTGGCCCCGCCTGGCTGATGCTGGCCTTTTTTTTTTTACCTATAAGCACTCACTAATAAACGTGTGCAAAGGTGTGTGTGCACACATGTGTACATGGGTGCCAGAAACAGACTGGGAAGTGGGGGGCTGGAAGAGGATGAGACTTACCATTGTGGGGTACAGGCGGGGGCAAGTGAGCAAATTTCACCAGCAAATTACTTCAGCCTAGAAAAGGCAACTTCCGGATTCCCTGATATTTGCCAACTGAGGGTGGTATTTTCAAGTCTGTTTTGATCAAATCCCCAGAATTAATCATTTTCATAAAAAGAAAGCAAGAGTACCAAATGACTTGAGTTGACTGGAAAGATGGAAACTTCCCCAAGGAAAAAAGTTAAAGGAGAAACCATTGAAGCACTAAGGGATATTCCACCCCTCCTGTGAAAATCCCCATTTTCACACATGGTTTAAAACTCTACGTGTATAGGGGCACCTGGGTGGCTCAGTCGGTTAAATGTCCAACTTCGGCTCAGGTCATGATCTCACGGTTTATGAATTCGAGCCCCGCATTGGGCTCTGTGCGGTCAGCTCAGAGCCTGGAGCCTGCTTCAGATTCTGTGTCTCCTTCTTTCTCTGCCCCTCCCCCACTTGTGCTCTGTCTCTGTCTCTCAAAAATAAATAAAAGTAAAAAAAAATTTTTTTTAACTCTACATGTTTATTTAAGTAGGTACGGTTATCTTTTTTCTAAGTTTGTTTCTTTATTTTGAGAGAGAAACATAGAGAGTGCCACTTGCGCAAGCAGGGGAAGGGCAGAGCGGGAGAGAGAATCCTAAGCAGGCTCCTTGCTGCCAGCATAGAGCCCTATGCAGGGCTCAAACTTACAAACCATGAGATCATGACCTGAGCCGAAACCAAGAGTGTGTCGCTCAACCAACGAAGCCACTAGGCGCCCCTGATCTTTTAACCTCTAAGTTTCTAAACCAGTTTAAAAATAAATTAATTTTAAAAAGCCGTTACTGAAATTCACATCATCAGAGCCACGAGGGGCTTTACTTTTCTCTAGGTCTATTCCAGGTCACCTGTGTAGCACGTCACTTCTCTTTAGTCCCTTGCCTTCGGTGCGGCCATACATCAGGTGTGCTGTTTTCAGTTTTCATGACAGTGAAGCGCCGTCTGCTGCATGACGTCACTCACACAGTGACATGCTGCTCAGCATGCCTGTGGGGCACTCCTAGACCAGGGCAGCTCTCCAGGCCCCTCCAGAGGAAGGTGCACAGGCGGCATGTGCTGATTTCTCCCTTTCCTGCAGGGCTAAGGGCCACGGCTGTCCCTGAATTCCAGAGCACGGAACACACCTAAGTGACAGGGATCCTGACCCCCCCCCCTCCTTTTATACTGAAGGAGCCTCTAATTCCGCTGGGTGGTCCACCGAGGACTCACCAGTATAAAAGATGCCACCACAGACTCCAGAGTAGGTGGGCCTTGGCTGGGATCCCAGCCACGTGACCTTGGGGCAAGGTGCCTAACTCTCTGAGTGATTGTTCCCTCATCTGGAAAATAGAGCAGTGCCTTTAGACGTTTAAGTGAGATAATCCAGGTAAAGCATGCAGCACCAGGCCCTGTATGTCGCCATCAATCAGTACAAGCTCACAGCCTTTGGAAAGTGCTTTGTAAGCTCAAATGAGCTGTGCAGGTATCCGTTAACACATCTTTCAAGCACCTTTCTGATCTGTGTGTGCTCACAGGCAATGCTATCCACCCTGACGGTTAATTATAATCTGCACTGAGGTATTGTCCTACTGGGAAGTAGAACAGGATGGTGGTAGACCACTTGGTTTTCTGATGGCAGACTGATAGGAGTCGGAATTCTAGCTCTATCTCTGATTGGCTGGATGACCTTGGGTGAGTCATTTAGTCAGCAGGAGACTCAGTTTCTCCGTGAAGGATGAGGGTTAAAGTAAAGATTCTCAAACCCTCAATAAAAGTCATTCTGTGTATATTCCTTATCGTCATTCATAAAGCCCCATGCAATTATTAAGGCTAGAAAATGTTACATCATGATCCCTGCAGAATCACCTGTAGGATACACAGAATCATAAAATAACGGAGGCAGAAATGACCAACAGTCAGATAGCACCTGCCATACGAGCCACTACCTGCCCGTCCACATACTTGCCAGACAGTAATAGCTAATTGCTCTTTCTCGCTTAGCTGAGACTGGCTTCCCAGTCTGTTCCAGACAGACGTCCCCCCACACTGTTCCAGACAGCAATTTCCAGTCGAGAGCAACCAGCATGAGAGCTAATCTATCTGCTGTTTCCAATCCAGTCCCACTATCCAATATGAGAGAAGGGAAAGCAGAAGACCACTGAGGTTTAAACGACCTGCCACAAGGTCTGACTTCTACGGCAGTCCTGGCCCAGAAAGTACATCACCTAACTCCTCATGTGGTGCCTTCCACCTCTGTCTCTCCGGATTGCCGATCCATCTTCAGGGAGATGATGCAAGGCACTCTGACACTCTCCTGGTCATCCTCCTCAGAGCTGCAGAGGGACCAGTGCGTGTAGCAAACTACTTATAATCTAATTCCAGCAAACCCCCTTCTGTGGCAGGTGAAGGAGGAGAAAGGGGGCGGGAATTAATTATCTCTTTCAAATGTTTTGACTGACGAGGTGGATAATGTACAAACATTCCTATTCCTGGCTGTGTTTGGTTCTCAGGAGCATGAACATTAGAGATTCTTCCAGTCCAGAGAACCTGAACAGAAACTTTTGCTAAGAGCCAAGTGAGTCACTGCAACCGAGGAGGGGATTGTGGGGCGACTGACCCTCACACAGGCCATCCCCAGTCTCACTCGTCCGTGAGTAAAGCAGGAGCTATGCGGTCCATGCCACCAGATCAGCGGCAGCCTGAGGCCATCTGTTTCTGTCGGGCACGCAGCATCCCAGCATGCGCTGGTTCCAACTGGATTTCTGTGGGGAGGGAAGCGGAGAGGGCCCCAGCTGCTGTCACCAGACAAGGAGGCGCCTTCTCCTCACCTCTGTGCTGGGCGCCCTCCATGGACCTGAGTTCCCAGCTGTCTTGTGGCTAGAGACTCTCCTTGCCTGACTCAGAATACTATAAGTGCCGTACCTCTCAAGGCAGAATTAAAAACAGGTTTTTCGTTGTTGCTGTTTATTCATATCTGTGATAGAGAGAGGAGGGGAGGGTAAAAAAAAAAAATAGATTTATCCCTATTTTGCAGGTGGTACCATCTGTTCAAGATTTTTACTTCCCTCAATTCCACAACATGCCTGGCATCCTAAAAGGGCTTTGAAACAAAATAATAATCGTGACAATAATAGCCAAGCTTGTATAAGCACTGCCTGACTGGGCTTCCAGAACTGCAGGCAACTGTACTCCTTCTCCCAACGTTAGTCTCCTCCACAGCAGCTTGGATTGCCATGATAATCCCCATGCGTTCGTTCAACAAATACTTAGTGGGACCAACTATTTTCTAGACATAGTTCTAGGCCCTGGTGAGAAGAGGGCAGGCCCCTGCCTTGATGGAACTCAGATTATATTTGGAGGAGGCAGACAAAAAAGTGAACGATAGACTTCCAGAGAAAAGTAAGTGCCATGGGGACATAAACCTGTACTGGAGGGGAGGCCCAGTTGAGACAGGGGACAGAGAAGGCCTCTCTGCAGAAGTAACTTGTGAAGTGAGACCGCTGGCTGAGAATTAGAAACATACTACCATGTTCTGATATTAAAGCATATTGTGCTATTTTTTTAGTCCTGAATTACTGCTATTTTTGCTGCTGTAATACTGTTATTTCAGACATCAGTCAGCAATTTCTCACATCCTTCTGGACTCTTCCCAACCCACTCCTCTCTCTTTCCCTCCTCTGCCTCCTCACCCATCCTGGATATGCTACTGACAAGCCCTCCAGGCCCCTGTTTGCCACTCGGCTGGGGTGACTCCTCTGCCTGGCCCACTTCCTGCTGGGGGAGAGGAGGAATTAGGTGCCCAAGTGGGGCCATCCCTTCAGGATTAGCAGGGAGAGGAATAAAACCGGGGCTAGACTAAGGCAGAGGAAGTGCACCCCAGGAGGTGGTGCTGGGAGCTCTAGCAGGGTGGGGGCGGCAGGGTTTGACACCCCCCATGCTTCAGAAACAGTAGCTCTATAAGAAGCCCAGACACAGGGAACAGACACCAAGAGAAGTACCACCAGAAGCACCCAAAGGAAAGCTTCCTAGAATGTGCCTACATTTTTGTATTTGAAATGTATTAAATTTCTCTGGCGGAAAAAAATGAAGACTTACAAACACCCTTATAGTATTATTGCTTGGTATTATGTCAAATCAACACTAAAAAAACCAATTCCGTCCTTTTGCTCCAATACCAATCCAGGACAAGGGGTCTGATTTTCCGAAAAATAGAAAGAAACAGAGGAAAAGAATCTCAGTCCAAGGGAACTGTAGAGTCAAAGAACTCAAGGCTGAAAAGAGGTGTATGCTCAGGGGTTTTAAAGACGCAGCTGTGGCTGGACAACAGTGAGAGAGAGACAGAAAGAGTGAGTGAGAAGGCATAAGATGGAGTGGAAGAATGAGGCAGAGGTCAGAATCATGACCACTGGGGAAACTCGAACACCAAGATCTGCAGTGAACCATGCAGGCGCATACATACAGCAGAAGGAAAACCAGGTGTGTCCCTGGCAGAGTAAACAGAAAGATCACTGCTGTTCCTTCTTCTACACATTAGGTGCCCCCTGCCTTCCAACAGGCCCCAGTGTTAGGGGACAGGGGATCTATGTATCAGGTTAGTAGGACGGAGATGGGGTATGTACATACTTACCCCTAATTTCTAAAAGCTTAAAAAGAAAGTATAGAAACGTGAAAGAACTCTTCAAATTACATGAAATCAGCTACAAAAACTGTGAAATCTATTATAACTCTGTTCTGAGCCAGCATAATTGTGTCATTTTAAAGAAATTTAACAACCTCATCTAAATCATCTTTGTTTCTCAGCCCTGTTAGTCACACTGTATATGTATAGCTTCTATTTATTAGAACCTTGTACAGGCAGGCATACCTCGTTTTACTGTACTTCTCAGACATGGTTTCTGGTTTTTGTTTTTAACGAAGTGAAGATCTGCGGCAACCCTGTCGAACAAGTCTATTGGTGCCATTTTCCCAATAGCATTTGCTGACTTTATGTCTCTGTGTAACATTTTGGTAATTCTTGCAATATTTCCAACTTTTTCATTGTATTTGTTCTGGTGATCCGTGATCAGTGATTACGACTTGTTGAAAGCTCAGATGATTCTTTAATTAAGACATGACACCGAATTTTTAGACACAATGCTATTAAACATTTAATAATCTTCAGTATAGTGTAAACATAAGTGTTATGGGCAACGGGAAGCCAAAAAATTCATTTTACTCACTTTACTGTGATATTTGCTTTACGGCAGTGGTCTAGAACCCAACCCACAGTATCCCCCAGGTATGCCTGTATATGCTAGGCATTGTGCAGCATGCTTTATATATGATACCATTTTTATCCCTCACAAGAAGACTCTACGAAAAATAATATGAATCTCATTTTATGGGTGAAGAAATTAAAACTTAAAAGATCTTAAAGTCACATAATGAAATGGTAATGAAAGGGTCCAAATTTGAACCTAGATCACTTTGGTTCTAAAACCTATATTCTTTCCAATATAGCAAGAGTCTTTCTAAAGCTCTGATTCTCAAGACTAAAGCTCACAACCACTTCTCCCGCTGATTCTCAAAAGCCTAACCTTTACCTTATTGTGAAGGCCTTCTTGACCACTCCAGCCCACACTGATCATGCCTTCCTTTGGCCTTGAATAGCAAGCACTAAATACTGCCTACCATTCATTTATTCACTGAGCCATCCTGTAAGCACACACCCACCAGGCACTGGGCATTGTGCCCCATGCAGATAGAGAAAGCTTCTGCCCTCAGGGAGATTATGTACAGGAGGAAAGAGACAACAAAAGTGGAAAAAATCAAACACTGCCAGGCACCATGCAAGTTAGAACTCAATTATCTATTTTCTGGGGGTTCTTTTCCATTCCCTCTCTAAAATGGGCTGCATGGCCATCAAGTGCAAGTGTTTGGCTGCTTGCGAAGTGGGAGGGGGTGGGAAATGCAGCTGGAGAGACAGGCCCAGACCCAGAAAAGTCTTCTGTGCTATGTTCAGGGACTCAGACTTCTTCCTCAAGGAATCAAGAGTCACTGAAGGAACTTCACGAGCTAGAAACATAATCAGACCTGCTTTTTAAAAAGGATCCCCTCTGAGGAAAGTGACTTGGAAAGCAGGTAGGCTCCAGGAAGGAAGATCAGTACACAGACTGCTGCAATATGCCAGGAGAGTGAAAGTGAGGGCCTGGCATCCACTGGGGGAGTTTTCCTTCCCATCTGACATTTTGATCTTCGCACTATCCAAGACCGCCAACAAGCTGGATGGTGTCCACATCAGCACAAAACTCCCACATTCTCAGGCCTGTTACAAAGTGCCAAAGCAAATATGGGAAGATATGGGAAAATCACCTAGAAAACGCTTCTGTCCCTCAGCTGCCACGTTCCTTTGCCAAACAGTTCCCAGGCATGACACACTGATCAGCAGTGACGACGTCTCTCAGTGGGACCTTTACCCAATACTGGACCGAGAAAAACAAACGTGCCTGTATAGCCTGGTCAAAGGAAGCTCTGGTGGCCTACCCCACTGGTCGGGTTTCCTGACCTTTACACAGATTTCCCCTTCTGTTACACAATCGTCCGGGGCCATGAAAGGACACAGAAATGGTCTGCAGTATTCAGAAAGGCTGCATGGCACAAGAGAAAGTCACATCTGAGTTCAAATACTCCTTCTGCCACAGGTTTACTGTGTGACTTTGCATAAAATGCTGTACTTCTCTGAGCTTTAATGTCATCAAATGCAAAACTGGGTAATAATACTTACTTTTCATGCTGTGGCAAAACTTAAAGGAGAAAATATAAATTAGAAGGCAAGTCTACTATAATAATAGGCACTTCATAAACATTAGTTTCCTATTGCCTTTCCTTTTTGTGTTCACCATTTATTTGCTGGTGCCTATGTAATAACTACCAGATACAAGGCCTTGTTCAGAAGCAAGTTGTCTTACATAAAAACAATTAAGAACAATACCAGTGAAAACATGCCACACCAGTTGTAACGAGGCAGAACCTCAATCTGCTCCTTGAGCAATGAGAATCCCTCCACTCTATTAAAAACCACTAAATCTAGTAGATCTCCAACCTAATAACATGAGAATCACATGAGATAAAATTGCACATTTTTAGATTCTGTTGCCACTCAGGCCTATCAATTCCCAGGGGTTACCCAAGCATTTTTGCTACATTTTTTTTAAATGAAAAATTAACAATCTCTTCAGGTCATTCTTGCCATCATGACTTACTTTCTGAGGATGGTTTGCGATCCAGTGACCTAATATTTGTCTCCTCAGGCTAGGATTAGGTCAGACCAATCTCACCGTACAATCTCAAAGACAAGAACTCATTCCAAATCACAGACAGTAACCAAGAACGGGATCCTAACATTCCCCTTTGCAAATCCAGACTAATGATAAAAAGGTAACTTCAACACAAATCCTTTACAAATTCTAATCACGGCAAAACTTTTCTTTTTTTAAGTTCATTTATTATTTTGAGAGAGAGAAAAACAGAGAGAGAAACTTGGCATGCAAGCAGGGGAGGGGCAGAGAAAGGGAGAGAGTGAGAATCTCAAAAGCAGGCTCCAGGCTGTCAGCACAGAACCCGACATGGGGCTCGATCTCATGATCAAAATCAAGAGTCAGACGCTTAAATGACTGAGCCACCCATGTACCTCTAATCAAGGCAAAATTTAAAAAAACAAAAAAAGCAAAAACAAACCAAAACAAAAAACAAAAAGCATGCTGCAGCGACCCACTGTGGGGTGGGTGGTCTAGTCAAGTTTTGACCTCAGCCTGGTAAGACTTCTTACGGGTCAGGCAGGCCCGGGCAGTCTACAACACTCATTTGAAGTCTCCAGAACTGCCTGGCCTTTGTGTTGCCATGAAAATAGGCCCCAAGTATATTTGCAACTTGATACAAAACATGTGTCTCTTTTTTCTTGTCAGGCCAAATGACACGAAAGGGAAGACAAGGAAGACGACAGAAAAACAGACAGGGAGAGAGTAGGGAAGGAAGGAGACAGAAAGACAGAAAAATAGAAAATGGGAGGGAAAATACCCCTGGGCTGGGGAAAAGAAGATTTGGAATAGAAGCTAAGGCAACCAAAAAACTACCCTTAGGAATCCAAGGCTTCCAGAGATTCCAATCTGTTAACTTTTTTAAAACATTTTTAAATTGAAATTAAAAATTTCAAGCACATTCAAAATTAGAAACAACAGTTAAGTGAATCCTCATGTACTTATCACCCAGCCTCAGATAATTTCAACTCCTAGCCATCTTGTTTCATCTATACCCCACTCCTATTCTTTTTTTTTTTTAAATGTTTATTTATTCATTGTGAGAGAGAGGGTGTGAGCAGGGGAGGGGCAGAGAGAGCGAGAGAGGGAGACAGAGAATCCCAAGCAGGCTCCCCACCCTCAGCTCTGAGTCCCACTTGGGAATGGAACCCACTAAGCATGAGATCAAGAGTCAGATGCTTAACCAACTAAGTCACCCAGGCACCCCCCACTCTAATTCTTTTTAAACAAATTCCAAACTCTGCATTATTTTTCTGCAAATATTTCAGCATGCATCCATAAAATTTAAGAGAGCTTTAAAAAAGTAATTGCCATATGACTGTCATAATTAAAAATAATACCTTCAGGGCACTTGGGTGGCTCAGTCGGTTAAGCATCTGACTCTTGATTTCTGCTCAGGTCATGATCTCACGGTTCGTAAGTTTGAGCCCCGCATCATGCTCTGGGATGGCAGAGTGGAACCTGCTTCAGATTCTGTCTCTCCCTCTCTCTTCCCCTCCATCTCTCTCTTTCTCTCTCTCTCTCTCTCTCTCTCTCTCTCTCAAAATAAATAAATAAATTTTTTTTGAAAAATAACATAAGAAAATTAATAATAATTAAAAAAAATCTTCATTATCACCAAATAGCCACTCTGTGTTCATATTTCACCTCATGTTTTACTTTTCTTCTTTTAACAGTTGTTTTTTGCAGGAGGGTTCAGATAAAGGCTATGCTCACAAGTGGTGCGAAGGACTTCCAAAGTTCACTACAGCTCCCCCTCCATCTCTCTTTTAATTCCCTGGCAACTGGTGGTTGTTGTTGCTGTTACTGTTGCTGCTGCTGCTGCTGTTGTTGTTGTTGTTGTTGTTGTTGTTGTTGTTGTTGTTGTTGTTGTTGGAAAAATGAGATCACCTAACTAGCTTTTCATGCTGGAGGGTTTTTTATCCTATGTTACAAAGAAATCTCCCTCTTCAGAGACAAGTCTTGAGAAGCTTCATATACAGTAAATACACACACACACACTATTGCTGGACAGTTTTTTTAAACCCAGATTTTCTATCACATACGTATCAAATCAGAAATATGCCCAAGAACACTCGTTGGCATAAATAACCCAGAAAATACATATGCCCAAAACTTCTTGGTGGCCAGGAAGTCAGGGGCCCATGGAGGCCTCTTTGTGGTCACTGGGATCACCTGTATCTGTTAGTTTCATTAAAGCACAAAAATCAAAGTTAAAAATTCAGAAGACCTTTCTGGACTTCAGAGATCTCAGAAGTACAATATTTTGATTATTTCAGGGCAGACGAATCAGAAATATACAGAGTACAGGGCTCTTTTTCTAAAAAATACATTTATTTATTTTGAAAGAAAGAGAGCACAGCAGGGTGGGAGAGGGAGAGGGAGAGGGAATCACAAGCAGGCTCTGTGTGGCCAGCACAGAGTCCAACATGGGACTCCAACTCATGAAACTGTGAGATCATGACCTGAGCCAAAACCAAGAGTTGGATGCTTAACCGCCTGAGCCCCCCAGGCACCCCAGGGTACATGGCTTTTAAGAGACTTCAGTGTACAAACACTTGGCCAAATTCATGTGGGCAACTCCTAAACCCAAGATTAAAAACTAATTCGATGAATTCAGGGAACCCCAAGTGCCCTGGATCCAGTCTGTCCCTTCTGTTCCAAGGTGTTGGATTCAGAAAATGTTTGAGGTTTCCTCACTGCTCTCATAACAGTTCCACAAAAAACGAAGTGAAAGACTGACGGTCAAGGGATGCCATGGCCCCACCCAGGGAGTATTCCCGGAGTAGCTATAGAGCTCTTTCCAGAGCAGCCTGCACAGTACACACCCACCCACCACCCACCCTGGGGAAATGACTTCAGGAAGCAGGCCTTGTCCAAGGGGCAGTCTCTTTTGATGTTATCACCTCTGTCTGCCCCACCATTGGAAGCACTCATAATTCCCAATGGTCATAGGCCTGGCGACTCAAAATCAGAATCAGGAGACATTTTCTGATGCTCACAGCATTTGGAGTCAGGACATCCAGAGAGTAAAAAGCTATGTATGCAAGAGCTTCGTTCATTTTCATTCCTAGGGTGAGGTACAACTGTGCCTTGTGAAGGGCCCAAAGTGGTTTCTTTGGATTTGTATTTCCTAATTTTAGGAATCAGTGAGGATTTAAGGAGCAAATAAACCAAAATGCTTTCTTGAAAAGTATGGTCACAGAATGAAGACTGTCAGAAATCACTACTTACTACCCCACCTTGAATTAATCACCAGAGAATTCTGTACTAAAAGAATCAATTACAGGTATGAAAACCAATTTGTCAATGGTTTAGTAACCTTTATTGTAGAGTTCTGATTATTCAGCCTGCAAGACTGGCTTAGAATATATGTTGTGTACTCACAGGCTAGGAGTACCATGTTGAGAAAAAGATCCACTGAGACAGAATGTGAATGAATTCACAATTTCCTGACCCCGTGTGGATAATTCATCTTTCTGATGGCAAAACACTTTCAGTCAAACCTCCATGTTGTGCTTAACTCAAGACCTTCATAAAATAGTTCATCAAGGCTTTCTTTCCCCATCTAATGGCCTTTCAGAACTGAGTTGTGGAGAATGAGCTTACTTCCAAGGCCATAGTGAGTCTCTCCCCCACGCCACTTCCTTCTCCCAGCTCCCCTCGAGTCACTGGCGTTCTCAGGGTAACTAACCCTTAGCACCAACTCCCTGGCTTCCAGGTGACTGTCCTGGGACAGGACAAGACCATGTCTGGTCCCATTCTTAATGCCTCATTTAAGTCAATATGGCTTCCTGCCCAGCTCACTTCCAATGGGTTAGCTGATTTATCAGCTTGCATCAATGCTGATGCAATTAGCATGACAATGACCAGATCCTTATTTTAATCCAGGACAGACAGACTTGACCTGTGTCACAATCACTGTATACTGTGCACAGCCTATTATTATCTAGCAGGATTAGGAACAGGTATACTTCTTAAGAAAATTACTCGGTTTAAAAATACTGCTTTTGTTTGGGCCCTTCACCACCTTCTTAACTGGTGTTCTTAACCTTTCACTCTTCACAATGCTGCCAGAGGGTTGTCTAAAAAGTCAATGTAATTGTATGATTTCTGACTTAAAATTCTTTGATGGCTTCTTGTCACCTACAAGATTTTAAAAAACACAAATACCATAACAAAACCATCTGGACATGCACTGAGGACCCTTAAACTTGGTTCTGTTCTCTTCCTCACCTTCTGTACACCATTATCCTGAAAGCCTGTTTTTCCAGACATACCAAATATGTTACCATATCTTTTTTCGTAGCACACTAGCCCCTGTAAGCTTCATACCCTTCTATATAACGTTCCTTGCAAAATACGATCTGTGGGCCAAATCCAGCCCACTACCCATTTCTGTAAATCAGTTGTACTGGAACATGGTCAGGCCCATTCGTTTATGTATTGTCTCTGAATACTTTTTCACTACGATGATCAAACTGCAGAGCTGTGACAGATACCGTATAGCTGGCAAAATTGAAAATATTTACTATCTGGTCCTTGACAGAAAAAGTATGCCAATCCCTGGTCTAGAATTCTCACTTACCTCCTGCCCCAGTTCTTCCCTTGGGAAACTGCTATGCATCTTTAGGAGAGAAGAAGCACATCCGTCTCTTTGGGGACCAAGACATCTAACTTTTTCTGAAGAACGTTCTGTAATAGTATTCCATATCCATTCTCGGGTCCTTCCTTAGCTTACCCAAGCTGATTTTATTTAGACTGGGGCCATGTGCAACTCCAAGTGATCACTCCTGATGGTCTAAACCAGTGCTGTCCAGAAGAACTCTCTGCCATGATGGAAATGCTTTATATATGCAACTGGACAGTAATGCAGCCACTATCCAAATGTAGCAACTGAGTGCTTAAAATGTGGCTAGTGTGACTGAGGAAGTGAATTTCCTACTTTATTTAATTTTATGAATCTATTACAATAGCCAGTACTATTCAATAATAAAATGACAACCCAGTTACAAAATGGGCAGAGTATCTGAACACACATTTCTCCAGAAAGATACACAAACAGCTGGTAAGCACATGAAAAGATGCTCACTATTAGTGATGAGTATGTAAATGCACATCAAAACCATAGTGAGATACCACTTCACATCCACTGGGATGGCTAAAATCAACAAACAAAAATACAAGTGTTAGTAAGAATGTGGAAACATTGAAACCCTTATTCATTCCCATCAGGATGTATAATATGCTATAGCCACTCTGAAAAAGTCAGTCATTTTCTCAAAGGATTAAACCTAGAGTTACCAAATAATCCAGTAATTCTACTCCTAGGAATTTGCCCAAGAAAACTGACAGAAAAATAAAAATATGGTCATCCAAAAACTTACACGTGAATTTTCACAGAAGCATTATTTATAGTAACTAAAATGTCCATGAACTGGAATGTCCATCTGCAAATAAATGCATAAAACAAAACGTGCCACCTCCATGCAGTCAACTATCATAAAGTTATAAAAAAGGAATTGATATTTTCAAATACTGATACATGCTATAACACAGATGAACCTTGAAAAAATTATGCCAAGTGAAAGAAGCCAGACACAAAGGGCTACATGTTGTATGATTTCATTTATACGACACACGTGCAAAACAGACAAATCCAGGGAGACAGAAAGTAGGTTAGTGATGTCAGAGGGTGAAGGTAGGGTTAAGGAAGGGGAACTAACTACTACCAAGTACTTGTTTCTTTTGGGAGTGATGAAAATGTTCTGGAGTTAGACAGTGATGATGGCCCTATAATCCTGAAAATATATTAAAAACCATTAAAAGGTACAATTAAAGTGGTAAATTTCATAGTATGTGAATTGTATCTGGATTAAAAAAAAAACAAAAAAAACAACCCTCTTGAATAGTCACATGTGGCTACCGATCTTAAATTGTATGTATAGATCTAAACCGGCCATGACTATCTTATTCTCTACCTTCCCTGCTTCCCAGGGAGCTAAAAGTAGCCATGTGAGAACCCAGGCAGAAATTTAGGAGGCAGCCCTCTGAGAAAACTTCCTCTTCTCATTTTTTAAAAAAAAATGGGGCGCCTGGGTGGCTCAGTCGGTTAAGCGGCCGACTTCGGCTCAGGTCATGATCTCACGGTCCCTGAGTTGGAATTGAGCCCTGCGTCGGGTTCTGTGCTAACAGCTCGGAGCCTGGAGCCTGCTTCGGATTCTCTGTCTCCTTCTCTCTCCGCCCCTCCCCGATTCGCGCTCTCTGCCTTTCAAAAATGAATAAATGCTAAAAAAAAAAAAAAAAAAAAAAAAAGTGGGGGGGGGGGAGACTCTGTTCTCTCCACTTCTCCCTCAATCTTCAGCATTAAAGGTGATGAAAGGTAGATAGAATGTCTACAGCGACTGCAACTATCTTGCAACAATGAGGTAATTAACAAGGAAAGGTCTAAAGAATAAGATATACGCTGGCCTTGACATGATCACATCCCCTTTGGATTTGTTATTTAGGGGTGAGAGAATGGGAAGTCAGGTCTATTTGTGTAAGCCACTGATAAATTTATAGATTGTTACATGCGATAACACAAGTAAAACATTCCAAACAGCTCCTGGCACGTAGTAAGCCCTATGTGACAGCTAGGTATTATTATCGTCATAATGACTTAGTGCTTCTCAACTGTTTTGTTGTGTGTGTGTTTTTTTTTTTTTAACATCAACCTCACTGAAACATCTTTTCAAACATTCCTTCCCTTATCCCTGCCCCCATGCTAGTTTAAAACCTCTCTGTTCATTTACGTTGTTAGGTAGGACTGAGCTTTAGGAGGCTACAAACCACTGTAATAGCTAAATAAGATCCTGTCATCCACCAAGAACCAATTTTTGCCCTCTTGCAAATGTATTCTTGACACATGCTTCTTCCCCAGGGCAACCCACCGATTTAAAAGGTAAGAGTTTCTTAGTATTGTCACTGCAGCTGAATGCAATCCTAATTGATTCATTCTCCTGCACTGCAACCAACTGATTTAAATTGGACCTGTCTTGATGGTACAGATCCCACCCTGTTGGCCATAACAGATTCCCTGGGAATGTGGGCATTTAACTACAAAGCTGAGATCACGAGAACATGCCACACCCACGGATACAGTTGATCCAATAAGGGATATGGACCTGAGCCACGTGCAAATAAGCAAAATTCTTCCCTGGGACTTTGGAACTCGAAAGAAGAGAAAGCACAGGTCAACTGCTCTCTGGAGTAGCAGCTACGGTAGGTGAGGCTGAGAGCTCTCGGCAGCCACGTGGAGGAAGCCGGGCAACAAGAATGAAGGCAGCATTCACCAACAAGAGACAAGACAATGCTGGAAATGCGGAGATAAATAAAGCATAAACATAAACATAAACCATGTGAAGAAGATCACAGTAGTTGAGGCAGTAACTGCAATACAGTATGATTAAGTCCTGGGAATTGCCCCAGACTATGGGAGCTCAGAGGGGAGGCACTAGAAGGGCCAGCAGAGGTTTCCTGGGGATGGACTATGGCCACATCGCAAGAAATGACACACATGTCACTACAGGGTACATGTCACCACAGTCAAGCCAGCTCTGCTATGGCTGCTAATTTACATAATTCAGCCCAGAGAGCACGATATGAAGCAAAAACAATCATTAGGGGAGAGGGACGGTACTAACGTATTTATTGATAGCATTTATGGGTGTCTTTGTTATTCTGATGATAAGAAACCCGAAACACAGAAATGTAATGAAGAAAAAAAAGAAAAATCAACTATTATCTCACAACGTAGCTATATTTGTTTTATACAGCAAAACAATTCTCCTGAGGTATACTGCTCACATGTTACTCTATCCTCTTGCAGCCTTTTCCAAGACTGTCAACAGCACTGAAATATTTTCAGTTTTGAGCCTCGCTGAGGCCTTCTGATGCAGGCGGTACCCTTCTCCCACTCTCCAATGAGGAAAATAAGGGCTTGGTGAACTGAAAAGACCTGAGAATCGCTCAATTAGCAAGTGAAGCAGATGTGATTCTGCACCAGACTCTCCGACTCCAAGCACAGCCCCCATCACCACCTGACTCCTCCACAAATATCTGACCACAAGAGCCAACCAATCAGGAGGAATGTCCAAATGTCCCAGACATGTTCTATGTGCCTCTCTGCATTCACTCTTGAACCTTCTCCACCCTGCTCTCTGCCCCAGGATGCTGAGCAGAATAGAGCATACCCAAAGGCTCACCACTCTCTGGCCCTGAGCAGGGTTTGGCCAATGAGTACAGAGGGGAATCAGCAGGCAAAAAGAAAATGCAGCTTGGCTGTAGTTCTCTGCACCAAAGGTCACGCTGATAAAAGTCCATACAATAGTCTCTTCGGGACCTGGCAATATACCCGCTCCTTGACCTTGAGGCTCAGAGCTGGTCTCATCGCCAATTCTGGTAGTCCAGAGGTCCTGCACTACCCCTTGTGGTTTCCCTACCCTTACCCACTCTTCTCAGATTACCCCATCTGAGTGTGCCACCTGTTTCTTGCAGGGACTCTGGCTGATACACTGACAAAAGAGAATGGATGCAGGTGTTCCAATGGGTACTGGAGGAAGACCAGGGGAGCCTTCTCTTTCCATGACGGCAGTTTCCAAAAAAAGGAAAGATAAAGAACAGCCATCATTATGTAGAAATGGAGGTAGAGTATACTTGTCATCCCACTCTTCTGAGTCCTGCCTCATCTGTAGGCCCTGAATGGACACACAACAATGAACATTCAGAACAAGAATCTGAGTAAAGCAGTATTCTGGGTGAAGATCTGGAACTTCAACTGTTTTTCCAATGCTGAGTAGTTTGCCAGGGAACTGTTAATCACCTTTCCTTTCCTCCCTACCCTCATCCTCTCCCAGGGTCTTCAAAAGCTGAATTTCCCACAGCAACAATATAGATCAAATTAATTTTAGGACAAGGAAGGTGAGACCGTGTCATTCCTCAGCTTAAACTACCATCGACTCCCCATTTACTCTAGGGTGAAATCCAAAATTAGCAAGAAATACGAAAAGGCCCCGTCACTGGGCCCTGCAGGCTTCTCTCACCCTAGCCAATTCTTTGCAGTACTGAGCTCTGTGTGCTCCAGGTGGATGGGCACCACGCCAGTCCCCCAGTATCCCATGGAGTACTTGCATCGCCAGGCCTTCCCATTCGCCGTGACCCCCTTCTACCCTCGGCTGCCCCTTCCCTCACTTCCCCAGGTAGAGAAATTCCAAATCACCCCCTACAGTAGGGGTCTCAAACCCAAGGGCGCTCGAGGGTCAGGACGGGGAACTGCATAGCACATGCCCGCACAAGCAGCAGCCCCTGCCTTGGCGTTAACTCCTGACCACGCCATCTCACGCAGGAGAATGGGACCAGTGTTAGCAAATCTGGGAAGCGGGAGGTCTGGATTTTATTTTTGCTGCCTGAGTGATTTAAAAATAAAGAAATAAGTAAATAAACACTGACTGGCTGAGGCAATACGAGTCTACAGGCAGAACCTCCTAGTTGCTATTTAAGTTCTACGCATCTTTAAGCATTTGTCACAGTACCCTGAGAGCATTTGCGTTCCCGTCTCCCTTACTTACAAGTGTGACAACATCTCAAGGTCAGGTCCCTGTATCGTTCCTTGGTCCTTTCACTTACTTATTTTAATCCACGTATGATTTCTTTCCCTCATCTACCCATCCATTCTTCCATCCAACTCACCCGTAAACAGAATTAAGTCCCTATAAGCACTTTGTTAAGAACACAAGAGTAAACAGACACAGTCCCTATCCTCAAAATGGTCCTAGTCGAGGGAGGAGAGACACAGGCAAACAATTATGATGCGTACACTCCTGAGAATATCATAAATGAACAAGGTACTCAAAGCACAGCACACAGACGATAGGAAAAAACAAAACAAAACACTTCAATCTCCCTGGGGGAGTCAAACTGGCTTCTGACAAGATTTGAGCAAAGGATAGGAATCTGCCAGCTTGATAAGAGAAAGAAGGCATTCCAAGTCATAGGAACATTCTGCACCCAAGTGTGAAGGTAGAGCAGAGAGAGGAACCACAATAACGTGGGTTCGGTTTGAAACAGGGAATGAAAAGGGGTGCGATCTCACTGCACACCATTCTTATGTGTGCAGGTTTTGTGCAGTTCCTGGTACAGAGAAAATACTCATTCTGTGTAATTACTTAATTCAAAACCGGACAGGAAGGCATGCTGACCAAGCACAGTTTAACCATAGTTAAGCAGCCCCTTCAACGTGTGAGCTATACTAGGAGAATGCATAATAGGAGCTAACGGAAGAACTGTTACATGAGCCAATACGACAATAAAATAATTATCATAATAACAACAGTAATAACTTAAATTTACTGCCTGCTTGTTACGTGCCAACTATTCAATGGACACTTTCACAGGCATTTCACTGAAGTCACATAATGATCCCATGCAGTAACTATCATTCCCATTTTACAGAACAAAACTAGGCTCAGAGAAATGAGCTGGGGCTCCAACCCAGGAATGTCTGAATCCAAAGTATAAACTCTTAACCATTATAGTTATATTTTTGGTGGAAAACTCCCTGAGGGCTTCTCACACAAAAAGCCTTTTGGTCGTGTTTGAACCCAGAGCATCAGTGTACCAAGGCAGAAACTTGTTCGCTTGGGGGTGACTAAAAACTGTCCTCCCAAAATAAAAGCTACCCTCTGAAGTGAGCAGAAAAACAACCACTAGGTAGGTATTACCCACACGATCCAAATGTAGATGGCTCGCGGTTTTCCATTATCAAAAAAAAAAAAAAAAAAGGAAAGGAATAAAATCGGGAAAATGCCATGGAGATGGTAGCAGGCAGAATGCCCCCCTTGGAGGCAGGCCAGGCCTGCCCATCTCTGGAGAGCCCATCGAAAACCGGGACTCGGAGAGCAGGCAACTGGCTTCCAGGAAGAGGAGTCAATACTGTTTCCTGTCACAACCTGGACCCCCTTACATGGCCATATTTGTAAATGATATTAAAATGTTTGCGATGTGAACATCAAACTTTCACAACTTTTACTGAACTTCTCTGCGATTCAGCCGATTTCGTGGATAAAGCAAACTTACCTAAAACAAGAAAGAACTAAGAATCTGTAAAAGAAAGATATGTTATCAAATACCCTCTGAGGATTTAGCAAGCACTGTTTCTTATCTCGATGATACTGTAACTAAAGATATCTATTTTTTTTTTATCAGCTTACTAGAAGGGGTTTGCTATAAGCAATTCTAGGTGATTCTGGTTGATGACCTCCAGCTCTCTGTATACATTTGTCATTTTTTTTCTTATTTTGTCACCACTGAATTATTTTTTCCAACTTTACTAAGGAACAACTGAAAGACATAAATGTATATATTTAAAGCATACAAGGTGATGACTGGATATGCATATAAACTGTGGAATACATCCCTGTGATACAGACCATCAATTTATTATTGTGTACCGATGAACAGTTCACACTGTGCCATAACATTGTCTGCATTCAAACTGTCACTCAGACACGTGCTGCTGTGTGATCTGGCCAAACTACAAGTTTTCTCCAGTTTCACCATCTGTAAAGTGGGTATGATAATGCAGACTTAGCCATATTAGTTATAAAGCTAGCTGAACAACCAAATTAAGGCAGTAGCAGAAAGGGAGAGGAGGCAGGCAGCATGTTAAAAAAATATTTAGAAAGTAACACAAACAAGACGGAGAGATAGATTTCTCAATATGCAGTCTGTGAGCAGGGCAGGCAACAGGAATGAGGGCAGATTCCAGCCTGCACCCCTGGGAAGAGATGGCCCATCATAGGAACAGGCAGGAGAGGGGCCAGGTGGTGGGAAAACTAAATCTGGAACATGCTGGTAGGGCACAATGGTGCAGAGCTATGTCCAGTGGCCAGCGACATTTCAAAGAACAGAGCAAGGATACAGATTCGGAAGTCACTGGCCCATAAATTAAATAGATAAACAAAGCCACGTATACTGAGTTACCCCAAAAAGAATATTTAGGCAGAAATTGCAAACTGGTGGCCCAAGGGCCACATCTGGAACACAGACTTGTTTTGTTTGCTGCCCCCCCCCCACCACCCAGAGTTCTAAAAACAGTTTCAGCTAACATATAAAAAATGTTAAGACTGTGGATTTTTTTTAAAGTCTGGATTTCTAGTTTGTCTTGAAAATTCGGAAGATTCTGCAATCTCAGGCACCAGCATTCCTGCTCCGGGTAACACACTCCATTAGAGCTCATTTCAGCAAGCGCCACCACCCCCCAAAATCAGGCTCATACTGCACAGCCCACCATGGCTGCCCCCACTCTCACGGGGTCGGCGTGCCCCGTTATCTCAGCCCGCGCCTCCCATTTGCTCCCTTCTGCAAT
This sequence comes from Panthera pardus, assembly GCF_024362965.1. Taxonomy (NCBI): domain Eukaryota; kingdom Metazoa; phylum Chordata; class Mammalia; order Carnivora; family Felidae; genus Panthera; species Panthera pardus. The sequence goes on from NW_026526666.1 coordinate 58,541,255, forward strand.
CCGGTAGGAATGTGAGCCTTTGACTTCTGTTGTATTATCACCGGCGAGTGAGAAGAGCAGAGAACTAAGCAGAGAACTGAAAACCAACACAGAGAGACTCTAGAAGAGGAGTCTCTGAATGAGACCTGGAAAGAGGCACCAGAAAGGTGAGAGCATGTGCGGTACCCTCAAGTCAAGGGAACAGGTTGGTCACACCTTCATCCCTGATGGCTCTGCTGGACATCTCCCTTCCCCCAGTCCAGCAAGTCCTTCCCACCTCAACTTCAATATACACCCCACATCTCAACGCTTGTCCAAAACCCCATCACTTCTCACCAGGGTTATTGCAATCACCTCTCATCTGTTTGTACTCTTATCACCCCAAAAATTCACTTCCCCAGACAGCAGCTAAAAACAGCTCATTAAAATGTAAATCAGAGCACATCACTCCTTTGCCATTTGCCAAAACTATCCAGTATCCTCCCAGGACATAAAGAAAAAACCCAAACCCAGAAACACATCCTATAAGGTCTCATGAGGAGAATCCCTTTCTACCTCTGCTGGCTACATCTCCAACAACTGGTTCCTCTCACTGTGTTCAGTCATGCTTACCTCTCTGCTCCTCAACAGGTCAAGCACATTCACCTGCTTGAAGGCCCTTGAACTTCCTTCTCCTCCTGAAGGGATCACTCTTCCTCAGCTCATTTCTCCTCATTGGTTCCTTCTCCATTCAAAGGTCACGTTCTCAAAAGTGCTTATTAACCATCTCAATGCCATTCCTCATTTGACCCACTTTCAGCCCCTCTCTCTGCTGCATTTTCTTCAGAGCACGTATCACTCAGCTACACTTATATCTGATGATTTGTATATTTAGTTATTTTTTCCACTACAGTAAGTTCTATGTGATTGACGATTCTGTCCACCTATATACAATGCCTCACACAGAGATGGTCCCAATAGGTAAGTTTTTAAATGAATGAAGAAATGAATGAATGAATGAATGAATGGGATACTGTGGAAGTTAAGGGATTATAGAGAATGGGTATTAAACACAGCAGATCTTTGCCCAGATCCCCCAGAAAGCAGACTCTGGGTAAGAGGGTTTGTGTAGCAGCGCTACAGTAGGAAATATAATTCCAGGGAGCAGAGCAATGGACAAAGGGAGTGAAACAAATAAGGAGGGGGAGAAGCAAGATGTAGTTGCGTTATCAAGCTGATTCCACAAGAGTGATTCATTCTCCATCCATAGAACCATCCACACCCTCCACACTCCAATCCCCCAAGCCATGTTACCTCTATCTTAAAACCATCCATGATGGAGAAAAAAGGAATGCTAATTCTCCACACATCTACGCTGCACTCATGTGGGCAAACAGTGAGATCCATCAACAGGGAAACCTCATTCCACACAATGGATGGCATGCAAGGAAGGCACACAGCACAAGGTGAGGCGCTGTTTATACCTGGAGAATGTCTTGCACAGTCCATGCAAACCTGGTTGCCACGATGGCAGCTGGATCAAGAAATGATCCAACTTTTCTCTACCATCCTTCTGAGAAAATGTAACACAGGACATAAGAAGTGCATGATATGCAATAATAGAAGAGCCAAGAATAGCTACCACGTTAGCAGTGACCTTAACAGCAGCAGCAACAGCACACAGGGAAGAGTGTACATCACATTTTAGTGGATGAAGGTGCGACCTGCAGGAAAGGAAGCAGAACACCAAGAGAAGGCCTCTCTCAGGGCTCCTGGGAGAATTAGCAGATTCCAGGACTAGAGCAAGGAGAGCACTAAGTGACATCCCATGGGGCCAGAAAGTAAAGATGTGCTCCAAAAGAAAATCAAAAGGGCACAGAAGCCAACTTGATGGTTACCTTTGTGACTACTTGAGCTAGATAATAATGATAGCAATGGATTGAAACCAGTAAAAGAAAATAATAATTCATAACTACATAATGATATAAATAAATAATCGAAGTAATAAATAAATGTAGACAGACAATGAGAAAGCCACTTACAGAAGAGATCCTAATAAATAGAGAAGGAATTATAAACAGAAAAATGACATCTGGCAGAACCACAGGAATAACTGTTACAAGCAAGAATAATGAATACTAAAATTAGTAGGCAAAGGTATGACAGGAAGCATGATATTTACATAATCGCAAGGTATCTCCCCACAAGGCAATGATTAATTACAAAAGGGAAAATCGTCACTTTGTAGTGGAAAAACTGAACGACATCAACTTAAGCAAGTGCCATCACCTGTTAACAACACCAGTAACAGGACAAAGTGCCTCCTGATATGATGCACTGGGAAGAACACAACATCACTTCAGGGGTTTTCCTGCCAAAAATGCATAGCCTGCATTTAATCTTGAGGAAGCACTAAGCAGATTGAGAGGCATGACACAGAGTAACTGTGTGATGCCTCAAAAGCATCATGGTCATGAAAGATGAGCAGTGACTGAAGAACTGTTCCAAACTACAGGAGACAAAGATGAGAGAAGAACTAAATGCACCGTGTGATCCTAGGTTAGATTCTGACCCAGAAAGAGACATTAGTAAGATAACTGACAATACCAAAATGAGGTCTGTAGATTAGGTAATAGAGCAGCACACATGTTCATCACTGGACTCGGACCACTGCAGAGCGATTACATAAAATGTTGGAGAGAGAGAGGAAGAAGATGTGATGGGGAGACATACACAGCAGGGCCCAAGAGTACGTGAAATTAGTCTCCAGTAGGTGATAAGTACATGGATGTCCATTAGATTATTCCCTATACTTTATATACGCACTATAATATTTTATAGGTACAAACATGTCATAGTTTTCAATTAGAGAAAATTTAAAAAATACAATGAAAATATAATGGATGTTACTACGTTCTAGATTCTGTTGACTGAGCCTCAGAGCCTGAGCCCTGTTCTTTCTTGCTTAAAAGGGGCGGCGGGGAAGTGCAAGTATTAGGAAGTTGTAAAAGGCATACTGGCACCCAACTAAGACTCTCACCTTGATATAGTAAGATGGCTTTTAAGACATCTAAAAAGGCAAGAGCAGGGGCTCCTGTGGCTCAGCCAGTTAAGTGTTTGATTTGGTTCAGGTCACGATCTCACAACACGGGAGTTCAAGCCCTGCGTCAGGTTCTGTGCTGACAGCTCGGAGCCTGAAGCCTGCTTTGGATTCTGTCTCCCTCTCTCTCTCCACCCATTCCCCTTGCGAGCATGTGCTCTCTCTCAAAAATAAACTAAAAAAATAAATGAAAAAATAAAAAGGCAAGAGTCACGTTTCAACCATGTGAGTCAATGTTCTTTAACAGCTGTCCCTACACTACTGTAAATCATCTTACGGGTCACTTGAAATCCCCATACATGCTCCCAGGAGAGGATGTCCTATATGCTGAGGAGAAGGACTGTAGTTTTGATGTAAGAAGTCTTAGACTTCTACTCCTCTCCCTCTCCTCTCCTACTCCTCTCCTCACTACTCCTCCCTACTCCTCTCCTCACTAACAGTGTGACAAGGGGAAGGCAAGTGACTCAACTTCCCTGATTACACATAAGCAAATAAGAGAAAATGTCAGTGTTGTTACAAGGTCAACCTGAACGGATGTGCATCAAGACTAAGTTCTTTGTCTGATACACACAGATATTCACGTACGGTAGCAATACCCATCGTCACTGTTATCATCTCTGTGTCCAAGGAAACTGAGACTTAGAAAAAGCAAGTTTAGCCCTGCCCTAAGTCCCCACAATGCCAGAGATAAACTGAGATCACAAGAAAGCATGAAACACAATTCCTCTGCACGGATGGCCTCACAGCCACCACTTCTGGTGTGAGTGGCCTCACACCCTCCTCTTCATACGGAGAGCTGGTGTCGCAGACACGGCAAAAGTTCTGGAGTCACAGCTGGGCTCAAATCCTGGAGTCACTTCTTGTGTCCTGTGTGACCTTGAGCAAACTACCTACTCCTCTAATCCTCAAGGGTTTCCTCTCTAAAATGGGGATAATATCACCCATGCGCAAAATTATTAGGACATACGCTGCATATATCACATAAAACAGTGTCTGACACATAACAGAGACTCCACAGATCTGAGTGCCTCCCTTGGGCTGAGCGATCGCAAGAAGGAAATCTCCGAAGAAGGGCCATACAAACCAAGGAAGAAAACATCTGATGAGAAAGAAAATGCACTAACTGGGTGATTCAGACTCGTAATGTTGGTTATTCCTTAAATTCCCTTAACCTCCCAGAGCTTCAGTCTCCTCACCTGTGAAAGAGAAATAACTACCTTCTCCTTCACAGAGCTGTCATGGGGTTAGCTGAGGTACGCAAGCATCTTCCATCACGTCAGGGACACCCGTGGAGATCACTACCAGCAAGCTGGGGCTGAGGGGAGTCATGCGGGAACTCCCAAGCCCACTCACGTCTCCTGCCCCCTTTCTCACAAGCCTGAGTGATGGCTAAGTGTTCAAGGTCATTGTCTGGAAGCAGTTATCCCTTCAATCCTTTCCTGTCTAAGCCATCCACAGCCCTGGCTCCTGGGCCCCTCAAAGAGGAAGTAAAAGTCTTATGAAGGCCAAGTAGAAGTGTCCCAATGCTTTCCAAAATCCACCCCCGCCCAGTCCAAAGCTGCACCCCAACCCCCATCAGTGCTTTTCCAATTCTACATTCTAATACCTCTGTTTATCTTCCTGAGAAATCCAGAAGAATTCTGCATGTGCACTGCATGTCATATACTTCCTACAGGATGGATTTAAACGGCCTTCTCTTACCTTTGGAGGATAATCTGAGGACAAAAGAGGAATTAGGAATTGTGGGATGGGTGAGGATGGAGATTTGCAAAATAAGTCAGGTTACGGTTACAAGGATAAAAGTTAAGTAAGGAAACAAAAGCCCAGTGAAGGCTGCCTTGGTTAAAGTTACAAATAAAATCAAACACTTCATAGAACTCCAGTTTGCGAACCCGAGAAAGCTCTGTGGCGGCCCTCGTGAGTTTGAACAACAGGATAATTTTCAAGCGAATCAAAATGGTTGGGCCCCACGACAAATAGGTTGAAAGCCCAAGCATAAGCCTGGTCTCACAGAGTTAAAAGGAACGCAGACTGCCCCAAAGCACACCAGCCGTTTGTTTTTTCTGCCACCTTCCAACGGTCATGTCTGGAGTGAGGATAAACAGTTCTGGGGGGGAAATATGATGTGAAGCACAGACTTTAAGAAAATAAAACACTAGAGTCTTAAAGACTTATATATGTGCGCCTGCCCATACATACAGATGTAAAGAAAAAGAATATATATATATATACACACACATATATGCCAAAATTATCCAAACTTCTGATGTTTTCCGGTACAAATAACAAGGGCTGAAACGAGCCATTGAGATCCTGTAGTTTTTTTAGCGAGATCAAGATTTTTTACAGAAACCTTCCAAAAACAGGGAAAGGTGCCTTAACATTTCAGTTTTGTTTGATAAGATTAGACTGGGTGCTTTGGGTTGTTATTAATAGCATATGTGTTACTCTAGGTTGCTTAGAAATGTATTTGGAAAGTCCCAGATAAACCTAAGAAGTAAGGAGAGTGAGGAGAGAGATTCGTTTGATGGCAGCCCCACAGGGAGCCAGGAATCATGCTCAGTGCTGTGTGTGCATTGCCTCCTTTTTACTGACACGACAAGCTTAGATGGTAAATATCAGATTTCCAAGCCCACATAGCTTGCAAGTGAGAGACCTTTTTTGTGTCCCCCAGGACCTGTTTTTTTCCCCTCATCATTCCCCATTGCTGACCCTCCCCCAAGGAAATGCTGACCATTAAGAAACAGTCTTTCCGGGCCGCCCGGGTGACTTAGTCAGGTAAGCGTCAGACTTCGGCTCAGGTCATGATCTCACGGTTTATGAGTTTGAGCCCTATGTCGGGCTCTGTGCTGACAGCTCGAAGCCTGGAGCCTGCTTCAGATTCTGTGTCTCCTTCTTTCTCTGCCCCTTCCCCACTTGTGCTCTGTCTCTCTCTCTCTCAAAAATAAATAAATGTAAAAAAATTAAAAAAAAAAAAAAGTCTCCTAGTATTGCGATGAGGACAGAGAAATGTCCCATATTCCTTGGACAGGCAAACAGCACACAGCGAGGTAAAAGGCAGCTTTACTGTGATCTCTACTTTGGCAGAGAAGAGACGAGAAACATTCTGCCCCAAGAATTAAAGCAAGAAGATGAACAATTTACATGTGGCAGGTGATAAATATTTAATGCCACCTGGTATAGTGGTTCTTCGAAAACGTCTTTCAGCTCTGAAGGCCTCTCTGTTAACCCACACTTCGGGGGTGCACACAAGACTCGTAGAAAATGCATTTTTAATAAGGGCTGTGCCAACGCAAGAGGCTCTGCATGTAGTGTAAGAATCACAAGGGACCACACACTCTTGGGAGAAAGGGTCCTAAGGTGAAGAAGGAGGGAATAAAAAGAAGCCAGAAATATACATATATACACTCTGGGGAAAGAGGGCCAGTTAGAGTCCTATCAGAATAACTATCAAAATAGACTTTTTTTTTTTTTTCTCCCTCAGTGGATGAGCTAGTCAAGTTTAAGGGAATCATATTCCAGACAAATAAGCTCCGGATGAGAGGCACTGGCTGCGTTCCAGCCATCCACAGTATCTCAGCTAACCTGTGCAGGCAGAGCTCCCGCATTGTGCATTCAACACATATGGCCTGTGGCTGCCCCCGCTCCGTCTCTCTGGTACGGTGTGGGACTCTTGCTACCGGTCTCTCACTTTTTGTCCTGCCTTGGCTTTTGAAGGTGAAGCTTTACGCGGAGGACGGGGAAGAAACTCAGAGATCCACAACAACAGGAAGCTGACAGAACAAGGGAAGGAGGTACAGTTGCTGGACCCCAAGAGCCAAAGTCATCGGTTAGAAGCTGGAGCCACAGGAGCCTGCCCCGAGGGTGGGAGAGCCATCGCGGGGATGTGGTCACTGCCAACAACGTTACCCAGGACCAACACTGTGGCCTCCCTCTTCTTCCTGCCCTCCCATCTCCCGTGACCGTCAAAATGTCAGAGACAGGGGTCGACCTGCTGCAATGCACAGCGGAGCAGGACAAGGATAGGAGATGGATCTGAGCGCAAACAGGCCCAAGGCAAACCCAAACGATCAGTTCAAATAGTGTGTCATCATCAATAAATGGATGCATATGTGATTTAGGCAAATATATACACACTATATACAATACGGAGATTGAGGTATTATAGGATGGAAAAATTAAGAAAGAGAGCAAACGGAAAGCAGAAATCTCATTATTTGCAGTAGTAATGTTCTAGAGAGTCTCCACAAATGCCGCATTAGTGAATACTGAACCACTGTTCCCAAAGGAAACACAAGGTTAGGTTCCTGTGAGCTGCTGGTTATATTTTCACCAACAGATCAATACACAACCTTGCTTTATGTGTGCTTCTGTCTAAAAACACCCCATTAAATATATACCATTGCTTCACTAACACTGAACTCATGGCCAAAGGCACTTAACTCACACCTACATAAAGCTTACTTGGCATAGGTACTTTCTCCCTAAGACACGCTGCAGCTTTCTTGCGCTCAGAAAGAACCACGGCACTTGGGCACTACGCTTGGGGGCCATTTGAAAAACTGAAATCACCCCAAGAGGCACAAAAATGAGAAAAATTTGGCAATAAAAGACCACAAAAAGGACAGTGTTTGTGGTATGAGAGTAGAAACAAGAAGGCAGGGGTTAATCTTGCTCGACCTCAGGTGGGAACGTGTGCACCAGGCGACCCGGACATTTTTCTGCGCCCTGAACATGTAGGAGAATCACCGCGAAAGGCCCACAAGCATAGATTTGGGAGTTACGAAGAAAATTTTACAAGTACAGGAGTTCGCACATATGGAATCCACAAATAATTAGAATCCACAAGATACTTAATGAAAAAAAAATTGTCCCTGAATGGTACAAAATAGAATGCTATTTGTCCTGTTATTTATTTATTCTTCCTTTTTATTCTCAAATGTTGTCTAGTCTGCGTTAAGACTGCAATTAAGGAGGGAGAGGATTCTAAACGTATGATTTCAAAAAGTAAAGAAAAGGGACACAGCCATTAAAAAGCAGAATCATTTCACTCGGCAGGGGATAATCCCAAATACAGCCCCATGAGGCACACACCTAGGTGGTCGCAAGGCGTCCCCACTCCTCCAGCCAGTGACTCAAGGTGGGCAAAATACAAAGGCTGACCAAAGGGCAGGCTACAGACAGGAGGGGCATATACGCTGACTTCCTCAGGAGATCGCATACAGTCCCAGAAAACAACACAGCCTGAAGTCAGAAACTCACACCTGCCTGATCCAGCTCTAACAGAATCTCTCTTACACTCATTTGACCTTTACTAATGAGATGAGGCGAACCTCTCTTGTCTCAGTTCAGCAACTATGACTTGAGCTCCTACTATGTACAAACCACTGTACTGACTACTGGAATGAATAAAAGGCCATTTTTGTCACACATCATGTTCTACCCGTTTCGTGAATAATCAAAGGGTCTGCATCTCTGGTTGCACCACGTTATATATGTAAATGGTTTAAATGTATAACGCACTTTATATTTATGAAATTCTTGTATACTTATTATCTCCTGCCTCTAAGTGTCTGTGTTAATAATTTGTATCCCTCTGGCACTATTATGTATATATATTTTCTACTATAGCATATCACATTATTTTGATTTATATATTGGTCTATTTCCACTCTGGTGTTTAAACTTGAGAAAAGGCCCTCAATAACCCTTGAAGAATTACTATACTCAGAATAAATCCCTAACAACAACACAGAAGTAGGAATTCTTTAATGACATACACAGGTAAACAAAGAGGATCAGAGGTGAAGTGATGTTTCTATGCATTTCATGCACAATGGGTCTTTCTGCCATCCCAAACCCGCTGACACTAAAGCATGCCCCAGGGTGCACATTATAAAAATGACATGAGTCCAGGGGTGTCCGGGTGGCTCAGTCGGTTAAGCAGCCGACTTCGGCTCAGGTCATGATCTCACGGTTCGTGGGTTCAAGCCCCACACAGGCTCTATGCTGACAGCTCGGAGCCTGGAGCCTGGAGCCTGGAGCCTGGAGCCGGCTTTGGATTCTGTCTCTCTGTCTCTCTGTCTCTCTCTCTCTCTCTCTCTGCCCCTCCCGCGCTTGTGCTCTAGCTCTCAAAAATAAACATTTAAAAAATAAATAAAAATAAAAATAAAATGACATGAGTCCAGCCAAGTTCTAGAAGCACAGTTGTACAAACAACCCCTGAAACCTCCATCCAACTTCTTCACATGTACTTTGAGGCAAGAGAGGGAGAAAAGAATGAATACACCCTGATTCTGACTTCTTCCTTTGTGTTCAGAAATATCCACCAACAGTAAAGGATCCTTCTGGGTTTAGAAAAGTGTCCACGGAGTTTATTCTAGATTCACAAACCTGAAAACCTGATCTATCTTCAGCTTCAAACCAGGAATAAAACTAAGTTTCAGAACTGAAAAAGCATCAGAATAGCACAAAAGCACAGTAATTTAACTCTCTGTTATTCCTTATGCCATTAACGAGCGACTTTTAATCTTTAATCCTCCCTCACTAAGCTGCTTTTACTGTCCCATCTGCTCCTCTTACTCATGCCTTCAGGATCTTATAATTAAATTCTAATTAAAGTTTAAGGCATGTAATAAAGAAAACACTTGCGGAATGCCTTTGATTCAAGAGGCCAAAACAACATTTCAGCAGTTTGAAAAATGAATTATATCCTTTTGCTTCACAAGCATCTTTAAAATGGAATTAAAGTGGGAAATTCCAATCTTCCATGATTTCACCAGCCGCACATTATGTAAATATGTTCATCATCATGGGTTACATTTAAGTCAGCTGAAACCATCATGAAGCGAACACTGCCCAGCATACACAGTGTGCATGTGAGCTTGGCGGGAGCGCAATGAGCGGAGTGGTCATAAATGCCACCGTGGTACCTCGATAGAGTATGGACATCAGCACCCACCAAGCAGGACTCCTGAATACTGACAGAAGAGGCTTCTCCCCCTCCTCCCTAATCTTCCACCAAAATCCAATGGGTCTTCCTAGCATCTTCCAGATCTACTTCCATTTTAGCCACATGAGCAGAGCCCTCTGAGAGCCCTGTGAATACCATGGTACTTCCTTATCTCTAGCCTCGGTGCTCAGTTCCAATTCCCACTCCACCCCACGTGGTGGACAGTTACCTTTCCAAGCATCATCCCCACCAGGCTGTTCCACTCCGACCATAGGTTAACATTTAAGAATAATTGCTGGTTACATAATTATATATAATGTCATTAATAATAACTGATACGCCAGACCCTGCCCGAAGTTCTTTATGTTATTATTCCAATTCTCACAACCACGCTGTTATTATCCCAGATGAGGAAACTGAGAGACAGAAAAATTGGGGTACTGGGCCAAGACCACAGAGGCATGTAGCAGTGGGGCCAGAGTTTAGAGCCACGCGCTCTGGCTCCACAGCCCATGCCAAAACCACTTCTAAAGCCCAAAACCTGAGTAGAGCCTGGGACAACTTTCTATTCTTCACTCCAAATCCTACACATGCTCACAATTTTGCAGATGTACCATGGTTTTCACACCCATAACTTTTCACATGCTGCCTTTTTTGCCAGGTGGCCCTCATCATCGATCTGGTAGATTCCTACTCATCCTTCATTTCCTCCCTGTAAGGCCTCATCTGATTCACTGGATGGAACTGATCACTCTCTTTCGCTACTGTAGAATCTAGAACCTACCGGACTTCCTTTAGGTGCTAATAGCACTGCCAAGTAACTGGGGGTGGGGGGGGGAGGAGGGCTCTGTTTTCATCCCTAAATCCCTTAGACACAGAGGACACAGCAGGACTTTGATGCATGTATAAAGAATAAAGAAATGGATGGCTCTTTCAATCTACACTGGACATGTACAGAGCATTAGCGAAGTCAGTACAAAGAAAAATGTTACTCTCTGGTACCGTTTATAGAGAGGAAGGTAAGAAAAATGTAACTTTATAAAACTAAAGAATACTTAAGCATCCAGCTCATTGGTATCTCAGAGCTTGTTTTACTTTTTAACTATCAACATGCATTAGTTCCTTTCTTGCAGGACCCTACAACCCTTAAGGCAAGCCCCATCCAGACCACAGCAAGGGCAAAACAGTCGCCTGAGACTCAGCCACACAGGGCAGTCTGTACTTGACTGTGCTGCCTGCACCCCAGCATTCAGTCCAAGGCCTCAGGGGCACTGGTCCGCCATGCCCAGGCATCCTTGACCTTGGCCTCTCCACCAGGTGAGGTCTGAACAACTGACCATCTCATGTGTTACTTAATTTGCACTCCAGGGCCACACTGTGACGGAGCCTTTTCCTTGATGCTATGAGCCTGGGTGAGCCTTGCTTCTTTTTGCCAAATAATCCACCTCCGAAGGAATTTGACCTCCCTCTACCACCTTGGTTCTTTTCCAGGTAGACCAGCCACTCTGAGCTACAAAGCTGCTACCTTGTCAACGCGCACTGCCCCTCATGCCCAGAAGTCCCTAAGACTTATCTCCCACTGAATGAATAAGCAACAGGCAGAGTACTAGGTCTTGTATTTGTAACTGTATCTCAGATGCCTCAAAACCTTCCTACAAGAAGCTATTGCTAATTAATCCATTCAACAAATCTTTTCAATTATCTACTATGTGACAGGTAGGACTATAAAGCTAGGTGACATGCCCAATGTCACACAGCTGATGAGCAGCAGAGGTGGGAGATGAAAACAAATCTTTTTAATTCCCATAATATATCCCAACTCTGGGTCCTCCGTCTTTGTCCTTGAAGAGATGAAGGCGCATTAGGGAAAAGCACGCACCCAGAAACCTAGTCAGATCACTCTTTATTATGATGTATCAGTATACATGGCTGACCCAACTCTTCACAAGACATCAGTCTACATTTGCATGCTCCATCCACTCTACACTGCCCACTGTTCCCTGAACTTGCAATAAGCTTTCACACCTTCGTCAACATTCATTCCTTTGTCACGTTCTGTTTTCACCTGTCCGCAGTATTCACCCTGCAAACACAGCTCCTTCGCTCATCATTCCATAATCATTACACTGTCAAACTCATCTGATAAAGGTACAGATTTAGCCCCTGACCTTAGAGAGCCTACAGTCTACTGGGGGGTAAAGACAAGTAAATAAGTCAAAACACTACATAGTATGTCCCATGGCAGGAGTGCATGTGGATTGTGCGAAAGCTCTAAGGAAAGGACTGGGACCCAGTATCGCTGCCTCCTCTCGGAGATGCTACTCTTTCCCGATCCTCCCCTTATTCTTTCCCAGGTCCCACCACAATTTATTGCCACTCATATGCTTCTTACTGTGCTGTTCAATCTGCAGCCACAGTTTTCACATTGACTTATGATTTATGACTTGATTATTTATCTTCATCACTAGAATCAATTCCTTGAGGGCATGGATTGCCTTAACAGACAGATACATGTCGAACGGCTTGCAGCACTAATAGTAGTTAAAAGCATGAGTTTTATCATTCGAGTCCTGGCGAGTACTTAAACCAGCCATATGACCTTGGGCAGGTTACTTAATATCTCACACACTCAACATTTTCTACATGTCTAAAATGGGGATCAATCAAGAATATACTGAAGCCCAGCATGGCAACAGTATTTACCCATAATCACTATCAGTTTTATTTTTTGGCCTCAGTCTTTGGCATTCTTATTTCAACATCCATGCTGGCATTATTTAACATGTGTGATCAATGACAGGTGATTAGACCAAGGGTCTCTGCCATATCTAGATAGTATAACAACAGTCAGTAATACAAAGCAGTTTGGGATTTATTGTTAATATTATATTCCCTTCTAAATATATGTAAATGATTTAGATCCAACTTGAGATGAAAAAATTCTTTATGGGCTGTATATATTGAAGATGTAACAACTAGCTGAATATAAGTATTTTATAACATTATTCATATTATTATGAAGACAAAATGTTATTAATGATGATTTTGAAAACAGCTAACATTTCCCAAATCAATTATTGAAAACTGTGAAATAACTTAATAGGATAATAGATTGATAACATCAAGAGACAGAGTATTACCTACTTGAACTGACAAAGAACAGTCTTTTTTGAGACTATGAATCCATACAAAAAGGTTAAATAACATAAAGCAAAGTACTATTTTTTTAATTTTTCTTTCTTTTTACACTTATATATTTTTGAGAAACAGAATGAGACAAAGTGTGAGCGGGGAAGGGGCAGAGAAAGAAGGAGACACAGAATCTGAAGCAGGCTCCAGCCTCTGTGCAAGTGGTCAGCACAGAGCCTGATGCGGGGCTCAAACCCACCAACTGTGAGATCATGACCTGAGCTGAAGTCAGAAGCTCAACAGACTGAGCCGCCCAGGTGCCCCAAAGCAAAGTACTACTAAAATGAGATCATGACACTGCTTGGTTCCAATAGTCATAATGCAAAACAACAATACAGAATTATGTACAATGTTTGTTTAGTTCCACTTGAGTCAAAAAGTCGTTCAAGAAAAAGTTCTATTGAGGAATTTTTCATATTTTATATAAAAATTAAAAGCAGAATATCAACCTTACAATCTCCAAATTTCACAAAGAAGCAAAATTGCAACATTACACATAAGAACATTAGTGGTAAATTGTCTGATACAAAAATTTAAAAACTATAAAGTGTGTAAAATGAAAGTGTGAGAGAAAAATGAAATTCCCAAAACCTACTTTGTTCCTGCTCACTCATCTTTACAATTAAAAACATTAAAATATGTCATAAAAGGATAATTCCTTAAAACTTTGTATCTCTGGAAGATGTGGGGCTGATACTCAGGTAAGAAGAAATGCCTGGGATGTGTTTATGCCATAAAACACAGTAAGGGGATTACAGGTGCTCTCTGCAGTGGATGGTAAGGATGCTGCTGTATGCAGGGGGTCAAGAAGTAAAAGACTAAGTGAAAAAATGAAGGAAGTGGGAGCTGATTCTACGTATGGAAGATCTCACGATAGCAGGAGAGGAAATAAAAGGGGCGGTGGTCCGGAGTCCAATTCTATAGTATGTTTTCACTTACTAAGGTAAGACACATAAGCTAAAACTTCATGGAATATTACATCTGTACGCAGCAGTCTAAAGGACCATTGTTGCTCCCGAGTGCCAAAAATGTATGTATAATGTTGACTCCACCCTACCATCCAAGCTTACTTGATTCCCAGGTGCTTGGCTTTAACTGAGCCATTTTCCTCAAAAACGTTAAGAATAAAAAGAGAAGAAAAATGTTGAGGCCAAGACATGTTCCTGTTCAAGTCCACCAACACTTGTGCTTTTCCTTACATAGCACCCAGATTTAGTATTCATCCACTTCCAGATGGGATGGAAAGTACATGTACACCTAGATGCCCAGGTGTATACACCACCAGATCATACATACGATTCTGAAGTTCTCAGAAATGCAAGAACCCGTCCTTAAGGACTTTCTTTCAATCCCCACAGACATATACATAGTATGAGAAGCAGAAAAAAGAAAAACAAAATTCTATTGTGTGGAAATCTCTAATCAGAAATGATAGTATGGGAATGCAAGCTGGTGCAGCCACTCTGGAAAACAGTATGGAGGTTCCTCAAAAAACTAAAAATAGAACTACCCTATGACCCCAGCGATTGCACTACTAGGCACTTATCCAAGGGATACAGGTGTGCTGTTCGAAGGGACATATACATCCCATGTTTATAGCAGCACTATCAACAATAGCCAAAGTATGGAAAGAGCTCAAATGTCCATCGATGGATGAATGGATAAAGAAGAGGTGGAATATATATACAATGGAGTATTACTCGGCAATCAAAAAGAATGAAATCTTGCCATTTGCAACCACGTGGATGGAACTGGAGGGTATTATGCTAAGTGAAATTAGTCAGTCAGAGAAAGACAAAAATCATATGACTTCACTCAGATGAGGACTTTAAGAGACAAAACGAGGAACGTAACGGAAGGGAAACAAAAATAATATAAAAAACAGGGAGGGGGACAAGACAGAAGAGACTCATAAATATGGAGAACAAATGGAGGGTTACAGGAGGGGTTGTGGGGGGGGGGGGATGGACTAAATGGGTAAGGGGCACTAAGGAATCTACTCCTGAAATCATTGTTGCACTATATGCTAACTAATTTGGATGTAAATTTTTTAAAAAATTAAATAAAAAAAGAAATAATATCACAGCGCATCATGTCAATAGTGCCCAGTAAGTGCCAAATACTTTGATATATATATAATTCCTACAAATAATTATTGTTATTCCTCTCACAAATGATGAAACTATGGCTCGGAAAACCTAAATAGCCAACTAAGAATAAGAACTTTAGAGATTCAGCTTTGCCACTAATCTAGCTCTGTTAGGTTGAACAAGATCCTGGATGACTCTAAACCTTACCTTACCCATCTATAAAATGGATATAATCTTACCAGCCTCAGAGAGTTAAAAAAAGGATTAAGAGATAAATAATGTATATGAAGTACCTGACATCAGGCCAGGCATCGTAAATTAATATTCAATAAATGGCAGCCATTTTGATTGTTACCGTTATTGCCCAAGACTACACAATAAGTGACAGAGCAAACATTTGAATTCATATGTGATGAATTCTAACACTTAAGACCATTTGAAAACTGACCATGTGCCAAAATTACTATGTACATGCTTCACATGTATTAACACAGTCACAAGTCATAATAACCCTATGATACAGGGACTTTCATTATTCCTGAGATAATAATCACATGTTCACAATAGCCCATATACCAGCAATCGGATATATCAGTATCCCTGAGATACTGAGATACAAAAATGCCTCGTAGCTATTGGAAGCTTGACCAGCTGTCCTTAGGCCCAATTTCAGGTATTTCCCACTCTACCATTGCACTCATCCCTCAAGACGACATGCCTGCATTTGGAAACCGTATACAACATCTCAGATATATTTTAGAAACAGAGGGCATAAAGTAAGGGACACTGCTTTGAGTTCTTTAAGAATATGGGAACTATATAAACGTAAACTAATGTCAAATAAAGTAATTTATTACGATGTTGCAAAGACACGAACAAACTGCATCAGGAATTTTATTGTCCTAATTAGCCAATCAGGATGTGGTTAAATCAAACTGGACTTCTTTCTAGCTTTTCTTTCTCATTCTGCAAAATTTGACAACATCTGGACTGTGTGAAACACACCATAGAGTGGTCTCCAAAGCCACATGTGAACTGACCTTTATGGCCAAAAGTCCCCAAATAGACACATGTAGAAGGGTCAACATATCCTTTTTGCCCATGACAAATGGCTTTTGGAAAGACTTTTTTTTCTTTTTATACTTTTACAGTCCAATAATCACGATCAACAAGAATTAGATAAAATTGACTGCAGCTGGAGTTTAAAAAATGCTGACATGAGTGGCTAAAAACATCATGTGCAACTTGTAATAAAAGGGGACAGGATCATAATGTAAGTCGAGGCCCCACAGACTCAATCCTTCCACAGTCACATCTCATTAAGACTACAGGCAGCAGCTGGTTTCTCCCAAAACAAGTCCTAGAGGAGCAAAATTAGAAGGGACCCCATCCTTTAGATGTGCTCTTGAAAATACGGAGTCCTTGATGTGGATGGATTTTTATAGAGAGTTGACAGGTCAGACCTAAGTGCACATTATTGTGAAGGTCAGAGAGTTGGCAAAAAAAAAACAAAAAACAAAAACAAAAACAAACAAACAAAAAAACACGGATGTGGATGTGACTGTTGTCAAACAAGAATGAGCTCCCTTTAAAGTCTGAGGCTCACCCTAGCTGACTCCGAGGCACTGTCTGTAAATGCAGCAAAGGCGACAATAAAAAACAAACACGCTGCTCTGTGTCAGCTGAGACTTCTTTTAAGTAATGCAGAGTGTACTTCCCTACCTTCCTGTGTGGGGCGTGACCCGCCATTAAAGTCTGGGTCAAAAAGGAGAAGTCCACGCAGTGGGAGAGCGTCAGCAGACAGCCATGGTGGACACCACCGCCTACATCCTGCAGATCCATGAAGAATCTCCCCCCAAAGTCCCTCTGCTCCCAGTTTAATCTGCTCAGTATCTGCCTTGCCCTCTCTTTGATTATCTGTGCCTACCTATTTGTTTTTCCTCCATGACGTGTATTTTATTCTGTGGGTAACTTCTGGCCAAACTTGCTGCTGTGCCACCAAACACTCAAGTGGTTTCTGTGCCTGTTATCACTCAGGAAATTTTGCTATGTTGTTATCTGAACCTTCTCTTTCAGTTTAGTAAATCAGACTGATATTCCACCTCATTAATCAGAAACACAACCCTAGGTCCCTCGTCCCCACAGCCCTAGTAGTTGTGGAATGGAATACCAATGGAATTAAGGAAAGTTCTTGGAGACTCAAATATCACAGAAATGCAATAATTTGTCTTTATTAATAGAAGGTCAAATACCATGTACCTCTGACAGTTGCATCAATATTTTTACAGTCCTTAGGCCTTGACTTGCAGCAATGGCCTATTACACACACACACACACACACACACACACACACAAATGTATGTCTAAATCCTGACGTTGTTAAATCACTTTTAGATACCTTTTTGAAAACCGAAAGATTTAAGACATAAGGCGTTCAACCTGGTGCCTGGCTTTCTCTGGTATTGGACCTCCCAGAACTCCTTGGAATACCAGCCATTTTGGAATACTTTAGAGTCCTTGATGCTCAGCAAAACCTACAATCCATTTCTCAGAATACTCCCTGGTAAAGACATTAGTGACTAAATCTAGCTCTTACTGCTTCCTCTCAACTAGCAGGATTTAAATGCTCACCATGTGCCTCAATAAATTCTTATATCATCATCATCAAGTAGGTATATTATCCCCATTTTACAGATGAAGAAATTGCTGTTCAGCAAGGTCACTTTCCTAAAATCACATATGTAAAAAAACTGAACCAGGATTCCAAGTCCAATTCAGAGTCCAGTGTTCTTTTTTCCTACCATGTGTAAACCTAGGGTCTATAGTTGCCACAGATATTTCTGGAAAGTGTAATGATATGAAACTTGGTTCCTGATTCTGCTACTGCCCCTTTCTCTGTAGTCCCAGTTATCTCTGGGCTCCTTCTTCACTCTCCAATTAGAGGAACCTGAAAGAGCGGGGCTGGAGAGAAAGATATTCTTAAAGTTCTCACATCCTGAAATCTATCAGCACTAAAACAAACCCATCATCAAACCACAGACACACCCAAAACATTAAGAGCTCTCAAGAGATCTTAGCAAAACATTAAGATCAAGAGATCTTAGCAAAAACATTCATTAAGATTGGAGCTCGGTCCCCATATAAATGACACAAAAATCAGAGGTACACAGAGATGAGCTATTCAAACATATGACTTATTTTAAGAAAAGCCAAAAGTAGCGGCACCTGGATGGCTCAGGTGGTTAAGCATCAGACTTTGGCTCAGGTCATGATCCATGGTTCATGGGTTTGAGCCTCCCATCAAGCTCTATGCTGACAGCTAGCTCAGAGCCTGGAGCCTGTCTTCGGATTCTGTGTCTCCCTCTCTCTCTGTCCCTCCCCTGCTCATGCTGTCTGTCTCTCTCTCTCTCAAAAATAAATAAAACATTAAAAAAAGGAAAAAAAGCCAAAGCATCACCTAAATAGAGATAACAAGTACCGACAATTAGAAACCATGTGCACTGTTGGTAGGAATGTAAACAGGTGTAGCCACTATGGAAAACAGTGTGGGGGTTCCTCAAAAAATTAAAAGTAGAACTACCATATGATCCAACATTCCCATTCTGGGTATAGATCCAAAGGACACGAAAGCAGGATTTCTAAGAGATATCTACATTCTTATGTTCATTGCAACATTATTCGTAATAGCCAGGATATGGGAAAAAATCTTAATGTCCATCAATGGATAGAGGCATGGATAAAGATGATGTGGTACATATATACAATGGAATATTATTTAGCCATGAGAGAGAAGGCACTCTTGCCATTTGCAATAAGACAGATGGACCTTGAGGGCATTATGGTAAGTGAAATAAGTCAGATAGAGAAAGACAAATAGTGTATGATATCACTCACAAGTGGAATGTGGAAAAGCCTAACTCACAGAAACAGAGTAGAATGGTAGCTGCCAGAGGCTGTATGTAGGTTTGGGGAAATGGGAAATATTTGCCAAAGTGTACAAACTTCCAGTTGTAAGTTGTGGGGATCTAATGTGCTACATGGTGATTATAGTTAACAATACCATATTACATATTTGCAAGTTGCTAAGAGAGTAAATCTTAAATGTTCTCAACCAAAAAAGAAACAATGACAGGATGTGTTGGAGGTGTTAGCTAATGCTAAGACGGTAATCATTTTCTAATACATAAGTATTAGCAAATCAGCACAATGTACAGCTTAAGCACGCACTGTAATAGGTCCATTATATCTCAATAAACCTGCAAAAAAAGTCTATATTTTCTACCCTCAAAAAAAAAAAAACCCCCCCCAAAAAAAAAAAAAAAAAACAAAGAGAGAGAGAGAGAGAGAGAAAGGAAAAAAAAGTCAATAAAAAAGGAGTAAAATTCCAGAGAAAATAATTTAGTCTTAGAAAATGGTTCTCCAACTTTGGCATCCCTCAGAAATTCCTGGAGGATTTGTTAAAACATAGATTACTGGGTCCCACTTTCCAAACTTCTAATTCAGCAGGAAGGGGTGAGGCTGGAAAATACACATTTCTATTATATTCGCAGGCTATGTTCTGTGATCTGAGAGCATACTTTGAAGAACCGCTGGTTTAAGAGAATAATCACCTAACAAATGAGCTCTTTAGGAAAACAGGTCTTATTAGATTCCATTAATAGTTAGGGGGAAAAAAAAACACATTATTGAGCTGATTAGTACCTGTAATCAGGGGCAGTTTACCATGGCGGTAAAAAGCCTGGATTCTACAACCAACTACCTGGGTTCAAATTCAGTTCTACCTTAACTGTGTGACCTTGGACAAGTTCTGGGTCTCTCTCAGCCTTGGTTTTATTAGCTACAAAACATGCATGATAATTGCAGTACATATAATATAGGGATACTGGGGGATAGAAGGGGCTAGTGTATCCAAAGTGCTCACAATGTGCCAGCACATGTCAAGTACCCTGTAATTAGTGTAAACCACTCTTTCTAATTAAATAATGATTTTAGTATTTTACTTTTTAATACTCAAAAGTAATATTATACTTTTTTCTACCTCTGTAACTAGTACTTCATGCCAGTCCCAGTGTTAGTACTTAAAGATGGAGCTGTGGACCAAACATACAAAGTCCTGCACTCACGAAGTTAAGAGTGTGGCAAGGAAGGCAACTTAAGTAGTTGTTTACACACTACAGTACACACTACAGTAAAACCTTGGTTTGTGAGCATAATTTGTTCCGCAAACATGCTTGTAATCCCAAGCACTGTATACCAAAGCAAATTTCCCTGTAAGAAATAACGGAAACCCAGGTAATTCGTTCCGCAACCCCCAAATATTCACATAAACAGGATTACAATACTGTAATATAATACAAAATAATAAAAAAAATACAAAAAGTAAACAAATTAACCTGCACTTACCTTTGAAAACCTTCGTGGCTGGTGTGAGGGAGAGAAGAGAGAAGAGGGTTATGGTGTAGGACGACTTTCACTATCACTGACAGAATCACTGCTGTCTGTTGGCTCAACACAGTCTTTTTCTGCATGGGGGCCATTGTACATGCTCACACGGATGGTGACTATAGTACAGTGTTGAACTCTTGTCATATACGGTATTTAATGTAACTGGCAATAAGGCATCAGAGGAAAGGGTCTATATCTGAAGGTAGCCTGGCCTAGAATGAAGCAAAGCATTCTTAAGCCTACTCTTGTATGGAAAAGCAAAAGACTGTCCACAGGTGCTTTGACGTGACAAAAAACACACTAGTGACAGTTGTGGGCACCTTCCAGTGTTCTGAAAAGTCACTGATTTCTGCCAAACACCACGGCCTGAGACTGAGCATGGGAGACAATCACCCACAATCCCGCAGTGAGAGACAGAGACAGAGAGAGAAAGAGAGAAGAACCATCGGCTCAGTTGTGATGATGTGACATTCGGCATCACATATTACACGTATTGGAAGACATCGCTTGTTTAGCAAGTTAAAATTTATTAGAAATGTTTGCTTGTCTTGCCGAAGACTCGCAGAACAAGTTACTCGCAATCCGAGGTTTTACTGTACTACCTATTTTAATCAGAAGCTAAAAGCAGGGAGGGAAAAGAAAAGACTACATGGGGCACCTGGGTGGCTCAGTCGGTTGAGCATCTGACTTTGGCTCGGGCCATGATCTCATGGTTCATGAGTTCAAGCCCCACGTCGGGCTCTGTGTGGACAGCTCGGAGCCTGGAGCCTATTTCAGATTCTGTGTCTTCCTCTCTCTGCCCCAACCCCACTCATGCTCTCTCTCAAAAATAAATAAACATTAAAAAAAAAAAAAAGACCGCAAAGTCCTTTCAAATGGAAGATCAATCAGGCATCAAGAACATTCCTTAAATTGGAGCATAAACCAACAGAAAAATAGGATTCTCTGTAATCACACCCTATAGCTTTTTCGGAACAAAGTATTATTGTGACTTCTAAAACAATGATATGACAAGAGAAACTCTTTCCAATCAACACCACCAAATTTCTCAGCGCCTAACACAGAGCCATGAACTCTGCACTAAAGGCTGCGAAGGGGACTAAACTGTGGTTTCTTCATCCAAAGGTTCCTAGGCTAGCAGGAGAAAATTGTGCTGACAGTTACACTACGGGTAACCCCAGAACAACACAGGTTTGAACTGCACAGGTCCATTTAAGCATGGATTTTTTTCAATAAATACAGTAGAGTCCTGTAAATGTATTTTCTCTTCCTTGTGATTTTCTTAATAACATTTCCTTTTCTCTAGGTTGCTTTATTGTAGAATGCAGTATATAATATATTTAACATACAAAATACATGTTAATCAACTGTTTCTGTTTTGGTAAGGCTTCCAGACAACAGGAGGCTATTAGAAGTTGTTGAGGAGTAAGAAGTTATACGTGGATTTTCAATCACATGGGGGTCGGTGCCAGAAACCCCCACATTGGTCAAGGGTCAAGTGTGTAAGACAGAAGTCCTGAGGAATCTGAAGGGCTTCACAAATAACATGACATTGAAGACGGCAACAGCCACAGTTCACCAAATAGAAAAAAGGGCATGAAGGATATTCTCGAGAGAAGGAACAGTATGTGCAAAGGCAAGAGGACTTGAAGAGAGGCCCAGAGATGGACGGGATGTCAGATGGGGCAGGAATGCTGGTGTGTGATGAAGAATGGCAGGAGACGAAGGCCGCTCATAGCTCAGTTCTGTGAAAGCATCACCAGTTTTCCATATAATAAAATTTATTTGAAGCCACTTGGATGACAGTGGAAGATGGCAAGGAAATTGTATAAAGTGATATCATCTGTAGTCTATTATATATATATATTTTTTTTTTCAGTTATTTTTGAGAGCACATGCGTGTGCACACATGACCAAGGAAGGGACAGAGAGAAGCCTAAGCAGGCTCCATGCTGTGAGCGTGGAGTCCAATGTGAGGCTCAATCTCACAAACTGGAAGATCATGACATCAGCCAAAATCAAGAGTCAGATGCTTAACCAACTGAGCCACCCAGGCACCCCAATGTGTAGGCTTTTAATTTTTTTTTTTTATTGTGTATTTATTTTATTTTTGAGAGAGAAAGAGACTGCACAAGAGTGGGGGAGGGGGAGAGGGAGAGGGAGAGGGAGAGGCACAGAATCCGAAGCAGGCTCCAGGCTGTCAGAACAGAGCTCGACACGGGGCTCGAACTCACGAAATGTGAAATCATGACCTGAGCTGAAGTTGGACGCCTAACCAACTGAGCTACCCAGGCGCCCCTGTAGGTTTTTAAGTGAAAGTCTTTATTTGCACTACACCATACAGAAGGTCAATGTTTTAATGGCAGATAGTAGTGTTAAGCTCCATCTACTTCAGTCAAGTGGAACAGCAGCAGCAGAAGCAGCTAACATTTACTGAGTTCTTAGCAGAATGTACTACAAGCTCTAGGTTCACGAACTCTTTCTATCCTCATAATGAGCCCGTGAGGTACAAAGGAGGAAGATAAAGTGCAGAAAAGGTAAGTAACTTGCTCAAGGTCACACAATCAGTTCCTGGGCTCTCATGTTACCCCAGAACCTGAACTCAACCTCTTACCCTTGAGTTCACACGCCTTCCTCCACAAAGGATTCTATCCTCTCATACCACTTCCCAGGGCAAATCCAGGTTTGAAAACTTTTATATGCGGTGGGGGGGGAGGACTCTTTAAAAAGAGGAATACAAAATTATGAATATAAAGTCAGGCGTAATGATGAATATTTACAACACAAAGAAAATGAAAAACAAATAACTAGAGCTTTGGGGATTTAAGTCCCATTTTTTTTTCAGAGATCAGCACTGCCTAAGTAGCAATACTTCCTACAGCAACCTCTTCCCACTTGAAACACCATACAACCCCCAACAACACCAGCTCTCAAAAGGGCCCCCACAAGTGAGGGTTCGGCTTAAGCTTCACTGCACCCACTCTGTGGGAAGCCCACCTCTGCCACTGCCCAGAAGTCTCTTCAACTTTTCCAACCTACTGCAACAAATGCCAGATCTTGAGAACCAAAGGAGGCGGTCAGTTCAGCCATAAGACAAAAAGAAGGTAGAGCCAAGTTCAGTGTGAGAGGAACTAGGGCTTTTATCCTTTCTCCCCTGCTGGGAAGATGGGCCACAGCAAGAACTACACCTTCGGAGCCACAGAGATCTAGATTCGGATTTTCTCTGCAACTCAGCAGCTGTGTGAGCTTGAGTGTATGGTCTGACGTCGCCGGATCTCACTTTCCTCATCTGTAAAAATGATACCGAGTAAGGGTCGAATAGCACACTGCCAGGAACATCAGCCCCTCTTCCTCTGGATATGCCTTTCCTGTGCTTCCTTCTGCTTCATCCTCCCTACCCCACCTCATGTCTGAGGGTGAGTAGGTGGATCCCCTCTGTGTATCCCCAGCACATCCCATGGAGACCTCCATGGAAGCACATCATTGTCTTGTTAACTCAGCAAGCACTCCATGGATGCAAAGATGAAAATACACACTACAGTCTGCAGGAAACTCACGTCTAGTGGAGAACCACGGTCGTGGAGCCTTTCTCCACCATGAATGAGATGCTTGCAAGGGCTGGAGCCATGCTTTGGATACAAGGAAGGCTGGACCTGACTGAAAATACCGAGTTCACCTCCCACCTCTCAGCCGGTGCCCACGCCAGCCTCATCCCAGCCCACTCGTCTGATTCCACTTGGACCTTCTCCCGACAGGCCCCAGCGATGTTGGCCTGTACATCCTTTGCATGGCGGGATCGATGTAGTTTGGCTTACAGGGCACTGGGCCCATTGTTGGCACTCACCTCTAGAACAAAGAATACTGGCCCTTCCAAGGCCAAACAAAGGCAGACTTCTCCCCCACGGATCTCTGTTCCTTTATGAGCAATAGTATGCAGACCCCTGGTCCTCCACTGAACTACATTTAAAATAGCTTTTGTGAAAGACAGACACAGTGGCCATTTTTTGTGTATGTGTGCCAGCAGCAATGAATTGATTGTAATACGAACAATGTGCACTTCTTCCCACTTCTGACAGAATAGATGACATTGTGTCGTGGGCTGGGGAGGGGGTTGGGGGAGGAACTAAAGAAACCAAGCCTTAAGGTTTATTACATGAAATTCTGATAAAAAGCACTTCGAAGCCTCTTTCCCATCATCAAAAAACCACACTGGGCAAGATCAGAGCTTAACAGCCAACAAAAAAACACATTCAATCCCTGAGATCATTTTCCTGAAATAGAAAACTACATATGTTTCTCAAATTTCACATCAAGCCACTGCAGAGGCCAGACTGCAGGGCTGAATTGGGCCAAAGTAAGTGAGCGAGAGAGAGAGAGAGAGAGAGAGAGAGAGAGGAGAGGAGAGGGGGGATGGGGTGGGAAAAGGAGTAAACAGAAGAAAATGAGCCCATTCTTCCACATCA
The DNA here is from genome assembly GCF_024362965.1 of Panthera pardus. Classification (NCBI taxonomy): domain Eukaryota; kingdom Metazoa; phylum Chordata; class Mammalia; order Carnivora; family Felidae; genus Panthera; species Panthera pardus. Next base: position 58,566,452 of record NW_026526666.1, read on the forward strand.
CCACATTTCTCTAGCACAATCTAAACTTACAAACACCCCCAGTTTCACAGAACTTGTAGTTAAGGTTGCTTATCGGGCAGCCTTTACTTTGTCAAATTAAGACACATTGCCTTGGATTAGCAAGACTCCTTAAATTCAAAATGACTTCATGGTTGGCTCAGAGTTCAGTGTCTCTGGGGCCGGCCGCCAGGAACATAGCCACTGTGGAGGCTCCCTCCCCTCTCCACACTGACCTGCCTGACTTTTCCATGGAGACGGCAGAGCAAAATCCCAAGCACACAGGCTGTCAGTGTTAATTAAAAGTCCAAACACCTCTTTAGGAACTATCTCCAGCTCAATATTTACACAGAATATAAGACTCCTAACAGGCAGGGCTGGAGAGGGAGCGAGAGGTTGAGGCGGAAATAGGTCTGAATGGCATTTGGAACCCATTAATTTTTAAAAGACAGGCTGCCACCCTATATAGACCCAGAGAAGTTCAAAATGTAACGAAACCAGGAAGATGAATGAGCCGAAGGTTGTTTAGAAAGCCTGGGGAGAGCGCTCAGCTTTTGAAAAGAATAATATCTGGGCAATAATGAGAGCTGACACTTTTTATTGGTGAATGCGGTTTTTGGCACATTTTAAAGACACAGGTTGACAATTTTTTGTATTTAACAAAAGGAAAAGCAATCTTCTAAATGGCTTGGGAACAAAGGGCTCCCTGACTGCAATTTCTTAATAACATTTAAGAATTCTCTTCAAAGGCCCTTGACAATAATTCAGAGAGAGGAAGAAAGGAAAATGAAGAAAACAAGAAAAAACCCGTTATACATAAAAAAGAAACTAAAGAAAGGTGAAGAAACGAAGAAAAAGATACAGCATTTTGACACCAAATTCCAGCCCAAAGGGTTGAATTTTAATGGTAGAGTTTAACGGTACTCTTTACAAAAGAATGAGTTTTAAGAAAGAATCCAAAGAGAGACTTTGGTCAAAACCATTACCTCTCTCAGACTGAGAACTTTAGTCCCAGGAGGGCTAAAGGGATCGCCTAATCCAACCACCATTTTTACGGATGAAGAAATGGAGTGCCAGGAGGTCCAAAGTCACCTGGTTCCACCAGGCACTAGCCTTCCAACCATGCCATCATGTGTATCTTATGATGTAGGTCCTGAACACTGGCAAGCCTTTACAGTAGCATGGGATCCAGGAATGAATCTTACTCCTTTCATCAGTGGCTGAAACTAGGTCCCCAGAATCACACAGGTCCAATATACTCAATAACAGAGTTCACAGAAGAGCAGTCCAACCGAGGCAGACACCCTACATAGGAAACAAACGTCCGAGTCCACAAAGACCACAGTGCCCTGTCCATTCTGAGACGCCTTCTCAGGTCAGAGCAAGGACCCCAAAACAAGGTGTAATATGGGGATGTCCCTTCAAAACCTAACCACTACTGCAGCCACTGGTTTCACCCCCGCAGAGTGAGACCCTGCTGGGATTCAGTCATGTCACCTGGAAAATGAGATCTCTGTTTAACACTTTCATAGTTTCAAGCCATTTCCAGCACAGAACAGACCATCACACTATTTGCAAATAGGAATCATATTCAGAGGTCCTTCTACTTCACCACACCAGAAAGAGCAGAGGGGATTATATTCTCAAAGTGATGCAAAGTCTTAGTGAAGAGCGTTAGGTAAAGGAAATGCTATATTGCTGCTCGCTTGGAAAATCACAGTCATACTGGCTATCATCTTTCAGGCATACAAAATTCATGTCTAGATGTACGCAGCAGACAGCTGAAAAAAAGTTCATAGACACTGAACAAATTCAGACCAGCAGTTCTTAACGAAGGGTGCACGGACAGCATAACCACCCGAGGTCATATATTTTTTTATAAGTTTTGATTTTTTCAATGTTTATTTTAAAAGAGAGAGAGAGAGAGAGAGAGAGAGAGTGTGTGTGTGTGAGTAGGGGAGGGGCAGAGAGGAAAAGAGAATCCCAAGCAGGCTTCATGCTGTCAGCACAAAGCCTGACTTGGGGCTCGATCTCATGAAACGTGACATCAAGACCTGAGCTGAAATTAAGAGCTGGAAGCCTAACCTGACCCACCTAGACACCCCACCCACCCAAGGTCACACATTTTTACCTCCTTTGTTCCAAAGGACAAACGTGCACGTTCTTAACCTTTTCTGCCACATTTGCTTTATTGGTAAAAAGTGAAGGAAGAAACTCATTCTTTGGCACAGTCTCAACCTACCAGATAAAGAGCAAAAGATAGTCAGCGATCCCAGAGTAAAGCATCAGCGTAGGGCATCCATAGGACTCCCACTCATGGAGGATCTGTGTCTCAACTCTGGCACCTCTGATAAGCACAGATGAAAGGCCTTCTCCTGCCCCCTGACGGACCCAGAATATTCCATTCTCTCCTGCCTACCTGGACTTTTGGCCTCTAGATACTGACCTGCCTACGGTCTCTCAACAACTACCCATTTCTTTCTGCCCAGAATAGCTGAGACCTTTGCTGACCGTCACACTCCACGACATGCTAAACCTTTTGACCACATCACAGGAAGCCAAGACAAAACCCCCAAATGGGGCAGACAGGCTGTCAAACAGGTTATCTGGTTGCTACCTGGCCCATCCTCCCCACCCCATGCATAAGCTATTTAAAAAGAATTTAGGTCCACCTTAAAATTTTAAAATAAAAATAACAAGAACTGAAGAGAAAGAAAACGGAAGTAGCACTTTTTGTGCACTTCTGTGTGGCAAGTACCGGCTAGAGGTTTTCCTCGTGCTGTTTCCCTTTCTCCATGAAGCAAACCGAGGTACTTTTTGTCCTCCTTCAACCCTAAGAGGAAACTGGGATTGAGAGGGATTAATTGGCTTGCCCAAATTCACCCAGCTGATGAATGAGAGAGCAAAGCTTCGGGTTAAGAATTATGTGGCCCCAGGCTTTACGTGTATTTGAATAGTTCAAACAAATATGTACCTACCCGGTGCTAGATTAGACAGATCGTATTTTCTTAGGAGCTCTATTAATATATATGCAAGGAATAAATGAATGACTGAATGAAGGAAACTATGAGCCACAGTTGCTTCAAACCACATATCACCTCCCCCATGACTACTACCATCCTCCCCCTCCTCCTGATCACTATCATAGATGGATTATAAATTGGTATCTGGGATATCGGTAATGTAATTTACTGAGAAACTACAATTCTGTGATTATCTTTTTACCTGCCCAATATTAATTCCCCCTTTTTGCTTTAGTAGTAAGAGAAACCCAATGTCATTCAGGTAGCAATGTGTCCAGCTCCAAGCCTAGTCCATCCAGGCTCCATTCTGCTAGGCATGACCATAATCCTGAGGGCTGGCCAATGATATACAAACAGAAGTATTATGTAGATCTTCTACAAATGTTGTTTAAAGAAGGCTAACTCAGGTATGTGGCACTTTCTTTTTACACACCCCTGTCTTCCTTCTTCCTGATAGAAGGAATGTAGACTGGACAACAGAGACTCCAGCAGCCAACTTGGACCATGGGGTGACCTTGAGAATGGAAATCAGGGCTAATGGAAGTGAAGTAAAAATATCAAAAGAGCTAGTGTCTTTGATGACTTCACAGGCTGACACAGTAGCCTAAGACTCCATATGTCTCCATTTATTTACAGAAGAGAATGAACCCCTTATGCATTTAAGCAACTGTTTTGTGTGTGTGTGTGTGTGTGAATTTTCTATTATTTCTATTATTTATCCATGAAGAGATAAATACCATATTTTTTTTCTGTAGAGAGTGAAAACACTCTTCTTTCCCAAAAATAAGGATAAAGTAAAGCTAATACTTACAGGCCATTTCTCAGCCCTATTAGATACACTAAAGAAAAAAAGAAAAGAAAAGAAAAGAAAAGAAAAGAAAAGAAAAGAAAAGAGCAGTTGATGTGAGAGGATGATGGAATTGTTCTTCCTAGAACCTAGAAACATTGTTCTGGAACTCGTCCTTCAATACAACACTAAAACAATGCTAGTCAAAGAGCCTTAGCATTCATCACGTCAAGAACAAGTGTGATCTTTTTTTCCCCAGAACTCTTTAATTTTATGATACTTCTAGAGAATCCTTATCCAGTTTCAACCAAGGTCTGGTCAAAAAATGTTACCTCTACCATGATCTAGGTTCAATCAATTTTACTTTCATTCAGATTTCTAACATTAAAAAAATCAAGTCTTAAATCACAATGAGAGTCTATAGTTATAAGGATAGCTATAATAAAAAAAAAGAAATTAAGAAGGAAATGAAGTGTTGGTGAAGAGGTAGAAAAATGAGCATCCTCATACATTACTGGTGGAATGGAAAATGGAGAAATCTGGCAGTTCCTCAGAAAGCTACATGCAGAATAACCATCTGACCCAGAAATTTTACTCCTAGGTATATTCCCACAAGAAATGAATGCAGAGACTCAAACAGATACTCATACTTCAATGTTGATTGCATTATTCACAATAGCCAAAAGGAAGAAACAACCCAACTGCTCATCTTGGGTCCATCAAAAGATGAATGGAAAAGCAAAATGCAGTATATGCCTACAATGCAGTATCATTTAGCCATAAAAAGGAAATTACGACATATGCTACAACATGGATGCATCTTTTTTTTTTTTAAGTTTATTTATATTGAGAGAGAAAGCACACACACACGAGTAATCAGGGGAGGGGCAGAGAGAGAGAGGGAGAGAAAGAATCCCAAGTGGGCTCCTCACTGTCAGCACAGAGCCCGACACAGGGCTCAATCTCATAAACCGTGAGATCAGGACCTGAGCCAAGATGAAGAGTCAGACACTTAACCGACTGAGCCACTCAGGTGCCCCAACATGGATGAATCTTGAAAACATAATGCTAAGTAAAATAAGCCAGCCACAAAAGAACAAATGCTGTATGACCCTACTTACATGAGGTATCTAGAATAAACAAATTCATAGAGACAGAAAGCAGATTAGAGGTAACCAGGAGCTGGGGGAAGGGAGGTATGGGGAGTTATGGTTTAAAGGCTATGGAGTTTTCTGTTTGGGGAGATGGGTAAGTTTTGAAAATGAACAGTGGTAATGGTTCTTCAATACCATGAATGTAATTATCGCTAGTGAACTGTACTCTTCAAAATGGTTAAAATGGTAAGTTTTCTGCTATATATATTCTTTACTACAATTCACAAAAATTAATAATGTAATCTATCAAAAGCACTGACCTGTTTTTAGTGACTTACATAACGTGTGAATTACATCTCAGCAAAGCTGTTTGTTGGTTTATTTTTTAAAAATCAAGTCTTATATATGCAACTGCAAAAGGCAATCAGGAAGTGAAGTACTACGGAAGGGATGTGAACTGCAGGTATGTTACCAGAGGCAGATACAATAGCGGAAGTTTCTGCCTTCTTCCCACCAAGCTGCTGTCTCAGCCCCCAGGGAGGAGGCGGCTGCCACCCAGCCTGCTGGCTCCACTCAGAGCAGCACCAGAAGAACCACAGCTGATTTTGCACCTCATCCCCTTTACTTAATTTCCTCCAAAGGGGCAAGGGCTCATCTGATTGGTGACAGACTGGAATATATTAAGCCATGTTTTAAGGGTGACTGTGTGAAAGATAGGTGATAAGTCATGCACAGAACAACATCAAATGCACTCCTTCCCTTTCTATGCCCAGTGCAACTAGCATGCTTTGGCTTCAGGTAAGCACACCTGAACATTCAGGGTCTACATCCATCTTGCTGACTCTATTACTTGAGCTCTGCTGGACATATCCGGTCTTCCTCCCCCCATATATGTACACATACACCTGAACATGAAGATGCTGGTTCAGTCGCACTTCTGGGCTGCATTTTCCATCCAGTATGCCAGAAGCTCTACATATTAGAGGTTAAAGTGTCATTTTCTAAAATAATGAGGTAGGTTTTCATTCTTCACTTAGCTAATATGCTTTTCATGTAGTGTCTATGAGTCAGAACCCCAGTGGCAACCAAGAGTGAGTTACTCTTTGAACCCTTAACAACAGGGATACCTGTTAGGAATTCAAATAATGAAGATTAATGTTAATTGTCCTAAGTGAAATAATGGCAGTGTGGTTACATAGGAGACTGTCAGGTCTCTTATGTGATCACACGGCATAACTGAGGAGGAAGCAGATGATGTCTACAATTCATTTACAAATGGCTCAGCAAAATAAACACATTAGAGACAGAGCAAGAGATACAAATGGAACAAAATGTTGAGGAACGTAGGTAAAGATAGGGTGTTCAGTATACCATGCCCTCAACTTTTGGTTGTTTTTTTTTTTTTTTCCAAAAATAATATGTAGGGAAAAATACCAAAACAAAAATTCAATGCTTTTGATCAATGACATAGAGTTCTCACCAGTATTTAAGAAAACACCAAAATCCAATATGAGCAACTGACATACGTAATACTAATAGACATAATTAATAACTGCCACTGACATAATTAATAAAACCAGTGGTTGAAATATATATGAAAAATTAACTGCATTTAACAGCCAAGAATTAAAATAAGACACCATTTTAATCCCCAAAACTTGGCAAAACTGACACAGGCATTATACCGACATAGGACAGAATATAATACAGGTATCAAAAATATGTTTTCAGATAGTATTTATTGATATAGAAAATAGAATAATATATGAAAAGTAAATTGTACAAAGTAGATTTACAATTAAAAAACACACAGTAAAGTCTAAATAATGATACTATTTTTGAAACCCTTGAAATTATATCTGGAAAATGACTACAGATCGGGATCGATAATCAATCTGACCATAATCTTCTCTTGACAGATCAGTAAATAACCATTAAAAAATTAACAGTACAATAATATCTCCTACAAACTCAAAACGGAGAACCATGCAAATCAGGAAAATAATTGTTATTTTAAAAGGGAATATAGTTTCTCAAAATCATAAATTCACCTCTATAAACTAGAAGACAGAATATTTATGGACAACTTACACAGAACTATACACTGCAGCAGAGAGGAAAGAGAAGGGAAATAAATATTTCACACAATGAAAGCTAAGGGGAAAACCAACCTGAGATTTTAGCCATCAGCCCTCTTTTCTCATATGCCATTGAAAAGTCTCAGGAATTCTTTTTTTTGTTTGTTTGTTTTTGTTTTTTTTAATGTTTATTTTTGAGACAGAGAGAGACAGAGCATGAATGGGGGAGGGTCAGAGAGAGAGGGAGACACAGAATCCAAAGCAGGCTCCAGGCTCCGAGCTGTCAGCACAGAGCCCGACGCGGGGCTCAAACTCACGGACCGTGAGATCATGACCTGAGCCGAAGTCAGACGCTTAACCGACTGAGCCACCCAGGCGCCCCGAAAAGTCTCAGAAATTCTAACATGTAAATTCTAAGGCAAACTTACCAATGTGTCTCTTGTACTTAAAGAGCCTGACCGTTAATTTCTCTCAGTCCAAAGAAATAAAAACAAGTGAATTGAAAACAGACACATCTCACATACAGAATGACTCAAAATAATGTTTGTAGATACTCTGCCCTCAAGGAGGTGAAGCATAACTCCCTACTCCTTAAATGTGGGCTGTGCACGGTGACTTCTTTAAAGTTTATTTATTTTTGACAGAGAGAGAGAAAGAGCATGAGTCGGGAAGGGGGAGAGAGAGAGGGAGAGAGAGAATCCCAAGCTCCAACTCATGAGTGAGATCATGGCCTGAGCTGAAATCAAGAGTCAGATGATTAACCAACTGAGCCACCCAGGTGGCTCAAATCTCTTTAGAGGGAAGATTTACATATGTGAATATGTTTTTGTCCGATTATAAAAAATTACATTGTTCAAATTTCTGACTTCCCATTTCTCATATCACCAAAATTCTGGATAGTTACCCACTCATGGGTTAGAATGGGGCAAATTACTAAAGCATCTGGCTTCAGTTTTTCAACTGCAAAATGGTGCGAACACCATCTGCTTTAACTAAGGGTCATGAGGACTAATGGGGTTCACATTTGTTAATATGCCCAGCACAGAGAGAAGGCACCTGAAAATGATAATGATAGCATTATTATTACTAACAAAAACAGCTATCAGTATTTGCATTCATATGATGGAGCTGAGTTACAAATTAATCCCAAGCCAGGTGGTGATTTTCTCAGTGACCCAGATAAACAAGAGTCGCTACCACATTTAGGGGGGTGAGAACAATAACTAAAGGCAGGAGGGCAGAAAGGGGAGGACAAAATCTGATAGGGGAAGAGGAGGAGGAGGGGGAGGACTTATTACACAGCGTCACTGCCAAAAACAAGTCTGAAAGCTTTAAGACAAGGTGAAATCCGATCACTTTTTAGCCTTGACTCCACTAGAATAATAAAAAGAAAGAAAGAAAAAAAAATACCCTCTGGTCTTTCTGGCACTCATTTCCCCAAAGTCTCCCAGAACAATCACATTAAGAGCCAAATAAACACCAAATCTGAACCTCTCCTTGGCCCAGAGGATGCCAAGTTCATGTTTCACTCCCCAAAGTTTTTTGGCATTGGCACATTCAAACCCAGACCTTCATCTTCCTTATTCGAGAAGAGGGGACAGAGGATGGGGATTTTTCCATTAAAAGAACCATGCAGTGTTGAAATACTGCGTACCACACATGTTGTCCACAGTACCTCTAACTCCCCCAATAATCCTAAGACGACACATCCGGATGAGGACCGGAGGCTCAGTGGGGGGAACAATTCACTCCACATTCTTGCAGACAGTACACAGTGGAGACACTGAACCCAGGTCAGCCTGACTACAAGGATTTCCCTCTTTCCACTATGCCAGACACTTAATGCAAAGACTTCCTGCCAAAATCGATAGAGAAAGGGAACTAAATAAAATAGCTAATTCCTTCAAAACATTTCTCAGCACTGCACTGGAAGTTTTTCTGTGACCTTAGTCAGCCCAAACAATAATCCCATGGACTGTTGTCACTGTCCCAATTCTACAATCGAGAGAGCTCAGAGGGCTTACTTGATTCATCCTAATAGTGCACAGGCTGAAACAGAGAAGGGAGGAGGAGCTGAGAGACTCAGGAATGAACAGGAGAGATAGATGTAAGAAACAGGGGTTCCAGGGGGAGGGCAACCACCTCACAAGAGAAAGTCAATCCCTGGTGCCCAAGGTCCACAGACCCTGCTCTAGGAGAGGGAAACTGGACAGGAGATCTCTGAAGGTACTCATAAGTACGGGGCAAGGGTGGAGGAGGAAGCGAGAATTGCAAATTTGTAGTAATTAAAAGAGAATGACTCATGGGTGTCACAGTCAATTTTTTAAAAATGGCAGGGATAACTGGACAGCCAATAAATCATTTCTGAGCATTAACCTTTCTGCTTCCTGAGGGTTTCAGACTGTTGTGGGTGGGGACAGAAGCCCCCGAGAACATTCTGATGGGCCAAGAAGTTCTCCATTTGAAATTTACCAAGTCCTTTAACTGTTTTTAATACTTTCAATCCCTCACAGGTGTGAAGCACCTTAGTGTCATCTATCACTTTCATGTATATTCTGTTAAGCATTGTTGTCCAAAATTACCTAATCATATATAACCACCTGGGGCACTTGTTTAACATATAAATTCCCAGGCATCCCAGGTGAGATATGCTTAAAACTGGAAGCCCTGGGGAACTGTGCTTTGGAAAAATGATTCAGCTGATTCCTATACTCAGGCTAGTTCGGAAAGACTGCTTTAACAGGATCCTCTCAACAAGTTTTCAAGGTAGGTATCCTGATCCCCATGTTAAACATAAGGAGAGTACGGTTCAAAGAAGGAAAGAACATGCCCAAGGTCACACAACTCCTGTCTGGCAGAATGTAGAACCACACATCACACTGTGACTCCACAGTGGGTATGCATGTCATCTAAATCTGAGCCAGAGTCAGCTTCAAGAAGTCCTCTCCTTGGGGTCTTAAATATGGCATCAGAGACCAGGAAATGGGAGTGTAGACTATCCAGCACCATCAAAAAGAACCAGGGAAGAAGTCAATGCCCTGGGTTGAATAACACTCAAGGAAAAAGAGGACAGCAAGGTTCTCCTCTATGCGTAGTTCTATTTTTGAGTCCCCAAATTTTGCAGGCCAATGGGGTATTTCCAACACCCCCACTATTAGCACTCTTTTAACGAATAGGTCCATTTGGCTAAAATGATGGAAATAATTCTTTCACTACTGCACAAAGGTAGGAAAAAAGCCTGAAGAAAGGTCCTTCCAGAAATAACTTCTGACAATTAATGTCACACCAAAAGAGGAATGCCCCAGATGAGATCTTAAAATCCACACAATGACATCCCCGCTGGTGACTGCAGTGTAACAGTGACTCAATTGTGCCTTCTGGGGGTAAAGTTCACACCAATCCTCAAGAGCCTGCTCCCCCAGACAGGGTTAAGTACCTGAGGTGTGCAAAGGATGAAGAATGATGTGCCTGAGAAACATGTCCTCTACTATCTCCTTTCTGGAAGCCCCTAATGCTGAACTCTTATCAACTCTCTATAAGAAAAGTTCTAAATCATACAAAGTGAGCTAGACAGGAAGAGCACACGAAAATGGCACTCGTAGTCCCAGCTTCTCTTGACTTTGAATAAAAAAGAAAATGGGGACAATTAGCCTTCCCTGAAGGAGCTGACTTTAAGATTCAACACCTGCCTCTCCCTAAATATATAGATATAGATATATAGATATAGATATAGTTTATGTATATATAGTTATATAGTATATATATATATGTATCTATATATATTTAGTATATATATATACAGTATATATATATTTATCTATATATATTCAGTATATATTTATATATATTTAGTACATACAGATTTATCTATATATATTTAGTATATATTTATCTATATATAGCTTATATAGTATATATATAATATAAATATAATATATACACTATATTATATAGTATATATAATATATATAGTGTATATATTATATGTATATATATAATATATACATATAATATACACACACACACACACACACAATATATATACATAGTTTTATCTGTCCTCGGGGAATGATCCCCTTCCTCACAGATTTGTTGAACATAAATTATCTAAATTATTTACACACACACACACACACACACACACACACACACACACAATATATATACATAGTTTATCTGTCCTCAGGGAATGATCCCCTTCCTCACAGATTTGTTGAACATAAATTATCTAAATTATTTTCAAGGTAAGAAAACCCATCCCCGACCCTGCCCTACTGCCCTTCCGTATGTATCTCCTGAAATCTGAGGCCAGGATGACAATAGACTTGCATACTTTGTGATTTCATGTCCAACCTGTCTCTGTTAAATACACACACACACACACACACACACACTGTTAATTACAGCAGGCTGCTATTTTACACTATTTTTTAAATTGTCTCTGCCATGTAGCACATACTTATTTATAATATTCAGAATTTACTGAAAAATATTGTGACTTCAACATACAGACGTCTACATTCTGCAGTGATTCAGGTATATTACTATAAAAAGCAACACACCCATCCAGTTAAAATCAGCTTCCTTGAAAAACATATCTTTTGCCTCAATTTTAGGGGCTATCCAGTCAAAATCAACTTCCTTGAAAAACAGATCTCTTGCCTTCATTTTAGGAGCCAAAAAAAATATTTTTCTTTTATTCACCATGTAAAAAGTACCTTTAGAAAAACAGTCACATTTCATGACGAACTGTTCATGTCTCCTTCAAATGTGTCCAATTTTAATGAATGGTCTTCACCTTGGATACCAACATTCCAGGCTGCATGGGAACAATGGTGTTTGGGCATGTGCAGTGGACGTGGAAGATGGATTCAAGATGTTTCAAGTATGTAAAATCACATGCAGATGTACAAATAGTACGTCCAGTCAAAGCGAGTTAAGAAAGCAATATATATACAGACACCCGAGAATGGATGAGCGCAAATAAAATCCAACTTGTAATTAACATACCGTGCTGTGACACCTGTTGCCTTCCACGATAAGAAGTCTGGGAGATCAAAGAAATGTCCCGCCTTATCCCAGCAAGTCTCTCTTAAGTTCTGCCAAATTAAATACATATTAGAATCAATTATGGGCTTTTTTTCTACCCCTCCCCTCTTTCAATAATGTTTCAAATTTTTCAAAACAAAAGCATAGCCAACAATGTCCAAGAAAACATCTGTTAAGGGGCTGGGGGCCAGGGGGCAGGGATGGTAGAAAAGTAGTACCTATAAAGGAAAGAAAAATTGGCAATTATTGATCCTTCCCCAAATGGCCATCATCTCCCTTTTATCCCCTTGGCCAACCCAGAGGGAGAAGATGCACACTCTGTGGGGGTATGCAATCTATCTTCCTCGTTAAGGGCCACAGGATACACTTCAAGGCATCCAGTAAGATTTCAAAGCTGAACAGTTTTAAGTTGGGAAGAAAACCACCCTAAGAAACTACCCCATGGAAAAGAATGTGTCCTGCCATGTAAAATTCTCCCCACACCAACAGGTTCCAAAGGTAATAAAAAAGTTGGTCCCTGCCTTCAAAGAACTTCCAGTCTAAGCCAATGAGAATGGCACAGAACCAAGGTATTCTTACAAGATACCTAAACATTTGTTTCTTCCAGTCTCTTCCACAGTGCCAATGTGGTCAGAATTTTTCTTGCCACTGGGCTTTTTCTTTCCTCTGCCACTTCTGTCTGGAATTCCTCAACTACCCCCTTGTGGCTTCCCAGGACCCAAGTCGCCTGCCCCTTTGGTTAACCCTATCCACCCTTCCTTGGAGAAGCCTTCCAGGATCTCCTACTCAGGGTGGGTCTGACTCTCCTACAACCCATACCATCCCACAATTATTTGCATGCTATCTTTCTTTCCCACCAGATTATAAGCTCTACAATGTCAAAGAGCCTAGTCCCTTTCATGCACTATAATATATCCCACAACCTTATCCTCTCCTCCCCCTATCTAGGACTGGACAATTAGCTATGAGGTAGAAACCACCTGCTTCCAATCTGCTTATTACACACTTAACTGGACCAGGGATAGACATGTGACCTAACTGAGCCAATCAGATTCCTTCTCCCATGAATTTAGACTCAGGATCCAAACGGAGTCATTTCACTTCTGCCTATGAATAGAACTGGAGGGGAGATAAACTTGGAAACTTGAAGTGGCCCTTTTCTGCCAAGTACCTAGAGAAGCAGAACTTCACAAAGAGAAGAGTAAAGCAGACAGAAGCGGTAGCAAGAAAGGTTTCCTACCATCCAGGCAACTCTCCAAGTCCTGGTTTCAATTATTTCCTTCCCAAGTGGCTACAACTAAAAGGAATGTATCATAAGCATACAGGGCTCTTGGGGGAACCAGGGGACCACGATGAAGAAGTTCCCAAAGAGATGTATTCCACTGTCCGCTAGAGGGTGACACACAGTGGACGCTCAATAAATATTTGTTGAACAACTAGACAAACTGCTCATTTTTACCTTCCAATCTCTGTCATGTGAGTAATGCTTCAGAGTTTAGAAGTGGATTCCGCATGTGTTATCTCCTTAGAATGAGGGAAAGTTCTGAGTATTATTACGACTACTTTACAGACATATTACTGGCCTTTATCTACCTTTGCCCTCAAATTCTCTGAGTTCCTACTTCCTCCTTCCCTATTGCTACTATATGGACTATCTGTGCACAACAGAGAAACTGAGTATAATCCCAGGTACAGGGTCGCATTAAAATGACAGTAACATCAAAAGGGTTCAGATGTAAATGGCAGCATGAAGCCAATTTCCTATTACTGTTGTTTTAAATTCCAAAGCACTGGGGTGAAAGCTTACATTTAGGAAGGGCTAAGCTCTTTGAATGCCCATACACGTTAAAAGTAAACAAAGTGAAACTTAAAGCTGACCAAATGTGCCTAACACCGCTGTGCCTTAGTAGTATCTTCATACCCTGATAGGTCACAGTCAGAAAATGGTAGTCTGAAACTGTGTGAGTCAAATGACTTGGATGCCTTCGGGGCAGTCCCCAAAATCTCTTTCCATGTGCTTTGTGGTTTCAGTGATCAGTTTCTAGGGAGAAAGAGAAAACGCAGCCTCCTTCTATGGGCTCCAGAAATCCAAGGCCAGTCACCAGAAATGAACCACTAAACCACGGCAGCAACACCCAGTGCTTCAAGCCAAAGCCGAACAATGTTCCTAAACTCCAAAAACAACTGCTTCTGTTAGATCTCGTATACGGTCATTAAAGACTCTGCATAATGAGAGCTTTCAGCCTGGAGCCACAGGGACATCCACTGTGGACAATGGGACCCAAGCAAATGTCTCCAAGAGAACTTGAAGCTTCTTGCCAAAAAAAGAGATGCTGCAGGCAGGAAGCAGGAGGCATGAGGCAGCCAGGGAACATCATTTCTTCTCGAAACCATGCCAACTTCATCTACCAAAGCCACAGACCCCAGTCCAACCTCTCTCTATAGGATGAGAAGCCAGAAGCATCTAATTAGAGATATGAGGTATCCTTAAGAATAGGCATGGTCTTGGAGGAACAGAGACCAGCAGTCCCCGCTTCCTCTACAAAAGCAGTCTGGAGATTAGCCAGAAAACAGAAGGCAAGGGCACCTGGGTGGCTCAGTCGGTTAAGGGTCCAACTCTTGATTTCGGCTCAGGGCACGATCTCACAGTTGGTGAGATGGAACCCAGCGTTGGGCTCTGTGCTGACAGGGCAGAGCCTGCTTGAGATTGTCTGCCTCACTCTCTCTCTCTCTCTCTCTCAAAATAAATAAATTTAAACAACAACAACAACAACAACAAAGAGAAGAGGGCAGAGGTTGCCAGGATGAGAGGGAATGTCTCCTAAAGCCTGATCTCTTACTTTGAGATGCTGGCAGACTATCTGTGACGATCTCATGCTGTTTTTATGTTGAGCTACATGATTCACAAGTGCTTTGTCATCAAATGCCAGATGGGCCAAGAGCATGTAGCCCCATGGATGGATTTTTAATCCAGTTCTGTGGGAAAATCTCTCTTTCCATCCCACTCTCCAGTACATGGTCCCAGCTGAGGGCCTCAATCTTACTGAATTACTTCTATTTTTGTAACCATTGGGCCTGCATGAAGACACCGTGATTGCACTCCTATATTTGTCCACAGCTCACAAACAGCCCCCGCATGCCTCATCTCATGTGATTCTCAGGGCGGTTCAGAGGTGTGTAGGCGAATATACGGCAGTCTCATACTAAGGATGTACAAACAGTTTCAGACAGGACTTACGCCAAAGTGACATGGGACTTCTAGCTCTAAACTGAGTGCTCCTTTCTTCTACTATGTCACAGTCACCACTCTGAGGCTCCCAGACCCATCAGAGATGTGGGGTTTGGCCTTTGGGGAGATTCATAATGGAAGCTATAGCCATTCTTTACAGAAGAAAAAAACAAAAGCCCTTTCCAACACATTTCTGTACACAATTTAAAATTTTTCAAGGGTGCCCGGGTGGCTCAATCAGTTAAACAACTGACTTTGGCTCAGGTCATGATCTCCCAGTTCAGGAGTTCAAGCCCCTCATCGGGCTTTGCGCCATCAGCAGATAGATCCTCTGTGCCCCCAACTCTCTGCCCCTCCCCCCCCCTCAAAAATAAACATTAAAAAAATAAAAATTTTCAGAGAGGTCACTTCCAATCCCAAGCAGCTCACTTAACTTCCTAGTAACACCTTCCACGCACAGATGGTGTACCAGAAACAGAGAGCACAGAGCAGGCCCTCAACACATACCAACTTCAGCCCTATCTCATCATGTGACAGCTGAAGCCAGTTCACACTCAAAGCTCTCTGTGCTGAACGAGTTCAGCCTATCCTCCAGTTACCAAGCAACTAACAAAAACGAGTCTTTTCAAGAAAGAAAAGAAATCAGCTGTGATCTGGGGTATAGGACTTGGCCCTAAAGGCTTCTGCGTTCCAATAACGATCCTTTTGAGCTCAGCAATCCCCCAGGCGTGAAAGCAACCAAAGAGAACAACTTTTTCCTTTTTTTAATCACCTATAACTTCATGAAACCACAGCATTTCTTGGGGGGAAGTTACAACTCAAAGCGTACACAGTGGCGGGGCTCAGCAGAGGGTGGAGGCAGAGCCATACATCCAAGATTCAGAGCTAGGCAGCAGCCGCCCTGACAGCCTCAGGGCATAGAGATGGGAATTTCTCCCATGCCCTCTCTCTGTGATGTCCAGGGAGGCAGCGAGGTATCCCCTGGATGCTCGATGTTGAAAGAACTAATAGGGGACACAAAGCAGGTCCCTCAGCGTATGTCAGGAGACATCAGGGCCTAGAAGCGGCATGAGAAGGTAGAGATGAGCAACTCAAAAGTATTTTGTTGTTAATTGCACAAGGATTCTGTCTAGGCTTTCTGCTGTGTGCAGTGGAAAAAAAACAAAAAAACAAAAAAACAAAAAGGGAGATTCCCCTTTTTATGATAAAGATATGAGGCTGACTCACCAAACCTGGGTATCAGGCTCATTACATTATTGTCATACATCGTCTTATTAATTACCTTTTCCATTGCACACATCTTCCTCTAGCTCTGCTCTAATTTTCTTTTGAAAGGTCTTGATTTGAAATTTCTTTCTACCTTCTGAAGATTCCCCACCCAGTAAATGATCCTTCCTGAAGAGCCCAAGCACTCATGATGTTGTTTTCTAGCATAACTACCCATGAGAAAGCAACATCTTATCCTCCTTCTACCTTCACGACTCCAAATTAGGGCACAGGCTGATAGGCCAGAGAAGAAAGAGAAAATGTAATCCTCAGTGTTATTCGTAAGAGAAAAGTGATGCTGAAAACATGGAGTGGGTCATAATCCCCAGCCAGAAACCTCCCAGAATGAATGAAACAATTGTGTGTTTCAACCTCCCGTTCACAAAGAAAAAGACCAAACACCGGACCTATTTCAAGTCAGACAGGCAGATATGCTGAGATGTTTGTGCTACTAGAGGCATCTTGCTAAAAACTGAAAACTTACCATTACATTCCCTTGTTTAAAATGGTCCGACAGCTCCTCCTGGCCTCGAATCACACTGAACTCCTTGGCATGGCTCTCAGGACACTCAACACCCTGGCTCCAACCTGGCCATTATGATGATGAATCCTTCTGGGCTCATCTCCTAGCATGCTCTACCCGGTACTCACCTCATTGCCTTCACTTTGCCCAAATGCATTATGCTCCTCTCCATTTCCAGGCTTCTACTTTGATTGACTTCCCCACCTTCTCCCACAACCAAATTTCTACTTTTGATCCATATGCAACTCAAATGTCACCCTTTCAGCGAATTCCTCCAGTCCCTCGTCGTAGCCCAGTTATATATACACATGCCTAAATCCACCTCAAAATGACAAACTCTCGGAGGGCAAAAGCCAGCTCATACATGGAAAAAAAAAAATGCAAAAAGTTTCAGAAGGTATAAAGAAATTTCAAATCAAGACCTTTCAAAAGAAAATTAGAGCAGAGCTAGAGGAAGATGTGCGCAAAGGAAAAGGTAATTAATAAGATGATGTATGACAATAACGTAATGAGCCTGATACCCAGCTTTGGTGAGTCAGCCTCATAACTTTATCATAATATTTTGTGTGTGGCCATATATTTGCCTCTAATGAGTAATCACAGACAAGGCTCAGAGGAGGGAAAAGGCTTTGGGGTTAGGGTTGCCAGAAAAGCTTCATGGGGAAGAGATTTGAGCGGAAGCCTAGAGGTCAAGTAGACTAAGTATCTGTGCCACCACTGAGAACGAAACCCAAGGAACGAAAGTCTGAATTGGCCGGACTGTCCCCATTAGAGAAGGATTTATTTAACTGTACCATCATAGAATTTACTTGTGAAACAAAATAAATCCATTGTATAATTTCAACTATTTCATTCTTAAGAACTAGATTTATATGCATCCTCCCCCACCATCTCTCCTAAGGCTCAACTACTGTACAAAAAGGCAAACTTAACAACCCACACTAGTGTTGATTTCCCAACCATTAAAAAACATTCTCATTTTCATGAAAACTGATCATATTTAGTAAAGCTGACTTTGCCAGGGATGTGACACCACCACACGCATTAGGAAGACAAGGCTGTGGAATATGGGCTCTAAGAACATCAGGCAGACCTGAGTGTGATTATTGGCCTCGCCACTTCCCAGCTGTGTAGCTTTAGGCAAATTAATTCTCTAAGTCCCAGTTTCCCCAAGTGCCGTATTACTAGCATCTATCTCCAAACATGTTGTGAGAAACAAATGAAATAATGTAGAGTGCCTGAGAAGTCGACAAGTTTCATTCTAATTACTGCCACAGAGTTCCATGTTTTTGAAAACACTCTTGACATGCATGATCTCATCTGCTCTGTATAATTCTGCAGGGCAGGGAAGGCAAGAAATTATCAACCTCACCTTGAAAGTTGAGAAACTAAAACCCAGAAAGGGAGCACACTGTCCTAAGGTCACACACAGATAAGTGTAAGACAAACTAAAATGGAGATCTCTAATGACCAGCCCAGTGCTAGCTCAGGTGCCCACCTCCCTAAAGCATTAATAAAACGCAAAAGCACCAGGAGGAGATATGCTACGGTGATAGAGAACACAATTCCTTGTGGGTGGTATTGTCTACAGGAGGGAGCGAAGGAGGGAGTCCTAATATGAAGAGAAGGCTTTGGAATGGGTAAGAAGGTGTTGGAAGAGACATGAAAGAAAGCAGAAGATCTGGACAAGTGAAGAGGTGAGGAAGCCTTGCCTAATACCTCATTCTCCTGGATCCCTTCATGACCACCTCGTTGCTTTTCCATCTTGAGTACCTTTTCCTTAGTTGCCCTTTAAGCGTGGATACTCCCCAGAGTTCCTCCCTCACCCAAATGCTCTTCTTACTACTCACATGCTGCCTGGGCAATCTCAATTACTCCTACCATTCCAACTAACTTACAAATTGAATGACTGATTTGCCAAATCTCAAACCCCATGCTCTCCTCTGAGACATGGCTTCTGGATGTTCCATTGCACCTCTAATGCAACATGTGCAAGAAAGAATCTGTTATTTTTCCCAAAATGTTTTCCTCCCCCTTGATTTGTCAGTTGATACACTTACCCAAATGGGCATCTTCCACTTCTCCTTCTCTCTCATTGCATACATCCAATCATCCATATCATTTAAACTCCCAATTAATTCATGATGAGGTCTCCACCTCTTATTAGTATTAGGGTTCTCCAGACAAAGAGAACCAAAAGGATATATTCATTTATTTATACACACACACACCCCAACCAAAAGGAACAAAAAAAAAAGGAACATCATTCATTCAAAATAATGTTTTACCAAATGTCTGGGCACTTTGATGCCCAGTCAAGTGGACACATAAAATTAACCATCAGACTACCTCGTATCATCATTATCCTTTTTCAGTCCATCACACTCCATTGCCCAGATTACTGCTATCATACCTATGGCATACTCTAGAAGTTGCCACAATTCTTCCCTTCCCTGTATTAATGCCCTTTGCAATATAGCCCTGCAGCTCTTCTCATCACGAGGTGAATCTGTTTCTATACCACTTCACTTGGTCTTGCCTTACAATTTGCTTTGACCACTGGAATGGAGCAAAGGTGCCACTGCGCTACTTCTGAACATGGGCTTCAAAACACCTTGCTTTTGTCTTCTTGGAATATACTGCTGCCAGGTGAGGCAGCTCAGCCCGGCCTGCTGGACAACGAGAGAACACAAGGACATTTGGCCAAACATTATTTTGAGTGTATCTGAGAGGGTGTTTCCAGACGAAATTAACATTGGAACCGGTCAACTGAGTAAAGCAGATTGCCCTCCCCAATGTGGCCTCATCCACTCAGTTGAAGACCTCAGTAGATCAAAAAGGCTGAGTAAGAGGGAACTTCTCCTACTTGAACCACCTGTGCCAAGGCTCCAGCCATGCTGAAGAGCTGAGCAAAGCCAAGATCAGGAAACCCTACCCCAGAAATCTACTCTACTCTTGAATCAAGAGTCGAGACCAGAAAAATCATTTATCTTAGCTCATCCCAAATCAGCAACCTGCATAATTATGGAGTAAATAAATGGTTAGTTTTATCCTCCATTAAATTTTGAGGTGGTTTGTTTCCACCCTAATGCTTTCAAATCCTACCCCCTTTCAATTCCACCACCTACACAGCCAATTAGAATACAACAGTCTATGTATGGGGCACCTGGGTGACTCAGTCAGTTGAGCATCCAACTTTTGATTTCAGCTCAGGTCATGACCTCAGGGTTGTGGGATTGAGCCCCACACCTGGCTCCGCGCTAAGCATGGAGGCTGCTTATGACTCTCTCTCTTTCATGGGGCACCTGGGTGGCTCAGTTGGCTAAGCATCAGACTTCGGCTCAGGTCATGAATTGCGGTTGAGTTCGAGCCCCATGTCAGGCTCTGTGCTGATAGCTTGGAGCCTGGAGCCTGCTTCAGATTCTCTGTCTCCCTTTCTCCCTGATTCTCCCTGCCTCACGCTGTCTCTCTCTTTCAAAAATAAACAAACATTAAAAAAAAAAATTCTCTTTCTCCCTCTGTCCCTCTCCCCCACTCATGCTCTCTGTAAAATAAAAATTTTTAATAAAAAAAAGAATAGCCTATTTAACATGTACATTTAACTATATAAATAACATATTCATTCATTCATTCAATAAGTATTTATATGGTATCGTCTACATGTCAAGTACTGTGCCCAATGCTAGGAAAGGAGCAAACAATAAGAGCTACCACCGACAGGGAGCTTTCAATCTAATATACTTGTGTCCTTCAAAGTTTTCTACTACCTTTGGAGCTAAAAATAAATTCATTAACATGGCATATACAACCCACGTCTTACCAGCTTCATCTCTGATCACTCTGAGATACTGTATTAGAATCACCCACATATACTGTGCTTTTTCTTACCATTATATCTTCATTCATAGTGTAGCCTATCTGGAATACCCACCCCTCTTCAACCTGGCCAACATGGACTCATCATTTAGGACTCAACTCAGATAGTATCCACTCCGCAAAATCTTCTGATTCCCCGAAGCTGAGTAAGGTGCTCCCAGGCTATGCCCTCTTAGTACCCTGTGAATATGCCTATCATGGCTCTTCCCATCCTATCCATTCATGTGTTTGTCTCCCTCACTACACTGAAAGCTCTAAGGGGGAAGGGAGGGGGACTATGTTTTTTTTCAATCTCTCTATTCCTAGGTCCTAGGATAGTATCTGATACATAGATGATGAATAACGTTAGCAGAATGGATGAAAAAATACATGAGCAGAGATGTACAAACTAAATAGGAGTTTGTGGAAATGGGAAAAAGGAATGAATGGATAAATGAATGAGGTTGTGAATAAGAACTGTCCCAGTTTCTCTTTCCTCATTCAAGTTAATGGCTTTTCACCATCCGACTTAGGAGCAGAGACATTCTAGCCAAGCCAGAATGCCAGGAAGATAAATTTCTCTTCTTGGGGTGAGCAGGTCTTTGGAGAAGTTTCATTTTAATTGGAAAATGGATTCATTCACTTCCTGGCTTGGACTCCTGGGTCAGTGCAACACCATGTTGAATGGCTGCCAAGCATCATTGGAAAGGGGGCTGAGACCAGAACAGCGCTCCGTCAAAAGTCCAGTGCACCAGGACACCTGAGGACAAGCTGGTAACAGGTCCAGGCTGGCTGACAGGAATGCCCCCTCCTCTTTCTTCCCCAAATTTCCTTCAACCCAAACTTTACCTATCCCCAAACCATAAAGGGCAGTGTGCTTTACCATTCCATTTGGCATTTCTTTGGGCTTTATTTGGTCATATATATCCTTCCTGTTACAGAGTGCCACTGTCATTTCCTACAGGGCACAGACGAGGTCCACAACAGAGAAATCCCTTCACAACTCAACTAGTAGAAAAAGAGCACAACTTCATAGCCTCTTCCTTATAGTGGATGCTGAATAGCTCAACACCACAGAAAACATCCCTTCCAAAGAACATCTCTTGCATCTTTGGTGAAGGGTTGTAGGAGAGGGCCCTGGACACTCTCTGATTTTTGTGACCCGGATCCAGCTCCCTCTTTAGCCTCACCTCTCAACACCTTCACCTCTCAGCACCCCCACCACCCCTGATTCTCCAAATGGACTGATGCATTGGCAGTTCTAAAAATTGCAATATGCTGTTCTACACGGAGGTGCCCCTGAACATTCTGCCGCCTCTTCCCACAAGCCGGACAGCAGGGGTGCAGATCCTGGCTCTAATACTTCATAGCCATGGGACTTTGGGAAAGCTAAATACTCTTCACTTCCACTCCCTTGTCCCATAATAATTAGAGTGAACAGTAACACCACCTCCACCATAAAGTTGATGAGGGAACAAATGACCCAATGTCTGTGAAGTGTTTAAAGCATCTGGCACATAGTAAGTACTTCCTAAATGACTGTTCTCATTATTAGAATGTCAATAGCACGACCCGTATCCATCTTCAGTAAGGAGCAGGAACTTCAGGGACTGACACATCTTGGTTCAAACTTTGGTTCTTCTACCAAAACTTGTGTTACTTCTGGCCAAGAGTCACCTAATATCCATGGGTCTCATGTTCATCTACAGCAATGTTTAACTCTAGTACTGTCAGTAGGATTCAACTCCGTGAGTTTATACATATTAATGTGCTCATCCTGGCACATCCCCAGTAACTATTTGTTTCTTCCACATTCCTTACTCTCCTCAAATTATGTGGGAGCCTGTCTCTCCAACAAGACTATTTGTTCCTTTAAGGGGAGGCCTATTGTTTACTCAGCTGTATCCCTACAGTGCACATGAAATAATTATTTCTCAAATGAAGTATTTATTGGCCATGCTACAATCTGTCCATCAGCCCTGGTTTGTGGTCAGGTGTGCTAGGACCCTGCATGAAAAGTCAGGCGTATGCTGGATCTGATCCTCACATTGCTTATTGAGTAGGTGAAGCAAAGGGTCTGCATGTGAACCCTCAGCAGGTGTATAAATAGTATAGAATAATTCAAGTTTGACAATGCCTGTTACAAACTAAGGATGCTGCATAGTCATGATAGAAAGAGACGGCTGTGGGCAAGCAGCCAAGGGAAAGGTGTTATGTGGGAGGAGTGTCTGACCTCAGTGTGGAGGGAAGGCAAAGATCACGGGAGATGGGGGAGGACGGTGGTCCAGCCAGCACAACTGGCTGAGAAAAGTTCAGGAGAAGCATCAGCTATATATATCCCTGGCCATGGAAAAGGAATCCTGAGAAGTTTAGCCTGAGTGATGTATGTTGAAGTACAGTAAAAAGAAATCTGAATTTATATTACACACTCAGGTCAGGGGAGAATGGGAGCTACCATCAGTCCTGGGTGGGGGTGGTTTGTGAATACAGTTTTAGAAAGGTTAGGACAGAACGCCATGTGGGAATCTGGAGGAGAGAGGAGACAGGAGGACCACTTTGCCATTTCTGAGACAGAGCAGGAGAAAGCACAAGAAAAGGAAGGAAGGAAGGAAGGAAGGAAGGAAGGAAGGAAGGAAGGAAGGAAGGAAGGAAGGAAGATGAAGGCAAAAGAGAAGATGAACAAGAAAAAAAAACCA
Organism: Panthera pardus; assembly: GCF_024362965.1. NCBI lineage: Eukaryota > Metazoa > Chordata > Mammalia > Carnivora > Felidae > Panthera > Panthera pardus. Next base: position 58,590,049 of record NW_026526666.1, read on the forward strand.
GGAAAGATTAAGTAAAAGAGGAAGGAAAAGAAAATAAAGACAGAAGCAAAAGGACAGAGAGGGGAGATAGAATGAAGTAAACACATGGGAACACATGAGAAATGAATACAATGAGAAAGCCAGAACAAAAAGAAAAATGAAAAAGATGTGTGGAAAACAACAGCAGGACCATGGCAATGTCCCCGACGAGACAAACCATGGAGAAGGAAGGGCAGAAGCCAGAGCCTGATCTCGGTCTGCACACTGTCTCTCCTCTGGGCGAATGAAGTCATGGGTGATGTCACCGCCTCTGAGTCACACACCCACCAAGGGAGAGGTGGAAAGAGCCCCTGCCTGGTGTTCAGTCCCACCCTCCTGGACATGAGGGGTTAATTCACGCCTCATCCTCTGGGGCGCTGTCTAGTCTGGTCCTGATGTGACAGAAATGAGGACACTTCTCCTCTGCCGAGGGAGGACACTGCAGCCATGTGAGCATTGGGTTCTACCTCCAGGCCCTTGAGATGGAAGAGTCAGAAAAGGTGGGGCAGATAGTTTCCAGCTTTTCTCTGACCGTGGCTGGGGTACATGGGATCTATCCATGTGCAGAAGGGAAACTCCCATCATGAATAGCATTGAATAAACAGAAGGGACTCAAAAGGTGCTTTCTGATGGACTCCCTGAACTGCCTTCCCATGTACTGTACTTGTAGCCCCAGGAGAACTTTCCTCCTACCGTCCTCTATCCTCCTTTCCACCTCTCCAGCATCAGTCCACCTACCCGACCTACCTGCTGCAAACCGCCCACTAAGTGCTTACCTACAGCCTCTCCACCATCAGCCTCAGCTTACACACCACCTCCTCCTGACTCGCCTCCCCTAAGGGGGGTGTACTTTCATAGGGACCCAAATTCCATCCAACTTAAAGTGCACTGTGACTCTATTTCTGCCCCTCCTCTCCCTTTGCTAGAAAATGAGCAGCTTAAGGACAGGGACTCTAATGTTTACTGCTGTATTTCCAGCACTTTACAAAGTACCTGGAATAAAGTCCATTTTCAATAAATGTCTGCTGAATGAACGAATGTCCCTGTTTGATTCTGGTGGGAACAGATTAGCACACCCCGTTCTTAGACTTCTAAAATGTGTACTCATTTGGGGAGCCTGGATGGCTCAATCAGTTAAGCATCCAACTCTTGATTTCAGCTCAGCTCATGATCTCACAATTCACAAGATCAAGCCCCACCTTGAGCTCCACGCTCACAGCATGGAGAGACTGCTTGGGATTCTCCCTGTCTCTTTCTCTCTCTCTCTCCCTCCTTCGCTCCCTCTCTCCCTCTCTCTCTCAAAATAAAAAAACTTAAAAAAAATTAAGAAAATAAAAAATAAACTAAAATGTGTACTCATAGTCATCATCCTGAGCATGTTTGTTGCTGAAGACCAGACCCCATAAGTCACCAACAATAGCGTCAGTGAAACTGCTCTGGAAACGTCTGCTAGGGGCCTCTGAGGATGGATTTACTCTCTCTCAGGCTCTTACACTCTCCCCAGGGCTTGGCCTGTGAGCTGTTATGAGCACACACTTGAAAAATTTTGAGTTAGATCCCAGTTTGACCACTCATGAGCTGCAGGAGGTGAACTTTCTCAGCCTCTTGCCACCTGTTCAAATGGGACAGTAATACCTGTGCCCCAAGCTGTCAGTAAAGATTAAGCACACCGGCTTTTTTTTTTTAAAACAATGTGAATTGCCCCAAAACAATGTGAATTTTTCCCTTCACTCTTGGCCTTCTTACCTGCATCCAGAGATAAGTGTATGAAAAACAGACCTAATTTCCATTCTACTTCTGTCATATTCAACAAAAAATACATCACTATACCAGCACTCTACAACTTCCCAAATACCTTCTAAGACACAGAGACACAATACTGCCGTTAACACCATTTTATCGACAGGAACAGGAGGCCCATAGTGAAGAGAATTGCAGAGAGTAAGTGAAAAGCCTGAGTGAAACCCCGGCCACTTGAATTCCAAGGCCAATACACTACTGTCCAGTTGCTGCTTCCCAGGACAAGGGAGGTGCTCAATAAATACTTGCACAGTGATTCACTCTCTTTCTCAGGTCCATGGGCTTGTCTCTGACCCCCAGCCAAAGCCAGACCACACGGCCTCATGCCAAGCCAAGTGCAGCAGGGTTCACTCGGGTCCTGATTCTCTTCTCATCTATCTCAGATCCACAGAATGCCAGCTTTGCAGGAGGACTTCAGGGGTCATGGAGCCCAGGTGCTCCCAAATGCCAGACCATGGACTGGTGCTAGTCCATGACCAATAATTTTCACGAATCAATGGTGAAGCAATAATAATAATTATATTAGGGAAGATAAGTCATTATTGAAAATATTATGAATAATTAATTGGCAAAGAGATCTTATTTCCTAACTGCTTGCTTTGCTTTACTTGGGCAAGCTCCAATACTCTATACATACACGTATCATTATTGGGAGAAAATGTCTCTGCACCACAGTTCAGACCCTCTGGCAAAGCCCGAATGGGAGAGAGAGGCCAGGGAAAGCAGAGCCATGAATCCAGGCAGCCCTCTCCTTCCCTCTGAACACTCCCTAGTCTTGCATTTTTGAGCCAGTAGACACTGACTGTTGAGATTACAAAGCTTGGAAGCCAAACTAAAGCAGCTTTTTAAGAGGGTGTGCGTACGGGTACTGATGGGGCTGCAGAGTTGAGATCAGACTTCCTTACCGAGGTCAGAAGGATTTAGGAGACATGGGCTTTTAAGGAGATCCCTGAATTGCATGATCACTCAACCAACAGAATGGCTGCAGCATGGTGCACAGAGATAATCCTTGAACGAGGTCTTTGCCGAAGAGATGCTTCCGGGACCCTCAGGTTCAAACGAGGTAAGGAACTAGTTACATCATTTACTCATTTTTTTGAACTACAAACGCTTAAGATGAATGCCAAGGGGAGGAAGAGGCCAGCTCTTTCAGAGGGATCTAATGTACGAGACACGGATGAAGAGAAATGGGCAGGAATTTGTGCAGTGGAGGGTCTTAGGCATGGAGGAGGGTCTTTAATTGTGAGTCTATCTAAGGACAACTTAGATAACTTTCCATTGTAAAATTCATATTTCACTTCAAAATTTCAATCAAAGTTGTTATCTGGGATTTGAAACCTGAACTAGGAGAACTAGCTCTTTCTACCCAAGTGTCTCATCTGTATTAGATGCAACAGTAAGTGGTAATCTACTTAACTTCCTTTATCCTCACCTTCATTATCTGCAAAGGAAGTGATGACATCTACCTCACAGGACTTTCATAAGAATTAAGTAAGATAGCAAACTTAAAAGCACATGGTAGATATTTAATAAATATCTAGGATAAGTAAAAATAATAACATAACATAAAAATAAAGTACAGGTGTTGACGATGTTTACAGATAGCAATCAAACAGGGTCAATATCTTAAGCAGAATTAAGGATCTCAACAAGGTAAAGGGTCTTTAACATTTCAAACTGCTTTCAGAAGTGTAATGATGTTTGAACTTACTGCAAAAACTTAAGGTGGACTGATGGATGGACAGAGGAACAGATGGATGGACATACACATGCTAAAGCAAGTATAGTAAAATGTTAATGGCAGAATCCAGGTGATGGTTCTGAGTATTCACTATAAAATTCTTCCATCTTTTCTGTATGTCTGAAGATTGTAATAAAATGTTGGGGAAAATGGCTTTCACAGCCTCTTCCTTGGTCTTTGACTTGGGAGCAACTTGAGATAAAGGACACTCTTGGCTTCCACTCTGTCTCATCACCAAGGACATTGTCTTCTACATAGTAGTTACCAGACAAAAAGTGTGTTTCACCAATTAAATGAATATGTCCCTACAACAACAGAACAGTTATTCTCATTTTGGAGAGAGAAAAAAAAAAAAAAAGTAAAACCAAGCTATATGTTTAGAGAAATGAGGTTGACTTCTCTTTCCAGAAGAAGCCCATCTATCATCTTTCCTAACTTCTGGCCTGCCTCCTCCCTTGCCTCAATCAACTATCTACCCTGAGCTTCCAGATTTCCAAAGTGACAGTTTACCTCAATGAGGCTGATGGTGCTCATGAGTTCCTCTATCAGGACACACATCAAATGCATTGTCTTTTTTTGTGTCTTTTCTAAAGACAGTATTTCCCTTCAACAGGTGCATTTTAGCCACTATGACAAAAGAGGGTTTTTTTTCAGTTTTTGTTTTATATCAAATCATCCCATGTGGGCATAAAAGCAGCCAAACTTAGCAATCTTGGTCTTGCCTCTCTGATTACACTGGCAACACCTAGATGTAGCAGACACCCCTGCACAGTGGTCAGGAAGACTGGCAGAAAAGCTAGGCACATGGGCCTCACTGCTCCAGCCCTAAGTCTGGCTCTGACCAGGAAACATGAGTTCATTTAGCAAGTATTTATAGAGTATGATCTCCATGCCAAGCATTGTTTTAGGTTCTAGGGATACAACAGCCAAGTATGGATAGAAAGATCTGGTCCCTGCTCTTAGCCAAGCTAAAAATCCATCAACCCAAACGAGAAGGAACATGGTAGAGCACGAAAAAAACAAGACACAATTTAGAGCCATGTGAACCTTCACTAAAGATGCAATCCTAATCGCTGTGGACAATCATTTCATTTCTTTGAGGCTTGTGTACTCATCTGTAAGATGGGGCAAATAGTAATATTTATCCCACAAGTCCATACCATAGATCAAATAAAGAAAATATACATTGGGGAACCTGGATGGTTCAGTCGGTTGAGCGTCCAGCGCTGGCTCAGGTCAAGATCTCACAGTTCGCATCAGGCTTGCTGCTATCAGTGCAGAACCCGCTTCGGATCCTCTGTACTGCCCCTCTCTGCCCCTCCTCTGCTCACTCTCTCTTGTTCTCCCAAAAATAAATAAACATTTGAAAAAGAAAAAAAAATTTCTTTTAAAAAGAAGAAAAGAAAATATACATTAGTCTGCCTTAAGCCATAAAGTAAAATACAAAATTTGGTATAATAATAGCTGACATTGGGGTGACTTTGGCTCAAGTCATGATCTTGCCATTCCTGAGTTCGAGCTCCGCGTTGGGCTCTGTGCTGACAGCTCAGAGCCTGAGCCTGTATCAGATTCTGTGTTTCCCTCTCTCTCTCTGCCCCTGCGCTGCTCGTGCGCTCTCTCAAAAATAAACATTGAAAAAAAATGTTTAAGTAATAATAGCTGACATCTATTAAATGTTACTAGTTATCAGACCAAGCCCTTTTTTTGTTGTTATTGTTGGTCTGCTTTTTAGAATTACTTTGTTGGACTATAAAACAATACAATACATATTTGGCATAAGTCAAAAATGCAAATGCCAGGATGATAAAGAAAGGATTCGCTGTCCAGGTAAATAAAATGAAGGCAGGGCACCAGCCTTAACACTCCATTTTTATTTAGTTCCAAGCCTAGTTGATGGGCAGACCACCCTGGAGAGAAAATCCACAAAAGAGGCCCTAACAACAGCTGACAACACTGTCCACACTGCTCAAAGGCTGGAAAGAATCTGGTCTGAATGTAACAGGGCCCCAGTATAAACACTCATAAGAGAGGCTGTTTGATTCAGTACATAGGTGTTGGATTCTCTTGCAGGGTAAAGGAAGCAACTTCAAGGGTTATGCACTCAAGACACAAAGACACAGGAGAGAGGCCTGGAGGAGTCACTGCCTCAATGTGAGGCCTTCACTTCACACACAAAACAAGCTATGACTCAAAGTAACACGACTGCAGCCAAGGGGTGGTTCTGGGGTGGAAAGGAGTGGTAATACTCCAAACTTCCTTTTCCACAATGGGGAAGAGAAAATGAACTTACGTTTGGTCTGCAGTAGATCTTTACTTGGGAATGGAACAGATGGTCAGATGTAAACAACAATCAAAAATGGCACGATAAACAATTTGGTACATTCGTTCACCATCCCTCTGTTAAAATATTTCCTGAGTGATCAGTGTTCGATGCTAAGCAGTGCCCTAGGCATTAGGGACACGGAGATAAATGAGACGTAATATGGTGTAATAAATTCCAGGGCATTTTTAAGGGGAGGATGCCATGGGGGACAAAGGGCAGGACCCTAATCAACACTCGATGGAGAAAGCCAAGGAAGGCTTCCTGGAGTCTTGAAGAATTCGTGTAAGTTTTTCCAAGTGAAGGAAGAAACAGTAAGTTTGCCAGGCAAAGGAAAACCCTGAGCAAAGACTCAGAGGTGTGTGAATATGGGTACAGCATCCCTAGAGCCACTGACCAAGAAGTTTGCCATCTGGAAAATCTTTCCACTTCTCTAAGCATTTTGTTATGGGAAAAGTAATGATGGATTCCTTGAACAAATTCCCACAGCCTGGGTCTCAAATCCAAACGCCTAGAGGGTAGTGCTGGAAAAGGAAATGAGCAAAAGCAAGCTGGGTGGGGATGGCTGTGAAATGAAGGACACTTGCCCCTTCTGAAGGGGGCAGCCCATACTCAGCACTGGCCAATTCTTTCCACATGGGAATGCGGGCCCAGGACTGCCAAATCCTTTTGTTATTTCTTCTAAAGAAGCAGAAAATCTGGATTTTTATGTGAAATTTCTTAGTTTTTAAATGTTGAAAACCAATTCCAAAAAAAAAAAAAGAGAGAGAGTTTTTTTTTCAAGCATAGGGTAGGTCAAACAAAACCCATCTGGGGACCAGATTCAGCCTGTGGGCCGCCAGCCTGCAGCCCCTGGCATGTTGCGGGAAACGAGCGGTCTCAGAACAGGCAGTGAAGGCAGGCTGGAGCTGGAGGCAGGCCGGATTTGGTGAGAATCCTGGCTCTACCATTTATTTGCTGTGTAGCTTTGGGGAAGCCACATAAGCCCTCTGGGTCTTGTTTTCCTCATCTGTATATTGGGATAATAATACTGTGTCAGTGTTTTTAAGGAAAACAAGCCTAAGAAGAAAAAAAATGCCATGCTAAATAATGAAGCAGTATAAACCAGAAAGGTTAGCCAGGTCTAGAAGATTATTTTTTTAATGAAAAGCTACTAATAAGTAATAAAAGCATGAGCACTGTGCTATCACAGTAGCAAACTCTTCCAACCATAGATGGTGACCCATTATTAGTGGTTTTTGCATACATAGCCAGGTTTTTGTTTTTTGTTTTTTGGTTTTTTTTACTGATCATTTCTTAAAACAAATACATTCATAAGACCACACATTCAGTCTTGTATTTTTTTTCCTTTTAACATTATAATGTCAAGTGTGTTATTGTTAGACAAATATTTATTACCTACTCTGTACTATGCCGGAGTGATTTTTTAAGTCATAAAACAGATGTCATACCTATGCTTCAAATCCATCAAACATTTCCCCCTGCTATTAGAATAAAATCCAAATTCCTGCCCATGGCCTCAAGGCCATGCAGGAGCTGGCCCCTACCCACTGTCCACTAGTCTCTGCCTGGCTCACACCCTCGCAGCCCCGCTGACCTCCTCTGCTAATCTCACAGGTAACTTTCCTCCCCTCATGAACCTGCTGCCCTCTCTTCCTGAAAACCTCATCATTCAGGTCAAACAATACCTCCCAAGAGAGAACACACCAGCCATGCCAAATCTGCTTATCTGTGTTTTTCCTTCACAGCGTTTACCAGAAAATATAATCACTTTATGGATATATCCTTGTCTATTTTCTGCTTCTCTATGCTAGAATCTAAATTCTCAGAAGCCTACTCAGGGCTCTCACCTGTTTTGTTCACTTTGGAATATCCAGTGCCCAACACAGTGCCGATCACATGGGAGACTATAAACAGTATTGGTTAAAGGAAAAAAAAATAAAAATAAAAAAAGAACCCACCAGCCATTGTTCCTGGCCTCGGGCCCTCCTGAAGTTATCACTTACAAATTCTTCCCTGAACTAATTTATCCAACCCTGCAAGGCCAACACTGGAAGAGGAAAGCAGTAGGGAGAAATGGTGATAAGCCTATATTCTACATGTGAAATGCCAAGATTCCGATCCTAGCTATTTATTAGCTGAGTCACCTTGGGCAAGCTGCATAACATCTCTGAGCCCATTTTATCATCTGTAAGAGAGGATACTTACTTCATTCAGTCGAGGTGAGGATTAGCGGAGTTTAACACGGATAAAATGCTTGCAAAAGTGCTAGATGTAAAATGAGCACGACATACACTTTGGCTACTCTTTTCACCTGTTGCCTTATTCTGTTCCTATTGCTTAGATGAGTTTGTATCTTTCTTCTCCAATCACGCTGCGATTTTTTTGAAGGCAAAGACCACTTCTGGATTCTCACAGTGAATGACAGAGGCCCCACAGGATGGGGATGGGGGCAGACCAGTGATATGGCTCCCGACGCAGGTTTGCTCACATGGTAGGAGACTCTGAGTAAGCCATTTGACGTTTCTGAGCCTAAGTTCCCTCATCCATAAAAAAAGATCGTATCTACCCCACAAGACGGGTGTGAAGATTAAATAAAATAATCTTTGTGAAATAAAATAATGCTGATGGTGGAGGCAATGGTGAATTTTAGGGGAAATAGTAGATGGCATTAGGTAAATCTGCTTCAAGTTCAAAGCTGGCTGCCTTCTGGTATAGGTATTACACATAGGATGTGGATGATTCACATAAATGAATGCCTCTGAAAATATGTTTTGTATGATGGTACTGGATTTTGTCTATGATGGTCTCTGACAAACTCATGGTGGTTTTTAGATGTTTTCCTTAGTTATTAGTCAAACAGGAAAAATACCACTCATTACAGCCAGCTACGCGAAATGAGATATTCTAGTGTTTAAAATTCTCTCAGTTGGTGATAGGATATTACTGACATGCCCATCAGTTGACACAAACATTTTTAAATACAGTGGAAATGAAGATTCAACTACTATCTGAATATACGCTTGCAGAAAATGCTTTACAAATATCTGACTAAATTACAATAGTTCCACCAGGCTGATATTACTATCCTTTTACAGCTAAACACTGAGACTCAGAGAAGGTGATTTACCTTTCTAAGGTCCCCAAACTGGTAAAGGGCAGAGAAAGACTTAAATGAAAGTATGCCCGACTTCAAAGCCTGTACCTTTGTTATAGAACTGTGTTTTAGCTGCCAAATTTCCTCAGTATCTTGTATTAGGTCCATTGCTAAGGTCTGATGAATGTAGGTGAACAGTAAAAGATCCATACATGCAACTTCAAGCCAGAATAACTAACAGAAAAAGACCATAGTACCTACCATAATTGCCATTAAAAAAAGAAATGGTGTATTTCAAAGAAAGGAACTTGAACATTATCTTTCACAAAGTTTCAAGACAAGAAGAAATCTACAATAAGACAACAAATGTTATTACATTGTCAAGAAGAATGGAAGAACAAAGCCAGACAAGGCACTAAAACAGCTGAGGCAAGCCTCTTATGTCACAGAAGGGACTAGAACCAGGCTTTCCTGACCTCCAACAGTTTTTTGGGTTTTTTTTTTTTGGTTTGTTTTTTTGTTTTTTGTATTTTTTTCCCAATAGTTCCTCCTGTAAAGAACTCCACTGATTTCTTCCACAGCTAGCACGAAGTTCTCAAACCACCTCTCTGGGCATGCCAACTCCCAGCTTGCTCCAAGAAATCTGTATACACAGGAAAAGGCACATTAGAAGCACAGAATCATTTCTTCAGTTTCCCAGTACATTATCAGGGGAACAGAAGCAGAGAGGCACGGACTGTGGAGATGGGAGGGGCAGATGTATTTTCTAAACCCGTCAATAAAACCCTCTGACATTCCAGCCCAGTTGGTTCCAGTTGGAATGAACAATGAAAATCTCAAACTAAAATGATTAGCTTTCTGCTCTGCTGACAATGGCAAAAAGAGAAAACGAGTTAAAAGTCGGGTTGGAATATCTCCATGCAACCCCTACAAGCCAGTTAATTATCTTCCATTAACACTGAGCTGTCAGAATCTGCATCAGCCGTTAACTCTCTTGACCTCCCTCAGTCTGCACCTTGTTACCCTACAATGTTTCATGTTTATAAAGATAGGAGACTCCAGCTGTTCCAGCCTGACAGAACTTAATTTACATTTGGCCTTCATTAAGATGAGAGTCAGAATCATTGAGACCAAATGGAAAAGCCAGACTGCTGGGGGTTATGAAAAATTCAAATGGCATTTTTCCTTTTATCTGACAATTCTTATTAAGGAGACATGCGTCAACCTGAAACACACAAACCTTAAATGTAAAGGACATGATTAAAATTCCTTATGGCAGAACCAGGACCCAAGTGACTTTGCCCAAGAGCTGCGGTGGTCCTAGTATATCACTTGTGTCTTCTGGGAAGTCTGAACTCCAGATTCTGTCCGACTCTCTCTGACATCCGATTCCAGGCTAAGGGCAAGGAGCCCGTGAATGACAGCAGTACTGAGGTGAGCAGTCAGCTCCGACTCTGCCATCTAGCTCACTCCTCACGGCCGATCAGCCCCGATGTCCTGCTGAAATGAGCCCCTAAAAATCCTGGAACCTATCTCCTCTCCACCCCACAGTGCCTACTTCACACCTCATGACTTCTCACCTGGAGAACTGCAACACCCCCCTTAGTGAGCCACCCAAATTATTCAACAACTGTTTACTAACTACCAACTATACACCAGACATTTGACCAGGAGTAGAGAAACAGCCAGGAACAGAACGGACAGGCTCTCCCTCCCCAGATGGATGACAATGGTTGGAAGACCCAAGCACCATGCAAATCATCATACAAAATGATACATCGTGACAATTTATGAAAACATACAATGAAGTAAGAGACTGTGACAAGAGACCTCTGATTTATTTGAGGGTCAGGGAAGGCTTTTCTGAAGACATGACAATAAAGCTAAGACCTAAATGATGAGTTAGGATCAGTGTTGAGCACAGGAAAGAATACTCAGGGGCAGAAAGCACAGTATCACGACATCATCAAGACCAGGGGTCAGCAAACTTTTCTCTAATGGTCCACAGAGTAAATATTTTCAGCCTTGCAGGCACACAGTCTATGTCTCAACTCCTCAACTCTGTCACTGTGATGCAACAGCAGCCACAGACAATACATAAATGAGGGTGGCTGTGTTTCAATAAAACTTTTAGGGCCATGAAAGTGTGAATTTTACATAATTTGCACAAGTCACAAAATATTATTCTTCTCTTGATCCTTTTTCAACCGTTTGAAGTCAAACCCATTCTTTGCTCTCAAAACATCCAAAATAAGCAGCACAACAGATGTGGCCTATGGCCTGGAGTTTGCCAACCTCTTTGAGGTGGCAAAGAACAGAGTGTGTCTGAGATGCCCTGACTGCATTCCTGGGGACAGAGTGAGCAAGACGAGGAGGGATACACCTAAGCAGAGAGGGTAAGGTGAAAATGACGTCACACACCATCTTCTGGGCCATGTTACAAATCTGGGGATTTATCTTAAGAGCAAAGTAAAGCCAACAAAGCACTGTGATCAAGAAAGTATGAAGACTAGTTCCTAATCCCACACACACATTTTCTCACCCCTAATCCAGTCTCTTCATCCCTGCCAAAGGGATCTCAGACATTCCCTCCCCCTTGCTTAAGAACCACTGACCACCAAATAAGCCCTGAACAAACCAAGCCCAGGCTACCCACCAGCCCTCATTTCCTACTACACTCAGGAAAGTATCCCGGGCTCTTGTCCCAGGACTTACATACCTTACCAAAAATGAACCATAGTCTTGCTCTAGAATTTCCTCCCCATCTTCTCCTACAGGCTAAACCTCCACTTATATCTTGAGACTCATCTTAGAGAACTCCTCCTGGAAGCAAATTGTTTTCCCCGAAAGCACTTTGTATATTCCTTTACCAAGGTGATTAGCACGTCCTCTGACAGCTCTGGTTCCATGCCCCCTCCTTTGCTTCCCCACCACTGCCCCAGGGGACTCTGTGCCCCTCAAGGGTCAGCCCCATTCTCTCTGTGCTTGCGTCCCCAGTGCCTGTGACATTACTGGTTCACAGGAGAACCTCGGTTAATATGTGGCAAATTAAAGAGTGAATAAAGAGTAAACACATGACAGCACAGTGAGCTTAGCAGAGTCTTACGCTCTGACTCTGACTCTGTGAAAGCACTCTAACCTCTCTGTGCCTCCATCTCCCATAGCCCCATTCAAAAGAACACATTGTCTCCTGATTCTCCATAAATGGGTGTTCTTCGGAATACAAGGGCAGTTTCTAGAATCAGAAGTGATTTTATAAGTCTGCGGGCCAGCAATGCTTTACAGAGGGATTTCAGTGCTGCAACACATGATGGGCGGAGCTGGGATCTGGAGCCCAGGAGACGTGGGTTTAAATTCTGGCTCTACCATCTGTTTAGGACAATCATATAACTCTGTCAGCCTCAGTTTCCCATGCTGTCCATCAGGCAGAGCTTGTTAAGATTAAATCAATTAAGGTCTACAGAACACAAAGCAGAGAGTGGGGCAGTGCAAAGTAGTTGTATCTTCCAATTGTATTTCAGGATACATTTACATCAGGTTTGCAAACTGGTCCAGACCAACTCTCTCACTTTATAGACAGAAAAAGTGAGGCCTAGGGCACCTGGGTGGCTCAGCCGGTTAAGCATCCGACTTCGGCTCAGGTCATGATCTCACGGTCCATGAGTTCGAGCCCCACATAGGGCTCTCTTGCTGTCAGTGTGGAGCCTGCTTCAGATCCTGTGTCTCCCACTCTCAATGCATCTCCCCAGCTCTCTCTCTCTCTCAAAAATAAACTTAAAAAAAAAAAAAAAAAGCGAGGCCTGGGATGCGAACTGATTTGCTCAAAGTTACACAAGGTGATGGTCAGTGGAGTCAAAAACTCCTGGCTTCTACAATGCAGTGTGTTTTCAAACTCTTAGTAAATACAGAAGCCGTTTTTGCAAATTAAAGGTTACAAAACAACTCCATATACTAAACAGATAACAAGCCAAACCCGCCTTGATTACGGATTCCCTCTTTGCTTCTCTCTCTTCTGCCCACTGTGGCAATCCAAGGACACATTCTCAGCACCCTTACATTCCCCTCAAGCCCCATTTACATTTTGAGTCATCAAAGACTGAGACCACCTGAAACCCCAGAGCCAGTATATGAATCACACCAGGTCTTACCCATTAGACAGATACTCTCCTCACCAGACTACCTAGGGACCTTCAAGTCCGAGGTTCCCAAAGGACTTGAACTGTCTCCCACATCCCTCTCTACCGGGAACCATTAAGCTGACATCACCATTCTCCACACTTCATAAAGGATCTGAACATCTGGAAACAGGAACCACCTGCAAGTGCTCTGTCCAGAGATCACGGTATCACACAAGGACATGGAAACTCAGGTTCAGGTGACATGAGAAAGGAGTATCCTAACATGCCACCAAGGCCAGATTAATCCTCAGATAAAAGTGCATAGAGAAAGAAGATTCTGGTCAGAAGATCTGGACTTCAATCCCAGCTCTGCCACTTTCTATCTGGAACGGGAATCAGCAGCCTTCCTGAACTCTGGGAGAATCCTGGATATTAAGAGAACTGATTTTGGGGTCAGCTTCCACCCCGGCTCTGCCACATACTTAGGTCACTTTGGAGGGAGTTGGTTCATCTCTATTAGCTTTAGTTTTCTTGTTTACAGACAACCTTCGCCCCCCCACCCCACCCAAAAAAGAGACAACCTCTACTTTCATAAGGTTGCTGCTGGGATTCAAAGAGACAATCTGCCAAACGCTTATTACCATGCCTACATAAGGTTAGCACCTAAAAACAGGAATGATTTAGCTATAATTGAATCAACAAATTGGGATCAACCTCCCTCAGAGAGCTGCTGGGAAAAACCAAATGTAACACACTTCAGCATGGTGCCTGGTACAGGCAGATCCACGATAAGTGAAATCCTTGGCCGTAATTAGTGTCCTCTCTCCACCCTATGTGCTCACCTCTTTCAGCCACAGAAGCTTCGGGGCTTGCATTTCCACTGACATCACACCCCCAACACACTGCAGGACGCCGTGCTTGGTTTCGTTGATCCTGTGGACCTGACTGACCGCCCGGTGGTCCAGCCACATGATGATGTTTCGGTGGGAATCCCCTAGCAGAAACAAGGGAGATGAGGGCACACGCACATACTTAGCCTTCTAATTCAACGAGGCACTTCCACAGTCCCAAGGGCACAAAGCTGCACAAGTACGACAATTTCCTACGTAGATGGCAGCAAAGTGAACGGGCCACCACCATCACGAATTAGTACACTCCACCCTAAACTTGGATGTCCCTTCCAGTGAGGTGTCCTTTACAATGCAGCCCCCGGGGTTAAATGTCTACACTAGCAGTCAAGATCTACCAATTAATTAGATTCTCACTGATTCGCTCCCAACTTCTTCCCCACCTTTCCTATTCCTACCCCTTCTGTTCCAGAAAAAGTTCCCTGGGTTTAACCTTAGGAAAAGAGCTATGAAGTAAGCCTAAAACAATACTTGGCTTTTTAAGATCTGTCTCCGTTAAAAATGGACAAGCACTTCAATGGAATAATACATCCAGCATAACAAACAGACCACATCCATACAATGGCTTTTATCTGCTTATATTCCCACTTCTCCTAGTCACTTTAATGAAAATTAATTAAGTTAGGTGTTTACTTCCTCTCAGATGCTTTGGTGGAGTGGGAAACACTGGAATTTTTTTCAGTTTGGGGATCAGGCAGACCTATTGGGGAATGCTCACTAGTTCAGTTACAGGCATAGATACATTGAAAAAGTCATTAAAGTTTTCTTAGCCTAAGTATCATCATCTATAAAACAGGGATAACCACACTTAATAGCATATAAGGGTTAACCGGGATTTTTCATTCACTGAACAAGATACCACGCATAAAGGCAAGTACCTATCACGTAGTAGGCTCTAAAGAGAAAAAGAAATAAGAAACAGAATTTAAAGCCAGTTAGAAAAACAGCATAGGCATGCCCCTCACATCTGACCTCTACCAGCCTGCAGCGCACACAGGAGCTAACTGCCCCTTTCTCCCTTCCACGGCCTCCGTTAATTCATCGGGTACTAACGGGCAAGCCAATATTCTTTTTACAGTCTTCCACTGCCTCAGATGGCAAGATGCAGAGATCAGCAATGAACAAACTGGGAGATAGTAAAAGGGAAAGATAAAGGGGAGCCCAACAGTAACCGAACCAGGCACTTCACACATTCTTTAACGGGAGAACTGCAGCAATGATGTATCTTTGCTAACAGCAAATATTTATAAAGCTCTGTGTGTGTGTGTTTGTGTGTGTGTCCCCCAAGCCCTGTGCTAAACATGTTATACACATCATCTCATTTAATCCTCATAACAACTCTCTGATCCAGGTCATTTTCCATGACACGCTGACTCCGAGATTTACGACCTGCCTACTATCTCACAGCTTGGAAAAGCATATAGCATGCTTTGAAATGGATCTGTGCAGGGAACGGATAAATAAATTCGTGAAACAAATTTAAACTCAAGCTATGCCTATCAACATGAATAACGATACCAGCTGGGATATTTTTAAACACCATATATACTGCTTGTTGCTGAGGGCATACACGTATGTGGTGAAAACACAGAAACAATGTGTTTGGGAACGTCAACAGCAGCGTGGTCACCTGCCATGCAGAGGGGAAAGGCGTGGGCTGAAGATTCAAGGAGTTCCTCCTTTAAGAAAAAGTCTAGCAGAGGCTCCTGGGTGGCTCAGTCAGTTAAGTGTCCGACTTCGCTCAGGTCATGATCCCAAGGTTCATGGGTTCAAGCCCTGCGTCAGGCTCTGGGCTCACAGCTCAGAGCCTGGATCCTGCTTCAGATTCTGTGTCTCCCTCACCCTCTGCCTCTCCACCCCCCCCCACCCTCTCTCTCTTTCAAAATAGAAAAAAAGTCTGTGGCAGACATGGCAAATTTCCATCGGCTTATCCTCAGTAGTGGGGACAGAGAAGGCTGCGAATTTTATTTTCCTTACTTTGCTGTATCTCTGAAGAAAAATCTTTAAAACTGAAAGAAAAAATGCCCACCTAGGAAAATATCTAAATCAGGTCATCATCACCATGATGAGGCAAGGATTCAGTCTCTGCTTTGCCTGCCTGGAGAAGGTTCAGGTCCCACAAAAGCTCCTCAAACAACAGTAATACTTTGAAATTAAGAGAAAGTACATGAGACCTTCCAGAGCTACATCTAAGAGGTGTTTTTAAATAGGTGAGTGATTATACTGTATAACATCACTACCTAAAGCTTCGGTTCTCAACCCTCATTGCACATTAGAACCACCTGGGACAGCTTTAAAACCAATGATGTCCAGGGGGTGCCTGGGTGGCTCAGTCAGTTAAGCATCCGACTCTCGGTTTCAGCTCGGGTCATGCATGATCTCATGGTCTCGTGGGTTCAAGCCCCATGTCGGGCTCTATCCACACTGACGTTGAGGAGCCTGCTTGGGATTCTCTGTCTCCCTCTCTCTGCCCCTCCCCCATTTGCACTCTCTCTCAAAATAAATGAATAAACTTCAGAAAAAAATACTGATGTCCAAGTCCCATCCCAGAACCATCAAAGAGTCAGAATGTGCGTGTGCAGGCACACACGCACGCATGCATGTGGGGGGGGGGGGTTGTAAAACGGGGACAATGTGAGCACTGCTTTTTAAATACTGTATAAATGTATCCGCTGCTAAACTTTCAAGTGGAATGACAGACCCATCAGTTACTACTGCCTCTAAAGGAAGAGGCTCTTACAACACAGAACGACACCCTCAAATTGTGAGAATCAATTAGATTATATATAGACGATGATTATTAATTAATAAGTTGCATTGTGGACACCAAAGAAGAAGTTCATCTTGTCAGTTCTTCTAGAAAATCACAATGGGGGCACCTGGGTGGCTCAGTAAGTTAACCTGTTTCAGCTCAGGTTCGTGGATCAAGCCCGCGTCGGGCTCCATGCTGACAGTGCGGAGGCTGCTTAGGATTCTCTCTTTCCCTCTCTCTCTCTCTGCCCCTGCCCTGCTTGCGCACACGCTCTCTCTCTCTCTCTCTCTCTCTCTCAAAATAAATAAATATTTTTAAAAGTCACAAATCAATGATTCCACTGACAGCTCTTTTAACCTTTCACTGAGCATCTACACACACCGGGCACAGTGGTAGGTGCTGGGATACTGAGAACATGCCGCAGTCCTGCCTGCCGGGAGCAGGTGGCCGGATTGAGGAAAAAAAAAGAAAGAAAAGAGTATCCAGCGTTGACAGCCCGAACACAGTGGGGCGGAGAGCCCAGAGGAGCAGCAGCACAGAGAGGGCGGTGGAGGGCCGAGCCCAAGGCCACACCGGGAGCTGCCAAGAGGCAGGAAAGCTTTCACATAGTTCTGAAAAGGGCTGGCCGCCAGTTAGCCAGGTGAAGAGAGGGGGAGCGAGGAGGCCTACACAATAGAGTCAGCACGTGAAACAAAGCACAGACCTAACCATGTGTCATGTTTGGAGAGAACTGGGAGCGATTGCTAGGGCAGAATTTGGGTTATACAGTCAGTTTACCGACAGGGAGATCACTCATTCATGTGTTCATCCACTCAATATTCTGAACACCTCACAGGAGGTGTGCCAAGCACACTCGAGGGAAATTACTATGAAATAGCAAAAACATCTAAATATTAGGCTTCTCTTGCAGAGTAGCCTAAGTGGTAACTCCCTCCCCGATCCTGAATTTTCACCTGCACTTCTTCTTGCTCCCAAGAGCTCCTGTGGCTGCGATGACCCAACCAGAGTTGTGCTCTGAGTTAGGGGGAGCCTGCAAAGTAGGGAGCACACAGCAGTGGTAGCACAGTCCAACTGGGGGGCTGTCTGACCTTTGAAGGAAAGAAGATCGGGGCGCCTGGGTGGCTCAGTTGGTTAAGCATCCAACTTTGGCTCAGGTCATGGTCTCAGTTTGTGAGTTCGAGCCCCGCATCAGGCTCTGTGCTGACAGCTCAGAGCCTGGAGCCTGCTTCAGATTCTAGCTCTCCTTCTCTCTCTGCCCCTCCCCTGCTCATACTGTCTCTCTGTCTCAAAAAATAAATAAACATTTAAAAAAAAACAAAAAAAAAGGAAAGAAGATCAAGCAAGAAAAGGCTAAAATGAGAATATCTTATCATGTAGTAATGAGTAGTGTTCTTAAACTATTGTACTTAATTTACTTAGGCTTTTGTTGTTGTTGTCGTTGTTGTTGTTACCATCTTTAGATTTTTGCCAGTTTTGTGGATTTGGCTTTAATGGTGATGGTTCATTTCCTGACCCCACTGTCTGCTCCCCACAATCACTCCAGTCAGCCAATCAAGAGTTGGTCACTGCCATGTAGGCCTAAGAAGTCTTTAAAACAACCTGTGAATCACCTTTAAAATTCAAATGTAATTTTCTAGGACAGGATAATCCATTTCAGATAAAATCTAACCTTAAGAGAACCTGTTGAAAGACAAGAAACTGGTGAGGGGTACCGGCAGCTGGACACATTTGATGAACAGGTACATTTTAACCTTTTTGGTGAAATAAAATTATTTCAACACTTATCATTAGGGCTGCAAGCTAGCTACCCTTTTAACAGAAGGTCTGTTAACAGGAGACAATTCCACCTACAATAAGAAAAAAGATGGCACCCGGAGAGGGTACATATGTAAGCAGGTTTAACAAGGAACTCTCTTCTTCCACAACAAGTGCTCTTATTCCTAGTATTTCAGCTTCCATTCAGCTGCACCAGTGATTCTCCACATATCAGAGCATGGAGGAAACTTTAAAAACATTGATGCCCTTGCCTCACCACAAGCCCACTGAATACAAATCTTGAGGGTGAGGCTCACAAATGGGAAATTTTGAAAGATCCCGGGTTGATTGTAATATATGGCCTGAATTAAAAACCATATATGTTAGCAGACCAGAGGTATAGCGTCCTTGAAACCTAGGGCTGTTAACAGCTCAAGTCCCACCCCAAATGTGAACTCATCCAACAGTATCCCTGAGAGACTATCACTTCATCGCTACTTAAGCCAATCAAGGAAGTGCTGACAGCCTCCCAAAGTGGCCAGCTCCATGGCTGCCCATATCTCATAAATGGAGTTCTTGCTGCTGCTGAACTGAGGTCTGTTAGTCCAGCCCCATTCCTTTGGTTTGTGCTTTCTAAACTGGCCCGGACTGAGGCTGTCCCGCACTCTTGGGCCAGAACGATGCCAGGTGAGCCAGTGATCAGCCGCTGAGATCAAGGAACATTCATATTCATCTCTGATACCACAACACTTAATAAGACAGGGGTTGGTATGTGGGAGGTGCTAATAAAGGTGACCAAAAGGGAGGAAAGTGTGTGTGTGTGTGTGTGTGTGTGTGTGTGTGTGTGTGTAAAGATGGGCATCATTACCACTGTGCTCTAACAATTCATCCGCTTGCAAACTTTTTCCAGCACATGGAATTTATGAAAGTTACTGTTCTATGCATGAGGTCCATAAAAGTGAGTGTGGCACAGTCTGTTTTTAGGAATTCATAATCGGATGGAACAAATATTTCTGAGTGTTCAGTATCAGGCTCTCCATCCTCACAGCAAAGCTATGGCTCATTCTTCCAATTTTTTCACAAAATACAGAGGCAAAGTGACTCGCTCGAGGTATCATGGCCTAGCATCGGGTGAGCTATGATCTGGGGCCTTCCTGACTCCAATTCCAGGGTGTCCCAGTGTGCCCTAGTGTCCACGGCCATCTGCTAAGAAAGGCACTGCTACTACGGCAGTGTCCGCTGCTGAAGGTTCTCAGACACAATCTTTCCCAAAACACATCTGCAATCGCTGCCTTGGCAACAACCAACCGATGATGCCTAGAACCACACTCCTTAGATGGAACACGCAATTTCTAGTTCTCCGTGGCCTCCACCACTCCCAAATGTCTTCTGCTCATTCAAGATTAAATATCAGTTGCAATTCATCTCCACAGATGTGTTATAGGTTGTTCTCAAACCTGGCCCACTTTACTCATTGTCATTACCTGCCTACCATAGACTTGGGTTGCAACCTGAATGGTAGCGCTACTGGCTAAATTCTCCCAAGAGGGGTGGATCTCGACCCATGAAAAATTTCCAATGGTGGACCCAAGTGGAACATACAATTGAAACAGCTCACCACTGTACTCACAAGTCTCTGCTAAGACAGCACCATTAAGTAGGAATGCCTTTGGTCTGAGTACTGAAAATAGAGAAGCCAGTCTGTTTCCTGCTTGTGTGTGACGTGTGGTCCTGTCTGCCCAATTCTACTTCCTTTAAATGGATTTGGCTCACCTTCTCAAATGAAGGCGCCACAGGGGCCTCATACACAAAGCAACTGCAGGCATGGACACTCCCTTCCCAGAAAACACCCAGACCACTCGCCTGTTTCAAGGGCTGCTCACTCAGAGCTAATGATCCCATGTTCTTCCTTCAGTGAGCTCCCCACTGTGGCTCTTTCGCATTAGTGAACCAAGTCTCTCCCTAAACCGGCCCCTATGTCACCACTCCTACCAACTGTTCTCGAAGCTCGTAACCTCCGGGACATGATTCTGGCCTCGGTGTGCCACCTCTAAACCTCATCCTTGGCAATAAGAGACACCTGACTTCATGTTCCACCTGGGGCCCAACCAGTCTCCCACCACCAGGGAAAGAGAGGGAGATGGTCCTACCTTCATGGTTTACTGGCAAAGGACGAAACTGCTTATCCAGAACAACCAGAGAACATGTAGCATCAAACCCAAGCCCTCGGATTCGGTTTACATCGATCCCTTGTACAACTTTCTGTTTTAAAACAAATAAACAGAAACATAAATTACAAGGCAGGCTTTTAAAAGACTGAAAACAGTTATGACTAAAACAAATATGACTAAACAGAAAAAATATTTACAACAGAAAATAGATAAAAGTTCAATATAATTAAAATAACAGAAGATCCCGTAAGTTAATAAGACAAAGACAACCAATCTAATTGGAAGTAAAGCAAAGGACATGGCAAGTCACTTCATAAAATAAAAAGAAATAGTCAAAGAGCATATAAAAAGATTCCCAACTCCATTTAAATAAATAAATTAATGCAAATAAAAACACACTAATCTTTGCTTTTCACACTGGCAATCATGTATAAGACTAACAGTAGACAGTAATGGCAACTAGGGAGAAGTAGACCTTCTATTACATTATTCTAACAGTGTAATAATTTAGTACAAATTTGAGAATTTCACCGTATTTATTAAAATTAAAAACATGAAGGGTGTCTGGGTGGCTCAGTAGGTTAAGCTTCCAACTTCAGCTCAGCTCACAATCCCACAGTTCATGGATTCAAGCCCCATGTTGGGCTCTGTACTGACAGCTCGAAGCCTGGAGCGTGCTTCAGATTCTGTGTCTCCCTCTTTCTCTGCCCCTCCCCTGCTCGCGCGCTCGCTCTCTCACTTGCTCTCTCTCTCCCAAAAAATAAATAAACATTAAAAAAAAAAAAAAGCATAACTTTTGACCCAGCCAACCCACTTCTAGGAACTTACTTTAGTGAATTATTAGCATAAGTAAAGTTATATGTGGATGAAAGTTAACTGTAGCACTGCTTAAGAATATATCTAAAATTTAAAGAAACTATTTCCCATTAAATTATGGTACATTTGCAAAATGGAATATTTTACACCCATTAAAAAGAGGTAGAGAAGTAACTTCTGAGTGTGGTACTTTGTAGAGGTTGGCAAAACCTCTTTGCAAAATAAAAGTATCAAGCTGGACAAAATCATCAAAAACAACCGTTTGGGGGCTATGAAACTTGAATAAAGCAACATTTATTTATTCCTGAAAAATCAAAGCATTTAATTTTTGAGGATTTGTTCTTGAAAAATCAAAATTATACTTAAAACATTCCCACAAATACAAAATAAAACAAAACAAGAAACTTTAGAACCAAAATGGCTCCACTGGGAAATTCTGTTAAACATTCAAGGAAGAAACAATACCATTCTTATACAAACTTGTTTAGGATATAATGAAGGAGGGAATATTTTTAAACAAATTCTACATGGCCAGAATTATTCTCATACTAAAGCCATAAAAAGACATCAAAAGAACAAAACACCACAGACTAGTATCTGCCATGAAAATAAGTGTAAAAATCCTTAACAAAATACTAACTACAAAGCAAGCATTATAAACTATGATCATCTGGAGCTATCCCAGGAACGAAATGGTAATTTAATATCCATAAATCAATTAATGTAGTACATATATTACTAGAATAAAGCACAAATACCAAATGATCATCTTAACAGAAGAGAAGAGAGAAAAACAAAACAATCCATAAACCCAGAGGCAAGTGAACTTCTACAGCCAGATAAAGAGCATCTACAAAAACCTATAGTTAACATTTTACTTCATGATAAAATGAAATGATTCCCTCCTATTATGAACAAAGAAAAATGTCCCTTGCACCACTTCTATTCACCCTGTAACTAGTGGTTCCAGCCAATGCAATAAGGCAAGAAAGAAATTTAAAGCACACAGATTGAAAGAAAGAAGTTAAAGTATCTTTTTTTTGCAGAAAACATCATCTCATATGCAGAAAATTCTAAGGGATCTACCAAAAGAAAAAAAAAAGCTACTAGAATAATAAGCAAGTTTAGTAAGATCAAAGGATATAAGGTTAACATATTAAAATCAATTGTATTTCTGTATACTAGCAAATAACATATCAAAATTGAAATTAAGGAAATAATTCCATTCCGAATAACATTAAAAAAAACACTCAGGAATGAATTTATCAAAAGAAATTCAAAATCTATTCCCTGATAACTACTAAACATTGCTATCAAAAAAACTACAAATTAGAGAAATATGCCATATTCATGAAATGAAAAATTCAACATTGTGAAAATGGCAATGTCCTCAAAATTAATCTACAGATTCTATAGAACCTCAATAAAAATTTCAGGTTTTTGTTTTGGGGTTTTTTTTTGTTGTTGTTGTTTACAAATTGACAAGCTGCTCTTAACATTTATGTAGAAATATAAGAAATATAGAAGAGCCTAAGCATTTTTTAAAAGAACAAGTGGCGCCTGGGTGGCTCAGTTGATTAAGCCTCCGATTTTGGCTCAGGTCATGATCTCACAGTTTGTGGGTTCGAGCCCCGTGCCACACTCTGTACTTACAGCTCAGAGCCTAGAGCCTGCTTCAGACTCTGTGTCTCCTCTCTCTCTCTCTCTGCCCTTCACCTGCCCATGATGTCTGTCTCTCTCAAAAATCAATAAACATTAAAAAAAAACTTCAAAAAACTTTAAAAGAACAAAATTGGACAGAACTTAAGCTTCCTGACTTCAACTTACTACAAACTATCATTACTAAATCAGTGTGGCACTGGCATGGGTTAAATTTATAGATATAATGGAAGAGAAGAGAAATAGAAGAAATAAGCCCAAACATTTATGGTCAATTAGTTTTATAAAGGTACCAAGACAATTAATTCAATGAGGAAAGGACAGTCTGTTTGACAATGGGGCAAGAACAACTAAATGTCCACATACAAGAAAAAAAACAAACTTCTAGACTTGCACCTCATATGCACAAAAAAATTAATTCAAAATGTGTCATGTTCCCAAATATAAGAATGAAAACTATAAAACTTGTAGAGGAAAATCTTTGTGACATGACTTAGACAAAGAATTTTTAAAAGCAAGACTCCTAGGGGTGCCTGGTTGGCTCAGTCAGTTGAGTGTCCAACTTCGGCTCAGGTCACGATCTCGCGGCTCGTGAGTTCGAACCCCACGTCAGGCTCTGTACTGAAAGCTTGGAGCCTGAAGCCTGCTTCGGATTCTGTATCTCCCTCTCTCTCTGCCCCTAACCCACTCGCATTCTGTCTCTGTCTCTCTCAAAAATGAATACACAATAAAAAAAAAATTGAAAATGCAAGACTCCTAAAGAAAAAAAATGGATAAATGTGACTTCATCAAAATTTTTAAATTTTGTTCTTCAAATAAAACCATAAGAAAATGAAAAGATAAGCTACAGATTAAATACTTACAATTCATATATCTGATAATAGACCTATATATAGAATAAAAAACTCTTATAACTCAAATAATGAGAACAAACAACCCAATGACAAAATGGGCTAAAGATTTAAATATACACATCACCAAAGAAGACAAACAAATGCCCAAAAAGTACATGGAAAATGCCCAACATCATCAGTCATTAGGAAAATGAGAACTAAAATCACAATCGGAGAAGACCGATGATACCAAATGTTAGAAAATCCTGGAGAAAGAGGAAGTCTCATACATCACTGGTGGAAATGTAAAATAAAGCCACTTTAGGAAAGAAGTTTGGCAGTTTTTTAAACATTAACTTACCACACAACCTAGCAATTTTATTTCTTAGGTATTGAGGAGGGCACCTGTTGGGATGAGCACTGGGCGTTGAATGAAAACCAATTTGAAAATAAATTATATTTAACATAAAAAAGTAAAAAATTAAAAAGTGTATGTCAATATAAACACTTATATGTAAATATTCATAGGAGCATCATTCATAATACCCCCAAACTGGAAACGAATCAAATATCCATCACGATTTAATCAGTTGATTAAACAGTGTGGCATATCCACAAAATGCAATAGTACTCCGCAAGAAAAAGGCACAAACTTCTATTAAGTATGACAACGTAGATGAACCTTAAAAACATTATGCTAAATGAAAGAAGTCACACCAAAAAAATCCACGTTGTAGGATTCCATTTATATGAAATTTCTAAAGAAGAATAGCTATTAAGATAGAACGCAGATAAACAGCTATCTATGAACGGAACTAGGGACTGACTACAAACAGCCCCAGAGGAACTTCTTTGAAGTAGCCGAAGTGTCCAAAAATGGGATTAAAGTGATAACTGTACGAATGTGCAAATTCAATATCACTGAATTATGTATTTTAAATGGATGGACATCATGGTATGTAAATTATACTTTAAGCCATTAAATATTTTTAAAAGGTTGAGTTAAAGATGAAATGGAAAGATATCCATGATATGTGCTAAATAAGGTCAAATGTATATAGATCTTCCTCCACTTAGGATGTGGTTACATCAGAAAAACTCACCCTCAGTTGAAAATAGTCTAAGTCAAAAATACATTTAATACGCTTGACTGATCAAACAGCATAGCTTTGCTTAGCCTACCTTAAATGTACTCAGAACACTTATATTAGCCTACAGTTGGGCACAATCACCAACCACAAAGCCTATTTTACACTAAAGTGTTAAATATCTCATGTAGTTTATTGAATGCTGTACTGGAAATGAAAAACAGAACAGCTGTATGGGTACAGAATGGTATGAAGTGTATTAGTTCTTTACACTCATAACTGCAAGGCCCACTGCCCAGCGTCATGAGATAGAATCATACCATGTATCGCTAGCCCAGGAAAAATCGAAACTCAAAATTCAAAGTACGGTTTCCATGGAATGCCTACCACTTTGGTACCACCATAGTGTGAAAAAATCATAAGCCAGGGACCAATCTGTATGCAACAAACTGTTAGCAGTGATTGCCTTTGAGAGCAGAAACTACAGTTGGAGGAGACAGATTTTTTACTTTGTTATATAATTTTTAAAGTTATAAACTAATAGATTTATTATTTCTATTTCTTATTTTTGTTTCTACAGTTTCCTTTTTTGACGTTTATTTATTTTTGAGACAGAGAGAGACAGAGCATGAACGGGGGAGGGGCAGAGAGGGAGGGAGACACAGAATCCGAAGCAGGCTCCAGGCTCCACACTGTCAGCACAGAGCCCGACGCGGGGCTCGAACTCACAGACCGCGAGATCATGACCTGAGCCGAGGTCGGATGCTTAACTGACTGAGCTACCCAGGCACCCCATACAGTTTCCTTTTTTGAAAAGGCATGACTGACCATAATCATGGTTTCCCATTATCTTAAAACACGATGATAGCCTTGTAAATCCCACAAAAGTCCACTCAAAAGTGTCCATCCCCATTTAAAATACACAATTCTTCCCTTCCCCTATTTTAGAACCCCAGACTTATAATTTAGTATCCTGGGGGAGAACATTTGCTAGTGAGTGACCCATCTGTGACTGGTGGCAATACCTTTGCCACACAGCAGGAGCTGAATGCCCTGCATGCCTTCAGGACACTGATTGATCTACACTTACAAGAGAGGACCAAACCCTGTCCAGCATGGCCGCGTGGCGAGTCACAAAGTCCTGGTTTCAGACCCTAGTTCTGCCACTCTGGCCATGTGACTGAGTGTGAGTCACACAATTCCAGCCATTCCAATCCCTCTCCTGACTTGCTGGGTCAAGTCGCCATAGCATGTATAGGCACGTGGCTTCTTCTTCCTGGAATGCATTTCCAACTTGGCTTGGAAATCTTCAGGCAATGATTAAGATAAATGATGTTGGGTGCAGGCCGCCTGAGTCTGAAACCTGGCTCATCCACTTACTAGTTGATAGGACTTTGGGAAGCCAAAAAACCAGCCTCCTTCATTGCACAAAGAAAGTCATCTCTCTTTTTTTTTTTTTTTTAATGTTTATTTATTTTTGAGAGGGAGAGAGCACGAGCAGAGGAGGGGCAGAGAGAGACAGACACAGAATCTGAAGCAGGCTCCAGGCTCTGAGCTGTCAGCACAGAGCCCACTGACACAGGGCTTGAACTCAGGGACTGTGAGATCATGACCTGAGCCGAGGTCAGAAGCTTAACCTACTGAGCCACTGGGCTCTCCTACCTACATCTCTTAATTGTGTTATGAGAATTCAGCAAAATAAGGTATGATTGGCTTAACATCTAGCCTAACATCTGGCATTATGGTGTACAATAATTTGCAGCTATTATTAGAGTAATCAGCTGCCTCAAATCTTCTCTGAACTCATGTGGATTCAATAAACAAATTGATAACTCAGCCCTAACTTCTACCTGCCATGAGGCCCTACTGGCCTCTGTGCCGAGAGTGCAGGCCCAACTCACACAGGACTGCAGTTAGTCAAAAGGGGAAATGGGTGAGAATATGCAGAAGACAATAAAATTCAATACCATAGGGAAGATTCGGAATAGAAACGAATATGAGATATGGTATCAAAAGAGCCAGCTTTGAGTTTCAACTCCACCATCTTCGGATCAGGAAAGCCTACACTAATTGCAACACCTTTCTGACCTTCAGTTTCCTGAGAGTGAGAGTCATCTCCCAGGTGAAGACCAAAGGAGTTAACTGGGTTAAAAGTGCTTCGGAACCAGTAAACCTTTGTAGGATGGAAAACCCACTCAATGCCTTATTAACTATATTCATGGAATCTTTGTTACGTACGAAGCATAGCACACTCTGTGTCACGTAAGCACATATAAAAATGGTAAGCCAAGGGAAGAGTGATTGAAAAGACTGAATAAACTCAAATCTTCCTAAAATTATTATGGTGGGAGTAACCTTCCAGTAGAACCAAAGAAAGTATTCTCTTCAATCTATTTTATGAACCCCTCTCAAGTCCTACTTGAGTACCATATCTTACTCATGGACTTTCAGTCACAAAGGCTCAACCTCTTCTCTCTACAATAGAAATCTATCACAAGGAACTAGAAGGATAATTGTGATACGCATTTAAACCTGATTTAGGTGGGTGATGGGCACTGAGGAGGGCACCTGCTGGGATGAGCACTGGGTGTTGTATGGAAACCAATTTGACAATAAATTTCATGTTAAAAAAATAAAAATAAAATAAAATAAAATAAACCTGATTTGGTTAGGTAGCCACATCCAGCCTTACACAAAAATGCCTTATGATCGTGCTGATCCAGGAGCAGGACCACCCTATTCCCACCCCACCCCACCCCCATCTAAACCATCCCAGAAAGATGACTATCAGAGCTACATTACCCAGAAGGTCCCTGGGACTTGACCTGCTGACCTGAGGATTCCTTTTAATGCTCTTATTAATGGAGGAAGAAAGCAGTCCAATAAACTCACCCAAAGACTTGGCATCAAGGGAATTTCCCCAGCTAGAGAGAAAGCACATTGCTCTTCTAAAGAATTTCCAGAGAAGCAGATTTCTGCAACTTCATTTGGTAACCTGGTCCATGTCTCACAACTGTCAACTCGTAGCTATGGGGCAGCAAACAAATATTTGGGGAAGGGATTGTGCATCGCTTTGTTCTGCTGGTGGGAACCAGTTCAATCCTGCATGTGTTTTAAATCAGCAGGCTCTGCCATACTGGGTGGGGAGACAAGCCTTCCTTTGAAACCCTACAAACTGAGAACTGGAGGAGCAGAGGCATACCTGGCTTTTTCTGTAGCTCTATTTGGAGCCAGGGTCAAAGCCTAGGGCCTCGCAGACAGAGTGCAGCTTGCAATTGAGTCTTGTGGCTGGTACCGTACTCTTTTCAATCTTGATTTGAGTGCCTCTGTCAGCCTTGAGGGTGTGTGGGGTTATGAAATCCCTGGTTCCCTGAGGCTCATCACTCCCTGTTGCCTACACAATTCAATTACTCACACGTTCAATCAGTCAGCAAATATAATCAAGCCTCTTCCAGGGTCAGGCTGAGCACTCTTCTGGGTATTTGGAAAACAATGAAGAATAAGATATAAAAAAAACAAAAAAAAAAAAACAAAAAAAAAAAACCTTGCTCTTTTGGAGATTACATTTTATTAGGAACAGACAACACAGACAACAGCTGATACAAGTAAAGCATAGAGTGTACATATAGCGTACCAGAAAACGATAAGGGGATCAGGAGTGACAGAAAAGAGGAAGGTAGTTACTGAGAAGATGAGGTCTGAGCAGACACTTTAGGGACCTGAGGAGCTGACCTTGTGGAAATCTGGTGGCAAAGCGTTGCAGGCAGGCAGAAGAGCCAGTGCAAAGGCCCTGAGATGGGAACAGCGACCAGGCTAATACAGCCTGTGTGGGGAGCAGGTTACCTGCAAGAGCCCTGGAAATACTCTATTTCACAAAATCGACCCTAGTGACTAGTAAAATGCATAAATCCAACCCCGGACCATGACCTACACAGCATCTTGGCTTAGGTGTGGTGTTGTCCCTTGAAGACCAAGTAGGGAAATGGAGACCAAACACTTCCATTTATGTCAGGGACACCAACAGGCTTCTAAGAAGGGAAACTCTGAAAGTGCCTCCCTCTCCTTCCTCCCCACTAAGTCCTGTCAGATCTTCCTTCCAAAGTCAGTCTTGTCACTCCCATTTATCCCTCTGCCAACATTCTCATCCAGCCATTCATTATTAAAGGGAAATTATCAAACACCTGTATGTGCCAGCATGGAGTATACATGCTGAACAACATAGACATAGTCCCAGCCTCCCAGAGCTTATAGTTCAAAGGAATCCCAGCCTCTAGCATTTCATTAGAAGAAACCACCTCCTAACAGGCATCCTTGAATTTAGTTTTGTTCCCTCCAAGCCATCCTCAATCAGCTGGTCAATGTGACAGTCAGGATGATTCCACAAGACTCCCTACTGGCCTCAGAACCAGCTACTCTGGGTATGCCTCCTCATGGATTGCAGTCTCCCCTCTTCCTCCTATTGGAAACCATCTGCCCATGCCATTCCTTCAGCTCTGAAGATCCTCTCAAAGTTCTCCAGAGTCCCTCAGCTGCCATCCCCTCACCCTTCCTCAATCTCATCCTTCCTCAATTCACTGAGAGTAGGGAGGTCCCAATTTCTATACTCATTCATTCTTCTTACACTTCCTGAGTCTACTGGATGTTGGGACCTGGGCGAGCAAACTGCAGTTCCCACCCCCCTGAAACATCAAATCTAGGAGTTAAGACAGATATGAATTAAAAAAATGTAGGATATTTACCTCATTTATGTTACTTGATTATATAATGATTTTATTATTTGATTACTATTGATCATAAGTGGATGATTCCCCAACCATATGAAGTTCTCTGAAGGCAAAGTACAAGGTATTGTGACAACATTCAGTAAGTAATATAGAGCTTAGTTTGGAGGGGATATTGAGAGAAAAGGCTTGTTCCTGGAAGGACTGACTTTTGAACTAAGATTCAGTGTAAAGGTATCCTAACGGAACTTCCTGCAGTGATAGAAATGTTCTGTCTCTGTGCTGCCCAATCCAGTAGCCATGAGCCATGCATGGCTCCAGAGCATCACAAATGTGGCAAGTGCTTCCAAGAAACCACATTTCAAACTGTTCTTTATTTTAACAAACTTAAATAGCCACATGTGCCTAGAGACTACTGTATTATTGAATAGCATGAATCCAAGGATGAAGAGGGGTTAGAGATGTTGGCAGAAGGCAAAAACGAACAAAGGATGCGTGTACAAGTCCTGAGGCCAGAGGGACCACTGCATGCTTGAGGGCAGGACAGGAGAGTGTGGCTGGAATGCAGGGAGCTGAGAGAAGCATCATGAGATGGACCAGGAAAGTAGGTGGAGCCCAAACCATGCAGGACCTGAAGACCCTGTTAAGAACCTGGAGTTCTATCCAAATAGTAGTCTGATGC
The DNA here is from genome assembly GCF_024362965.1 of Panthera pardus. NCBI lineage: Eukaryota > Metazoa > Chordata > Mammalia > Carnivora > Felidae > Panthera > Panthera pardus. The sequence continues at coordinate 58,620,528 of NW_026526666.1, forward strand.
TATTGAAATGTGGTGAGCAAAAGAATGCCGTGATCAGATTACATTAAAAAACAAAAATCATTCCTGGGGCACCTGGGTGGCTCAATCAGTTAAGCATCCAACTATTGATTTCAGCTCAGGTCATGATCTCACGGTGAGTGAGTTCGAGCCCCGCATCGGGCTCTGTGGTGACAGTGCGGAGCCTGCTTGGGATTCTTTCTCTCCCTCTCTCTGCACTGCCCCTCCCCCGCCCCCACTCTCTCACTCTCTCTCAAAAAATATACAAACTTTAAAATAAAAATCATCCCAGCTCCGAGAAGGAGACGGGATTGGGAAAGGGAAGCCCATACATGAGATCAGTTAGGTTCTCACACTAATCCAGACAAGCAACAAAGGTATGTGGTGCTGGAGATGGAAAGAAGGCAGAGATCTGACCTGAGTTCAGGCTTATCACCAACTTCCTGGGTGACTTAGGGAAGGTCACTTAACTCTGTGGGTCTCAGTTTTTCTTTTCAACTGTAAAATGGGAACAACCGCCCCTGCCCCACCTACCTTGTATGACAATCAAATGGCTATGAACGAGCTTTGTAAACCTCGCAGGTTCTACAAATGTAAAAGGTTAACATTATTGCTCAATCCCACATGGGCTACTCCCTCTTCTGCTCCTTCTCCCTCCAACCATTACTCATATAACTAGTGCAACTTAGAACAAAACAATACTTTGTTGGCTTCCTAGGTGCTGGGTTTTTCCATGCAACTGAACCATTTCATCCTTAGGGGCAGAGAATTCGTTGTAGCCCTCTTCTAGACACACTCCAGTTTAGCAAAAATCATAGCGCATAGCAGGTGCTCAAACAAAGTGTCCATACTAAATAACACTCAACAAATGCCTGTTGGCTGACTGACGCCTGCAGCTTCTTTTTCCTTCTTCCTAATGGAAGCTGGTACTAATCATACACAAGCTTGAAATGTTCTCACCTCCTTGGGAGAATTAAGATTGTGGCTCCAAAAAGAGATCTAAGCCCTTAAAATCAGGAACAGTCTATACCTCTAGGACTTGTGTGTTTCCATAGCACTTTTTAGATATGTGAGTACCGACCCAATAAAGACCCACCAATTTTAGGAGCAGCGGGAGTAGGAGAACCGAGACTAGGGTTTGGAGTCCCCTCCTTAGGGGTCTCATCCCGTCTCTAATACCTGTTAGTTTCAGAGCCTCAATATCCTCATGTGTCAAAAACAAAGAATGGCAGTCTACCTCACACAGTCACTGCAACATTTAAGCAAGATAAAGGATGCCAGAGTTTACTTCTTTGTAGCTCTAAGTAACATTAATCCAAAGTCCATTGATTGAGCAACAAAGTTGTGCCAGGCAATGTATTAGATGCTGGAAATACAGGGGTGATGGTATTAAAGCGACCCAACACGTCATCAAGTACAATGAAACCTGTTAAGGACCAGATAAAACGTTATGTGGCAAGGACAGGTGAAGACAGTGGGATCTAGGGCAGCACAGAGGGGTTTCTCAGCCTCTCTTTCCTCTGAGGTTGGCAAGGGAGAGCAGTGGCTGTCAGAGGTCATCCAGGAAGGCTCCCAGGAGGAAATAATGCTTAAGATTACCTTATAAATACCTGTGGAGTTGGACAGGTAAAGAAGAGAAGAACATGTCAGATAGTAAAAATAACAGAGGGGCGCCTGGATGACTCAGTCAGATGAGTGTCCGACTTTGGCTCAGGTCATGATCTCAAGGTTTGTGGGTTTGAGCCCCACGTCAGGCTTTGCACTGACAGCACAGAGCCCACTTTGGATCTCTGTCTCCCTCTCTCTCTGCCCCTCCCCCACTCGCACTCTCTCTCAAAAATAAACATTAAAAAAAAAAGAAAAGAAAAGAACAGAGGTGTTTAATTCATTCATGCACTCCACAAATATGAATTGGGCATATCACAGGCAAAGGAACTCTAGGGAAATTTAGATCAACAAGACATGACCCCTGCGAGGGGCACACATTTTTCACATAAGCAGACAGCCAGGTAAAGCCACTTATAATTCAGTATGGTTAAGATAACAATCAGGGTAAGGTCAAGGTTCCCCACATAGTGGCAAATTCAAAACACTTCAGGTAGTTTAATATGATTTCCAAGCAGGGAGCATGGGGAGTGGAATGAGGCTGGGGACAGGGGCAAAGGGCAGAGCATGAGGGGGCAGCTGCAGTCCACCCCTTGCTCATATTAACCATGTGACCTTGGGCTGACTACCTAACCCTTCAAAGCTCATTCCTTCCAGCTCTGAAACAGAATAAAAACTACGTCAAGAGGCTGTCGTGTGCATAAATGGATGTGAAGTCTCCAACATGGTACCTTGATCATAATTAGTGCCTGAGAAATGGTAGTTGCATCAACATCATCATCATCTTATTGTTGTTGTTGTTATTGTCCTTATTAACTTGACTAAGAGGCAAACCATCTCAGGCAGTGTGAACGACCCAGCTTGAGAACAACTGCTCTCAAGCTCTTAACTCCCTGAAGTCCTTGAAAAAGAAGACACAAGACAGGATGTATTTTACATCACCCTTTGCCCTATACCAGCGCTTGTCAAAATCTTACATACAAAGAACCCTAAAGACAGGGAGTGAGCGGATAGTCCCAAAAGGTACCTCCCTAATTGACTCTGATGCTTCAGCGTTTTATCTTACTTCATTGTCCTGCACCATCTACCCATTTCCGTTACTGTTACCATCACCACCACCACAGGAAAACACAGTGCTTCCTCATTTCCAGGCACTGTCGAGGCACTGTATATGCATTAACTCATTTGATCCTTCACAACAACCCGCGGCAGATAAGGTACAATCATCTTTCCCATCTTACAGATAAGGAAACTCAGGCAAGAAACATGAAGTAAACTGTGCAAGAAGACAAGCTAATGAATGTCGGAAACAGGATGTCAATCCAGACAGTCTGGCTCCAGAATCTGTGCCCTATGGTGTGCTAACTCCTGAATATAAAAATGCTTCCCTCTCTAAACCTCATACCAGCCATGAGCTGCGAGTAAATGTGTCATGCTTATCCTATGGCTTCTGGCACACAGTCACACAGCCATACTCCAGGTGAGGGGACAGCCTGAGACCCAAGAGCTTTATCCCAATAGCCTCAGTGCAATAGCCTCACTAAGGACCAATGCCCAGGGCACTCATGGGGGCTCACAGTGCTCAAACAGCTGATGAGCTGGCCAGCACCGGGAGATGATTAAAAATCTACCATTAAACCAAGCTGTACTTAGACCAGACCTTTTTTTAAAGTAGCTTTTCATCAGGGGATTATATTTTCTTCTTGACAATTTCCTTAATGGCAAGAAAGGCTATATGTTAGGAGAACAAAGGAGACCCAAGGGCAAAGAGTAGAAGATTCTCACCAAGGCGGGGGCTGAGAGTGAGGAGGGAGGAGGAAAATTAAACAGGCAGAAGAGACATGCCCCCACTTTTATTCCTACAGAATGCTCCAGCGCTGCCCACCCCCACCTCCTCTCTCTGCCGTCTTCTCTGGGGGCACTAACAGCAGCCCAGAGCTCATTAAAGTTTAAACAGACTGATCAATACGGACAGAATGGTGAATTGTCCATCTGCAAATTACCAAACCCTTCATGAATATTTAAGGAACAAAACTAGGAACAGAGAGAAGAGAGAAACCAGGACTTTATTTTTCCCTCTAAAAAAACAAAAAACAAACAAAAAAACCAGACAAAAATATCTCTGTCACTCCTGATCACCAGCAGGCTGACTGCAATCCAAGGCCACTCAACATCAACATCTGCCTGGCACAACTCAAAGTTTTGCTTTCTCAACACACACATGTGCATGCCACTGCGCCTTTGCACATGCTGTTGCCACTGAGCAAAATGAGGTTCCCCAACCTGTCCACTTGGAAGGCAGGACAGTCCAGTGACTAAGGGTGCAGCTCTGGAGTCAGCCTGCTTATGGTTCCAGTCCCACCATGAATCCAGTCCCCTCATCTACCCTGTCAACCATTCACCATTGGGTAAGTCACCTAACCTTTCTGTGCCTATTTCCTTCTCAATAATACAGGGGTCGTAATAGTACTACCTTCATAGGGTCATTGTGAGGATTCACATACACGATGCATGCCTACCACGGTTTACACAGCACTGGGCACACCTGAAGGCACAGCAGGTGTCAGCTATGATTATCGTGACTTCCTCCACATTCGGTCACACATGACCAGATCATCTGCAGGCTCCACATCTGTCCCATCTACCTGTGCCCGAGATCCCCTTTCCTCAGCTCCAGCCATAGCCACTTAGCCCCTAGCACCTACTTGAGTCATAGTCTAGCCGTCTATTGATCTCTGTCACTAGCCTATGAGCTCCCGTAAGGTAACGCCTGTATCAAAAGCACCCCAACACTGTTCCTGACACCAGGTGTACAAGAGACATGCTCAGCAGGTGAGGGCAGGGGAGCATCTACAAGGGTAGAATCCCACAGCTGTGGCCATACCTTTGTGACAACACCACATGCGGCCCAGATGTCCTCCGAGGACTGCTCATGGTGGTTGAACTGAGGCTCCCATTGGTTAATTGGCTGGTCTGCGAAAGCCAAAAGGACTCCCCTCTGGTCCACCAGAGCCGCACGCACACTGCCCGTTCCAACGTCCACACCCACGTAGTAGCTCCCTGGTTCCTGACCTCCCCCGGGCATTGCGGTCCCTCCACCTGCAGAGATCAAGCAAGGACAAAAACCACACTAAGACCAAGTAGGTCTACAATACTGGGCATAAAACATCTTGAAAGTGGAAATAAAAGGAGTGCAGCTGACTGGTGGTCATTTGCTTCCTCGTTCACCCGACAAAAATGCAGAGTGGTCACAGAATGCTAATGGACACGTTGAGCTGGGTGGTGGGTAAACGAGACAGGCAAGGCCTTAGACATGGAGTTTCCATTCTTGGAAGGAAGTCAGATGTGAAGCAGCTACAATCTCACAATTCTTTAAGCAGAGGCATGATACCCAGTGAGTAAGAAGTGCTTTACATGTAAATAGGGGGTGTGGAATCCAGAGAATCTAGAGCTAACAGATATGTATTTATTCTCATTAAATTTGGATCAAAATGAGGACAGTGGCCACAGTACAAAAAAGGAACCTCATCTACCCTGTCAACCATTCATTCAAAAAATTATCTACTGAGCACCTGTGACATGCCAAGCACTGTGAAAAGTCCATGCACCCCTCCCGTATTCCTCACTGCAACCCCAGAAGGAGTCTATTTAAGTTATCTGAATTTATAGATCATCGAAGGAGACTCCAAGAGATATGTTACTTTTCTCTTAAAGGCAGGTCCACACACTTAGGAAGAGTAAATGACACACGTTGTACTGATGGGGAAACAGGTCTCTGAGACATGAAGAGAGGCAGCAGCATCATTCACAGGCAGCCCGGACCCACAACTTCCCATCTGATACCGCCAAGTCCCATGCATGCCCTTCCCCTCGTTCCCTCTTAACAGCCTGCAGGGTCACTTTGGAGAAGAGGCAAATACACTGCAGCCAAGTCACGAAGAGACTGAGAATTGGGAAGGAGCCTCTTGGGGCACAGGATCAGGAATTTGTGAGACCGGCTGTTTTCTTTGCAGACCCCTTGTGAGTTACAAGGAAATCCGACAAGAGAACACTCAGGAATTCCTTGGCCATCATCACCACTCTAGGTCCCTCTGGTCAGATTAGCCCACATGACACAGAAATTTCCCAGAGACTTTCATTTCCCAGAGCAGCCTTTCCAAGAGCAAGAACAAGCCCCCAAGACAACAGCGCTGGTGAACAGGCTACAACTCCCCAGGTGAGCCCGGGGCAGTCTTTGCACCCGGGAATCTCATTTCAACCGAGAAAGTGGCCTGAGCCCGTCAATTTCAAAAAGGTAATGCTTCCCTGGCAAAACCACACTTGGGGATGCTAAAACACAGCCAGCCCACAGATGTTCAGTTACTGCTTCCTGGATATTTATCCCATTCAAAAACAGCTTCATGAAAAGTGACCACTTCTGACTTAATCACAGTGATCTCCCAATGGTGTTTGCCCCCTTGGGCTAGCAGGCTCCCTGGCAGGTGGAGGGGAAAACGGGGAGGCGTGGGGGGAGGGGGGGGAGGGGCGGTGCTGGGGAGCCACAGCCAGCACACGTGCTACCTTCAGCAGGGCTTCGAAGAACAGCTCCCGGGCTCCAGCCTCCACGCCTTCTCAGCCTGACTTCCTCGCTTACATGCTTTGGAAGCTACACAGGATCTACAGCACCAGACATCAAGCTACGCATTCCTTAGTGTTCTTCAAGCCATGACTCACACAAAATTTAAGTGAAACAAGTCAAAGTGCAGCTGCTCCATTTGAAGCAAAGATCAGCCCAGCGCCCCCTCCACACCTCTCCCTGAAGCCACCGCTCTGCGGGGCCCTTTCTCAGGACCCAGGATGGTTGAAATACAGCATGGTGTCCTGCATGGCATCCCAGGCCCACCACGAGCTTCCCCGTTTGCTGTCAGGCATGTCTAACACAATCCCACCAGGTCTTACACCAACCCCAGATATTCTGAGACTCCTCGCAGGTTCTCAAGGGCTCACCCTGCCTCGGGGCTGCCCCACCGAGTGCTTCCTACTTGCCCTTCCCTTCCTCACACCTTCCTCTCTTGTGAGCCTGCCACAGACTCACACTGCAAGCTTCCAGCTCAACCATCTCCCCTTCAGAAAGACATCCTTGCCTTTCTCTGTCCCTCGCTGCCACCAGAGTACCATGTCCCTGCTTTCTTTTACAACCTAACCATTGTGAAATAGGATTTGTTTTCGGTTCCAGGTCTGTCTCCCTTACTGGCCTGAACCTAAAAAAAAAAGGAACTTATTGATTTCTGTATCCCTAGTTCCTAGTATATAATCAGTTTTCAATAAATGTTTCCTGAATGAGCAGCTAGATCAGTGAAATCGACAGAAATCATGGATGAACCTCATGCTTTAATAGTTCGAATTCCTAATTTTGTACCTATACGACGAGTGTTTTCTCTTGATTCTAATCTCTGTATGCTTCATTCATCCAATTAACATTTACTGAATGCCTACAACCACATTTTATTAATTCTAGACACTCATTTTTTTCATTTTGCTTCTCTAAAATCAGTGAATCCTACAATCAGTGGCATCTTACAATCAAGTGGTAGCATTTTCTTGCTTGGTGATGCATGAAACAATAATGCATCTTGTAATCCATGACTGATATTCAAAGAAATGCAGAATGTACCAGGCACAGGCACCCTGCTATGAGCGGAGGACAAGACAGGGCCCTGCATTGGCTCAGAGCTACCTCAAGTTTCTTCCTATGCAAATAAGAGGAAGACTGACCAAGCCAGTTCCTCCATCTCCCCGCTACTGACCACACCACAACCTCTTTACTCGGAATTCCCTTTTAGCTTCTCACTGTCCCAGCGTAAAGGCCCAGGGGTGCTCCTAACACTGATCCTGGCTTGCGAAGAGCCCTCTGCCCTTGGCTAGAATTCCCCAAGGCTATTCGAAACATTTCAGAGAGAAACAAGGAAATAAATAGGAAATCGAGTCTATACAACCATTCTAGCTCACCCTGACTGGCCAGCCATCTCCCAGGCTTCTCGCCGTTCCTGCTAGCCCAGCTCCTCAAGCCTGGGTTCCTCACTTTTGTCTCCGTCTTCCCCTGCAGGGAGTGCAACATCTTATCACCCACCACCCACAAGTCAAATTTATTTCCAGCAAAATCCAGAGGCAGATTTCCACTCTGGAAACACCTAGGGCGTACCTACCTCAGTTCTGGTTTTTGGACCCATGTCCTCACTAAAGAGGCAAGAATCTACCCTTCAGGAGAGCTCCTACTTCTTCTTAAGAAGGGTGGAGCTTTACTATTATATTATTAACTCCAATGTTGCCCAGATCACAGCTACCCCCAGTGCCAACCCAGAGCCTGGCACACAGCAAGAACCTGAGTCTTTGTGACTCAGTGGATACCTTTAAAGCCTATCATTAGGGAATAATAAAAGGTACTACGTCTACTGTGTCCCCAGTGCTCTGTTCAACAGCTTGCTTACATTACCATACCACGTTTAATCCTGACATCAGTCCTTCAAGGTTAATTCCTAGTATCATCCCCATTTTACTGATGAGAAAACTGAGTCCTAGACAGGTCAAGTAACGTGCTGCAGTAGATCATGTAACTAGTAAGTAATAGAGTTGACAGCAAACCCCTTCCCTGTGGCTCCAAAGTCTCTAACCATTATCGGGGTGCTATACTGCCTGACTCTCCTCCATCTACTAAATGCCTATTTGCCAAGGACCCTGCCTACTTTGTCTAAGATTGGCTGATTCAGAACTCAAGGTGCCCCCCTTCAGAGAAGGCCCCTTCCCCAATGTCAGGCTGCCTCTCTCTGGCAAACCGCCCGTTTCTAGACCACATTACCAAAGCACTGGTCAGAAACAGTCAAACCCACGGGGACAAGGGCACCATACCTCCTGGCACTGTTCACACACGCCTCCCAGTTCATGTTTTTCTAAGGAATAGAGCCTAATTAAATATTTCAGGTTCACCATGTTTCCCATTACTATAGTTTTAAGTGATCTCTTTGTGATTGTTTCCACACCTGGACCCTGAAAGCAGGGAAGCAAGTTAAGTTCAAGCCCTTGGACGGCTTCCCTGAAACTCGACCCTGAGAGTTTTAAAAACTCTGCCAGAGAATTCCCTGAAACTCAGATCCCTTGTCTTGCCGCTCTGTGCCCTTTGTTCCAGGGTCGCAGGTACTCTCTGCTGTGTCCTATACTCCAAACTGTATCCAGTGCACCTTTGCCTGAAAAAATAAAATACCTGCAAAATTGAAAACATTCCATTTTCTAATTTGTTAAGAAAAAAAAAAAAAAGGATTAGGATCCGCCTGTGTGTCTGGCACTTGCATACATGCCTTAATCTCTTCCAAATGAAACTCAACCGAGTTGGTAAACCCATCACCATTTTGTACTTCAGTGGGACGGGGAAATTCGTCCAAGTCACATGAGCTGTAGATATGAACCTCAGCCTCTACAGCAAGCGTGGGGATCTTTCCACAACAACCTCTAATAACCGAAAACAAAATTCTTTGTTAACTTCTTCAATCACGGTATCAACAACAAATGTAGCAACAAGTAGCAATGATTAAGCTCTGCTCTGCAAATCACCCACATGATTTTGTGATTCCATCCAATCCTTGTAACAACCCCGTGAGGCGGACAGTGTGAGCCCATGTTCCAGTTAAGGAGACTGAGATTCTCAGCAGTTAGTCTGTTTAACGTCACATAGCATAGAACCTGAGGAGCTGGGACCGGAGGCTGTGCTGGAATGGCTGCAAAGCCCACTTTATGAATGCTGGGGGTCAGAACTTTGGTGCCATCTCATTCTTTTAGGCAAAGACGAATGCTCTAAAAACTCTGATTACTATTAGGGCTACCGGGAGGGTGACAGGCAGGCAGAATGAGGACATGGACTGTGGGGGCCACGAGAAAGAAAAAGAGAGAAATTCAGGTTGCACTGGACACAAGTCCTGGGCCACCTAACTTCTCAGTCTGCAAGATCCTCCACAGGGCAGAAATAGCCTCCTGTCCAAGCCCCCAGTATGCACGGGACTCATTTTTAGCTCCAATTCATGATCAAAAGACTGCTCCTATGATAAATATTTAGATGGTTCATTAAATAATAGCTTCTGTAAATATTATTAGAAATATGCCACAGGAAACCACAGGCTTCACGGCTGATTCTTCAACAAATGTTCAAGTTGTTCGAATGCAGCGTGAAAAAGGAAGAGGGACATGAACATGGGAGGCAGTTCTTTGCAAAACTATTTCAGTAATTCCAAGAAGGGTGTCAAGGCTACAAATATTGTGCCCAAAACCCCTCAGATGCGGGTTGTCTTGTATCTTTCCTCCTCCTTTTCCCCGATACAACCTAATAGCAAGAATATTGTTTCCTATGACTACAATCCTCCAGAGTGAAGGAGCTTACCTTCAGTCCTATTTCTTCAAAAAGGTCACTCCACCAGGATCAATTAGGTGACAGTGTCCACAGAAACAGTGTCCCAGGGATCTGAGAAGGAACTCAATATCCTCTTTCAACTTTGATCTCTGGACTCTGCTGTGAGCTCAGGCACATGAGTTCCACACAATTTATTTATTTGGTTAGTCAAATTGCAAGCAGGCGCTGGGTAAGTTTGGAAAGAAAAAGATAAGCAATGAGTATGCCTGTCCACTTTGGCCCTCTAACAGAAGAACTGAACAGCACTTCAAACGAGTCTCGCATGCTGTAAGATGGCAAGAAGGCTTCGGATGGGAAGTAAAGAGCTCATTTGGCAATAATAACAGTTGGCAATTCATAACAACTGGATGCCTAGTGGTTTCACCAACAATACCCCTGGGAGAAAACAGTACAGGTTGCTCGTGGCCAATTTTCCTCTTAAGGTGAAAAACTGTCTCCTATGGCTCCAATCTCCTAGTATGTTCGTGAGATTAACTGAGATTATATAACTTCATGAAGTGACTAGCATAGCACCTGATGTGTGGCACACACTCTGTAAGGAGCTCCAATCGTGAGGACTATTATTATGTCCCTTCCAACACCGGATCACCTCTGGACACCTGCAATATACCCCGCCCCTGCCCAGGTGTTCTCACTCTAACAGCTCAAATCCCAGTAAACGAAGCAAATGCTAAATACTTTCTCTGTGCCAGGACACTAGGAATCTTGAGATGAAAGAGACAGGATCTCTGGCTTTAGAGCTGACAATCTAACCTAAGAATCTGATTTCTGAAAATCAAATGGTGACGACTCAAGTTATTCCCGGTGTTTGTGCTTCCAGCAAAACCTAACACACGAAGGCAATAAAACAGCTTCCTGCTGCTGCCGGAACCCTCGCCACACGCTGGGGACCAAGCGTCCTATCCCAACACCACCTTTCTCCACAGAATGCGGAGATGATGGTTGGAAGACGAAGTACCAGTTTGCTGTTTGCATCACTGCTCCAACCACGAGATCAGAAAGTCAGTATTTGTCAGGATACTGAGGGTCTTCATGTTCTGAACTAAGCCCATGTTTAAGTACAAGCCCCAGGTATCCAAGGAGATGTAAAGTATTAAATCAGACAGGAGAAAGGCTGGCTGTTCTCTCAACTCAAAGTTGGATTCCCAAAGGCAGAAAAAAAAGTCAGAACTCACCAAACCCCCATGCCTGCCTCACAATGTGGCAGCCACAGGATCAAAACTGAGCCAGTCCTGGATGATGACCAAAACCACCACCCTCCACAAGCCACACAAGGCAGGACACAGCAGCCGACACAAATACAAAATCCAACCGTGTCGAGGACAAATGCACAGAACAGGTCCTAAAGAAATCATGGACGGAAAATCTAACTCATGAGAAGACATCCTCAAACTCCAACAACAAACACCGCCTTAACAGCAGATGAAACTTTGGATCTCCCACATCCTCTTCTGTAAAACCCTGCTGACTCTCTCTTCTTTTCAATCCCTGGGATCCGATAAAGCAACTCCTTAGAAGCCTTTTATGAAGCCCCACCAAGCTATTCTCTCCACACAGAAAGGGAGAGGGGACACCTCATTTAGAACACCCATCCAAGTTATGTGCTGTGTCTCCCATTTACAGACGAGGATGCTGAAATTCTGTGAGGATCGATCTCCAGTGGATGGCCACAAAACCAGGAGACGAAGGAGGCTGTATTCAAATTCAAGTTTGTCCAAGCCAGAGCAGGGCTCTTGCTGCTGTCCCTGCTACAACGTGGCTTTCCATGCTATACAAGGCGCCTTTATCCTGGGCAAACTCAGAATGCCCTTCTGGGTCTGTTTATCCTGTGAAATCTGGGACACTCAAACATTAGAAATGGTTTCTCTCTGCTCTGATTCAGAAACACTATGTCACCATAAATGCTACACTAATAAACGTGAGATACTAATGGACTGTTTGTTCTACTAGCTACTTCCTAGTACCTGCCTACTGGCAACACAGTGTAGGGTAACCTAGGAACGGGGCAAGTACCGGGTTGTGGGGGAGAGGGAAGATTTTTAATGTATACTAGAGTCAAATACCTTTTAAAATAAAAAGTCTCTAGGGACTCTGCCCTTGGAGAGTTCCAGAAGCACGATCGGCAAGCCTGTCTTCCGTGTGAGGCCCCTGGATTCTCCCTCAGGACAATCTCCCTCCTTGACCAGGCACCTGTATGGGGGGGGGGGGGGGGGGGGGGGGCGGGGAGAGAAGATGGAGAAATTACTTGGACAAGGGGTTTTCTCATCTGAGTCGGTCTATCTTCCACAAACCCAGTTTACACTGAGTTCACTAAAACTCAGAGTGCGAGCCCAACAGTCTCACACTCCCATGCCAGGAACCTGGAAGCAGAAAAATGGCAAAACAGGCAGAAAGAGGGTGAGGGCTGGCACCTGATTATAAATGCAAAGTTATTATAGTTTAACCTCAATATGCCAATTACCAAGCTAAGCCCGTAACGGGGAAAACTGTACACAAACTTAGTGATTTATTATTACATGGACTCTTCTTTTTGGAACGTGAATTCCTGACCTCTGAGTTCTGAATAATTTAAGTATATATGTAGTTTCTCTCCCTCTGTCACTTTCTTCTCCAAGAGGCTGTTGATTTGCTGACATAATTAACTATGAACTGATTTTCTACAGAACTAACCAGACCTTCAAAGCAAGGCTCTTATCATTAGCATATTGGCTGAAATCCAAGGCGTTTCCAAGAAAAGTCACTCAAATTAGAACAACAGAAGAACCCCCAACCTCAGTGACTGCTGTCAGATGTCAGCAAATTCAGGAAAGGCTCAGGGCAGTATTAGCTAGAGAAACAAAATCCCTTCCCCCAACACAATCTTCCAAAACTCCTTCCTCCAGAGACCATGCTCAGCCAGAAGCCGAGGTCTTTGGCCTCTTCTTGTGTTTACCTATTTATGAAGCATGACCAAGTGGATTTTAGGTCCAAGGTGAAAGGCATAAAGAACGAGTTATTTGAAGGTCAGATTTTACACTTGGGGAGCTGGATGGTGCCATTTCCCAAACATGCCCTGTCAAAATTACCAACAGCTATGGGACAAACTCAAACTACTGACTGAACCAATGCTGCTTCTGCCCCAAAAAAGCCCAAGCTCTTTATTTGGCCCCCAAGGACCTCAAAGCTCTAGTGCCCACCTGCCTCTCTAACCTCACCTCCCTACCTCCCTACCCCTCTCCCCAATCTCAACCCCCTATACAACAACCCTAAGAGCTACTAGCCATCCCTTAAATGAATGTTTGGCACCTGTGTTCATTCTGTTCCCTCCTCCTATGATGCAAAGAATACAAACTTGCAGTTCACAGAAAAAGAAATACAATGAACACACATGAACACTCAGCCTCACAAATAAAATAATGGAGGAAATGCAAAACAAAACAACATAAATTCTCATGTAACAAGTTGGCAAAAATAGAAAACTTTGATATTACCCTGTTTCTGCAGGAGTGTGGGGAAATAGGTAGTTTCATACACTTTTAGTGGGAGAGTAAGGGGTTCAGCCTTCTCTAGAACCATCTGGCACTATCTATCCATTTTTGAAATCTCCCCTTCTACCCTACAGGGTTTTTTTGGTAATGTTTTTGAATGTTTATTCATTTTTGAGAGAGCAAGAAAGACAGAGCACGAGCAGGGGAGGGGCAGAGAGAGAGGGAAACAAAGAATCAGAAGCAGGCTCCAGGCTCTGAGCTGTCAGCACAGAGCCCCATGCACGGGGTTTTGAACCCATGAACCGTGAGATCATGACCTGAGCCGAAGTCGGACGCTTAACCGACTGAGCCACCCAGGCACCCCTCCCCTACAGTTTAACTTCTAAGAATTGATGGATTGGCTCACCTAAAAGATATACATTAAAAATATACACTACAACGTGTTTTCGTTAAGGCAAAAGCACACTCACAAAAACCCTGGAAACAAATTAAATGTTTACTAATAGGGGAGTTACTGAAACTTATACATAAGGAGCTAGTAATACCAATGAGAAAGGGGCTAAAGAAAAATGCTAATGGTATGTTATTAAATAAAAGAGCAAGTTCTTAGAGACTACATTTGTACTAGTTTTTTGTTGTTGTTGTTTTTTGTTTTTTGTTTTTCTTAAAGACAGAGCATCACTGGGGCGCCTGGGTGGCTCAGTGGGTTAAGCGTCCAACTTCGGCACAGGGCATGATCTCACAGTTTGTGAGTTCGAGCCCCACGTCAGGCTCCGTGCTGACAGCTCAGAGCCTGGAGCCTGCTTCGGATTCTGTGTCTCCCTCTTGCTCTGCCCCTCCCCCACTCACGATCTGTCTCTGTCTCTCAAAAAATGAATAAATGTTAAAAAAAAATTTTTTTTTTTTTAAAAGCATCAGTGGTTCTAAAACCGTGGTCTCCAGAAGAACAGCATCAGCATCACCAGGGAACACTCGAAATGCAAATTCTCAGCCTCCAGCCCACATCTACTGCTTCAGAAGCCCTGGGAGTGCAACTCCACAGCCAGCCCTGTAAAAGCCCTCCACGTGATCTTGACAGATGCGACAGTTTGAGGGTCAACGTACTGTACTAAGACCTAACACACGAGATTCAGGAAGCACACACCAACTCCCGCTTCCTGCAGTGACACCTAGGGAAAAGAAAGGTGGTGGAAACGTGGAGGACATTTTGAACTTCCCCACTCTGCTGTCGGAATGTTCACAATGAACAGCTAATACTGTAGTAACAAGAGAGATCTTCCTAATAGTGAGTGGAGCTTTGCTCTGTGTGGCTCCCATCCTCCACACCTCATTTTTGTCCCGTGGGATCATCCAAACCACCTAATTCCTTTCAGGGGAGCTATCCCTTTCAAATGCTTTACGATGATTCTAGTGACTTCCTATTGGTCTTCTTTCCTCCAAAACTATAGGTTTTCAGTTCCTATAAGCGCTCCTCCATGCCATGGCTTTTTCTAAAATAAAAGGGATAAGGCGCACTTGATACGTTTAATGAGAATGATCTTCAGACACTCACGTTTCCATGTGATGTTGTATGGAGAGCAGGTAAGCTGTACTACCAGCACATGGAAACCTGCCTGGAGACCCACTGGATGCAACATATACTGGGACAAATCAGGGGCCCATGCGGCCCAATATCCAATGACACTAAGAGCAGAATAATTTGTTCCGGAGAAAAGGGAAAGGGAGCTTGAATATGTTCCCAAACTGTCTCCAAAGGAGGGCTCTGAGGGAGCCTTTGTCAACTACCCTACTCTTCCTACTGTTTTATCAAGATGTATCTTCACATGAATCCAAATGTTTCCCAAACATACTTATATTTTGAGCCAATCCTCACCTTGGATCTCATGAGGGCTTACTCTTTGCCAAGCACAGTATCTGTGCACAGTATGACGTGACCCTGCTAATTTTCCCAACCCTGGAGGGATCCATACTTAGAAATGGGGGAACTAAGGTTCTGTGCAGTAAGGTCACTTGGCCACCGTCACAGAACCAGTAAAAATCAGAGAAGGACTTCAGTCCTATGCCCCTTCCACCAGGTCACCGAATACTTTTAAACGTCCTAACAGAAGCCTCATTCTAACCTCAAAGTTGGCCAGTAGTTCTACCATCCCAGAATTCCGTGAACAACATACACTGAGACTTGTCTGTTGAAATCACTCTTGACTTTACACAGTCTTCCTCTCATTCTTCGTCCCCCACAACCCACCAGTAACTGAGTCTTCTTTATCTCTCCATCCTGTGGCTGGTTTAGCAGAACACAAGCTCCTCGGCTGTCAGCCTGGTCTGCAACAGACTTTGCTATAACGGAGGCCCGACTCCAGATGGCCAAGGGACTGGTAATACACTGAGCCTGAATGATTTCTACCTCATCGCCCTACTCTCCCTAAAGCCACCCCACACATACATCACCGTGTATCACTGTATAGGTACCTGCTGTATGAAGTCTGCTTCCTCCATGTTGGTAAGAGCCTCCTCAATAATTTAAGATGATGAAGGCAAAGGTGGCGGGGTGGGGCAGGGGGGTGGGGGGAGGATGTTATAGAGGAGTCTCCTGGAAAAAGTATTCCTAGTTTGGGAAGGAAATCTCATCATTTCCCCCTCACACATCAAACCTACTTCTCCCAGACATACTATTCCTTCTCTCTTGTCTCTCAGTGAACAGCACCACCAACCATGCTGACTGCTTGCCAGGCATCTATAGGTTATGACTCCTGTGCACGTTATTCTCAGCCTGCCTGCCCCCCCTACCATACACTCAATCCTTTTCTGCCTACCCTCTGTCCCAGGGCTACAGTCTGGATCTCCAGGCGCCCAACCCTCTGTCTTCTACTTGGGTTTGGACAATGGAGAGCAGTAGCAAAAGGCGTCAAGAAGGAAGGAGAGTAAGGTCCAGGCTCCCTTGGACTGAACAACCTGCATCTCTTGAACAAAGGTAACAAGGCCTCTCAAGGCAGATTTCTGCACAGTTTCTCCTTTTGGGTTCTGGTAACATTCCTCTCCTAACCCCTTTACATAGGACAGAACAATCCTACTTTCTCAGCCCCATGGATTCAGGCTGCCCTCATCTCTCTAAATAGTTCCTTTACTAAAAAATTATCCTAATTGGAGGGTGTCTTCTATTTCCTTTTGATCTACTTCCTGCACTGTGCCCTTTCAGACATCAAGGAGTAAAAGTGGTCCCGTTATTACTGGTGCCTGGATACTTCAAAACCTCTTCCTCATACCCTCAAATAGTCCCTTCTTTAAATTTTCTTCAGAAATTCCAGTTGAAGACCTCCACCGCTAGCCGAGATGAAGTAACAGGAACCATATTTACCCTCCCATCAAAAACTACTTTAAAAATATACATATATAGGAAATGAGGGTTCTCAGGACACTGAACATTAAGGCAAGAAAGTACAGTGAGCCCAGAAAGGGAGGGAAAATGAAATGTCCTGAAATTGCTGAAGCTTAATGTGTGGGACCATGGTACAGGAAGAGGAAATCCAGGCCAAGCCCTGCAGTCTGCCAGCATTGAGGAAACAGAGCTAGGAGTCTGTGGACAACAGGAAGCTACATTTCTTAGGGCAGAGTACAAGAAAAGAGAGAGTTACACAGAGGGAGAATTCCAGAGAACTACAAAGGGTGCTCCTCAAGTATTCAGGAGAGTACCAAACACCACATGCGTGTGAGGAAACCATTTGCGCCAGAATCTCCCAGAATTGGTGTACTTCACACGGGGCCATGAATAGTGCCCACTGACACCAGCCAGAGTGGAAAAACGTAATTCACAGGGTACTAAGTAGAGTAGAAGGGTTTCACCTCAGCAGTGAAGAAGAATTAACCCTGGTCCCACCTAACAAAGCTTAGGGCAAGACTCAGAAGAATCCAATGGTTTGCAAATACCTCACTCATACCCCAGAACAAAGTTCAAGTGTATTTATAAAAATACAAAACTATCTAGCACAAAACAAGGTAAAATACACAATGCCTGGTTTTCAATCAAAATTTACCAGGCATGCAAAGATACAGGAAAATACTATCCAAAATGAGAAAAATCAATGGGCAGTGACCTCACACTGACACACTGGACAGAATTAGTAGACACAGATATTAAAATAGCTATGATTCCTGTATCTCGTATGTCAGAAAGCTAGGCGAGAGATTGAACTTGAAAGTTCAGAAATGGAAGATGAAGCAACTGTAGGCTGAAATGCTAAAAATGACAACTAGGATATCTGAAATGAAAAACTTACTGTATAGAACTGGACAATACTGAAGAAAAGATGAGTGACCTTCAAGACACAACAATAAGACACTAACCATGAACAGAGAGAAAAGATTCTTAAAAAATAGAGTATCAGTGAGCTGTGGAAAAACTACAAGTGGTACAATATATGTGAAATGGGAATCCCTGAGGCAGAGCACAGAGAAGGGGTCAGGAACAATATTTGAAGACCCAATGGTCACAAACATTTCAAATTTGATGAAAACTACAAACTCACAGATTCAAGAATACCAATGAACCCCAAATAAAAGAAATATGAAGAAAACTGAACCAAGACAACATCAGATTCAAATTGTTCAAAACCAATGATACAGAAAATCTTAAAAGCAGCTTGGGGGGAGGGGAGGTGACAATCGCCCAAAAGAAAAAAAAAAAAAAAAAAATACGGGGGCACCTGGCTGGCTCAGTCAGTTTAAGCATCCAACTTTGGGTCAGGTCATGATCTCATGGTTCGTAGGTTCAAGCCCAGCATTGGACTTTCCGAGCCCAGAGACCGCTTTGGATCCTCTGTCTCCCTCTCTCTGCCCTTCTCCCTTTCACACACTCTCCCTCAAAATAAATAAATAAGTAAATAATAAAGATTATTAAAGAAGACGACATTACAGAAGAAAGAAATAAAAATAGAAAGGACAACAGATTTCTCATCAGAAATAATAATGCAAGCTAGGAGACAGCAGAGTAAGATTTTTGAAGTATTGAAAAAAAAAAAAAACTTTCTATCTAAAATTCTGTACCCTGTGGAAAAACAATTCAAAACGGAAGCATTAATAAAGACTAACTCAAACAATGATGAAAAAATTCATTACTAGCAGAACTGCACCATAAGAAGCGAGGCAAAAAATGGTAGCACATGGAAATCTGCATCTATAAAACAAAACAGAATGTAGAGCACACGGGGAACTATGTGGGTACATATAAAGGCTTTTTAAAAATTAGTCGAATGTCTGGGGCACCTGAGTGGCTCAGTCAGTTAAGCATCTAACTCTTGATTTGGGCTCAGGTCATGATATCACGGCTGGTGAGTTCAAGCCCCATGTCAGGCTCCCAGCTGTCAGCACAGACTGCTTGGGATTCTCTCACTCCCTCTTTCTCTGCCCCCTCACTCACTCATTCTCTCTCTCTCAAAATAAATAAATAAACTTTAAAAAAAATTACTTGAATATCTTAAAAAGATAACTGACTCCCTGAAACTAAAATAATAACCATACATCATGGGGTTTAAACCTATGTAGATATAAAATGTACAATATAAAATAACAGTAGCACAAAGGCTAGGAGGCAAGAATTATAAACATACTGTTATAGGGTTCCTATATTATATGTTAAGTGGTATAATCCCACTTGAAAGTTGACTCTGATAAATTAAAGATGTATTCTGTAAACCCTAAAGCAACCATTAAAATAATACCAAAAGAAAAAGCTATGCCTAGTAAGCCAATAAAGGAGAGAAAAAAATGAAATTATAAAAAAACAACCCAAAAGAAGGCAGAAAAAGAGTAAAAAGAACAAAGAACAGATGGAACAAATAGAAATGAAAAGAAAAAGCTAGATGGGTACATTTAAAAATTTAAAAGAAACCATATGAATACTTATATTAAATATAGTCTAAATACTCCAATTAAAAGGCAGAAATTAGCAGGCCTCACTTCGTCATCCAGTCCAACTATATGCTGCCTATAAGAAACCCATTTTAAATATAAGAAACACACAGGTTAAAAGTAAAAAGAAGAAAAAGATATGCAACAACAGAGCATTCAAAAGAAAGCTAAATCATTATCACACTAAGTAGATTTTAAAGCAAAAACACTACAGGTCTAATAACTAAGTATATTTCAGAGTCAAGAATATTCCCAGAAACTAAGAAATAATAACGGGGATGATTCACCAAGATAACCTAACAATCCTAAGTATTAACACATCTAATAACAGTGCATCCGAATACATAAAGCAAAATGTGATAGAGATGCAAAGAGAAATGCATATATCCATAATTATCCTCAGAGATTCTAACACCATTCTCTCGGTAATTCTCTCAATGATGGAGTAAGTTGACACAAAATCAGCAAGGATGTAATATACAGTAGTCAGCAAAGCTGATATATTGATAAGTAAAAAGCACTCTATCCAAAAAAGGGCAGAACACACATACTTTAAGTTCACATCAAACATTTACCAAGACAGACCATATTCTGGGCCAAAAAATAGTCTCAAGAAGTTAAAAGAATTCAACTCCTACAAAGTACCTTCTATGACCACAATGGAATTAAATTATAAATCAATAATTAAAAGATAAGTGGAAAGTCCTCAAATATTTGGAAACTGAATAACACTTCTAACACACGGATCAAAGAATACATTTAAAAAATATAAAGTATTTTAAGTGAATGAAAATAAAAATATAGCAGAAGTGGTAGGATGCACTTGATGCAATAAATCTATAGTGTCGTAAGCATGTAATAGAAAAGCTGCCTCAAATAAATAACTCAATTTCCATCTTAAGAAATTAGAGAAGAATAAAAGGAACCCAAAGCTAGCAGAACAAATAATAAATGTCAGAGGAAAAATCAAGAAGTTTAAAAAAAAGACTACAGAAAATAAATAAAACCAAAAGCTGTTTTTTTGAAAAGACCAATCAAATTAATACATTTCTGAACAGAATAACCAGGAAAATAAAGAGAAAAGATGCCAGTATTAGGATTTTATGTATCAGGAATGAGGGAGATGAAATCACAACAGATTCTACAGATATCAAAATAATGATGGAATATTATGAGCAACTAAGAAGATATGTACAAATTCCTTAAAATATAGGAACTACCAAACCTCACTGAATAAGAAGCAGATGATCTGAATAGTCCTGTATTATTAAATCAGTTGAGTTCTTCCTCTTCTTGACAGAAAACCAAAAACAAAAAGAACTCTAGACATCTTCATTGGTGAATTCTACCAAACATTTAAGGAAGAAATAATATTCTATACAAGCTCTTCCAAAAAACTGAATTGGAGGAAATACTTTCCAACTCATTTTTGAGACCAGAATTATCTTGATAACAAAACTTAAAAGACAACACAAGGAAAGAAAACTGTATCAATATTTATCATTAACATAAATGGAGAAATTCTTAAAATTTTAGCAAATAGAATCCAACTAACTATAAAAAGGATAATAGGTCCTGACCAAGTGGGATTTATCTCAGGAATACAAGGTCTAACATTCAAAAAAAAAAAAAAAAAAAAAAAAAAAATCGGTGAATGTAATTCATCATATTAAGATTCTTTAAAAAAAAAAAAAAAGAAGTCTTAATAGTTACAGAAAAGAACACCTGACCAAAAAAAAAAATTCATTCTTCAGTTAAAGACAAAAACAAAAACAAAAATTTCAACATGTCTCAGCAAAATAGGAACAGACTGAAACTTCCTAAACCTGATAAAAACCTACTATAAAAACTATTCAACTAATATCATACATCATAGTTAATGATGAAAAAATGAATGTTTCTCCCTAAGAAAGATCAGAAAGAAGATGTCACTTCCATGCAACACGGAGTAGAGATTCTAGCCAGTGCACTATAGCAAGAAAAAGAAATAAAAGGCACCCACATTGAAAGGAAGAAAGTAAAACTGTCTTTATTCACAGATAACATGATCACCTACATAGAGTATCTGATGGCATCCACAAAAAAGGCTATTAGAACTGAAAAGGAGTTTAGCAAGATTGCAGGATACGTGACCAATACACAAGCAGCAACAAACTGGAAGATAAAATTTAAAAGATAATTTCATTTCAATAGCATCAAAAAAATAGGATACCTACAGATAACCTGACAAAGATGTGCAAGACCTACCTACTGAAAGGTACAAAACACTGAGAAAAATTAAGGAAGACCTAAATCAACAGATATACGAACCATGGGTTAGAACACTCAATTGTTAAGATGTCAATTTGCTCCCAAATTAATGTAGAGATTTAATGTCGTTCTAACTTAAATATAAATAGGTCTTTTTTGTGAAACTGACAAAATGGCTGTAAAATCAATACGGAAATCTAATCACCTAAAAAAACCAAAGCAACTTTTGAAGATGTACTTCAAAATCCACCTATACTACCTGGCTTCAATACTTACTGTTGCAAGATTTTTTACCTCAATACCTGGATCCGTTGTCTGGCCACTTCAAAGAATGAACAGGTGGACATAGAATGAGCAGCAGGCAAAGTTTATTGGAGTCTAAGATTAGAAAGCAAGAGGTAGGAAAGCTGTCTTTACAGAGAGGGGGCGTTCAAAGGTGAATACCTGTGGACTATACAACAGGGGTCCTTGTTTAATAAGGTTCTGGTCACACACCCACCCTTCCCTTCCTCCTTGTTCCTTCTCAGGTCCTACCTTTATTGGCTGGATAACACTAGGTGCTGGGTTGTCCATTCCTGATTGGCTCGATTCCGTTGTATAAGGGCTATGGCCATATCATTCCTTGTGGGTCATATGTTTTATGGTCTACTCCTTATTTTCAGTTAGGTCTTTTGTCAAATTCCTGAGGGAAACTGGTGGGGGAGTGGGTGGTGTCTGTTACATTCTTCAGAGGAACGTTATGCCGGAGGGGGTTTATTGTAGTCAGCCACTCCCAGAATTGTTCCAAAATATGTGTTTTTCCCCACCCAGGGACCTCAGATCATCTTTCCCTCTCTGCCTACTGAATCCTATCTTTTCCTATCATATTATTACGAAACTATAGTCATCAAAACTAGGCAGTATTGGGCATTAAAACAGCCAAAGAGAACAACAGAACAAAACAAAACATCCAGAAATGGGCCTCCACATATACACAGTCAATTGATTTTAACCAAAGGAGCAAAGGCAAGTCAATGGAGAAAGGATAGGCTTTTCAGCAAATGGTAGTGGAACAATTAATGACATACATGAAAAAATTAACTTTGTTTCATATCTGATGCTATAGATTAATTGAAAATAGATTGTGGATTTAACGTAAAACCAAAACAACGAAGCTTCTTTAAAAAAATAGGAGAGGGGCACCTGGGTGGCTCAGACGGCTGAGTGGCCCACTCCAGCTCAGTTCATGATCTCACGGTTCGTGAGTTTGAGCCCACATCACGCTCTGTGCTGACAGCCCGGAGTCTGGAGGGTGCTTCGGATTCTGTGTCTCCCTCTCTCTCCAAAACCCTCTCCCATTCATGCTCTGTCCCTGTCTCTGTCTCTCAAGAATAAATAAACATTAAAAAAAAAAAAAAAAAAAATAGGAGAAAATGAGAGTCCTGGCTAGGCATGACTTCTTACATAAAATTACTAAAACCACGACCCATAAAATAATAAATTGATAAAAGAGTCACCATCAAAGTTATAAATTCACAAATTAGACTTCATCAAAATTGGGAACTCTGCTTATGAAAAGACACGGTTAAGAAAATGAAGAGACTAGAGGTGGCTGGGTGGCTCAGTCAGTTAAACATCTAACTCTTGATTTTGGTTCAGGTCATGATCTTACATACAGTTCATGAGTTCAAGCCCCATGTCAGTGGGGTTCTGCTTGGGATTCTCTTTCTCCCATTCTCTCTCTGCCACTCTCCCTTGTATTTTGTGTCTCTCTCTCGCTCTCTCATAAATAAGCTTAAAAATATATGAAAAAACAAGCCACAAAATGGGAGAAAATATTTGTACATACAAGTGACATAAAGAACTTGCAATGAGTATATAAAAGCTCTCAAAACTCAGTAAGAAAATAAACGGCTCATTTTTTACAAGTGAACACAAGATTTCACAAACACTTCACCCAAGAAGATATATGATACATATATGGGCAAGTAAGCACATGATAAGAAGCTTGAAATTATTATTCATTAGGGAAATGTACGTTAAAACTCCCTGATAGAGGACTCCATGTTATCAGAATTGTTAAAATTAAAACGAGTGACCACACCAAGTGCTGGAGAAACCGGAAGTTTCATGCACCACTGAAGGCAATGCAAAAAGGCACAATCGCTCTGAAATACAGCTTTTTAAAAAGTTAAACACACACCTACCATGTGAACTAGCCATCCTCCTTCTAGGTATTTAACCAAGAGAAATCAAAGAATAGGCCCATTCAAAGGCATGGATATGAATAGTCCTAGCACCTTTATTTGTGGTAGCCAAAAAGCAGCCCATAATCCAAATACCCACCAACAGGTAAATAGATAAAGTACAGTATATTCGTGCAATGCACCAAATGAAGTGTGCATGCTCAACATGGATGAATCTCAACATGATTAAGCTAAGTAAAAGCCAACATGCAAAAAAGATACGTATTGTATGACCCCACAGATAAAATCCTAAAATAATATTAAATAATCTATACTGACAGAAAGCAGATCACTGGTTGCTGGGGGGGTGGGTTGGGAGAACCAGGAAGGAAGGGATTACACAGGAGCACAAGTAATCTTTATGGATGTTAGAGATGTTCTTTATCTTACTTGTGATGATGGTTTCACAGACCCAGACACACGTCAAAACATCTATTAGATATTTTAAATATATACAGTTTATTATATGTCAAGCATACCTCAATAAAGCTGTTGAAAAATACCCCAGTTGGGAAAGCCTTTTCCCTGACAGCACTGTAACTGCTCCCTCCTTTCCCATTCCCTACATCCAATTGCTGTTAATTCCTAACCATTCCACAGCCA
This sequence comes from Panthera pardus, assembly GCF_024362965.1. Classification (NCBI taxonomy): domain Eukaryota; kingdom Metazoa; phylum Chordata; class Mammalia; order Carnivora; family Felidae; genus Panthera; species Panthera pardus. Next base: position 58,645,013 of record NW_026526666.1, read on the forward strand.
ACCTTTGTACAATGCAGGGGTAAGGGGCACTGACCTGCCGCGACATAAAAATCTGTTCACAACTTTTGACTCCCCCAAAACTTAACTTTCTAATAGCCTAGCGTTGATGAGAAATCTTACCAAAAATATAAACAATCAATTAACACATATTTTGTGTGTTATATACTGTATTCTTATATACTGTATTCTCACAATGAATTTAGCTAAAGGAAATGTTAAGAAAATCTTGAGAGAAAATACATTTACAGTACTGTAAAAATTCCACGTATAAGTGCATCTGCGTTCAAACCTGTATCGTTTGAGGGTCAACTGTATTCTCTCTCCCTCTCCAGTCCAGAACTATCACCCTAACCCATCTCTCACCTGTATTATAAAAGCCTCTCTCCACCCTGAGGCCAGAATTAACTTTCTAAAACACCAATCTGTATCACTTCAACAGCTCCTGGTTGCTCTGGAGATAGGCTTCAAACTCCCTTAATATGACTCACCTGACCCTCCCCAATCTGACCTTTTCCCCTTCCGAAGCCTCCTTTCTGGTGATTTCCCACCTCACCCTTTCCTATCCAGCCATACGAGTCAACAATGTGCCAGGTTTATATAGTTTTGCACACGCTGTTCCCAAGTCAAATAATCCCCTTCCCTTTTGTCTCTCTCCAGCCCACTCATACTGAGGCTCTGTCACTCAGCTCGAGTATGATCTCCTCTGGGAAGCCTTCCACGAAACCCCACATTAGGCCATTTGCCCTTCTCTCCACTTAGTTCAAATCACAGTCAATTACCAGCATCTTCCTCATACCCTGCCGCAACACTAATCTCAGAATCATATAATCTCCCTCATTAGACTAGATATAATAAGCAGACTGAGTGAAAGTTGGAAGCAGAGACCAAACCTTGTTCATCTTTACCTACCCAGAGCCTACCACAGTACCAGGCCCAGAATACATGCCACACCATTAGTGAACAAATGAATGAATGGAAGAACTGGTTTGGATGACCCTTATACCACCACCTGGGTTGATTCTGTATTTCTCCGTATAAAGAGATGGGCAGATGAGGTTAAATGATCTCTGCAGTACATTCTGGTAAAATAATTATTTCAAATCCCCTGGAGGGAGCTGGGGGGGTGGGGGGTGGTCCCTATTCTGGCTGGGCAAGATTCATTACCTCTAAACTGTTTTCAAAACCAGCTGGTAATTGACTGTGATTTCAACTAAGTGAAAGGTTAGGGAAAGGGAACCAGATTCCAGGAAAAGACAAGGTCCACAGCAAAAATTAACACAGCCTGGAAGAAGGCCCAGTCTCCTCCCAGTAAACTTCTTACTTTCATCCAGAAAGATACAGATCTCCACCCTCAGGATTATTCCCTTCTCCCAATACGCATGTTTTGATTTCCAAATCCAGCAAGGGAGGCTCCCAAGCTCACTTCCCCTCAAAATCAATCACAAGGCCCTTCTCACCCTCTCTGGTCTTTCCCTTATCATCCTTAATCAACGATCCTCTGGGCCTCCCACTCACACGGGCCTCCTCAGCTGATCCCTCCAACAGCCAGGCCAGTGATCATCAGGTCAAGAGCCAGGCAGAGGGCCTCATTAACAGGAGACTCCCAGAAGACCAGGAGGCAGTCGAAAGGCTCCAAGACCCAGCTGGGAACCATAAAAAGTAAAAAATCAGGATATATATTTGGTGGACCATAAAAAAAGAAAAGCAAGGAAAAACAAAACAAAGCAAAACTCTACCATCTGTATAATAGCCACAAACCAAGAGAAGACCGGCCTTCTTTCTCACTGATTTACAATTCAAAAGTGTAATCACTTCCTCCCTCCAGATCTCCTATTTTAAAAAATTAACCTAATGCTGTTCCATGTTTTGGTAGTGACTGACCCTTTAAGTTAGGGACGCTATTAGTTAAGACCTAAGAAGTGCTTTCGTGGAAAATAGCCAATGATTAGGGAAATTCACCATTTTACATCTTGCCAATCCTTAAAAGAAGGGAAATGAATTAAAAAGCAAGGATAACATTAGGCCTTTCCTACCAGGCTGACTGTAACCAAACAGCATTATACCATCACAACTAAAATGCACCTTAAACGTTATCACAAGCTGCTGAAAGCGTTTGAAGTTACAAGCAGCACTGGCCTTTAAAATGTCTTAGGCAGCCAGATTTGTATTAAAATCTCAAAACTGTTCAGGAAAAAATATCCTAAAATAGGGGTCCGGGGGAGGGAGGGAGTGACTAAAATATAGAGAGCGTGAACACAGTTAACTGGTCGGAGATGGCAGAGGACCCCGGGTTCCCGACATATCATAGACAGCCTTGGGGATGCAGTAAAGGCCGACCCTTCTCTCGACGGGCCAGCCGCCTCACCCAGGAGAGGGCACAGGGAACTCAACAGCATCCCGGGGGGCGGAGGCCCTGCTAGCTTGAAACTTAAGCGGCAGGAGAAGAAAGACCAAGAGGAAGGGGCGGCGACTGCGGGAAAGGTGGGGGAGGCTTGGGCCGGGTGAGCTCTCGGGTTGGAGAACGTGGGCGCTACGAGCCTGCGCGCCTGCAAAAGCCCCTGCTGCACACGTGGGACTGGGAGGAGGGTCACTTACTTGTCCAATCTGAAATTAGATTTTAGCTAGCGGGGCTCTGCAGGTTGCCGTGCGGAACGGCACCGCGCGCGTGCAGAGCGGTCCCAGAGAGTGGCTGCGGCTGCGCCCCGCCCCCGGCCCCGCCCCCGCCGGACGCGGCCCCTGTAAAACCCCCCCTGATTGGCCCTTTGAACCGGGCCGAGGATTGGCCCGCTTGTGCCCGCCCCCGCCTCCGAAGCCTCGCCCCGGCTCCACGGGCCTTAGGGACTTTTTAAAAAGGCAAGGAGGTCCCCTGCACAAACTCTTCGCAGCCTCTGACGCTTGGGTGTGGAAGATCCGCATCTTATAACCGCTTCTCAACCATTTACTGAATGCAATTTACTGACCGTTGTAGGAGGATGTCATTAATAATAATAATATATTAATAATAATTACTGAATGCTTGCTTTGTGCCAGGTCCTCTTTCTGATACTTTGCAGGAATTTATCCGTGTAATCCTCTGGCCAACCCTCTGAAGTGGTGTCACAGTCTTTAAATCCTCAAAGCAGATAGGCCCTGCCTGTGCAGAAGTTACAATGTGTGGGCCCTAGACACACCCAATTCATTTAAACCTCACAGTTCTTGCCTTGCCAATAAACTAGGCGGTATTCGCCCCTATTTACAGATGCAAGAGTCATGTGTTTTTTAGCTTGTTCTGAAACACACAGCTAGCTGCTAGGGAACCAGACAGAGAATTCCAATTTGGGCTCCAATCTGAGCTGTTTCCCTTCAAAAAGTAGGTTCCCAGGCTGGTGGGACTGAAGATTTGGAAGATGGTTCAGCAAGCCGCTGATTCCAAACCCTTTGCTTCCCTAGAAAAGTAAACTGAGGTCCAGTAAAAGGAAGTGAGTTTCCAAGACCACAGCAGATATAAGAGGTAAGCCTAGGTAATAACAGTGATGCCATTGAACTGGCCTATGTGCCATGTGCCTTACAGTCCCTGTCTGCTGTCCTCCTGACCATCCCCAAAATAGACGCTCTTCGCTTTGTCTTGCAGCGTACATACTGGCTGAGGCTGAAGCCGTATGATTAGCTACATCTACTAGGGAGCCTCTTTGGGAGGGGTGGGGGTGGTCATTTTCTTTCTTCTACACCATAATTTTTCCCCTTTCATTTCCAACAAATATCCAAAGATCTAACCATGGACTCTTTGGAAAGATAGGAGGTACTGGGATCTGATACTTAGCACCTGGCTGAATTATAGTGTACAATAGAAATAAGAATATTAAGACCTGTGTATCTTGACCTTTCTAGAGGGTTGTGAAGAGCAAACAAAAAGTAATAGTTATGGAAATACTTTGTGAAGTGTTAGATGCTGAATACATGTAACATGTGGCTTCTAGATCTTCCTCCCTATACCCCGGGAACAGAATACATGAAATACACTTGTTGTCTCATGAACTATGGCAGGACATGTCATTTGGGCCAGACTTCAATTAATGTGGATTTGCTGTCTGGTCTTTAGGTATGTCTCTGTTTCTAGGCTTTTTGTATTTGATTTTTGGCTTGTTTCCTCTTACTATCATACTATCAGTAGTAATAGCAATCATAGCACTGTGGCTAGAGCTCCAGAAGCCATTTGTACCATAAGAGAACCTCAGAATGATTGCTACAGACGGCAAAGCAGCAAGGTGAAAAGGCTGACACCATACCCCACCAGACCAACAGCCACTGCCCACTTCCACATGAAAGAAATAAACTGCTGTCTTGTGCAAGATACTTTCATTCTGTGTTTTCTGTCACATGGGGCCAAACCTAATCATAACTGATATGTACAGCCTATGTCACACAAATCACCTACAGCAATTCTGTAAGGTGATAGATGCCCAGAGAGTATAAATAAAATGTTCAAGGTCATCCAGCCAAGTGGTGGAGATGTGATTCTAGACCAATTTTTGTTCTCAATTTCAATTAGGACCCACTGCCTATTATAAACAAATGAATATTTTTATTTTTTTTTTCTATTTACTTCCATTCTACTCATATGTTCTAGGGGGTGGCAAACTTTGCCTTTAAGGGACCAAATATTAAATATTTTAGACTTTGTGAATCATCCAATTTCTGTTTTAACTACTCAACTCTACCTTTGTCGTGCAAAAACAGCCATAGATAATAGTAAACATGTGGATGTGACTATGTTTCAAAAAACTTTATTTGCTAAAGTGGGCAAAGAGCAACAGGCACATGAAAAGATGCTCAACGTCGCTCCTCATCAGGGAAACACAAATCAAAACCACACCGAGATACTACCTCACGCCAGTCAGAGTGGCTGAAATGAACAAATCGGGAGACTATAGATGCTGGAGAGGATGTAGAGAAATGGGAACCCTCTTGCACTGTTGTTGGGAATGCAAACTGGTGCAGCCACTCTGGAAAACAGTGTGGAGGTTCCTCAAAAAATTAAAATAGATCTACCCTATGACCCAGCAACAGCACTGCTAGGAATCGATCCAAGGGATACAGGAGTGCTGATGCATAGGGGCACTTGTACCCCAATGTTTATAGAAGCACTTTCAACAATAGCCAAATTATGGAAAGAGCCTAAATGCCCATCAACTGATAAATGGATAAAGAAGTTGTGGTTTATATACACAATGGAATACTACTTGGCAATGAGAAAGAATGAAATCTGGCCTTTTGTAGCAACGTGGATGGAACTGGAGAGTGTTATGCTAAGTGAAATAAGTCATACAGAGAAAGACAGATACCATATGTTTTCACTCTTATGTGGATCCTGAGAAACTTAACAGAAGACCATGGGGGAGGGGAAGGAAAAAAAAAAAAAAAACAACAAAACGGTTAGAGAGAGGGGGAGCCAAACCAGAAGAGACTTAAAAACTGAGAACAAACTGAGGGTTGATGGGGGGGGGGGGGGGGGTGGGGAGGGAGGTGAGTGTGGGTGATGGGCATTGAGGAAGGCACCTGTTGGGATGAGCACTGGGCGTTGTATGGAAACTGATTTGACAATAAATTTCATATTAAAAAAATAAAAAATAAAAATAAAGTGGGCAAAGGGTTGTTGGTTTTGTTTTTTGTTTTTTGGGGTTTTTTTGATCGTGATGTTCCATTACAAAAGTGCATTGGAAATACATTACAGAGGTGGGGGATTGTGACATTGTGACATTGCAGGCACACCCACACTGTTGACTGATGTAAAAGGCCAGTGCATGGCAGAGTGGTCCAGAAGAAAGACCCCTAAGCTGATACTGAATGAGACTGGGCAGTGAGTTTATGTCTGCCACTGAAACCAGGCCTATATCCTGGACCACCCCTGGTTGCCTCAGTTTCCCTATGTATTAGGAACGAAGAACAATGTAAATGTTATTCATACATCCCCATTTTCCATGGATGCAGGGAGACTGAAATGAGATGATACACTTCATCATATTTTGAAAGCTGTCACTATTATCCAACTGTGCGCACATTGTTTCATGTCAGCTAAAGCCACATATACTCCTCTGTATCCCTGAGTTCCCGGTCTTCATTCCTCCATCATGAAATGTATAGATTGTATCAAATGCCTAGTCATCATTAGTGTGTCTGTTTATCCCCTGAACTCCTCCCCAACTCTGCGTAAGGAATTATGGTGTTGCACTGGATCAGAAGACTGAGTGTTGGCAATCTAGACTTCCCTTCACAGTTACTGCTGGGCAGCGTGGGGATCATGCAGAGTCATCGTCCACTAGGCACATCAGAAGTCACACTGGAGAGGCAGCACAACAGAAAGACAGAAAGAAAGTAAGTGAGACAGAAAGAAATGGGTTGTGAAACCCTGGAACCAGCTGAACTGGAAGTTTGTGTAATTTCCTTCCTGCTCAGAGAGTTACATAGAGCACCAGAAGGTACACAGGAGACCTGGTGCTCTCTCTGATGACGCGTGGAGACCTTGTGACTCTCTAATGGCATTCTCTGAAGGCTTTTCCTGCATTAGCAACCCGCCCCCTCTCGTTAAAGAGAAGACAATTTTTCCCTGAGATTCTTAGAGTCACGGCACAGAAATAGACATAGTCATTCATTTACATGAATTCATTTATTCATGCATACATTTGTGTATTCATTCATTTAACAAAGATTTATTGAGTGCCTACTATTCAAGGCGCTGAAGAGACGGTGTTGAGAAGAACAGATATCGTCCCTGTCCTCACGGAACTTACAATCATGAAATAGACATTCAATAAACAAACATGAAACAGACATTCAATAAATAAGCAAGCAATTGATTCAGTTTCACATAGAAAGGGAAATGGGATACCCTGAGAGAAGAAACTGATTTAGATTAAGGTCTAACTTAGATTAATGTTTTTTTTTTTTTAGAAATACCTTAACATTTATTTATTATTGAGAGACAAAGAGAGACAGAGCATGAGGATGGGAGGGGCAGAGAGAGAAGGAGACACAGAATCTGAAGCAGGCTCCAGGCTCTGAGCTGTCAGCACAGAGCACAACGCGGAGCTCGAACTCACAAACAGGGAGAGATCATGACCTGAGCCGAGGTTGGATGCTTAACCGACTGAGCCACCCAGGTGCCCCTAAATTGATGATTTTGAGGAAACGTGTGCTTTACATACATAATCTCCAGTCTTCAGCAAACCCCTGTGAGGTGGCTATTCTCACAACCATTGTACAGACAGGGAAACTGAAGCTCAGGGAGATTAGGTGACTGATCTAAGGCTGCTCTTAAGTCTGAAGCAGGCTGTGCTCTCTCCAATACTTCACAAACCCAGAAGGTGAAATTTTCCTGCCTGCCACCTTTGCACATGCTATGCCTCCTTCTACCTGGAAAGCTGCTCCCTCCGTTCTTCTCTTACTGGGTTCATATCCTGCTTCAACGTCTAGTTGAGGGCCTACTTTCTCTGCAAAGTTGCCACCTCTGTTTGAGCCCTCAATCCATCTCTTCTAGGCTCCTAGAACAATCATTATCGGTGAACCTAGGACACCTTGTAGAATGAATTATCTTTTTTACAGATTAGCCCTAATGTCCTTGCTCACGGTCCTGGGAGCAAAACACAGGCCATTAGAGCCAGGGGCTCTCCTCCCAGTTCTGCATGTTTTCTGGGTGACCTGGAAAAAGTTTCTTCGCCTCTCTGTATTTTAGTTTCCTTAGAGAGTAATAATATTCTTGAGATAGAGCCTAAAACATTTGTCCCAGTGCTAAACAGATGGTAAGTGCTCCGTAGTGCTTAGTTTTCTACCCAATTCCATTCCCTAGATTGGAAGCCTCTGGAGGGCAAGAACCACGCCTTCTGCTCTACAGTCTCAGCAGCTAGCACCATGCTCTGTAACAGCAGGTATGTTAAGTGGTATATAATTATGCCGGTGACAGCCCCTACCTGCCCGCTGGGCCCCTCACTACTAATGAAACTTGTTTTCTCCTGTCTTTCTTCCTTTCTCTCTTTTGCAACTTTGACCCCTTTACACTTCCCTTAAACTTGATCCTCCAGCAGGGACAGGTGCCACTGCATACACACTCTCTCTTTTCCAAATCTACACTGTCATCTCAGGAGGAAAAATAACTGCTGTAGTTCGCTGGAGCCCAAACAGGTGGTCAGTAAGGGGAAACCACTTTCTAGAAGAGCCTGCTGAGCTCGCCACTCTGGCCACCACCGGGAGCCATATTTTATACACAAAACCATTAGTCTGTTCAGCCCGCCTCTCTGAAGGATGCCAGTAGCTTGTTTCCAAAGACAGGAAAACACTCCAACTTACTTTATTAGTTCCTTGCGACCTATTCCCTGCCCTCTGTCTGCCTGCCTTCATCTCTTCACTCAGCAAACATCTGCTGAATACTGAGCACTTGCTAAGTGCTAGGCCAGAGCTGGTACTATCCAGAAAGCGGAGATGAATCATGGTGGGCACCCCAAGGCCATGAGAAGAAGAGGAGACTCAGGGTACAAGGGGAGAGGAAAGACTGTGTTAGCCTTCACCGAGCCCTGTGCTCTGCACCTCCTCCCACGGCCTCAGTGATTCCTCCCAAACTCCCATGTGTCAAGAGAGGGGTTGCTGCTGAAGAAGGGAAGGCTCACAAGGGTGAAACAGCCTCCCCAAGGTCATCTATCACAAGACCACATGTCAAGCTGCCAAAGAGGGAGTTTCTGCTGAGGAGCGAAAGTGGGCAGAGAAGCTCATGCTAGATAGAAAAGTTTCCGATGAAGGCAAGTCCTAGTAATCTCGCTGGTGTCAACCCGCAGCCCCAGTTTTCCCCTCTGGGTTTGAGCTGCCCACCCACTTCCCAGTTCCAAGACCCTACTCACCATCAAACCAGTTCTATGCCATCTGTAGCTTTCTTCCCTGACACCACCCCATCACAAGCCCACAGCCTCTTGGCCATGAGTCATTTTAATAAAAGTGCAAACTATGTGATGAGCCATGACAACAATGTGCAACCCTAAACCCCAAGCAGCGTTTTTCTGCAACAAGGCAACAGGTGGAAGAAGAGAGTCCAGGGCCATGAGACGATGACGAGGCCAAAAGAGAGATGGGAGGCAGCCTACTGGAAGTGCATGCTCAAGGCCTCAGGGGCCGCTGGAGCCTGTGAAGAATGCAGTCTTCAATGGGAAGAACTGTGCCATGAACTTCTCTAGAATCATGTCATTTGGAAAGCATTAGAGAGCATTGGTTTGGGTAGTTTTCAGACTAGATTCTGTGGGAAGGTTTCTACATGGCAAAGGAGAGGCTGAATGAACTTTCAGGCCCTCCGAAGTGTCCCCCTTCCCTGCCAAGCTGTTCTTTTCTCCAAGACACCAGATGAGGGGGCTAGTGGGGGCTGAAATCCAGTCTCCATTCCTCTGGCCACTCTAGGACTGTGAAGCCCTGGTACCCCACCAGAGAGGTCAACTTTTCCTAATTTGCACAATGTGTAAAACAGAATTTTGGTAGCTTTGTCCTCTCTCCTGCCCCAACCACACAAGCATGCAAACACACATACACATAAAGCCACACAAACATACCCACAGACTCACATGTCAAAGGACAAGCACACGCACATAATTGTGCAAACACACATGTAGCCATATATCCACACTACACACAGAGCCTGCAAACACAATATGTAGAAATTAAATGATAGTGGAAAGAGTGGTACACTCAGAAATGATAGTCTTAGGTCTTTTCATAATATAAGTCTTACAATTAGTAAGATTAATTTGTTTTTAGTTTATATCATGATGGAATATTTGTGACTTTTAATACTGCTACATAGCATACAGAGTCATGACTCCCACTTTTTTGTTTATCCACTTTCAGAACTCACAAGTATTGGTGTCTACCCCAACTTCTTCACCTCCCAAAGGACTTCTAGAGCCGTGGAAAAGGATATGAGGACTTGACAGTGAGGGTGTAACATTATTAAGGAGTATAAAAGACAGGAAATTTTTGGTTGTAAGAAATAAAGATATAACTCAGACTTTATTTAGCAAATAACATATACAGAAACAAACCAAAGGCAATGTATTGTCTCATAAATTTTGGCAGTCCCAAACGGAAGTCAACTTCAGGAAAGGCTGGATCCAGGGATACAAATTATGTCTTTTATGTATATTGATGCCTTTTATCCTACATTTTTTATTTCTTAATTCCTGTGTTGACTTCCTACTCAAGCAGCAGCAATTCATGTGGGTAGCAAAGATAGCCAGCAATTGCTTTAACCTTACAATGTCCTTATAAATCTTGCTGGGAGGTGGATGAGTGTCTCTCCAGGCTCCAATTTCTTGCAAGAATGCTGGACACAGCTTTAAATGGCCCAGTTTTGGTCAAGCATCTATCTCTAGGGATGGATTAGAAAGAGGTAACCTTCACCCGTACCAGAAAAATAGAATAATGAGGGTCGAGGGTGATTCCCCAAAGAGATGGCAGACAGGAAAAGGAATATTTATATTCTCCTCCCTACTTCCAGGTATACTCATGGGTCAGGATCTGTGCTGAAGGCTGGGGGTACAAAATAAAAAGTGTTCACATTCTTTTCCTCTAGGAATTCACAGCCTAGCAATAGAAATGGCGTGCAAGACGATACTATGGGACATAGAAAGCAATAACCACAAAATAAAAGTCCGATTAAATACACTTCATTAAACAACACTAAGAAAATGAATAGGTGAGCCACAGATTGGGAAGAAATATTCATAAAATATAACTCTGTAAACCATTTGTATTTTTTAATAAGAGAAAACATTCCAACTTGCAAAAATAGGCAAAATCTTGGACACTTCATGGCCAATAAGGCCAATAAACCTGTGAAAAGTTGCTCAGATTCATTAGTTCTCAGGGAAATGCAAAGTCAAACCACAATGAGATACCACTACCTAATGTCTAGAATGGCTAAAATTAAAGACATTGACAAAAATGTTGGAGATAATGTGGAGCAGCCGACCTCTCCTGTATCCCTGGTGGGAATGTAAAATAGTACAACCATTTTGTAAAATCATACATCTACACTATGACCCAGCAATTCATTCCTAGGTATTAACCCAAGATAAATGGAAATTACATAGTCACAAAAAAGTATTTTCGAGGGAGTGTTCATAGAAGCTTTATCATTCATAGCTCCAAACTGGAAACAACCCAAATGTCCATTAACACGAGGATGGATTAACAAACTGTGGTGTGCCCGTACAGTGGAATATTCCTCAGTCATAAAAAAAGGAATAAAGTACTAACTGTAATGACATGAATGCGTCTCATAGAAAGTATATCGAGTGAAAGGAGCTGGCCATAAAAGAGTACAACCCATACATTTCTGTGCATTTCTGTGAAGTTCTTAACTAACTTGTGAAGGAAAATAAGTGGCTCGGGTTGGTCTGGAGGGTGAAAGGGTGGAGGTTAGGAGGAAGCCTAACCATGAAAGGTTATGAGAAAACTCTCTAGAGTAATGGAAATGTTCAAAACCTTGATAGATGTGTGGGTTATACAATCATACCCATTTGTAAGTGTGTATTTCATTTACATTAAATACAAAAAATATTAAAAAATAAGTAGTTGAGGGTAGAGAGTGATGGGAGGTATAGAAAAAGCAGGAATGACAGAATGTTTATAACTGCAGAAACTGAATGATGGGTACATAGGACGTCACTCAACTATGTTGTTTACTTTGTGTATGTTCGAAATTTTCCATAAAAGAAGAGTTTTTAAAAAGCAAATAAATTCATGTTTAACACTATGATGACTTCCATGAGAAAAATAGGAACTGGAACGACAAAACCTAGAGAAATTACCTGCCAGGGGAGTTGGGGGTGGGAGCAAGGAGTTAGAGTGGCTCTCGGAAAAGGCATTTGAGAAGAGAGGATATTCGATTTGGGAGTTACCAGCCAAGAAGGACTAAAGTGGTTGGAAATGCCCAGAATAGACAGCGAACCGTTAGAGAACACCAAGGAACCTCTGTGACAGGGCATCATCACAAGACAGCCAGTGATGCATACTCTTCTGAAATTACCCTTCCCCCGTAGGAATCAGCGCAGCCCAGTGTGCAGGGCGAAGAAACTGCCATCAGGCTAAACTCCTCATCGTGTCCTTGGATGATCTAAGTCACAACCCTTCTCTGCCCTTCAGTTGCCTTAAGTGTGAGGTGAGAGTTTTCAACAAGATTATTTCTTAAGGTCTCTTCCCATGCTTGAAAGCTTTCTGCAGTAGCAAGTTAGTCGTGGCAAAGAAGGAATAAAACAAAGGTCTGAGAACCTATAGGTCCCGGAATTTCCCTACTGCCATATTCCACATGTTCCAAGGTGCACACTCTTCTTTCACATTGAACATCACAGAAATCAGGGCACACCTTACACTCAATGACATCAGATGGCCAGGCCATAGTTGCGTTGCCTGCCTGGAGGTCTTTGGCTATTAGTCTGGGGCAAAGTGACTGGCAACCACAGTCACTGACTGTTTAGTTGAAAGACCACCTGTGGACCTTTGGTGGAGCAAATGAGTTGCAGTTGTCTGGAAATCTCCTACTCATGCCTTCTTGCAGGGTGAAAAATGGCACCAACATCAGACTTTGCAAATTGGTACCGGTAGGCTGACACCAACTTCCCAAGACAACTTCCAAGGCAATAGCACTCTTAAGGAACGCTGCATTCCCAGACTGTCTCTAGGGCTCAGTTGACAATATTGTGCAGAAAAACACATCAACAATGGAGTCAGAAAGTGCTGCAGAAGAGGTAAACCATTCTAAATGTGAAGAAGTCTTAGTAATACCTTAACCAATGTTTTGCTTATATTTTCCTTGTTACATATACCCAAGGGCAATATGTGATTTAAAAACACATGTCTAAGGGTGTCTGGGAAGCTCAGTCCAACTCTTGATTTCGGCTCCGGTCATCATCTTGGGGTTTGTGGGTTTGAGCTCCACATCAGGCTCTGCACTGACAGTGCGGAGGCTGGTTGGGATTCTGTCTCTCTCCCTCTCTCTCTGCCCCCTCCCCTCAGTCTCTCTCAAAAATAAATAAAATAAACATTTAAAGAATATGTCGAAATAAGTCAGAGATTTTTGTTAAAATTTCTAAATCATGTCTAATTATGTCTCAAAGATTTTTTAGTACTAATAAAAGAAAAAAAACTTGAAGTAATTAGGAAGTGTCATATCATAGCTTAATCAGCAATGCCTTTTCTTTCCAAGAGATATGTAAAATAATAGCTCAGCTAGTAATCTTAACTGTGATGAAATCCCATAGTGAAACCCTATGCCTCCCCAGCACTCACTTCCTGTGCCTCTGTATTCTTTTAAGACTCTCGATAAGGCTTCACATTTGAGGGCTTTTCTGTACCAGGAGCTGTGCGAAAGGCTTTACAAACATCCCCTCACCTACCATGTAACAGCCTTATAGGAGATACTATTATCATACCCTTTAATGTTGAAGAGGCTAAGATATGTTGTCCAAGGTCACAGTTTATATCACTTCCTTTCTGAAATTAGTGGAAAATCACAAAATGAGCTTTTCCCAGCTCAGATACACTCTCCAGAATCTGTCCATGAACAATAATGCAGGGAGCTCCTGTGACTTGGGGCGGTACTAGAGAAGGTTCTCACGTACACGTACCTCAAGGGAGGCCGGCAGCATGGTGGGGGGCAGCACAGAGACAAGCTTTGGAGTCACACAGACCCAGGTTCTAATCTCAACTCTGCCAACTCTGCCACTTTACTGGTTGTGTGATTTTTGAGCAAGCTATTTAAGTTCTTGGAGCCTCAATTCTTTCCTGTGTAAAACGGAACTAATATAACCTAACTCCAAGAGTTATGTGAGGGTTAAATAAGTTCATTCAAGTATTCATTTATTCAACAAATATCTACAGAGTGCCTGTTGCATGCTAGGCATCGTATGTAATGTAAAGTGAATGCTATGCCAAAGCCCCTAGCAGAGTGCCAGGCATAGAGCAGACACTATGGAGAAAATTTGTTTTGTTTTTATTTTTCTGCACTCCTTCTTACCAGCACACCATTTCCCTTTTGGGCAGTCCCCTCCTCCCACCCCCAACCTATGCTACTGTAATTAGATGCTCTGTCCTTCACTGACTTGGCCATGAGCATGTGAAACAAGCTAGGTCATGGGCATGGGCTCTCTGGAACTTGAGTCTTTAGTGGAGTGATGGAGACTGAAAATGGTAGGCATTCTTGCAAACCACCTTTGCCAGGGCTCTTCCACCTAAGAGCGAAGCTATCTGTTCCTGTTCATTTCCAAGCCCTATTCTGCAGCCTTACTATAGTTTTGTTTGTTTGAGGTCACACGATCATTCCAAAACTTCCCTTTTCGTAAGTTACCTAGAGATAGTATTAGTCATTTGCAACCTAAGAAATTAGATGCACGATAAAGAAAAAAAAAAGTTGACTCCCCTTTCTCTCATATGTATTATTGATTTAGGAGAATAGGAGGAGTAGCAAAAAGGGTGATTAATGGCACAGGGGAATTTAGAAGTGCCCATTTTGGCAGCATATATACTGAATTCAGAATAGTTGCTAGAAATTCTAAACAACAATGCCATTGACTTACATTGGTTAGGGGAAGTGCTTACTGTGGGACAGACATGCACACACATTGTCTCATCTAAAGCTTGCAAGGAACCTGTGGAATAGGTATCAACAGGTGTCCTAGATGAGGACATTAAAGCTCAGAGAGATTAATGGCTTGTTTGTAAGATTGCTACACAATTTGCAGGGCCTAGTGTAAAATAAAAATGCAGGGCCCCATGTTGAGAAACTATTAAGAATTTCAAAATGGCAACAGAAAAACATTATATTAAGTTCAGAATCCCTCTGGGCATAGTTTTCCCCCATTCCTCACCCTCAAAACTGCCCAGGTCACCCACCCATAAGGTTGGCCCAACTTGCTTAAGCTAGTAAGTGGCAGAGCTGAGATTTAAACCCAGAACCCTTTGAGTCTATAGTCTCAAATTGTAAGTAGCCATACAATGGGAGCACCCCAGATCAGAATGATACTGACACCCATTCCAGATCGTTCCCATCCACGTTGTCTAGCCACTGTCCTCAGCCCCTACCCCAGAGAGCATCTGGGAGACTCAAATGAAAGGGTGATAATGATGAGAACCTCAGAGATTCACAGGGAAAAGTAATCTAGGAGAGTAGTGACAAGTCTTGCTGTCCCCTGCCTTCCTCCTGGTTTTCAATTAAGGTCCCACCCTTTGCGAGGGTTCTAGACCAAGGAGAGAAAATTTGGAAGAGGCTCAAAAGAATGATGAAATTGCTGCACACAAGTGTTCATGAAATTGTGAGTGGTCAACCTGTAGACCCGAAGAATCACAGTTGCCATCAGCCACTTCCCTGCCAAGACAGAAGTTCTGCGAGTCCTGGGGTCTCTCCTGTTTACCACAATACCCCAAGTGTCTGGCACAGTGCCTAGGGCATAGTCAATGCTCAATAAATAGTAAATGGTGCAATTGATTAACCAGTTTGCCGAATGTCAGTCAAGAAGAATAGGAATTAGATGTGGTTTTTCTTGAGGAAGAACATCCGTCCCAATGGCGTTGACCGGCTTTGACTCTTGAATGTGGGAAAGCTCTGCCTCTCCAGCTCAGAACAGGCTACGAGGTCTCAGGTGTGGAGATATGACAAAGCTATGCCCCAAATGCATTTCCTAGAATACCAGAAATACCAGAATAGCTACCTGGGCCTCTGTGGAAAAGCTGCTCATAGAGAAGTCAATGAGAAATATCGCTGTCCTTTAGACATCCTTCTAAACCTTATGGTCTGTGACTCAGTGAATGTGCTTATTTGGTCCAGCCCAGAACTGTTGGTAAGGCTAACTTCAATGTCCCAATCGATGTAAGGCAAAATTCTGAAACTGAGTTCACCAGAGTTTATCACTACGTGTAGCCAGACAAATGTACAACTCTCCTGCCTTCAGAAGAATTTTCTACCCTAATTGGGACGGTGATTTGAAACACATTGTCATTTAATTCTGATTAAATCCAAAGTTACAGAGCTTTTGAGAATTCTTTCTTTCTTTTCTTTTTTTTTTTTTTTTTTCTCAGTTTTGGGCTTGGATACTGGATATATAATATCTAACCCCACTGGGCAATCCTGGATGTCAGAGTCCCCATGCTTACAGACATCTGCAGGGAGAGAGCTCTGAATAAATCTGTCTAAATAGTAATGATGCATTACATTACTTCATAGCGATGTTAACCTTTGGAGGCAAAAGTCCAGACAGGTTGAGGAATGGAAAATGAGGGGGTAAGTGGGGGAACAATTCCATTAGCTGTAATCAAAAGAAAAGGCCAAAAGGGGATTAAAATCTATAGTGTGTTCAAAAAGGGCAGAGACTAAACCACTCCAACTTTGAAGAGGAAAGATTAAATGTTTGCTGTTGTTTCCTGTTTTTTCCACTAAAAGAGTTTATTAATTTACACTTAAGACTCTGCCTGCCTCAGTTAACTAGAGTTTTTAAAATGAATGATACACTTACTCATTTAAAACCAAGAAAAAAAATAACCCCTCCATACAGTTCCCATTTCCTCTGACCCATACTTTATAACTTTATTTAGATCAGGGTTTTAAACCTAGAGATCCAAATACTCCACTTTTTAAAATAAAATACAGGGGGTTACTACAACTTTATTAGAATTTCAGAGTATGTATGCATATTGTATATACACATATATGCTTTTTTCCTGATCAAATACTCCAAAGCTGTTTAAGATTATTAAAGAGAGTTTCTGATTGATTACACTTCTAGAAAAAAAAATTAAGAAATTTTACACTGACTACGTCATCTTTAAAGTATCTTTTTTTCTTGATTCCGATATTCATTGAATTCTGGGTCAGGAGCTAAACACTATTCTAACCATTTTTACTAAATGCTTCTTCATTTAACCCTCTTGGGTACTAGGGAACATCTACCTGCCCCTCCCCTTTCTCTTTCTTGCAGAAAACAGACTCTGACAGTTTGAGTAATAATCATCGCCACCCTTTACTGAACACCTCTGATGTGCTAATTGTTTTTACATCTCATTTAAACTTCCAACAGCGAGGTCGATGTTATTTTCTGGCCATTTCAAAAGTGACGAACTAAATGATCCATAAAGTTAAATAATTTGTCCAAAGGATATTTAAGTTGGTAAATGAAACGTGGGTTGGAGCCCAGGCCTAATTTCGAATCCTGTCCTTTGATCACCACACCCCACTGTTTTTTTTTTCTTGATCAGCTATAATACTTGCACATGTGCACCCTTGGCCTTGAGTGGTAGGACATGCTACTGAACAGGGGCCTCACCACCATTCGATGTCAAGCTGACCTCACCTGTAATGCAGTTAATGCTGGCTTCTCTTCCGTGGACGCACGCTTTCAGAAGAGGGAATTTATGTCACGAGATAGGAGTAACATCAACATATCCTATAACTTTCCACTTCTGGAAATTGTTCCCAGCCACCCAAAGTTGTGTTTACAAGTGGTTGTGTGTTTCCTGTGAAACCCTCTCACAAGAGGGTCGATCTTCTGCCTTCCAGGGCCTCACAGGAGCCCTGTAACTAGGACAGAGACGGGTCTTCCGGGTGCAAGGTAACAGCTAGGGAACTGTGGCATTGGCAAAAAAAGGTATCGCCTTTCCCCGTATTTCTGAGCCTCCGAGGCTCCACATAAAGCCCCCTTCTCTAAGAAAGCTCCCTTCCTGGACACTGGCTGTCATCAGCACTCCCAAGCAGCACGCTGCCGCAGCCAGCGACAAGGTGGGTGTGAAACATTTACTGCAATGGGCTCTCACTCCATCACCCATGCAAGTCTTTAGCTGCCTGTTTGTGATGTGCCACACACTTCGGAGGTGCTGCAGGTATAGATCCTCCTCAGGAGTGTAGGGGGACCACATGTGACAAAACAGTTACAATAACTGTAGATTAAGGGCTTAAATACTGGTGCTTTTCAAGTAAGGTGAAAGTATAGAAGACGTAGAAACAAAGTCTCCTTAGTGTGTTCAGGAAAACTTCACAGAGGAAGTCACATTTAAGTGGGGTTGTGAAAGAAGAGTAGGAATTTTCCAAGAGGTAAAAAAAACCAAAAACCAAAAAACAAAACAAAAAACAGGGGTAAAGGCGGTCCAGGAGGGTCCAGCACAGAGGTTGAACAGTTAACAGCATGTTGGACGAACACCGTGACTTTCGGTTTGACTGCAGTGGAGAGACGCTGAGGCCTGAGTCTGAATTAGGTGTGAGACTGTGAAAAGCCTCATGTGTAGGTCTGAGGTCCTGACTCTATCCTGTCTGTACTACACATTTTCTTTTCAATTATTTAACTATCTTATTGCATTTCCCCCTTATGATAATAGAAACATGCGTGGGAAATAGAAGTTAGAAAGGACCCACAGGGAAGGGAAGGAAGCAAACAGCTATATCAGTAACACAGTTTCCAAAGATGGAAACTATTAAACAGAGCTATAGCAAAAATTTTCAGCTTTAATTAAAGATGTGTGGGACAAAAAAAAATAAAAAAATAAAGATGTGTGGGACAAAGAACTGTGTATTCCATGTGGGAGAAAAAAATAACATCCAAGAAAATGCTTTGCTCTTTTCTTTTTAACATTTCCAGAAGAAGACCTTCAGACAGGAGACAAGGAGATGGGAAGGAATAGTTGTTGAGTGCCAGTTCTATGTTGTTATTGCATAACATTGAATTAATTGTAACCCTTAGTTCATAATACACTCTTACCATGTTATTAATGAGTAACCCTCATCATCCTCATCATTAACGGTAAAATAAAATATTGTTGGGGCGCCTGGGTGGCTCAGTCGGTTGAGCGTCCGACTTCGGCTCAGGTCACGATCTCGCGGTCCGTGAGTTCAAGCCCCGCATCGGGCTCCGTGCCGACAGCTCGGAGCCTGGAGCCTCCTTCAGATTCTGTGTCTCCCTCTCTCTCTGACCCTCCCCCATTCATGCTCTGTCTCTGTCTCAAAAATAAATAAACACTAAAAAAAATAATAATAATTAAAAAATAAAATGTTGCACCAGCCGCCAAACCTGAGCACAAAAACCCACGTGTTCCTCTTCCTTTCTTCTCTATCCCCATCCCAATTAACCACCTTGCAAACTGTGTGCCGTTCATTTAGTGGACAGTATGTGCACACACACACATTTGTACTTATTATATTACAAAGACGCTGTCACTCGGGTGTATACAGCTGTAGTTTATCCCTTTCCCTGTGGACTAGATTGTGTCCATACACCACTGTGTATTTATCCATTCTGCTATCAGGGGCAGAGCAGGGGGCAGATTCGGGTTTTTCCCTGATTGCCTACTATGAAGAAGTCTCTAATTTTTTCCCATCTTCAATTTCAAATCTCCCACCAACTCGGTGAACTGGGGATTATTAGCTTCACCATATGGGTGAGCACATGGAGCCTCAGAGAGGGTAGGAAACTTCCCTGCCATCACATGGCCACCCAGCAAAGGGGCCCGGGTTTAACCCAATTTGCCACAAATCCAAAGCCTGCAGTATCACTTCCTCCCCTCTTCAAAGGCCCAGTTTTCCCTCTAGATCCAGTGGGTTCAAGGCTCAGGAGACCCCCCCCCCCCCAGCTCACTTTTGGTTTTTCTGAGTCTGCTTTATGAGTCACTGCTGGGGTGAAGAGGGGATTTCCTGAGCTGCCCCTGCCAGGGATGTCAAAGCAACCTGCTTGCCCAAACAATTCCATGGGTAATAGTCAGCTGCACTGAAAACTTCTGGGCCAGCCAGTTGGGTGGGGCTGCATTGACCTAGCAATCTGCTAGAATGGGTTTCTTCCTTTTCCACCATATGTGTCCTCAAAATAGGTAATCATAATCATCCTTTACTTGGGAACACAGCTGTGCCATTTCCAACGTTCTCTCTGAAATGGGGAAGTAAGTATTATCAGCCTCGCTCTGCAGATCAGGAGACCAGGTATCAGGGAGATTGTGATTCAGCTGGTAAGGGGTGTCTTGGAAAAAGGACTCCAGTCCAGAGCATGTTCTGGTTTTCCATACAAGTGTCTCCTACTTAAATGAAACCTATCACACTGGGATAGAGCCTCTAAGAGAATCTGAAAACCCGATATTCAGGACATTCCCCAACACAATCTTCACTACCAAGAGCCCCATTCTTTCCAAGGGAAAAATACCCAGTTGGTTCTCTAACCACATACTGCCTGTGAACCACAGGTTTTGCTAAATGACAGCCACAAGGCAGTAAGAGGCGGGTAACAACACAATGTGGTTTGAAAAGTGCTAGGACAGAGCCCTCCCTTACTGTCTCTTTCCACGGTCTGTCGCAGAGACCCAAGTTCTACTCCTCCTCCCTTGGTGCCTTGGTTGTTTTCCACCTCAAGACCTTTAGGAAAAGGGTGAGCTCTAGCATAGGTCATATTAAGAAAAATTACTGAAGCCTTAGACAAAACGTTAGCGGTTTGTCCTTTCCGTATCATGCTGAGGTGTTGTCTGATAGGCTTACCCTAAGATTATTTAATTCTCTATTGTTTCATACCTCATGTTATTATTGTGTAAGGCCCAGATTCTGCGAAGAAACGTAACAACTTATAGACTTTTTTTTTTCCCCAGGACAGATGAAAATGATTGTTTGAAAGAACAATAACCCCAAAGATGATGTTTTTATTGCCCTGTAGGACATTAACCACTTTTGTTTTACGCTTTATTCTTTCTTCAGCACATATAAATACTTCCTGTCTTATGTGAGGGGTTTTTTTTGAATGATTTTTACTAATCTGTTGGTTTCTTCCTCAATGATTTAGATTAATCTTGTACACGTGTTCACTTTATAACTGCTTATTTTAAGAAATTCTACGTAGATGGCCCTCATTTTTAATGCCAAAATGAGACTTTCCAGTTATTGTTAGCACATAACAAATTACTCTAAAATTAGTGATGTGAAACCGTATCCATTTAATTTACTCACAGTGTGGGCTAGGTCTCTGGGAAGAGCCGGGAAGTTTTTGCCCAGGTTTCTCATATGGTTATGGTCAGGTATCTGCTGTGGCTATAGGCATCTCCAGGCTCCATTGGCTTGAATGTCCAAGATGGCTCCTTCGCCTGGGTACAGTTGAGGCTGGCTGCTGGCTAGCAGCTCAGCTGGGCTTTCAACAGGAGCCCCTATATATAGCCTCTAGAGCATGGTAGTCTCAGGGAGTCAGGCTTCTTAGATAGTGGCTGGCTCATCTCAGGAGAGGCATCCCAAGGAAATCAGGTGCATGGCCTTTAGTGACCTAGCCTGGGAAGTCCATAGCAGCACTTCTGCTGTGCCCCACTGGTTAAAACAGCATCGTGGAGGAGGTACATACACTCCATCTCTTTTTTGGGAAGAATGCCAAAGAATTTTTGGACTATGTTTTAAAAAGTCACCTGGGGAACCACTTTGAACCTTACAGTGGGAAGGAATACTCACATTTGACTTATTACATTATCAAAAAGACAGTTGGGGACAGAGAGGGCAAGAGGAGGTATGAGAAATAGAGGTAAGGGATCCAGGAAGGAGGGTTTGTGCTACTTGAAGTTAAAAAGTGATTGGAGGGGCACCTGGGTGCACAGTCAGTTGAGCATATGACTCTTGATCTCTGCTCAAGTCATGATCTCCATGGTTCGTGAGTTCGAACCTCAAGTCAGGCTCTGCATTGATAGTGCAGAGCCTTCTTCGTATTCTCTCTCTCTCTCTCTCTCTCTCTCTCTCTCAATCTCTGTCCCTCCCCTGCCAGTTCTCTCGCACGCACTCTCTCCTTTTCAAAAATAAGTAAACTTTAAAAAGAATGATTGGAGCCTTTGTTCATTCAGCATCATGGGAGGGGGAGAGAAGAGACACATATTAGAGGTAATTCAAATTAAAACTTGAAAAGATTTGGTAGTTGATTGGCTGAGGCTTGCCCTATTAGCTCTGTAATAAAGAGTCTGATCCCATTATTATTATTATTTTTTAAAAATATTTGCTGACAGCTTTTAAGCCTCACCCTCCCTCTTTGCTCCTTCGTCCCCACAACTGGGGAAGCTGAAAAGAAAGCCCAGGACTCTGTCCTTTGGCACCAGTGGGAAGTTTAAACCATGCATTGAAACTCTCACCCCAGCCCCACCTGACCACCATAAAACCCCCAGCCAACTCTCCTGTCTCTGCTCTCTCAAGCCATTTTTGGATGTGCTTGGAAGCCACCCTACTCTCCCCAGAAAGCCTCATTATATGAACAAGTAACCTTTTATCATAATCCTCTTAGTGGATCTATGCCATCATCATTCTTGACACACCAACCACGATTCGGGTGGGGGTCCTCCCGGATCTTTACAGTGATTGTGACAAGTTCCCAGTCACACCATATGTAGCAATTTTGGTTTCTGACTGTGAAAATAATAATGGTTAGCATTTATTGCCTTCTATAGTCTGGCCACTATGTCGGCACTTTTTCTATGGGATCTCATTTAATCCTCATAAGAGCCCTCCGAGATGGTACTGTTATTATCCCCATTTTACAGATGGGGAAATGGATCAGAGTAGAGCAATCAATGGAGGGGAGGGATTGGTCAAGATATGCCCCCGCCCCCAGGCTGCAAGCATGATTGAGAAACTGACAACTAAGAGAAGGCAACTTGGAGAAGATCCATCTCTATGGGAAGGAATACGCAGTTTCAGGCAGGTTTCGTTTCTGATGAAAGGAGGGTATACAAATGAAGACATCCTTTGGCATTTAGAGATAGAAGCTTATTCAGTAAAAATATATTGGGCACCATTTAGGTCCCAGGCTCCAGATGGGTACCGAACAGAGCTCTGGTAAGGGAACAGAGACTGAAGAGTCACCAAGATCTTGGGCGCTGGAGCGAAGATTTAGAATCCAAGAGAAGAAGAAAAGTCAAGGGTTGTGAACTCACATTCAGAGAATGGGAGAAAGAGGAAGAGCCAGCAAACCAGACAGAGAAAGGACAGTGGTCTAAATAGTGGACCACTTGAGTATACAGGTCTGAAAATATTTTTTTTAAAGAAACTGCCACTTAAAAATTGCCTGTATGTCTGGGACAAAGCCTGAAAGCCAGTGGAGTCATCTTTCCTTGATCTGGAAATGTCTCTTCACTTGATGGCCCCTTGCAGTTATGCAAACAGAAGGCAAGTGGGCACCCACTGCCACGGGAATTCTATAGCAGAGCATTTTATCTTTGGCTTTGGGAGGCTGCCCTCCCTTGGTACTCAAGAGGGTCACTTACGTGGAAGGAGGAAAATGTGCAGAGAGACTCCAAAGGCGTTGAGATCTGGACTCCCTTTAAGATGTTCAGCTTTATTACATCTTTCCAGTGACTGGAGATGGCCCCAACTGAAGTCTACTGGCAAAAAAAAGACACCAAGAGTTGCTGAAAAGGGATTCCCCATGAGGAAACTTCCGGACTGATTATCCAGGTTCAATGTCAGTGTTTAGGTGGCGAAAAGGAAGGGTCATTTCTGTCCGGTGTGCAGCCTGTGATTCTGCTGGTGTGGCCACTTTGAGCACAGTTAGGAGCACAGATGGGGAGCAAGCCCGGCTGAGAGTAACATTGGGAAAGGATCACTGCCCTTCCTTTAAAAACCTCTGCAGCTTTGAAAGTGTCTGAAACAGCAAGAGTGTCACTGAGGTGGGAAGCGAGGGTCAAAGTAACTAGCCAGGACCAGACTGTGATGATGACCCCATGCAGCAGTGTCAGAAGCTAGAGCCACTGAAAACAGAGTCACTCACACACAGACCAAAACCTCCTATTCCCCCTTTGAGAAGTGTTTGCAGTATTACTGGCTTTTTGGGTTAGGAAAGCAATTCAAAGGGAGAAGGCAGAAAGAGAGAGAGGAACCAGAGAGTCAGGATAATCTTTTTTTTTAAATCTTCTTAAATATTTTTTTTAATGTTTATTTATTTTTGAGAGAGAGAGAATGAGCAGGGGAGGAGCAGAGAGACACACACACACAGAATCCGAAGCAGGCTCCAGGCTCCGAGCTGTCAGCACAGAGCCCGACGTGGGGCTCCAACTCTCAAACTGTGAGATCATGACCTGAGCTGAAGTTGGATGCTTAGCTGACTGAGCCACCCAGGTGCCCCAAGAGAGTCAAGCTAATTTTAATTTTGAATAATGAAAACGTGGCCTGATTTGTACCCCATGTTGACCAAGTAGGTCATGCAATCTTGCTACCATTCTTTGAATACTCAGTAGGCATATTGTTTTGCAGTGTTCCTGTTACGTAAAAGGTGCTTAATATATGGTAACTGATCAATAACATTATTATTAGTAGTAGTATTAGTATCAGTA
The DNA here is from genome assembly GCF_024362965.1 of Panthera pardus. Lineage (NCBI taxonomy): Eukaryota > Metazoa > Chordata > Mammalia > Carnivora > Felidae > Panthera > Panthera pardus. The sequence continues at coordinate 58,669,322 of NW_026526666.1, forward strand.
TATTGTTGGTTGTCGTGGTTAAAGTGCTAATTTTAACTGGGTGGTCAACACAGTCCTGGTAGAATAATCAAGGAACAATGCCAACAGCCACCTGCCTTTTGGATCTCATTCCTTAAGCGATCTCTGAGCAGTGCAAGAAGAGCTATTGTTTGAGACAAGGAAGGAAAGGCTCCTGCAGAAGGCATCATCACAACCCAACAGCCAGTGCAGACAATCCTTCCTGCAGCTGGGACCTTGACCTAGGTTGAGAGGCATGGTCCACATCCTCTAGGGACCGTTATTAACCAGGTCACTGATTAGCAGCAGGAGGTGGCTTTGTTTGCTTATTTTTACCCTCCACACAGAGCCCAACTCTGGGGACTCTGCCAAGGGAAAAAATATTCCTTGTAGATAAGGGCAATCTGGCCAATCCATGGATTTGGGAGGGGAGACTTCCGTATCGTAGACGTCTGTCCTCCTCTTCCTCGTTTTTCTCCTCTGTCTTCCCTGTCTCAGCTCCTGCTCCTTCTTGACTTCTCGCCATCCTAAACACAAACCCCACATTTCTTATATTCCCATCCACGTGACCTTGGGAACATTTCCTCATCCCACAGATGTACCACCACGAATGGCTCTGCATGTAAGCAGTTTTGGGAAACCTGGGATACCAAACCCCTACCCTTCCTAGAAATTCTCAGAGCAACTCACCATGCCCAAAGCTCTGAGAAATCCTGTGGTGAAGTCACCACTTAACTCCCTTCAACCCAGGGTTTCCTAATCTCCTTGGCTCACAGCCGCGATCATATTTAATTATTCTTTCACAAGCTTATTAGTACCACTCAGCACTGGTGCTTCGAGGGATTCGGATTAGGGCATTCCAGGAAGAGGGGGAAAGTACAAGAACATAGAAGTGTGACACAATTTTGCTGGATGGGGGCACTGTGGAAGCAGTGCTGGGGAAAATATTAAAGAAATGTGTTAGGGCTCCTGTGCATAAAGAATAGGGTGCAGAGAAAGGCCTGTATCATAAAGGATCAGTTTTATGGAGGCCCCTAAAAATGCTTGTCTGAAAGTAAGTAGGGAGGGAGGGTGCAAGCTAATTCCCTCATCCCAGCTCACCATTAAGCCTCGTATGCTTCCCTTGTATCTGGGGGGACAGGGTGGTGAATTGGAAGATTATGATGGACATATCCAGCAGGGAAATTAGGGAAGAGACCTGAGTTGTAAGCTAGATATTTGCCCTTTTTTTTTTTTAATTTTTCTTAACGTTTATTTATTTTTGAGACAAAGAGAGACACAGCATGAACGGGGGAGGGGCAGAGAGAGAGGGAGACACAGAATCGGAAGCAGGCTCCATCAGCCCAGAGCCCAGAGCCCAGAGCCCGACGTGGGGCTCAAACTCGCAGACTGTGAGATCGTGACCTGAGCTGAAGTCGGCTGCTTAACCGACTGAGCCACCCAGGCGCCCCTGCCCTTTTTTTTTTTAAAGTTTATTTTTATATTTATCTTTGAGAAAGAGAGAGAGAGCAAGTGGGGGAGGGGCAGAGAAAGAGGGAGAGAGAGAGAGAAGGAATCCCAAACAGGATCCTCACTGTCAGAGCAGAGCCTGATGTGGGGCTCGAACCCATGAACCATGAGATCATGACCTGAGTCAAAGTTGGACGCTTAACTAACTGAGCCACCCAGGCGTCCCTAGATGTTTTCCTTTTATTCTCTTCAGCGCTTTCCAGCTTTTGTCCCATCGTGATACACATAGGAAATTACTGTAGTTTTGGTTTTGTGTGGCACACGGCTGCAAATGGACGAGGATGCGTGGTCCAGAAGTGGTCCAGAAGTGGATCAGTATCTCAAGTCCCCTGTAAGCCATTGGTGGCACTGCAGTGAGCCCTGATGCAGCTGGGAAGTGCTGCTCTAGATGACAGGGAATAACAGTAGAGTTTTAAGCGTGTAAATGACCCGATAAGGGTAGCACCAAGGGTTCTTGGGAGTTTCAGCAGGGACCCAGAAAGAGATCGGAAGCAGCTGGTCCATCTAGTTCCACAAACATGCCAGGGTCCTCCCACCACAGGATCCTGTGCATGTGTTTTGCTTCTGCCTGAAGTCATTCCTCCAGCATCGCTGGTCTCCATGTTGTCCTCCTTCTGCTCACAGCTCGAATATCAGGTTTTCAAGGAAGCTGTCCCTCACTCCTCAAGATCAAGCCTCCTTTATCATCATATCTTCATATGTATTTCCCCCATGGCGCCAATTTTAAATCACGGTTGTGCGCTTGTGTTATATGGGCTGCTCCTAGAGACACAAGATATTTGTCATACTGCTTCCCCACCCGGAAAGCGCTCCCCTCACATCTCCCCGAGTGCTCACATCATAGCCATCCTTCAACGTCCATCTTGGCTTCCACGTCCCACCAATCTCCCCAGTTGGAAATACTTTTGCTCTTCTTTGCTGGCACTCTATAAATATGGTTTCTGCACATCTCCAGGGGCTTTGTAGAACAGACATTGAGGAATTTTCTGCCTACCACCGCTGTTTTCTGGGACTATTCCCCCCACCCCGTCCTGTCACGTAGTCACTGTGGGGCCTGCCAGCTTTATTCTGTGTCACTCCACCTGAGACCCCAGTTCAGTGCAGAGCAGGGTGGATACTTGAACCAAGGAGACATTTCAGGTCTGGATTAGAAAAAGTTGCATCAACCTGTCTCATATACCTGACGTTCTAAGATGTAGCACTCTGGAGCTGTCAAGAGCCATGATTTTGCTTTGTAGAAAATATGAACCTCCCGTAAAAGAGAAAAATGAAACTGTACTCAGAGAGAAGCAGAGACAAGATAGTGTCCCGTCAGCCCTGGAGTCCCTGCTGCCAATGGTTCCTGAACCTTCACCTTGCCTTAGAGCTGTGAGATATTCATGGATGCTTCCGGTAGATTCAACATGGCTTAATTTGGATGGGTTTCTGTCACTCTGTTACCAAGAATACAGATGAATTCATATGTATTGATCACTCTTGAGAGCTTTTGGGGATGGTATTTACTGCTTGAATTAAGGACAACCAGGGTAGAGAAAGTTAAAACAGCAATGATGCATCATAGAGTTTAACATATAGTTTCTGAAGTCTCCATTGGGACTACATAGCACAATGGGAAGATTATGGGCTTTGAAATCAGACTTAGGTTTGAGGCCAACTCTATGTTTTCCAAGCACAAATGGTGACTCCAGACAATCGACTGTACTCCTCGGAGCCTTATCTGTCAAGTGGAGATACCAATACCTACCTTAAAGAGTTATTATCACATGGTGTCATGAGCGATGCCTTAGACAACTTGACATAGAATCTGGCTCACCACAGGTGCTCAGCATTTCACATTTCACTGAATCTAAGATGCCATCTATTGTCACTGGCATCATGATTTTGGGGCACCGCTGAGAAAGGAAAAGCCGATTAATCAATGACACACCATTGCTTACATGAGATATATTCTGATTTTGGAGCTGTTAAACAATGGAAAGAAGTAGGTCTTAGAATGGATGAAATACAGTATATGTATTGAGCACAGGTGATCTAGGCAATAATGTTAGGCACTGGGGATACAGGAGTGAACGAGACCGAGATTGCTTCTCAAGGTGCTAGGAGCTAATAATGAATACATTTCAGATTTTCAAAAGGACACAGAATAACCTTAGTTGGTGAGTTCATCACTTCCAAGGATGCCTAGGCTTAAGAAGTAGAGCAGTAGAGAAATACTAGATTTTAATCCTCTTATATGTTGTTAGATCCTATAGCAGTCATATTTTCATGCTCTGCATACAATCCAAAACAAATTGTCTGCTTACAATTAAAATCCTGCTGAGTTTCCAAGAGTCCAGCCCCCAGGGAGCTATTTGAACCCTATGTCTTATCCACAATGACGCAATTCTACTTTTAAGGGACAATTAAGGGGTTTCCTTGTAAGTCAGGCCAAACTTTCTCCAAAATACATGAAGGAAGTGCCTGGAAAAGAAAACGTTTGAGACTTGTTTTCATACTGTCACTTAAGAAGAACAATTTCCAAAAAGGACTGATTTTTTTTTTTTAATCAAATTTGGAAGGCCTGTGCTTTATAGGCCTTTACAGCCTTTTAGTAGAAGAGAACAAAGTCCCTTAGGAAACTTAATGTAACAGTAACCAAATGTCCTTGTTAAGCAGCCATTTATTGGTCTATTAAATCTGATCTGAACTGTGATATTTTGTGGTAAATCTTTTCTCCACCATAAATGGCTCGGTATGGGCTTCTTAAGGTGTCTCCTCCTCTGGAGACAGCTTTTTCTCATCTCCCAGAAAAGCCAAGTCTATTTGCATCTTCCTGGGCAGCTCTTCCAGGAGGGGAAGTCCAAAAAACGTTTTCTTTACCTCATTTGCTTAGGAAGCCTTCGATGTGATTTTGGAGATAGCTCATCCCCATTGTTCCATTTCACAGATGAGGCGAGACCAACAGCGAATTATTAAGTACTTGGTATAGATCAGGCACTGTCTTAGGTCCTGGGAATGCAGAGATGAATAAAAGGTTTTCTCTGCCCTCAGGATGCTAGCCATCCAGTGGCAAAGAGAGATCAGAAAGCTCGGTGGTAAGTGCTAGAAAACTGAGGAAGCCCCCTATGAACTAGGGCTGGCAGCTGGGATAGAGGAAGAAAATGATCTGCATTTGTCAAGTGCAATGTCAGGGTCCCTGCAGGGACCAGAACTCATTCCGGTGCTTTAAATGAAGAGACAGTGATGAAGGGACCACCTCCAGAATGCGGGCAGAGCAAGGGGATTTGGGCTCCCTGAGAATAGTAAGTGAGAAGCTACTCTCAACCTTAGAGCCAGAGGGTAAAAGGAAGAAACAGTGTATCAGAGTCTGCTAAGAAGTAGAGCCCTGGAGAAGCAGCCTCTCACGGGGAGCTGTAGTCATAGCCGGTCATAGCTGCTGCCAGAAAAAAGGCACCAAAGCAAGAAACAGGGAAGAAATGCCCCTAATTTTATAATTTTCAATTGATGCTTCCCGTTGACTGAATCCAACTGGGAGCCAGATTGCAAATGTGACATAACCCGACAGAGTCAGCCTCCAGAAGCATAGAGCAAGGCAAACAAGGACAGAAAATGGATCTGGGGAAGAGGGCAAACACAGACAAGCCAGCACATCTGGGATCTACAATCTTTCAGGGAGCCTAGGTATGTGTGTGCACACTAGCACACCTGCGTGCACGCACAAACACACCCACCATTAATTTATTTAGCTAACACTTATAATTACCTATCATGTAAATCATGGAGATTAAAGTTGCTGGAGCGTATTTAGTTTTGGAAGTGAAGGGTAAACAAAATGAATACCATTTTTACCCTTATGGGCCTTCTAGTCTAGTGAGAAACTGATGAATAAAGTAAATAAGCCATAAAGCATGATGAGTATTATGTTAAGGAGAGGTCAGGAGGCCTGGGAGTACGCTGGGTGGGGAAGTACCTAATCCGGTCTAGGGTACAGAGACTATTCCCCGAGAAGGTGACATTTAAGAGACTTGGCGGTGAACAGAAAAGCCCTATTCACTCACCTAGAGGAGTGAGTGGCAGAGAGAGGAATGTTTCTGATGGGATAAACACATGTGCAAAGGCCCAGAGGCAGCAGTAGGTGTCAAATTCAAAGGTCTGAAAGAATGAAGCTGGTGTGTCAGATTGTTTTGGGCCAGATTTTTATGTCTAAAGACGATGAGGAATCATCCAAAGTTTTTGATTAGGGTTCTCTAGGTTTGAAAGGTCACTCCGGATGTGTTTTTCTCTCAGCCATCCTGATTTAAGGAGATACGGTAATGCTCAAGATGAGTCCGAGGGCAGTAGGAGCCAGTCAACTGGTAACAATTGAGGATGGTGATACAGGAGGTGGTGAGCGCATGTGCAAAGAAAACAGACAGGACCCAGGAGGGTGGGGGTTGGTGATGAAGTGGTAGGATGGGTGGGAGAGGACTCTCCATCCCATGTACCTTGAATTTCAGGGCCACCAGACCTCTTACCATCACTAAGCATATGCTTTCATTTCTCTTAGGTAAATACAGTACAACCTTGGATTACAACTAACTTGTTCTGTGAGTGTTCCGCAAGATAAGCGACCATGTCTAATAAATTTCAACTTGATAAACAAGTGATATCTTGTAGTATGACACCGAATGTCACACGATCACAACTGAGCCAGTGGGTCTCTCTCTTGCTGCAGGATCGTGGGTGATCGTCTCCCATGCTCAGATGCTTGGTCTCAGGCTGTGGTGTTTGGTAGAAATGGGTGATTTTTCAGAACGTTGGAAGGTGCCCACAACTGGCATTCGTGTATTTTTTGTCACTTCAAAGCACCTATGGACAATCCTTTGCTTTTCCATACAAGAGTAAGCTTAGGAATGCTTCGCTTCATTCTAGGTCAGGCTGCTTGCAGATATAGACCCTTTCCTCTGCTGTCTTATTACCAGTTACATTAAATACAGTATGTGACAAGAGTTTAATACTATACTGTAGTCAACATCTGTGTGAACCTATGTAATGGCCCCCACGCAGCAAGATTCTGTTGAGCCAATAGACAGCTGTGATTCTGTTAGTGATAGTGAAAGTCGTCTTACACAATAAACTTCCTCTGTCTTGTCTACCACACACCAGCCGTGAAAGGTTTCAAAGGTAAGTGCAGGTTAATTTCTTTATTTTTTGTATTTCCTTTATTATTGTGCATTGTATTACAGTATTGTAACCACTTTTATATGAATATTTTGGGGGTGTGGAATGAATCATCTGAGTTTCCATTATTTCTTAGGGGGAAATTCGCTTTGATATACAAGTGCTTTGGATCACAAACATGTTTCCGGAGCAAATTACGCTCTCAAACCAAGGCTTTACTGTACCTGGCATTGGAATTGCTGGGCGTGACCATATGTTTCAGCTTTAATAAATGCTCTCCTCCGTGTCTTTGCTTGTGCTCATTCCTCTGTCTGGAAACCCCATCTGCCAGCATCTAAGAAACTTGCTTGACAGGAGTTGTGGAAACTGCATATGAAAAATGCCAGGTCAAGACAAGAGGATAGACGGCAAGCAGCGGCCAAAGTCAGAGTGGGGTTGGGGAAGCAAATCAACAGGAGTGGGGCTCAGAGAGAAGGACAAGTACCAGAGTGGTGACGGTAATTTCAAGATGGAGTCTGTAAAATGAGCAGCTGATAAAAGCAGGTTAGTTTTAAACCACCACACCCGCTTTCATCAGGGTTGTCCTGTGCTTACCTTACTTAAAGCTGCAAGTCTTGGGGCTTGTTGCCATCCCAAATGATTTGTTCTTTCCCACGAATATTTAGTAATACCTGAACATAGTCTGCCTCATTAAATGGCGTGCCAGGTCCTCTCTCAGACTGATGATTCAAATGTAAACTGGTGCAAACCATTTGAAAGAAGTTTTGTGACATGTATGAAGAACTTTCAAAATGCCAGTATTCTTTACTCCAGGATGTTCATTAATAATTTTAGCTTGTATTAGCTGCGGTGGTTGTAACTTTATGTGTCAACCTGACTGGGCCCCAAGGTGCTCAGATATTTGATCAAACACTCTTCTGGGTGTTTCTGTGAGGATGTTTTTGGATGAGATTAACATTTAAGTTGACAAACTAGGGAAAGCAGATTTTCCTCCATAATGTGGGTGAGCCTCATCCAATCAGTTGAAGGCCTGAAAAGAGCAAAAGGCTGACCCTCCTGTGACTTGCAGAAAGCTTGTCCTGCCTGACTGCCTTTGACTTGGGGCATCAAGTCTCCTTCCCGCCTTTGGACTTGAACTGAAACATCTGTTCTTCCCACGTCTTGAGCCTATTAGCATTTGGGCAGAAACTATACCCTTGGCTCTTCTGGGGCTCCAACCTGCTGACTGCCGACCTTGGCGCTTGTCAGCAACCAAAACTGCAGAAGCCAATTCCTTAAAATCAATTACTCAATCGATACATCTTCTATTGGTTTTGCTTCTTTGGAGAACCCTAATACAACGACCAAACACCATATACGGGAAATATTGTAAGCAATATACATGTATTAGGACAGTTAAATTTCATGAACCCCCCTGAGTTAGATACTATTGTCTCCATTACTGATGAGGCAAAAAGTAAGAAAAGGCAGAGCTGACATGCCACGCTCACACTTGCACATCCAGTAATGTGCCGAGCAGGAATTTAAACTGAGGCGGTCTGACTTCAGAGCTTAACACCACACTACGTGGCCTCTTCAATTTATGTAGACAAGTTACATGGGTTACGATCTCTGAACAAAGATGTGCATCGTCATATTACTTATCCTAGGGAAGATTTTGATACTTTTTAAAGGTATAATTTACTCATAGTAAGGTGCACAAATCATAAGTGGTTTTTTTTTAAAGGTGTATTTATTTATTGAGAGAGAGAGAGAGAGAGAGCATGAGCAGGGGAGGAGCAGAGAGAGAGAGGGGGAGAATCTCAAGCAGACTCACAACTATCAGTGCAGAGCCTAACACAGGGCGCCATCTCATGAACTATGAGATCATGACCTGAGCTGAAATCAAGAGCTGGCTGCTTAAATGACTGAGCCAGCCAACTGCCCCTTAAGTGTTTAATTCAATGAATTTTTTCATACGGATGCAGACCCACGTCACTGCCACCCAGATCGAACTATAGAACATTTCCAATACCCCAGCCATCTCCCACTTGCCTTCCTTGTCAATAACCCATAGGCACTATCATTATCCTAATCTACTATCCTGACTTCTACCAACAATAATTTTGCCCGTTCAAGAACTTCATATAACTAGAACCATATAGTAAGTGTATTTTGTGATTACTTTTCATTATGCCTAATGTTTGTAAAGTTCAACCATGTTGTGTGTGTGTTCATCAATAGCTTGCTCTTATTACTGTGTCTTATTCTACTATTTAAAATTTTCACAGTTTGCTAATCTATCCTCCTATTGATGGACACTTGTGTTGTTTCCAGTTTGGGACTATTATGAATAAGTTGTTATAAATATTTTTGTACATGTCTTTAGTGAACATGTACCTTTGTTTCTCTTAAGTAAATGCCAGGATTGGAATTTCTGCCTCACTGTTTTAATTCAGGCTGAAAAACAGTTTTATAAAGTGCTTGAACTAGTTTACAATGATACCACTAATGTATGAAAGTTGCCCCACATCCTTGATAACACTTGATTTAGCTAGGCTGATTAATTGTACCTACTCTGGTGAGTTTTAAATGATATATCACTGTGGCTTATCTTAAATTTCCCATATAGCTAATGAAATCAAATACTTTTTCATGTGTTTGGCTATTTGAATAGGCTTTTTTGTGCAGTACTCATTCAAGTATTTTGCCTTTGAAAAAATAAGATCGTATTTTTCTTATTGATTTTTAGAAGCAGTTCTTTATATAGTATAAGTATCAGTCATTTGTTGGATATATGTATTATACACAATTCCTTCTAGTCTGTGGCTTGCCTAGTCACTTTTTGATGAATGGAAATTCTTAATATTAATATAATATATTTTATTTTTCTTTCTTTCTTTCTCTCTTCCTTTCTTTCTTTTTCTTTCTTTCTTTCTTTCTTAGAGAGAGACAGAGAGAGAGAAAGAGAGAGAGGGAGACACAGAATCTGAAGCAGGCTCCAGGCTCTGAACTATCAGCACAGAGACCAACGTGGGGCTTGAACTCACTAACCGTGAGATCATGACCTGACCCGTAGCGGACACTTAACCAACTGAGCCACCCAGGTGCCCCATTATTATTTTTTTCTTTTAAGCTGGGTTTTGTTGTGTCCTATTTAATATAGCTTTCATATATCAAAGTTAGGAGGATAGTCTTTGATATGTTTTGCTAGAAACTTGATTGTTTTACTCCTTACATTAGGTTTTATTTCCATTTTGAATTAGTTTTTGTGCGTGCTGTGAGGTAGAGAACAAGGTTCATTTTTTTCCCACATCGATATTCAATGTGCTCTGCACCATTTTTGGAAAAATTTGTCTTTTCCGTACTGAATTTCAGGGTTATAAATCAAGTGACCCTATATGTGGGGATCTATTACTAAACTCTACATTCTCTTTCGGTTGGTCTATTTTTCTAACTTAGCACCAATACTGTACTGCCTTAATTATCATAACTTTATAATGAGTCATGAAATCTGCTGAAGTCCTCTAACTTTGTTCTTCTTTTAAAAATTGCTTCCATGAATACATTTAAAAATTTTTTAAGTTTATTTATTTATTTTGAGAGAGACAGAGACAGTATGAGTGGGGGAAGGGCAGTTAGGGAGAGAGAGAGAGAATCCCAATGTGGGGCTTGAACCCACGAAGACATGAGATCATGACCTGAGATGAAACCAAGGGTCGGATGCCTAACCAACTGAGCCACCCAGTTTTATTGAAAATAAATTTTTTTTTAATTTTCAATATCAAAATGATAGAGAAATGGCACAAATTATAGTACATCCATAAAAAAACGCAAGATTACACATCCATAAAAATCAAGTTTATAAAATTTCAAATGATGGTGCAAAATACATACGAAATAATACCAAGTAAAAATAGAGGGGCATCACCTTGCAAGACCTGTATGATCTCAATTATACAAATGAAAAATACATCCAAAGAAAATGAAAAATAAAACTGTCAGGAGGTAAACCGTGGCTCTCTCTTCAAAGTGAAATGATAGATGTCTGTTTCTGTCATTTATTTGTTGTTTGATCTCACACCCATTCACTACTTCCTATGATCTTTGTATTGTGGCAAGATAGACCTGCAAACTACATCTCCCATTTCTCGTGCATTCAGGCTGGCTCTTCGTCATTCTGTTAAGATTGGCCGGTGGAGGGCAACAGACAGAGGTTAGGGGTGGGAGGAGAGGAGAGCAGGGATTTCTCTGCTCCTATCTGCTTGCTCAGGCAGCCCTACTGGGCGACTGTGAGCTCTCAGTGGCTTCTCCTTTCCCTGGCAAGCCCTCCCTCTAGGCAGCTCTGCTTCTTGGCTCTGTTACCAGGACTTCCTTGTCCTCCCATCCTTAGGGGTGACAGTGGGCTTCTGCTAATTCCTGGGTTACTTCTCCACCCCCTGTTTGCACCTTTAGCTCTCCCAAGACATATGAAATGAGTTTCTCCTATTAAATCTCCTCCATCAAATTACTTGGTCTGGGTTCTATTTTTTCGAACTGGACCTTGACTATTATTTACTTAACTGTATTTTCTACACTTTTAGACATTTGTTCAACTGTACGTGGATGGCTGTTATACTTACTTTTTCTTCCAGTTTTTATCTGAGATGCTAGAGAGGAGATCAAGCGTTTGGAAAATTTGACTAAAAATTATTGAGTGTCTACTGTGGGCCAGGCACAAAGTTATCAATGCATTAGCCTCAATGGTTGTACTAGATGTTGTAGATACAAGAGCTACAAAAGCTGTAGTTGAGACTGAGTGGCTATTAAAGCTCTCTTTTCTCCAGGAAATTTATTTTATTTTATTTTATTTTATTTTATTTTAGTTTAGTTTAGTTTAGTTTTTATTTTAATCCCAGTGTATTTAACACACAGTGTTATATTAGTTAAAAGCTCCTCTGATCTGGTATTTTTTTGTCTCTCATTTCTATAACCACAATAAGCAGAAAGTATATCACCGAGGGAACAGAATATAGAATAAATGCATTTTTTTAGCAGAAGATAGACAAAATTTGTTTGTACCCTAGAATCGCATACAAAAGGTGGACTTGAAGCCTTGGTTCTTAGGAAGGAGTTCAAAGAGAAGATAATGAGAGACACACAGAGAAAGAAACAGAGAGAATATGAATCTGGAGGGCTTTTCTGTTACTGGGGTGAGTGCTTCTCTTGAGGGCAGAGCTCGAGAGAGCAGCCCCTTCCCCTCATTGCATCTGACAGCCCATCCTGTCAACATAAATCCCTTAAGAGTCTTAGGCGGAGGAAAAAAACAGAAAGTTGTTTTTGTTTGGTTTTCAGAAGTTGGGAAAGAGAAACTAAACTCTACAGACCAATAGAAAAAGAAGGCTCTGGGAGGGAGGCAGAGGCCAGGTTGGTGTTTCCTCGGGGATGGAAGCATATGGGGCCTCTCTACTCTCCATGTTATAATCTTTGGAATGACCTCAGGACTCGGTTTCTCTCTTTCACAAGAGACAGCATGGTGATGTCTAAGGAACTTGAGGTTTGGATTCAGAATATCCGGGTCGTTGGTCTAGGATCGTGCTCTCTCTCTCCCTCTCTCTCTGTCTCCGTCTGTCTCTCTGTGTCAGACACACACACACACACACACACACACACACGCACATGCTGGGTGACCTGAGGAGTTATTTATTCTGTGAACTTCATAGTTGCCCCATCTCTACAGTTGGGGATAATCATACTCATCTGACAAAGTCCGTCTGCGAATTCGCTCTGCTGCCTTTTGTGTCCCCATAGTTCCTTGTCCCCTTGTGAAGAGAGCTCATACTCCTTGATATGCCATATGAAGCCTTCATCTGGGACCTCATTTTCTGCTCTCTGTTCATCTCACTGTCCTCTGCGTCCCCTGCAAGTGACCCACCCTGAAGGATGTACATGTTGCTCTCAGCCCCAATTCCTTTATGCAAATAATTCTCTCTTCATGCGAAGCCCCCTTCTCCATGATCTGGATAGCAAGCTTCTCCTCTTGAAAACTCAACTTTTCTTTGTTGGTGACATACCCCCTTGTTCCGCAGGCTTAATTCTTTGTTAATTCTTTGCTAATCCATTTCATCTGTGTAAACCTCCAACGGACTAACTTGACTGTGTGTGCATCAACCTTCCCCGAAGGACTAAGCGTTCCTGTGGTATAAATCTTTGTGTTCTCAGAGAGTAAACCAAGAACTGTCCCACAGCAAGTGAGGAGCAAACGCAGTGCATAAATAAATACTTTTCAAGAGTTCGTGGTGAAATATTTCTGATGAAGTGTCAGGGACTAGCAGAAAGATTGAAAATCCAGAGACGGATTCTGACTCCAGTCTTAGCTCAACGAGTGATCCCCATTTCTCTGGGCCTTGGTTTCTCCTCTTAAAGCAAGAACATGGAACCAAATAGTCTCCAAGGTCCTTCTCAGCTCAACTACCTTCTGATGGTCCTTCCCTTTGAAACACAGCAGAGATTCCAGCTCTTTGGCTAAGGGACCCACCTCTGAAGGTGGTTAAAAATAACTACAAAGTGAAGTACAAGGGAGTGGACTTTGAAATACTGGGAAGGGTGTTGGACTGGACAAGAAAACCTAGGTCCAGGTCTCATCTCTACTACTTCCTATCAACTATGCAATTTTGCTCAGATGAATTGCTTCTTTTCTGGAACCTTTCTTTTCCTCATATTGTGGGGGAGAATAAAACCTTAGCCAAATCTGTGTCAGGATTAAATTGGTAATACACTTTAAAACTCTAACATTCTCTACCAATAACAAAGTACTGTTATTTTGATTATGATCTCTCTTACCAGTTTTGGGCCTTAAGAGATCTGCCATGAAAGCTGGAGGAGTTTTTTGAGATGACTTCTTAAAGAGATCACTGATATTAAATTGCTGGCCAGGAATTCACACCCTGAATTTTGTAGTCAAAAGCTTTACAAGGCTCACCCTGCCATCTGCTAGATTGATCAACTACAGCCTTCAACCACTTTAGTTTTGAAGCTAGACATTAATTAAACTGTCTCCAGCTTCCACATATGGATGGCGATTATTCAGTGGTAAATTGTCTCATAAACTGTGGTCAAATGTACCATAAAACAAACACAATGAACAATGTAAGCTGTATATATAATAATTTCTCAGTGACACCAGGATGGAGCATGAGGGCTCCCAGAACTTGGAGAAGTTGATATATATCTGCTCAACTGAAGCAGTATTTTCTTCTTGACTATTACCTCAGTGTGAATAAGCAAAGATGTCAATTGTGTATATCTGTATGCTTGTATATGTATATATGTTAGTGCGTGACCCATATGATCCAGGCACCAAAAAACAAAGTATTTCATAATATTTTCATCATAATGAGGATTGAGAAGAAGATGGATTTTTACTCTCTTCTGCTCCAGGTTTTTCTCAGAAGCCATCTATTGACCGACAGCTGAACTTTCTGGATAATAAGAGGGGAAAAAGCAGCCACCCAATTATCTACATGGGCCCTTAGTACCATTCATCTCTCCTGTCCCTCTTTTTTTTTTTTTTTTAATGTTTATATATTTTTGAGAGAGAGTGAGAGCACGAGCAGTGGAGGGGCAGAGAGAGACAGAGAGAGAAAGAATCCCAAGCAGGCTCTGCAATGTCAGCTCAGGGGCTCAAACTCATGAACCATGAGATCATGCCCTAAGTCAAAATCAAGAGTCAGACACTTAACCAACTGAGCCACACAGGCGGCCCTCTTCTGTCCCTCTTAAGGACACTGAGAAGCAGCAAGCCAGACAGATCTGAGAATCGTGGTGCACCACTTTGGAATTCCTGGTGAGACTGTAGAATTGTAGGGTGGCCAGTAGGGCTCTAGAATGACCCAGAGACTCAGAGAGAAGCTGAACTCTGAAGAAACTGACCAGTTGAGCTTTTCCCTCATCTCCCACCTAACATATCCTTCTAGAGAAGTGGGAGAGAGACATGATTTCCAGAGAAGAGGGAAAGGGAAAGTCGTTGGAATCACTTTTACAGTTTGTCAAGACATGAATTTGCGTGCCCAATCTTTTCACTAAAATAACATTAGATGTTCTATTTACTTCAATGGTTGTTTAACAAAAGACAAAACAAAACAAAAACACAAAAAAACAAAACTTTCTATTAGTGATTATAGTGACTAGATTTTCATATCCAAAATGTGATTTGCTACTCATATGATGATGGAGGGCTCATAGAATGATGGTGAAGAGGGGCACCTGGGTGGCTCAGTTAGCCAAATGTCCAACTTTGGCTCAGGTCATGATCTTGCAGTTCATGGGTTCGAGCCCCACGTCAGGCTCTGTGCTAACAGCTTGGAGCCTGGAGCCTGCTTCAGATTCTGTGTCTCCCTCTCTCGCTCTGCCCCTCCTCCACTCATGCTCTGTCTGTCTCTCTCTCAAGAATAAATAAACATTAAAAAAAAAGTATGATGGTGATGGACTCAGACCCTGAGATCAAAGGATTTGGAGCCAAATCCTGCTTTTGCCATTTATTAACTATGTGTCTTTGGACAAGTTACAAAAGCTCACTGGGCTCAATTTTCTCATCTATAATGGAAGATACTTTTTTTTTTTTTTTTTTTTTTTTTTTTTTGAGAGAGAGACAGAGCACGAGCAGGGGAGGGACAGAGAGAGACAGAGACAGAATCTGAAGCAAGGCTCCAGGCTCCCAGCTGTCAACACAGAGTCTGACGTGGGGCTTTAACTCATGAACTGTGAGATCATGACCTGAGCCGAAGTCAGACGCTCATCTGACTGAGCCACCCAGGCACCCTGGAGACACTGCTAACACTTAGCTTCATAAGGTTGCTGTGATGACAAGTGGAATCCTACCCGTAAGGCACTTGGAAGAGTGGCACCTAGACCTTTCCTGTGCATGTCAGTTGTTATTCTACATTGTGAGCTTCTTAAGGGCAGGGACTATGGATTCATTCATTCAACAAGCAATTACCAGCCATGTACTTTGTGCCATGCATTGGAGATGCAGAGAGATGGTTAGCCCATAGGTGCCTAAGAAGGGGCTCAGAGTCTAGTAGAAACAAATAGGTACTTCTTTAAAACGACTAAGATACATACTATACAAAGTTTATGGAAGATATTAAGGGAACTCAGAGTTGTAATGACTACTGTGAGCCTAAAAGACCCAAGTAGGATTCAGTCTTGAAGTTTAAAAGTCATATGCCAGATTAACAAGGCAGAGAAAACTTTCCAGGGGAGTGTGCATATTTCCTACGTCAGATACTTGTGTGTGTGTGTGTGTAAATGCATGTACGTCCAGGACTGTTAAACCATTTCTGAGAGAGGATTTTAGATTTCTGTTCATGATTCCATATTCGCTGATCGATATATCATTGTTTGCTCTACATGTTTTCAGTCAATTTTAGGTGAATATGAGTTTATGACTTTTATAATTATAAAGCGGTTCTTTTAATTATCTAATATTTTTTTATTCTACTATTGCTTTTTTCCTTAAGCTGGTTTTGGTTTAATACTAATATTGCTGTTCCAGCTTTATTTGATTTATATGTGACTCTTATATCTTATTTTACCCACTTGTTTCGATCTTTGGGTCATCGTGTTTTGGATGTTTCTTTCATGAAGCACATAGCAGGATGTTATCAAAATTCAATGTGATAATTTCTAGCTTTTAATAGGTAAAGTTAATTCATTTATAATTAACTTAATTGCTACTTTTTGAGTAGCAGGTAAATATCACTACCTTTTTAAATATTGTCTTTTCTCCTTATTTATAAACAGCATTTGGTAGTTCTTCAAGCAAGTATCTATAGGTAATAAATGCTCTACCTTCGTGGATCTGAATGTGTCTTTATCTCTCTTACTGTTTGTTATAGACTGCATTGTGTCTCCACCCGACCTTATAATTCAAATGTTGAATCTCTAGACCCCCTACATCAGAATGTTTGGAGGTAGGGCTTTTAAAGGGGTGATTAAGTTAAAATGAGGCCATTAGGGTGGGCTCTCATCTAATCTGACTGGTGTCCCTGTAAGAAGAAGAAATTTGGACACACAAAAACCCAGGAGTGCATGTGCACTGAGGAAAGACCATGTAGGGACACAGTGGGAAGGCAGACATCAGCAAGCCAAGGAGAGAGGTCTCAGGAGAAATCAACCCTAGATCTTGGACTTCTATCTTTCAGAACTGTGAGAAAATAAATATCTGTTGTTTAAGTCACCCAGTTTGTGGCATTTTATTATGGCATCCTTGGCAAACAATATACCTCTGAATAATAGGAATATATGACGGAGAAGTCAAGATCAAATGTTTTCCCCATCAGCACGTTGTACGTACCTATTGCATTCTGGCTAAGATCGCTGCTATGAGTTACCTGCCAACCACCTCACTGTTGTTCTGTGGTAGATAATCTGTCCTTTTTCTCTAGTAGCTTTGAAGATTTGCTTGGAATCCATAACATTCTGCACTTTTTATCTAAGTACAGTTTGTTCTATTTTTATTTATCTTTTGGCCCCCCGGTAGTTTCAGTCTCAGCCCAATGGTCTGTCTTCCATGCTGAAAAATCCTCACCCATTATCTTTTCAAGTACTGCCTCTCCACTCTTGTCTAGAAGAGAATCAATAGCAGATAGCTTGGCCTGAGTCCTAGTTGCACAGCTGTTCTGCTCCCTCCTGGAGCTTTATACAAACCACAGCCCTGGGCAACAGATGGTATGACTTTAAGCCTCCCTTCATGGATTGGAGAGTCCTACCCGGACTCTCAGTTTTAGTTCATGAGATTCACTCTGGTTCCCTGCCACATTTGTTTCTCCTTGCTCCAGAAATTCAGCTGCGTGCTATCTTGGCTGACTAGGTGAAAAGCCCAGGGGGCCATACCTTTAGACCCCGATAAGTGCTATGTTTTAGTTCTATTTCTGGGTGTGGCCACAGAGATGCTTATCTTTCTTTCTTTTTTTAAAAGTATTTTTCAAATTTTTATTTGAAAATCATTATTCACAGAAGAGTTTCAGAGATAGTATGAGAAGTTGCCATATACTTTCCACCCGGCTTTTCCCCCTAATAGGAGCTTGTTACATAACACAATTAAGTTTTTAAGATTCTTCTTTTTGTAGTTTATCTCTGAGTTCTTGGTTTTTGGCCCTCAAAAACAGTGGAAGCATGAACTCATCAAGACATACTGACCAGAACTTCTGGGCCAGGAATCTTCCTGTTGACTAACCATATAATCATTCATCCATTCATTCAACAAATATTTATGCACTTATTATGTTCCAAGAGCTTTCCTAAGCACAAGGGATATAACAGTGATCAAAACAGGCAAAAATCCCTGCCCTTGTGTTGCTAAGATGTAAGTGTTGGAGATAGAAGATAAAGAACGTAAAAATGGTAAAATATGCAGTGTATCATATAGTAATAAGTACTGAGGACAAAAATAAAGCATGGGATAGGATGCAAAGTGTTTTGGGGCGGGAGGGGGGACGGTGTTTGTAGTACTAAATATGGAGGTTGGAGAAAGCTTTACTAAGAAGGACAACTGAGTGAAGACCCAAAGATGTGTGATCATGAGTCATACAGATATCTGAGATGGGGGGTGCAGGGGAAATTGCCCTCAAAATAACCTTGAAAACTAGGCATTATAGCCACAAGAAAACTGAGGTTCAGAGGAATCAAGAAACTTGCCTCTGTGTGCAGCCTCTGATTTGGACCCAGGTCTTCCTGACCCAAAAGCTTGTGTTCTTATGTGGGTGGCTAAGCATAGATTTACAAGGAGACACATACCCCCTCAAAGGGTGCATTCTGGTCCTTTTACTCACACAACTTAGTGCTAAGCCATGGTGTTCTCATAAACCTTTCAAGAAAACCCTAGAAATCTATTTACAAAGTACTTGAGGTTTTTCAACAAGATGTTTTCATTGAACTAGCTGAGCTTCATAAAATATGACTTTGACCTTTCCAGCCAGTGGTCTGGGAGCTTGAGTGGTCATGGCCAGCCTGGAAGGTGGCCAGTGCCTCTGTGCAGGGTAGCTCGTTTGTCAGCTCCCACACTAATAGAGAAGCTAGTAATTCTTCCCGAGAGTGTTCTTATTTTGCTACCTTTGGCCCCTCATATCGTCTACTTCCATCAAAATATATCATGGAAAATGACTCCTTTTGAACAATCCCTACTGATTCTTACAAAGCGGAGAGATAGCCGGTTTGTAAAGGCTTTGGATTGCAGGGATTTTTAAGGACAACACATATAATTCGTTCTTAAAAAGAATGCAATAATAACAAACTGGGCCGCAGGGGAGGTCTTCTCAAGTCATTTTAGTGTTTGTAAGACTCTCCTAGGGTGTTAAAATGCAGATTCCTGAGCCTGACCTTCAGGAATTGGATTCAGGGTTTGGATGATGATAAGGAGTCTGCCCATTCAACTGTTACTCCTTCCACAAGTGACATTCTTTGGTCCGGGAGGTCAAATGCCAATTCCTGCTGAGGTAAATCACGGTCTCTCCAGAATCAGCCTCGAACTACTCCAGCTGTTCTACTACTCCTTCCCCTTACTCCTTGCTCCTGACCCTTATCATCTCATGGACACACAAATTCTTATTTCCTTGGATTTCCCCACCAGTATAGTTTTGTTCCACGGAGTCCCTTGCCTGAAAAGCTTTTTCTCTCATCCCTGAATATCAAAGTCCTGCTCCTTGTTCAACAACCTTCTCAGGGCTCTTCACTCCGTAAGTCTTCCTAAATATTCCAGTTAAAATGAATTCCTCCCTTTTCTGTGTTTCCATAGTTTGCAAGAAAAAGAAAGAGAAAGAGAAGGAGGAGGAGAGGGAGGGGAGAGGAAGGGAGAGAAGGGTGAGAGAGAAGGGGAGAGAGAGAAGGAAAAGGAGGAATTTTCCTGTGATGGATCTTAACATGGCTTGCCCTCAATAGATCTTTTCATCCCTCTGAGGCCCTGCACTGTTTTCTCGCACGAGATGTTCACTTGTTGACTCAAAAGAACAGATGAGTATTAGTAGCAATTAGCCCGTTAATGATTAGTGTGAAAGAAATGAAGTTCTACCTAAGTGCTAGAAATCACTGGTCTCCTTAAATGGCCCTGCAAAAGTCTTGCTTATATACTTGTATACTTGGCTAAGAAACTCTTCGTTTTTGTTTTTAGCTTTGTTTTTTTTTTTTTCCTTCTGACATTTCAACTTTCACCCTAAGCTATGGGTCAAACCTCATTGTAGTTTTAAAAAGTCACTGGCAGGTGTGGTCTGCACTCGTGTTGAGACTGTTTAGCGTACCAGCATTGAGACCAATAAAGCATCACCTTCAGAAAAGAGCTGTGCTCAGTGGACCCTTTTGCAGCCTCTGTACCTAAAGGGTCAGATACCATCACAGGCACGAGCTATTCAGGCCAAGCTGTCCTACGGTTGTTCGTGTCTATGATGGTATGTGATCCTTTCTCATGAACTTTGTCAAAATGATCACTTTTTTCTGCTCCTGGCTCCTTCCTTTTCCAAATGAGTGGTGGCTCCTCCTACCTCTGTGGAGAACAGCTCCTGAGAAAATGAAGCTGGACATAGGTCCTCAGAGAAAGCACAATAATGGCTTTATTAAGCACAAAAATGTTTTATTTTTCAACTTTTGAAATAATTTCAGACTTAAGAAAAGTGTTAAAAATAGGACAAAGAATGTCTACCTTTTATCTAAATTCCCCGAATGTTAACATTTTCCCCCCTAAAACCATCATGCTATTCTCAAAATTATGAAGGGAACATTGATACACTATCGGTATCTGGTGTAAATCTCTCTAATGCAAATTTGTCCTAATTATAGATTTCTCCAGCCAACCCACATATGCTTTTTTTCTGGTCCAGCATCCAAACCAGCATTACAGGTTGTGTTTTATTGTTATGTCTCCTTAGTTTCCTTTGATCTGGGACATGTCCTGAGTAATTCTTTGATTGGATACTTGATACACTTCCTTGATACCTTTAAGGAGAACCGACAAGTTATTCGATAAAATATTCCTCCATTTGGCTGATATTTTCACATGATTACATTCTGGTTATGCATGTTTATCAAGAATACCACAGAAACGATGGGGAGTCTTTCTCAATACATTTCACCAGGAGACACGTGGTGATCATTTGTCTGTCCTGGTGATGTCAACTGTGATCCCTTGCTCAAATTGTCATCAAAACGGAGATACTGTGGAACTATGTAAAAATACTGCTTCTCATCTTTTTTCTTTTCTCATAATTTTGCTATCTATTGAAGAATCTTGCCTGAAACAACTATCAGTTTAGCTAGTTGCCAAATGATCATTTTCTATTTTCCTCATTTCTCATACGCTTCTGATTTGGAACGCTATTCTAACAAAGAGATTTCATTCATGCAGGCATTCATTCATTTATTCATATATTCATTCATCTGTTTCCATATAAACCTATTGGTTCTTATTTTAGTCTTTGGTTACAACCTATTGCATTTACTGTTTTGTGGCTAATATTATCCTAGCCTTGGCTATCAAGAGAACAGTGTTCTCAAGTTGGCTCTTGAATCCTTTTGACATAATCTTACATCTCACATTGTTTTTCCTTCTGAGGGTTGTGTTGGGATTGTGTTGATGCAGATGAAGAAAATAAAGCCTCTCTGATCCACCCCAGTGAATTTAAACGACTCTGGTGGTGATGACCCTGTCCTTCCAATGACCTGTGATTTAGCTGTGCCCACATGCCACTCTATATAACCTACATGTAGGTGTTATCCAGATGGTGTTTGTGTGTACGTTTGATTTTTCAATGACTCCTATGTGGTCTGCCATTGCTGCCTTTCCACTGGTAGTTTCTTTGAAACATTTTGTAGGAAACCCAACAACACAATTCCCTACGGCCTCTTGAGCTCTAAACCACGTTCTTTCTGCATCGTTCCTGCACTGGATTCTATTTAATTAACATTTGATTTTGCATTGCAAGACCCAGATATACATTAGGAGGTCACCACCCAGCCATCTATCTTTTAAAGTAACTGGGCTGGTTATTTTTTTTAAAGTTCCATCAGGTTAAAACAGTTAGCAATTTTTCTCCTTGCAGTGTTCCTTCAGTCTGGACCAGACGGATAATAGATCAGTGTAGGTTCAGATGCATTACAACATTAGTCATCAATTAGGTTTAAACCAGCGCTGTAATATATCATTTATCTTGCCTGCCACGGCTCTTTTGAACATTTAATTTTTTAAGGCCTCTTAGGGTTTTTTTTTTTTTTCTTCCTAACTGGCCTCCTGCCTCTCTCCTCTGTCTCCGACACAGCCATCTCCTTAAGGAACAATAAAAATTAGATTTGTTTGACCTGCTCTCAGGGTTCATTTCAGCAAGATGGATTTTAATAGCCTTGACTGGTTAGGCAGACAGCTTTTATGTAATATTCCAGACATTTACGCACTGTCTTTAGCTGGGCCCTGAGCAGGTGTGTATGTGAGAGGGAGTGTCTGGGTGCCTCTGAATAGCTCTTTACTATTCCTTTCACATGAAATAATCCTCTGGAAAATTGCTTACCCTAGCTATGATGGGCATCTCATTAAGGGCTCAAGTCATTGGCATGTCTTTCTTCTCCTAATAACGTTTTCCTCATCTCCTGCATTCGGCATTGATTGCATTGTTCATATTAAAAGGATGCTCTTTGTTCAGTGGGTCTTTCTAAGTTGACTCGAGTTGTAATGAGTTGTCTCTCTTTTTTCTAGGTGTGCAACGACACCTTCCCCATGAATATTCTGATGCTGGGATGGGCATTTTCTCATTGCAAGGTGGGTTGAGGTCATGAGAAGAGCAAGTTTTGAGGCCATATGAGCCCTTGGATTTGAGTTGTGACTCAGCCCTTTATGAGATGAACTGCTTTCTGACTCAACAGGGTAACCCCATCTGCCTAAGTCTCAGTGTCCACCTCACTAGAATAATAATATCTATCTCACAGTGTAGTTACCAGTGTAGTTCACCAGTTATCAGTGAAGGCATGGTAATTTGGAGTGCTCGACACAAATCAGGAATTCTCTTTTAAGCATCTCTAAATTTAGCCTTTTCTTTGCAAAGTAGGTATAATAATATTTATTCAATATTTATGCCATGAGTAGTTACTTCACATATACTTGGTATCAGGTACTCTTCTAGACAGGGGAAGCAGTGGTGAACAAAACAGATGAAGATTTCAGCCCTCATGGAGGTTAAATTCTTATGGAGGAAACTAATAGCAGACAAGGTAAATAAGCAAAATATATGGTGTGCTAGAGCTAAGTACTAAGGAGAAAAAGATAAGGCAGGGTTGTTGAAAGATACCATAAAATGTTGTTAGCTAGTGCCTTGCACATAATCAGTAGTCCATTCATGGAAGTTATTCATATCATTCATGGTAGTTATTCATATCATTCATTCATTCATTCATTATTTCACATATTTATTCAATATTTGTTGAAACCACACTTTAACCTAGGCACAGAAGTTGTAATTTTGGGAGCTTCTGGAATTTTAAGGCAAAAAATTCATTCATTCATTCATTCATTCATTCATCCATGTATCTACTGAGCTCCTACTCTGTACAAGGCACTTTGCTAAGTGCTGGGATCTAGAGATGAATAAAGCAAGTCCTTGTCCTAATGGAATCTCAACTATGACAAAAGCCAAAGAGATAGGAAAATTTGACTGGGGCCTAGAAGGAGCTAGGATCTGGAAAGGCAGAGGAGAAAACAAGGATGAAAGCAGGTTGAGAGTTCTGGCCTGCTTTGCTCAGTCTTCTGGAACAACAAACTTGTAATTTCCTCATGCTGGTTGTAATGACTTTTGATGACCTAGGCTGCTGGACAACCCCTTCCAGCTCCACAGGACTTCCTTTCAAGCTATCACTGAAGCTCACCAATAACTGAATGAGAGCAGAGACGAGGCATGTCATGAGACTCAAACCAAACTGCTCTGCTATTGGAGAAGCCCTCCAACTTTGTTGGGAGAAGAGCTATGAACTGCAGCTTAAACTAGTTTTGTGAGCTAGGAGAATGTCATTGGAGAAAATGAGTAAAATTAGTTGGAATTTTTAACCATATTTTAATATATTAAGATGACCCGGATTTAATCTTGACCATGATGAGAATTAGTTGTTTGACTGTGGGCTCTAAAAAAAAAAAAAAAATGCAGGGGTTGGATTAAGTAAAACCCTGGCTCAGAGAAGAATCCTGCAAATTTAGTTAATTTGATCACTTTATGCTCATTCTCATAGTTGCTCATCTAACTATCCACTTATTCGTTCTTTCATTTATCTGTCCAGGGTTTGGGGCATCATCTTTCTGCCAGGCCCTGTGTTGTGTGCTTCACTACAATAAGACATGGTTCCAGGCTCAAGAAGCTGATGCTCTGGGTTGTATTTTTCAGAGATTATTTAAATTCTCTTTGACTTGGCGAGGCATAATAATAAGGTAACAATAACAGTCCTCCCTCAACATTACTACACAGAATAATAACCCTGTGAATGAGACAGGACAAATGTTAGTCCCCTTTGTTTCCATTCTTCAGGGAAGGAAGTCAAGGCATTGAGAAATCTAGTGGGCATAGGAGAGGTTCATTGCGTGCCAAGTGCTGGCCTCTGTGCTAGCAATACCATGGTGAACAAGTAAAGGAAGCTGCCATCCAGGTTTGCCTGACACTGTGTCTGATTTGAACAGAAAGATCTGCATCCCGGAAAACCCTGCAGTCCTGGACAAACCAGACTAGATGGTCCCCTAAGATGTCCTATAAGATTACTCCTCTATTGCAGAACATTAAGTGTCATGCCAGGCTCATGAAATGAAGTTCACTATGATTTTATTGATTTGGACTTAAACAAATGGAAATCACACTAGAAATATTTCATTTCTTTCCTGAAACGTGTTCAGTTCTCTTCTTCATAACCCCCCAATTTAGATAGCCATCGAATAGATGGGAGAGATTCCCCTTGTGAGAAACCAGGGATGAGGGGAAACATTGATATAATGTTGGAAATGACCAAGCTAAGCCCCTTCTCTTCACTCTCTGAGAGTTAAATAGTAAGTACAAGAGCCATGGGTTCTTTTTTGAAGGATATATTCTTTAGTGCATCTTTGAAGGATAGTTTTACTTGGGACAGGGTGAGGGTGGAGGAGGATTGGTGGCCTGGAGAAAAACTCCCTGAATGCTATCAGCCATGAATAAATCACTTCACATTCCACACAACTCTACTCGTCCTGGATCAAAGAGCTCTCTGCTTCTAGTTACTTTGTAAAAATGGCATTATTCTATAGGTCATTTCATGGAATAAAGAGAATGGTAGACTAGGGATCAGGAAAGGCCCGGTCTTTTATTTTTTTATTACAAACATTTTTTTTTTTTTTAACATTTATTCCTTTTTTTGAGAGAGACAGAGAAAGAGTAGAGCAGGGGACGGGCAGAGAGAGAGACACACACACACACACACAGAATCCGAAGCAGGCTCCAGGCTCTGAGCTGTCGGCACAGAGCCTGATGCGGGGCTCAAACTCACAAACTGTGGGATCATGCACTGAGCTGAAGTCCGATGCTAAACTGATTGAGCCACCCAGGTACCCAAGGCCTGGTCTTTTATGCAATTTGAAACCATAGGCTAGTTGATTGCTTTCCTGGGGTCTCAACATTTTCACCCTGAAAAAGGCACAGCCACACCCTACTGGCTGGAAAGGAGGAGAAGATAGAAGTTACCCCACCCCTCGTAAAATGTCCTGAATTCCAGGAAGGGAAGTCTAGGTGACCCTCACTCTGATGAGACTATTGTGGTTTAATCAACAAATAGTGCTGTCCCTGGCACTAAATCATGTATTACCCAGGACGAATTGCTCACTTTTTCTGAATTTCCATTTCCTCATCTAAAAATTGGAGGATTGCAACCTTATGACAAAGTGTTGTAAAGATGAGAGACAATGTCCCCTCACAGCACTAGACTGTGATGAATAGGATGCTTGGAGACCTTGGATTTAATCCTAAAGATATTTCAACTGTGACTACATGAAACAACTATTTTAATCTATATTATATTCACATGAGTGTAAGGTCAAACATTTCTTTTCTGGAGCAAATTCTATTGAACCAGTTTGTATTTTAATATTTTGTTTGTTTATTTGTTTGTTAATTGAATGAGAGAGAGTATGAGTGGGGAAGAGAGGCAGAGGGAGAGAGAGAGAGAATCCCAAGCAGACTCCATGCAGAGCCTGACATGGTGCTCTATCCCATGATCCTGGGATCATGACCTGAGCCAAAATCAAGAGTTGGAATGCTCCCGACTGAGCCATTCATGTACCCCGAGCCAGTTTCTATTTTTGGTTGAATTTTTATGTAGCACAGTTCACTATGATTTTCCCATTTTAATTTTATTAGAATCAAATATTTCTTTGTAAATTCTAAAATGAATATTTTAGGGGAGCCTGGGTCGCTCAGTTGGTTGAGCATCGACATCGGCTCTGGTCATGATCTTGCAGTTCGCAGGTTCGAGCCCCACGTTGGGCTCTATGCTGACAGCTCAGAGCCTGGAGCCTGCTTTGGGTTCTGTAACACCCTCTCTCTTTGCTTCTCCCACTCATGCTCTTTCTCTCTCTCTCTCTCTCTCTCTCAAAAACAAGTAAACATTTAAAAAATATTAAAAATAAAATGAATGTTTTATTAATCCATCATCATTTTTCCCATGTCAAGTTGAACAGACTAAAGCTTTCTGCCACTGCCAGTTTTCTTTTGTGAGCATTACTTCCACAAAATTCATTTGAAAATTTGTTCTTGTTTAAGAAGAATTGACATTCCTGTTCATTTATCGTCAAAAGCACATCATGCTATGTGTGGTTTTATCCATTATCAACTTTGTTTTGTGCCAAATATGTCTACCAGTAGTGTTCATTAAGAACCAAATAGCCACCAAATGTAAAAAACTGAGAAGATAAATGGTATCTGTGTTTTCTTTTTTAAAGCAAAGAGAAGGAGTGTTAGTATGGCAGGGAGGGAATACGGCATGAGTCAGAGTCAAATCAGTGGAGTCAAACATCTGCTTTGTCTTCCTCACCCCGGACCAAGCTTCCAACATTGGCATTGGCTTGAGTCACACCTGAGCTGGCCTTGTTCTCTGGACATGAAGTATTGGAGTGAAGAGCTGCCTTGAAGGGCTTTGTAGCCTTGTCCGTTACCCTTACTCATTGCCAGTGCCAGCCTCCTCTCCTCCTTGCCAATTTACGCCAGCAAGGTTTGCAACTGAGTTTGCAAAAAACTTCTTTTAGCAAAAACGTTGTTTTGAACACAAATTTGTCATGAGGAGTAAAAGAGATCGTGTTGACAAAGAGCTTCAGCAGAATGCCTGCCACCGTGGTCTTTCATACATAGAAGTTTGTTCCTCTACCCTTGTCCTCTGGCTTTCTCCCATCTCGAGGAGAGAGCCGGCTGGCCCAATGGAAGGGACGTGGGCTTCTGAATTCGACTGAGCTAGGTTAACATCTTAGTTCTCCCTTTTTTTTTTTTTTTTTTAGCTGTGTGTTCTTGGATGAGTCGTTTCGTTGCCTTGAGCTTCAGTTTCACTGGCAATAAGACAGGAAGAACAATATTACTTCCATCCTTGCATTGTTGCAAAGAAGAAATGGCAGTGCGTGTGGAGCATTCATATCCCCAGACACTGGGAACACCTGCTGAACACGACCCCTGTGTGCACATTGCTTAAGGAAGGACCCAGACAGCAGCAAACAATGATCAGGTTGATGAATTATTATGAGCACGACAACTACCATGAAAGAGATGCCGTCAGGGCAAATAACAGGATATCCAAACTCACTGAGGGTTGGTTGGGAGCATCACTGAAACTGTGGTACACATGGTGGTTATGCCACATTTTCATATAAGTGTGTATAAGGGAATGTGGGTGTGTGCACATGTGCCAACAGTGGAATTAGGCAGACGTGGGCTTGAATCCTGGTTCTTCCACTTATTATAAGCGGACCTTGGCACACTACTTAATTTTCTAAAAATGTTTATGTTTATTTATTTACTTTGAGAGAGAGAGAGAGAGAGAGAGAGAGAGAGAACACAAGTTGCAGAGCGGCAGAGAGAAACAGAGACAGAATCCCAAGCAGGCTCTGCACCATCAGCATAGAGCCCGATGTGGGGCTCGAACTCAGGAATGGTGAGATCATGACTTGAGCCAAGATCTCAAGAGTTAGACATACAACCAACTCTGCCACCCAGGTGCCCCTTTTTAAAAAAATTTATTTATTTATTTATTTATTTATTTATTTATTTATTTATTTATTTATTTTTGAGAGACAGAGAGAGACAGAGTGTGAGCAGGGGAGGGGCAGAAAGGGAGACAGAATCCAAAGCAGGCTCTGGGCTCTGAGCTGTCAGCACAGGGCCTGACACAGGGCTCGAACCTATGAACCCTGAGATCATGACCTGAGCTTAAGTCAGATGCTCAACTGACTGAGCCACCCAGGTGCCCCTTAATTTTCTAAATCTCAGTGTCTCCTCTGTACAGTGAGGATCATAACATATTCACCACGTAGAACTGTCCTCAGAATTTTCTCCCCCCTTCCTCCTCATCTCTAACCTTTACTGAGTACTTTCCAAGAGCTGGACACCAGGGGCTCAGTAATCCCATGAAATTAGGACTACTATGATGTCCTGGGGAAACTGAGGCAAAAGAGTTTAGTGAACTTGCCCAGGGTTATACGCTCGTAAGTGATGGGCTAAGACAGAGTTTCAATCCCAAACTGGCTTACAAGGCCATGTGTTTCATACACACCAGCTGCACGGGGAGATAGCTCAATACCTAGGAGCTCTGCTCCTTGTGAGTCTTTATCATTGGGTTTGTTTTCCCCAACAAGGGCACTGGAGTGTGCATTATTCCCATCTATCTCCCCGAGGCGTATAGGACACAATTGGTGCTCTGTAAGTATATCCCAAATAGATGAATGTACTGGGCCTGGCAAAGACAGTCATGTTTTAGAGTGGGTGGGTGGAGGTGGGAATGGATTAAGGACCCACACCCCTCCCTAGTACTTTCAGAAAGGCTTTCAACACCCTTGATTGCTATGTGCTCTGACAAATGCATAAAATATGGTCCCCTTCCAGCTGCTTGCTCGGTCCATTGCTGGAGAGGTGCCAGCCGCCTATTTGATCGGCTTCGAACAGCAATGAGGTAGTTAAGACTGAGCAGGGTGCAGTCGGCTGAGAAATGGGTAAATATTTTATAGACTGTATGGTAAATAATGTATACATTCAGAGAAACAAGGTGAATCTTTTATAGGCCAGAGCTGCTGTTAAGTCTGCAATTAAATGCTGGTGCTGGAAGAAATAAAAGTGAGTTCTAAATCTCCCTACCTTACAGAAGTCAAAGGCTTGCCCTTAAGCCCTGAGTAAGAAGTTGAGTCTCTGTCCCTGGCTGCTGAATTGCTCAAATGGCAATGTGTTTCTGCAAAGAAGAAAGATCTTTTTCCTTATCCCAATGCCACTTACAGACATATATTTACAAACATTTCTTTATGTACATTTATATTTTTATACATTTATTTGCATTGAGTGTCTACTGTGAGCTTGATTCTTTCCCATAGACTTATTTTAGTCCTTACTAAAATTTCAGTGGGTGTATGAAATAGGAACATATCAATATTGGTATTTTATTTATGTGTGTTGGGGACTACCTTGTACCAGGCTCTCTTCTAGGTGATGGGGTACCATAGGTCTACACTATGCAATCTGAATATAGGAGATGAATAATCTACAAGAATTTCAGGTGGAGATAAGTGCTGGGGAGAAAAATGAAACAAGGGCAAGAGGAATAGAGGAGACCAGGGAAAGGACTCACTGGAAAGATGACATTTGAGCAGACGCATGCAGTGTGGATGGTGGTGATAAGAGTATTCCTATCATTTCAAGGGATCATAAAAAATGTTGAGTTGAGTGGTACAGATCAGGATCAAGGTGCTCATTCCCTCAGCTCCAGGAAGCTGCTGAGGGCCCACATCTACATCCCTCTCCTGAAATTTCCCTTAACAGGAGAAACTAACTTGACCACATTTTGCCCCACTCTCTAGGAGCAGTCCACATCCAGTGACTGGTTGAAGCAGAGGTACAGACACTTGACTCCTTGTTTCTGTGGGGGATAACCCAGAATGGGCATCCTGGTGGGCAGTGAGAACGCTACTGCTAGAGGAATGTGGAGCTCTGATAGCCCCTGGCATGCCCCAGCCATACAGTTGTAGACACTTCAGTTAGTGGTGCATGGAGAGAATGAGAGACCAGTGGAAAGAAATGTACTAGCCATTGCAATATTTCAGCCATTTAAGAGGTTTAGGGGGAAAGAGGAATTATAAGGACAATGGAATTGGATGGTTGAGGACAATTAGTGCATTAAAAAATATATGAAAAAATATATGAAGGATTGGAGTATTTAATCATCAATCAATGGTAAAACATAAAAATCAGAGCATCCAGGGAGATGCTCAATTACTTTAGCCAGAAGACAGAAAAAAAGTGAGGCTCAGACCCAGAACTTACTTATAAAGGTAGCAGAGCTCTAGAGAAGCCTGAATCCTCAACCACAGTGAGCCAACTCAACCAAAGCCAAAGATCTGATTGGGAATAAAAAGGATCCTGAGACTTGGGGTGGGAACATCTACACTGATTGCATGTGGAAACCTTGAGACTCCACATATCTCTACACCCTCTTGGTCTGTAGAATTGGTGCACTCATGTTTGTTAAAAGATGGTGCTCCGTCTTTGATGATGATACAAAAGCCTATGCTTTGCAAGACAAAATGCCCCTGCCAAGGATTCATCTACACTTATCCCTGTGACCATTAGACCAGTAATTATGTCAAGTCCAAACAAAACCAAGCAGAGGAAGTGCCGGGCTCACAAAGGGAGGGGAGGGGCTATACTCTGAAGAAGCTGAAGGACCTATACAGCACAAAGCAGCAAGAACTGGGAGGGTACATTTGGACCTGAATCCAAAGCATGATAAATCAAGGAAGGCAGGACATAAAGTGGGA
Source organism: Panthera pardus (assembly GCF_024362965.1). Taxonomy (NCBI): domain Eukaryota; kingdom Metazoa; phylum Chordata; class Mammalia; order Carnivora; family Felidae; genus Panthera; species Panthera pardus. Next base: position 58,699,965 of record NW_026526666.1, read on the forward strand.
TCTGAAAATGTATTAGTATAAGAATACTATCCTGTGATACAAGATCTAACACTCTGGAAAGAACCTCAGAAGACAATACAATGGATTCCAGAAATGTATTAGCCAACATGGGGTAAAGTAGAATGGAGGGGGGAAGGAGCCGTTAGCTAGATGCAAGAAGGAGGATACGTAATTGATCTCAAGTCCCAGTCCCAGTGATTCAAGGATGTGGGAGAAAAAACAGCCGCTACTTGAGGGGCATGCTGAATATTGATTGATAATTTATTTCTATTTAACAAAGAAACCAAGGATTAAGGTAAGCTGGGGTTAGGAGGTTGAATCGCTGAAAGTCACAGAGTAGTTTCACAGTCGATGTGGGATTTGAGCTCAAGGATTTTAATTCAAGGCTCAATCAAGGTCCTTCTGTCATCCCAGAAGTTTATTTTCAGGCCCTAGTCTTAAGTACTGGTTTTGCAGTGGAGGAAACTGAGGATCTGGCAGGCCAAATGACTAGTCCAAGACCTGCGACCAGCATTTCTGACTCAGAGACCCAGGTTCATTCTACAGTACCATTTCAGAGCAATTCAACATGCTGAAGCCTGTGTTAGCTCTATGTCTCTGAAGGTGAGTTTTGAGGAATTGGGCTGTCAGAAGCTGCCCAGTGTCTCCCCACCAGTCACCCAGATCTGTCTTATTCCTGAGGCATGGCTCTTTTGTGCCACCCTCCTCTCGGTATTAATAAGAGTGATTGAGGACTCTAACACAGGTCAACTCATCGTAAATGGCTGCCACAGGTGATGCTTAATACATGTTTGTCACTTGAATTAAGGTAACAAACCTAACTGAAGGAGGCCAGGTGGGTGTGGGGAGAAACAGAATGACCTTATGTCTGAGAACATCAGCTTTGGCATTAAGTACATCTGGGTTTGAACCCAGGTTCAAGACCAATTCTTGGCTGGTTGGCTTTAGGTAAGTCACTATCACTTTGAGCCTTAGTTTCCTTGTTTGTAAAAATGAAATACAGTAATGCCCATCACAGAGAGCTGCTGAATTATTAAATGGCATCATGCATATCAAACACTTCCATAGGGCTTGGCACACAGAAGTGTTCAGTCCAGATGCGGTATTACTAGCTACTCTTTGGCTTGAATACTATTCTCTCTTTGTACCCCAGATTGTGAGTTCTTTATGTTTGCTCAGCTGCCAATTGGGCTCAGGTTCCATACTTGGCATTGACCGTTGGATTCTGTTTTCTTCCCCCTTCACACCCACCCTGAGTGCCCTTTGTCTTCCCGCACTCATCTCTGGATCTAGGACTAGGCTCCCGGCTCAGTCATAAAGTCTTTGTCATGTACCCAGTCACTCTTTTTCTTGGGATCCCAGTCCATATGAATCTGCACATTCTGGCCATGCTTATTCAGAGGATAATAGCAATCTAATGAATGACTTACCTTTACTAAGTATTCACTCTGAACTCAGTGCTTTGTTAAGCACTTCCATCTATCATCTCATTTAATCCTCATAGTGATCCCAGAGGTAAACTGCATTTTAATCTCTTTTACAGAGCAGGAGACTAGAGCTCCAAGAGGTCAGTTAATGTGCCCAAGGCCCACAGTTTATAACTGGTGGAGTGAGGTTTCCTCCTGCGCTGTCTGACTTCAGAACCTGTGCTTCCAACACCAGTAACTGAACTGCTCCTGATACCCATCCAGGGACAGAGGCTGCTGTCTCTACGCCCTAATCAAGCCTTCTGCATCCATTCAGAAACCTGGGGTTGACTTGCCTAAATGAGGGAAGTACTACCTGAAGTGGCTACCTGAAAGATATTAGTTATTTATTTTGTTCCTCCACTAGACTGTCAGCTCCAGGAAAGCAAGGACAATGGCTTGTTCTCTACTGTATCCCTAGTTTCCAGAACCAGTGGCTGACATATAGTAGGTGCTCAGTAGAGAATTATCGAATGATTACTGGATGACTCGTGCACAGCTTGCTCCACCCCTTAGACCCCACCTCTCCAGTATGGCTCAGCTACACGTCCAAATTCAGGCTCAGTAGCCAGGCCTGATCCCCTGGCCTCTTGGCCTCTTGGAAGTTCTCTTTCACCTTTTATGTTGCTGCAAAAAGTCTCTGCCCTTCGGGCACCTTAGAGACCTCTGCTCTGTAGATGGAAACCAAAGCTAGCCTTGTAATTTGTACATATCCATTGGGACTCAGGATGATTCAGAGAGGGCCTAAGCCATCCAGAAGCACATGGCCACTCCACCCAGCTACACTCTTCCAAAATATTAGCTGCCATTGATGGAGCCCCTCCTAGGATGTTGGGCTGAAGATCTTTAAAAAAATCTTAGAGAATAGATATTTGTATTCCTGTTTGGCAGATGAAGAAATTGAAGTTCAGAGAAAGGAATTCACTTGCCAAAAATCACATATTAATTGGCAGAATTGGGTTTGCTATCCAGATGTTTGATTCCAAAGGTAGTTCCCTTATCTAGTAAACAGAAGTTAGAGACTGTGTCAATGGGTGTGCCCTTGAAAGGATTCCTGTTTGCAAAAGACAAGGAGAGAAACAAGGGAAGAGAAGTCCCACCTTGGCATTGCACCATATTAATCTGGTTCGATCCAGACTGGAGACTTTGGGCTCAGCCTGTGGCAACTCCAGCTGTTCTCCTCTCTCACCTCATGGGGGTCCCCCAGGGTATGCCATATTTCTCTCTGACATTCTCGGAATAGTTTATGATTCATTCGTGGAGTGTGAACTTTTTAACTCTTTTTCTGAGGAAGAATTGCTTCTTCCTTAGCAGCAGGTCTGGATGGAAACATACAGGACTTACATGGGACAAAAAAAAAAAAAAAAAAAAGGAGGGACACCCTTTGGTGTTCTTCAACGCCCTCATAAGTGTGACTTACTGGGAGTCTAATAATTTATTATCTTGTTCTGGAGACCATCGAGTCTAGAAGGGACTTTATTTTCCAGAGAGGGGACTTGGCCAAGCGCATGGATAGAGAAAGGAGATCAATCAGGTCTTGCTGCTTTGAGTCCTGGGTTCTTTGCATTCCAATTTCATAAATCCATGGTGGCGGACTTGGTGTATTTTCCCAACATAAGTTCATGATGAGCCACATGTTTTATTTCGGTCAATGGAACTCATATTTTCACATAATATTTTCCTATTTCTATTACTAGGGCAGAAAGCTGAATTGAGTAGGTCCTGGATGACCAAAGAATAACATTCCACAAGCAGAAAATTATCTGGGCAGAACTAAATAGATACTGCCAACAATTTATAAATATTTTGTTATTTGATGCTCCTAATAACCTGGCAAGAGAGATATTATCTCCATCTTATAGATAAAGAACTCAGGTTCAGAGAAAGTAATTAACTTGTGGAAGCTCTCACAGCTTGTAACAGAGGGAATCTAGATCAACTTGACTATAAAGCTTGAGGTCTTTTCACAGCCCTACAGTCTCCAGGAGTAATTCGTTTTTACAAAAGGTTGAATTGCTCCAGAAGTGCAAGGACTTCTTGATCAGCAGCCTGCAGGAGGGAGTTGATTTGTGATTTCTCAGGAGGGAAGAGGAGGGACAGTGATAGCAGCTGTTCCGCCCCATCCATTCCCCATGTCCCACCCCTCTGACATCATGGGCCTGCAGCTCATTTCTGGAAGGCCCCACCTAGAGAGGCTCCACCCAATGGCCCAATACCATGGAAATGAGCCCATCATCTGGGCCAGGGGTGTCAGTCTCTGCTCCCAGGGCAGAGAATGAAGCCAAAGGCTGCATGAATTTCAGGCCAGACATCAGAGCCTAGGACCCAGAGGTAAGCTGTTCAAGGCATCCAAGAAATTCCAACAGTTCCATCTCAGTGACTCAAGATCATAGTTGTATGGAATGCTCTTCAAATGGCTCCCTATAGCATTCAGAATAAAGTTTAATCTCTTATCCTGGCATACACGGTACTTCATGATCTAGCTCTGGGCCTAATATCAGTGTCTCCTTCCCACTCGTACCTTTTCTCTAACACATCAGTTGCCATGCCTCTCTTCACAAGTTGATCCTACTGTCTGGAATGCTTGTTACTTCTTCCTTGCCTGGGTGTCTCCAACACATCTTTCAGCTTCTTGACCATCACACCCCTCCGGGAAGTCTTCCTGAATGTCCAGGTCTGGGAGAGGTGTCTGTCTTATCAACAGTACCGTCCTCTGTTAATGCTTCTCTGCTTGTCTGCTGTCTCCCTCAGGATGTGAGTGATCCTGAGCCGGGATTGCATCTTAATCCATGCTGGTGTCCCCAGTACCTTGGAAAGGCTGGTCCTAGTTGGAACAAAATATCTGGAAGAGCTTGTGGGTATTTCTCATAATCAAAGTGAAAATCCTTTTCATGGCAGAGTGTACATAAAGGTCACCATCTCCCATGCCAGAGTCCAACTCACACAGACGTTTGGGATCTGGGACCTTTCTTCCTCCTTTGATTCTCCCCTTCTTTTTTTCCCACCCATTTCCTGCATGTACTTCCTCATCCCCTGCCTGGAATCTTAGCTGCAACCCAAAGGGGTGAGAACGGCCCTTAGCCTTCTAATCTGAGCCAAACTTGGGCAACCCAGCACCTTACTAGGAGATGGTAAGCCTGTAAAGCTCTTAGGCCTTCCAAGTATTCAGAGTGGAACATCAATGAGCATAATCAGCATTTCTCTTCCTAATACTGATCAACTTTCAATATATTTTTGTGCTGACACAACCTTTATGTCTTTACTCCGTCTTACTAATGATCTCTTCTCTGCAAAGGATCAGTGGCAGGAAAAAGAAGGAAGCGAGAGGGAAGTCAAACGCTGTCTTTCATGTAAATATTTAATGTACAGCAGAATGGCTGGCTGGCTGGCTGGATGAACAAATGAGAGACAGGATGTGTGGATACATAAATAAATGAAATGCCCCTTGGTTTGGCCCTGGCCTCTGGCACGGCAGTCCTTGTCATGCTCCTGCTTGCTCCCCATGTTTGCTCACTCTCTCACATCCCAGGGCCCTGAGCTCAAACACTGATTGGGATTCAGTTATTTACAGAGTCCTACCTGATGTTGATCACAGACTTTCTATTGTCTCCTAACTCAGGGTTCCATGTTCCTAGGCTCATCTACTTATTAATGCACCCCTTCCTTGCCAAGAAGGTCACAGAGCAGATTTGCTCCCTCATCTGCCCAACTTGCTGCATTTTTAGGCACAACATCCACGAAGCCTGAGTTGTGCAGGACAGAAGATCCCTAGGAAGCACTTAGGAGACCCTGATGGAAATGACTTCAATGAGGACGGGGTGCAACGGGAAAGGCAAGCCTTTTATCTTGCCATGATTCTGAGGGTCAGAGAAAGTCCATGGAGGTGAAATGCTGGTGTAAGTATCCTCTTATTTGCTTCCTGTCTTTTCCTCTCCATTCCAATCCCTAATCCTTTCTTTTCTCTCCTGATTTTAGCTAGCAGCTCCAAATGCCCCTGCCCTCCCTTTAGGCAAACTCCTTTAGGATTTGGTGTCACCTCCCCCTAGATGTCTTTCACATGCCCTTCTGTAAGAGTTGTGTGTCCACTCCTTGTGACAGACACAGGGACCTGCTGCCCAGATCCCCTGCAAGAAAGGAGTGTGGTCAGCAGGTCATTTCCAGCTGTCAGCTCCCCTAGGGTGAGCCTGAGCTGTAGAAAACCACTTTGCCTGGGAATCATAGCCCTGCAGTCATCAGTACTGAGGAAGGCAGCGACATAAAGGGATCTTCGTTTTTAGCCTCATGGAAGACGTCGCTTTTGGGCAATTGGGTCCAGAGCCCTTTGCCAGTTTGGTCTGTGTTGAGGTTCAACTTCTTCTTCTGCCCAGTCCTGCTCCTTCCTCACATAAATGTCCATCACCAAGAAACCCCTTGTATCCCAAATCCGTCTCAGTGTCTGTCTCTTGAGACCCCACTTATGACATCCATTAACAAAGAACAGAGCACAGTAGGAAACAGAGCTTTGGAGTGATAGAAACCATGGTTTGAATCTGTTCTTTCCACTTACTATGTGTGTGATCTTAGGGAAGTTAGTTGACTTCTCTCAGCCTCATTTTGCTCATCTGTAATGTAGAGGTAGTAGTTCATACCTCCTAGGACTGATGTGGCATTACATGGTAAGTACATCTAAAGTGCCACGTATTCAGGAACTGTTCAGCTAATATGCTGAACATATTAAAAGTTAATATGCATTAACTTTTAATTCCTGATGCTTCTTTCATCATCGTATGTGTCACATCTGCAGTTGTTAAAAATTTGTTTTTTGTTCCTTGGAGGCAGGGACCATTTCTTATTTTTTATTGTGTTTTTTGTACCTAGCACAGATCCTATATGGAGTGAGCTTTGAATAAGTGTTGGTTAAATAACAAATTCATATCCTGATTTTGCAGATGAGGGGGCCGACCGCAGAGGCCACACCAACAGTAACTAGCACAGCCAGAATTGGAACCCAACTCTGGCTTCTTTAAAGCAAATGATATTCTATCAAAGACTTCCAGAGCCTGCATGTAAAGATGGGGCCTGGAAGTGCTGAAGAATTTGAATTTTATCCTGAAAGCAATGGGGGAACCATAGCAGATATTTAATTGGGGGAAATTTCACAGTCATATTTACATTTAGGGAAGTCACAAAGGGTGCAGGGAGGAGGTGGACAGAAAGAGGTCCAGTCTGAGGGAATGGAGAATCTATCAACTGGCTATTGCTGCATAACAAATGACCCCAAAACTTAGTGGCTTGAAACACCAGTATTCCTCTAGGCGTGACTTATCCAAGGATGGCTTAGCTAGCCCTCCATTTCAGGGTCTCTCACAAATTTGCGGTCAGGTGTTAGCTGGAGCCACAGTCAACTGAGGCTCAACTCAGAGAGGCGTGGCATCCAACCTAACTCATATGGTTGTTGGCAGGGTTCAGTTCCCTGCTGACTATTGGCCGGAGGCTGCCTTCAGTTTGTTGCCATGACTTTTCCATTGAGCAGCTGACAACATGGCAGTTTCCTTTATCTAAGCAAGTAAGAAGGACCAGAGAGAGAACGACAAGTCAAAAGTCACACTCTTTCATAACCTAATGTTAGAAGTGACACCCGATCCTTTTGTTGTCTTTTGTTCTTTAGAAACAAGTCAGTAGGTCCAGCCAACACTCAAGGGGAGAGGATTACATAAGGGCTTAAATACCAGTGGGATGTTATGAGTTGAATCGTGTCATCCCCAAATTTATATGTCGAAGTCCTAACCCTTAGTACCTCAGAGTATAACTTATTTAGAGATAGGGTCTTTACCAAGGTAATAAAACTAAAATGAGGTCTCTTAGGTGAGCCATAATCCAGTATAACTGGTACCCTTATAGGAAGGGGAAACTTGGAGACTGATACGCACACTAGGAGAACACTGTGTGAACATTAAGACAGCCACCTACAAGGGGAGGGGCCTGGAGCAGACTATCCTTCACAGCCCCCAAAAGGAACCAACTCTGCCAATACCCTGATCTCAGACTTCTAGCTTCCAGAACTGTAGGACAATAATTTTCTGTTGCTTAAACCACTCAGTTTGTGTGGTGCTTTGCTATGACAGACAGCCAGCTAGTACAGGGATCACAGAGAGCCTCTTTAGAAGCTGCCTCTCACAGAGACCTTAAGTCTGGTAGGTCTAGCCTGTTGCTGAGAAAGGGCTGATCTGAGGGATGAAGTTAGATGGAAATCACAGGTCTTGGTAACTGATGGACAGAGTGGGAGAGGGAAAGGAAAGGTGTTTGCTGTGCTCCCCTGATTTGCACACAGTCTAGGTAATAGTAGTAAGGAATGAGGAATGGGCATCAACTAAGCAGCCTGTTGAATGGACTTTAAGTTTTTGAAGGCAAGAACTGCCTGTAGTTCCGATGCCACCAGAGCTGAGTGTTTCTCCTTCCCTTGGCAGGTAGCCTGGCCTCTGTCTTAGAATAGGCGGAGACATTCAGATTCAGCACCAAATGTTTCTTAAGCTTCTATTATTCTCAGCACTCAGAACACAGAGATGAATAATCTTCCTAGCTCACTAATCTGATGAGGATTCTGCAAGCTTTCAATAATGTTGGGTCACTGAAAAAAGCACAGTTTCCTATCCCAGCACACACAGCTCGCCACACTGGACACAGACCTACCCCTTACTCCAAGGCTTCTCCTCCTTCTCTTCTCACTCACCTGGAATCACCTCAGAGTGCCTACAAAGATGGGCCATTTTAAGCCTCTCTGCTGCTATTTATTCTGCCTGGATTGATCTTCCTTCCTTCCTTCCTTCCTTCCTTCCTTCCTTCCTTCCTTCCTTCCTTCTTTCCTTCCTTCCTTCCTTCCTTCTTCTTTCCTTCTTTCTTTCCTTCCTTCTTTCCTTCCTTCCTTCTTTCCTTCTTTCCTTCCTTCTTTCCTTCCTTTCTTCCTTCCTTCTTTCCTTCCTTCCTTCTTTCTTTCCTTCCTTCTTTCCTTCCTTCCTTCCTTCTTTCCTTCTTTCCTTCCTTCTTTCCTTCCTTTCTTCCTTCCTTCTTTCCTTCCTTCCTTCCTTCCTTCCTTCCTTCCTTCTTTCCTTCCTTCTTTCCTTCCTTCCTTTTGTTTTCTTTCTTTCTTTCTTTCTTTCTTTCTTTCTTTCTTTCTTTCTTTCTTTTTCTTCTTTCTTTCTTGTTTCCTTTCTTTGAAAATTAAAAAAAAGTCTGCTTGGTTAAATTCTACCTACTCTTCACCACTAAGTTGAAATGAAATGTTCCTCCATGAAGACTGTCTTTCTCCCTTACATCCCTTACTTTGTGGAAGAGAAATATTAATTTTTTCTGTTAGACCATAAGTCCCTTCGAGGGGGCATCTTTGTCTTTTCCTTTTTGTACCCCCAGTGCCCAGAACCTGGCGGGTAGTAGAGCTCAGTCAGTGTTAGTTGAATGAAATAAATAGTTAAAGAAACAAGAGAGTGAACAGAAGGCGGTTCCTATGCCAGTGAGAGACAGGTAAGTACATAAGCAGTTCCGGCGTAAAGTGCCAAGTATTTCATAGCTAAATTCTAAACAAGCATGGAGAGCAGAACATGTCCAGTTTGCCTGGGGAATGTAGGAAAAACCAGGGAAGGGGTCCTGGGAAAAGGGCTACTAAAGCTGAGTCTGAAAGGAAGGTCACATCTTCCTCATGGGGGTGAGGCAAAGGCATTTCCAGCAGAGTGTATGCACAGGCACAGAGACATGGTAGAGCTTGCTTGTCGAGGAAAGATGTGTCACAGGGCGCAGTGGAGCCGGGCAAGCGACGAGCACAGATGGCAGGCTCCCGCGACTATGGAGGGCCTAGAATACAATCCTAAGGAGGTAGTATCTACTGTCCCTACAGCACTGCACACCGGACACAAAGTTGCTTAGCAAGTTACAAGAAAATGACAATGGGCAGTGCCTACTCTAATGGCCACCTCTTTTTTTTTTTAATGTTTATTTTTGAGAGAGAGACAGACAGACAGACAGACAGAGAGAGTGTGAACAGGAAAGAGGCAGAGAGAGCGAGGAGATGTAGAATCCAAAGCAGGTTCCAGGCTCCGAGCTGTCAGCACAGAGCCTGATGTGGGGCTCGAAGCCATGAACTGTGAGATCATGACCTGAGCTGAAGTCGGGTGCTTAACCGACTGGGCCACCCAGTCGCCCCTCATGGCCACCTCTTAACTGCTTTAGCCTGGAACCCCTACATCTTTGCCTGGATTTACATCTTTCCCTCATAATTTTAGTAAGATTTAAAAGAACATTTTATTGCATGGATTTATTCCCCTTTTTCCCAGGATCAAAAATAGCACAGACTCATTAGGAAAAAGGAAAATATCTTTAAAAACAAAAGAAAACGGGGGGTGCCTAGGTGGCTCAGTCGGTTGAGCATGCAATTTTGGCTCAGGTCATGATCTGATGGTTCATGAGTTCGAGCCCCGCATCAGGCTCACTGCTGCCGGCAGAGACGGCTTTGGATCCTCTGTCCCTCCCTCTCTCTGCCCCTCCCCTGCTCGCCCTCTCTCTCCCTCTCTGAAAAATAAACAGTAAAAACAGAAGAAAACCTTGTATCATCACATGTAAATACAATCATTGTTCATATATTGGCAATTTTACTTATTTTCTAAACACAATATGGGAAAACAATTCTGTATGCTACCGTTTCATTAGTAATATACCACGAGCCCCCTCACGTGTTCTTCGTCTTGGAAGGGACCAGTGGTTAAGAATCGTCCCTTCAGGGGCGCCTGGGTGGCGCAGTCGGTTAAGCGTCGGACTTCAGCCAGGTCACGATCTCGCGGTCCGTGAGTTCGAGCCCCGTGTCAGGCTCTGGGCTGATGGCTCGGAGCCTGGAGCCTGTTTCCGATTCTGTGTCTCCCTCTCTCTCTGCCCCTCCCCCGTTCATGCTTTGTCTCTCTCTGTCCCAAAAATAAATAAAAAACGTTGAAAAAAAAATTAAAAAAAAAAAAAAAAAAGAATCGTCCCTTCATAGAGACATGGGACACGGGAGGCAGATAGAAAGCAAGGTGCTGGCTCTATTGCTGGTGTGACAGGGCTTCAGATGTGCAGGCACAAGGCCTTCCTTCTACCTTCTGAGCCAGGCTCTCCCCCACCATGGCAGGTGTCCACAGCCAGGCCCAGCTGCAGAAGCCCCGCCCACCCTTACCCCACGCTCAAGCAGAGACTGAGTGGTGGCGGTGGTGTGACCATAGACAGGCTGGTTCTGAAAAAGACAGACAGGAGCCACAAAGGCTGAGGTGGGCGTGTGTCAAACCTACTCCTCCACTCAGATAAGCACTCTTCCGGGGAGGGAATAGAACTCTTCCTCCCATACTTTTCCCTTCTGGCAGAAGGCAGAGTTTTCTCTCATCGCATCTGCCCCACTCCCGGGGCATACAAAGTCAGAAACATAGGTTAAGAGCACCGTTAGCATATCTGTTGCTGGAAGGCTTCTCTGACAGGCCCCCAAAGGGCCCCTGGGTTACCCATCATGTGCCTGCAAAGCTCCCTTAACTCACATGCATCGCTAGTATTTGTCCTTTGGCCTTAAAGTGACCTATTGTCTCCTCTTCCTCTCATGCCATAGTATGAGTTTCCTGAGAGCAGAGACCCATGATTTTACTCACTCTGGGACACTCAGACCTCAGCATAGAGCCTGGTACAGATCCTGAATCAATGCTTGAGGAATGCATGAAAGAACGTACCCAACTTCCTTTTGTTTTGTAAACTCGAGTTCCCATCTCTGGCTCTGGAACGTTCCTATGCCTGGCTCATTCTGTCCCAGGCATCACCTGTCTAGTGAGGTCAGATGCTCAGGATAAGTAAGTCCAGTGACTGTAAGCGGGTGGGAGCCTGTGCAGCCTGGTCAAGTCCAAAGGCAGAGCCCCAGGGGACCCGCTGGAAGGCGCGTGATGTAACCACATCTCCAGAGCTGGTATTAGACCCCTCTAATTTGGTTTTGAAAACATGTGGTTTTGTCCTTGTTCAAATATTGATTTTAGGTAACTTGAGCCTGGCAGAAAAGGCCTCTACCGAGGCCAGTGGGGCTGTTTGTTGCCTTAATGACATTTCTGTGTGTTTGTATAACACGGGCTGGCGGTCGAATTGTCGCTCCCAGGGAAGATTTACGGGACTTTACACTTTGGAAGATATTGAGGCAAACTGTTGATGAAGGCCCAGGACATAAATCAGACCCACTCAGGCCAACAAAGGACACTTTGGAAACCTTGCCAACTGCCTCTCTTCATGTGAGCGAGGGATTTGGATTAGGTCAGCTGGTTATGGGGTGTGCTCCCTGCAACCTGGGACTTCAAGGAGCAGGTGTGGAGAGGCAAGTAAGAGGAGTGCATTTTGTGGGAGAATGAGCAGGCAGGGTTCCATGGCCTTCTAGAACCTTATCGGTTTTACAATCATTGCTCTTACTAGGCTTGTGCAGGTAAAAATGAAGGTTTGAGAACCATTTTGACATGCCTTTCAGACTTAAAACTCTAGCACTGAATTACCCTGGGTCCTAACGGGAAACAAATGGCTCCTCTGAATGGGGTTCATTGACAAGAGTCTGATGAAGGAATTAGTAACAAAGGTATGGATGGAGCTAAGGGACACAGACAAGGGATGGTGAAGCACTGGCAGCTGGTACCAGTGTCCTTAGAGGAAGCCAGAGTTGTGCCGTGGCTTAACCAGAGAGCTACCTGATAGGAGGTGATGCCTTGGGTAGCGGACTACAGCCACTGCAAACCAACCAACAGCCCTGAGGGGAGGGAACAGGGAATAAACACCGGATGTCTCTCTCTTGTCCCTGGATCTTCTGAGAGTGTCTCCCATTTGCCAAACTCAACTGGGAGCCAGAGGGTTGATGGGGTCCACAGAGGCCAGGCTCACCAGGCCCAGAGAGACTGAGTGGAGAGTGGATTTGCAGGGGCAAATGAAAACTACTCAGTCTATATCAGATTTGTAGACCCCTGTCAGATGGCGAGAGGTAGAAAGTTCTGCTCCTCCTCCCCTCTCTGTCTACAGCCAGTCTTCAGCTGAGCATCTCACGTCTTCAGCTACCTTGCTTCTGTTTTTAATCAAATCGGGATCTGGTGATTTCTTCACATCTTCTCCTGTGCTTGAAAAATGATTCTGCATCTGCCTGAACAGGGAAATGCTGGCTAGCCGAGTTTAAAGGGAAACAGTAAAGGATATTGACTAAGAACATGAACCTTGACATCACTGGGTTTTGATATTAGCTCTATCTCTTAATATCTGGGTGACTTTGGACAAATTATGTCACCTCTTAGAGCCTCAGTTTCTCACCTGTGAGATGAGACAATCATACTACCTTACAGCATTGGGGCAATGACAAAATCAGTTCAAACATGTAATGCACTCAGAGTCAAGCACGTAGTTAGATGTCAAGTGGCAGGAGTTATTCCCAGATGAGAGCCCGGAGGAAAACACTCATAGATACAGTGGTATTAAAGTCCTCATTCTCTACTAATCTTTGCATTCTTGTCTCCTCTCTGTCCTCAGCTTTCCTGGTCAAAATGCAGCAATTTGGAAGGAGTCCTCTTGGGTTAGTGCCACAAGACAGTTAATGATCTGACCTGCAACCCTTGAGCTGACCAGGTTGTTTCGAATTTCAATGTCTGCCCCTGGGAAAGTGGCCTCACCTCTCCGAGACTCAGGTCCTCCAGCTCTGCCATTCTCGGTCATCACAGCAAACCATGGCATCTTCAGGGCATGCCAAAGCATTCTGGAGCCCCAGCTGAGCACAGCAGTTTCCTTCTTTATTTAGGCATGTGAGGTTCCACTGGGGCAGGCTGGCCCCAGCTGTGCTCCTTGGCACATAAAATCCCACCTCCTATCAAAGCCAAAATCTAGACAGCCATGGGCACTGGTGACCAGGGCAACAGCTACGTCCTCCCTGTTCTACCAAATGCTGTCCCCTGGGGCCTCGGGAGACAAATAACCAGTTCACATCTCAGCAGCTGCCCTGGCTATAAGTCTACGCGATTTACCTTGGCTCTCTCTGGCACTGAGAATGAGGTCATGGAAGGAAGGAGACAATGGAGAAGACCTCTGCAAGGGCAGCAGTAAAACACACTGTCAGGAGGCAGGAGAGGACCCTTGAGTCATGGGGTCCTCGGCAGCTGTCTTTGAGAGGTAAATAATTTCAAGAAGTCCTTGACTGGAAGATAAAACATGTGCTTTTATGTGTACCAAAGGCCATCTAGAGACTCTTCTCTCATGTGATTGTTTTTATTGAATCCCCTTCCTTACAGCTCAGGAGTATGGTGTGGTTGGATGACAAGAACTCGGATGGGGAATGGAAAGATAACAGCTTTCCAGAGCCAGACAGAGCTGATGGCAGGCTCGATAATTCAGTCTGTGTCTCCCTCTCCCCCTCACTCCCCCCGTGCCAGCTTTGCTGGACTTCTCCCAGCACCTGAGACTTTCACTGTTCCAGTCTTTCTTCTGGAAAGCTCTTCCCTTGGCTAATTCCTGTACTCCATTCTTCAAATCTCAATTTATATGCCATTCTTCGGGTTCCTTCTCTCATTCCACTTCTTTGTTATTTTCTCCTTCCAGATAGCTGGAATGCAGTTGTAATCATTGGAGTTTGAGCAACCATTTTAAACCATGAGGTAGACGTGAAAACTATAGATGGCAGAACTACAAAATAGAAGGAGCCTGGATCCCTGAGGTTGTCATAAACCTGCCTACCAGCTCTGAATTTCCCCGCTCTGGATTTCTTTTATTATTGTTTTTAACAGATGCAAAATTCATATAACATAAAATTAGCCATTTACCATTTTTAATTATACAATTCAGTGGCATTTAGTACATTCACTAGGTTGTGAAACGATTACCTCTATGTAGTTCCAAGATAGATTAATTGTTGCAAAAGGAAACTGCCATTAAGCAGCACCATTCTCCCTTCCTTCAGCCCCTAGAAACCACAGTCTGCTTCATTCTGTATGGATTTGCCTATTAGGGACACTTCATATAAATGGAATTTTATCCCATTTGACCACTTGCATCTGGTTTCTTTCGCTTCATATAATGTTTGGGGGATTCATCCACATCGTACCATGTATCAGTATTCTGTGCCTTTTTATGACAGAACAATAGTTCCTTGTATGTACAAACCATATTTTGTTTATTTATTCATCTATTAATGGACATTTGGGTTGTTTTTATCTTTTGACAATTTTTATTTATTTATTTATTTATTTATTTATTTTTTTATTTTTTAATATATGAAATTTACTGTCAAATTGGTTTCCATACAACACCCAGTGCTCATCCCAAAAGGTGCCCTCCTCAATACCCATCACCCACCCTGCCCTCCCTCCCACCCCCCATCAACCCTCAGTTTGTTCTCAGTTTTTAACAGTCTCTAATGCTTTGGCTCTCTCCCACTCTAACCTCTTTTTTTTTTTTTTTTTTTTTTTTCCTTCCCCTCCCCCATGGGTTTCTGTTATGTTTCTCAGGATCCACATAAGAGTGAAACCATATGGTATCTGTCTTTCTCTGTATGGCTTATCTCACTTAGCATCACACTCTCCAGTTCCATCCATGTTGCTACAAAAGGCCATATTTCATTTTTTCTCATTGCCACGTAGTATTCCATTGTGTATATAAACCACAATTTCTTTATCCATTCATCAGTTGATGGACATTTAGGCTCTTTCCATAATTTGGCTATTGTTGAGAGTGCCGCTATAAACATTGGGGTACAGGTGCCCCTATGCATCAGTACTCCTGTATCCCTTGGATAAATTCCTAGCAGTGCTATTGCTGGGTCATAGGGTAGGTCTATTTTTAATTTTCTGAGGAACCTCCACACTGCTTTCCAGAGCGGCTGCACCAATTTGCATTCCCACCAACAGTGCAAGAGGGTTCCTGTTTCTCCACATCCTCTCCAGCATCTATAGTCTCCTGATTTCTTCATTTTGGCCACTCTGACTGGCGTGAGGTGGTATCTGAGTGTGGTTTTGATTTGTATTTCCCTGATAAGGAGCGACGTTGAACATCTTTTCATGTGCCTGTTGGCCATCCGGATGTCTTCTTTAGAGAAGTGTCTATTCATGTTTTCTGCCCATTTCTTCACTGGGTTATTTGTTTTTCTGGTGTGGAGTTTGATGAGCTCTTTATAGATTTTGGATACTAGCCCTTTGTCCGATGTGTCATTTGCAAATATCTTTTCCCATTCCGTTGGTTGCCTTTTAGTTTTGTTGGTTGTTTCCTTTGCTGTGCAGAAGCTTTTTATCTTCATAAGGTCCCAGTAATTCACTTTTGCTTTTAATTCCCTTGCCTTTGGGGATGTGCCGAGTAAGAGATTGCTACGGTTGAGGTCAGAGAGGTCTTTTCCTGCTTTCTCCTCTAAGGTTTTGATGGTTTCCTGTCTCACATTCAGGTCCTTTATCCATTTTGAGTTTATTTTTGTGAATGGTGTGAGAAAGTGGTCTAGTTTCAACCTTCTGCATGTTGCTGTCCAGTTCTCCCAGCACCATTTGTTAAAGAGACTGTCTTTTTTCCATTGGATGTTCTTTCCTGCTTTGTCAAAGATGAGTTGGCCATACGTTTGTGGGTCTAGTTCTGGGGTTTCTATTCTATTCCATTGGTCTATGTGTCTGTTTTTGTGCCAATACCATGCTGTCTTGATGATGACAGCTTTGTAGTAGAGGCTAAAGTCTGGGATTGTGATGCCTCCTGCTTTGGTCTTCTTCTTCAAAATTACTTTGGCTATTCGGGGCCTTTTGTGGTTCCATATGAATTTTAGGATTGCTTGTTCTAGTTTCGAGAAGAATGCTGGTGCAATTTTGATTGGGATTGCATTGAATGTGTAGATAGCTTTGGGTAGTATTGACATTTTGACAATATTTATTCTTCCAATCCATGAGCAGACCTCTAGCCAGGCTTCTCAAAAAGAAAAGGGAGATGACCCAAATAGATAAAATCATGAATGAAAATGGAATGATTACAACCAATCCCTCAGAGATACAAACAATTATCAGGGAATACTATGAAAAATTATATGCCAGCAAATTGGACAACCTGGAAGAAATGGACAAATTTCTAAACACCCACACTCTTCCAAAACTCAATCAGGAGGAAATAGAAAGCTTGAACAGACCCATAACCAGCGAAGAAATTGAATCGGTTATCAAAAATCTCCCAACAAATAAGAGTCCAGGACCAGATGGCTTCCCAGGGGAGTTCTACCAGACATTTAAAGCAGAGATAATACCTATCCTTCTCAAGCTATTCCAAGAAATAGAAAGGGAAGGAAAACTTCCAGACTCATTCTATGAAGCCAGTATTACTTTGATTCCTAAACCAGACAGAGACCCAGTAAAAAAAGAGAACTACAGGCCAATATCCCTGATGAATATGGATGCAAAAATTCTTAATAAGATACTAGCAAATCGAATTCAACAGCATATAAAAAGAATTATTCACCATGATCAAGTGGGATTCATTCCTGGGATGCAGGGCTGGTTCAACATTCGCAAAACGATCAACGTGATACATCACATTAACAAAAAAAAAGAGAAGAACCATATGATCCTGTCAATCGATGCAGAAAAGGCCTCTGACAAAATCCAGCACCCTTTCTTAATAAAAACCCTTGAGAAAGTCGGGATAGAAGGAACATACTTAAAGATCATAAAGGCCATTTATGAAAAGCCCACAGCTAACATCATCCTCAACGGGGAAAAACTGAGAGCTTTTTCCCTGAGATCAGGAACACAACAGGGATGCCCACTGTCACCGCTGCTGTTTAATATAGTGCTGGAAGTTCTAGCATCAGCAATCAGACAACAAAAGGAAATCAAAGGCATCAAAATTGGCAAAGAT
This sequence comes from Panthera pardus, assembly GCF_024362965.1. NCBI lineage: Eukaryota > Metazoa > Chordata > Mammalia > Carnivora > Felidae > Panthera > Panthera pardus. The sequence goes on from NW_026526666.1 coordinate 58,717,286, forward strand.
GAAGTCAAGCTTTCGCTTTTTGCAGATGACATGATATTATACATGGAAAATCCGATAGACTCCACCAAAAGTCTGCTAGAACTGATACATGAATTCAGCAAAGTTGCAGGATACAAAATCAACGTGCAGAAATCAGTTGCATTCTTATACACTAACAATGAAGCAACAGAAAGACAAATGAAGAAACTGATCCCATTCACAATTGCACCAAGAAGCATAAAATACCTAGGAATAAATCTAACCAAAGATGTAAAAGATCTGTATGCTGAAAACTATAGAAAGCTTATGCAGGTAATTGAAGAAGATATAAAGAAATTGACAATTTTTAAATAGTGCTGCCATGAACATTTGTGTACAAGTATCTCTAGATTTCTTTAACACACGACAGGAATAGATTTCTGTCTATTTAACCCATTGTTACTTGGATTTTTGTCACTTTCTTTTTTTAAAAAAGGTTTTTATTTATTTTTAAGAGAGAGAGAGAGAGAGACAGAGTACAAGTGGGGGGAGGGGCAGAGAGAGAGAGAGACACACACGGAATCCGAAGCAGGCTCCAGGCTCTAAGCTGTCAGCACAGAGCCCAATGCAGGGCTTCAACCCATGAACCATGAGATCGTGACCTGAGCCGAAGTCGGATGCTTAATCGACTGAGGCACCCAGGCGCCCTGGATTTTTGTCACTTTCAACTGATTTTTAACTAATACAAAGGACCTAGCAATTAAAATGAAAATAAAAATTCTACTTCCTCCGTATTCATCCTGCCTAGAAGTAGAGAATATTAGGAAGCAGAAAGATCTACGTTATTTTCTCCCCACCACCATTTCCTGTGTTTCTTTAGGCCTTAGCAACTTTATCTATAAAATGGGGGTAAACAGCCTTTGAAAGCAGAGGTCTAAACCAGATAATCTCTTGAGGTCTCTTGTATTTGATTTTTCAAAGTACGCGTTGAGAGGGCTAGAGGTTACAGGAAGCAGTGTGAAACCCATTGAAATGTCATGCCGTTTTCTTTGGAACAGTGTTCCAAATTCACCCCTTTCCCTTCCCTTGAGCTGGCCTTTTTTGTCTTTATCTCTCTGCCCTGTAGCCCTGTAACACCTCTAAAACTACATCTTTTACAGTCCATCTTAGACCTGTTGTGTAAATATCTGTGTTCTTGGTGGCATGTGAAATCTTTCAAAAGAAATCCTTTCCGGGTAGCCCTCTCTTCCACACAAAACAAGCGTGTAAGAGCCAGCTGCAGCAACAACATATATTCTGGGTGTTTCTTCTCCCCCAACTCTCTGACCTTCCTAAGGCCCTCTGGTACCTTGGACCTTGACACCTGTGTTAGATATCTCTTCTACTTCTCCTGGATGAAGATATTATTCTTTTAATTGACAATCGTGCCCTTACCCAATTCTATCTGATCCCTTGAGCCACGGCTATGGCTGAGAACCATGTTTTACAATGGCCCTGGACCCACGGAGCTCTCAATGACCGGTTAAGCCCTTGCCCTATTCCCCATCCCCAGTGGGAAGGAGTTCAGAAAGGTTCTAGGTCAAAGGTGCTCAGAAAGGATTTATTGAAGGAATTCCTAAAGAAAGAAAGACTTCACCTCATCAGAGTGTTTTACTGAAGAATCAAACCCAGAGGCAAAGCCCCACCCTTGTGGGAATCGGGGTTGAAGATGGGAAGGAAAACAATTAATTGGAATTCTTTAACATAAGTCTGAAGGTATACTGCCAGCTCCCTCATTTCTCTAAACTAACCATCTCCCCACCCCAGCCCCCACCTCCCCACGTTAGTCAGTTTTTGGTATATACAAAGGGTGACTTAATTAAGCTTGGAAACTTTTTAAAATTAGTAATATCTAACATATATATTACACAAGGACATACGGCATGACAGGAACCATGAAAATTTCTTCATCTGGATCATCTCACTTATTCCTTTCAAAACCTTATGTGGTAGGTATTATAATAATTTTTATTTTATATATGGGAGTATATTAAAAAGTATATATATATATACGTATATATATGTATATATATACATATATATATACGTATACATATATATACATATATATATATGTATATATATATATGGCTTCTCAGGCTAAGTAACTTGCCCAAAGTCTCATAGCTAATAAAGAAGAAGGCACCAGGTCATCTGATTTTAGTCTATGCACACAACTACCCAAAATGAAATTCAAATTTATGCAAATATTTCCTTGCATCTATCCATTTGTCAAGCTTGTATTAGTGTCTCTGCTGGGTTACTTGCTTGGGATAAAGAAATAACTAAGATGGGGTTCTTTGCAGGGCAAGATGAAGAATTTCAACATTATTATTTCTGGCACACTTCCATAGTCCCTAATTCTCAGCTTCAATCACAACACTTATCTGAGTGTCTCCTTCTCCTTAATAATCAGAGAGACACGAGTAAGTGTAGTAGGTACACTACTATTACAATATGCCCAAATGTAGCTGAGTAATGGAACTCAAAGGTACCAGGTCCTAATACCTGGAACCTGTAAACGTCACCTTACATAGCAAAGTCTTCATAGATGTGATTAAGGTAAGTATTTTAAGATGAGGAGGTGATCTTGGATTATCCCAGGGGGTCCTCAGTAAAATCACAAATGTCCTTCTAAGAGGGAGGCAGAGGAAGACCTGATAACCCGACGGAAGAGGACAAGGCAATGCGACCATGGAGGTAGAGACTGGAGTGATAATGGATACAGGCCAAGGAAAGCCGGTTAGCCCTGAGAGGCAGGAAGAGGCGAGGAATACTTCCTCCCTGATTCTGGACCAAGGAACAGAATCTTAATTGTGGTCTCCAGATCACACAGAGGAAATAAATTTCTGTTGTTTTAAGCCATCCAGTTTGTGTTAGTTTGTTCTAACAGCCGCAGGAAACTAACACACCAAGTTACCATACTTTGCTGTTTTGATGACCCCTGGGATCATTTGGACCCAGGGCAGGTATGAAACACAACATATGAAACTGAGTTTTAGAAAAATAAATTGACTTTCCCGGGATCAAAAGGCTAGCAGGCAGTGGAGGTGGAATTAAAACATGGTTCTAACTCTGAGTTTTGCAAATCACCTTATAGTTTATAAGCACCTTGACTTAACAATCTTTTAAAATTTTTCGTGGGAACCCAGAGCACATTTTATTGCCCCCCCCTTTTTTTTTTAGAAAAATACAGATAAAGAATCTGAGGTGTTGTAAGGTAAAAGGATATGCCTTAAGTCACAGCTGAGGAACTGAGATTGAAGCCCATGCTAAGCCCATGCTGGGTCTTTGAATGACCTGTCCTTATGGCCACACCCCCTGGCCTGTGATGGGTTCAAATGCTGGGTGAGGGGATCCTGTCAGAAGCTCCCTGCCAGCCTGCCTGCAGATACCCCCAGCTTATCAGTCTGACCTTTGGTTTTCCATGGCAAACCCCTGCATGCAGGAAGCGGCCAACGGGCAGTCCAGGCTCTCTATTGTCCTTATTTAGAATTGCTTTCACTTAAACTAGCCCTGCTCTTGCAAAACATGTTTATTCTGGTTTCCTTTCCCTCCTGGCTGCCTGACCAGCGTGGGCCCAGAGTGCAAGATACCCCAGCCCTCAGACCTGGGCCAGACAGGGCAGCGCAAGGAGGAAAACACGAGACTCCAGGGAAAGGACACAGGAGGGCATGGTTTCCCTTCCCAGGTCATGTGTCAGGCATGATGGACACCCTCTCTTCGGGGTGTTGCTGTGGGCCCCCGGGGAGAAAGTGGCTGTTCAAAACACACTGCTGCTGAGATTGACTTCAACTTAAAATCCCAACAGTTTGAGAGTAACAGTATGAATGATGATAATTTTAATCATACGAGCACTTCCTTTTCTTAAATACTATAAACCAGACACACTGTTAAATCTCTTATGTGGTTTATTTTGTTTAAGCTGCAGAAAAAGCACATTAGCTAGATTATATCTAATAACCTTGTTTATAGATGGGGAAACTGAGACATATTTTGGTCATAGGACTAGGAGGCCAGGTAGGTCTGGCTAGAGTGTGCTCTCTTACACAACATGCTTCTGTAGGGACCCCTTGGTCTAGCCCCGTTGTTAGCACAGAGCAGAGTTCAGAGAGCACAGTGACTTGGCCAAGGCCACAAAGTGAGTTCTCAGCAGAGCTCTTTTCCTAAGATTCTAAGACAGGTTCTTTCCAATAGGTTACCCCAAAATAAGCTGTAATTTAGAAAGGAAGAAAAAGCAGTTCAAGATTTCTCTTGCATAATATGAAAGGCTTGTTCTTGCCTCCTCTTATCCCACAGAATCCCTTTCTCAAGTTGTTATTGTCTTTGAGGCCAATACATTTCTTCCAAGGGGAAATCTGGGTAGAAGCTGGCAGTGGGAGGAGGGAGGAAGCCTGGAAATTGGAGAAGGGAGTGCCTGCCAAGTCCCTTATAATAAGTCTACATGGAAAGCATTTTATGAACCAGGTCTTCTGGAGTCATCTCGTAGGGTCTTCCCGCTCTTCTGGGGAGTATCGCCATTACGCAGGTGAGTAAAGTCAAGTTCAGAGGCAATTTGTCATTTGTACACAGTAAAGAGCTGGTATAGAGGTAGAGCTGGTCCTCCAACCTGAGCCCCCTGACTGCTGGGTAGCAGAATACATAGGTACTATAAACAAGCTGGATGCTTCCCAGGCCAGTGAGCCCCACACCCAGCCCCCATCCACTTTTTTATCATTTGGAAATGAGGAGGTATTAAAAAAAATCGATCTTCCTCTGTAAAGAGAAGGAGAGGAGAAAAGGAAGACTCCCAAGTGAATTTTCTTCATAGTAGGGGAGAGGGTGATAGCTGGGAAGCCTTGAGAACTTGAGCCTTTATTCAAAGCTTATTCAACAAATGATAAATGAATGTTGATTCTGGGAAGGCACTGTGCTTGGTACTGGGGACTCGGAATCTGGGATTCAGACTACAGACAAGCAGACAGACGGGCAATAAAAGCACAAAGCCAGAACCCCCAGATCAGGATAGGGATGGAGAGACGCTGGGGTTGTTTGTGGGTCTTACTCCCTTCCACTCCTGTTTAGGCTACACTGGGCTACTTTTAAATCCCTGAACATGCTGTCCTATTTCTCAGTCCTGATGTCACTCAGGCTGTTTTTTTCCTGCCGTTCTGCACCTCACAAGCCTCTATGCTGTTTTATTACCTTCATGGCAAACGGCCCTACAATTGTCTGCTACTTTGTGTATCTCTCCCTTTGAGTTCTTTCAAAGCAGGGATTGTCTTTTGTCATTTTGTTTTCCCTGTTTTTTTGAAAACAATAGATCAAATTTATAACATGTAAGGACCATGAATAAGAAACAGTAAAGCTGGGTTAATGAATACCAACATGTTAAATCAAGTGTCATGCTCAGCACTCAATTACTTGTGAGCGAGGTTTTGGTTGATTACTTCTGAGCGAGGTTTTGGTTGATGTTCCCTTTGGAAAATCCTGACTTGCCCAGATGAGCAGTCACAAGGTATCGTTTTTAAACAGTGAGCTTTGCAATCTCAGGGGAGTGGAGTTCACAGAGGGGGTGGGCAGACTCTCATTCAGAGCATGGCAAAGAGACAATATGACCTGTAGCACATGACATCGCTCGATAATGATCATGCAATCAAAGAAAAGAAAAGGTAAGTAGAGATTGTGTTTCATACTGGAGAGGCTGATGTTTCTGGCAATAACTGGGGTGCAGAGAGCAAAGGGGTGGGTGTCTTTATATAGGTGCCAGAAACAGGCTTCTTTGAAGAGGTAACATTTGAGGAGGTAAGTGAGGAGTGAGAAGAATCCAGGTAGGCAAAGGGCTGAAGGAAGACCATTCTGGACAGGTAATAAGTGCAAAGGCCCCAGAGCGGGGAGAAGCCTGGAACTGATTCACTCTGAACCTTTGCTTTAGGCAACAACACCAGGGACTTCAGATAAACCTAGATATCCCCAGTGGCCTCTTATAGATGCCTGACGTCTTTTTTCAAACACGGTGTCACTTGAACACACTTGGGAGGCACTGGGCAGATTTTACAGCTGAGAGGTAGAACGGGCATGTGACAGTCACTCACACACAGCTGGTTATTGACAGGCCATAATGAGGTCCCCCAAACCCGCTGGTTTCAAGCCCAAGAGTCCTAACCACAACATCACAGCACTGCACAGCTTGAAGGTAGAGGCTGAAACTTCTTCCACCGGAAACCAGGGACTCAGTGCCAGGCAGGATTTATGACCTAGTAACTGAGGACAGAAATAATTGGTCGCATTAATGCCTGGCAATCCCAGGTTGGGCTCCACTCTTGAGGGGGCTGGAGGGCATTGCCTGAAACAGTGGAGGCAAGTTTACTTCTGTCTACCCAGGTGCTCTGCTGTGGCCAACACAGCCCTAATGAGCGCTGCATATTCAGGACCCAAATAATTGATGGCCCAATTTAAAGTGTGCAGGGGCCGCATTTCTTTCCAGGCTCTGAAGGAAAAACACTGGTGAGGAAGAATGAAGAACGGCCTGTTCTAAGTTATTTTCCTTCTGTGGTCATTCGATCCCCGGGAAGACCACATCTACCCCATCAAGAGCCTGGAGAAAGGAGGCAATTATCTAGAGAAGCCAAGCAAAAAGGAAAGGAGAAAATAAAATTCATGCACCAGGGAAGAGGTCTCAGGCTCCACGCTGAAACGCATACAACCTTCACCGTACCCTGCTTTATGCAGAAGCTTGAGTGAAGGCCTTAGACTTTGGGGTCAAACAGATCTGGATCTGAAAACTAATTCAGCTACATATTACACATGTGACCTAAGCAAGACTTAACTTCTCTGTGCCTCAGTCTACTCATTTGCTAAATGGAGATTAAGAGCATGGACTCAGGGGCAATCAGACTTGGATTTCAAACCCAGCTCTGGCACGGACTATGTTATAAAGGGCAAGTTACAAACATTCAGGGTCAATTTCTTTGTCTCAGAAGAGGAGCTGGTTACATAGTTGCCTTGGAAGACCTTTAGGAGGACTGGCTAAGAGGTAAATGCATGTGCATAGTGCTCAGGAAAATCATGGTTAACTTGCTACTTATCACCCTTTAAATGCTAGATCAGGGGTTCTCAAAGTATGGTCCCTGGACCAGCAGCCTTAGCCTTCTCTGGGTAGTTGTTAGAAATGCAAATTATGAAAGAAAGAAAGAAAGAAAGAAAGAAAGAAAGAAAGAAAGAAAGAAAGAAAGAAAGAAATGCAAATTATAGGGCCCCACCCCAGACCCACTGAATCAGAAATTTTGGGGGCTGGGCCCAGGACTCTGTGTTTTGTTTTGTTTTGTTTTTTAATATTTTTTTAACGTTTATTTATTATTGAGAGACAGAGAGACACAGAGTGAGCAGGGGAAGGGCAGAGGGAAGGGGAGACACAGAATCTGGGGCAGGCTCCAGGCTCTGAGCTGTCAGCACATAGCCCGACACGGGGCTTGAACTTACTAACTGTGAGATCATGACCTGAGCTGAAGTCAGTCGCCTAACCAACTGAGTCACCCAGGCAACCCCAGACTATGTTTTAACAAGACCTCCAGAAGATTCTAGTGCATGCTACGGCGTAAGCATCTCTGTTCTCTGCGGTCATACAGAATGCCCCTGATGTATTTCAGTTCGTTTGCAGATGTCTCAGGCTCCTGAGTGCCTCAACGCCATAATCCTTCAAGATAGCTCTCTGCTCATTCCTGTCTGTCCCCTAACAGTGAAGAAATACTTATTACTTTTAAGGGGACCCTCTCAAACTAGGTAACATTTTCTACATGATTATTATATTCTAGGCATTGTGATAATAGATCATGACATGACTTATTACAATTTCTCTCTCCAATAACGCTCTATGGTAGATATAATTTTCGTTTTGCTGATAAAGAAACCAAAGGTCTGTAAACTGCCCAAAGATTTACAATTAGTGAATGGCGAAGCCAGGGTTCAAACCCCAGTCGTCTATTGCTAGAACCCATGCAATTCCTAACTCATCCGAGTGCTTCTTGATACCAATATGAAGAGCCAGGAAGTCTGGGTTAGTGAAGAGAAACATCTGAAGAGCATGTGAAAAGTTTCTTCATGCCTGTGCAGGGCCAGTATAGTCCAGTATGGTCACGGGAGTCAACCAGTTTGATGTGGTTCCACACCGCAGAATAGGGAACCACTGTGGCTTTACCAGAGAGCACGGCTTTCGGCAATAGTCTGTATTGTCCAGAACTGTCATGCCTGCGGAAGTAGTGAGCTCACTTCGGGGCATGTGGGTGGCTCAGTCGGATAAGCATGTGAGTTTTGATTTCAGCTCAGGTCGTGATCTCACGGTTTGTGGGATCGAGCCCCATGTCAGACTCCTGCACAGACAGCTGGAGCCTGCTTGAGATTCTCTCTCTCTCTCTCTTTCTCTCTTTCTGCCCCTCCCTTGTTTGTGCATGCCTCACTCTCTGTCTCTTTCCCTCTCTCTAAAAATAAATAAATAAACATTAAAAGAAAAGAAGTAGTGAGCTGCCTGTCACTGACGATGTGTGGGCATAAGCAAGGTGGACACCTGTATAGGTGCTTTGATGTTTGTGAAGAAACTGGAGATATTTCACTTGCACGTGAATAAGACTGAAGTGAACTCCCTGGTTTGGAGAGGAGAGAATCCACTTTCCTGTGGCTCCAAAGAGCCATATCAAGATCTTCTCTGATCTTTGTAGCTGGAAGGTATCCCTCTTTCCTCTGCCCTCCTCTGTCATGTTAGACTGATAGGGCTCTTGTAACACTGAGCCTTGTCCTACTGTGCTATAGCTATTTATGGGCGGGTGTGTTTCTTCTGCTAGGGAAGGAGCAAGACATATGTTCATGGAGACTGATAGATCCATGGGATCACGAGCAATAATCTTAAACTCTCAGTGTCCTCCTTATGTAAAGAGGTCAGTAGGGATTCCTTACTGAGGCTTGAAGGACTCAAGGGGCCAGAAATATGGTGCATCATACCCTGTACGCCTCCTCTCCAGTCCCCTACGGATTGTAACATGTCTTTGGGGAGAATGCATTTCTGATTCATTGAGGTACCCTTTCTACTGCTCTCCATGGCTCTCTTCCCACCTGAAATATAGATATTCAATTTGTGGTACATAATAGGCACTTATGCATTCATTTTAAAAATGAAAGAGAAAGAAGTAAGAGGGCAGGAGACAGAAAGAAAAAGAAAGAAGGAAGGAAAGAAAGAGAGAGAAAGAGAAAGAGAAAGAAAGAAAAGAAAGAAAAAGAAAGGAAGGAAGGGAGAAAGAAAAGGAGAGAAAATTTTAACAAATAAATGCTCTTCCTCATTTTCTGCCCATCACCTGGTAGGCCCTCTACCTGGGCGGACATTTTTCTTGGGCACACCATGGTGTGTGTGTGGGTGTGTGTGTGTATGTGTGTGTGTATGCATTTAACAGAACAATCCACAACATGAGGTAGAAGAGACCTATGGGAGAAGAGAGGAAACAGGAAAGAAGGACTTGAAACAATGTCTCTATAGGCAGCTAATGGCAGTTTTGTGGTTATTTGGGGCAGTTGTTTACAGTGGAAAGAAGCTGCCTCTGGGGTACCCGAGCCTCACATATCCCCATCTCCATCTTGAACCCCTTTAATAGGAGCAGAATGTTTCAGGGGCAGATTCTAGGAGACTTAAAAGCAGGTCTGGTTTTCAACACAGCGCATATTGAACTTTCTCTACTGTGGGAGGCAGGCCAAGTAGTGGTTTTTGAAGCTTTTAAAGGCTCACTGGCCCTTCAAAAAAAAATGGCTGTTGTGGACATATGGTTTTAGAAGCTTTTTAAAAAGCCTTGTGGGCTTATTTTTAGAGCAAACCTCAACCTTGTAAAACTTCTTAAAGGAGCTACGGAGGGCCCAATCACTTGAGCCTCCTTCGAGCCCCGGGCAGCTGCTCCCCAAGATTTCCAGCACAGGCTTTCCTTGTGCCTGATGCATCAGGCTGCCAGCTGAGCCTGAGATAGGCTGTCCCCAGAGAGGGTGTGTCCTGGGAGCCAAAAGACCTGAGACTTAGGCCACAGGTGAGTCACCCAAGGAGGCAGAGTTTGCTTGCCAGAGTGTGGAGACCCAAGAATCACAGAACTACAACATCTCAAATATTCTCCTGAAGGAAAAGAACCTTCAAAGTCATGCAGTTAACCCCAATCTGATGTAGAACCTCCTTGAAACACACTTATAGAGGTGGTACCACTTCTGCCTACACATCTCCAGCTATGAGGAGATCACTGACTGGGCATTCATTCATTCATTCACGCAACACGTTTGTGATTGAGTACACATTACACTCTTGGCACTGTGCAAAGCACTGGGGAAACATCAGAGAATAAAAAACCAGATGCGGTCTCAATGTGGATTGAACATTAGTGGGATAGACAGACATGGATGAAATGATTGTGCCAATATGCTAATGGGAAAGGAAGAAAGTATAATTAAAAAAAAATTCAACGATTTATAAGAGCTTCTGGCTGGACCTGATCTGGTCAGAGATAAGAGGGATATTTTGATGAAAAGGTGACCTTTGAACCAGGATCTGAAGGATGAGTGAATCTTGGCATGGTGGCAGGAGGTTAGGGGAAGGCATGGAGGGCTGAGGGGACATCTGTGCAGAGGCTTCAGGCAGGAGAGAGAGTAGCATTTTAGTGGAAATGAAGCCCAAGTGTATAACATCAAGGAGAAAGACCGGGTTTGAAGTTGGGGACACGCAGTGTGTAGGACATGTGTGGCCTTACTGCCATGTTGAGGATTTTGATCTTTAACCTCCAAGGTACTGGAAGCCTCTGCCTCCTTTTAAGCAGAGGTGAGGCAACTCGGGCCAGAGCTGCCAATTCTTTCTCAGGTTGCTAAGTGTAGGGTCTTCAGACAGATCCATAATTCTCCATCCTTCAAAAGTCAGAGCCAAACTTCCTTCCCCTCAATGTAGGTCAGTCTTAGTCTAATTGAAAGAATGTGATAGAAGTGATTCCGTGGGACTTCTGAAGCTAGGAGAGCTTCCCTTGCACACTTCTCTTGGATTGCCTGTTTGGAGGCAAGTCAGCCACCATGCTGCAAGGACTCAAATAACCAATGGAGAGGCCTGCACGGAGAGGCACCAAGGCCCCACTTCCTACAACCAGCACGAGATTGCCAACAGTGAGGACTGGAAGCGGATCCACCAGCCCCCGCCAAATCTGTAGATAGCCGTAGCCTCAGCTGAGGCCCATCTTATCTTGACTCTAAGCTCACAAGAAACCCAGGGCCAGAACCACCCAGCTAAGCTGTTCTTGAATTTCTGACCCACAGAAACTATAAGATGCTTATGGTTGCTTCAAATGATTGACTTCAGGTAACATGTTAAGTGGCAACAGGTGTCGAGTTGGGTGAGGTATGTCAAGGTATGAGGAGGAAAGCAAGGACTTTGGGGTCAGAGAGATTTGTATTTGAAATCTGATTCTTTGGCTTCCTGGTTGTTGGACTGAAGGCACGTTTATTTATCTCCTGGAGCTCCCACCTTCCATCTGTAACCTGAGATGATGCCACAGAGCCCCCAGGATATGATACTGTGTGGCCATTCTCAATTTCCCTGCCTCCCCCCACCTCATATCCAATTGGGAGGTGCCACTCTCAAAGTTGAGAAGATAAAAAAAGCTTTCATTGTCAACAGGTGCTGCAGAATGTGTTTATCTTGATTCCCCTAGAAAGAGAGGGCTTGAAAACTGAGGCCGCCTTAGGCCCTGTTTCATTCATTCGGGCTACGTATTTTCAAGCCTATTTCCCACTTGGGTGTATGAGTTTTATGAGTCCCACTCTTACTGTGTAAACAGAATTGCCTTTAATTCGTTTGAAAGTTAGCTCTTCATAGCTGCACGTCTCATTTTCTTAATTTGCACTTCAGTAACAAAACAGATTAATGATGAGTTTTCTTATGAAAGAGATTATGAAATCGGTTCTTAGGTGTCATATACATTGTGAAGACATTTTTAGTTAATTCTCTCAGCACAACCCTGGGGTATCCATCATTTGGGCAATTTTACAGATGAGGAAACAGATATAAAAGCGAGGGATGTTGCTTTGCACTCTTGTATAATGTGACCTCGGCTAGTTATTAACCTTCTCTTATAGCTTAGTTGCCTCATCTGCAAAATGAAAGATAAGAACAGAGCCTCTGCAGAACCAGGCTGACATGAGGATTAAAATACCTAGTATGTATAAAATACTTAGAAAAGGGTCTGATGTATTCTGATATCTTCCTAATTAGTTTGTCATCATTTTTCTATTTTTTTAAACCAATGTTTCAAAAAATTCAGAACAAAATTTCCATCTAAGCCATTTTTCTCCATCCATGATGTCTCTCTTCCTGCAATAATTGTCCTTTCTATTCTTCTGGCATTTAAACAATATCCGTGTGGTCAACAATTCAGTGATTCAGTCTCATGATCATTTTTCAGCCAAAAAAACTAAGCCTCAAAATGGCGAATGTGAGTTGCTCAAAGTGGCTTCGGTTGTAAGCGACAAAAACCAAACGGAGCTAGTTTCCGCTAAAGAGAGAAATTCATCGTTAAGATGCAGGGGTGATTCAGGCAACCAAGCTGGTGAGTGAGCCGTGGGGAAGGTCTCCAGGAATGACAAGAACTGGTGAGAGGAAGGTAGCAGGGACCTTGGGAAACGGTCCTTCTCCTTCTCTCCCCTTTCCTCAACGTGGCTGCTCGGCTGCCTCTGCCTTTCTTCTCTGAAGCCCGGTTTTCTCAGAAGCTCAATGCAAATGGGTGGAGTGTGACAGCCTCCCAGTTTCCAAGCTCATGAGTTATCATGCCAACCATACAAGAGATTGACCTTCTGCCTCTCTCTGTTTGGATTCCCCATTACTACCAGTGCGACCCCGATTGAAAAAGCTTGAGTCAGGGGCCTTCCCCTGGTCTGGTCAAATGTGGTTAAGGAGTAGGGTCACAGTGCCCAGGCCTTGCTGCTGGGCACTCACTCCTGTAGATTCCCATAGGAAGGTCATGAGTAAGTGAAAAACACTCCAGAGGGAACCCAGAACATGAAGTGAGTTTCTTGCCATTTCACATACTGGAATGACTAAGGCAGGACTCCCCCTCCAGATCTTTCTTTCCTGTGAGGCCAACACTTTTCCCACGTGGCTTCAGCTACGTCCTTTCAGGAGACAGTGCTGGTTTACAGCACCTCCAGGGATTCAGGTTGGGGAAGATTTGGGCACCAAATTTTTTGGGTACCAGTTTTTACCTTGCAAACTGAAACTTAGCACCCTCTGAGCAACGCTTTCCCTGCTTTCCCCTCTTCCCCCTCCCCCAGCCGCTGGCAACCACTGTTTTACTTTCTGTCTCTGTGAATTTGACTACTCTGTATATTTCGTACAATTTCATACACCGTTTGTCTTTCGTTGGTTAGCTTATTTCATCAGCGAAGCGTCCTCAAGCTTCATCCATGTAGTAGCATATACCAGAATCTCTTTCCTTTTTATGGGCCGAACAACATCCCCACTGTATGTGTGTACCACATGTTGTTTATCCATTCATCAGTTGATGGCCACTTGGGCTGCTTCCACCCCGTGGCATTGTGAGCGGTGCTACTATGAACACGGGTGTGCAGAGTTGTCTTTTTTGCCACATACAGGACAGAAGGAGGATCTTGAGAGCACAGTGTGAAGACGGCAGAAGGGAGGTCGTTCCTGCTCTATATGAGAAAAGGAGAGGAGTTCTGCTCCTCACAGAAATGGGGAGACGATAGAGGGAAGGCACCGAGCAGGAGAGGTTGGGAGAGGTGACCCAGGGTCACGGGGTAGATTAGCAAACACCTGGGGCCGGGAACCAGGGCAGAAATTCCCACTGCTGGGTGGTCTATCATTCAGTATGAAGTGGTCACATTGGTTATTTCGCCCCATCCCCCCTACTCAGCAAATTTTGGGAACGTTTCCTACACACATACACAAATGCTGTGTGAGTTGCTTTTTGGTGTAAACTGAAGAAGGGATTAAATTTCCCATCTGGTCTGATGTGAAACAGACAGAGACAGGGAGCAAAGAAGGGCAAAATAAGCTATCAACTGTCCTTTGCAGGGGAAGTAAATGTGCCTTTGCAGGCACCAGGGGTGCCCCCGAGAGATTCCCTGGGAATGAACCAACAATTTGGGCAGAGATTTGTACTTCCATGGGACATACCTAGGCGTTCTGAAGCAGTCTTATCTAGATCAGTGCTTCTTAAACTTTAGCGTAGCTGAGAATTGCCTGAGGGACTTGAGATGTAGATTTTGATTCAGTCAGCCTGGAGTGGGCCTGGGATTCTGCATTTCAGACAGTTCGAGCTCTTGGGTGATGGTGATGCTGGTGGTCTGTGGACCACCCTTTGAATCAGAGGGTTCCAGATCTCAAAGGGATGGAAAATTTCTAACAGTGTCATAGTGTCTCTCTTTCTCTCTGTGTCTCTCCATCTCTGTCTGTCTGTCTGTCTCTGTCTCACACACATACCATCTCCTGGTGTTCCTGAGAGAACATGGCTCTCCTGTCCTCTCAGGGTGAAGCTGTGACAGAGGAAGCCATAAAAGAGCCACTGCTCTCCTCCCACCTCTTCATCTTCGTCCTTGCTCTGTCCCCACCCAGGCAGTGTGGAGGTCATGCCAGGGGACTTTCAGTGGCCCATCCCACATGCTTTGGCCAGGGTATTACAACAATTTTCATGGAGGAAACCAAAGGCTCTTTCTCCGTGGTTGGCCTCAGAACTCCCTCTCTCAGAAAGATGGAGAGAGGCGGAGAAAAAATGTTTTAAATGGTATTTTTCTTGAGAAAGGTCGTTCTGGGGAGCCAAACATTAATTGAGTACTTGATTGTGAGAGGGTTGTGTGGTAAACTCCCTTGTTTTCCACAGATGTTGAAGGACTCTGAGCCAGAGTTCAGGAAAAATGTTTTCCCGCATATCCACCCCTGCCCCAGAGGCGGTGATGAAGTTGGCAAAGGACATTCAGGTCAAGTGGGGCTCCAGCGACCTCACAGAAACACGAGAATTCACAAAATCTGAAGGGGAAACGGTGGCGAGGAAGCATCTAACATGAAAAGAAGACAGAAAGAGAGGGAAGCCCGCCAAATGGGGTACCCTGCCTGGCGGAGCCCTGTGCCAGGAGCCTCAGTTACCACAGGTGATGAAGGAAACCCTCTGCTGCTTTCCCATCTGGGGGTGATTCTTTTGCTGGTGGAGGGCGGGGCGTGCTTCCTGCCTCAGAGAGAGCCCAGGTCACACAGGAGCACTCACTGCAGAAGGCCTGTCCTCACTCTGAGCTGAAATCTGCCTTTCTGAAACATCCACGCTAAGGACTTTTGTGCTGATGCTGCCCTACAAAGCCACAGCGAATGAGACACTACCACGTCTCCACAGTGCATCCACAGTTAAAGCACATCCTGGCACACCCATGGGCCCATCTGATCCTCAGAGCTGCCTGGAGGAAGCAGTGGGGGCGATTTTTCTTCCAGGGTTTCAGATAAGCAAGTGGGAGTGTTGCTGGCGGCAGGGGTGGAGGCACAGGCTCTAGGATCTGACTGCCTGGTTCACAGCCCAGACACTCACCGCTGTGTGTCTGTGGACAAACTCTTTGGCCACTCTTATCCTGGGTTTCCTCTTAAATAAAATGGGCATAATGATATTACATAGTGGAGCGGGTTGTGGTAAGCACTAATAAAAGTAAAGTGCTTAGGGTGCCTGGGTGGCTCAGTCGGTTAAGTGTCCGACTTCAGCTCAGGTCATGATTTCCCACTTGGTGGGTTTGAGCTCCGTGTCAGGCTCTGTGCTGAGAGCTCAGAGCCTGGAGCCTGCTTCAGATTCTGTGTCTCCCTCTCTCCCTGCCCCTACCCCCTCTCGTACTCTGTCTCCATCTCTCTCAAAAATAAAATAAACATTAAAAAAAAAAAAAGTAAAGGGCTTGACCTTTGGTTTACAGGCACTTCCCTTTTGCTACTGAGGAGAAAAACATAGAGGTCAAGTGATTTGCCCAAGGCCAGAAAATGGCGGCACCGATCTAGAACTCAGATCTCCTATGCTAAATTCAATACTTTTTCTATTAGAGTCAATATTTTGCATTCTTAGGCCCATCAGAGATGGAAATTCTCCGGTGACCCTCACGCTGGCAGGCCTGTCCCTGCATTGAGCTGTGTGCATAGTAGGAAGAGAAATAGTTCTAGAGAGGTTTGCCTGCCCAGGTTAGTTATGCCTTCTTTGCTCTCCCTTGCTTGCTCTCTCTTGTCTGCTTCATATCAACTCATATGGGAAACTTAATCACTTCCTCAGTTTCCACCGAAATATATATATATATATATATATATATATATATATATATACATACATATGTATATAGTCTCATCTGATCTTCCTTGTACTTTGAGATGGTCACTAGTGCTCTTAATTTTATAGCTGATGAAACTTGGAGGGGTTAAGTAACTTGTCAGGAGGTCATACATCCCTCAAGTAGGGACTCAGCTAGCTCCTTCCTCTATACCTCTCTGCCTCCAAGCTGCAGACAGCAGCAAACACCCCAGAGGGCCTTCATCAGATTCTTTCAGGATGTCACAACAGGCACGTGGTATTGGGTAGGCCTTTGTCTAGCCCCTCCAGAAATAAGCCTCACTCACCAGGGTGGGGAGGAATGTGAGAGGGTGAAGGGGAGTCCAATGAAACAGGCGGAGCAGGTTTCCAGAGAGTTTGGGTTGGGAGTGAATGCATGGTCACAGCAGGCTATCAGGTCCGGAATTCCAGAGGGCGCGCCTCCGTGGATCTGTGGAATCCAGCCACTCGAGTATCCAGGCAGGCTAGAGAATCCACAGCATGTGGTTAGGAGTGGGTAGCACTGTCCTGTTGGGATCAAATGCTGAGGGTCTGCAGATAGGATGAGGCCCTGGGGAAATGGCTGAAGAGGTAAAAGAGCCTGGTAATCCATACTGCCTGGGTTCTCATTCTTCTCCTCCCTTTGTTAGCTGTGTGACCTTGGCCAGTTACTGAAATCTGCTGTGTCTCACGTTCCTCATCTATAATTCTGATAGAGTCTGAATCATAAATTTGGGGTGAAGATTAAGTAAATGAGAAGGAGAAAAGCAGCCCCTGGCATCTGTGAACTGGATTCACCCTAAAAGCAAGGCTCTCGTGTTGTTAGGTGCTGGCCTGGAATCTGCAGCTAAGCTGTGGTGTTTCTCTTGCCAAACATAAATAACCTCGTAAAGGAGACCCCCCCTCACCCCCTGACAATAGGTAGCCGTTTTTTTCTAAGCACATACAAAAACAGGGTCACTGTGGAAACCACAAAAATATGGAATGTCCCCCTCTCCCAGCTAACATGAGTGATGGCTCCTTCTTTGTTAATTACTGCTTTAGCTTCTTTCTATTAGTACCTCCTTCTAGATATGATTCATGAAGATATCCAATCAGAATTATTCTTGCTTCACGATAGCACTGAATACAGAGCAGGCCCTGCCTCCTTGAATCCTGTCCCAAATCACCTGACTCCAGGTTCTTCAAAAAGTTAAAAACAGAACTACCCTATGATCCAGCAATTGCACTACTGGGTATTTATCCAAAGGCTACAAAAATACAGATTTGAAGGGGGACACACACTCTGATGTTTTACAGCAGCGTTATCAACAATAGCCAAACTATGGAGAGAGCCCAAATGTTCACCGATGGATGAATGGATAAAGAAGGTGTGGTGTCTACATACAATGGGATGTTACTGAGCCATGAAAAAGAATGAAATCTTGCCATTTGCAACAATGTGGATGGAACTAGAGTGTGTTATGCTAAGTGAAATAAGTCAGTCAGAGAAAGGCAAATACCATATGATTTCTCTCATATGTGGAATTTAAGAAACAAAACAGACGAACATAGGGGACGGGGTGGGGGGGGGAGAGGAAAAAAAAGAGGGAGGGGGAAACAAACCATAAAAGACTCTTTAAAGATAGAGAACAAACTGAGGGTTGATGGAAAGAGATGGGTGGGGGGGATGGGCTAGATGGGTGATGGGTACAAAAGAGGGCATTTGTTGGGATGAGCACTGCGTATTGTATGTAAATGCTCAATCACTGAATTCTACCCCAGAAGCCAATATTGCAGTACATGTTAACCCACTAGAATTAAAATAAAAGTTTTAAAAACAAAAAAATAAAAAAATAAAATTTCAAAAAAAATTATTTCCTTAAAAATATAAAGTAAGGTTCCTGAAATTCCTGCATGATTAAATCTTCTTATAGATGAGGCCTAGGCTTGAACTCTGAATTCTGTTGCTCTGCAAGGAAAGGCCTCTGTCAGGAACCCCTTCATTGGCCTCATTTCCCTATAACTCCTTTCCAGGGAGATGAGGAATGATGAAAAACTTTTGGCTCTATGTCACTTATTAACATGAGCAAGACACTTATTTGAGACCTGGGTTTTCTTTTCTTCTATTATTATTATTTTTTTAAATGTTTATTTATTTCTGAGACAGAGAGAGACAGAGCATGAGTGGGGAAGGGGCAGAGAGAGAGGAAGACACAGAATCCGAAGCAGGCTCCAGGCTCCGAGCTGTCAGCACAGAGCCCGACACGGGGCTAGAACTCACAAACGGTGAGATTATGACCTGAGCCGAAGTCAGACGCTCAACTGACTGAGCCATCCAGGCGCCCTGAGACCTGGTTTTTCAAAATGGGAATACAAAGTTAATTCCTGCCCCATATATTTGTGGTGAGGATCCAATAAAAAGGTGTTCATGCTACTGTATTATAAGCTATGAAGGGGACACTATCAGTCCATCTGAGGCTGCCTCTCAGAGTAGTCTCTCACTTGGGGACCCAGTTGTCCGCTGTCTGAGGGTCTAGCTATTGGCCATTGGCCAAGGTGCTTGTTCATGTGTCTCTGTCAATCACCCTCCCCGCCCCCTTAAAGCTACTTGCATTATAGAGAGTGCAGGGAGCCCCCACACTGGGCTTATATGAAACAAGT
Source organism: Panthera pardus (assembly GCF_024362965.1). NCBI lineage: Eukaryota > Metazoa > Chordata > Mammalia > Carnivora > Felidae > Panthera > Panthera pardus. Next base: position 58,736,242 of record NW_026526666.1, read on the forward strand.
TTCTCTCTTCTTTAACAGTCCAAAGGAAAACAGTCTGGGTTAGTACGGGGTTCTGTACCATAAACCACTCCAGTTTTCTACCAACTTGTTTCTGCACCATCCCTAGAATATTACCTTCACCTCTGGCTGTGGCTGGGTTACTGTCTATACAGATTTTCAGCCTGCAGGGAGGAAAAACAGTGAATCCTGTGTAAGGGGTATTGTCTTTATAATACATGTATCACTCCGGATATCACTTATTCTCAGTCACACCCCACACTTCAAGGAAGGATGAAAAAAATGTAGTGTCTAGCTGGGTAACCATGTGCCCAGCTTCAGTTTGGGAGCTTTATGAATCAAGATCAGGAATAACAGAATAACAGGAAAAAGAGAAGCCAAGAAAGCAGTAGGGAAATGAATACTGATCAACTCACTCGTTGGGTCCCTAAGCCTGAGACTGTATTTGTATTGAGTAAATATCTGGATGAAAAGCAAAGAGTGGATTTATTGAGATGCTTGAATCGTCCGATGCCAGAAATCAAACAGTTGGAATCATCCCAGTGCATCTTTATATTTTTTTAGTTTTCCCTTAGATCTTGGCACTAAACAAATAGAACCGTAGGTATGTAACTCACTGCATGAACACTCACATGCACCCATGCACATTTAGGCATTGTGTGTGGTTGTACAAACCTATATACATATGCAGTGTAGATTCACGCTTGCATAGATCTTAATTTTGTACTAAAGGAGTCCAAGTCTTACCTAGTTACCTCCCTCTTTTCAGTGGAATCATGGTATCGTTAAGAAAAGTAAATTCTTAGGAGCCAGAGATCCAGATTTAAATGCAATCTATGTCATTGACACACACTGAAACTCTGCATGAGATACTCCATTTTTCTTGACTTTTGTATCTATGTTTGTAAAATGAGTAGTATATGATTTGTCTTGAAATATTATTTTGAAATTAAATAAAATGCCATACTTGTTTGCTTCATTAATGCTTCAGGTATAGTTGGTACATAATCAATATTAACTATTATTTTATTATTAGGCAAGTGAGCCCCAGCACAAATTAATACCAGGGCGGGAATTTTCCATCCTCCTCCTTGATATGAAGCACAATCCTTTCTAAACTTGTACTGCTCTCAGCTGTGCTTATTTTTTTTTTTGCCATTTGTTAAAGTAATTTTAAAAAGTAAATTGTTAAAGTATAACAGATACAGAAAAGCACATAAACGGGGCACCTGGGTGGCTCAGTCAGTTAAGCGACCGACTTTGGCTCGGGTCACGATCTCGCAGTTTGTGGGTACAAGCCCTGGGTCGGACTCTGTGCTGACAGCTCAGAGCCTGCAGCCTGCTTTGGATTCTGTGTCTGCCTCTTCTCTCTGCCCACTTCCCCCACTCACACTCTCCCTCTCCCTCTCTTTCTAAAAAATAAATAAATACAAAAAAAAAAAAAAAAAAGAAAAGCACACAAATCATAAACTTATAGCTCACTGATTTGTCCAAAAGGGATCCTGTCCATGTCGTCAGCACTCAGATCAAGAACCAGAACATCACCAGCACCCCAGCAGCCCCTTCATTTCCTCTCTGACAATAACTACTATTTTACATTATAGATTAATTTTACCTTTTTATACTTTATAGAAATAGGATCAGGTATAGATATTCTTACGCCTGGCTTTTTTCTCTCTATGCAAAGTTTGAGACATTCACCCATCCGGTGCTTGTGGCTTTGTTGCATCACTCTTTGCTATGCAGTGTTTCAGCGGTTATACTACCACTTAATGACCTATTCTATTCTTGATTGGTCATTTGAGTGGCTTTGGCTATTCTCAGTAATGCTGCTACAAACATTCTTGCATGTGTCTTTGGTGAATACATTTCTGTTGAATACGTATCCGTGAGTGGAATTTTTCAGTGTTAGGGCTTGTACCCATTCACCTTTTGTAGATCTGTCAGGCAGTTTTACAAGGTGGTAGAAGGATTCCCTATATTTAATTGGTAGAACCTCGAGAGGCTTCGATAGTTCTATGTGCTTCCAATTTCTCTCACTGGGCCTGTAAATCCAGAAATCCAAGAATGTATTCTTACTCTTTGGGCATAAGGAATCAATAGCTTCCAGATAACCCAGTGTACCACTTACCTATTGCTATGAAACACATCCCTTCCAAACACAGTGGCCTAAAATAGAAATACATATTTACTATCTCTCACAGTTTTTGAGGGTCAGGAGTTGGGGAGTACCCTGGCCAGTGGTTCAAACTTACAGTCTCTAATGAGATTGAATCAGATGTTGATCTAAGCTACAGTCATCTGAAGAGTTAGTTGGGACTAGAAGATCCGCTCTCAGGGTGGTTCTCTCCTGTAATTGGCAAGCTGGTGCTGGCTATTGGCAGGAGGCCTCAGTTTTTCCTCACACGAGTCTATCCACGCGGCTGCCTGAATGTCCTGACAACATGGCAGCCGGTCTCCTCCAATGTGAGCAATCCAAGAACCCAACGTAGAACAGCAATGTGTTTTATGACCTCTCTTTGGACATCACACAGTCACGTTCTCAATATTTTACTGACTATCCAAGTCATTCTCATTCAATATGAGAGGGCTCTATGCAAGGACACGAATATTAGAAAGTGAGGATCATTAGGGGACGTCTTGGAGGCTGGCCACCACATCATTAAGCCCTTCCTGCTACCAAATAAAGACTTTTTTCTGTGATAATTGGAGCCCCAAGTGATTAGCACAGGGAGTAGGTAAATTGTGATGGACAAGGAGAGGAAAAGAGAATACGTAGAACAAGTAAGTCCAGGGAGAAAGGCTAACCTGAATATAGCAGCCAAGAGGCAGTTGTAGCATTTTGCGTACCTGAGTAGGAGTGAATGAAAATGTGTTTGGGGTAGGGGCCTCAGAGGACAGTATGTTGGGGTCCACAAAAGTTTTCCTTTGTTTACTATTTAGATCATGTTTTTGTTCCATAGGGACTCAACTCTGGCATTGTTTGTATGAAAGTAATAGCCCAAATTGAGTATTCTTAAATTTTCTCAGACATTGTTCAATTTACCATCCTTCCATCCATGCATCTAACTCTTACTAAACATCTACCAAAGGCCAGGTCTCCTGTAGAGGGTGATGAGGAATGTGGAAATGAGCAAATACACAAACCTGACACAGGGAACGGGGGAGAGAGAACTAATATTTATTATGCACTTACTGTGTTCCTGTACTTTCACATTTATTGTTGTAAATCATTCTCATAACTTCTCCAGATGTTGGGCACAATTCCCACTTGGCAGATCAATAAACAGACTTGAGTTTACTCAGGGTTGGAGCTGAAAAGTGGCGAAGCTGAGCCTTCTGCAGATAATGATGGTACAAAGTAGAAAGTGATTAAATGCCAAAAGAGGGTCTACACGTACTACAATGGCAGCTCAGAAAATGGAGTGGATTGTTTGGCCTGGAGAGGGAAGAGAAGGTTTCATGGAAGAGGTAGCGTATCAGTTGGATCCTGATGGATGAGTAAGAGATAATGGGAAAAGGCCATATGTCAGGAGTAAAGAATATCGGAAACAGAGGCATGACTGTAGGAATGATGTTAGTGATGGTCATACACACAGAGACACATGGAGACATACACCTATAATGTGGCTGGAGGAAAGTGCAAGAAGGAAAAGACTGGCTGACAGAGGTGGACAAAATGGGTTTGGGCCACACAGACACCAGACAGACACCAGACCTAGCTGTTCTGTAATGTGACAGGAAGCCACAGAAGGCTAGATCATTGTACAACTGAGTGGGAACTTCTTTCAGAGTTCTTGGATAACACCTTCTTCAAGGTTGCTATTAGTTAAATTAAGATTGCGCCTTCACACCTGACAACAGAAACAAAAAGCAGATTCAAATCTGCTATAAGATGCACTATAAGATGATTCAAATTATTGAATAAGAATGAGAACTGTCATGGATCAGTAAGAAGGGCAATAAATGTACTGATGGTGAGGCGTGCTGCCAGTTAAAAATGGGAGAAAAACAATGGGAACAGTCAGAAAGCCCTAGGGCTATTGATTCCCAGAAAAATCCTAGAATCTCGGAGCAGGAAATGGCCTGAAGGATTATTTACTCCAACTTGGCACTTTACGTAGGAGAAAACTGAGGTCAGGATGTAGGAGTGACTTGTTCTTCTAGAGCAGGGCTCCTTCTAATATGCCTCAGCTTTGTGAGAAGAAGAAGGTACACTCCCTGATATTGAGAAGGCTGTGAGTGTGGAGAGTGCTATAAAAATCACTCGTTGTAAAACATCTTGGTTACGAGTTGAAGTGTGTCTACCCCAAATTCATAATTTGAAATCCTAACCTCCAATATCTCAGAACATAGTCTTATTTGGAAATGAGGTCAGTGCGGATAAAATTAATTAAGATGAGGCCATACTGGAGTAGAGTGGGCCCTGAATCCAATATGATCGGTGTCTTTATTAAAAGGGGAAATTTAGATATGCACGCAGGGAGAATGCCATGTGAGCATGAGGACAGAGATTGGGGCAATGTGTCTACAAGACAAGGAACACTCAAAAATTGCCAGCAAACTCCTAGGAGCTAAGAGGGAGGCATGAAAAAGTTTTCCTCACAGCCCTCCAAAGGAACCAACCCTGTGACAGCTTGGTCTTATACTTCTAGCCTCCAGAATTGTACAGAAAATACACTCCTGTTGTTCAAGCTACCCAGCATGTGGTGCTTTTTTATGACAGTCCTTGGAAACTAATTTGATTACTAAAACAAAGAGAAGGTATATAGAAGCCACATGAAGTAAGCAGTGTGAGGAAGGAACAGTGGCTTAATAGAATAATAAAGCCATGCATTAATTCATTCAAATGCTGAGTGTGTGTGAGGCACATTGGTTGGCCCTGAATCTTATAAATGAAGAAGTAGAAAATACCTCTCCTGCCTTTGAGAAGTCCAAAGTGTGGTCTATTTTGGTTCATAACAGAAGTAAATGTTATGGATACCCAAAGGAATGAGGCAGGCAAAGGTCTGGCTGCAAAAGGTAACATCTAAGCCAGGTTTTGAAGGATATGTGTGTTTGCTTGCTGATTACTAAATGGAGCTGATTATTTCTGCCGCTGGAAAGAACCTCCTAAAATCTCCATCCTGGTCCACATAGCCATCAAAAAGTCAAAATCACAGACTTGCTAAGTTTGTTCAATCTAGCATTTCACACAAACAGCTTCAGTAACCCAGGCCCAGTTATCTCAATTGCCTGCCCTAGTTGGCCTGCCATTCGTAGGAAAAACAGGAACAGAGATGCTGACCTCTGGCTGCTCGGCCCAAGTCCCCTTGGAGCTTCAGGCTCGTGTAAGCCCTGGCTTCAGAAACTCACCCCAGTAGGTGGGGGGTTGTCTTCCTATTCTGACTATCCAGACCTCTCTGCAGTGCTGAAAAGTCAGATTGTGTTATTTATGTATAAAAACAACAACAAAAATAACCTTCCCTTTCCAAATATTCCCTGCATAGGAAGCCAAGCCTTCAGCAGGTCATTACTATGTTGACATTTTGAAGAACTGTGCTTCCAGGCCCTGAAACAGGAGCCAGCTCTGCCGGCCTTGGTCTTGAGATGTCTTGGATGTCTCATATTAAGGACCCCTAGGCTCCTAAATTTGAGCTCTCGGCAGCCACTGCTCTGAGTAATGCTGATAAGAAACACAGCAAAGGACAGAGCCAATTGCAGCTGGAGCCACATCTGCCTCTGTGGAATGATGTCAAGTGTGCTAGGGGGAAGGCAAGGGGCTTCTCTTGACTCTAATTGCTTCCCCACGGGTGAGCCACACTCCCTGAAATTCCATTAAGATGATGGACCTATTCCTTTAAGTTTATGAGCAAGAACAATGGGACAGGAGAGGGTCTACACACAAACCAGCAGTCTTTGCTCGACTGATTCCATTGGAAAGCCTTTAAGCAGGGCAGGCATGGTCAGTTGCCCCAGGCCCTGGAGTTCCCCTAGAGTACTGCGTCAAGTCCCATGCAATGATTGGTACCTGCCTGGCCCCTCCAAGCGTATGTTTTTGTAACCCTTGTTCAACTTATCCATACGCATGGTTTTGACCACCACCTCGGTTGGAAATATTTTAAATCTTCCATCTCTAGTTTATACCTTTCTCTTCAAGCTTCTGACTCTTCTATGTAACTACCTAGCCCTGCACACGTCCTCTTCAACTAATCCATCGTCACAAAACTATCCCTTGCCAGGGTTCTCTTTGTCTTATGTCCCTAATCAGAAAACTGGGAAGCATCCCTGACCCTTCCCTTCCTAGCATATTAAATCAATCACTAAGATTTACTAATATTATTGCCAAAAAGTTTCTTCTAACTTTTCTCCCTGTCATGCGTTCTGATAATTCCCTAATTCAGGACGACATCAATTTTTGCTTAAACCACTATAATAGCTTCCAAGAGGGTCTCCTTAATATCAGCTCATCCCCACCAGTCCAATCTCTACTTAGCTGCTGAAGTGTCTTTAAAAAGTGTAAATCTGCACTCAAAAAATTACAACTGGAAGGAAACTACTTTACATAATAAAGAACATGTATGAAAACCTACAGCTAACATCATATTCAGTGGTAAAAGATTGAAAGCTTTTCCTCTATGATCAGGGCATGCACGCCCGCTTTAACCTGCTTTCTATTTAACATAATAGTGGAAGTCCTAACCAGAGTAATTAGTCAAGAAAAAGAAATAAAAAGCATCCAAATTGGAAAGGAAGATGTAAAATTGTCTCTGTTCACCGATGACATAATTCTATATGGAGAAAATCCTAAAGATTCCACAAAAACCCTATGAAAGCTGGTAAATGACTCAGCAGGATGCAAAATCAACATGCAAAATATCAGTTGCATTTCTATACATTAACAATGAATAATCTGAAGAGAAAATTAAGAAAACAGTAGCCTGAAAAAGAATAAAATACTTAGGAATAAATTTAATCAAGGCAGCAAAAGAATTGTGCACTGAAAACTACAAAATATTGGTGAAAGAAATTAAGGAATTAAATTAAAAATTAAATTAAATTAAAGCAGACGCAAATACTGGAAAGATATCCTGTGCTCATGGGGAGGAAGACTTATTGCTAAAATGCCAATACCACCCAAAGGCATGTACACATTCAATGCAGTTCCTTTTAAAATCCCAGTGATATTCTCTTCAGAAATAGAAAAACCCATTCTAAAAGTCATATGAAGTCTCAAGGGACCCAGAATAGCCAAAACAATCTAAAAAAAAAAAAAAAAGAGCAAAATTAGAGATCTCCTTATTTCAAAACTTATCTCATAGTTATGGTAATCAAAACGAGCTATTGGCATAAAGACAGACATGTAGATCAATGGAACATTGATATAGTAATAAACCCTCACATATATGGAAAATGATTTTTGGGCCTGTGGGTGGCTCAGTCGGTTAAGCGTCCAACTTTGGCTCAGGTCATGATTTCATGGTTCGTGAATTTGAGCCCCACATCAGGCTCTGTGCTGACAGCTATGAACCTGGATGGAGACTGCTTCAGATTCTGTATCTCTCACTTCTCTCTGTGCCTCCCCCACTTGCACTCTGTCTCTCTGTCTCTCTCAAAAATAAATAGACATTAAACATTTTTATACATAAAAACAGAAAATGATTTTCAACAAGAGTGTCAAGACCATTCAATGGGATAAAGGACAGTTTTTTCAACAAAAAGTGTTTGGAAAATTGGATATCCATCCCCCCCGCCGACCCCAAATAGATCCTTACCTTTACACCATATACAAAAAGTAACTCAAAATGGATCGAAGATCTAAATCCAACAGCTAACACTGTAAAACTTTTAGAAATTTATATATGTAATTTACTTTTATTGATGTCTTGCACTATAGATGCAGTAGCAAACATTTCACATGTTATTGCCAAACTTGACAGAAACACCTTTATACAAAAGAGGAAACTGAGACCAGAGAAGGTAAGAAATTTGCTTAAGAATCAACTAGGTCTTAAGTGGATCCCAGGCAGATTATGACTCTTCTCAAGGTCAGGTATCTGGCCAACTCAAAGTAAAGCCTTATAAAGAATGCAGGCTTTAAAACGAGAAAGAACATGGACTAAACCCCTGAATCTGGACATGTTTTTTAACCTTTCTGCTGACTCCATTTCCTCATCGTTAAGATGAAGATAATAATATCTGACCTTCTGCGAGTCACAGGCTAATTAAAAGGAGGTGCGGACAAAAAAGAAGACCTATGTCTTAGTCCTTCAGGCTCTCTAGGGCCGTAGAAATTCACAGCCAAGTCTGAAGGAAAGCTGTGTAGGGAGGAACTTACTCTGGAAACTGGAAATTTCCAGTACCTACTCTGGAAATTGGAGGAGACGGAAATAGAAATGAGAGGGAAGAGAAATCAAAATGAAGGTGAACTCTACTTATAAAAAAGTGATGTGAGAAAAGATTTGGGAAACTCTTTTGTCTCATTTATGGATGAGAAAGGAAATAGAGATGTAAATATCATGTAAATTACCTTTAAGAAACAATTCCGAGTGATTCCCAAAGGCAGTGTGATATAGCAAAGAGAGTACTCCTTTGGTTTTACAACTTCATACCCTTGATGACATTTGGACATGTCACAGAAGTGCTCCAAATTTCCAGGCCCCTATCTCTAAAACAGGACTATGAATACCCGCCTCCCCTTCTGGGAAGAAGGGAGAAAGAGAGATATATATTATTTGAAAAGTTAAAATGCCATTTGGGCCCAGGTTAAAATCACTTTTGCTGGTCATATGTTCGGAACCTGTTTACTCTTCACTGTTTGGAACCTGTTTACTCATCTATAAAAGACATAAAAATAGAATCTACACCATAGATTTGTTAAAGAGATTAAATGAAACAGTGTAGGTAAATGCTTAGCGTGGGGTCTGGCATATATTAAGCACTAAATAAATGGCTGTGCGTATGCTTCATATCAGCAACAATAGCAACAGACACATTCCTTTACTGCTGGGAAAGACAAGATCTATTGGGAATTCTAGGAAAGGAATTCATGGCAATTTTTAAAACTCCAGCTTTCTGGGTCTTCTTAATTTCTCCTTACCCCAAGCAACAGCAAGAGAGTGGCATGCTGGGGGCGGTATGTGTCTCTGTGAATTTTCTTTTTCTTTCTTTCTTTCTTTTTCTTTCTTTCCTTCTTTCTTTTCTTTCTTTCTTTCTTTCTTTCTTTCTTTCTTTCTTTCTTTCTTTCTTTCTTTCTTTTTTCTGTGAATTTTCTTTTGACTCTACAAGGTTAGAAGCTTCTTGTCTCCTGTGATTGAACACTCCCAAGACATTGGATCATTTCCTGAACTTCATTTATTTAATAACTAATCTTTTATTGCCTTCCGTCCTTTAAAGCCAGCCGGGCAGTCTCCTTCCCACCCCCACCCCCACAAGGTCTCACCTCTTTAATCATTTGGACAATGCTGAGACATGCTACAAACCATCTTAATGGAGGGCTGATAAGTGAAGGCCATTTTTCCTCCCGTCTGCTTCTCCATCCAGCAGTATTTCGGACTATGTTCAATAATCCCAGCAAATCACTCAAGTCACCCCCCCCCCCACCGTCACCTAGTTAATATCTCCAGTCAACAGGTTGCTTTTGGCTCTTTTGTCTGGGAAAGCTGGCTACACAAGGCCCCAGAACTCCAGAGCAATGAGTCTGTACTTGGAATTTGTACAAACGAAGCCCTCAACTGTAAGAGTAACGTTTCCCCAAGTTAATAAGAATAGCGACCATCCCTGGGCCATAATTCTGGGCCAGGCACCGTGCCAACCACTGTATCTGTATTACCATGTTTAATTCTCATAAAACCTACTAAGGAACGCTCTCATGTCCATTTTACGGATGGGGAAACTGAGAGTCTGGGACACTGTTACTCCAAGTGTGGTCTTCCAAGCAATTACCTGGAAACTTGTTAGCAACAGAGATTCTCCAGCTCTACCACAAAACTAGTGAAGAAGAATCTCTGTGGGGTGATGTTCAGGAATCCAGGTTTCAAAAAACTCTCCTGATGATTCTGAGGCAGCCTAAAATTTGAAAAGCACTGAGTGTATGGAAGGTGTCTAACTTGCCAAATTCATAGAGCTAATAAGCGGCAGAAAGAAACTCAGAAGTCAGAGTCTGGCTGACTTCTAGCCAAGTCAGAGAGGCTCTAGAATGAGATGGCCCACAAAGTTTTAGGATTTCAATATAGACATCTATCATTTCACGTAAGAGATGTGCAGAAATAGCTCAGTTCTGGGACTGGTTTGACTTAGCAGTTCGATGGCTTTGTGGATCCAGCTCAAAGACATCTCTCTCATTCTCTTGGCTTTCTCTTCGTGATCATAAGAGGGCCACAGTGATTCCGGACATTACATTTTGTTCCTCAATGCCCATATGTCTGGAGTGGAGGAAGAAGGAAAGGCCGTCTCTTCTTCCACATCTTTTGTCTTTTTTTTTTTTTTTTTTTTTTGAGAGAGAGAGGCCATGCGTGCACACATGAGAGAGGGGGAGGGGCAGAGAGAGAGGGAGAGAGCATCCCAAGCAGACTCCATGCCCGGCACAGAGCCAGACATGGGGCTCAAACTCACGAAATGTGAGATCATGACCTGAGCTGAAATCAAGAGTCAGATGCGTAATCGAATGAGCCAGCCAGGTTCCCCCTTTCATGTCTTTTGATAAGAGATACTTTTTTCCCAAGAAGTACACTCCTCAGTAGACCTCCTCTCGTGTGTTACTGTTTAGCATTTCATCATCTGCTTATTCCTAAATTGGTCACTGGGAAGAAAAATGGAATAACATGATTGGATAAAATTAATTACAATTCACCTCACTTGGGGCACCTGGGTGGCTCAGTGGGTTAAAGCATCTGACTCTTGGTTTCAGCTCAGGTCATGACCTGACAAACTGAGGTTCTGCACTGACAGCATGGGGCTTGCTTGAGACTCTCTCCCTCCATCTCCTTCTGTCCCACCCCTGCTTGCTCTGTCTCTCACTCAAAAAAAAAAAAAAAAAGATTCACCTCACTTGAAGCACATGTATGCCTGCATGGACACAGCAGATGGAAATGCAAGGTCAGAGCAATGGGTACAAATTATAAAATGGTGAGAAACAAGTTTGGATTCACAGGGTGGCATCAGATGATAGGAATCCAGATAGAAAAATTAAGAGTTTATGCCATAAGAAATAGACAGCCTATAAATTTTTGAGCAGGGGAGAAGGAAATGTAAGGACAGACATGCAAAGAGTCTGCTGGTGGTGTGTAGGATGGTTGGGTGTAAGACTCAGGAGAGGGAATGAGGAGAGGCTGTGGGAGGACCAGCTGTTGTCGTAGCCTTGCTATAATTTGCCAAGCCCTAGTCTAGGTAGGTGGCAATGGGTATGAAGGATGGGTAAAGATAAAGTTATTTGGAAGGAAAATTGGCAAGAGTGAGTGACTGGCCGTGAGGAGAGGAAGAAGGGGATGAGTCAGGGGTTATAGGTCGGTTTCATGTCTGTGACCAGTGGTTCTTCTGTCCCCATGGAGCCAGGATGCAAAGAAAACTACTGATTTAGGCAAATTGAAGGAAAACCGTCAGAGGTTCAATGGGTTATCTAGGGGTATATGCTTAAATTCTTAAATCCGGTGGGTGGCTCTATGATCGATGATGATGATGGTATTACTACTGCTATTACTAATAATAATGATAATAGTGCCATTTGTTGCCAGTATATGTCTTGCTGATTTATTTACTTACTTAAATTTATTTTTATTGCAGAAAATTTCAAACATAGACAAAAGTAGGGAGCATCATGTAATGAACTCACACGTACCTATTAACCAGCTTGACCGTGATCAAATCCTGGCCGTGAACCTTGTTTCCTCTATTTTTTTCTCTCGCTCTTCCCCAACACCCCCAGCCCACATGATCGTTTTTTCAAATAACTCACGCACCATACAATTCACCTACTTAAAGTGTACCACACGGTGGTTTTTCGTAAATTCATGGAGCTGTGCAACCATCACCACGATCAGTTTTAGGACATTTCATCACCCCCAAAAGAAACCTCACGCTCTTCAGGTATCACCCCCTGTCTCTGCATCCCAAACCCCCAGCCCAAAGCAACCATGAATCTGCTTTCTGTTCCTATAGATTTGTCTGTTAAATGGACATTTCATATAAATGGAATCATACAATATGTCATTTTTTGTGACTGGCTTCTTTTACTTAGCATGATATTTTCAGGGTTCATCCGTCTTGTAGCATATATCAGTATTTCATTTCCTTTTAGTGCCCAATTATACTCCACTGTATGCATATGCTACATTGTCCATTCATCAGGTGATGGATATTTGAGTTCCCCCTTTTAGCTATTATTAATAATGCTACTATGAGCATTTGTGTACAAGAACATTCGTGTACGACTAGACATATGTTTTCGTTTATCTTTGGTATACACCTAGGAGAGGCACTCTGGGTCATGCGATAACTCTATAGTTAAACTTTTGAGAAACTGCCGGACTGGTTGTCATGGTAGCTGCACCATTTTACATTCCCACTAGCAGAGTAGAAGGATGCCAATTTCTCCACATGTCCCCCCACACTTTTTCTTATTTATTTTTTGTTTTTAATTTCTAAATTCTTTCAGTTTATTAGGGCTTTTATCTTTGTCTTTTTTAAACTTAATTTTTTAAAATCTTTTTTGAGAAAGAGAGAGAGAGAGCACGAGTGGGGGAGAGACAGAGAGTCTCTCTGAGACTCTGAGACTCCCTCTCTGAGAGTGAGGGAGAGAGAGAATCCCAAGTAGGCATCACGCTGTCAGCGCAGAGCTGGACATGGGGCTCAATCCTGCGACCCTGGGATCATGACGTGAGCCAAAATCAAGAGTCCGACGCTGAACTGACTGAGCCATTCAGGCGCCCCTCGGCTTTTATTTTTAGTGTATTTTTAGGTTATCAAAATCGAGAGGAAGGTATAATTTCTTATATACTCTCTGTGCCACACACGCATAGCATCGCTGTTATCAACATCCTTCACCGGAGCTGTCCATTTGTTACAACTGATGAACCTGTATTGACATATAATAATCCTCCAAAGTCCACAGTTTACATTAGCTTTTACTCTTGGTATTGTACATTCTCTGCATTCAGAAAATTCTAATGATATATATTCATCATTGTAGTATAATACAGAGTATTATTTACACTTCTCTGATAATAATTCTGTGCCCTTGTCTTTTTGATTTGCATCTCCCTGATGGCTAAGGATGTTGAGCATTTTCTCATGTGCTTATCAGTCATTTGTAGACCTTTTTTTTAAGAAAAATATCTATTCAGATCATTTGCCCATATTTAATTGGGTTGTCTTTTTATTATTGGGACTTAAAAGTTCTTTATATATTCAATATTTAAGTCCCTTATCAGACTTATAATTTGTAAATATTTTCTCTCACTCTGCAGGTTGTCTTTTCTCTTTCTGGATGGTGTCCTTTGAAGCACAAATGTTTTTAATTCTAAAGAAGTCCAAGCTATCCATTTTTTCTCTTGCTGTCTGTATTTGTGGATCATAGCTAAGAAACAGTCGCCTCATTCAAGATCACAAAGGTTTATACCTATGCATTCTTCAGAGTTTTATGTTATAGCTCTTACATTTAGGTGTTTGATCCATTGTGAGTTAATTTTTATAGATGGTATGATATGGGTCCCACTTCATTCTTTTGCATGTGAATACTCAATTGTCCCAGCACCATTTGTTGAAAAGAATAATGAAATGACTGTAGAATTTTCTTGGCTCCCTTGTCAAAACTCAGTTGACCATCATCCCCAGTTATTTGGAAGCAAATTCCAGACATCATGTCAATTTATCTGTAAATATATCAATATGTATCTCTAAATTTCAAAGCCGCAGGGTTTTATCTATCTCGTCACTGATCCTCACAATAATTCTCAAGGTACAAGTATCCACATTTAATAGAAGAAGACACTGGTGCTTGGAGGGGTTCCATGACTTGCCCAAGATTATGCAGCTACTTACATGATAGAGTTAGATCCAAGGCTGTGTTCTTCCTCTCCTACCATCATCCAGTGTGGCCAAAGCACAATGAAATGTAGTAATAGTGAGGGCAGTATGACCCAGGCAACCTTGCCTTTAATTTCATGAAGGAATCGTTTAACTTGTGTACTTTCTTCATTGGTACCATCACCATCTCTACTTGCCCCTTACCCACCATTCTACCCATCAGGAAAGATAGAAAGACAACTCTCTAAAAACCAGAGATTACCTCCTTGGAATCCAGGAAACATGAGCTGGAAAAATTAAGAGCCCAAGGTGAGAGATCTGTGAATTTGTATCAATTTGAGAGGTAACACTGTTTATTCTGAAGCAACCAGCAGATTTAACAATCTTAGCTTTCCAATGGAAATGGAAATTTGGTTTACTAGAAGGGAGACTTGAATTACCAAATCTTTGCATTGAGAGACATTTCAATAGTAGTTTGACCTCTTATTTCACACATATAAAAATTCTAGTGACTTCCCCGAGGTCACAGGGCTAGTTAGTGGCAGAAAGGGGACTCATAGGCAGATCCTCTCATTCCTGTATTTTCTATTCCTAGAGCCTCCTGGGCATTAAGTGCCAGATAACTTGCCTCACCAAACAGAGGTGTATAATAATCTCACGAGACTCTGTAAGAATTACAAGAATGGGGAAAAGGGAAGAAAAAATCACTGCAGACTGGGATTTTTGTGAACATGCCCACGGGGAGCAGAAAACTTCAAAGATCTAGAAGACAACAAGCAATCCAACTTCTGAGTCAGAGGGAGGATACATGATCCTGGAATTGGAGAGCATCTTGCACTTTCTGCCATTTTTTTAGTAAGGCAAAGAAAGACGGAGTTGAACTCAGACTCACCTAGGGCTCCACAGAAACGCGATAGAGAGAAGGTTGTTCTAAAATACCTGGGGTGAGGAAAGATGTGCAGCCATGCTAGGATTGGTTAGGTCCACCTCAGAGGGCAAGGTAGGGGAGAGGACAAGTTAGACAACATAGGGGAGAGGACATCAGCCAATGACATGGCCTTCAAGACTGGTGTCGTCTTACTTCCCATGCAGCCCCCACACCACTTCTAGCAGAGAGCAATCTTAGAAAGGGTTCTGATAACAGCTGAGTATGGATGTTGTAACAAAGCTCTAGGGCCAGCTAGACCAAGTTGCCCGTTCTCATTCCTTTACCAAATAGCCACGTGATCTTAGGCAAGTCATTTCATGTTCCCAAGCTTCCGTTTCTTCTTCTGTCCAAAGAAGGTCATTGTGAGGATTTAACTGAGAGAATGACATCAAGCACAAGGCACCATTCCTGGGACACAGTGAAGGGTTCACTTGTGAACATGTGCACCCCTCCTTGGTCTTTCTCAGCTTTGTATGAATTTTGGTCTCTGTGCCACCCCTCCAGGTACTCTTTGGATCTCAGAACCTAGACTTTTCAGTATGGCATTGAGTATTTCATTCTCTTGTTGAGAGGATTTTAGAATTGAAGGGGCAGAGGCCCTTCTTAGGAACCCAAGGCCAGAGGGTTCATGGCAGAGTGGATGTCTGGATGCCATTCAGTGCTCCCTCCTCAGCACCACTGTGGTGCGCCTGGGATGCTGGTTGCCATGACCACCTAATTATTTCCTCTAGGTCTGACCACCATGACGAACTGAAACCCTTGCCAAAATCCCATATAAACAAGCAGCAGATGTCCAATTTGAAAAACATCATTCCTGAACAATAATGTTTGGTTTCCCGTCCATCACATGGACTCATCCACAGAAATGGAGTTAGGGAGAGGCAGCTGTGGGGGAGGCAGGAACAAGAACTGGGATGCAGAAGGGGGCCAGACTTAGGGTCTGCATCTTGCCCTGGACCAACCATGCAGGAGGCACTCCTTCCTGACATGGCATACTAATTCATTTATGGAGTCACTAACAATGTTCCATTGGTCTCACAATAACCTCTTAACAGTCACACAGCAACAATGGAGGGCAACGCTAATGGCTTTTAGACTCAAACAGGTGTGGGTGCCAATCTCACTCTTGCCTCTGAGTAACTAACTTTGATCAAATTCACTCCCCTGAAGCTCAGATCCCTCACAGAAAATGAAGATAATGATACTTGTCTCATAAAGTCACTGTGGGATTAAAGCAAAATGCATAGAGATGTAGCACAGGGCTTGGACCTAGTAAGTCCTTGATTAATGTTAGTTATAGACTTGTTTTTAAATCATTGCACCGTCTAATATGCCCACCCTGACACAATATATGATGATGAATGATTGCTTTTGAGAAATACAGACACTTATGCAAACAAAAAGTGTCTTACAATTCATTTCATACAGTACTCTTATTTTATAGAGGAGGGAATTGAGACCCAGAGAGGTTAAGGCATTTGCCTAAGATCACACAGCTAGTTATTAACAGCAGGGCTAGGATAGAATGCCAGGGTTGTAACATCCAACCCAATGCCTTTTCCAGCATCCTATAATGCCTAAGAAAGGGAAGGAGGGAAGAGAATCAGCATTTATTGAGTGTCCACCATTCACAGTTAGTGAATTGTTTCATTTATAGGACTAATAGAATGTAAAGTATTATTATTTTTACTTAATAAGTGAGCAAACTAGAATATAAGCTTTAAAGGGCAGGACCTATGTCTCTCTTATTCATTCCCATATCCCCAGCAGGCAGAATAGTGCATGGCATGTAGTAGGTGCCCAGTAAATATTTGCCAGTGAACAAGGGGAAATAATTTGCCCAAGTCAGATAGCTGATAAATGGCGGAACCAGGATTTGAAGTAAAATCCGTCTGATGTCAACGCCCGTGATTTTTCTGAGCTGGCCCTCGTGCTTTCTCCACTATGGGAACTAGGAGGCAGGAAGGAAGAAAGGAATAAAGACTCATTCTTTGAGAAACTTGTAAGTTCCAAGGTGTTAAACTGGATGTGCTTTCATATATAATCTCATTTGCTTTTATAACCACCAAGGATAACCGTTTTCCTTTTTGTTGGAAATCAAGGTGCAGAAAGCTTCAGTGACTCTTCCAAAGGAAAACCGTGAGTTGGAAAAACAAGGGCTCAAATTCTAGTCCCAGACTTTCACCTGCATCCTGGGCTCCTCTTATGGAAAGGGCTCTGAAGGAGTCTGGGGGTGGGTCAGGAACATATCAGGCCTGTTATACAATGCGAGGGGTGGGGAGCAGGGGGGCAAATATATCTCTTGGGGTTTGCCACTGAGTGGTCAGGATGCCCAGAGCTATGGTGGCCTTTTACGGTCACAAGCGCAAAGAGAAAATCAGGAGGCTGAGGATGGCAGAGGGCTTGGTAACACTTGCAGCAGACCCAGGAGCTGCCTGCCTCCCCTCTCCTAGCTAAGTTCAATAGCAAAATGCCTTTGTTTCTTAAGCTTTTATTAGTTTTATTCTGTGATCTGCAGCGAAAATAATTTGTGTCTGATATGATATGCTACACTTTTCAGGATCGAGGGGGTAATAAAAACCATGGCACTTATGTATCTTCTCACGGACAGGCAAATAAATCTCTGCGCTTCTAGAATTCTTAGTGTTCATATTTTTATTGGTGGGAGATACCAGTTTGTCAGAAAAGTGTCAGAAAAGAACTTGAGCTAGCTTATATGAATGAGGGCCAATTTTTACAGGAATAAGGAGTATTTCAAGGAACCCAAGTACAGGGATTCTGCTGATCCTGGCAATGGTCTGAGACCAGGACCTTTAAATCATTTGTCTCTCTGTTTCATAATATCTGCTCTCTCCACAACCCCTCCCTTCCCATCTCCTTCCTCACCTCCTCCCCTTTCTTTCTGTCTCCCTTCTGCCTCTACTTTCCCCCACTCCCACCACACACACTGTTTGAAAAACAGCCTCCATCAGCATCTATGTTTACATGTAACCAGTTCAACCACCAGAAGAGAGACTGTATCTCAGGGCCGGATTAGCCAGACAGTGGGTGTGACAGGCCACATGCAGATCTGTGGCCAGTGCTGCAACATTCAACCCTTCCTAGGAGGAAGGATGGCTGTGTAAGAACTGGGCTTCCTGGGGACAGTCCCTGGACACCACGATGGGGCAGGGAGGTTCTGACAAATAAACGGATTGGGGAGACAGCCCCAAGCTGTGTGTTACAAATTGCCCTCTCTTCTCTCTTCCTGAGACGTTAATTAAGGGCCGATTTCAGCTCGTATCAAGGCCAGACGGCAAGCCTGTAACATTCAGCAAGCTCTGCTCTGTGCATTGGGCCTAGAGCCGTGGACAAAGCCAGCCAAGTCACCGCACTCAGAAACCTTACACTCTTCCCCTTCAACTGCGTGTCATTTCCCACATCCTTTAAGAAGCCTCCCTTTGCCTTGGCTTATCTGAGATGAATCTTTGTCACTTCTAACCAAAAGAGTGCTGACTGGTGCAGGAATGGGTACTCAGAGTGGAACGTTACAACTGAGTCAGGATACAGGGAGTTGTAAGGACTCTGCCAAATGGGGCTGGGATCTGAGCAATCCTTGCTAAGTGGTAGAAAATCAGTTGGTTAAAAGATTACCAGTTATCTGCTAGAACTCAGACCATTGCCCACAAATTGGGAACTGTAGGTGAGCTGGTGGAGAAATGTCAAATCATTGTTACATGTGGCTCCTTCTTCTAGTAAGTTAGTGACTTGGGCCCATCTGATAGCAGAGAGAGAAGAACCGGGTAGGTTTACGACTCTGGAGAATTAATTTCTTTCTACCTGTGGTTAGCAATTTGAAACTGTTGAATCAGATAATCAAGCGCCTTAAGAATACAGCCTTAGGGCGCCTGGGTGGCTCAGTCGGTTAAGTGGCCGACTTCGGCTCAGGTCATGATCTCGCGGTCCGTGAGTTCGAGCCCCGCGTCGGGCTCTGTGCTGACAGCTCAGAGCCTGGAGCCTGTTTCAGATTCTGTGTCTCCCTCTCTCTCTGACCCTCCCCCGCTCATGCTCTGTCTCTCTCTGTCTCAAAAATAAATAAACGTTAAAAAAAAAAAAATTAAAAAAAAAAGAATACAGCCTTAAATTGGTGCACCAACCAGCCTACTGGGAACTGGGAGGATTTAGAAGAATCCAGGAGGCCTGATGCCCCCAGATGCTTCTGAGCTGCTCTGCTGTGCAGTTCTGTCTGGGAAAGTGGGAAATGCACATTTGGGTGGGTCGTGGAGTGGAGAGAGGAGCCACAAAGGTAGGAAAAAGTGAACCTTGCCTCACGGCTCCAGCTTATTATTCTTCAAACTCCAAGGCAGAGGCCAATAGACATAGATTGGAGATATGTGCAGAGTCCCCAAGTTTGGTGTTAAGAAACTGATGCTACCGAAGTGCGGTCCAAATTCAAAATGAAATTTTGGCAACATTTCTAGCGCTGAGTATCAGCAAACTGAGTCTCTCCTGCATCCTCCCTGCTGTAACCCTGTGCAGTTAATAGGCTGGGCTAAGGAAGGACCTAAAGTTGTACTGGAGGGAGGCGCCTGGGTGGTTTAGTCAGTTGAACACCCCACTCTTGATTTTGGCTCAGGTCATGATCTCACAGCTCATGAGTTCAAGCCCCATGTCAGTAGGGTTCTGCTTGGGATTCTCTCTCTCTCCCCTTCCCCTGCTGGCACATACTCTCTCTCTCGAGACAAATAAATAAACTTTAAAAATACATAAAACGTTGTACTGTAAGAAATGCTCAAGCCTAGTATCCAGGCCTGTGTTCAACCCTGAAAGCAACCTTGAGTCCATGTTCATGGCTCAAACAAAAATGAACTATCAAGGTGGTACAGTCCCCTATAATGGAACCCCTGAACTCCCCTCTCAAATTTGACCCTTATTAACACTGGCCTACTTGGTGGAACCCAGGGCAGCTAGCAGGGTGGGTAAGGAACAAACAGATACCCCTGAGAGAGCATGGCCCGACAGAATCCAGATGATGCTCTAGCCCTGTGATTCAGTGTCCTGTCTCCTCCCGAACCCTCACTAAGGGAGTCTTGTTATCCTTTATTTCCCTGACCCTTGAGTAATGATTTTATCTGGCAATTAAGTCCATTATTTAGCTTTTAGCTTGCAAACTCTCAAGGAGCCACAGGGAACTATGCTCAAGAGGAGGAATCGCCATTCACCAGAAGAGCTGAGCTTGGAAATCACTGGCCCTGAATTCATCAGCTGGATGGGGCTTTAAGTTTTCTATTGGAGAAAAGGTGGGAAAAGGGTTTTTTTGGAAACGCTTTGGAAAAGGGTTGACTTTCGATGAAACGAGATGATTTCTGCAACAATAATAGCTCATGCCTATTAAATCCTCAGTAAATGCCAGGCACTGGTCTGGGACTTTATGTGCATGGCTCATTTGAGTGTCTCAGCTATCCTACGAAGTAGGTACTATTATTATCTGCATTTTAGAGGGACAGTTAAACAACAGTTGTCTAAAGTTGAGCTGAGATTTGAACCTGTGGCTTGAGCTCTTGACCATGACATTGCATTTATTTTTAGGTCACTTATCTTGCGGGATTTTGCTTTTTTCCTCCTCCTCCTCCTCCCCCTCCATCTTCCCAGCAGCCTATTGCTACCAATTTTTTTGAGGTGCAACTGGCATACAATAACTAGTACAAATTGATGGGTTTTGATATATGTTTATACTCATGAAAACATCACTCCAGTTCAAATAAGAAACATATTCATCATTTCCTCCTCCAGTTTTTCTCATATCTCTTTGTAATCTGTTTCTTCTCCCTCTCTCCCTCATCCCCAGGCAACCACTGATATGCTTTCTGTCATCATGGAACACTGTGCACTTTCTAGAATTGTATGCCGTAGGAATTCTACAGTATGTACTATTTTTCTGTCTGCCTTCTTTCATTCAGCATAATTATTTTGAGATTCATGATTTAGAGTATATCCATTGTTTGTTCTTTTTAGTTTCTAACTATTATTTCCTCGTATGGATGCTGCTATCTGTAACAGTACACAAAGCAGCACAAGTATAGCTACTATGAGTACTCATGTACAAATCTTTATGTGGACACACACTTTCATTTAAATAAATTTCTTGGATTGTGGTTTATATACACAATGGAGTACTACGTGGCAATGAGAAAGAATGAAATATGGCCCTTTGTAGCCACGTGGATGGAACTGGAGAGTGTGATGCTAAGTGAAATAAGCCATACAGAGAAAGACAGATACCATATGTTTTCACTCTTATGTGGATCCTGAGAAACTTAACAGAAACCCATGGAGGAGGGGAAGGAAAAAAAAAAAAAAAAGAGATTAGAGTGGGAGAGAGCCAAAGCATAAGAGACTCTTAAAAACTGAGAACAAACTGAGGGTTGATGGGGGGTGGGAGGGAGCAGAGGGTGGGTGATGGGTATTGAGGAGGGCACCTTTTGTGATGAGCACTGGGTGTTGTATGGAAACCAATTTGACAATAAATTTCATATATTGAATAAATAAATAAATAAATAAATAAATAAATAAATAAATAAATTTCTTGTTGTGCAAAGCCTGGGTGATACATAGGTGTGCGTCTAACTTTTTAAGACACTGTCTAGCACTTTTCCAAAGTGTCTGTACCATTCTACATTCTCCCCAGCAATATTTGGGAGTTCCGGTTGCTCTATATGCTCACCAACACTTGATATCATCAATCTTTTTACCAGTAGCCATGCTAGTTGTCATGCAGAAGTTTCTCATGGTACGTTTCACAGGTGTGGTTTTTTTTAGATAATTTTTTTTAACGTTTATTTATTTTTGAGAGACAGAGACAGACACAGTACAAGCAGGGGAGGGGCACAGAGAGAGGGAGACACAGGATCCAATGCAAGCTCCAGGCTTTGAGCTGTCAGTACAGAGCCTGACTCGGGCATTGAGCCACGAACCATGAGATCATGACCAGAGCCGAAGTCAGACGCCCAACCGACTGAGCCAAACAGGCACCCCAAATTGGTGTACCTATCTCTGTCTCCTCTCTGTTAAAATGCCTGTATTGACAAATATTTTGTCCCTTTTATTGTTATTGAATCCTTTGTGTTTAGTGTGTGTGTGTGTGTGTGTGTGTGTGTGTGTGTGTGTGTGTGTGTTGTCCTACTTCTTCCCTCTAGAGTCAGCTTCCTTCTTCTCTGAGAAGACATTCTACAAATCAGAACACAGATCAAGGAGATCAACATAGTTTAGTAGATAGGACACAAGTTTGGAAATAATCAGGTATAAGTGAACTTGAACTTGCGTTTTAGCTCTGCTACTTGGTACGTTAGGTCGCCTTGGGCAATTCAATTAACACCTTGCACTTTAGTTCATTTGTCTGTAAAATGAGTCTAGTGAGCCCATCTCCTGGTGTTTCTACAAAGAATAAATAAAACACTCTTCTTAAGTGAGTGGCATGAAACAATGGGAATAACCCTTGTTAAGGCCATGCCCTAAAATTTAGGGAGACCACTTAGGAGAATTTTGATTGTAAGAATTATTGGAATAGGTTCAATGCCAGATATTCCTGTAGAATAATATCTGAAGGGGCATCTTGCTTATTATTTCCTTTTTTCTCTCTTCTTCCCTTCTGTAAGCATAACATACACAGTTTGCAAAAGAGGTATATCATACACACACATCCGATGTACCTCAATAATATCACACCCAATACCGGCTGTGGTCCTAGTCCCTCACCAGGGAGTGGGGAACCCCCTGATCTTGAGATTCCTCTTCTTGGCCATCCTGTTTTCACACTGCCCTCATGCCTTTCTGAGTCCCTCCTTGTCTACATCCTGCACAGGTAGACAAAACATGGTCCCTTCCGGGTGGGTTGTTTTATTAAAGTGATGGTAGAGAAATCCCAGTTTCCCTGTGCAGGGGCTCCTACATACAGACAGTCATCAATATCTAATAAGGAGGTGTGTTTTCTTCCACTGTGCACAATGCACAGTAGGAGCTCTGTGGATATCTACTCCATACTCTGAGTGTCGGCATGAGAGTCAAACTCCTTGTGCTGTGCTTTTGGTGGGGGGAAGGGCAGGGCAGGAGAGAGGCCAATAGCTATTGCCCCTGGCTGTCTGACAAGAAAAGAGCATCTTCCAGCCGGGCTCACCCTGCACAAAGGCTCCCCTGCTGTGCAGGAATTATTCACTCTAGGACATGCTTCCTGTGTACTAACATCAAATATTCCTGCTGGCTGGAGAAGCCCAGAGTAGGACAGTTTTAACTGTTTCACGCCCAGTGTGCATGAGCTATAGAATCCTCGGGCACCATGCTGTGTACATGATGGATGCCCAGTCATGGCAGTTTCCTTCCTAATTGTGATTGCTGCTCTCAAACAGCTATCAGGGACATCTGTCTACGTTCCCCTGTGGTTGATGTCTACGTAAATGAAGCTCATCACTATCACCCTCCCAGGGGCCATATCAGTTCCTGTGAGGCTTATTCTCATAGTCCTATCTGTCCTGGATGAACATAACACTTTGCTTCGCGGAAGGAGCACATGAATATCACAGACTCCTCAGAAGGATAGACAGCCTTCCCAGTGTTGTAGGGCCGAGACCTTTCCCAAAGAACTTCTGATATGCTCTGCCCTGAGGAAATGTGACATATCTTGATGAAAGGCTGGTGACATATCTGAGATCACCATCTCCCTCACTTAAGTGGAAACCTTCTGGTCCTTTTGGTGGAGGAATTCATAGCAGTAAACCTGCAGCAGATTACAAAGGGCACGTGGAAGGAGACACTGCATGAAACCCAGAGTCCTCTGGGAAGCCACTGGAAGATTGGCTTAGACTCAAATGCTAATAGCCCCTCTGATGAGCATGGACAACATGATTACACAGGGAAGGCAAGGCCAAGTTCTGCACTCTCTCCCCAGCTGGCAAGAGCAGTCTTCCTGGAACGGCTCCCTCCTACCTCCTGTCCTCTCCTCAATCAAAAAACTTCCGGGAATCTGATTTCCTGCCCTAAGCCTCTTCAAATACAATGAATGGATTGAGAAACTGCCCTTCTCACAAACCTCCGGGCCTTACCTTCAGGCACCGTGATTAGAAAACAAAACAAAACAAAACACTAAATTAATTACTTTGCAGAGCAGGGTGTTAACAATAGAAAGAATACCAAGCCAGGTTTAAGGCAAGTCAGGAAACAGGATCTGAAGGGGTCTTGTGGAGAGCTGACTACGTGCCAGGCCCTCCCTGTGCTGGGTGGCTGATCCTTTGAGATAGGATTTAATCTCCATTTATGAGTGAAGGGACAGAGGCTCATGGAGTGTCAAGAATTTGTCTCAGGTCACACAGAAATTAGCAACAGACCTGGGTTTGATCATGAGTCGGTCTGATTTCCAAAGCCCATGGGTTTCCCACTGTATGCTCTTTAGATTTTTGCATTGACTATGTTCCTCTTTCCACCCATCTGGGCCTCACAGGGCCAACACCTCTGGTCTCCAGCCATGCTGTGCCTCACACCCCGAGGTGATGCCAACCAGCACTTGTTTTCTCCACTCTTCACATTTCTCTGAAGCATAGTCGTAAGCCAGCTGGCTGAAACTCTTCCCCTTCATTCTCTCCTGGCCTCCCCATTGGTCTCTGGAGGGGCCGAGGGCCTTGGTGGAGAAGAGTACCAGTCCACAGTGAGGAGCAGAGTCTGAGTCTCCTGTTTCAAAGCTGGCACCGCTCTTCAATCCCCACTTTTTGTTATTTTTGTGGTAGTGTTGTTCTTGTCGGTTGGCTGGTCTGAGAGCACTTTTGCCCTCAAAGCTCACTTGGTGAACACAGATCAATGACCTGTCCTCAGCTGTTGGAGAAGTAAATAAAGTATGCCAAAGATGGCCGAAGGGGCTAAAACAGACTCTGGTCTCTAGCTTAGAGACCCCTCCTCCATGTTCTTCCTTTGTTTGCTGTGGGCGGGGAAACCCCCCACAGATATGGAAGCTGTTGGCTATAAATTACCCTCCCCACTTGCATTCTGGGTTCAGACCTTTGGAGAAACAGTTTCCTCTGAGCCCACCGGTGTTAAATAAATCTCCAGTCTACCGAGATCTCCGAGTGCCGCTTGGTTTTTGCACCAGTGTTCCAGCCTGGTTCCGTATCACAGCCACTGACCAGCAAGCCCCTCTTCAACTCAGGTTAGTGGCTCCACCTACTTCTTAAGAATTTCATTTTCCAGAAGCCTTTCATGGCAAAGATGAATGAGAGGCATGGTCTTAGCCTACTAATCGCAGCTCTCAGCAGGGGGAGGGAGATAGACCCTATCATTTAGGGTTCAACTCAAGGAATGGAAGCCATTCTAGATATTTCAATCAGATGCTAATAAAATCATTGCATGTTTCTGACAGAGTAGGTTCTAGGCTCCAGTGATAACTTCCAGAGGGAGATGCTACTGTCGCCCCATCAGGAAGGTGGAAATCAGGACCCAAGCTGAACGGTGAAGTCTAGATTCTAGAATCTGTAACAGACCGCACACTTTCAATCTAGGGAAAAGGAAAGGCAGCATTAGGAAGCAGTCGTGGTGCTTTTAAAAGTGACTCTGGACGACCATTAAACTGTTGACTAATTACTGGAGTACAATGCAGGAAAACTTCATGTCTCCACAACTGTGCTTGCCAGGACAAAGTATCTAAAACAGCAAGATTTTCTTTGTTTCTTTTCTGCTTTTCAGTCTCACATATGTGCAGCCGTTGGTGGGATGTAACTGGCGTTCAGAACCTTCTCTATCTGCAGAGAAGCCTGGAAAATGGACTTGTGCTACAGAAGACCAACATGTACTGTAGAAGATATTAGGAGAATGCTTCCAAAGACTCATGAACATATATGTGCACAAAAGTGTAGAGGAAACTATGCAAAGCCTGACACGGCTCACAAAGAAGGGAGAGATCAGTTCTGCCTGGGGTTCAGGGAAAGTGGCAGAAAAGGGACTCCTCTTGCTGGATCTTGAAGGATATCCCTTAGCAGTTTGCTTCAAAGAGGGCTGAAGGGCATGTGAGGCAGAGTAAGCATCATGAGTTATGGCAGACAGTATGAAAAAAGTGTAGTTGCACCTAGGATCAGCCTATGCCTTCCTTTTTTCTTGCGTATTATTTGCTTATGACCTTTAAGGAAATTTCAACAGAGGATAACCTGCCCACTCCTGGGGCACTTAGTAGCCACTGACACCCTAACTAGGAGAGCATGGGGCACTGAGGTCCAAGGCAAGCAGGCCCCAGATCAAGGCACCCTACATGCCATGCTCGAGAGCTCAGACTTTCTCCTGGAAGTGATGGGTGACTTTGACAAGACAAGATGGGTTTTAGAAAGCTCCCTCTGGATGCTGCATGGAAGACACATTGGAAGAGGGGAAAAATCAGGATAAAGAGAGCAGGTGGAAAGACACTGCAACATGGACAAGACATGGTTAGGACCATGGATGTTGGAATAGGAAGAGAGGGCTTGCAGCATATCAGGAAGTTGAATCAATATGACCCAACTAAGCTGAAGCAATTGGAACAATTACTGTATGTATTCTATGTGCCAGGTTCTATTCTATACACTCTGCGTGCATGAACTCATCCACTCCTTACAAAACTCTGTGAGGTAGGCTCTGTTATCAACCTGCTTCTGCGGATGAGGAAACTGAAACATGGCTACAAATGGCAGAGCCAGGATTTGAACCCAGGTGGTCTCGTTTTAGAAAACAAAGATTCAGCCAACTTGCTGTGAAACTTCTCTGCATTTGCTGATAAAATTTGCTTCCCTGTACTTTGCGATTTTACATTTCACTTACGAATTCTGGTTTGGACTCTGATTCAGGAGTTCTTTTAGCCTGGATGTTCATGGATGAATTTCTGCAAGCCTAATGAATCCCGAAATTATAATGAAGTGTTTACATTTTTTTTCAGCATTTGTGTAATTGTTTTTCTGGGAACTGGTGGCAAGGCCTATCATGTGTGTTGTCAAGGATCCTCAGATGGATCACTGACCTGAAAATCCATTTAGGAAGGCATTTAAAATACTTTTAAGAATACATTGACCTTAGAGCAGCGGTTTTCAAAGTGTGATCCCTGAACCAGTATCTCTTGGGTGACTTTTAGGAATGCATATTCCCAGGCCCCACCCAAGACCTACTGAACCGGAAGCTGTGAGGAGTCTTCTGGTTGCTTCTGATGTGTTCTGAAGTTTGAGAGCCAGTGCCCCAGAGCAAGCGTGAGCACGAGTGATAGGGTCATAGGCCCGGTGCCCTCCCTAGCCTAAGTGGGCCATTCACCCTGGATGTAGCGGCAAGGAGGGTAGGGCAAAATCTTAGAAGGCGGAGATCTTTCTTGGACACTTAGGAAGGAAATACTGAGACCTAAGCTTTGAACCGTGCAAATATTTTGCACAAAGCACTCACCGAGGGCTTCTGTGACGCCCAGAACATGCCTTCCCGGGAGCTGCTGGGCTCCGGACTAGCAGCCGAGAAGACGGAACCCTATAGATGCGTGCACGAGCCCCACGGTGCGTCAGATGCCAGCCTCCTCGCCTCTCATATGAGAGGTGCTTCTAGGGCTACAGTTTCGATATCTCGTTTCATCCAAGGTACACAGACCTTTAAGGACATTTCAACAGAGGATAACCTGCCCACTCCTGGGGCACTTAGTACCCACTGACACCCTAACTGCTTACGGTGAGGTGCCAGGGCCTCTGGTCCACACCGCGCCCAGGCCACACAACAGCTGCACAATCTGTGCTGGGTTCCTGCCCGCCAGTCTTTTTACGTCTTCCTGGAGACGTGAGAAGTCTCAGAAACCACCTGCAGTCCTGGAGAATGGGAATGGTAAGGATTCCTGAGGCCCACTCCCCTGTGGCCCCTCCCTTCCAGAAACCCAGGCCTGGCTCCTCCTTTTTGCTAAGTCACAAAGCTGGAAAGCTCTTAGGGTAGGGAGAGAGCGTGTGGCTGCTGGTTGGCTTGGAGAGGTTCTGGGAATTCATTCTGATCTAAACAACTATTCCAGTTATTCATGTGACTCAGCCCCTGAAAGCAGGATCTTCCTATGTCCACAGGGCTGGGTGTTGCTGACTCAGTGCTGAAGAGGGCACCTTGTGGGCCCTCCTGGGCTCCCAGCTCCTCTCCCCCTCCCCCTTCGTCCCCAGAGGACACCAAAGGGAAGCAGACAGTGAGGGTGAGCTTCTCAGCTGGTTCAGTTTCATTTCTAAGCAAGCAGCCAACCTCCTCTCGTTACAGCTGGCATCGCACCCATCTGTCTTCTGGGCATTTTGGAGGGGACGTAATCAGTAACAGTCGCCCATATGCATCCGTGTATGCCTTTAGCACACTGTATCCAGCACCTACTATGTGTCTGGCTGATAAGCGCTGGGATCCACTATTTGCCCACACAGTTCGGGGGCCTGGTGGGGAGAAATGCACTAGCAGTCATTCAGGAAGTCCTGGAAACAGAACTGTAGCAGAGCTAGAGAGAGCTTTGAGAATGCCAAGCAGCATGACAAACCCTTTCTAGGTACCTGGGATTTCTCTTTAACGTGCAGAAAAATTCAGAGTGTGGGTGAGAAATTACTTCCATCTGTAGAAGACAGAGTGAAGAAAATGCCAGGAGCCAACATGGTTCGGGTGAAGGACTTTCTGGAAGAATGAGGCAAGACTGAAGAAAGAGGCCAAAGGGCAGGAAGACTAAAGGGGCAAATTTTCCTGTTTTGCTGACGGGCCTTTTCTTAACTTGAACCAGCGATGCACTGTATCTACCAGGCAGGATGGCTCAATTTCCCCAAATAGTAAATTGCTTGAACTTTTCTCCTGCCTTTGAGAAGGAGGAGAAAAGAAAGATAACATGCATGAAAATTTTCAGGATGAAAATTAAAGAAAAAGTGAAGACACTACTGCAGGCATTGACTGTGTATTAAACCCTTGTATGTATGATATCATACCTCATTAAATACTAAAAGCATACACACAACATACATACATGGTAAGTATTGAGGTGCAGGGGTGGGGATTGGGGGTAAGTGACCTGCTTGAGGGTATCTGAGCTGAGATTAGGGCCTTGGCATGCAGGTACATAATGTAAAGACAGCTCATATCCCCACTTTACGGATGGGCAAGCTGAGGTTGCAACTGTTACCTACCCTCTCTAAGGTCATATAAGTAGAAAGTGATTTTACAGGACTTCAGACCCAGGTCTGTCTAAATTCAAAGTCCCTGTCTCTCCACCACACCACCCTGTTTTTTTCCCCCCGTTTTGAGCCCAGATTTTACCTCTCTTTAGGCTCTACTATCTGAACCTCCAAAAATAGAACCTGCTACCATCATCATCCAGCATCAAGATTTTATCGACAGTAATGTTAGAATTAAAATACTTGATCATAACCCCAAGCATGCTTTCTTACCATTCACTCATTCATTCATTCACTTCGTTTATAGTGAATATTCATCTTTTTGTGCCAGACACAAGGTCCTGAAAACAGAGCAATGAAAAGGGCAGGCATAGTTCTTTCTTCCCCTGAAGATTGCATCATAACAGGGAGAGGAAAATGTGAAATAAGAGTCACCCAACCAATCAGTTTATTACAACTGCACTAAATGGTATAATAATGATAGCTAACACTTCCGTTGAACTTACCATGTGCCAGCAACTATTCTAAGTACTCTCCCTAAACGAATGCACTTAATTCTCATAGGGCAACGGGGGAAGTGGAGAAATCGATGAAGGCTTCCAGAATGAAGCGTCAGCTCAGTGGGCAACGGGGGTTAGCTATGCTGAGACGGAGAAGAGCAGGCAGGAACAGGGGTACAATCTAGTAGATGCTAGACACATGAGGCTAGAGAGCACTTGAAGCGTGGCTAGTCTGAATGGAGGGGTGTGTTACATGCGCAAAATACATACTGGGTTTCAAAGATTTAGTGTGGAAAAAAGTAATGTAAAACAACCCATTATTTTTCTTCTATTGACAACATGTTGATGCGACGACATTCTGGATAGATTGGGTTAAATCAAATATATTATTAAAATTAATTTTGCCTGGTTTCTTTTACTTTTTTTTTTTTTTTTTTTGGTATTAAAGAATTTTTTTTAACGTGGCCACTACGAAAATTTTAAATGGCGTATGTGGTTCACATTATATTTTGACTGGATGGTGCCGGTCTAGAGGCTCGAAAGTCTCGGGGAGCAGACGTATTGGGGGAACTGGAGCCTGGGGAGGTGTGGAGAATTATGAGGGAATAAAGAGAGGACAGGATGCTGAAGGCAAACGCGAACTGCCAACGGTCCGTCTGAAGGCCTAACAGCATAACTGCAACCTTTGTAAGCCCCACATTTGAGATGCTGAGATTGACCGTCTATTGAAAGTTGCTTCTTCCTCAAAACCAGGCCTAGCTGTGAGCCAGGGAACAGTTAATGCCATTCTTGAGCCTGGTATTGTAGATGCAAGAGGAAAGAATAATCAGGGCAAAAAAGTAAAGAAAAATGGAGGAACATCTTAGGGTAAAAGTCAAGCCCTAATAATGACCCACCCAACCCTGTATCATCTTCCTGCCAACCCCTTTACCTGTCCGACGTCTTCTCCTACTTATCTCTTCCTTCCACCCTACCTCCACTCCAGTTATACTGGCATCTTTGCTGGGCCCCAAACATACCAGGCATGCTCCTGCCTCAGGACCTTTGCACTGGCTGCTCCCCTTGCCTGAAACATTCTTCCCCCAGCCATCACATAGCCAACTACCTTAACTCCTGGTTTAAATATCACCTTCCCAGTAAGGCCTACCTTGACCATTTATTTATTTATTTATACTATTGAAACAATTTTTAAAATTGTTTTAATTGTTTAATTTTTAAAATTGTTTGAGAGACAGAGAAAGCACCATTGGGGGAGGGGGGGAGGGGTGGGAGAGAAAATCCCAAACAGGCTCTACACTGTCAGTGGAGAGCCCAATGCAGGGCTGGGACTCACCAACAGTGAGATCATGACCTGAGCGCAAGTCGGATGCTTAACAGACTCAGCCACCCAGGTGCCCCTTGAGCATCTTATTTAAAATACAACCCTCATTGGCACTCCCTTACCCTACTCTTGTTTTTTTCCATAGCATTTATTACCTTCTAATATATTCAATAATTTACTCTTTTGTTATGTTTATTGTTAACCTCCCAACTAGAAAGTATTCTCCCTAAAGACAGTGATCTCATTTTATTTCCTGTATTATCCCTGACCCCGAGACAGTGCCTGGCATACAGTGGCTGCTCAATTAACATTTTTTTGAATAAATGAAAGAGTCAGTGGCACTGCTTAGGGCACCATTGGTTGACGAATAAGGCATCCTCTGTACAGTCTTTCCTGAAAGGACATTTTTCTCCCTTTCCTGCAGCCAGACTTGATTAACCTTGCTTCCTGTTCAGCTTTTACTCCTGAGGGTTCTGCCTTGTTCTCTTGGGACGGCCTCCCCAGAGACTACAGGCAGCCAATGATGCCTTAGGAAGCTCCCCACTCCCCACCCCTCAGACTGCACGTTGGGATTCCCAGGTGCCTTCTGGCTTTGCTTAGACCCAGGTCCCCTCTCCCCTTGTTTCTCCAGCTGTCAAGGATTCCAGGCTTCCTGGGAGGCTATAAACAAGGATACTTAGTGGGTTAAGGAGGAAAACAAGAGAGACAAGGCAGCCGTTCTCAAGGAATGGTCCCTGGACCAGACACATCAGCATCACCAGCGAACTTACTAAAACTGGGGTGTCTCAGGCCCCACCTAAAACCCACTGAATCAGAAACAGTGGAGGGAGGGTAGCAATGCATCTTGATAATGACTCACTGCTCAGTGGCTCAGGGTGGCTCAGTGGGTTAGGCCTTGGACTCTTGATTTCAGCTCAGGTCATGATCTCGCCAGTTGCTGAGTTCTAACCTCTGGTAGGTGCTGATACTTTGGAGCCTGCTGGGGATGCCCCCCCCCCCGCCCCCCGCATCCCGCTCCTCCCCAGGTCATCCTTGCACATGCTCTCTCTCTCCCTCTCAAAATAAATGAATTAACTTCAAAAATACTAAATCATCCACTTCGTTTACTAAATTAAAAAACTGAATTTGTGAGTAAAGCCTCCACAGTGATTCTGATGAACTCACGTGTGAGAATCCCTGGGCTAGGGAAAAGGACGGATTTTATTAGCGCTCTGAAGGCTTAAAAGGTCAGGCCAGAGGAGCAGTCCCCGTAGACGTGGGCGTGGGCAGGCTGGCACCCCCACATCAGAGGTCTGCAGGGTGGTCCCAGCGGGAGTCTGACCTAGGAAGCAAGGCCAGCTTTCCCAGATCCTTCCAGCCCCACCCCAGGAAATTTCCTGCAGCAAGGCCATGACCTTCGGCCAGGGCAGGGAGGGGGCATGTCCTACTCCAGCTGCCTTGGGTCTCCGGCTGAGCGCCTGCACCCTGGGTTCTGCCCTCCTGCACCCCTCCTGACCCCAACCAACAAACCTCCCCTTCTGCCCTGCCCCTCCATCTGATGCCCTTTCTTCGCCTCTGACTGACTTCTTTTCGGGTCAGTCTTTTAACTAAGTTACTAAGAGCCCACTGCGCCCCTGGACGTGCATATTAGGCTCGGGGCACCCGCGCAGTGCGTCTGGGGCGTTTCTCCTCCTCTCCATCGTTTACACAGTTACTAGCTCTTAGCACCTCAACCAAAATTAGTTTATCAACCTAATGCAGACAGAGACTACTATTCACCTATTTTCCCCTTTATGCTAGATGCTCGTTTACTCGGGAAAATGTATGCATTCATTTCAATGATCTATTGAGTAGCTAGTGTGTCAGATGTTCAGGATGAGCAATGTCCCATGGAAATAATAATATAAACCACACAGGGGGTGCCTAGGTGGTTCAGTCAGTTAAACCTCAGACTTCGGCTCAGGTCGTGATCTCCCCATTGGTGAGTTTGAGACCCGCATGGGACTCTATGCTGACAGCTCAGAGCCTGGAGCCTGCTTTGGATTCTGTGTCTTCCTCTCTCTCTGCCTCTCCCCTGCTCACGCTCCGCCTCTCTCTCTCTCTCACATAAACATTAAACAAAACAAAATAATATAAACCACACCGTGTTCTTAGTGCTCTGAAGAAATTAAAACAATTATATAAATGATTAAAAAGTACTCATTCAACCCTTACAGTGTCCCTTCAAGGTGAATAATACGATGTAACTATTTTATATATGTGAAAACTGAGCCTGAGCAACCATGTGCATTGCCCAAGTCCCGACAGCTGGTGAGTAGTGTTGTCAAGATTCAAACCCCAGTTTGACTGACTCCCAAGCTGTTTCTTATTATCCTACAAGGCCAGGTTGAAGGCCAGGCTACCATCAAGGAGAGGTAGATGGGGAAAGCGTAGTGGAACAGCTCTGGAGTTGAAACTTTGGAGTACTGGGCTAAGAGTGGATGCTGTGTGTTACTGATTAATTTTCATGACCTCTCTTGGCCCCCCTTAGAGGTTAAATGCAGAGCTTGGCTTGATGGCTACAAAGGCTTCTTCCAGATGTAACATGCAGGTTAGCATCTAGGCTCTAGAGCCAGGCTGGCTGGGCTGGAAACCTGCTTCTACCATGGACTCGCTGTGTGATCTCAGACAAGCCACTTAAGCTCTCTGGACCTCGATTTTCTCATCTGTGAGATTGCTGTAACCACCTCACCGGGCAGATGCCAGGATTAATGGTTTCTGTTAAGTGTTAGGAAGGTTATCCACAAAATAAGCACCCAGTGAATGTTACTTGTTTTTCTATTATCCCAGCTGTATCCTGCAGGCTTCTTAGCAGAGGCCAGGAACATTTTGCCCTGCACCCCGGCCTCTCTGGTGCCTGGCTCGTGCCCAGGCTAAGCCCTTTCTTTCCCAGAACAATGGAAATCCTGATCTCTCTTCCTGACTGAAGGCACCAGGGAATCTGGTCTTGGCTATCAGTGGCTTTCCAGTCAAGGCCTTTCTTACTGGCCTACCCCCATGGAGGATGGTTTTGTTAGAAACTTTTCATCATCAAATGTACCTGCTTTCACAGAGGTTTTGTGCAAAGCTCAAAACATTTTTTCCTTAGTTCCGGTCGGCTAGACGAGAGTCCAAAGATGGTTAAGGATAATATTGGCGGTGCTGAATAACAGCTTTGTGTGGTGGTTGGGGGACCTAGGTGGGGACCTTACCTATTTTTTAGTTCTCTATATTAAAATGAGCTTAACAGCAGCATCTGTCTCATGGCGCAGTTGTAGAAAGGAAATGAAATGTTGCATATAAGTATCGACCACAGCAGCTAACACATAGTAGTCATACTAGTAAGTTGGCTATTGTAATAACAGCTCTCACGGGTTTTGTACATTTGGCATTAGAAAGACTTGTGCTCGAGGCTTGGCTCTATCACCTACAAGCTGTGTGACCTTAGACGAATTAATTCCCATCTCTGAGCCTCAGGTTTTATGTGCGAAATGGGAACAGAAGTATTATCTGTATAACCTGCTACGGTGTCTTCAGAGATGTCAAAGTTGTGTATGTTTATGTGCTTGGCCACGGTGACACGCTGTGCCCATAGTGCTTGTCCTTGGTAGTTGACTTTCTGTCAAGGTCCCCCCCCCCACCCAGTGTGATCTTGTCCTTTGCTGATCTATGTTTCCTCATCTTTGCCTTTGTACCAGAAAACACGGAGAAGTCCATCTTATCTATCTCTGTACCAGTGCTCAGCAAAATGCTTTGTGCGTTCAGATTATTAAAGTGAGAAGTCAGAGGGTCCCATCTGGTCTCTGCTACATGCTGGTAGCATAAACTTAGACCAATCATTTAAGTTCTCTGACCAGTTTTCTTATCTACAAACCAAGGACAGTTTCAATATCTGACTCGCCCGCTTGTTGAGGTTGATCAGGATGATCAGAAGAGACAAAAAGTGTGTCGAACATCATAAATGTCTACACAAGCAGGGGGGGCCATTCCGAAGCGTTGTTCCCGAGGGCAGGCCGCCCTGCCTCTTCCCGGCTCCCAGCTCTGGATTGCAGTCACACAAGGCTGCCTCTGTTTTCCGACATGGGCCTCTGCTGCTTTCATGTCTCGCTGCCTGTGCACTTTGCATAGAGCGGTTTCTCTGGCAGGGAGTGCCCGTCCCTTCGTCCTTCAACTGTACCCCTTACCCGTTCTCCAAGAGCCTTCTCTCTGAAACCCCCTCCACCCACCCAGCCAGAGTCAGTCAGCCCCGGCTTTGTATCTGATTGTAACTGCACAGACTGCCTTCCTGTCTGTCTTCACCCTGTGTCGCCACTAATGTTTAATCACCTGTTTAGTGGCCGCAATGTAGCAAGGCGTTGAAGCACAGGGACTCTGGAAACTGGGACCAAATCATGGCTCTGACACTTACTAGTTATGTTGCTTTGGGGAGCTAAATTACCCTCTCTGTGCTTCAGTTTCCTTATCTGTTAAGCAGCAATGATAATGATGCCTCCTTCGTATGATTGTTAAGGAAAGTCACGTCAAACACTTAACAATAGTGGTTGGTGCACAGTAGGTATTCTGTGAATTTCAGCTTTTACTAATGTTTCTGTCTTTCTCATCTGACAGCAAGGACTGGGTCTTCTCCTCAGTGCATAAAAGAAGCCAAGGCACACAGGAGGGGTTCAACAAATAGTAGTTGAGTGAATGACTCAGAGACCCCCACATGCCATGAATTCTTGTGTCTCCCTTCAGCCCTCTCCCCTGGGTCTTCCCACTCTCCAGTTTTCCTTAGAAAAGGGTCTTGCGGCTTTGGCTTTCCATTTAGTACCAGTACTGTTTTCTTGATTAGAGACTTGCCTACCTCTTGCCCAGCTTCTTTTTTGGTTGGCTTGCTTTCTTTCTCCTTCCTTCCTTCCTTCCTTCCTTCCTTCCTTCCTTCCTTCCTTCCTTCCTTCTTTCCCTCTTTCCTTCCCTCTTTCCTCCTATCTTCTTAAATTTATTTATTTTGAGAGAGATTGCAAGTGGGGAAGGGGCCGAGAGAGAAGGAGAAAGAGAATTCCAAGAAGGCTCTGCGATGTCAGCACAGACCCTTACCTGGGGCTCAATCTCATGAACCGTGAGATCAAGACCTGAGCCAAAATGAAGAATCAGAAACCTTTTGTTTCTTTTCTTTCTTTCTTCTTTTTTTTTTTTTAAGAGTTAGAGACTTAACCGACTGAGCCACCCAGGTGCCCTCCTGTTTGGCTTTCTGATTCAGGCTCTTCCTGTCCAACCCCAGCCCATAGCTCTGCTATCATATTCTCTACTGAATTAACTCAGAGGACTTTACCCAAGGGTTTCAAGGTCCTCTAGCATTTGGGTTCCCCACAACCACGGATTGCCCTGTCCCCTTCTCACTGCTTGCCTCTGCCCTTCTCTGAGCATGGCAACTCCCCCCCCGCCATCTTATCCATCCACCCACCTAAAGCACCCACCTATCTGTCCACCACCTACCCACTGATCTACACATCCATCCATCCATCCATCCATCCATCCATCCATCCATTTATTATCCACTAAGTCATTCAATGACATTCAATGACAAGTCAAAGACTAGAGAGTGACTATCACTCTCTAATCACTGTAGGGAATACAGACTTTAACAAGTGGAGCTGGTCTCCAACTTTATGTAATTTATAGTCTACTGGGGGAAATAAGATAACTGAACCACAACTGGTGTCATACGGGTGCCACAACAGGGTTTTAAATGAGAGTCCGTGAATGAGCTTCAGGGGCCTGTGAACTCCTTAAAAATGTAGGCAAAATTGTGTGGGGGTAACAAGGCATGCACGGTACCTATTTCCATACACGTGCATTTTCAGGGGAGAGGGTCCATGGCTCTCATTACTTTCTCAAAGGGGGTCACCAGGAGGCACTAGAGGCTATGTAAGGAGAAGCTTAGAGAAGAGACACCCCTAATTCAGGGCGTTGAAGGTAAGAAAAAATGAAGCAATGTTTATTTCAGACCCACTGTGCTACGGACTGATGTTTGTGTTCCCCCACATTCACATGTTGAAGCCCTACACCCCAATGTAATATAGCATTAGAAGGCCGGGCTTTTGGGAGGCCATTAAGTTTAGATGAGGTCATGAGGCTGGGGTCCCCATGAAGAGATAAGTTATCTTATAAAAAGAAGAGCCCTCCCAGCTTTCTCCTTTTGCCGTGTGAGGACACAGGAAGCAGGTGGCCATCTGCAAGGCTCAAAGAGGGTCCTCTGCAGATCTGACCATGCAGGCTCCCTGATCTCAGACTTCCCAGCCTCTATGACCATGAGGGGAAAAAAATGCCTGTTTTTTTAAGCCATCCAGCCAATGGTATATGATACTTTGTTATAGTAGCCTGAACTAGCACACTCTATGACAGGGACCCCTTCTTCTAGTTCTGCAGCCTTGGATATGTCCTTGTTGGCAACATAGGAATGGGAAAGAAATAAGAGGAAGAAAACTAGCCTTTACTGAGCCCTGAGCTAGGCAGCAGCATCTTATTTAATGCTTACAGCGGGCTTTCAAAATAAGTGTAATTATCCCTATTTTACAGAAGAGGAAGCCCAGAGAGGTCAAGCAAGGACCAGGGCCACAGAGTCGCGAGGGGGAGAGCAAGGATTTGAACCCAGGCCACCGGGGCTCTAGGACCCAGGATCTCCTCCTCCCTCCCAAGCTCACCTGTGGATCAGGCGAGTCACTGATAGTGACTTCACAGCTGTAAAACAGTGCTTGTGTAAGAGAAGATGTTGTTGTCTGTGTTCAGAGAACGTTAAAGGAGGTTTACAAGCCTAAGGAATTGCTGTCATTAAAATTTCAATAACCTCCAAAAAGAATGACCTTTTCCGGTGGATTCTGCCCATGTAAAAGGTCAGCGAGCGTTGGCTCTCACCCAGAGTGTTATCATAGCAGTTTGCAGGAACAAGGCTGGGCGTGGGGCGTTCACTCAGCAAGCACTTGGGGGTGGGTTTATTGGCAGATAGGTGCTCCCAGCCCCCTGCCAGCTCTCATGGCCCTGTCTCCTGGGGAGGCTCTGTCTGGTGAGGTCCGCAGCCTGTGTTACCAAGCTGGCAGAAAAGGTGTACCCTCATAATGGCCCTATTTCCTGCCCGCCCTGGCCTTGCGAGCAGGACACATACTCTCACAGGCCCGGGCGTTTCTGACACTTCAAGAAAGCTTGAGTCCAGACCGACTGCCCACCCAGACTCTTCCCTGGCTGACTAACATTCCCCCCACTGGCCCCCTGCACTGACTGATGGAATTCAAACCCAGGTCAAAAACTTCTTGCAAGGGGAGATTGAACTAAGTGACTTCTAACCTCCCTTCCAATCATGTAAGTCTGGGATGGATTAAGGGAGAAAATATTATTTCAACTAAAATTATTTTCCCCTTGAAAGCAAAGACTGTATCATTCCTTGACTTGGCCTTGTAACTGGCTCTGCCCTCCCCTCCCCTCCATCCCCTTGGCCCTCACTCCAGTCAAGAACACCGTGATCATCACCCTGAGTCACTGCTAGCCACTTTACTGGTGTCCCCACACATATCTTGTCCCGTCCCGACTGTCCTCAGAAGCCAACTGGCGCTTCTAAATGGATTGCCTTCCATCTCTGGCCTTTTTACCCCTGGCCTTCTTCAATGCTCTCCTTGATAGATTTCAAGGTCTGACGTTTTTCCAACTGCTCAGCTCTCCTAACTTATCCCTTTACACCTAGTGCCTTTGGGCCTTAGGCTCTGTCCACCCCCATCACCTCCCCACCTCAAGTGCCTCTCGTGTGCTCTTCTCCCTCCTCCTGGTGCCCTCAGCTCCCTGCCAACCTCCCCCACAGCCTGAAGTTCTCAGTCACTAACACAGTGAGCCAGGCCTTTCCTCGAACCTCTAAATCTCAGGTGGGTGCCCTCGTCTGGACCCCTATAGCACCTTCTTCACCCTGTGTTGTAATTTTCTGGTACATTTTCTGTCTTTCTCACCAGCTGTAAGCTCCAGGCAGGAGTCTGTTTGCTTGCTTATCATCACATCCTCAGCCTCCAGCTCAGTAAGACCCTCACTCCTAAGAGGCACTTAATCCATGCGTTTCCCTTCCACAGAGCAGGGCTCTAGTCTGAGGCCAGGTCAGACTCCTTGCCTCCTTCAGAACTTGAAAGGCCCTGTTGCGTAAGGCCCCAAATGTGGAAGCCATTAGGACAACCTCCCCCTGCTCTTAACTGAATTTGCTCGGAACAGGCAGGGGGCCTTTGGAAGCACCTGAATCCTATTACAGAGCTTGGCCCCAAAGCCAGACATAATTGGGCCGCCTTCCCCACCCCCCTTTTTTAGCCAGATGACCAGCATCCCGCCCCGTCAGGATCCCTGCCTGCCTCTCTGCCAGCATGTTCTGGCTGTGACAGCACTGTCACCACTGAATGGGCAGCTGCGATCGCATTCAGGGAGGGTGAGGCAGAGGGACTCACTTCAACTCTGACATTCAATCTGTCCCTTGTGACTCAGGTTGCCACTTACCCGTGGGGCTGCAGGATGCAAGCAGGGATAACCCTTTCATTAGCTATCTGTGACATGGGAAAAGGTCAGACAGGCGGGCCGGGCTGCTGAGTCACGGAGTGAGAGTGCCCCCCCGCCCCCCTTCGACGCCACGTCGTTGCTGGCCCATCTCAAGGGGCACCCTGTCCCGTCGCTGAGGCCGGCTTGATGCCTGGGATGGGTTCAAGTCAGGGCATGCCAGGGAGGATGTTCCTTGTCTACCTCCGTAAAGGGAGATGATATTGATATAATATGGTCGGGAGGAAAGCAGGCTGTGGTGTCCCACACACCTGAGTTAGAATCCCAGCTCGGCGGCCTGCTAAGCTGTGGCACCTAATGCAAGTTTCTTAGGCTCCCTGACCCTCAGCTCCTCATCTACAAGGCGGAAATAATATTATCTAATGCCGAGGAGGACTGTTGAGAGAACAAACGAGGTCACGTGTGTAAGCAGCTTAGCAGAGCGCTTGGCAGACCGTCCATCCAGGGAGAGGGGTCATTGTACGTGCTAGTCTCTCCGTAGATGCTGGATCCCCGGGGCACACGGCGTC
This sequence comes from Panthera pardus, assembly GCF_024362965.1. Classification (NCBI taxonomy): domain Eukaryota; kingdom Metazoa; phylum Chordata; class Mammalia; order Carnivora; family Felidae; genus Panthera; species Panthera pardus. The sequence continues at coordinate 58,776,174 of NW_026526666.1, forward strand.
TCCCCACAGTCACCAGGTGCTGACCCTGCTCCCCATATCTACAGTCACACAGTCTCGACTTTGGAAAATGGAGTTTAAGTGAGGGTGAGGTGGGAAGAAGCAAAAAGGAGCTAAAAGGCTGGGGACATTTAAAGAATTTCACTCTCTCGCATTGACACACTGTTTCCCCAACTCTCGTGCTTCTGGCTGTGTGTGTCCGCAGCGAACCAGATGCATCGGTGGGTGAAGGGGCCACAGAAGGAGCCCAGAAGGCAGGGTTATATGAAGGCAAGTTTTCTGTCTCAGAGAACTAGAGAAAACAGGGCTGGTAATGGAGACCCTGAAACACACACTCCTCCACCACTTACTGAATTCAGACTGAAGCTCTGCCCTTTGCTCTTGGCTCAACACCCTCTCCCCTGCCTCCAATACTTCTAACCCTCTGAATAGAGAGAAAACATCACAGGACTCTTTGGACCAACATGGAGAAGACTGAAATCGCTCAGCGTCAGTTGGCAAGCTGTTTAACCTCCCTTGTAACCTAGCTATCTTTAGCCTCCTTGATGCTATTTTGAAATGTCAAACTAGCAAATACTGCTTCCAGAATGGTTCTGATCTGGGATGTGACAGGATGCTTGGGGGTGGGGAGACGAGGAGGAGGTGGGGACGGTAAAGGAGCCTTCTGGTAGAGGGTGAGATAATGCACCGACTTAACGACGGCCAAGATTCGTCTCCCTTCTGTCCCAGCCACCTTCTCCCAGGGCCGGCCCATGTAAGGGGAAGTGGGGCATTGAGTTCCGCCTGGGCCTAACCTGGAGCCTAACCTGTCTGTCTATCGGACTCTGGAGCCAGAACTGGATGTCCCATTAGCCAACAGAGCAAACTGACTCTTATGCGCCCAGCCCAGTTCTAAAAATATTTGTTCCTTCACTCATTCATTTATTCATTCAACAGGTATTTATTAGTAGCAACTACGTGCCAGGTACTGTACTAGGCTCTGGGGATATGGTAGCTCGCAAAGGTTACGAGCCATTGGGATCCTCTGGGGAGTTTATCAAAAAGCAGCTTCTCAAGCCCCAGCCCCAGGAGTCAATATGGGAGGTTTGATGCACACCGAGGAGACTGCATCTTTAACAAGCATGCAGGCATTCTGATGTAGGCAGTCCAGGGTGTGTGAGAAACCCTAATCTGGTTTGTAGTAACATTGGTTTCCTAAGAGGCTCCCTGGAGTGGAGAGCTAGGGATATAGAAATACACGTTGTAAGGGCGTCTGGGTGGCTCAGTCGGTTAAGCGTCCGACTTCAGCTCAGGTCATGATCTCACAGTCCATGGGTTCGAGCCCCACGTCGGGCTCTGTGCTGACAGCTCAGAGCCTGGAGCCCACTTTGAATTCTGTGTCTCCCTCTCTCTCTCTCTGCCCCTCCCCTGCTCACGCTCTGCCTCTCTCTCACAAAAATAAATAAACATTAAAAATATTTTAGAAATACATGTTGTAGTCCCAGACCTTGAAGAGCTCACGGTCCGCAGTGCCCGGAAAGAGACAGAGAAATAATGCCATTTCAGAGGCTAAGTGCTCTGAAGGCAGAGGTACAAAATGCTGTTAGGCCCCAAGGAGGAGGTAACTAGCTCCTTTATAAAGGAGGTGATATTTGAATTGTGTCTTGAGCACGCAAAGAGTTTTTCAGATAGAAAGAGTGGGTGCAGAGAGTAAATTCCAAAGACAGCCTCGTCAAGGTATACCCCGCCCCGTAGACCTCCCCGCCCCATCCCTCTCTTCTTACAATGACATGGCTCGCTCCAAGAAGTGGGGCTCTGTGTGCCCAGCTCTTGAATCTCGGTGGGGACCTGTGATTGCTTCCACCCAGAGGGTATGGCAGAAGTGACACCTGTGACTTCTGAGCCTAGGACACCCTAAGGTAGTGTGGCTTCTGCTCGGCCCCCCCTCTCTCGGGACACATACCTCAGGAGCCCTGAGGTGATCTGTAAGAAGTCGGGCTTCCCTGAAGGTGCCATGCTGTAGACATCATGTGGATGTCTAGATGCCCCAGCCTTTGAGCCTCTGGGGCTGATGCCGAGTGGAACGGAGATGAGCTGCTCCCCCTCAGCCAGCCTCCACTGCAGATTCATGAGGAAAAGAAAGGATTCCACGGTTTCAAGCACTCCATTTTGGGGTGCTTTGCTGTGTAGCATTGGGCACGTAGCAGAGGCTATAGGGTATTCCAGGAAGAGAAAATGATTACAGGTTCAAAGGCATGGAGGGTGAAAGGTACGTTAAGTCTTTTTGAAACTTAGAGAGATTCGATATTCTCACGTAGAATTTAGGAGCCTTGATTCGCCACAGACCAAAACGTACAATAAAGCCGCCTGTGTGTTTGCCCCAGCAGTGAGGTCTGTGCTCTTCCCTAGGCCTCGTGACCCACCAATTCGGTGACGTCCCAAACTGGCATACATGGTTTTCACTGTCCTGTCTTTGTAGTGGTGTACTTTTAAGGGTGTGGGTGGCACCCTCTCGGTTCCAAGGAAAGGATTCGGTGGATGTTGGAACTGCAGTGATTCAGATGTCATTCAGTCTAAAACTGCCCGTCCGGTCTGACCACTCTGAGCACAGTGCCTGGCACACAGCAGGCCATCAGCAAATGTGACGGAGTGTTTGCATGAGGCTGGCATGTGAGTAGCGACATCAGAACCCGGGGCCGGAGTCCCCGACTCGTGGGATCCCAGAATCTGGGTCATGGGAGGGATCTTCACAGGTCCTCCTGCCAACAAGCCTGCCGATATCAAGGACCCAGCTACATCTGCTTAAACACCTTTTCTAGTAACCATTTCTGCCAGTTACGAAGTCTCTTTTTCACTGGAACCCAGCTATCTTCCCTGTGAGGTAACATAAATCCAGTCCATGAGTGAGGAAGTTGAGGCTCAGAGAAACCACCCAGCTGCTAAGTGATCGGCAAGATGTGACACCCCCCCCCCCCCCCCCCCCCCCGCCCCGTGGCTGAATGCCTTCCCACTCCCATAGACTGTAAACCTCTACAAGTGAACCATGAGTTCCACCACCTCTGGACCTTTGGCCCACTGTCTCTCCACCTGAAATGCTTTCTCCATCTTCTCTCCTTTGAAGTCTCTGCTCTAAGCCTAACTCCCCTGGGAAGCATGGTTCACAAGGATGTAAGACCTTAAAGACCAAGCCTGTGGCTGAACTCGACATGTGGCTCTTTCCTCCACGGAGCTCCTAGAAAAGAGCCAGCTGTTATCCCCTGGGGGCCTAGGTTTTGTCCAAGTTTTGTCCCTGTGGCTCTGATAGGACCACAACATTTAGTGTCCAGTCCAGCCAAGTACAGGGAAGATCTTTGTGCTCCTCAAGGGTCAATAGAGCAAATTGCTGGGATAGGAATTATAAATTATACTGAGAACAATCCTTTATATAGTTACTGTGAATTTTAGGTTTCTGTCTTTTCCATGATGCCACAATACAGTCTAAAGCAGCTTTTCCAGGCTCCTGAGCGGCCTATCACAATTATATCATGTCCTGTATGGCCCCAAACCCTTCTCAAAATGCCTGCTTTATGAACTTATACCACACCTGTAAGTTAATAAGCCTCATTTACATAATATAGTTTTTTTTTTATTCTGGACCTCACAGTTAAATTTTTATTTGATTTCTTGGAACTTCATGTGATTATAGATGAGGGAGGTTTGATGCCTATTAACAAATGAAACGAGGAGAATTTCTTGGGTTTTTAAGGAGGAAGACCTGTGCCAAGAGAAGTATTGTGACTTCCTGAAATAAGTGAAGATATTTCAGGCCCAATATAATTGGAGAATCTGAGCCAAATGGTAAAGTCATGCCAGAGAACTTAAAACCACTGTGGGTCAAAAGAAGACTAAAATGATGGAATGAGCACTAACCCCAGAGGCGATGGCCTCTAATGAGCTATAAACCTAGGTTCTAGGTTGTCCATCCATCCATCCATCTATCTATCCATCCATCCATCCATCCATCCACCCGCCCACCCAGGGAGATATGTTCCAGGCAGATGAATAGCGTATGTTTAGACTCAACAGGAAAAAGAAGCATATCCATCTGGGAAAAGATAAAGATGTTCCATATCAATGAGTTCAAAGGGGGTACCAGGGGACAAGAGATGGAGCCTGGTAGATAAGCAGAGGCTAGCGCTTAAAGCACTTTGTAAGCCTCACCCCGAAGTTTATCTTTAAGGCAATGGAGGGTGGGAGGGGGTGATATTGAAGAGATGCAAGAAAAAGAATACTTAGGATAATTCATCAATTTGTTATGAAAATACTTGGAACGTTTTGAAAATACTTGGAACATTTCAGGAATATGTTTGAAGCTCTACACACATTCTTCATGTTTTGGTGGTCCTGAATGTGCAGGGCAGAGCCTGGAATTAATTTTATTTCTAACCCATAGCATGACTTGGGCAAGTCACTTCCTACTTGGGGTCCTTAGTTTTCTCACTTAGAAAAGAAAAAGACAAGTGAGGGGATTGGCAAGTTGAGCATGCTGAATAGTTTTCCTTTGCTGAACTGTTCCCAGAGTGTCAACCAGATTTCAGTAGGTGTGATTAATAAATTACAAAAGATAAATAGAGTGCCTTGAAAGATTTTATGTTCCTTACTTAAATTTTACCTGTCTTTACAGGCTGCCGGGAAGTCTGTCATTCAACCCTTAGTAATAAAACAGCCCTGCATAAATGAAGACAAAATAAATCAGAAGCCGTATGCTTTTAAACTCACTAAATGAAAGCCCAGCATGCATGCTGCCTCCCTCCAAATTAATCACTGGATTAAATGCAAGACGTGCACCCCAAATCAATAGCTTGTGACAGAGAACTCCTGCCTGTGCTTCAGGAAAATTCCACTTCCTTTCAGATGTTGTCACTTGAAATGTCAGGAAGTTTCCATTCATCACCCACCCTTGAAAAGGCCACCATCACCATACTTCACATTTCCTTGCTGCCTTTCTTCAGAGGAATTAAGGCATATGGCAGAGGGAGCCTTCTCATTGTCACAGTTTCTTCTGGAGGCTGGAAGAGGGGCAGTGTGCAGAGAGGAGAGGTATAGAGATGCCCAATGTAGGAGTAAGAAAACCAAAGGATAAGATGTTCAATGTCTTATTCAAAAGTCCCAAAGAAACAAGACTCGTGTATATCCCCTTGGATACATACATGCAATACAGCATAGTGGGAAGAAGATGGGCTTAGGAGTTTGAGAGACGTGGATTTAATCTTGACCCTAACACCACTCTGAGCTTCACTTTTCTTATCTATGAAATAGAGGAAATAAAAATACTGTCTGTTACTAGCTGTGTGATCTTGGGCAGGTTATGTAACATCTCTGTGCTTGAACACCTTCATTTGTAAATGAGGTGATAAAGGTTAAATGTTACCACTAAACACATGATGAGAATGGGGTGTTGCATCTCCAGATCAAAGCTATACACACTTTCTCTGCTCTTCAAGACTCAATCCTGCCATTACCTCCAGTAGCCCACAGACTGGGGTAGGTCCCTTTTGCTCTGTCATTATAATAATATTAATAATAATTAAGAAACATAGTGATAATGATAACACTGAAAACTAACACTTATTGATCACTTGCTACAAGACAAACTTTGAGTTACTCAAATTTACTCATTTAGTCCTTATAATAATGTTCGACAATTTACAGAAACTGAGGAAACAGAGTTTACATTACCTATCCAAGGTCTCATCACTGGTAAGCAGGAGAAATGTCCTGTCTGCCAGAGCACCTTGGGTTTCACTCTTTCTTGACTTGACCATGCGACAATGACAATCCCCCTTATATGACTTTCATCTCTACTGGACTTCACGTTCCCCTGAGATAGTGACTGATTGTTAGCCAATTTTGTATTCCCAAAGTTTAGCACAGAGTAGGTGTTCTTGAATTTGAAATGAAATGAAATTGACTCATCATGCAAAGATAATAGACTACGACTATTTAATACCAAGGGATCTGAATTGAGAAGGTGACTTCCTAGGTCAGAATGTTGCAGAGCTAGACATCATCTCACACAGAAGGGACTCAGACAGACTGGGGCAAAGCAAAGACAAGAGCAGTACAGATGAGACAACCAAAAAAAAAAAAAAAAAAGCCCACAAAAAACTCGTCCATTAGTCACACAAATGAAAGAAAGACCCTTAATAGATGCTTAAAGTTGCTGGAAGTTGCCCTCAGTCCTTCAGTGCATGGTATGCATGGGTGTCAAACACAGTGATGCCAAGTAAACTCTAAAGGAAAGCAGTCATTCTCAACAAATTCTTGTGTCAAAACTTCCTGGGGAATTTTTAGAGATGGATCTCAAGACTGAGGGGAACTCACTGCAGTCAAGATTCTGACAGCCATGGCACAAAAGAAAAAAAAAAGTCCTATAAACATATGGAGAGGGCTCAGCTGCATATTATTCAAGGTTTGCAAGGGTTACGAGGATCGACAATATCCAGGTTCATGAGGCTCTGAGGAAACGGGTAGGATTATACCCAGTTAGTGGGAGTAGAACTTTGGAGGCTCCCCCCAAATTCCATTTTGAGGACTCTACCAAAGAAATACATGCACATGTGTTTGCAAATGTATTTTCAAGTGTGCTCATTCTAGTACCATTTGTAATAGTAAAATACTAGAAACTTCTAACGTAGGGAAATGGTTTAAAAGTTATGGTACATTCATACAATGGTTAGGGAGTGATGACAACAAATTCAGTGAGCCCATAGGTATGAAATGGAAAGATGACCAGATTGTGACAACCAAAAAATGAACCCTTGTCTCTATAAAAGGCCTTTAGCAGTTTGCTGCAGCTCTTTTTCTGATTGGTCTGTGCCTGTGCCATACCAGATACATAAGTAAGTGATTATATGGGATAGTAATGGGAAGGGAAGGGAAGGGTCACATGGGACTTTATTCCCCATTTACATATGTGACTTCCTCCCTTCCTCCCTTCCTTTCCTCCTTCAGTATAATGAACATGTATTTTTTTTTTTTTATCAATATTACTCTATCTGTTCTTTTTAAAAGTTCTGGTATCCAGTGAAGGCAAAGCCAGACTCGTGATGATTTTTTTTTAATGTTTATTTATTTTTGAGGGAGGGAGAGAGAGAGAATGAACACAAGCAGGGAAAGGGGCAGAGAGAGGGAGACACAGAATCCAAAGCAGGCTTCAGGCTCTGAGCTGTCAGTGCAGAGCCCAAGGTGGGGCTCGGACCCACAAACCATGAGATCATGACCCGAGTCAAAGTTGGACGCTTAACCAACTGAGCCACCCAGGCGCCCCCAGACTCATGATGAGTTTTAAGTTCAGTCTGGGTATACTATGTGTTACACTATAATAAAAGTATGGACAAAGCCCCATGCTAGTAGAGACAAAAAGTGAAATAAGATAAGACACCTTCCTGGAAACAAGTGGGAAGATGTCACAGGAGAGGAGAGTCTGAGATTCAATTTGAGCTTTGACTTGGGAGAAGGAGCTCTCTAGGGGAAACAGTGAAGGCAAAGTTTTCTGGGCACAGGTACACAAGGGCCCAAACCTAGAGGCATGGAACAGGTGGGATATTGCAGGTCTGCAGATGGAATGATTCTTGGTACTCAGATGGTTATTCCATCTTGGAGTGGGGAACCAGAAGAAGCCCAATCTGAGGAGTAGCTCAAATTTAGCTCTAGCTGGGGAGCAGCCACAGGGGAAGAAGGTGAGAAAGCCAGGATGGATGATTTGCACATTGTTTTCATCTGACCTGCTATGGAATGTGCCTCATAACTCATCTGCATAGGCAGCTCTTGGAGTGGACAAAGGAAATCCAACCAGTGGAAATTCCTGGGAAACTGTGATGGGGCCCAAATAGGAAATGCCAGTCAAGAGATTTTACTGGTGCTAAGCTCAAATACCAATGCTGGAGCTGTGCTCCTCAAAGATCCTGCTTGTCAACTGCAGAAGAGACACTTTGGCAAAAGATGTACAGATAATAATCAGGGTCCCAGGTATCATTTTTTCTTTTTTCTTAAAATTTTTAATGTTTATTTTTTTTATTTTGAGAAAGTGAGAGAGCAGGGTAGGGGCAGAGAGAGAGGGAGAGAGAGAGAATCCCAAGCAAGCTCCTTTCTGTCAGTGCAGAGCCTGATGCAGGGCTCTAACTCACAAACCATGAGATCATGACCTGAACCGAAATTAAGAGTTGATACTTAACCGAGTGAGCCACCCAGGTGTCCTGGATATCATCCTTTCTAACCTTTTGAATTCACCATCTAACTTGATGCTTCTAAAACCTTTGAGCCAAGGGTAATTATCTTCATTACATATATATTAGAACAGAGGCTCAGGGAGATTTAGTGACTTGCTCGAGGTCACATGGCTAAGGGAGACTGGATGCTATCAGAAGAACAAAAAAGTATTTTGCTTTTGGAATGATACAGACTTGTTTTAAAATCTTTATATCAGAACTCACTATTTGGGTGACTTTGGCTAATTTACTTTCCTCTCTGACTCCATTTTCTCATATGTAGAATGTGGATGACATTATTTACCTTATAGAACTGTTGGAAAAATGGAATGAGATTATATATGCTGCCTACTTGCTCCCTATTTGTCCCTTCCTTAGTGACTCAACCCTAATTTGGGGTATAAGGGGGAAGCAAATATATCCTGTTAAAACATTCCATTTCCCAGCTTCCCTTGTCCCTGGGAGTGGCCATGTAACAGAGTTCTGGCCAATAAAATGTAAGCAGAAGTCTCTAGAAAGGGAATCTGGTCCCAAATTAGAACGTTAAACCTTTTTTTAGCAAAAGCCTTTCTTCTCTGCATCTTCCTTCCTGGAATGGAACTTCATTCCAAGGAATGGAAGAAGTGAAGATTCAGCAGCCATCTTGGAATGATGGAAGAACTTGCACCTCCAATGGTATTGTTGGACTGCTTTTTCATGGGTCTCTCATTGCTTGAGACAAATAAATCCTTGTTAACTTAAGCAGTTTGCAGCCGTCCATATTCCTGATGGAATAATCTAGACTTTGGCTTATCATACACACCTAAGGAATCAGAGGCATTTTGATTAAAGCAGGGACCTTTCTCTGAAGTGGAGGGAGAATTCAAGCCCCCGCCCCCTACATAAAATAGCATTAACCTGCCCAACCACCCCTGATTCACACTACACAGCATTCCTTTCTTTATTCTCTGCTTTGCTTACCTCCAAAGTTGGGTACATAGCCCTTTCCACCTGCAGACAAATAGTTCAAATGAGATAACATATATAAAATCCCTAGCACAGTTCCCTGACACACAAGTATAAAGTAAATGGGATTTATTTTTCTTGAGTCAGAAAGTTTTAAAAGCAATCTCAACATATTGTAACCTTTTTACTTTAACAAATATGCATGGAAAAGTGTAGAGGGTCTCCTGACCTACAAGATAAAAAACCCCAAGCAGCTTTAGCATGGCATTCAAGGTCCTAACTCCCTCATATGGCTCTGGGTATCTCTTCCTGAGTCCCTCAATAATGCCCCTTCCCTTGCTACAATAACACCACAGGGTTTTGCTTCCTCTCTGCTATAGCACTTATCTGATTATAGTCACTGTGTTTGCCTCTCCCACTGAAGGTGAGGATTGCATCTCGTTTATCTTTGACTTCCTGGTAACCCTGCACAGAGCGGCACTCAATAAATTACTGCTGAAGGAATAAATAAGTCTCCAGTCAGTGCCTAGAAGTCTAGTCACATGAAGATCTTGGCTTTTTTTCTGAGCACAGCTGAGCATTTTCATGCTTTAGAAGTTTTGCACATGCTTTTCCTTTTGCTTAGAATTTTTTCTCTCCATTTTATGTCTGTAGGATCTCTACTCATCCTCATACAGCCACCTCAAACATCACCTCTGCCAACTCTCTCAGGGGTTCTCTGTTCTCTCTTAAGGTATTTGATGCTTACTTCTGTTATGGTACACAACTTGCTGCTCATTATTATTATGATTTGTCCACGTGCTTCTCTTCCCTGCCAGACTGTGAACTCTTAAAAGCATTTAATCATATTTTTCTGTCACTTGTGTTCAACATAGTTCCTGGCACATGGTAGATATTGAGAATTTCGGTGAATTTAGTTACAGAAAACTTAGAATTTACACAAAATTGTGGCTTTGAGTTGTTGCCTGTCCCTGCTTCTGTAACGAGGTTCAGAACATCTGGTAATGAAGTGGGGAATAAAAGGAAATGAACCTTTATTCAGTATTTACTGTGGACCAGGCATTATTGTTCATGTTGTTTCCAGAATAAGTATGAAACCCACCCTCAAAGAACTTATGATTTTATTAGGCAGACACACTATACTTATTTGAATGCTTTAGGGATTGGTGTAGATTTTGCTAATGGTCCCTTTGTCATTTTAGACCACACCTCTTGGGGTAACTGTTGTGTACAATGCACCCATAGCTCCTAGAAGCTTAGAGACAATCAGTGGCCCTGCCTGTATTGTGGCCCTTCCTGACCACCTTCAACAAAGACCTGAGAACCTGATCAGAGCCAGTCCAATCAGATTCTCTCCGAAAGAAATATGAAATTTGGAATGTATTTCTGAAGAGATTGGGAGCTGTTGGGGGGTGAGTCACATGTGTGGCAGTCCTCCAGGATGAAAGGCCATAAAGAATTCTGAGATACCAGAACTGCCGTGGGTTCTCCTATCTTGGTAGTTCAGCATTTCCTTTGATTCTCTGAGACACCCCCAGCATCCTTCCAATAAATTTCCCCTTTGCTTCAGCTAGACCATTTCAAATGCTTACAAGTTAAAAAAAAAAAAAAAAGTCCATTTCAAATGCTTACAAGTTAAAAAAACAAAGTCCATTTCAAATGCTTACAAGTTAACAACAACAACAAAAGAACCAATACAGTCTGAATTCCAAAAGAATTTCCTGTTTGGTCTCTGAATTGGTTAAGATCTGCATTAGCTACAAATGACAGAAAACCCATAATAGCGGCTTTAAAAGACACAAGTTTCTCTCTCTCTCTCAAGTGAATATAGGCAACCAAAACTAACTGTTTGATCCACAGGAATCCAGATCCTCTCTATCATCAATCTCAGGATGTAACTTCTCTCTCAAGGACCAAGATGGCTGCTCAAATTCCAGTCATCCTGTCACCAATCCAGCCTATAGGAAGGAGGAAGACATGCCCCTCCCTTGAAAGGTGTGTCCTAAAAGCTGAACACACTACTTCTGCTCTTATTCTACTGGTCAAAATTTAGTTACATAACTTCAATATGCCAGCTATCTTCCATTTGCCTGTCCATACACATGGCCAATTCCTTTCCATCTGCTTTCTGCCTGGGGAGGCTGGCCTGTGTAGACCACATCAGTGGGAGGGTATAACATCTGGCTTTTATGGTTCTAGCTCAGACAACAGAGGCCCTGATCTGTGAAGGAGATCAGAAAAAGAGAAGACTGAGATGAGGGTATTTATTTCTCTGGAACCTTCTCTTCAGGGTTGCATTGGGGTGGCTCTACCCCTCAACTGAGGATGACTGGCCCTTGCAAAGTGATTGAATCAACTTGACTTTTTTTCTATGCCTTAGTAGCTATTCCCTTCCTTCATTCCATTAGGTCCTAAGGGAGGTAATAGTCTAGCTGCTATGAGCTCTGGATTACTGCACTATAGTTACAATTCCTCTATACCTTGTCTTAGTAAATAGCCCCTTTATAAATAAATCCTCCTTGGCTTATCCCATTTTGAGTGTGTCATCTCTTTTCTGTTGGGACTTTGACATACTGACACAATTACAAGGTTTTTATTATGGGCCAGGTACCTAAAAATTGAATTTTTTTGAATTTGGTAATGGTACCAAAAAAGGAGAGGAGAAACCATATAATGGGACAACTAGTAGTCTTTGCCATGGCCCCATCAGTCTTTACTTTATCAGTTCTTATATCCAATTTTTATGGATTGAACCTTCTATCTCTTACTCCTAATACCCATAAAGCAAGGTAATCACCATCTTTTTTACCTTATACAAAGTTAAAATAAGGCTATAAAAATCTACAGATACACATGTATTTGTGGGTGAGTTATAATTATTAATAGCTACCTCAGAAGGGTAGTAAAATCAATACATGTTTAGTGAATGTATAGATGAAATGATGAAACTCTGTTTTCAGTGTTTCAACTGCAATATTGGGGTGTTGTGCCACATGATGTCCTAAGTTCTTTCCAGTGCTGATCTTCAAGAATTATTTTGTCAGCTCTGTGTCACAATTTTCCATGAATTACAGAAAGAAATATGGCAGAACTATCAAGCTGGAGGTACAAGGTCCAGGGAACACATAGGAGTGAGACATATTCAAGAAGATACCAGATCTGGTAATCCAGGTAGAATCAGTAGAGCAGCCAGGACTATTGGCTCATGCAGATTCTGACCATTGGAAGAGAAAAGAGATAGAAGGCAAACTTAGCTGACGAAAATAATCTCAAACACCTGGAGGAAATGCATAGGCCCAGGCAACCAGGAAGCTGGAATCACATACATGGCAAGACAGTAGTCAACCCAGACAGAAATCAAGAAATCTGCTACCACTTAAGAGAAAACTCAAGTCACCCAAGTCAAACCCCAGATGCTATTTATGGCTCCTCCCTCTTTTCTATCCCCATATCCAATCAGTCTTTAGGCTCAGTTGATTATGCCTTCTAACTATTTCTTATTTGTCTACTTCTCTCAGTTCCCATTTCCAATAACAGCTCAGGCTCAAATTATCTTTGGCTTGCATTAATGCTACATCTTCCTGACAGATCATTATTTCCCCCAGACAGTCCCATTTTCCAAACTGCAGCCAATGGCATCTTCCTAAAACACAAACAGATCCTGTTAGTCACCTGAATAAACAATTCAGTAGTTCTTCAGTTCTAGAATTAAATTAAAGTGTTTAACAAGACCTTGTATTACTCAGCTCCTACATCTCTTTTTAGCCTCATCTCACCCCACTCCTCTTCTTCCCACTTGGCACTTCAACTACTCTGAAATACGCGTAATTTCCCCAAGAAATTAAATGGGCTTTTGCATGTGTATGCTTTCCCCCAACCCCTCCCACTTCTTTCCTCGGATGCATTCTTACTCATCCATCAGGACTCCACTCATAAGCTATCATCTCCTGCAGACATTCTATCTTGACACCCTCACCTTCACTCAGGTTGGAAGAAGGGTCTCTCCTTTGTGTTCTCAGAAGCGCTGGGCTTATCTTTACTGTATCATTTATCATGATCTATTGTTATTTCCAGGTTAGTTGTCTATTTCTCCCTGGTCTAAGAGTTTCTTAAAGAAAAAGGTTATATCTCATTTAACATGGTAACTTCAGTGCCTAGCATAGAAGATGATAAAGACGGTGCTCAAAACATGCCTATGAAATAAAAGAATGAACAAGGCCAGTAGTATGCAGAGTGGGGTTAAAGGCATTGTAACTTTCCTTGCCTTAGACACTACACTTCAATTAATGCAGACTGGGATGCCTTTCACATTTTATATTTTACTCCTCATACATGTTGTTTTGTTTTTTTGTAATATGAATATTTCTGCTTCTAGTCTTGAGGTTTACTTTTTTCTCTAATGTACAAATAAATCATAATAGCTGAACTTCCATTTCAGGCCATGATGGAATGTCAGGGTTCAGACATATTCTCCCATTACAAACAATAAGGAAACTGGGAAAAATTATATGAAACTGTTTGCAGACATTGAACAACAGATGGTATGGTATTGTGATTACTAAGAAAAGGGACATTAAGTGAGATAAACACTTGGCCTGTGCCTGGAATCACATTCTAGATTTTAGTGCAGGAAGAGAATCCTAAGCAGAGTGCTGCAATCTCATTAAGTTGAGAAGATACAGATCAGAGATCTGGGAGGTTGAGGTAACTCAAAATTGTGGAGCAGAGTTTCAGAGAAGAAGAGCAATATAGGAAAACACTTCAGAATCTTTAGTGAATATCAGATCATGTATGCCTAGGGAAAAACTCCATGAAACCAGGCAATGGATGACTGGGGAACTGCAGACTGAGAAAGTCACAGAGATCACAGAATTGGGAAACTCCATCCACTAAGAGTGGAAGGTCCTTGCAGATCTCCTGGGACATTCAGGGGCTGCAGAAGTGTCATGTGTTAGTAGTGGGGTTAAACTATCCCTAGAGGGGCGCCTGGGTGGCGCAGTCGGTTGAGCGTCCGACTTCAGCCAGGTCACGATCTCGCGGTCCGGTCCGTGAGTTTGAGCCCGGCGTCAGGTTCTGGGCTGATGGCTCGGAGCCTGGAGCCTGTTTCCGATTCTGTGTCTCCCTCTCTCTCTTCCCCTCCCCCGTTCATGCTCTGTCTCTCTCTGTCCCAAAAATCAATAAAAAAAACGTTGAAAAAAAAATTAAAAAAAAAAAAAAAAAACTATCCCTAGAATAAAAGTTTCTCTATATCTGCCCTACAAAATCTTAAAAAGAAGTCTGGAAAAAGATCAAGCTAACCAGCAAGTAACTTATCCACTTACCAGAACAAATCTCAACACTCCTTTTAGGATAACAACAAAATCCCGACACTCAACATAAAACACAATATTCAGTATCCAAAGAAATTACTAGAGATATCAAGAAGTAAGCAAATATGTTCTATACTTGGAGAAAAAAAAAAAAAAAACAGTCAATAGAAACAGAGCCAGAAATAATAGAGATGATAAAATAGCAGAAAAGGACTTCAAGCAGCTATTAAGTTATACTGAATTATTCATGAATGTAGTGAGGAGAAAAATGGAATCTACAAAAAAAGGCTAAATGAAACCTCTGAAGATTTAAAAATATATAATATATGCTAATTAAAATTCCTCTGGAAAGATGAAGGATATAATAGATATCGCAGAAGAAAATATTTGTAAACTTGAAGTCATAGTAATAGAAGCTATCCAAAATGAATCATATAGAAGAAAATGATTGAAAAGCATAACTAACAGTGTCTTGGTGACCTGTAGGATGATTTGAAACGGTCTGACATACAATTCCAAGAGAGGCTGGGGTAAGGAAAAACAGAAACAGATTTGAAAACAGAAAGGCTAACAATTCCCAGGCTTGATGAAAAATATAAGCTCAACGAACCTCAATCAAGATAACAAAGAAAACTCCACCAGGGCACATTATAACCAATTTTAAAAAATAAGTGATGATGAAAAAATCTTAAAAGCCTTTCTATAAATAAAAATAAAGATTTCCAAGGTAAATTTAAGGGAGAAATAGTACCAATCCTACATGAACAGTTTCAGAAAACAGTAGGGGAGGAAATATTTCATAATTTACTTTATAAAGCTAGTCTTGTCTAGCTATCAAAATGAAAGACTTCATAGGAAGAAGAGAACCTTCATGAGGACAGATGTAAAGATCCTTTTAAAGTGTAGCAAATAAAATCCAGGTATATATAAAAAAGAGTAATATACCCCATCTAAGTGGGATTTATTCCAGGAATACAAGGTTGGTTTAACACTTAAGAGTCATTAATATAATTTAACATATTAACAGAATAAAGAGAACAATTCAGCAGAAAAAGCATTTGACAAAATTTATATCCATTCATTAAAAAAAAAAAGCTCAAAACCTTTCAACCAAAGAATAGATGGACACTTCTTTAACCACCTGATAAAGAGCATCTATGAAAAATTTGCAGCTAACATGAAAAAGTGAATGACTGAGCACTTTCATCAGGAACAAGACCATTAACTAACATAAATCACAATACAAAAACAAAACAAAACAAAACTTCTTTAAGATAGATTATAAATCTAAATTTAAAAGCTACACATTTCCAGTAAAATCTTTGCAACCTTGTGTTGGCAAGTATTTCTTCAGCAGGACAAAAGCAGTATGAAAACAATTAGGCAAAAAAACAAAAAACAAACAAACAAACAAAAAAGAAAACAATTAGGCAAATTAGACAATCAAAATTTAAAATGCCCCTTTCAAATATACAATCAAAAGAATAGTAAGGCACTCTACAGATTGGTAAAAATATTTGTCATGGATAAATATGACAAAGGACCAACATCTAGAGTATACAAAGAACTCTTAACACATAAGAAGACAAAAAAACTTTTTTTTTTTTAAGTGAGCAAAAACCTAGAATAAATACTTTCCAAAAGAAGATATAGGAGTGGCCAACAAGCATGTGAGAAGATACTCAATGTTATTAATCATGAGGGAAATGCAAATTAAAAACCACAGTGAGACAGAGGGCATAGTCATTAAAACGGCTAAACTTAGACTGGGATTATCGAGTGTTGACAAGGATGTGGAGAAACTAAAAAATTCTTATATGTTGCTGGAACTAACAAAAACAGTATAACCACTCTGGGAAATAGGCACTTTGTTGTAAGGTTAAACACAAACCCAGATACCTACCCTACATCACAGTGATTCCACTACAAGGTATTTACATAATTTACATCTGTTTACACAAATATTCATAACAGCTTTGTTGATACTCTTCTCAAATTGGGAAAAACCCAAGTGACCACCAACAGGTGAATCCATACAGTGAAATACTACTCATCAAATCAATCAACCAACAAATCTATCTACTAAAAAAATGCAACCACATTTAGAAACCTAAAATACCATTATTTAAAAAGTGTATAGGGGCACCTGGGTGGCTCAGTCGGTTAAGCAGCCAACTCTTGATTTCTCCTCAGGTCATGATCTCATGGTTCAGGCCCCAAGTCAGACTCTGTGCTGACAGAGTGGAGCCTGCTTGGGATTCTCCCTCTCTCCTTCTCTTTCTGCCCCCCGCCCCGTCTCTCTTTCTCTCTCTCTCAAAATAAATAAACTTTAAAAAAAAGTGTATGTACACCATTTATATAAAACTCTAGAAGAGGGGTGCTGGCTGACTCCGTTGGAGAAGCATGTGACTCTTGATCTCGGGGTTGTGAGTTCAAGCTCCCCACTGGGGGTAAAGATTGCTTAAAAATAAAATCCTTAAAATAAATTCCTACGAGAGACAAGCCTAATCTAGAGTGACAAAAAGTTGATTGACGATTTCTCGTGACCTGGGGTGTTTGGGGGTTGACTGATAGGACGGCAGAAGAAAACTTTTCAGGTGATGGTGGTGGATATCTTGATTGCGGTGGCGATGATTACATGGGTGCATACATTTTTCAAAGCTGGTTAAACTGTACATACACAATGAAAGTATTTTATTGTATGTAAATAATCTTCCATAAACCCTGGGCTTCCAGCAGTCTTCCCAAGTTTTGCAAAGGGAGGATCACTCAGATTTCTGGAGACTGCCCTATGAACCTCTGCTTCTTTGTTCTATGAATTCCTCCTCCACTGAAATTCTCCACCCACTTTTCACTCTCCCATCTTGGCTCCTCATGGCTGTTCCAGTTCTCTCTAGTATGTTCCACTGGAAAATCTCACTATGCTTCTCTCTCCTTCATCCCCCAGTGCACCACCAGCACAGAGCCATCTTGCACAGAGCATTTTACTAAGGTTTAGTGATGAAGTAGGGAAGTCACGTCACAAGAGAACAAACAAAGCTAAATGTCAAACAGCATGTCGGTGGTATACATCATCCACTCCTTGAAGGCAGTGACTCACTGTCTCCTCACTCTTGGCTGCAGCCTACTTCCATGTGGCCTGCCACGTTCCCCTCTCTCCCTAAATCAAGCGCTAAAGACTCTGACAAGGGCTGACAATAGGAAAACCCTCAAGTCCTATTATGTTGTGAAGTAGAAAACATATAAATCTCCTCCTTTTTTTTTGACCTCTCTCATCAAGATGAGCCCTGGCATCTATATTTGCAGAGCCCCAAAAGTCAGTTACAGTAATTTCTCAAGCAAAGGAGGACTTATTTCCTAAAAACAAGGTTTTTCTGGATGAGTGTTTTCATCTGGGATGATGGTAAAAAAATGAAAACAACTATGTTCACATCAGAACCCCTGAACAAGAATGTCTTGGCCTAGAACTCGCGAATCTGTATTTCAACTAACACACCCTCTCACCAAATTTCCCTGCCTTGATTGCTTTAGGCAGTTCAAAACAAAACAATTCTCATCATTTGGTGATTAATAAATCCTCCTGTTATACTCAGTAAATGCCCTTTCAGCCAGAGGTATCCCACCCTTGATTTCAGTAGTTGATATCAAATTTTATATATAGGACTGGTTTTTCTCTCATTCTCCCTCTCCACAGCCCACCTTTGGACCACAAGCCTAACCATACTGCAGTGGGGGTGGAACCACAAAAATGTTGTATCATAGGGCTTCCCTTAGGTTCCAGATCATATTTAAGGCTAGTAGCCTGGGAAACATCTTGAAAGTCCATAACATGAAGTCTGTCTGTGGTTTCTGAAAGCACAGGGTCACCTCAAATAATCATCACTGCTCTTACCCACAGGTTATTATGGGCTTGCCTGTACCCCCAGGACGTTTTATGGCAAGCTCTGGAAACACGAGTTACCTTGTAGTATCTTTAGTTTGGCAAAATCTGATTGAAGTTGTTAGACAAAGTTCTGGAAAAATGGTCTGGGCATGGGCTTTGTCTAGAGCCACAGAAGTGGTTAAGGGAAAACCTTGAAATAGCAAATGATAGAACTTTCCCTGAGGTTCACAGATGTTCTCTACAAAATCTAGAAGTATGCCAAGAGCTAAATTTCATTTGGGGGGCCTCTGATCCACAAGCAGACAGAGATCAAGAATCATCACTAAACATGTGGTTTGATGTAAATAAAGTTCTCAAAGCCCCTCTGTTTGTCATTTCAATAATTGATTACAGCATGATTCTGTCTCCCACTCCTAGACCCTGCCGAATTGCTTTGATTCCTTCCAGAATCAAATGGAGAGACTGACAGATGCACTAAACTCGTCTTTGACCACAAGTCTGTCAGGGTCACGTTGCTCCTCTGCGTATGAAAATGATGGTGTTTCTTATGGTCCAGAGATCACTGCATTTAGTAAACTTTCCTTCTTGTGTTTTAAATATAAATGCTATATTTGTACTTTCCTATTGTGAATTTTCAATCTCACTGAATATATTTGAGGTGCTAGTTTTTATTAACCGGAAGGATGTTTCCTTATAACTCCATGGGTAATAATGGCAACTAACATTTATTTAGTGCTCCTGTGTGAATGCCACCTTATGTGTCTATTATGGCCTTCAATCCTCAACATAATCTTATGAAAAGGGCTCTATGTTCACCCTCATCTTGCAAATGAGGGTAGTGAGGCAAAGTTCTCACAGCTGCAGAGTGAGGGCCAGGAGGTGCAACTTCAAAGCACTCATGCGTTGAGTGTAACTCCGGTGTTATACTCATTCAACAAGTATTTGCTGAGTGTCTTCTACTTGCCGGGCACCATGACAGGCCCTGGGCATACCACAGTCTGCTTGGTGGGCATCATGTTCATAGCTCTGTAGCAACAAATACCAGGCTGACTGCATTTTATTTAGAGAAAATGAATGTCATGGACTTAAATTAGTCAATAGACGATTTGTTTTAAAACATCTCACATTCCTTCGTCATCAAATAGAAAAAGTTGCTACTTCCTTCTTGGTGCATATGGGTATATGCTTATTATTATTATCATATTATTATTAATTATTAATATATTGTTAATTATTAATATAATTAATATATTACTAATATTATTATTAAGCTTATCAATTGTTTCTGAGAAATGCACAAAGTGTGTATTGACATATAAATCTCTCTGTGGAGTAGCTCCTCTATATCCCCACACCTTTGTAACTAGGGATCCTGTGAGCAATTGGCTCCTTTGTGAGTTATTGACTCAACCGTCCCCGGAGGGATACAAAACTGTCCTGGAATGACATTTGATCTGGCCCTTTTTAGAGCCTTCCTTGAACTACATCTCTTAATTAGATGTGGCTTCTCCCTTGTTGGGATTCCCAGAGCACATTTTATATAACTCTGTTATGATACGTAGCATATCCAGTCATGTTCAGTGTGTACTTTCCTTAGCTCTCTGGCTAGAAAAAAAAAAATTAACAGCACCTGCTGTATAGATCTATTAAGAGCATCCAATGAAACAAAGCGCATAATGCACTTAGCATGGTGACCAGCACAGAAATACCCTCCAAAAATATTTGTTGAATGAAGGAAGGAATAGTCAGTGCACAGTAAATCTTAGATGCTGCTAACTGGTGCAAGGTGTACATAATATTGATCAGAGAAACTTGTGAAAATTCCAGACCTGAGGCTCCTCCTTCAAACATTGCAACTCAGCAAGTCTGGAGTGGAGGTCCAGGACTCTAGGTGACCCTGGACAAGGGCCTGGAGACTGCCCCTGGCTTAGAGAATCCTGGTGACTTGTGAGCTCCGCGGTGGCGAGGGTAATATGGGCATTCATCTCTAAATGACCCTCCACCTATCTGCCCCGGTCCCTGATATGCAAGTCCTCCTTGTTGTGCAGAGGAGGCATCGTGTCCAGACCCATCGATATAAAGCAGAATACGGATGATTCTAAAATGTGCATGGAGCCTTGTAACCACCCCAGTCACAACCTCAAAAACGTAGCCACTGTGGTTCCGGATTTGAATTTCCCAAAGTCTCAAGTTCTTTTATGCCCCTTCAGCAGTGCCTTATTTTGAGTGCTTTACTATGGGCCAGGCACTTTATTTGATTTCATCCTTAGCATTTCTCCAAGAAAGAGGAGACTGAGGCTCAGAGACTTTGTTACCTGTCTGAAGTCACATAGTAAGTGCTGGATTTCAGACGAGGCGGGAGTGATTGCCAAGCCTGAGCACATTCCTGGGGTGAACAAAAGGAATTGGGGAGCACTTCTCCTGGCCTGCTGGGGCAGGTGAGACGCAGAACTATCAGTGTGTGTGTTTGCATGCGTGTGTGTTGCCAGAAAATTCCTGATTATAGGTAATTGCATCAAACAGAGGCGATTTTTCCCTTGTAAGTAGGTATTATAAATATAGCATATGAAGCAACCCTGACTTCATCCCCAGCCAATCAACCCCTGCCAGTTTGCATGCTACATATGTACAGCATGACTCAAACGACCCTCAGGCAGTGGGTGGGTTAAAAATCAATCAAACAATAATAATTTTTATAAGTGAGAACTCCCTGGCTTCCCAGTTGGCTGTTCAGTTAGTCCTGAGTCACGAATTTCCTTTTTAGGGTAATATTTACCATAGAGCGTGGCTGGTTAATACGTAATACCCACTATCTGATGGGAAACTTGTTATTAAAACATTACCTAATGATAGATTTATCTGATAAGTAATCCCTAGGATTAAACAATGTAAGTTGGGGAGGGACGCGGGAGGGTTTTCAGGGAATGGAAAGGTGAATAAGAATAGGCCATGGTTTGGAGGTAAATAAAAAGGGGTTTGTCTGGAGCTGGATGTCGGAAGAATGCTAACTATAATAATTAGAATAAAGGAAAGAGAGGGAGAGACAGACAGGGACAAAGAGCATGGGAGGAGGAGACAGGATGAACACCGGAATTGTTAGTAACCATAATCATAATTATAAGCACCTTTTATTGCATTGTTAACATATGCAGGCACTGGGCTGATCCTCTGACATACATCTTCATTTTTATTCTCATGAAAATCCTGGGGGGGTCACTCCTCCTACCATCCCCATTCCTCAGATTCCAGCCAGTCCAATAAAAGGACTGAAAGCACAGACCCTAAAGATAGAATGTCTGTGTTTACATCTCAGCTTCCTATTTACTAGCTGTGAAACCTTAATTTTCTTCTGCCTCAGGCCTCTCCTCTGTGAAAGGGAGGTAGTGGTAATTTTGCGTACCTTATAGGGTTGTTTACAGGACTAAAGTAGTTAACAAGAAAAACCCTTGTAAACTCCATAAATTCAGCTGCTATTTCAAGCTGAAGAATCTGAGGTCAGAAGTTAAATCCCTTGCCTGATGTTGCAGAACGACAAAATGGTGGAGACAGGATTTGAACCTAGATCTGTCTGATTCCAGCCTCCATGTGCTCTCACCATTTACACTTCGGTGCATGGGAGCAATAATGAGCACTAAAGAGACATAACAGAGCATGTGTTCCTCAGGCACATGATGTCAACACCCCCCATTTGAGTCAAACTACCCCAAATTTATGGACCATTTTATTACCACAGAATACAATCTAGAAGCAACCCTAGAGGTCATCTCAACCAGAGACTGCAAACTGTCAGCTCAGAGGGACCTCTCACTTTCCAGAGATAGGTTGCATGTGGCTGCCTAGCACTGGTGGGTGCGGAGCTATGAAAATTTTGTATAAGTTGCCAAAACTAAAAATTGTGAGACTTAACAAGAAAAATCTAGATTTAAATTTCCTCTAACAAAGCGGGAGTGTCTGGACCCATATCCCTAAACTAAATAGTCCATTATACTCAGCTGCCTGAGTGTATTCTCACCACTCCCTACTGTTTCTTGCATCTGGTCCACTTCACTCGATTATCTCCCCACGATGGCCCAGTGAATATGAGATACCAGAACCCATGCCTTCTGAACCTCCTTTCCTCACACTTGATACCTAGCTCAGTGAATTTTTCCAGCAGGGTGAGTTGTTATCCCCACAGATCTGTCCCGTCTTCTGAAACCTTGCATTTATTCAAATCCCTCCCGCAGCATGGGACTTAGAGAACTGAGCTCTCTGAGCTGACCAGCACAGAGTACTGGGGGGCAGCTTACTCACATCTCTTGAGATCTTTTGAGATCTCCCATCAAAGCTTTTTCTGCAGACTAGCTTTATAAATTGATGAGGAGCTCCTGGTGACAAGGAAGCCCAGGCTGTCCCAGGACGTTGGTCTGTCACAGGGCCCCAACTGGGCACTTGAGAAGCCTCTAGCCTGAGGTTACCCAGTTCTACAGCCATACAGTGATGTTGTCTCTCTCTCTCTCTCTCTGTATCTCTGGTCTCCCTTCCATTACACAGTCAAGCTCATCTTGTTCAGGTGTTGACAAGATCATAGCAAAATCACTTAGCTTGTATGGTCTCAAACAGTGACTCCCAGCTGACCTCAGAGAGTGTGGCTTCCTTGAGGAGACTCAAACTTGAAGCTGAGCAGTGCACCAGCCCCAGAAAACACCTCCTTTGTGCCAGGCTCTGTGCTCTGCTGACTCCCCACAGACAAGTGATGCTAACCTTGCTTCTAGCACCAGTTTACCTTCTTTAATCTTCATAATAATCTCCTCACTACTCTGTCAGGTACATGTTAGGATCCCCATTTTACAGGCAGAGAGACTGAGGCTAAGCAAGTTTACTATCTTGTCCAATGACAAGTCATTGTAATTGCAAAGTTCTGCACTCTCACCGCCTAGCGAGTATAAAATACTCAGGTCGGTGCAGGGGAGGTTGGAGAAAGAGGAATGCTCTGTGAGATAGGAGGCGGTTCAAAAGAGGAAGAGATGATATCTGACTGACAGGATCAGGAAGAACACATGGAGGAAGGAACTGGAATGTAGTCCTGAGAAACAGGGAAGCTCCTCATGGAGGAAGAGAAGATTCCACATGGAGGCTACAGAGATCAAAGTCTCAGCAGTGGGCAATGTTGGGGTGTGTCATTTAGTTTACCTGGCCTGGGACATCTTCACAGGAATAAAGAGACAGAAAAGGCCAGATTATGAGGCTGCTTGGACTGTCACATGGAGGGCCTGGGGCCAAAAGGCACTGGGGAACCCTGGACAGAGTTTAACAGTGACTAGTCAAAATTGTTAGCTCCAGAGAGAGACACTCTGTCTTCTTCCCTTTCCTCTTGCTGTTGTTGAGTCCTCTTGCCTCACATGGGCTCTGGAGTGGGGGTAGAAGGAGGTGGACCCTGCAGTGGAAAATGCTCTGGAAGCTTCGGAGGTTGCTTCCAGCTGGAGCAAGGAGGGTGGAACATTATTCACGGAGAAGTGGGCATCTGGTTAAGGACATGGAGGACAGATGAGGTATCAGCATTCAGAGATGAGGGCAAAGGGCAACCCAGGTAGAGAAACTAGCACGTGCAAAGAGACAGGGGCAGGAATTAAGCAGGTGCACGTGGGGAAGAGTGACTCATTTACTTTTCTGAAATGGAAGGTGTGTGAGGGGGTGAGGTATGATGTGGGTTTAAAGGCAGGAATGATAGCGTTATCAAGCTAAGGAGACCTTATGTAATTAAAAAGGGAGGGAGGATTTTGAGCAAGGGAGTGATATTGATGTCTAGGACAAAAACGTGCAGGATGGACAGAGGACAGAGAAGGAGAGACTCGAGACAGATGCCAAGTAGAAAGCTGACCCAACACTGCCGGTGAGATGTGGTGAGCATGTGAACTAGGACAGTGGCTGTGGGGACACAGAGTTCTCTCTACCTGGGGTATCCGGGGGATTGGAGCCTGGCTGTAAACAGGACACAGTATTGTCATTAACATCATCACTTATTTTACTGTTCTCCTCTTTCCTCTTCACCTTATTCTTCTTTTCTCCTCCTTCTCTCCTCTTCTGTAATTACTTACCTTTCAATAGTCCTTCTAGATTTAGTAAAGCCTTGGTCTGTAAGCATAATTCGTTCCAGAAACATGTTTGTAATCCAAAGCACTCGTACATCAAAGCGAATTTCAAGAACCATTGGCTCAGTTGTGATCATGTGACGTTGGGCATTACATAATGCTTGTAATCCAAGCATCACTCGTTTAGCAAGATAAAACTTATTAGATATGTTTGCTCATCCTGCGGAACAACTTTCTCGCAATCCAAGGTTTTACTGTATTTCAGTTCCTCATTGGAGTGCCTTTGAATTTTGATTTTTTTTCAACTCTGTAAGCATTAGGATTGAAGTCCATCAGGAGTGACAACTCCAAAATAACAGTGAAGCTCGTTTCTCTTTCATGCAGGTTGGCAGTGTAGCCCTAGTGCGGCATTTTCCGAGGGTTGGGACCAGGCTCTTGCTATCGTCCCTCACCGCCATTCTCAGCCCATGGCTTCCACGTCTTGAGTCAAGATGGCTCTCAAGTTTTCCTCAGTAGATCTGTTTTCCTGGCAGGAGAATGGCAGAAGAGGACCCTCCCTGGAATTTGCAGTCTTCAGTTCTGCGTACTTCAAATTAGCAGACCTTATCCCATTACCACACTGCAGGGTTGGAGAGACCAGAAAATGAAGGCTCTAGCCTGGGTTACTATTTGCTAGAGTTGAGACCTGCTAGTGTGGCAGAGACAGAGCTCCTTCCCATCGGCTGGTTCTGGGGTCCATGCAGAGGAGGGAGTCAACTGCACCTTTACCCAATTGCATGGGTAGAGCCATGCTCCAGCAAACACTTCCTCACCACTGCCTCCGCAGGCCTGCCCTGGGTGCTCTGAGGGGTGTGGAGAAGTACTCAGTGTGGTATTTAGTCCGTAGGTGCGTACATGCTCACATACCGTAAAAGCTCGGAGCTGGAAGGGATGGTGGGGGCCATCCATTCCACTCCAGTCCGTCTTCTCTTCCATCCCAGATAAATCATCTGCAGCTTCTGCTCACACACGTCCAGAGTTGGGGGCTACATGGGAGGCAGCTTACTACATGAGTCACAATGCTCAATTCTTACACTGAATAATATCTGCCTCCCAGTAACTTCTACCCAACAGCTCCGGTTGGGCTAGGAAACAGGTCTTGCTTATTCCTCACTCTAAAAAAGAACTCATTTGCTATGTGAAGGCAGCTCTCACGTCTGTCTGTCCATCTGTTTGTCCTCTGCTTTCCCAGCCAGACCCCTCCTTTCTAGAGGGGGTGTGCCATATGGCTAAGTCAGGCCTGGCTCTGACTCTCACCAGCTTACTTGATCTTGAGCAACTGACTTTGCATTTTCCGAGCCTTTCGTTCTTCTCCATTTGTAAATGAGGCTGATGTTAGCCACCTCGTGAGGTTTGGCGGGGGGGGGGGGGGGGGGGGGGGGTTAAATGAGCTAATGAATGCAAAGCCCGGAGCACGACACCAAACACGGCAGTTCTAATCATTACCAGCATCTTCATAATTAATAATAATAAAGCATCTCTGGCTCTTCTCCCCTCTTGGGTAAGTTGTAGTGAGGTATTAGATAACAGAAAAGAAACTTTGAACACTTTGGGGGAAAATTAGCATAAAAGTACCACCTATGATTGTGACCTAGGAGCCACAAGTTTTGCTCCCTTTACCCATTTCACTGTGTTGCCGTTGCCGCCCATAGAAAATCACCTCCCAGGGTCTATAGTTTGCTCTCTCCATTTGCAAACTGCCTCCTGGGAAGTTCCATCTGTTACAATGGGCATCGGCATTCCTCGGGCTAATTTGTTGTTATTGTTAGCAGAAACAGACAGAACACAAGTACACAAACATATTGAAGTACTCAAAATCTGCCTGCCTTGCAGAAAGAAAAGGAGCCAGGAAGCCTGGGTCCTGACTTCTACCTTAATGCTAGCTGGCCGGGCGACCAGGGATAAGTCACAGGGCCCCTCTAGGCCTCTGACAGTTGACAGCCCGCTCAGCAGCAGCATCCTGTGACCTGCGTTCCCCTGGAGTCTCTCTCTCCACCTAGGGCTAGTCCAGGTGGGACCAGCATCTGGGTGGAGGCTGGGTGCATGCCCAGGCAGCCCTGCTTTTGGTCTGTAAGCCAGGCAGAGCCCGCCTGCTACCGGGGTGTGATTGTTCTGGGGATTTGGCAACCCTCAGCAAACGTGTCCCGTCAGGGCTGAACTAAAAATAGGTGCTGTGCTGTGGGGCCCAGGAAAATTAGCGGCCCAGCACACACACGTTTGGCTAACCAGGTGGAGCCAAGTGGCCGCCACCACCTCAGGGGCACAATGGCCCAAGAGAGGAGGCGTGGCTGATTTTCCCACCCTCCTCCGGCCCCATGCCTCCTCCTCCCCTACCAGGGCCAGAGCCTGGCTCTCCCTTTCCTCCCACGCCTCTGCTTCTGGAAACAGTGACTTTTGCAGAGGTGCCGAATGTGGCCACAAGGTACTGGAAAGAGCCGGCGTTCAGGCCTTGGTGGACTTGGGTTTGGATCCTGGCTCTGTTATTTTCTAGCTGTTTGAACGTGAGCATGTGATCCTTTTGAGACTCAGCTGCTTCAGCAGTATAATGGTGTTCAGTATACCTACTTCTAAGGATGGTTATAAATACTAAAAGCAATATGTGACTAAAGCAATGATTCAAGAAATTTATCATGCATCTGAATCACCTGGGTTGGCGGAGGGGTGGGGGGTGGGAGGTGGGGATCTTGTTAAAACTGAGATGGCTGAGCCCTGCCCCCGAGTTTCTGATTCAGTGGGTCTGGATGGTACTGATTTTCTTCCTAACAAGTGGCCAGGTGGTGCTTATGCTGCTGGTCCAGGATCACCACTGGGTCAAGGTAAGTATGTGAATTCTGGAGTCAGACCACTAGGGTTCAACCCCTGGTCCTACCATCGCTAGCAGAGTGATTTGGGTCGCATCTCTAAACTTTATCTGGAAAGTGGGGATTAATCATTCCTACTGTCTAGTGTTGATATGAGGATTAAGTGAGTTAATTCATATAAGGCACTTAACACAGGGTCTGGCAAACAGCAAGCCTGAGTAAACATGAACTTTTATTAGTATCACAGTCTGCAGAGAATATGAGTTCAATACGTGTTCTTTTTCTCCCTCTCTCTCCCTGCGGTTATTGTTGGCTTTGCTGGAATCTCTGTCTCCGTGCTGCCCCTCCCAGGGTCTTTGTGTTCTGAGCTTTGCCTCTCTGTGTGGAAGGGCTTATCCTGGGAGGATTTGTGGCACCAAGGAACACAGATTGAATGTCAAAGATTAGAAATCAAAGAAGAGCCTGAAGCCCTCAGACTGCACGGGCTTACCCAAGGGGATTCATTTAAGAGGGGCAGAACTGAAAGTCGACCCAGGTTTCCTGACTTCTCAGCCAGAACACTTTCTACAGCATCGTGATGCCTCTCCAGAGGCAGCCTCACTATCCCCAAGTGTGCTTAGGGAACAACCAGCTCCCCGTCCCATGCCTGCGCCGTTGCTGGGCCCTTGGGTTGTTTCTCCTGTGATTGTTTATGACTGAAGAAGACACAGTTGTAAACATCTAACATTTGAGTATAAATAACTATTTTCTTTTGTTCCCCCCCCCCCCTTCCCCCGGGCTAATGTCCTCAGAGTAGAATAGCTGCGTCAAAAAGTACAGACAGTGTTATAGCTAGAAGAAAGCTAGACATAGCAACTCTTCCCGGGAAAAGAGCTTCTCTTTTCCTAGCAATCGTAGAATGGCTGGTGATGTTGGTGTTCGAAGCAAGTGAGGAGTTCAAGGGGAGCCCAGAGCTGAATCTTCAAATCAGTGGTAGGAGACAGCCATGGCTGAGAGAAGGGAGATCAGAACTAGGAGGGGGATGCCTGGCAGAGTCTGATAATTTTCCCAGGACATGGTATTGAAACTAGTGCTTCCCAGACATTAATGTGCATAGGAATTCCCTGAGCATCTTGTTCATATCAGAATCTGATTCAGTAGAGCTGGGTGGGGCCCAAGAGTCTGTATTTCTATTAAGCTTCAGGTGATGCGGATTCTGTTGATCCACGGACCACACTTTTGAGTAGCAAGCATTTAGGTTGCTCTGCCTTTGTTCATGCCATGACTCTGCCTAACCCACCATTCCCACTATTTTCCAGACCCAGCTCCAAAGACTTCCCTAGACTGAGCTTACCAGGTTGAGCTAGGTGTCCCTTAGGGTTAGGGATACCTATGACTGATACCTATGACTATGGCAGCATTGACCATGCTGCACTAAATTGTCCATCCCTTCCTAAAGGCATGGACCAGCATTATTCATCACTATAGTCCCAGCTTCTAGCACAATGCCAATCATGGTTTGGGCCTGATTATTATGATTTGGTAAGTGAATGGGTAAAGGAGTAGGTAAGTGGATGGATGGATGGATGGATGAATAAATGGCTGTGAGGAGAGGAAAGGAGGAAGTAATGGGGTAGGAAAAGCATGGTGAAAAGCAAATCAGATTTGGCCTCAAGATCATTATTGTCTAGCTAGACCATTTACTGAAAGCCCAGAGTCAGTGACCCTCCTCTGATCCTTGCCAACTTTTTGCCCTCAGAATGCTGACCCTGAACCAAGAATGAACTCAGATAAATGAATAAGATCCAGAAAGCATAGAGGTGGCTTTAATAAATACCAGAAAACAAAAAGCAGGTGTTGGCAATCTTTCTTCTGCCCAAAGAGTTATTTACACAAGTTTCCAAAGCAATCCCCTTCATCGCTTTTACATGCCTATTACATGGTTCTCTACAGAGTAAGGTCTGGAGTTGGTTAGCTCAGTGGATTAGGGAATGAGTCCCTCAAAGCCAAGGGTAGTGGGAGCCTTTTCTTTTCCTCTGCTCAAGGCTGCAGGCTGGCTGCCCAGTCCTGGCCAGAGGCACTGTGGTCCTGCTTGGTCCCAGTGACTGAGAATGGTCAGGGTGAATGCATCCCTCCCACTCAGAATGATAGGTGGTGCCATGAAGAACAATGAACTTGAGCTTTGATACAGACAGCCCTAGGAATGAAACATGAATACTTCACTCATTCACCAACCATACAATCTTTCAAAAACTTTTTTTTAGTTTGAAATAATTTCAAACTTACAGAAAAGCTGCAAGAAAAGTACCGGAAATTCTTGTGTACCCTTTGCCAGTATTTGCCAATTTTTAATATTTTGCAACATTTGCTATTCTATTCTCTCCCTTCTAATTTTTTTGTTTCAGTCCCCCATGTTGAAAATGACAAATGTTCAACAAAAAAATTGCATTCTGAAACAAAAGTGTTCTGAAACAAAATTAAAACAAAGTTTTTCAATGGGCACCTGGGTGGTAAAGCGCCGGACTTCGGCTCGGGTCACGACCTCATGGTTCGTGAGTTTGAGCTCTGCATCAGGCTCTGTGCTGACAGCTCAGAGCCTGGAGCCTGCTTCAGATTCTGTGTCTCCCATTCTCTCTCTGCCCCTCCCCTACTCGTTCTCTCTCTCTCTCAAAAATAAATAAATGTTAAAAAATAATAATAATAATAATAAAGTTATTCAAAAGTCACAAAATTAAATAAATGCAAGAGAAATATAAATAAACTTTAAAATGATCTTGTTTGTAAGTTTGTAGCATTTATACTTTCTGGAGTTATTCAAACTTAAAGCTGAACTCAGGTATTTGAGAACTCTGTAATGTTATATAATAATGCACAGATTATGTTTTGGAGCCAGGAGGGAGTAGATTGCATATATCGCACCACACTACCTCTTCGTACTTTAGGGTGGATCACCTAAGAACAAGGATATTTTCTTATGTAACTTCGGGTAGAGTAGAAACTTTAACATGAATAGGATACTTCTAGATACAGTCTGTATTCCAATTTCTTCAGTTGTACCAGTAATGACTTTTTCTTCCCCTCCAGTATCTGGAGTAATTACTTGCTACATTGTTTCTGTGTATCTTCAGTTTTTACATTTTCCTCGTTGATTTGATTTTTTGACCCTGCAGAACACGAACATGCTTCCAAAGTCAAAACTACAAAAAGGTGTCCTCAGAGACATGTCCTTCCCTCTCGCATTCCTCAACCTGTTGTGGATAATTAATTTTATTGCTTTCTGCTTTCTTATTCCGTATTCCTTCGCAAAAGGAAGCAGATAGATACATGTGTGTTTTCTTCTTTCTCCTTCTTTTTTTACACCTAGGGTCATGCCCTATGTATACACTTTTGCATTTTTCTTTTTTTTCCCCTGGAAGTCACTGCATATCCATTCATGGAGATGTGCTTGACTCTTTTTTACACACGACCATTATCATGGCCACAAATTATTGCTGCTACTCTCTGGAAAAGGTGGAGTCTACTTCCTCTCCCCTTGAATTCGGGATGGCCTTGTGAGTTGTTTTGAGCAATAGCATTTGGTATGAGTGATGTCCTAGAACTTCCCATCGCAGACCTTCAAAGGATTATGGGCTTCTGGGTTTTTTTGTTTGTTTGTTTTTGTTTTTTACACTTGGAAGACAGCTACCATGTTATAAAGAAGCTCAGCATGGGACTGCGGAGGGTGATAATTCATTATTGTGCATATCCATTCACGGAGATGAATGGATCATAGTGAGCCTGGAGAAAAGAGACCATCTTGCTGTTTCAACATCAGCTGATCCCAGCTGAATATGGTCAACTGAGTGGACTCAGACTATAGCATAGGGATAGGAAGAACACCCAGCTGAGCCCAGTCCACTCACAGAATCCTACATAACAAATTGTATTTTTAAGCTGCTAAGTATTGACGTAGTTGGTTACAAAGTAATAGATAACCGAAACAATGGTAATCTGCCATCCGAGGGCTCCGTCTTCTGTGTTTGGGCATTTAAGCAGTCTTTGCAACCACAAATAAGGCTTCAGGAAATAATCTTGTGTGTTTGTATTTTGTATTACTGGAGGTCTATCTTTAGGGTAAAATTCTAGAAGTGGGATTGCTGGATTGCAGAAGAATGCAAAGTTATTTTGTTAGGTATAACAAATTTCTCTCTCTAGGGAATACACCATTTTGCACTTCTATGAGCAGTGTAAGCTTGTGATTGTTTCTCAGGCTTTTGAATTTTTTGCCAATCTGATGTGTGAGAAATGGTATCTTTGCATAGTTTTAATGTGCATTTAGGTTATTATGTATGCTGTTTATTGTCGCATAACAATTTATCCCAAAATTTAGTGACTTACAACAAAACATTTTTATCTCATGGTTTTTGTGAGTTGGGAATTGAGCTGTGGTTTAGCTGGTGCCTCCCGCTCAGGGTCTCTCACAAAGCTGTGACCAAGCTGTTGACTATGGTTGTAGTCATCTCAGGGCTCAACTGGAGGAAGATTCATTTCCAAGAAGATTCATGTGCCTATTGGATGGCCTTAAGTCCTCGCTGGTTGCTGGCTGGAGACTTTGGTTCCTTGCCATGCAGGGCTCTTCAGAAGGTGGATCACAACATGGCAGCTGGCTTCTCTTAAAACAAGTGAGTAAGTGAGCTAGAAGCTGAAATGGGGCACCCAAGATGGAAGCCACCGTTGTTTTATAACCTAATCTCAGATGTGACATCTCATCACTTTTGCAAACCCTATTCATTAGAAGCAAGTCACTGGGTCCAGCCCACAAGCAAGTGGAGGGTTTACACAGGGGTGTGAATCCCAGGAGGTGGGAATCATTGGTGACCATCCTATAGGCTGCCTGTCATGGCATTTCTCTTAGTATAAGTGGCCCACTTATTTTCTTTTGTAAATCATCTGTTCATAATTCTTATATACAATTTTTGTTTTTTCCCTTGATGTGTAAAAGTTTTTTACATGTTAGAAATCTTAGCCTTTTATCTGTGATATGCATCGTAAATATTTTCCCCAATTTGTCATTTGTCTTTTGACTTTGCTTATGATATTTTGCCATTTAAAAATGTTTTTAAAAAAATTTTTTGAGGGGTGCCTGGGTGGTTCAGTCAGTTGAACGTCAGATTCTTGATGTCAGCTCAGGTCATGATCTCATGGTTTGCAAGACTGAGCCCTGTGTTGGGTTCTGTGCTGACAGCATGGAGCCAGCTTGGGATTCTCTTTCCCTTTCTCTCTGCCCCCCTCTCTCTCTCTCTCTCTCTCTCTCTCTCTCTCTCTCTCTCAAAATAAATAAATACACATTAAAACATTTTTTGAGTTGTCAGGGCGCCTGAGTGGCTCAGTCGGTTAAGCACCTGACTTCAGCTCAGGTCATGATCTCACAGTTCCTGAGTTTGAGCCCCGTATGGGGCTCTGTGTGGACAGCTCAGAGTCTGGAGCCTGCTTCAGATTCTCTGTCTCCCTCTCTCTCTCTCTCTGCCCCTTCCCTGCTCACACTCTGTCTCTTTGTCTCTCAAAAATAATAAACATTAAAAAAAAATAAAAAAAAATTTGAGTTGTCATATTTATCATCTTTTTATTTTATCACATCTTGATTTGCAGTCGTAGTTAGAAAACCTTTTCTATACCCAGCCTATAGGGAATTCATCCATGTTTTCTCCTCATACTTGCATAGTTTCATTATTTTACATTTAGGTCTTTGATACATTTGGAATTTTTTTGTTGTATATAATGTGAGGAATGGATCTACTTTTATTTTTTTGAAACGTCTAACTGGTTGATGAAACACCATCTAGTAAAAAGTCCATTTTTGTCCTCATGATTCAAGTTAATTCTGAACTCCATAGATGATTGGGTCTATTTCTGGACTGCCTAAACTATTCTATTGGTTTGTCTATTCATATCATGGTACTGGACTATTTTAGTTACAGAGACTTTGCAGATGCTTTATATTTGGTAGGACTCTTAGCTCTTACCTTTCACTGATTCCTAGCGATTTTTGTATGCTTTTTATTCTAGAAGAATTTTAGTATCAGCTTACTTAGTTCCAGAAAAAAGAGAAAGAAAACTGTTGGCATTTTTTACTGGAATTACCATAGATTGATACAAGAGCGGACTGACATCGTGGTCATGTGGAGATGTCTAAACCAACAACAAGAGATGTGTTTCCATTTGTTCAGGTCTGCTCAAGTATCTTTCAAGTGTGTCCTATAATTTTCTTCATAGAATTTCTGAACATTTCTTGTTAAAAACTCTGTAATTGTAAGTACGTTACTTCGTTCTTCTGAATCTCGTGTTTCTCATTTATAGAAGAATCGGATGATAATAGCTTCCTTGAAGAATTATTGTAAAAAGTAAATGAGGCGAGTTGCAAACTAAGCACTGTATAAATCCCAGTTTCCTTATTTCTTCCCTTGAAGCTCATGTTTTTTCTTGAAGATGGGGCTGAGGGAAATAATTTGTCACATAGATCTAACAAGGACATCATCTAGTTCGGTCAGTAAGTCAATCAATATTATAGAGCTCACTGTGTATGAGGGGGGTGCAACAGTTGCTGGGGATACAATGGTGAGGTGATCAAACATGAGTCCTGTTCTCATAGAGCTTCTGGTTAACGAACATTTCCCAATGCTCATATGAGATTTTATAAAATCAAACTGCAAGCCCGATTAGCAATCCAGGCCCTGCAATTCACCAGATTCTAAAAATGCACAGCGTAGGGGAGTGGAAGCTCTAAATGCTTCTGTAATCCAGAATCCAGTCTGAGTCATGATTCTAGCAGGTATTACCTCAAATGAGAGAGAACCAGAGCTAGAAGGAACACACGGAGGAGGGAACAGGGACAGTGGGTCATGATCTGACCAGGTTCACACAATTAATGAGTGACTGATCTGGGGCTGGAAACTGGGTATCTGGGCTCCTGGGCTGGGATACTTTCCAACACGCACCCACTGTCATTCTACATGCCATCTGTATCTCCTGTCACTGCTGTGCACGTTATCAGGGCTTCAGCTATCCATGTGGGTCATGCAGGGAACACTGGCTACAAATGAACAGCACATTTCTAAGAAAGACCTGATATTACCAGGGTCATTATATCATGAGGTTGCAACTCAACCCACAAAGATGGCAATTTAACAAGCCATAAGAACACGGAGAATGGGAATGTGGATCAGATAAAACAAAATTAGAGTCACTGTAGCATAGCACTGTTTGAAATCACACAGACACAACGATTTACTGCCTGTGTGAACTTTACCTGGATATTTAATCTCACTGAGCTTTTTTCTCACCTTTAAAATGGTCATGTACTTGTGGGATCTGTGCAAGAGACTGCTAATTGTTCTGTTTGGTTTCACCTTCCCTCCATAGTAATCGAAGCCCCAGTTCTTAGCTGAACCAACGACTGTGTGAAATGAAGACTATTTTCCCTCAGTTTTCACTGCAGCTAGGCGTGGCCATATGACTAAACTCTGCCTAGTGGGACGCTGGCAGAAATGGTGAGTCCATCCTCCAGGAAATGTCCTTTAAAGGGCAGAAGAAGGACTTCTACTTTTTGGTAGGAACCTTCAGTCGGAACATAGTGGAGGAAAGCTGGAGGAAGCATAAGGCACCGAGAGGAGTAGTCTTGGGGGTGAAGGCCATGCTCAATGAAGCACAAGACAGAAGCAGTCTAGGCCACTGTGGACTTTGAACCTTTCCACGGTACCTTACTGATATCCCGACGTAGGATTTTTTTTCTATTGTTTTCAACACTGCAGTTTGGGGACTAGGATATCTCACAACGTGATGGGAAAACATGATGGGAGGTCCAACATGAACTCTTTACTCCAATGCATAGACACAGATTTTGTCTGCCTGGCTTCTACTTCTGCTACTTTTAATGACTGAATTTCAAGTTTTCTTTGAAGAATGACCCCCTTCCCTGGCTTCGGTGGAACGTAAATTAAATTGCATCACCTTCCCCTGAGCTGGGCCAACTGGACTTTGAATTCGAATGGAATTTTTATCTTGGACAGTGTCACCCAAGCACCAAGTGTGTTAAAAGTGGGAAGCACTGTTTTACTGAAGAATATCAATCAAGAAATGTAGCAGAAAAGCTATAGAGAAAAACAATCACCATTTATAACCACCATAATACTGGATTCAAGGCAGAATCATCCTTGGACGCTGATCAACTACACAAGCATAAAGCTGGCTCCACAGTGGGCAGATCTGGAGATCACCACCCGGCTAGATGACCAAAGATAATATCACCAAGGACAGTGCATTGGTGGCTCCTGACGTGAGACACTGAGAAGCATTCAACATCACCCATGTAGTATTCACGGCAAAACTGACCAACCTGGATCTAATGAAGAAATAATAAGAAAAATCTAAACTAAGGGACATTCTGTGCAACAACTGGCCTAGACCCTTCAAAGATTTCACTGGTATGAAATACTACCAAAAAATCACACACACACACACACACACACCACAAAAAAATAACAGGACAAAACAAAACAAAAAACAACCCTGGGGAATTATCTAGATGAAAAGACACACGAAGAAAATGTGATAGTTAAAATGTACAATCCCTGATTGGATCCTGCATATATTATATTTTATGTATGACTGTTTATTACATGATAGTATTATATCAGTGTAAGTTTCTTGAGTATGAGAATTGTGGGTAGATAGAATATTCCTGTTTCCTGTTCTTAGGAGATCCATGGTAAAGTATGTTGGGACAAAGTATTTGGGGCAAAATGCCTATAAGCAATATTCAAATGGTTCAGCCAAAAAAATTAAAATGAGCAAACATGTAGGCAACAGAGAGAGAGAGAGAAGGAGGAGGAGGAGGAGGGAGATGACAGGGAAGAGCGGTAGGAGGGAGAGGAGGAGGGAGAAGAGAAGAGGAGGAGAGAGGAAGAGGGCGAGAAAAGGTGGACAAGCGTGGACACTTGGTGGGGCTGCTCTCAGGGCATATATCCATTGTACTGCTCTTGCTACCTTGTTGTAAATTTGAAATTTCCCAATAAAATGTGTGTGAGGATCTCTTTTTCATTTGTCCATCCTTAGAATGAAGTATGAAGATCTTTAAAGTGATGCTTGCCTCTTCGTCACATGCCCTGAGCCCCGTCTGCCGAACAACCTGGAGGCTGGGTGGGGTGACCCCCACACTGTCAGCTCTCAGCTGGGGGCGCTTTCTCCTTTGAGAACCACTTGAGGGTGTGTCTGCTGAGTGGGTTCAGTCTGTGTGACAGCGACCTTCAGATGCAGCACATTAGGAGAGGGGCTGAGGGTGAGGAAGTTGGGGGTGTATCTCACCAGTGATGAGGTCCCGCCGCTCTCTCCAGTCTGATTTGTCAGGCCCCTCCCTTGCCCCCAACCCCCTGGGCCCACACACCTTCCTTCGTCTCTTCAAACAGGCTGTCTGTTGCCACCTCAGGACATCTCTGCTTGTTG
Organism: Panthera pardus; assembly: GCF_024362965.1. Taxonomy (NCBI): domain Eukaryota; kingdom Metazoa; phylum Chordata; class Mammalia; order Carnivora; family Felidae; genus Panthera; species Panthera pardus. The sequence continues at coordinate 58,812,903 of NW_026526666.1, forward strand.
GTCTCAGCGTCTGGAAGGCTTTTCCTCCTGAGCCTTTGCCTCTGTCTTGTCATTTCTTCTTGCTCTGGCTCTGTGTGCCTCAGCAGAACTGCTGCCTTTTCACTGAGACCCTTCCTGACCACTCATCTAATTCTCCCCTCCACCCCTGCCTGCTTTAGACCCCAGTACACACTCAGGCCTCCTTCACAGCCTCTGTCGCTGTCCTGATTCTCCTGCTCATTGTTGGTCGCCCACACTGAGATGTGAACTCCACAAGAGTGAGGCTTGTCCACTGGGTTTACAACTATGTCCCAAAGTATACTCCGGTGCCTGGCTGCTGTTGGGTACTCAGGCCTCAGAACAGGCCAGGCTCTGGTGGAGCTTACACGCAGGCAGGGGAGAGAGGCCCCGGACAAGCAGTCACAAAGGTGGTAGGATTATGACCTGGGGAGAAGCAATGGGGATAAGGGCGGGCATTCAGTCTGGAAGCTAGGGGTGGCTTACAGTCCTGCAGGGGTGGAGCCATCCCCACCAGGGTGGGGCTTCTATTCTGCTTACCTCTTGCCCGATAATAGAGCTACAATGTGGGGCATCTGGGTGGCTCTGTCAGTTAAGTGTCTGGCTCTTGATTTCAGCTCAAGTCATGATCTCTCATTTCATGGGATCCAGCCCCACACTGGGCTCTGTGCCGACAGCACGGGGGCTGCTTGGGATTCTCTCTCCCCCTCTCTCTCTCTGCTCCTCCCCTCCACTCTCTGTCTCTCAAAAATAAATAAATCAACTGGAAAAAAAAAGGGTACAATGAAACATTGGGTCTTGTTGAAAGTCCCTTCCTACCCCTGGAACCCATCGTATCGGCCACCTGTGCCTGCGGCCCACGGAAACCGTGCTCTCCAAGCCCGCTAGCTGGCCTACCTGCCCAATCCACTGGTCATGTTTAAGGCCTCGTCTCACTTGGTTTCCCTGTGCCATCTGCAGGATTGACAGTTCCTTTTTCTCGGAACCCCCTCTCCTTTGGGTTTCTGTGACCCCTTCTCCTGACTCTTCAGCATTTACTACTGAGCTCTTGATAAGTGAAGGATTCTTCCTTCTGTGCTTTACTTGATCCTCATAACAGTCCTCTGAGTTAGATGCTACTGTTCTCCCCGTGTTGCTGAAGGGGAAACAGAGGCTCAGAGGTTCTGTCGCCCAAGCTCACAGAACTCGTGAACGACGGAAGCTGGACTCAGATCCACACTTGTATAATGCCCAAGACTGTGGCCTTAGTTGGAATCCTTACCATCTTTTCTCTCCACCCCTCACGCTCTGATGCTTCCGTATTGATCTCCTCCACTTCCCAGCATCAGGGAGGGTTTGCCAGAGTCCACCCTCAGGCCTTGGTCCTCCCAGTACTTCCCTGGAGAAACCTCAGCCACCATCAGGATCTGACTACCTACATGCAGATGACTCTCACACCCTTACCTAAAGAACGGCTCCAGGATCTATTGGACATCTGTTATGAAAGTTTGTGCAGCCCCCCACCCCAATTCATATGTTGAACACCCTCCTCCCCCTGCTGCAGCATTGTGAAATTAGGACGTGGAGCCTTTAGAACGTGGTTAGGCCTTGAGGGTGGAACCCTCATGAACTGGATTAGTGCCCTGATAAGAGAGACCCCGAGACATCTCTGGCTCTGTCTGCCTTGTGAGGACACAGTGAAAAGATGGCCCCCTTTGAGCCAGAAAGTGGGCTCTCAGCCGACAGAGAGTCTGCTGGTGCCTTGATCCTGGACTTCCCAGCTTCCAGAACTCTGGGAAAGATATATTTGCCTTTAAGCCACTTAGTGTGTGGTATATGTTATAGCAGCCCAAACAGACTGAGAGGTCACCTCTGCCTGGTGGCTTTCCTGGGGGCATCACCATTCCAACATGCTCCAATCTGAACTCACCACTGCCTCCCGAGACACGCTCCTTTGCTTTCTTGTGTTCCTTGTATTGGTGAAGGACGTGGATATCCACCCTGCCACCTGAGTCTCACTCCCTACATTCAAGCAGTTATCTCCTCACCATTCTTGCTCTCACCACCCTTGACTTGGTCCTCATCATCTCTCCCATGGATCACTATGTCAGGAATAGTCTTCCCTATGGACACCTCCAGCTTCTCCACACAGCTTCAAGGGTTCTAAAACATAAAGACCATCACCTCACCTTCATGTTTCCATCTGTAAATGTCTCTCCACCTACAATGGATTGGAACCCAAGTCCTCCCCATGCAGAGAAGGCTCTCTACCCTTGTGCTATACCCAACTCTTCTCTCACTCTACTCTTTTTAAAAAAAAGTTTTCAAATGTTTCTTTATTTTTGAGAGAGAGAAGAGAGAGAGCGCATAAGTGGAAGAAGGCCAGAGAGAGAGGAAGACACAGAATCTGAAGCAGCCTCCAGGCTCTGAGCCATCAGCACAGAGCCTGACGCAGGGCTCGAACTCACCAACCACGAGATTATGACCTGAGCCGAAGTCGGATGCTTAACCGAATGAGCCACCCAGGTGCCCCTCTCACTCAACTCTTTACCAAGTTTTTGTCCCTATGATAAGCTGTTCTAAATCCTCTGTAAGTTCTCAACATCAGCACTTGCTGTTTCACATCTCAAGGCTGCCTGCCTTGTTGGCCCAGCAGTTACTGCTCCCATCAGTCTCTCCTGCTCACTGGCCCCAGTACATCCTCTCATTCTGTCAAGGCACCCAGAGCCCACCTCTCATGATTGGTCTGCTTCCCCTATGATTTTGTGACCTTCTAGATACCAGAGAATGGTATCTGACTCATTCCAGTGTTGGGAGCAATGTCTGACTTCAGGTTTGTGAATGAATGAATGAATGAATGAATGAATGAATCATAAAAGACTCTAGGTTTAATAATGGGAACATCAACAACAACAGCAGTGCTATTGATGATAAATACTTATTGAGCACTTATTCTTGCCAAGCATTATACTAATTGTTCTTAACCAAATTATTTAATCCCCAGAAGAATTGAGGAGCATTGGCTCCAAATAATAAGAGCCAATCAGTATTGGCTATTACCATACGTCTAAGCATTTTTATAGTACTCATTCATTAGCCCTTATGATAGCCTTATAATATAATAATATTATTATTTCCTTTTATAGATGTGATACTGAGGCCTCAACAAATGAGGTTGTTTTGCCTCAGGTCACACATCTGGTGACAGAGCACTGGGATTCACCTTCCTAGAGTCAATGGCTAGACTCCAGACTCCATTACAACATACCTCTGAATACCCTTGTCAATATTTACCATAACGGTAACTATAACAAATAGCTTTGAATATTCAGTGCAGTCACTGCAAATAGTCCCAGCTTCAAAACACATTGTGGGGGGGGGGGGTGGTGAGAATGTGCTTCACGTACCTGTGCACAATAGCATCCTTGGGTTGCCTGTCACTTAATGCCAGCCACCATGACATGTGACATTTTTGGTTACATCAGCTAGAATAGGTAACATGATAAAACATCTTAGCATGAATAAATGCAGAAGACGTGATCAGGAGCGCTGTGGAAAAGCCATTCGTTCTGGATTCCTGAGTTATAATCCTCTCGTAAAAGGGCTTGAAATCCAGACTTGCTGGAAACAAACAATAGACTAAACATTGCATGCTCGCACCCATGCCAGAAGACAGGATGTTACGGGAGCTGGGCTCATCAACTTCGATCTCTGGCCCCTTGGAATACAGAGCGAAGCAGAGTCTAGAAGTCCACAGTGTGTGCGTCAAGTCAGCACGAATGCTTGAGTCGTAAGTGGACTTCAGAGTTGGAGCCAGTCTCGGGATCGTAGTCTCCCCAGTCCAGAAATTTGGGGAGGTAAAGTCAGGGGGAAGGACGTGGAGACAGTAGATGCTGTGACAATAAATCTGAGTCCCTCGGTTTGGGGGTTGAATTCATGCCCTACAACTTACTCTCAGTGTGAACCGGGGCAAACTAGTCAGCCTCTTGGAGGCTCAGTTTTATTATCTGTAAAACTGGGATAATAATCCCACCTTTTAAGTTTGTGAGAATTAAATGAGAAATGCCTGTAATGCTCTCACTAATGAGTAACATTTACTGGGCACTTCCATTGCCTGTCATTGCTTTAAGCATTAAAAAAAAAATATATGTATTTACTTACTGAATCCTCTCAAGAACCCTATGAGGAAGGTACCTGGAAATCACTAGGCTTTCCTGAGACACCAGAGACCAGGGAGCCAAGGTGGAAGTGATCACACACACTGACTACGCCATACCCAAGATGCATCTTGGTAAAACTGCTGTCTGATCAAGACAGCAACCTAAGGTAGACCGACTTAGAGTCAGATACAACCTGTTCTCAGCCCAACTTTTCCACTGACTACTGAACACCCTTAGGCAAGTTGCCTAACCTCTCTGAGCCATAATTTCTTTAGTTATATCATGGAGATTAATCCACTGAACTAAGAAGTAGTGACAAGGATTAACTGAGATCTACAATGAGCCTAACTTCAAGGAGTGCTCAGCAGTGAAGATGCTTCTTGTTATTATCATTTTATTATTATTTCTGAAATGTAAGCAGTCCATATATGCAGCCCACCCTTGCCTCAGACCAGCCTTAATGCAGGTGCCAGCACCTCTTGACTCTCCAGAAGAAAGCCATTCACACCAAACATGGATTTTCTGGGAGATTCTATTGGGAAGAGGTGGTTTGTATTACACATCCCAGAATAAGTACCTGACATCTTTCTTCTGAATCTATTTTCTGTGCTGTCGCTCAACTCACTCATGTGTTTACCACCTGAAGCTATAGTCTCTTGCTTTATATTCTCCCATGAGCCCCTCAGTCTCTCACCTCTTCTTAGTTCTTGACTAAATTTTACATCTAAACTTGCACATCCTACTCAATAAACCCAGAGGGCTGCCATCATCAAGCTGATCCTCCTTAAAAGGTAGGTTAACTCTGTAGGGGTCTCAGATGCTCCCCCACCCCATCCTTCTAAACACAAGAAGCCCTCTCTGAAAGGTGTTCTAGTGAAATTTCCTCGCATTCCATTTGTACCTCCCTCACTACCAAGGTAGATAGCTTGGCACATGATAAGTACTCAGTAAGTGACAATTGTCTGTTATTACTCACAGAACATTTTATTTGTTCTTAGTACAGCAGGTTTCTTACTGACCTCTTTTAAGAAATATACTTAACTGATGGTTTAATTCTGCATATTTCTGTGTCAAACTTATAACTTTTTACATGTAAAACTTTTTTAAACTTGTAAATTTTTAAAACCAAGGTACACTTTAGAGTAGGCTTCTCCAAGATTTGCTCAGTCAAGACTTTGTCCACAGTTTTGCATGAAATAGCATTTATTTACTTTTTTATTAAAAAAAATTTTTTTGAGAGGGTGAGAGACAGAGCATGAGTAAGGGAGGAGCGGAGAGAGAGGGAGATGCAGAATCCAAAGCAGGCTACAGGCTGTGAGCTGTCAGCACAGAGCCTGGCGTGGGGCTTGAACCCATGACCTGAGCTGAAGTCAGATGCTCAACTGACTGAGCTACCCAGGTGCCCCTACGAGCATTTTTTTAAAACAAGGACTTGCTTGGGTAACCTGGGTGGCTCAGTCAGTTAAGCGTCCGACTTAGGCTCAGGTCATGATCTTACAGTTCATGGGTTCAAGTCCTCCATCAGGCTCTGGGCTGACAGCTCAGAGCCTAGAGCCTGCTTCATATTCTGTGTCTCCCTCTCTCTGTGCCCCTCCCCCTCTCATGTTTTGTCTCTCTCTCTCTCTCTCTCTCTCTCTCTCAAAAATAAATAAACATTTTAAAAATTTAAATAAAATTAATAAAATAAAATAAAACTAGGATTTTCTTGAATGTTATCAGGTAAATAAACCAACAGAGAAAGTTGAATTAGTGTGGAAACATCCTTGCCAGATCTCTTAATAAGAAGACAACATGATCTGCTCTTTACAAAGCAGCAACCATTTTAGAGACAAGGAGAAACAAAATAGCCATGAGTTTGCTTAGTGCAAAATACTGATGAACACCACACAATACCAGCAATTAGGCAAAATGATCAAAATGCCAAATTTCAGTAATTCTGATTCAAAGATTGGACGAGTAAGTCTCACTGAATCTTTCACAGAGAAACAAGGATGCATGTGCGTGTGTGTGTAGGTGTGGAACTTACAGAGGGGGTCTTAAGCAGTTTCTGGCCATCCTAGTCACCTTCCTGAAGCAGTTAATCTTGACCCCCAAACCGAGAGATCTTGCTTTCCATTACAGCTACAGAAGAGAGAAGGTCTGCTATTCTTGGACAGACTGTGGGACTTCACATTCTTTATTAGAACGACCTGCTCTAGTCCAGAATGTGCAGATTTTGGTAATCTGTCATGTTTTCAAAGGATTTTCTAATTCTTTTTGACCTGGGGTGTCTCCAGTTTAGGGGCATGAACTCAAGAGCTTAGGAATAGGGAATAGAAAACTAGGGAGAAAGGACTGCAAGAAATGGAAACTAGGAAGGAAAACTTTCATTGAGTACCCACTGTATTCCAGGCATGCTGTCAATTGCTATCATCTATATAATGATGCTTAATCTTGATTATATCCCAAGAGATTGATGTTATCATTTCCATTAAATAAAGGAAAAAAATGAAACTCATGAAGGGTAAGAGGTCGGCCCAAGTTTTAAAAGCCACTGAGGGGCAAAGATGAAGTTTCTTGGTATTCTGATTCTAACTTGCATGTTCTCTGAAGTATACTATATTGCCTGGGAGAGACATAAGAGAGGAAACTCACCATGATTTTCCACAGCCAAATGCCTTGCATACCTTTTGAGGTATATGGGGTGGTGATAAGAGCTCAGACTTGGGAGAAACGCAGTTTGTTACTTACTTGTAAGACTCTACTAGTTGTTAAAATAGCAAAAACTGAAATATTTTCGTATCAAGTCATAAATTGCTGCTGCCCTGAGCCCATCAATTGTTTCCTCTGCTACTTCAGCCAATCCAGAACTTCTTCAAAAATTTCTCAGATCTCCCCTTGGTCAGCAACCAACTATTTAAGTCATCACACATTAGGGGGCCCCCAGTAACCTTACTCCAATTCTTTGGCCAACTTATTCTGATTCACGAATATCTACACCACCATCAATTGTTAGTAATTTTGGATAACGCCTCTGCCCCTAGCCTCCTACTTCCCCTCCGTCATAGACCCAGTTCATATGGAAAGTCTTTGCTTGGCTAAGTCATCTTTGCTAATAGAAATCCTTGATTTACCTGATGCTGAATCTAGAAAACAGGTAGAGAGAAACAGAGCTAGAAAAAAAAAAACAGAAAGGGAAACTGAATTGATCTATGTAATAAAGAGTTGATGAGGAGAGGTAAGAAAGGAAATAAACCCTGAAGGCTGAAGTTTGAGAGATGGTAACTGTATTTGCTGAGTGTATGGCTCTGGAGCATACAGAGCTGGTTCTCCAACAGTGGAGTAGCTAATTCAATGAATTAGTAAGGGAGGAACCGTTTCTTGAGAAGTGTTGCTGAGAATTGGTCTTCTTTAATGTTCCCAAGAGACATAAGAAAAAATGGGAATTTGTCTGTGATTACTACTGGGCTTATTTCTAGTCTACTTGATGTAGAGACTAGGTCACATAGAGCCCTGGATTTATCAAAGTTACAGCACCATGATCTCTAAGATTCCTTCTAATCTCAACCATAAACAGAATACCTCAATTGATCCCTCAAAGGCTGTTCAACTTCTATAGCTTCTGCAGGTATGATGACAAGCTGTTGGGTTACAGAGCACTGAAACTTAGCAGGTCAGTTACCTATAGTTTACCTGTGAGTTCTCAGGCAAGAATCTTACCTTGATGAGCCTTGTTATTTGTAAAATTGGGAACATCATGTTTATTGTTTTTGCTTTTTTTTGCAACTGTTTTTGTCGTTGTTAGTGTTTTCTGAGTTCTGACTGTGTGCCACTCTGTTTGATATCTATCACTTGATTAAGTCCTTACCGCAAATGTGTAAATTATGTGTGAACATTTCCTTTTCACAGGGTAGGCTCAGAAAACATAAGAAATTTGCTCGAGTACTCCCAGCTAAATGGTGGCAGAGCCGGGATTCACAGTGTTCTCTTGCTCCAAATCCAGCCCTTGTCCCTTTACAACATATGGCTTCCCAACCTGTCTAAAGAACCTAGAATGGAGGTCATGAGTCAGCCCTTGTCTGGGAGGATGCTTTGAAAAACATAAAATGCCATGGGAATATCAGGGGGTTAAAATATATGACTAATGACTCATCCTGTAGGACTCATCTGTCCTTTTTTCCCCATTTTATCAGAAATGCCCTTCCTTATTTGGGGTGGACCATTTTGCACCATCAAGATCCCTTTTCAGTGAAGAACTTGTTATTACTTGAGATGTTGGGAGTGCTGTCTGCAGGTGGCCTCCTGAGATGCTGCAGCTGGGGACAGCCACCTCACCCAAGGTCACACGACCTTCCAGGACAGCCCATGTCCAGTGATTGATTCACACAGGGGTATAAAGACTTGACCATTGGGGTGCCTCAGTGGCTCAGTTGGTTAAGTATCCAACTTCAGCTCAGGTCATGATCTCATGGTCCATGAGTTGGAGCCCTGCATCGGGCTCTGTGCTGACAGCTCAGAGCCTGGAGCCTGCTTTGGATTCTGTCTCCTTTTCTTTCTGCCCATCCCCACTTGTGCCCTCTCTGTCTCTCTCTCAAAAATAAATACATGTGAAAAAAAAAAAAAGACTTGACCATTTCGGCCTAACTTTGGGCAACTTTAAAGTGTTGGTCTAGTTCCAGAACTTACATAATGTTTATAATTTGCCAAATACTATTTTAAGAGCTCTGAACGTATCAACTCAGTTAACTCTTACAACAATCCTAAGAACTTATTACTATTGTTGTGTTGTTAGTGGTATTGTTACTTCTATTTAAAAAAAAAATTTTAACATTTATTTATTTTTGAAACAGAGAGAGACAGAGCATGAACAGGGGAGGGTCAGAGAGAGAGGGAGACACAGAATCTGAAACAGGCTCCAGGTTCTGAGCTGTCAGCACAGAGCCTGACGCAGGGCTCAAACTCACAAACCATGAGATCATGACCTGAGCTGAAGTCGGACACCCAACTGACTAAGACACCCGGGCACCCCTGTTACTTCTATTTTATAGATGAATAAAGGGAAGCACTTAATGGTTAGGAGTTCTGACCAAGACCATGTATCTTCTGGTGGACTGGCCCCTAGATCTGCCTCTAACTACTACTCCTTACCACTTCCTGTATCCCTGCAAGTATCAACCTCTCATCCACTAATTTTTAGAGAAGGATCGAAAAGAGCTAGGTAAGGGGAGAGGGAGGGATAGTTTTCTATTCCACGACCCCTGGAATCATCACAGAGCATTTCCAGTAATGAGATGTCTGCTGTGTGCGCCTAGACTGGAGGCTTGGCCAATTTAGGATGGAAAGCTCCCAAAACCCCCACAGGTGATTTAGGTGTAGGGAGGTCTGGGACACACTGATGAAGGCGGCACACAGGAGGCATTCATAAAAATGCCAAATGGAGGCCCAGGGATGTGAAGTGATCTGGCAGTGGTCACCCTGGCAAGCAGAGAGAAGCCGCCAAGACTCTCCTCTGTTTCAGGGCCCAGCCCACGGCTCTTTGAGCTGCACTTCCTGAGGCTGGGCCAGGAATCTGCCCTGGGCATGGGGAAACCACATACCTCACTCGTGCATCTAATGATTACTCAGGAAGTGGAGGCTTTGGGGCTGACAAATGCTGCACCGGAAAGGGGAGGGGAGGGCCCTTCAGGAGGGGTCGGCAGAGCCTGCTCCCTCAAAGCATTGTCTTTTCCTTCCTCCAACAGGATGCCAGGAACCCTACAGAAAAGGGACTCATTTGTCTTCATTCCCAGCACAATAACTTGCTGCTGGCCTTTCTCTTGGGCCTTGCTCAGAGCAACAGGATATAGTCTCTGCCAGGAAAGAAGGAAGGCAGGGAGGGAGGGAATGACAGGAGCTCAGAATCTCCAGGCCCACAGCCTGAACCCTACACTCCCTAAAAAGACCCAGCACTGTGAGGCATGGGACTCAGCCTAGAAGCATCTCAGCCCAACTGGACCTTGTAGAAGAAACAGTTTTCAGTTGCAGAGCAATCCTTAATCAGATGTAAACTAAGCAACCGTTAAAAGCTGAGCTGTAACTTCTGGGTGGCCTCTGTCCAATTTTTATCTTAATCTAGTCTTCTTTGCACATTTAAAGAAGGAGAATAAATAGGGTCAATGCAGAATGAGGTCTTCTTTCCATTTTCTTTTGGTGTTAATCAGAATGTATGCTATGGAGCTTTTTTTTAAAGCTCTTTTTGTAGACTTTTCTGGTCTCACTCCAGACCTACAGTATCAGAAACTCTGTGTGTGTGTGTGTGTGTGTGTGTGTGTGTGTGTGTGTGTGTGTGTGTTTAGGGGAGGGATTGGGGCGGAATAGAGACGTGGCAAGGGCTTAGCTATGGCAGAGATGGAGGTTGATGTGGGTTGAAGAATTAGAATCAATACTAAAATCTACCATAGTAGGTATTAACAAAATCAATAAATTTTAGCAAATGTTTATTGAACTCTGAATATATGCCAAACACTGCTAGGGATGAGCTATACATCTCTAACCCAGAAGCTTACAGTTCAGTAGGTGACTCAAATGTGTAATAGATAACCAAGAGTGTTAGAATTACTTATACAGTAAGAGTTAACTGGCTGGGAGTCTGGAAGACCCTTGTAAAGAGAGCCCCTCACCCCAGCTAAGCACACGGGGAAGGTGAACAGCACAAAGTAAGTTTACAACTGCCTTCCTCAAGACAAATGGTTGCTAAATAGAGTTGCATTCATTTTAGATTGACATTCTAGTTGTGCCTCTAAGACTCTTCCAAAGAGCAAAACAAAAAAATCGTCATAGTCAATTAAATCACGGGCCCTTGATGTGAACTATGCTTCCTGTCTAAGAAATCACTTAATTCATTTTTTTAATTTACATGTATTTGGATTTTAGCACCAGACATGTTTTAGTGATTGGGCTTGCACTCTTGCTTGCTCTCTTTTCCATGTTTGCAACCTAGAGTCAGAATGCAGAATTAAGATGGGTAAGAGCGCCTGAAGAACCAACCCTCTGTGGTGGAGGCTGGGGAAGAAGGTGAAGGGACAAGTTTCCTGGCCTTCCCTGTATGGCTCCCAGTCTGGCTGTGGGTCAGAGTTGAAAGTAGCAGACTGGAACAATTCTAGACGGACCAACCTGACCCCAGGTACTGCCATTTCTCTGCCACTCAGAATGGCCTTTGGAGGAGACTTCTCAGAAGAGATGAGAAAAAAGGCAGTGCGGTGTCAGAAGAGGAGGAATCATTTGTCGAGTGTATACTCTGTCGAGCACTTCACACATACAATGTCTTAGTCATTATTCCATCCCCATGAACTACGACCCTCATTTTCACCAGGGTGAAGATGGAGGCTCAGAGAGATGAATGACGGCAATTTGCTCAAGGGCACTTTGCTGATAAGGAGCCCAACTGGAATTCTCTCTCAAGTCAGCCTCCTTCCAAAGTACATGTTCTTTGTACACCTCCCCCCTACTTCTGATACAAAATCTTCTCCTGGGTGGTTGTGGACCATCTGATATAATAGAGTTATGACTGGATCTTGATGTTGGATGAATCTCTCTTGAAAATGAGCCTCTCAAATCTCCAGTAGTAAAGATGGCCTCTTTCAAGTCAACAAGGAAATTCTTTTTTTTTTTCTCTCAGAACTTTAATTCTTTCACAACTTGTAGTTTCTCCTTCTCTCCATAGGTATCTCATAAGTGTTCCCTGACAGTGGAAGGAAGGGAGGAAGTTTTCATTTTTAAGAATTACAGAGTTTTGCTACCCAAAGTGTGTCCCTGAACCAGCAGCCTCAGCATCATTTGGCTTGTTAGATGTTTGTTATAAATGCAGAAACTTCCGTCACAGTCCTCCAGAATAAAAGAACGAATGTTTACTTCAGTCATGGAACCCAGTAAGCTCTCTATAAATGCTACTTCCTTTCTACTCCCATCTTCCCTTCCCTTTAAAAAATACTTAAGAATGAGCACACTATAGAATCTGTGCTCTGAGAGAAAGAAAATGCCTCTGAAATATTAATCATAACTATTAGACCTGTTCTTTCCAATATGGTAGCCACTCACTACATGTGGCTAAATCGAAATTACTTAAAAACAGATAAAAGTAAAAATTCAGTTTCTCAGTCACACTAGATACCTATGGCTAACGGCTACCACATTGGGCAGCACAGATGCAGAACATTTTCACCATCATGGAAAGTTCTGTTGGACACCACTGCTGAGATACTTCCTAATCCTCCTGGGCATTTGCTAACGTGTAGCTCAGCCGTTCCCAGAGTAGAAGCTTAGTTAAGGCTCCTTGACTTGAATCCTGCTTCACTTATTAGAAAAGAGAAATGGCACATGAGAGTCCCAAGATCTGTTGACCAGTACTTGCTCTGTCTACTAAGGAGCCACAGAAACGTGGCTAAATCACCTCCTCTCTCCCTCAGTTTCCTCATCCTCAAATTTAGAGAAGAAGAGGTAATAAGAGTAATTCATATTAGTCTGGAAGCTCTTGTACTTTTTTTTTAAATCTCTTTGACAGTTTTGCCAATCTTACAGCCTATGGGGTGACCAACTCATCCTGGTTTGACTGGGAATATCCCAGTTTTAAAATTGAAAAGTCTCGTATCATGAGAACCTGCTCAATCTCAGCAAACCACAACCTCCAGGCCCCTTGCAGTTATAAAATTCTATGACCTTGTGCAAGCCTAAGTGGGGTAGCTACCAGGAACCTCCAAACTACTGCACACGGTAGTGATTAGGAGCTTAGGCTCTGGAATCAGACAAACCTGGCTTCAAATACTGATGCTACCGCTTGATTTCTGCGTGAACTTAGGCAAATTACTTAATTTCTTTGAGACTCAGTTTCCCCACCTGCAAAATCAGAGTGCTGTTAATAGTTCTTTGTCTGTCATTATGAGGATTAACTTAGCAAAGCTTTGCACAGTGCTGAACACTCAGAGCAAAGTAAGCAATCGATTATTAATTTAGCCGACTCTGGAAAAGGAGGTAGGTCTATCTTTAGAGAGACTGTGACCCTGACATTCACGTGTAGCCCAAGGTATCAGCTAAAAGAAAGATGCCTTGATTATGAGCTATTAAGCTCCTCTTCATCCCAAACTCCCACAAAGCTTGCCTGGACTAATCTCTAATAAATAACAGCTCAAATTGGTTAAAGAGAATGCATTTCAACTCCCTGTGCTCCTGCTGGGATAAAGTGACTCTGAAGAAGTAAGTTTATTGAAATACAAACTAATCATTCCTGTTGCCAAAGTAGGCTTCTGGCAGAGCCCTGTGAAGAAAGAGTGAAAAAAAAAAAAAATGTCCTGAACTGCTGAGACAGCAGTGTATTTAGACAATTAAGTTTCGAAGAGCAAGACAGTTCCTGTAACTACCTCCCACACCCCCTAGTCCAAGAACAAAAGGTTTTGTTGAAAGTATTCATATGGATATGAATACCGACATTTTAATGAGCCCCTCAGTAAACTCATCAGCAATAATTACACCCAGCCATGGTGCCACAAGTGGGAAGGTACAAAATCGCGCCTCCAAAAATTAGTCACTTGTAAGTTAACCCCACAGTCATGTCAAGCAGCCTACACTTGATGGCTGATTCACAAAGATTCCTTGACACCTCTATAGTTAAAGGGGCCAGATCACCATGGGAAGCCTGCAGAAAGGGAAAAGTTCACATTTGCAGAAGACCTGCATGTCAGAGCAAAGAGTTTTGAGGAAGCCAAGGACACTGGATTAATGATAGCAGCAGGACTGGTACTGCTGAGCATTTGTTGAGTGCCTGTCATGTGCCAGGAACAAGGTAGAGCATTGTTCTGCCCAATCCAGTTTAATCCTCACCTGAATCCCGGGAGCATGGATGTTTCTATGGTATCCATTTTACAGATGAGGATAGTGAGGCTTAGAGGACTAGAAGGGTTTTGTCAGAAGTCTCATTGCTACAAAGGCAGGACTGGAGATTTGTACCCAGTCTCTAGGTGAGATTTCAGCCTCACCTCTAAAATGGGGATTGGAAAAATACTCAAGCATTTACTTCTCACTTACTGGAGACATTTTAGAGGTTGGATTTTGCCTTGGGTTTGACCTTGACCCTCAGTATGTAAATCCATGGAGGAAAGACTCTGCCTTCCTATCCCTCGGCGCTCTCTGATTTTTGCTCTCTCAGGCTCAGACCTCTCATCTATTACTCTGGCCGTCATTATCTTTGTTCAATCTTCCCCCTTTCCTTTCTCCTGTTTAGAGAAATAACATGGTCTGGGACTGACCAGGAATGGAAGACAAAGAGCAAATAGGAGTGAATGAGAGAAAGAATGCAAGAGAAAAAGAAAGGGAAAGAGAATGAGATAAAGCTTTGAAGACACCCAGACTTGGTGTGAATCATTGCTTTCACCAGCTGTACAATTCTGAGGAAAGCAGACTCAGTTTTCTCATCTGTAAAATAAGGGTGATTCTACTTATCCCACTGAATTATGGTGAAGATCAAATAAAGTATTGTCCATGCATTTCCTGCCACCTAACAGACACTTGATAACCTTATCTGCTTCCTTCCTTTCTCCCTGCCTCCGTCTTCAGGCACCATCTAAACCCAGGTACAGTCTGAGGCATCACTACAAACTTTACCAGTTTAACCCTCGAAACAACTTATGGTATTATATTCTCATTTTACAAGGAAGCTTAGAGAGGGGATTTTGTAAACTAGAATCACCCAGCTAGTGAATGTCCCAGCCAGAATTCCAAAGCAAATCTGTCTTTCTCCAAGACTGGGGAAAGAAAGAATAAGGTGAAGTGGAGGAGGTGCGTCTGAACGGAAGGGCTTTTATAATTTTCTTCTTCAGCTGCTCCACTGGAGGGCTGTTGAGAAAATTATCCAAATCGTGTTAATGAGCAATTGAGAGCTGGAGTTTCTCTGAGGGAAGAGAGTGAAAACAAAAGCTCTGCTTGGGGCAGGCAGCCACTAGCTGTGATCCCTACCTCAGCTGCTACCACCAAGAGGCTCTCACTCCGATAATTAACTCAATGGCCTCCTCTCAGGGGTGAAGTGGGGCTAATAAAACTTAACCACCTAGCTTGTGGGAAAAGGATTCTGTGCTCACTGATGGAGTGCTTTCAAGACCATCTGGTGCAGAGTGGTGTCATCGTAGAAACTGTAATTGGTGAGTACTGGTTGGGCCCAGGGAGAGCCCAGAGTGCACTGAAGGAGCCCATCAAAGCCTTGCTGTTGGTTCAACAGATGTGAGTCTGAATCCAAGATCCATCACTAATGAGCTTGAGATATTAGGTGCAGCTTTCAACATCTCTGAGTCTTGGTTCCTCCTCTCCAAAATGGAGCCAACAGAATTTACATCCCAACAGAGGGGTTGGGTGGATATAAAAGAAAGATCTTGATAAGGAGTCCTGCACACAGTAGGTACTCAGAAAACTTGAGATTTCTTCCTCTAGAGCAGTTCTCTTTGGGGAAGGAGAACAAAAAGAAGAACAGGAAGGAAAGAGAAATGCAGTCCCCACAGATAGAGAAACTCATTTGCATCTCCTATTTAGAGAAATTAATTTCCCTCCCCCTAAGACTTGTGGATTGGAGTAGGCAGATCACTCTTACTGATGGTGTGGGTTTAAATGGTTTCATCCCATTGGTCTCTTCCTTCTTCCTACTGTCCCATTACTACAGAAATGTCTCTATGTTTTACTCACCATAGTCCCCCTTTATTGTGAGCACTTATACTATGCTAAATGTCTTCCTGACTTACCCATTTCACAACAATAGTAAATGACTTACTTCATTTTCTCCCTACCAACCCAGTGAGTAGCTTCAGTGGTTACCCCTGGTTTACAGTGAGGAAACCAAAGTGCAGAGGAGTAAAGAAGCAGACCCAGGGTCTTGGAGAATACAAGCAACAGGAAGGAGAGTTAGATCTCCAACACAGGTCTGTCTGATACCAATGGATTTGTGTGTGATTGGGGTTCAGAACCCTTTCTTAGAATATCCTGCAAGCATCCAGCTGACCAGGCTGAGCAGTGAGTCTGTTCAGGAGTTCAGTCACTCATTCATGGAGTGTGATGTCCTACCACCCTCACCCTTCAGAAGCAGATTCAGAGCTTCATTCAGAAATTGGTGCCTTTTTCAAAGCCTTGGTAAGGTTGCCTGATGAATAAGACTGAAGTTGCCATGCTGAGTGATGGCCCCTCTCCCATCACCCAGCCTGTCTCTGCTACCTCACCTTGTTGACGAATGGTCATTTCTTCACCCACAGCATGCCTGGCACACAGCAGTTACTTGCTGTGGGTCCCCAGGGTCTATGGCCCAGGATCTTGCTGAGGGCAGGGCCAAACTCCATAGCATTGCAGTCGAGGGTCTTTGTGAGCCCAATCATTCTCAGACAACTGCACTACAGTGCTTTCCCTGCTTTTGCTTATGCAGTGCTCTCTGCCTCTGGAAGGTTCTCGTCAGTCTTCTTCATCTGGAATCTCACTCCTTCAAGACTCAAATGCCTTATCAGTGAAGGCTTCTCTGACTCTCATCTGTCTAACACCTATCCCCCCCAGCAAAATTAAGCACTCTTCCCTAGTGCAGCATCTGGAATGTAAAGAAGTCAGTCCTGGCACTTCTGTGAGCCCCTGGAGGTGATGGGGAAACTCAACCTAATTAATACCTAACACAGTGCCCAACCATTAGCACTTATGATTCTCACTTTGGATTAAATGTCACATCATCTCTTGGAGATGCTATCTCCAACCTTGCCTTCTTAATGAGGGTTCTTCCCACACCTTCTGCTTCACCACCACAGTACCCAGCAAAATCTTCAGCTTTCAGATAGATAGACCTTAGGGTTAGAAGACTGGCTCTCCTGTCAAATGCTAAAGGTCAGCTTTTTGCTTAGTAATTTGTTAGCTATGGGACCTAGGGCAAGTTGTCTCATTTCTCCAAGCCCCTGTTTCCTCATCTGTTAAATGAGGCTAATAACACAAGATCTGGTAGGAATGTCTCTAGATTAATATTTGTAATGTGCTTAGCACAGTGTCTGCCACTGAGAATACATTCAAGGTGGCTATATGTTTGTTTTTTTTATTTGTTGCTCACTCTACAATGTTTATAACACAGAAGAAAGACCACATTTGCTGCCTTTTTTGCTGTTGATTTTCCAAGGGTTAGCAGTATCTGACACAGAGCAGAATCAATAAACATTAATAGACTGCATGCTGAGTAAGAGAAACATGGCTCCTAGAAGCCTCTTCTGTAATGGGGATGCCTGTGTTACTGAGGGGCAGCAGCTAAGTTCTAGGGCTCAGATCAGCCTGCCTGCATCTGAACCCTCATTCTGCCTCTTAGCAGCGTTGTGCCCCATGACCAGTTGTTAATCTAAGCCTTAGATTCCTAATCTGTATAAATAGATAATAACTACCTCTTAGAGTTGTTGTGAAAATAATAATATCAAAATAATATCATATCATTATTATATAATGATATTAATGTAACAGGCTTGAAATATGACTGGCATGCAATTAGTGTTAATAACTATTACTCTAGATCTGATAATTCTGTTTTATATCATACAGTAGGGTAATTCTTTCTGTCTTTCTACCCTTATTAAATTGTGAGTTCCTTGAGGGTAGAATCTGTGTTTGCTCCATCTTTGTGTATCCTATACTTAGCAGAGATGATAGATGCCAGTCAATTTATCTTGAATACATTATGTTTCTCAATATATAACCTTCTCAAAGATCTTCCAGGTAACTAGGGAGGGAATTATTACCTTCTATTTAAAGACACACACATCTCTTTTGCCCTGAAGCACAAAGATTAAATGCACTGCCAAGATCCCACCACTACCTTAGTGGTCCAACCAACTCTTTGAGTTGTGATGAGCTACCATAAGGCTTCTAATAAGCTCTTTCTATCTCCAATTACAGGAAGGGGAGAGAAACCAAAGTTGGCAGTATGTTCACACATAAGCAAGCACATCTTTTCTTGCTGGAGTTATTCTGCACAGCCTGGGTGCCCATTTTGCCTGGGAGATACATCAAGATTCATCTACTCACCCCCACCCTACCACTTAGGCCAAGCGTCCCAACCCAAACCAAGGTAGCTCCAGATTTCAGCAGGCAGATCCTTTCCCCTCATCTCCCATCATGTAGGTCCATCCCTCACATGCTGGAAGCAGTTGATTAAAACTCCTATCTTTGCGGGTCTCCTGGATGGCTCAGTTGGTTAAGCGTCTGACTTCAGCTCAGGTCATGATCTCACGGTTTGTGAGTTTGAGTCCCATGTCAGGGTCTGTGCTGACAGCACAGAGCCTGGAACCTGCTTAGGGTTCTGTCTCTCTCTCTCTCTCTCTCTCTCTCTCTCTCTGCCCCTCCCCCACTTGTGCTCTGTCTCTCTCTCTCAAAAATAAATAAAATGTAAAAAAAAATTAAAAACAAAAAACTCCTATCTTTGCGGGTCTTGGTTCTCTTTGAGTTTTAGACCCACAATCCATAAACGTTCATCAATGAGCTTTCTTTCTCCCTGTGTCCTTGTGACCAGAGAAGGGTCCAAATTGGTTCAACTGTATGAATATCTATTAAATTATCATAAGTCACATTGTTAGGTGCTTCATTTAAAAACAAACTTCACATTCAGTTTAATTCCAATGCCAGGAACCATGTGTCAGGGTTGTGAAGGGTGGGTAAGACATTGCCCTACTCTCAAAATGCTCAAACTCTCTGGGGAAAACAGAAGTGTACAACTATCTTAATACTATGGCAATACTACTACTAACTACAATAGCTACCATTTATTGTGAAGTGTCCCATATGCCTACCCAACACTGTACCAAACTTACTTAAGCTTTATCATACCCAATGAGATAAATATTGTCAAATATAACTATGAATACCAACAGAACTGAAGTAACAGATACAAAACCAAACAGACTAAATAAACAGCAACAACAACAAAACCCAAACAAACAAAGCTGAGTTTTTTACTTGCCAGGCAGAGGAAAGTTATATCATTCAAACACAAGCTTAACTGGGCTCCCAGAGCAAAAATTGAAAGGTCTGTATAATATGGCAAAAATAAGTGAGTTCACCACATAAGGCAGGGCTTTGGTTGGTTCATGAGCTGGATTATTCGATTATACACTCTTTGTAATTGCAATGGTCTGGGTCACAAATCCTGGGTACAGTTCTCAGTGAGGTCTGAGGTAGATTGTACCAAGTCCCGGGTGGGTCCAGAGTCACACAGCAGGTAAATAAATGTGCATGTGAGTACCCTCGGCTTGCCAATGGTTTTCAACAGTTTGTTTTTATCTCCATTTTATAGAAAGAGAGATGGAAGCTCAGACACTAAATCACATTTCCAAGGTCTCCCAATTAGTAGAAGAAAATAGCATTTAAACTGTGATATCTAATCCCAAATATATCCACGCATTCACTCAGCATAAAAATTAAACTACGTTCTATAGAAGCACAGAGAAAGGAGTAGTGGATTCTGATTAAGAAGAGGAAGCTTCTGGGTGGCTCGAAGCATCCGACTTCGATTCAGGTCATGATCTCACCGTTTGTGGGCTCAAGCCCCATGTCAGGCTCTGTGAAAAAGAAATTTAAAAAAAAAAAAGAAGAGGAAGCTTCACAATGGAGGCAGCATTTAAGCTGATATTTGGGGCATGGGGAGAATTTCCCCAAGTGGGGAAGCAGGGAAGGGCATCTCACGCAGGGGATAAGCAGCAAGCCCTGCAAACAGAAGGCCTTTAATGTATTAGGAAGAAAGAGTGGAGTGGTCACTTGTCATGGGGACTGGTGAAGTCTTGACTTCTCCTACTGAGAAAGGAAAAGGTTGAATTCAATCATAACAATCATACTTAATAAGGGTACAACCTTTAGAGTTGACAATGTGCTTCCACATCCAAGATAGTATTTGATCTCAGCAACACTTGTCTTTGTCATTGTTTTGCAAAGGAAGAAACTGACACCCTCCAGCTGAAGAAATTTGCTTATTGTCACTCAGAAAATGGTAGAGCTAGGAATTGGTTTCCAAATTCCAAGACCCATGCTGCCCCTTCCTGCTAAACTGTTTTTGAATAATTGCTCTAAATATGTGCAGCCAACTAGATTTTGGCCCTAGAAATCTGGGCTGAATCTGCTATACAAACAGATGTTATTGTTCACCTCCAGGTCAAGAAGCCATCTCTCATAGTGTGTGTCCATCCAACATTGGTGAATTCTAGGGTTTTTATTGGAGGAGGAAGGCCTGGAGGTGGAAAGGAGTGGGCCAGGCTGCTGATGGGGTCTCAGCCACCTGGTCTTTCTGGAATGGAGTTGAAAAGCTTCTTTTCTTTCCCTTCTCCTCCATGAGACCATCCCTCTCCCTTTGAGAAGCTTTCATGGATTCCTGTAAGACAGAGAGGTGGGGCCCACTTGGGGCTAGGCAACTGCTTGAGGGAGAATAAGAAGATACTGTGTGGGTCATGTTTTTATATTCTTGCTGTATGACCACTGGAAAATCACTTAACTTCCCTGAATCTCAATTTCCTTATCTATAAAACCAGCAGGGGAAGAGCAGGGCTGGGGAGGGGGAGGTAGATAACAGCTACAGAGAAGATATATAGCCAGAGATTAAGAGCATGGGCTCAGACTGCCAAGGTCCACATCTTTCTTCTATCAGCATCGATACCTTGACCAATGTACTTAACCTCATTGTGCCTCAGTTTCCTCTACTGTAAAAGAGGGGGAAATTATATTACTACCTACTAAGGCTGCTGTGAGGATACATGTAAAGCACTTAGGACAGCCTTTTCAAGGGCTGTCCTCAGATTTAATAAAAATAATAACTAGCACTTGTATCATGTAACAGAGTATTAGACCTTCCAGAGATCCTGTCCTTTGCCACTTACGGCACCCTCTTTTCTTAGAGTTCAGAAAACTGAGATTCAGGGAGGCCAGTGATTTTTTTTTTACAAGATCATAACCCTGTGAAAGACTGAAAAGGGATGTAGACACAGGATTTCTTTCTCCTGCAGAGGCAGCAAAGCAGAGTATGGTGAAGCCAGATTTAACATCTTGGTGAGTTTCTTTCCCCTCTCTCCCCCAGCTCTGAGAATACCTTTTCAATCTAAGGCTTTATTTCCTCAACTATAAAATGGGGATGATGACAACCTACCATGCCCTGGAATTAGTCTCTTCCCTCCTTCCCATGTCACCAAATCCCAGGGGAAGGTATCCTAAGGTTACCTTAGGGTAAACTTAGGATGAACCCTTGCAGCTCGAAGTGTGGTCTGTGGGCCAGCAGCATCAGTATCACATGGAGCTTGTTATAAAGGCTGAATTTCAGATCCACTGAATCAGAACCTGCATTTTAACAAGACCCCCTGGTGATTTGTATGCACCTGACATTTTGAGAAACATTGAGCTAAGGGATGTGAGAGTGTTTTGTAAACACTCACTGTGAGAGTGTTTTGTAAATCAGGTGCACTGGGTTAGCAGTGATTTGAAAAAGATGAATAGCAGGTGTGCCTATACATACTCAGTATTTCTATTTGTGCAGTCATTGCTGGCCACGTGCTCATGAGGAGGGTGTGGACAAGAAAGCGATGGAGGAGAGACATTTCCCTGATGTAGTAAGTTGGTTCCTGGGGAACAGCCTTACATGGAACATAATTACACTAAAAGTTATTTGTTGCTTACCTGAAATTTAAATTTAACTCAGTGTTCTATATTTTATTCAGCATTCCTACTCCTGAATGGACCCAGTTACGCAAATGTGAAGTCCCTGAGGTTTGAGGTATTCCTTTAGCTAATAGTGGAGGTAGCCATTGGGTTCTCAGAAGTGTGGCAGGGAAGGGAACCACATTAACAATTGTCCCATTTGGTTGAGCACCTACCATTTCCTAGTCCTTTTACTTAGACAACTAATGCTTCTATCTTGAGTTTTGCAATTCCAAGTATGGTCATGGACCAGCAGCTTTGTTTGTTATAAATGCAGATTCTCAGGGTCCCTCTGCACCTATAGAGTCAAGTATAGGTGATTCATAGGTACATCAAAGTTCAAAATTAGGCAACTCTGGGTAAGGAATAACTTCTCTAAAAAAAAAACCAAACTACAGACTTTATATTTTTAGAGTAGTTTTAGGTTTCACACAAAAATATATGCAAAAAGTAGAGTTCTCATATACCTCTTCTTTCCTCCACAGAGTTCCCTCTATTATTAATATTATATTGATTAAGCCAAGAGGTCATTAGACTGAGGTAGTTCTAATTCTTCAGCAGCCTACAAAAGCAAACCAAAACCTAAGCCTGTAAATGCCTCAAGGCTAAGAAATTAAAACCTAAAGACAACCAATCACAGCCACTTCAAATAAAGCAACCACTAAAGCTATAACCAATGAAATAACACCCTTGCTTTGCTTCTGTGTCTTTTTATAGAAATTTTGCCCCTAGCTCCTGTTGGTGGAGTCCTCCCAATCATTTCTGGCTTGGTGGTGCCCTAGTGGAATTGATGTTTGCTCAAAAAAACAAAAACATCTTAATATACCTCAGTTTATTTTTTAACATCAACACCTTACATTGGTATGGCCCATTTGTTACAATTGATGAACCAATACTACATTGTTTTAAACTCAAGTCCATAGTTTATGTAAGGGTTCACTCTTGATGTACATTCTATGGGTTTTGACATGGCATAATGTCAGGTATCGGCCATTATAGCATCATGCAGAAAAGTTTCATTGCCTCCAAATCCCGTGTTCCTCCTACTCATCTCTCCCTGCCTCCCCCACAAACACTGCATCCCTGCAAACACTGATCCTTTTACTGTCAAATAGACTTTTGATTTGCTAGAAAATAAAAATTCTTCCATATGGCTGAGCATATTTTTCCAATAACCAAACTGATACAGAGGTTACATAACTTTGTCCATGGTCACCAAGCTAATAAATATAGGAACTAGGTTTCCATCCCGAGTCTAACTCCAAAATTTCTCTTCAATATAACCAAGTCCCTTCTACCAGAAGAGAAGGCATTTGCACTTCTATGCTGTTGGACAGGTCCAGAGGGCTGGGTGACTGTTTTCCCCTACAGAAAGTGTGTGTGTGTGTGCGCACACACACACACACACACACACACACACACACACACACACACACGGGAAAAGGGGCAAGCAGAACTGTCTGGCCTATCCAGGTTCCCAAGGATTCCCAGTAGGTACTTCAGTGAGAGCTGTAGCTTAATTTCCAGACTGAATTCTCCACACCAGCTGCTCTGCACCTCACTCAAGCCGGTTATGATTTACAAATGGGAACTTAGAAATGCTAATGACCCTGACTGGGTGCGCTAATTACCCCTTAATCAACTGCTCATAGTCATTAGCTGCCAGCCCCGGGGGGCTGATAGGGCTCCAGCTGGCCAAGGTTAAAGGGAAGCTGGTTGTCAAAGTGCCACTGGCCTTGAAAATAGGAGGGCATGGGCTGGGGTGGAAAGTGTCTTCTTTCCATTTTCCTGTTCTGCCTTTGTATCCTGATGTTTTGGCCCAGTCATGGGGTATTCCAAAGGAAGCAAAGATATTTGAAGGATGTAAGGAGCCAGGCAAAGCCAGGAGTAAGCAGTTAGCAAGCAGAGGGTCATAGTAAAAAAATGATTATTGAATGCACACAAAATGCCAGACATTGTGTTGAGTGCTTTCTTCCTGACTCCATGAAGGTTATGGTTCTGAAGGAAGAAAGTGGAAGTCAGGAAAAGTAAGTACATAGGGAGGTGGCTGTAAGCAACAGGCAAGAGAGAAGTCATGAATCAGAGGCATCTGCAAGCTTGTGAGAGGGAATAGGAAGGAAACTAATAACTACGGAGCATGGTCTTCAAATATTTGTTAAACAAATTATCTAAGAGTTTCTTTTTTTTTTTTTTTTTTTGAGAGAGAGAGAGAAAAAGCGTAGGGGAGGGGCAGGGAGAAAGGAAGAGGATCTGAAGATCTGAAATGGGCTTTGCACTAATAGCAGAGGGCCCTATGTGGGGCTTGAACTTATGAGCTGTGAGATCATAACCTAAGCTGAAGTCAGACGCTTAACCGACTGAACCACCCAGGGGCCCCTAAACAAATGATCTAAAATCGAACACTCTCTATGTAAGATATTGTAGTAATAATGGCTTCCATGTGCCAGTCCCCCAGAGTGGCCGTCAGAAGTAGAGGTTTACTATACCTAGTTACAGGTGCAGAAACTAAGATTCGCAGACGTGAAGGATACCCATGGTCACGCTGCTAGTAAGTAGCTCTGCTATTTTCCTGATTGTGAACTTTAAACTTTCTAAAAACAACTTCATACATATATCACTGGCACATAAAAATCGTATATATTTAAGGTGTGCAACTTGATGTTTTTATATACGTATACATTGTGAAATGACCACCACAATCCAGATAATTAACATATTTATCACATCTACAAACTATATTCACATCTCAATGTGTGTGTGTGTTGTTTGTGTGAGAGAGAGAGAGAGAGAGAGAGAGAGAGATAGTGGAGAAGGAGAGCGAGAGAGCGCGAGAGAGAAGATTTAATTTTAAGGTTTAAACTCTTTGCAAATTTTAAAGTATAACCCTACAGTAATGTTAACTATCACCTCCATATTCTGTATATTATATCTCCAGAACTTATCATCTTGGATAACCGAAACTTTGTACTCCTTGACCAACATCGCTCCATTTCTTCCTCCCCTTACCTCCTGAAAACCACCGTGCTACTCTCTCTTTCTATAAATTTGGACATTTTAGACTCTGCATATAAGGTCATGCAGTATTTTTCTTTCTGTGTATCATGTGTATTTCAGTTAGCATAATGTCCTCCAGCTGTATCCATGTTATTGCAAACAGTAGTGTTTTCTTTTTTTGAAGGCTTAATGATATTCCATTGTATACACATGTATACCACATTTTCTTTATCCATTCATCCACTGAAGGGCATTTAGGTTGTATCTTATCTTGACTATTATGAATAACACTTCAATGAACATGGTTGTGAAGATATTTTCATTTTCCATTCCTTTGGATATATACCCAGAAGAGGGACTGCTGGATATTTTAAATTTTAACCTCTTTTTAATTTTTTGAGGAATCTTCATACTATTTTACATAATGACTGTACCAATTTAAATTCCTACCAACAGTGCATGAGGGTTCCCTTTTCTCCACATCTTTTCCAATAGTTTTAATCTCTTGTCTTTTTGATAATAGCCATCATAATAGTTTTAAGGTGATATCTCACTGAGATTTTAATTTGTAATTTGTATTTCCTAATGATGAGTGATGTTGAGCATCTTTTCGTATACCAATTGGTCATTTGAATTTTTTTAAAGAAGAGTCTATTTAGGTCTTTTGTCCATTTATAAGTCAGCTCTACATTGATGGCTGTGTACCTGATGTTATACCTAGGACACATTTAAGTTTTCTGAGGACAAGGACCATATCTTGTATGCCTAGGACAATGGTGGGAAAAGCATAATCTTATTGCCTCTTCATTCGTAGTCATTAGTCACGTACAGGTCATTTCTAGGCCGTTTGGATCTTTTGGTTGCATTTTTAAGTTTTTGACCTGGAGCTGGC
Source organism: Panthera pardus (assembly GCF_024362965.1). NCBI lineage: Eukaryota > Metazoa > Chordata > Mammalia > Carnivora > Felidae > Panthera > Panthera pardus. The sequence goes on from NW_026526666.1 coordinate 58,838,595, forward strand.
GGTGGCCATCTCAAGGGACAAAACAGGGAAGCTCTAACCACAGCTAGATATGCCAACCATACAGAGAAGTGCTGGAAAGCATGGGCTATAGATTACCTGGGTTTGAAAACTGGTCCTACCACTTACACTATACACATGCCCTTAAGAAAGTTACTTATTTTCATTGTACTTTAATTTCCTCAATTCTAAATGATAATAATAATGCCTTCCTTATAGGGTGCTGGGGTGTATTGAGGTATTCATATAAAGTGCAATAGTAAACACTGATGCTAATGGCAGAACCCAAACTAAGATGTCTAGTTCTCTGCTTAGAAATATAAGCATGTGATGAATATTAGCACTTGCCTCTCAGCTAAATTTTACTTCTAATGAGTTGCCATCCATATCTTCTGTCAATTTCTTCCAAAATAGAATTTATTATGTATTATCCCATGACATGAAACCTGTATTTTCTATCAACACTACTCACACTTGAGGCTAACCACCCTGCTTTGTTCAGCTCACTCCCAAATACAACACTGAGTCCTTTTGAAAGGTGATTCTTGTGTGTTAATTTGGATTTTTCAGCTGCATTGGATGTTTCTCAAAAGCTACATCTTAGTCCTCTGCTATTTTTTGTCTTGTCGATGGGACCTTGGGACATAAACTGGGCTCATTAGCTGTTACTTTTTTCCCCAGCACAAGGTAGAAGCCCCCCTTTTGATGTCAGTGTGAGTATCTGTGACAGTTTTCAGTTGCAAAGAATGTAATTCTTCTAGGTAGTTTAAGGAAGATAGACTGGCTGGGTTTTTTTTCACTTGTGTGTTTGCTTGGTTGAGTATGGTAGAGCCTATTATCTACCCTATCATTCTTTCCTTCCTTTTAATACTAGAACTAAATCCCCTTCCAAATTTCAGCTTGGCATTTATTTGGCTGCCTACATAGCAATTATATTTTCTATTCCCCTTGCAATGAGGTGTGGTCCTGTGGTTAAGTTATAGCCAATGAGATGTATTTTGAAGTGATGCATGAAGTTTTAAGTCATTTCCTTAAAAGGAAGCTCTTTCCCTTCCATTTTTCCCCCACTTGCCTCACACTAGAATGTGGGGCATGGAGGTGGTGACCAACTTTAACCATGGGATGAGGGCAGCACTCTAGGGAGTGACTGGGCACCAAGAAAGAAGAAGACCGAGTCCTTGAATGACCAGGAGGGACAGAGTCACCATTCTCTCCTGGGCTGTCAATCAGCTCATAATTTTATATGAGAGAGAAAGAAACTTTTGACCTTAAGTGACTATATTTTTCCTGGTGAAGCAGCTGAAACAGTGTCCTAACTAGAAACATCTAGTATTAAATGGCTTGTGGGGTCATTGAGAGGATGGAAGAAACAGTGTACATGAATTTTTAAAAATGACCCCAAAGTCCTGGGCAATCCAGAGATCTTCTAATTCTTCTTGTCCCTTTTCTGAAGTGGAAGCTTTGGTTCCAAACCTACCCCAGACTTGCTAAGATCATAAAGGGACATATGATACCTGCTGTAGTCTGTATTAACAGAATGAATGCCAGGCGCCATGTCTCTTAATCCTCCCAAAGCAAGTAACCAGCATTGGGCCCTCCACCAATGGGGCTGCAGAAAAACCAAAAATCCTCACAGCTAAGCTGGCCACAGAAGCAGCAGAGGCTTGTCCCCTGCTCCTGCCTTCCAGAATTCACATCCCTGTATCTGATTGGCCAAACCTAAATCCCACCCAGAGTTCAGCTACACAGGAGTCTAGGACTTGTAACTTTTACTCTCCTAACCCCCACATCATAGGGATATATACCAGAAGGAGAAGGAGGTGGATTTTGAATGCTAATCTACTATATCTGGCAAAGTAGATTTATCCCATCTTGAGGGTATATAGTCATTCAACAGATATTTTCTACTGAACATTTATCACATGTCAGGCACTGCATTAAATACTGTGGTCACAGCTGAGTGTGACACAGTCTTTACCCTCAATGAGTTCTCCAGTACAATTTACAACACAGCATACTAAGTTCTAGGAGGGAAGCCTAGAGTTTCCAGGGAAGGCAGAGCAGGGCTGCTTAGGCAGGTTTCACGCAAATGGCAGAAGAGGGAGCACTACTGAGGGAGGACTTATGCAGGTGATGAAGTTAGTCCTGAAGGAAATATATATCACGGCTTTGTGACAGAGAACTTGGGCTAAGACCATGTTGAATCCCCCACTGCCACCCATTACCTAAAACCTTGAGTAAGATCTCCTATAGGCCTGAATATAAGGCACTGTTTGCCCTTCCCACCCCCATCCCCACAAAAAATCTATTCCACAGAAAAGAGGAAATGTCTTGGTTGGCTCAGGCTTCTATAACAAAATACCACAGACTAAGTAGTTTATAACAACAGAAATTTATCTTCACAGTTCTGGATGCTGGAAGTCTGAGATCAGAGCACTAACATGTGGGTGAGGGCTCTCTTCTCTCTTCTGGGTGGTAAACTTCTCTTTGTGTCCTCACATGACAGAAGTGGGTGGGGACTCTGTGGAGTCTCTTACAACAGCGCTAATCCCATTCACGAGGGCTCTGCCCTTATGACCTAAGCCCGTCCCAGAGGCCCTACTTCCTAGAACCATCTCATTGGACATTAGCACTTCAAAATATACATTTTCAGGGGACACATTCAGACCACAGCAGAGGGTAACTTTACATTCATTTCCTTATCAAAATTAGTCCTTTGCTTAAAAAAAAAGATATGATGTTAACTTGCAATAATATCCTTTAATTTAATGTATGATGCCTTTGAAAGAAGAAGGCACTTGTCTAAGATCCCACAACTAGAAACTGGTGGAATCAAAATGGATGCCTTCTCCATTGTTCAGCTTTTAGCTACCAACCATATCATTCTTCTTGCCTGCTGGCTTCTCCCTGGTGCTCTTTCCCCACATTGTAGTTAACTTCCAGACAGTACTTCTGAGGTGTAGGACTTGCATTTCTTATGTATCTTTGACTTAGCCTGTAGTTCTCACTTCCCCAGGTATCCCTCAAGGTCTCAGGCAGGGACTCCTTGGTTCCAGACATCTGGCCCCTCTGGTGGTTGAAGCTAGACTCAGACTTTTCTTGAATCAGATATGCGTCAGTCTGAGGATGTCTTCAGATCAATAGTTGCAGCCAACAAGGCAGACCCAGCCTTTCCTTCCCCAGACATCTCAACAGGGTGGAATGATCTCATCTGAAAAAGTGTGTGTATAGAAAGCTAGATTCAAACTCTGAACAGCTGGACTGGTTAACACTGTGTGAGCACTCTGTACTCAATCACAGGTGATTCCCTTCTTCTTAACACCACAGCCAGCATTTGACTCATTTCATCACCGTACAAATGGGAACCGATAACTAAAGGGATTCCTGAACATTGCCCCTGCCCCTGAATTTCCAGAGGTACCCTGATATCACCAGCCCTACTGGTTTTCCCACCTGCACTTGTTCCTCAATCCACCTTAGGCTTCTTCTCAAACACTATCAGAATGTGATGTGGGGCCCAATCCAAGACTAGTGGGTCCAGTTCCCAGACTGCAGTGCTTTATTTTACTTAGCAGTATTGAGTTGTATTGCGAGTCTGATCTTCACTTTCCATGTTGCCTTGAGACTCAGAATGTATTCACATATAACGTCTAAAAAAATAAGCAGAGGTTCTAGGAACACCACAAGCTGCACAGGCAAGCAGAAAAAGAGTCCTGGGCTGGGAATCTTAAGACAGGAGTCAAAGCCCTAGTTCTGGTGCTGACAAGCTGTGGGAACTTTTGACAAATCGTTCCCCTTACGCCTTCTGTTTCCTTAGCAGTAGAAATCCAGAAGTTAGCTGGATTAGATCAGGGCTTTTCAAATGCTAATATGTATACAAATCACCTGGGGATCTTTTAAAATGCAGAGTTTGATTCAGCAGGTCGGGGCTGGTCTGAGATTCTGCTTTTCTAACAAGGGTTCAGGTGAAGCTATTGATGCTGGGCCAGGGACCACAGTTTGAGTTTCAAAAGCTCCCTCCAGTTCCCGCACCCTGTGTACCTCACACTCTTTTTAGTGACAAGAATAACGTCTCCGATGGATTTAAGTATATATTTATATACTCTTCTTAAATGATACACATAATACAGGTGGCTAAAAAATTAAAACAATACAGAAATATAAAAATATGGAAGTGCCCTGGTAATCCCACCCCCAAGAGAGCAAACATGATCATCCACCCAAAGTGGCACTCAACTATTTCTGCTGACCAAGCCTCCAGAACCTTTTCTGAAAGGAGTTAAAGTTTCTCTTCCAGTGCAAAGTCATTGCAACACCTCCGTGCAGTGGTGGCAAAGTAGTGAGTTTGAGCTTATAAAGTGGAGGAGTGGAGTTCTTTCTGTCATATTCTCAGATGGGGATTTAGAGTTTATGGTGACTTTGGAAAGGGATCTTCACAGAGCTAAAGGAGGGAGAATGAAAACACAGAGGGCCAGAAATTTGGTCACCTGGGGCTTTCCAAATAGGGGCTTTCTCCTCCTTAATTTCTCTGTAGGGGCACAGCCCAGATATTAGGGGGAAAGTTTGGCATATATTTTCCCTAGAAAATGCCCTTTGACATCAAAGAGTGATCTACTGGAACCAAGAAAGGTGAGAATTTCTTGAGCAATGTGCTCAGGACCAATTGGTCCTGGCTACATAGAACAGATTCCTCTTAATCCAGGGGACCCAAGAGAGGGGAAGTTTTTATCTTCTGTCACCTCGGGCACACAGATGAGAAGGCCAGATGCAAACTCTGGCTTTGCTGTTGTTTCAAGAGCAGACTCAAGAGACAAGATTCCCAAATGCCCTCAGGACTGCATTCAACCTATTCAAAATAGCTGTCATTGGCTTGGTACCTCTCCCTCTTTCTTCTAAGTCTCTTCCCTTCTCCACATTCTTCAGGAGGGAGTTTTGATGCACTTAAAAAGCATTTCCCCCAAATGAACCCTGTTCTTTCTTGTCTCTGGACCTTTCATAGGCTATATCTCCTTCCTGTCATCTATTCCCCATGGTGTTCACTGACCTCTCTTCCCTCCTTGCCCTCCCCAGGTACAGCAGGGAGAGTCTTCTCTCTGCTGGCATTTTATACCACTTCTATAAGAATACTTCTTACACACGATAATGAAATTTTTTGTTTCTCACATTAGACTAGAGATCCTCGAGGACAGATAACCCTATCCTATTTAAGGTTTTATCTCCTTCCACAGCATAGAGTATGCTCATTAAATATTTGTTAAATGAATGGAGGAAATTTAACTCACTCAAGGAGAATTAAAGTGATAATTACTAAATATGCTTGCATGATTTCATTTCTGATCAATTAAGGACTTAATAATAAAGATAGGGTCATTGATTTATTTACTTTGTATACAAATTTTGAGAAGACAGTGTGGTATAGTAAAAGACACTGGATTTGAATTCAGAGAGACAGGTCTGCCATTTATATATTGTATGTCATTTGGCAAGTCCTTAACTTTTCTGAGTGCTATTATCTTCCACAAGGAAAGAGTAATTCCTATCATTTTCTTAAGACTAAATGAGGTAGCAGGCTTGAAAAAAACTGTAGTGAGATGTGCAAATGTCAGCACTTTTGTAATGGAGCATTTGGGGAAATTAAAGACACCAAGTGACTGCCACCAGTGTTGATGATGGCTCCATGTACAAGTTATGAAGATATTGTCTCTTGGATACAACCCCTTATTGCCCTACCCTACCCCACCCCACTTCAGTACCCTGTTTTGAGACATTGGGCTAGGACTCTACAAACCAAATGCCTCCTTTGCTAGCTGCTTCCTTTTAGCCTCTGTAGGTAGGGGATGCTTGAGAGAGACTAATAAGACTGACAGAGGAAGAGATTTCCTTCATCCTGTTTGCCTCCTATTCCTGTACATGTCACCCAAACCTTGTTTCTTCACCCTGGAAATAAAGGTTTCTTCCAGTTGGATCCAGCTGGCAGTTTCCAATAGTTGGAAAACCAGCCTCATTGCATCCCCTCAGAGACATCAGCACTGGCTGCGGGCAGTAAACCCCACCCCCACCCTGCCCAAGAGGCCTGGGTTGCAGCACTACAGAGCTCCTCCTCTGAGCTTAGAGACCTTAGCACTAGCTGAGCACCACCACCTGGGTTTCAGTCCTGGGACCTCCAACTTTCTACATTTTAAGATTCCAACCTCTTCCTTTGGAACATGAGAGTTCTTTACCCAGAGGCACCTCGCTAACCTATGCCCTGATTTCTGATCATAGAATTGCAGTAATAAATGTGTAGTTTGGAGCCACTGAGTTTTGAGGTAACTTGCGATGTAGCAATAGATGACTACTAAAGTCCCTTTGATTGAGAAAGTATAGGAGGACAAAAGGAAACTTTTGTCCAACTTTATTTTCTGATTCATTGAACACAGAAAGCTGGACTAAGAATCAGCAGTTATACATTGCAGTCAATTGAATATTCATTTAGTTTCTACAATTTCACTTTTTCTAAACCTTAGTTTCCCTCTCTTTGTGGAAAGTGTACTGGTGGAGAGGGGACTAGGACAAGGTGAATTGAACTACAGTTTTTAAAACATCTTCTGTCTTTAATTTCCCATAGGCATACATGGGCTAGGTATTAGAGGAACAGAAAATACATTTCAAACTCTAGATCTCTTTTTTACTATGAAACTGATGTGTTGAAATGATAAAAATGGGATAAAGTTTAGTAGCCTAGGGAGACCAAGACTAATCAGGATTCTTATTTGAAAATAGTGTATTTGTCACAGTAAATTAACTTCTTTAACAGGCAAGCACAGACTATTAGTGCTTTCGCATTACAAAAGCTCATTTCTTGGCATGTGGAGTAGGGAGGGACTCTGTTCTACATACTCATTCAAGAACTCAGGCTACACTTGTCTTATGGATCTGCCTTCTTCTAGGTGACCTCAGTGATCAGCTGGGGAAAGACAAAGAAGAACTGATGATGTGAGAGGTTTTTGTGGCTAGCCCTGGCCTGGAAGCACCTCACTTCTTTCTATACACTATTGGCTAGAATTCATTCATGTGGAACCACAGAGCTTCAAGAAATTCTGGGAAATGTAGTCAGCTGTGTGTCCAGGAGGAAAAGGAAGTAAAGGTTGGTGAATTCATAGCAATGTCTGCCAAAAACTTAAATCAAATCTTGTTGCATTCAGTAGCAAAGAAATGGATTGGGTTGGTATTTGCATAGTTAATACCACCAAGTAGAATTGTATAGGCTGTGTCCTGCTGAAAGCAACAGGATGAGGGAAAATGGAGGCTGTGTTCAGCTTGGAGAAAGGTTTTCTTCTTTCTAATGATCTACCAAGAGAGGTATGCCTTTAGGAAATTCATGCAAAGCCACTGTAAGTGTTAGTGACCCTGTGCCTAACTCATGGAATTGATGAGAAAGCAAAAGGATGAGGCTTGGAAATAAGAGAAACCCAATGCTAGTACAAGACCAGTCTAGTTAGGATGTTCCTACTGACCTGGTCATCAAATCATCAGCAGACATTCACTGTCATGCTGACAGCCCCTGCTGGAAACTCACTTTCTCCCCAAAAGGTTGTCCAAAGCATTGTACCAGGTAGGTTTCCTTTGGTTCTTGAAGCAAAACACTCCACACACAGGAATACTGCTCCAGCTCATATATTGGGTAACATAGAAGGCTGTGAGTTTTAAATGGGGCCCAAAGTAGACAGAGCATCTTAGGAGATTCAGGCTGTGGTGCGATTAGCACTACCCATAGGCCACATGTCTGGCAGATGATTGGATGTTGGAGGTAACACGGTAGGAAAAACTTCATTATGAATCCTGTGGCATGCTTCAGTGGGAGAATCACAATGCAGGGGTCCTGTCCCTTCAGACAACACACATCTGCAGCAGGGAATTTTACAACTAGGTCATCAGTCCAAATTTGGTTAAAAAAAATGGGAGCCACAAAGTGAAATTACCAGAAGTGGCCAAAACAAGAAATGTCATACCCTCCACTGTCCAAACTAATCAGAAGATAGGTTTAATCACTCCCAATACATATTAACCTGAGGTATCTGTTTTATTTAGAGGCAGAATTTTGAGCACATAGCAGGTGCTTAAATTCACAACAGGTGAATGCTGTTGAATTAGTAGCTGCCTTAATGGAGTAGACATTTTTTGAGTTACTGAATGTCAGAAAATTCTTCTTAAACTGGAATAGGAGCATGGCTTTGTCCCCAAGAAGAAAGACATTTCTTTTTATCACTCTAGGCAGCCAGAACAGGGCATCCCCAATTTTTTTCCACACGATGGTGCATGCATGTACAGCACATTTGGTTCAATAGCATGAAGGTCAGAGCCCAGATGACACTGCTTATAAATGAAGCTCCCAGGCCCTGTCCACTGTCCCCTAGATAGTATCTTGCTGATTGGGAAGCTTTGCACTAGACAATGATCAACTGACCAATCAGATGTTTTAGCCCTAGACACGAGATCTTGAGGGAATGATGACAAGGTACAGAGTCAGCTGGAGATCATCACCACTATTAAGTATTCGTATTAGACACAAAATTCAACAATTTGTCTTTTACTTTGGAAAGACTATCCCAGCATGTCCTGGACCACTGGATGCCTGAAAACTTCACCGAAGTGACAAGACCCTCAACTTTAGCATGGCGAATCTCCCATCCCCTGGAGTGTGTATCTCTAAACAGGACCTCCAGCATACTAGCCACTGTTTGTCCATTTTAGCCAATCAACATGATGTGATTGATGTAATGGACCAGTGTCCTGGTCCAATTATCTCAGGTTTTATTGCAACACAGAGGTGACACAGTCCTGAGAAAATGAATATTATCCATCTCATGTGAATGCAAACCCTTTCTAATCCTCTTTTTACATTGAAATGAAAAAGAATGCATTCACCAAATGAGTGGGGGCATACCATATCCCTGAAGTCTTATTAATCACTTCTAGCAGGGATACTATATCTGGCATAGCCACAGGAGCTAGGACTACTACCTCGTTAAGTGTGCAGTAGTCTTCAATCTCCGGGATCTATCAGCTTTCTGCAGGGTCTACGCTGGTGAATTACATGGGACCACCGCTCCTGCAATTTTTAAGTGTTTAATGGGGAGACTAATCTCCCACTCCCCCAAGGATGTGATTATTTTTGATTTACTGTCTTGGCTGGGGTGGAGGGCAGTTTCAGAATTTTTCTCTTTGCCTCCCTGCCATCATGATCCTTACCTCACAATTCTAAGGATCTAATGCGGGATTACTCTGATTGCCAAATATATAAATTCCAATTATATACTCAAGGACTGAGAAAATTACTACTGGGTGGGTCTGTGAGCCCAGTGGGCTTGCCTTGAGCCAGACTTTAGCCAGAATTTTATTTATTACCTGTCTCCTGTAGGCGGGACTGACAGAGCCCAGAGCAAAATGGAAATGCAGGACCCTTGTTTCAAAAAGCAGAAAAAAAGTGTCATTGAAGGTACATATAAAGATTTTTCTTTCTTCTATGGGCTCTCTTTTAATTTTTCATGGTGTTTTTATTTGCTATTTAATGTAAGTAAATAAAAATCGTAATTGTAAATTATTAGCATGAATTTTACCACTCATCATGCCAACTTTAAATGCAAATATCAGAGTATCCAACTAGTATGAAGGATCACCACAATAATCTATTTGTATTTCATAGCTTGCCGCTAAGGGTGCTTCAAGATGGCCAAAAAAGACAAACAGAAGACAGACTTAGGAAGCCTGGAAGGAGAAAAAGAGGATCCCCCAGACACGGCCAACTGATGGAGCCCTGCTGGGCATGGAGATACTTGCAGGGTGAGTGCAAGCTCAGCCTTGCAAAGAAGGGTGCCCATCTGCACTCTGGCCTGATAGTTGTGAGGTTGTCCCCTCACCAGCTGCTAGATTAATGTGCCATGTCCTGACCATGGCCAGGGTATGAAGATGTTGAGTTGGGCATCTTAACTTCCCAAGGCCTACCATCCCAGCTCATGGCAGACAGGCACCTCCCAAAGATCTTTAAACCTCTGCCCTAGGACATGCTTGGTACCAGGATTAAGGTGAACAAGAGTCTTTCCTCCATCAAGGCACAGTCCCTCCATCAAGACATAGCTTCCAGGCCAAGGCAGGGACAGCTGCTTCCATGTTCTGCCCCAAGATGCTATGGGAGGCTTGGGCCTGACTCACTCTCTACCTGCATTCAGGTCCTTCCCAGCTCTGAGAACAGCAAAGATAAGACGACAGCTGGGTCGGTCCTAGAGGGCCAGTAAGCAGGGAAGCAGGTGGCAGAGAACCCATCCTTGGGAAGCAGTGAGGGTGGGGTCATGCTGAGGTGTGTTTTCCTATTGACTTTACTTAATGAAACAAATTAAAAGATAAAAAATACGAAGAGTTTCAAGACAGCAGTCGCAGAACATTAAACTCTTTGTTCAGGCCCTTCAAAGTGTGGGGCTTTATATGGCTGCACTGGTCACATGGCCAACCCAAGAAGCTGGCTCTGCCTATCAGCCCCTACTCTAATAGGAGACTGTAATAAGACTTTAGATCTCTGGATATTGATGCCATCTCAGACCCTGTGTCCACTAGTGCTCCAAATGTCTGGATATTCCCCTCTTTCCACAGAGTAAGTCAGTGGTCACAGGTCAATTTCAGAAGGGGATAGAGAGAGTATCACAGTATATACCTATCATGGTGTTGCAGGGTTTTTCCTCTTAGGGACCAGCCACCTCTTCAACTAGTGGGTTCTGGATCTGAAAATTGGCTCACATGTGGGAACTGAGCAAGGACCATGAGTTTTATTAAGGTGACTGCCCTCAGCCTCCTGCCCTCCATTTTTGTTTGTCTTAGTAATAAATGTTAAGCATCACCCTTACTGACCAACAATGTATTTTGCCCCTAGGGACATCATGTGCTCTTAACCACATCCTCACCTCCCTGTGGGTCAAACTCCCTTGCTTACCTCTCTGACTTTGCTTTGCCAGTAATTGTGGTCTCCTGGCTTCCGTTGGTTAGTGCCACCACCAGACCTCCATTACTTGGGTGGATGAAGTGGGGGTGGGATGGGCGGGTGGGAAACATCATCCCTCATGGCTGTTGAAGAGCCCATTTCTGTGATGACCTCTGGCCTGCAGAAGAAGCTACCACTGAATTTCTTAGTGATGCTTTGTTTCTTTCACCAGTGCATCCCTGGTGGTCTTGGATAATCAGGCTTCTGGCCTTATATATTATATTAATACCAGCATGCCTCACCCCTCAGTCTATTTATTCCTTCATGTCCCATTTGCCAGGAAAATTCAGGCAGTTTCTCTCCCCCGAGAGTTGGCCATTGTTTTTTTCAGGCTTTTAACAGCTATTACAGTGGTGAGTTTGCCCTATCCTACAGTCCCTCCTGGAATGTTAAATCCTACGTCCCCAGAAAAGTGCCCCAAGTCAACGAATTCTTGCTTATCCAGTCAGGATGGTTTCCTTGATCAAATATCCTTAAAACCCCATCTTGGGGTAGTCCCCTGGCTCCTGTTGATATATAACAGCTAATTCTTGCAAGTCTTTAAGTGTGTGGTCACTTTCCTCCCTTACTAAGCCTAGCATGTCTCCAGCTGGATTAGACTAGGATTTAACTCTGGATATTTGCTTGGGAGCCAACAGAGTCAATATCCTCAGGGGCACCCATCCAGATTATTTGATCAATTACTTTCTCAATTCCTTTATCACTTATTTCATGCTCAGGGGCACCCACATTTCAGGTCCCAGGTTTTCACACCAGGACATAACAGATTTGCCTGGACTGAGTTTTGCAATTCTCATAGGTACGGCTTCAGCATACTCTTCAGTTGGTTTTGCCCTTCAGTCACAAGTGATGGGGCTTCTATGTCAGCTGCCATAGAGGCCTGATGACTCTCACACTTAGCCATTAACTGCTTGCTAAACGCCTTCCCTGTCTCATTACCCTCCTGCAGAGTGTTAATGCAATTTAGTAGCAACCAGCCAACTCCTAAGCCTTTTATGCATTGTTCCCCCATATTTTTCAAATGTTTACATCATTGAATTTGCCACAGCATTCCCCTCCACAAGGACATTTTCCAAGCTCACCACTTATGAAATCTTTTTAACTAAGCTATTACCTTGTTCCAGGGACCATCTGTGTCTCACCTAGCTACCATGACTGTGCCCCCTTCATCTGCTATGTGGTGGATGAGCCAGTCTCAAATCCCCAATCCTACTGATTGTTCCTTTAAACATCATTTATGTTATCCTGGGTCTTCTGAGAAGTAGACCCAAGGTGGGGGTAAATGTGGGAGAAATGTATTATGAAAGTGGCTGTGAGAGAAAATGGGCAGGAGTGGGGAAGCTGAGGGAGCCTGGGGGAGTGTTAGACTCCAGTTCTGAACTGACCCTGAGTGAAAAAGAGGGAATTGAGGAAGGAAATTCAGGTGGAAGTGTCTTAGACAACAGTGCGGTCTGAAGGGAACTTTGCCAAAATTATTGAGAGTTCTGAACCAGTGGTGTTCATCAGAGGAATTCCCATCTCCCAGCAACCAGCCTGTCCTCGTGTTCCTGATGTGTTCAGTCATTGGCTGGGAGTGTACTTGGGAGCATGACTCAAGTGCTACTGATGTGAGGGCCTTTATGCTCCATGTAGTCAGTGGTCTGAGTAGCTCATTCTCATGTCCACCATAGCTGCAGACAATTGCAATGTTCTAAATCATAGCTGGACTCAAAGCATTTTAGTATCAAGCCTCGTCCACCATTCCAAAGAATGAATGGTGAAAAGCCCACTAGATTCTTGCATATTATTTACGTAAAGGTGAGCATTTTCTCCACAATATTTTAGCCAACCCACATATTTTAAAAACATTAATTTTTATCAATTAAAACCAATCTCTAACATCTATTATGCTATTTAACAAAATTTCTGGTGTTGAATGGAGATAAAGTTAAGTGATATGCTGTATCTGGAGTGTGGCCACCTGACTAAATACCCTTACCTGGATGCTGGTTAAATTCCCCTGGAGTGTGTTTTCCTGTGTAGGGCAACTGGACATCCCAGAGTATAGAACAAAAGAAACTAACACAGACTTACAGAACTCACCGAATCTACACTGAATCATGTTAAAGCAAATTGGAGATGCCATAATATGATGATAGTTATATATGGCAAAAATTATTGAAATCTTGGAAATATTGAGCTAACCCACATATAAGCCTTAGAATCCTACCATGAAAGCAGACATTACCATTATCATATCTCACCGTAGAGTCGTGTACTATTATGGGGAGAAGACTTAGGATTTCCTCATTTCTCTTTGCCAGGACATGAACAGAAGCAAGCAGAAGATTAAGCTGATTATGTCCATGTTAGGAAAAAAGAGACATACCTGTATGTGCTTAACATACCCAGGGTGTGTATGAACAGGTGGCTAAATTAGGTGAGTGCTGGAAGGGGAGGCTACATCCCTGACTCTGTGCACAGGTGTGTCATGGGTGGAGAACTGGGGAAACACCACTCCATTCAGATGAAACTTCTGATTGATCGGTATCTGTATGTCAACATAACAATAAATATTTACACAGGGCTTTGCAATTTGTAAAGCCTTTCCCCACAATTCATTGTCTCATTTAATCCTGATAACCTCGCAAAGCAAGGAGTATTTTATTCCCAATTTCCAGATGAAGAAATAGATGACTCAGAGATTAAGGGAGCTTCCTACAGTGTACGTAGTCATTCACTGTGAAGCCTGAATTGGAATCCTATTCTCCTGCTTCCCAGAGCCATGTTCACCTATCATGTGCCACCACTAGTTAATCTGAGGATAGAAATGTTATTAGGACACATTTTGTACTTCCAAAGAGCTCTTCTCTACAAGAATATTTGCTAGGAATTCTGAGAAGATAGCGATAAGGTACATATTAGCACCTTTTCCCTGGAATAGTTTATACTCTTAAAGTTTTTTAGGGAGGAAGTGTGGGGGGGGCAAGTTTAGATTGACAGAAAAGCTACAAATATGGTATAGAGATTCCCAAATACCCTTCACCAAGCTTCCCCTGATGTTAGCATAACTGTGGTATGTTTAGTAACCCTAAGAAATTAACATGGTATGTTACTATTAACTACACCACACACATGATTTGGATTTCCCATTTTTCCACCTGTGTCCTTGTTTCTACTGTAAAATCCAATCTACATTCTCACAATATAGTCACTTATGGCTCTTCAAGCTCCTCTGATCTGTGACAGTTTCTCTATCTTTCCTTGTCTTTTATTACCTTGACCTTGATACTGGTCAGGTATTTTGTGGAATATCCTTCAATTTTTATTTGGTGTTTCTCTTATGATTAGAGTATAGTTAGGGATTTGGGGGAAGAATACCCAGAGATGATTTGCTATCTCATTGCTTCATATCAGTGAGTAAACCATATCAAAATAACTTTTCACTGGTAATGTTGACCTTGAGCACTTAGCTCAGGTGTTGTCTGCCAGGTTTCACTACTGTAAAGCTACTCTTTTTCCCTTCCTGCACATGCACCCTGATGTTTATAGCAGCACCAACAGTAATAGCCAAACTACAGAAAGAACCCAAATGTCCATATACTGATGAATGGATAAAGAAGAGGTGGTATATATAGGTATCTACAATGGAATATTAGTCAGCCACAAAAAGAATGAAATCTTGCCATTTACAACAATGTGGATGGAGCTACAATGGAAAGTCAGAAAAAGACAAACACTGTATGATTTCACTCATATGTGGAATTTAAGAAACAGAACAGATTAATGTATGGGAAGAAAAAAAAGAGAGAGGGAAGCAAACCATAGGAGACTCTTACCTATAGAGAACAGAGGGCCAATGGAGGGAGATGGGCAGGGGATGGGTTAAATGGGTGATGGACATTAAGAAGGACACTTGTTATGATGAGTACTGGGTGTAATATGTAAGTGATGAATCACTAAATTCTATTCCTAAAGCCAATATTCCACTATATATTAACTACAATTTAAATAAAAATTTGAAACAAACAAAAAAAGAGTGAAGGAGTTACTGTCTAACCCACACTTAAGGGCAGGGAATTAAGTTCCACCTCTGGAGAGAGGAATATTGAGGAATTTAGAACAAATGCTAAAACACCACAGCAATTAATATATACTTGAGAGAGGGGATAATTTAAGGCTATGAAAGTATCTTGTTCCTCCTTAAGTTTTCATCTATTAATTTAAGCATTCATCAGTGGATCTTACCTGAGGCAATTATTGCTGATTATTACAATTGTTACAATTAATATTTTGTTGCTCAGATTGTTATAGCCTTCGTCATTGGGAGCTCTCCCAATTGGGAGCTTCGTCATTGGGAGGTTGGTTTCTGTGTCCTTTTTACATGTCCTTATCTTTGTTGTTGTTTTTGTTTTGAACACTTGCTTCACTCATTCATTCTTCATTCATTCATTCATTCATTCATGCCACCATAAGATACTACAGGTTCATCTTATATTTCTCCAAGAAATCCTGATTTATTTCTTTGGAGAATGGTTTTTAGAAACCTGGGCACTTAGGTTGTATTTGTTGCTATTTGTGTATCACTGCTTCTGGGCCCTCTCAGTGGACACAGCCAGGAAAAGGACATATGTCCACTAACCTACATACACCCCCATCTCTACCCATGTGTATCACATTGAACGAAATGGGGTTCCTACTGATGTCTCCAACTCCAACCCAGCCACAGGGTTCATTCTAGCATTTCACTGTTGTTCATTTGTTATTTCTTCCTACAACAGTGAGAAACCTCGAAGGGGTGATTCTGCAAGCTGATCAAAGATCCTACAACCTTGTGGGTGTTGAACTATCTCTGAGTGGAAGAAATAGGAAGTACAACAAGAGACCAGAAAACTCATCTGTGGGGTTACAGGCAACTCTGTTGTATAGGATAGATTTGCCTAAACTGCAGAATCTTTGGGGATGGTAAAAGTGTTTGAGGGGAAAAATCCACATTTAATTTAAAACATTTATGTGCCCCACTCCTCCATTCCCTCCCATCGCCAGAGCACCCCCAAGTGAATAGCAGGGTCTTATTTCCATCCCTTGGATTAGAATTCCATCTGGTGTGAGCCCCTCATTTTATAGGCGAGAGCACCTGAAGCTCAGAGAGGGAGGGACCTCACTCAAAGTCC
Source organism: Panthera pardus (assembly GCF_024362965.1). Taxonomy (NCBI): domain Eukaryota; kingdom Metazoa; phylum Chordata; class Mammalia; order Carnivora; family Felidae; genus Panthera; species Panthera pardus. Next base: position 58,854,756 of record NW_026526666.1, read on the forward strand.
GACAGCAGAACCAGAAGAATCAGGCCTCCCAACACTCAGCCCAGTGCTTTTCCAAACAGAAGAACATGGTGGGACTGGGAGATGTCCACTGCAGATGTGGAGTACAGAACCCCTAGCTTTATTTTGGCAAGGGTCTTCTCCTACCCTGATAAAAAATAGACACTCTTTATTGAGTGCTTTATTTAGTGTCAGGCACCAGGGTAAGCCCCAATATCTCCTTAAACATAGTAACCCTACAAGGCAGGTATTACTGTGCCCATTTGCAGATGAGAAAACTGAAAATGAAGAAATTCATAAACTAGACCAAGATCACAGGCAGTGCTTGGATCCAAACCTGGACCTGCGGGGTAACCACCAAGCCGGTGTCTCCAGGCTCCTGACTTGTTCCTGGGCTGTAGGCGTCACCTCAGTTCTCCCCCAAGAGGGAGGTGTATCTCCATCATCACTGAGGGCTAAGCAAGCACTGGCCTGGCAAGGGCTAGTTATGACAGTATAACTAGAGGTGCCTTGCAAAGCTGCCACACAGAGGTGAGGAAAGCATGAAGAAGCTGTGCAAACATGCTTGCCTCCTGCTCACTCCTCTCTCTCTCTCTCACACTTTCTCTCTCTCTCTCTCTCTCTCTCACACACACACACACACACACACACACACACACACACTACCTTTCCTTCCTGATGTGACTCTACATTTCCAGTAGAATTTTTATTTGTCCTAAGCAGAGGCGCTTTCCTGCCCCAAGGCCTTCCCACCTGCCCTTTCCCCCTCTTCTTTCCTGGCAGGTGCCTACTTATTCTTTAAATCTCAGCTTACCTTCCAGAAAGACGCCTTCCTTGCCTGCTCTGTTTAGATCCAAACCCCTCTTTCACAGTTTCATTCCACTAGTTCTCTTCCTTTGTAGCTCCTAGCATGATTTACAATCATGCATTTGATGCTGTAATTCCTTGTTTAATGTCTCCCTCCTCCATAGGTGGAGAGTAAACAGTGTGTTTCCTCTGTTCCTTTCTGACTATCCCTGTGGTCAGTCACAGTGCCTGGGACATAATAGATGCTCAAGAAATCCACAGTGTATGAAGGAATGACGAAGGTCACATGTAAAGCACAGGTATTGGGCACGCAGTAGGCTTTTGACAGATCTCTGTATCTGTGTCCCCTCTGTCCCCCTCCTGGTGGATGCTGCCAGAGCACATTTCTCAGGAGGGGTGTAGTCCCTGCCCCCTCCCTGTTCCCCAACACTGGGGAGAGGCCCCAACTGGGACCCCATGGGGCTGGCTGGGTGACCTCATGGGGCTCAGCCCCTGAGGCTGTGAAGCCAGGCTGGGCAGGGCCACCCCAGAGAGCAAGGAGTAGGGCAGGGCTGCTAGAAGCGGGCCCCCTGGGTCTTCATCAGACTCAAACCTTCCCTGCCCTTTCTCCCTCCACTGCAGAGAGTAGTTTTGCCCAGGCCAATGCCAATTGGGCTGCTCCTTGTTTTGTTGTACACGTTGCTAGGCAACTGGCCTGTTTTTGCTTATTTACCTCCCCTGGGCCGTTTCACAACACTTTGTAATAGGCCCTGCTCTCTCTGGTGCACATCTGGTTTGGATTTAGCTTGTCAGAGCCCCCTCTGCAAAGAGAGCCAGTACTTTCCCTAGCAGTTACCAGGACAGACCCCCAGGCTCTGGCTGCACAGGACTCCTCAGTGCTGGACCATGCCAGCCCCGAGGCCTTCCACTAGCCCAGCCCTGATTCCCCTCCCCGCCTGAACCTCCTAGTCCTTTTTGTCAACAGTGTGCAGATTTCAAAGCCTGAAGGTGGGGAAACTTTGAGAAGGAAAAGACTGATGAGGGGTCAAGAAATATTAGAACACAGATGGAAAGTTTAGAGAGAATGAGCCCTCAGTCCAGCACTACTCTCTCCTCACCCTCAGAGAGGGGTTAACTTCCTCAAAGGGACATAGGGAGACAGAGACAGACCCAATACCAGGTTCCTCGGCATCTCTCTCCCTTACCCTGGAGCCTTTCCATCGAGAAGACCACCTTGGGGATAGAGAAGGTTAAACTGGATGTTCTTAGGTTTGAAAGAATTGGTAGGTTTATCCCCCTCCCCATCACACCCAAAATATTTGGTGGCGTTTCTGTAAAGCACCAATAGAAAATCAGAGGTTTGGCAGATGTCATTTCACAGAGAGAATGAAAGTTTCTGATTTCTTCACCCTATACAGAACATATTGGCTAAAGCAAGGCAGGGTCAGGGATAGGTGAATGAAGCAGGGCTGGGAACAAACACAGGGTATCTTTCCTGCTTCCCCATTGTTTTGGCACATGCATCACATTTAGAGTAAAAGCCAAGGTTCTGACAACAGCTTACAAGGCTCTACAAGACCAAGCCCTGTGACCTCTGACCTCATCCTTCCCTCCCCTCTTTGTACATTCAGACCAGTGATTTATGCCAAGAAAGAGGAAGAGGGCTTATTTGGTACAGAAGCAACCAGCACCTAGGCAGAGCTCAATGAGCAGAGCAAGGACTGGGTTTCCCACTCACTTCCTCTACTAGCTGACCCCCTTAGGCAGAGAACAAAATGCTTAAAGTGTACAAAACGTACTGACTGCTCTATTTTTCTCCATAGCACCTATCTGCCCCTGACACATGACTACATGACTTACTTATAGTTTGTCTTTTCTTGTTAGAATGTAAATTCCTTGAGGGCAGAGTGTTTGTCCCATTCATGGTTAGGTCTTTGAACCTGGAACAGGTTTGCATGTCGTTGGGTTCAATAAGGATTTGTTGAATGGATGAATGAATGAATGAAGTCTGTTTTTCCTCCCAGCATGTTCAACTGGTAGTGTTTTCTTATTCTGACCTCTCACCTATAAAATAAAATGTTGACTTATCATCTTAGACTCTCTATCACAAATGCCCTGGTGTCTCTGTTCTGTTGGAGCAGAATCATGTCTGTCATAGCTGAACAGTTGGAGCACATTCTGGTCCTCTGCCTGGAATGGCCCTTCCAGTCCAAGTCTGTGTCTCCTGGTGGGGTTTCACCTAGTAACTTTTAATCCTAGGATAGACCTCTTGGTAGCCTCTGGATACCTTCCTGTGATTTGCCATAATGGTGATTATTACTTGTCAGGCTGCTCCACGTTGATTAATCATTGAGGGATAAGGGGACCAGATGGCCAGCTGGGTAGCAACTGAGCCACAGTCAATGGTCTCTGTCCTCTAAAGTTTTCTACTGATTCTTTTTAGTTTTACTTTATCAGTTGTTCACCTTAGATTATGGACCCCTTGTACAAGAATGCAGAGTAATACATAAAACAGAACCCTTGATTTGTTTTTTCTCCTCAAATCTTTGTCTTCCCCAGTTACCCACAGAGAATGGCAACACCATCTATTTCCTAAGTTTCTTAAAGCAAGAATTCAGGACTTAGCTATTGATCCAGATTGGGTTTACTCTCCACCGTCCCTAAGCTGTAGGCAAGTCCTATCAAATCTACCACCATAACACATCTGAAATCCATCCTCCACTTTCCCTGTCCATTGTCCTGCCCTATTCCAGACACCAGCATTCTTACCTGAACTACTAGTTCTTTATTTACACTCTTCATTGTCCAACAAGTGGTCAGAATTAGGTTTTAAAACGGAAATCAGATCTTGTTTCTTGTTCATTTCAAACCACCCAAATGGCTTCCTGTTACACTTAGAGTAAAGACCCAGTTCTTTACCTTTGCCCTCAAGTTCTAGCCCCTGCTGCCCTCTCCAGCTTCAGGTCACGCCACCCTCCAAGTCCCCACTTTTTTCACTATGCTTCAGCCCCTTTACTCCTCTTTCTGTTCTTCGAACAGGTCAATTCATTCCAATTCAGGGCTTTTGCACAAATTGTCTCCCCTCCTTGGAATACTTGTCCCTCAAATCTTCAAGTGGCCGATTGCTCTGGCCATTCAAATCCTGACTTATCTGACACCCCTTCAGAGAAGGCTTCCCGACCACTCAATTTAGAATAACATGACTCCTCCCTACCACACACATAGAGTTATACTCTCTCATGTGTAGTTTTAGGTTCTTCCAAGCATGCACCACCGGATTTTGTTTGCTTATTGTCTGTCTTTCCCCAATTAAACTCTATAAGGGCAGGGACCACTGTGACCCCAGCACCTAGAATAGGGCCTGACACATAACAGACACACAAATGTTTCTCTCTTTTAAAAATTTTTTATTGTTTATTTATTTTTGAGAGAGAGAGAGAGAGAGAGAGAGAGAGCGAGCATGAGTGGGAGAGGGGCAGAGTGAGATGGAGACACAGAATCTGAAGCAGGCTCCAGGCTCTGAGCTGTCAGCACAGAGCCCGACAGGGGGATTGAACCCACGAACAATGAGACCTGAGCTGAAGTTTGACGCTTAACCGACTGAGCCACCTAGGCACCCCTCAAATGTTTCTTGAATGACCAGATGAATTGGTTCATTGTAGTCTAACCACGGGCTAAGAGTCAGGAGTCCTGTGTTCAACTCTACCTCGTTGCTCTCAAGTTATGTGACTCTGAACATGTCATGTACCTGCTCTGGGTCTCTGTCTCCACATCTGTAAACTGAGGTCTGATTTCATGATCCATAAAGTCCTTTCCAGTTCCCAGACACTCTGATCCTATCAATCTTTCCATATTGTTGACCATAAAAAGCTGTGTGGTGATGACAGCAATGAGCCAACTAAAGTTGATGAATTTTTTTTTTAATTTCACGCAACATTCCAGGCCACCTTAGTTATTTATAATTTGTGCTTAAGCTACATACCCCAAAAGGGTTTGTGTGGCTCAGGGTTCACACCTACTTTCCCACCCATGTCCTTACTTGCTTCATTTATACAGGGAAAAGGGTAAATGCTCCCATCTAGATTTGCTATACTAGAATGGACCCTTGTGATTGCAACTGACAGAAACCTAACTCACTTGAAGGATAAAAATGAGAGACAGGTTTTGGCAGTTCATGACATCTAAGGACAGCTGAACAAGCAAGGTGCTGGGAGGAAAGTGAGAAAGCTGAGCTTTAGGCGCTGCTGGAACCAGATGCTCCAATCCCACTAGTGTTCCCTCCAGCCTTTTCTCTGCTTCTACCAGTGTATTGGCTATATCCTCCTCTCTCAGTGCAGTCTAGCTCTTCCCACAGTCCCAGCACAGCCTTGATCACACTGACTTATTTGCTTGCTTGCTTCCAGTCTATCCCAGTGCAATGAAGTTCACTGAGGGAAAGGATCTTGTCCGTTTATTAATTTCTACATCCCTAGCACCCAACACAGTACCTGGAGCATTGAAGGTGCTCAATAAATACTAACTGGATAAATGAATGGTAGAAAACATAATCACCAACTGCTCCAGAGTTTAATATCCAAGCAATTCAGTAACTGGAAGGCTAACAAAGTTTCCTAGGATCTAAATAGCACCCCACCCCCAAAAAATCTCAGAGAAGGGACTCTTTGGTTCACCTAGGCCATGTGCTTACCCCCTTGGCAAGTAACAGTAGCCACTGAATCTGCTGATGGATCAGCATCCATGTGAACTAGGGGAAGGGAAACTTTTAGAAAAGGGCTATGGGAGAAAATCCCACAGGTGCTAACATACTTACAAAGCTATTGTGGAGATCAAATGAAACATTGTAGGAGAGGGTACTTGGAGTGCTATTATGGAGTTGCCATTTTTATATGTCAAAAATGGTCAAATATTGCCAATTTTCAACTTACTACAGAAATATTAAAAGCATTACATGGACATAAGACGATTATTTGAATATATGTCAGCAGAATAAGAGAGAATACTGTGTTTTTAAGATGAAGACTTAATTCTTCATTTAAATTATGGTTAAGTCATGTGCTCCAGGTGACATAGTTCAAAAAGTGGCAGAACCAGGATTTGAACCTAGGTTTCTGGGATTTAAGGCCATTCATTATACTATATTAGGGAAGAGGTTGGGAGTCTAGCTCCTCCGTGAAAGCTAACCCATTGCTACTAAGAAAAATCACTCTGTTACTAGTGACTCCAAAGTCCTGGATGCACTCTGCTTCCAAGCCATCTGCACTGTATTGCAATCAGTAGTGAGTGTATCTGTCCCCCATGGCCAGACTAATCTCCTTGAAGGCCCATCTTATTCATTTATTCATTTATTCATTTATTTATTTATTTATTTAAAAAAAAATTTTTTTTAACGTTTATTTATTTTTGAGACAGAGACAGACAGAGCGTGAACGGGGGAGGGGCAGAGAGAGAGGGAGACACAGAATCTGAAACAGGCTCCAGGCTCTGAGCTGTCAGCCCAGAGCCCGACGCGGGGCTCGAACCCACGGACCGCGAGATCATGACCTGGGCTGAAGTCGGACGCTCAACTGACTGAGCCACCCAGGCGCCCCTATTAATTTTTTTTTAACATTTGTTTATTTTTGAGAGAGAGAGACAGACAAACAGAATGCAAGCAGGGGAGGGGCAGAGAGACGGAGACACAGGATCCAAAGCAAGCTCCAGGCTCCAAGCTGTCAGCACAGAACCTGACACAGGACTCGAACTCACGGACTGGACCGCGAGATCATGACCTGAGCTGAAGTCGGAGGCTTAACTGACTGAGCCACCCAGGCGCCCCTTCATATTTTTATTTAAAATAAGCCTTACACTCTACCTAGCATGTAAAAGTCACTTTCCAAAGGTTTATTGAACTGAGTGAGGTGGACAGACAAAAGATGATTTGATATCTCCAAAAGATATAGTCTTTGGTCTGCATGTCTTTAGTGGTAGGGGATGGAACAATGGGAATAATGGATAATTATAAAAACATAGCTACCAAGTGTTGAAAGCCTATTATGTTTCAGGAAGGTTACATCCATTATCTTTAGTTTTTATAATACAATATAATATCTTTAGTTTTTACAATACAAAGTAAATGGTGGCATCTCCAGGTCTTACTTTTTCAGAGCAGCAGAATATATTATTTCCAGAGATTACAAACATCTCCTCTGTGATATCAAAGCTGGCCCAAGAAAATGTGTTTGCTCCAACTAGGGTCACACAGAGCTTTGAGCCTAAAAACGGTCCTCAGCCAGAGTTTTACAGAATCCCATTCTGGGCGGGCCCCCCCATTTCCCCTAAACACAAACCCCACCCACACTCCAGAGCCCTACAACTCTGTCAAATAAATGTTTGACTTGATTTTGTACGTGAACTTGATTCTGCGCCATGGAATTTTAAAGTTGTGCCTGCAAGACTGGAATTTAAATATTAGCCTTTCTGCCCTGGATAGCTTTGATCTCCCAACTGTACTCTCACAAGTATTGATAACATGGCTTGAATCACAAGCAAGAGTACCAAATCTGCAGCCCATGACTGCCAAGTGTGTGCATGTATACAAAGATCTCTGCTGAGATCAAAATGGATTTAGGTTATGAAAGTGCTTATCTGATGGTGGGGGAAGCCCCCCATATGTCAGAGAGATAGAGCTCACTTTCATGCAGCCAAATCATGCTTGCTACAGGACAGAAATCAAGAGTGAACTGTAGCTGACCTCTGGCAAGACCAGGCCCTTGCAAAATGGCCTGACCTTCCTTAATTTTTTTTGAGTCAGCTTTCTTACTGGGGAATGGCTGGTATAGTTAGAATTTGTCAAGCATCTCTCACGTACCAGGTACCTTAAGTATTTATATAAGGACTAGTAATAAAACATAAAACTTATACATGCTAGCACTATTCTATGAGTTTTACATTTGTGTTATTTCATCCACAAAAAAGTCATACAAAGGTGGGATTACTATTATTTTCATTTCTCAGATGAGGAAATCAAGGTGCAGAGAGTTTTGTTAACAAAAGTCACACTCCAATTAGATGACAGAGCTAAGATTCACAGTCTGGTGAGGCAGGTGTGGTCATTTTACAAAGAAGGGGAAGATGTTTAAGTAATTTGCCAAAGTCACATAGCCTGTTAATGGCAGAACCAAAATTCAAACCTAGGTCAAATCCAATGGCTGTGCTTTTAAAAATATACTAGAAAGGCCTGTTTGTGTATGCCCCAATTTTCTACAGCCAGCAGCCTAAGAATGGGTTTTTACATTTTTAAAGAGTTGCTTAAATAGTTTTTAAAAAAGAAGACTATGTCAGGGCACCTGGGTGCCTCAATCAGTGAAGGCTCTGACTCTTGATTTAGGCTCAGGTCATGAGCACACAGTTCATGAGACTGAGCCCTGCACTGGGCTCTGTGCTGACAGTCTGAAAGCAAAGGGCCTGCTTGGGATTCATATTCATTCATTCATATTCTCTCTCTCTCTCTCTCTCTCTCTCTCTCTCTCTCTCTCAAAATAAATAAATAAATAAACATTAAAAATGACTATGTTGTAGAGATCACATGTGGTCCCACAAAGCATAAAATATTTACTATCCAGCCCTTCATAGGAAAAGTTTGCCGACAGCCAAGCTACATTGTCTCCTCTCCATGTTGACCTGAAGCACCATTATGAAGACCAAAGGAAATAATGGAGGTGGGAGTGTCTGTATGTAGTTTGGAGAAGTCATTTCTCCCTCATTGGATCTCAGTTTCCCCTTTTGAAAGGGGAAGGTACAGATGTGTAAGTCTCCTTCTATCTTTAATCTGCTAATGGAAGATGCTGTCCCGGCACTATACTAACATAAGACACTGTTTTCTACATTTCACCTCCCATCTTATTATTCTGTCACCTACTTTCTTGTATGGAATTCAGACATAATTATACTTCAATGGTGAAGAAAAACATAACCCACTAAAATAATCTCTGGAAGCTAAGAAATGGCCTGCTCCCAAACATCAGCCCTTTTGTGATGTGCCCTAAACAAAGGCGTCTTCTTCTAAGCTTGGTTGAGGTTCTTGCTTGTTCGCCCAGCCTGTTGGCATTTCAGGTGGTTAGTTTCCTCAGAAACGTTTGCTTCTGATCCTCCTGATCTTTCCCAAACTTTGCCTCTCCCCATTCCCCATGGTACTGGCAAAATAAAAATAAGTGCAAATAAAATAATCACAGAGACCTACCACTTTCCCTCCCATTTGTTGCCTGGTGTCTGAGGCACACACTTTACCTCTTTCAGGATCCATTTCTTCCCCCGGGCAAGGTCTGCCACACATCCTAAGAACAAAGGCACTCCTTTTAATCTCTGGATCTTGTCTCTCCTTCCCTTTCTCTCTTGCATGACCAAGGCAGGCTTGCCTCTTATGGATTTGCAATCTCTCCCAAAGTCCTCTCCACAATCTCTCTTCACCCAAAAGGAAACCAAATCCAGAACCAAATGACCCCACTCGGGTCTTTAACACTGGGCTGCCTCTGCTCCCTGTATGCCCTTGAGGTCAGACAAACCCCACGTGGAAGTAAGTCTGGGCCCCGTGATGCTCGAGGGGCTTGGTCTGTCTTCCTCTTTCTTGAGGAGGAGTGTGCTCCTGCTTGTTCAGACCCTCAGCTTCATCTCTACATGGCTGTTACAGGTGGGTCCACAATGGGTCCCCCGGCCCCTAGACCTCTTCTCCCTCCCTCGAATCATCCTCCACTCTGCAATCAAAGGAAGTGCTCCAGAACACAAGTCCACTGCCTAACTGCCATCAGTGGTTCCTTAGTGCTTGTAGAATAGAGTCCCCCAACTCAGCCCTCTGCAGTCCAGCGCCTGCTTCTTTCTAAGCTCATTTCCTACCATTCAACTCTTATTCCCAAAATCTTTGCCACATCAAAGTACTTAGAGTATTCCAAACACTGTACAATATGACTGTACATCCTTTTCCTTGATGGGATGCTCTTCCCAGCTCTGCTTTCCAGGAAACACCTGCACATCCTACCTGTCTATGCAGAATATATTTTATTTGTTCCTCTAGATCCATGTTCCACTGTTCTTCATCTGCTATGTGCCCAGGAGGTTGATTTGTGTGGATGCCATGAGTGGGATCTTGGCTAATTGAGGGCCTTGGAAAGACACTAGAGGGAAAGAGGGGAATTTTCCTTTGATTCTCTCCTTGCAAGGCCACAGATCTGACTATGTCCCTCACTGTTCTTCCTAAGGTGCAGTTTTGCAGGATTCTCCCTCCCTTGTAGGAAAAGTTCAGCAGCTAAGCTCCTACATTCTCCCCATTCTACATCTGTACCTTTGCAAGTAAGTCCTCCTCTAAATAGAGACCCCAACTGGTACATACTGACCCAGCTCAAACCCCAGAGAGTCCTTTGCAGGCACCTACCTATTGCATCATGTGCTGTCTGTTTCCTTGTCTGCCCCAGACTGCTTCATTTCACCTTGTTTTATAGAGATTTAAGTTGTCCACCCATATTTAGTGAGCAGCTACTATATGCTGGGCTATAGCTTAGGCACTGTAGATTCAGAGATTGATAGATAATAATTCTTGACCTGAAAAATCCCCAACCCACATGCAGGGGATAAGACTTAGGCTCCATTTGTGGCTATGAGCACGGGACCAGTTAGCCATCTGTTTGTGCTCAAATCCCAGTTCCACCACTGACTAGCTACGTGATCCAGGTATGTTCATCTTTCTGAGCCTCAGTTTCCCCATCTATAAATGGAAATAACAGAAGCTACCTCACAGAATGGTTGTAAAGATTAAACAGCATAGCGGCTGGCACTTACTAGGCACTCAGTGAGTGTCCATTATTATTTTTATTACAGCAGAGGTTTAATTAGTATATATAGAATAAATGGATGACTGCATTTATTATCTCATCCAATCTCCAAAGCAACCCTTCCCCACTATACACATTCCAAATAGACAGGGGAGGAATCCTTTTCCCATTTCATAGATGAGGAAATCAGGAGTGAATGAATGAATGACTGTCTAGCCCACTCAGCCTGCTCTGTGTCTCCCACCTCCTCCCAGCAGCCAGAACTAGGCTGCTCATCCAGAGAGCTGGGAGCCCTGGACCCTGGAGAAACAATCCTGGCTTTCTCTCCAACTTGCCAGCTCTGAAGGACTCCTGCCAGTAGCTCACTGGGATTCGCTCTGTGTGGAGCACAGTCTGGGTCCAGGTGCTATGGGAGTTTGTAAACACTGGGCCTGCTGGGCTCTGCCCCCGGAGCCCTGGCTTCCCAGAACCCATGGCCCCAGTTCCTGTTCAGCTGCTCTTTCTGTAAGGCTTTGCAAGCCTCACTGCTCCTTCTGGTAAGTGCAGGGGCCAGGAGGGAGGTTCCACTTTCACATTTGCTACCACACCCACAGGAGGGAGATTTCTCGACCCAGAGGGGAAATTTCCTCTGTCTTCAGGCCTAACATCAAACCTGCTCCTTGACTCCTCAGTTTTTCAGGACACACTTAGCTTCCCACCGAAGCTCAGGTCCCCCTAAGATTTAAATTTGAATCTGTCTCAGAAATAAGGGAAAACTAATCCCTGCTGAGCTCCTGCTATAGGCCCACCCTATGATCAGGTGTGCTTTACATACACTTTGTGCGCCTTGCCCCATGCCCTTGGCGGTGGGCATTACCCCTAATTTAAAGATGTGGGGACTGAGGCTCACGGCACTGAAATCGCTAGTGTTGGAATGTACAAGAGGCAAAATCTATACATTTGAGCTTGACAGACAGTTGGAAGTCACCACAGAACAGAAGTCCCCAAATGGAATTAATCTTTGTTGTTTCTGTACCACATGCACACCTCTATTATTTTGCTTTCTGTAATCTGCCCATATCCCTATTTGTCTCTTCTACTTGACTGTCCCTCCTCAAGGACAGAGAAGGTGACTCACGTCTGAGCACAGAGCCTGAGGCAGGAAGGTATTGTTGGTCTGATAAGTTAAAGCAGGCCAGTGTGCCTCGGGGTAGAGAATTGGTAGAGAAAAGATATGAGGTGAGGCCAGAGAAAAAAGCAAGACCATATCCTGCAGGTGTGGTATGGGGCCTGAGAATCTGGATATTCTAGCAAGATCCCAGGTATAGACGTAGATGATGTAGCTGCTGCTTGCCCCTGGGACCATTGGCTTTAGGGTAAGAGAGGAAGGAAGGAATGAGTAAGACAAAGTCCTATTCTCAAAGAGCTTTCATGTCGTGGGAGCACAATGTGAATAGCGCAATTCTGAACAGGTGGATACATCTCCACTGTGACAACTGAGGGGCATCTCCTCAGTGTGGGGCTGGACGAGAAGGTCAGAGGAAGCTTTCTGGAAGAGGGAACTCTTGAACTCAGTTAAGTTATAATATTTATGTAGGAGCTAACCAAGTGAAGGAGTTCAGCAGGAAGGATAAGGAAGAAGTACTCAAGGCAGAAGGCACAGCTTGAGCAAAGGCAAGGAGGTGAGAAATTACAAGACGTGTTTGAACAACTGGGACCAAGAGACTCAAAATCAAGGTGGTGTAGGTAGAAACTGTATCATAAAAGTCTTTGCATGGCCTACAAAGTAAGGAGTTTAAATTTAATTCCATGAAGCTGAGGTTTGTTAAGTTTTTCTGGGGGGGTGCTGAAGATGCCACAGACTGGTCTGAGAATCTGATCAAAGTTAATGTGCACACAGATAGAACCAGAGTGTACATTTCAGGGTGTTCACAAACTCCCTAAAGCCTATCCATGAGCTTAAAAAAAAATCCGTACAGTGGATGATGGGTTTTAAGCAGATAGATGTCCTAATTAGGTTTCATTTTAGAAGGATCTTCAATGGCTATGTAAAGAATGGACTTGAGCCAGGGCAACCAGGCACAGAAAAGCTAGGGGTCAAAAGTCTGGGTAAAAGGTCACAAATGGCAGTGGGGATGGGGACCAATTTAACACCTATGCACGCAATCCGTTGGTAAATGCCAAGACCAGACTTGCTTTTTAGCAAGGTCACTCTGTTTAGTTCAGAAAAAAATTGGTGAGAGCTGAGCTCAGAGACTGTCTTCGCATGGCTTGCGTTTAGGCTGATGTGTAACGTAAGCCAGCTAAGCAGAAAGGAGCCATCTCTACCCTCACCCCACCTACTGGAATCTGCTGGTCATCAGTCAGTTGAGGCCCAGATATCCCATGCCTGTGAGGGCTGGAAGCCAAGGACGTGAAGGAAGGCAGCACTTCCATGAGCTGGGGAGAGGCCCAAGGGTAAAGCGGGGTAGTAAATTTTTGGGAGGCAGCCGGGGTGTCATTCCTTCCAAAGGTTTTGCAATAGCCCTAGGAGGCAGACAGAGCTAAGATGATTGTCTTTTTGTACAGATGGGACGCTGAAGGCCAGAAAAGGTGAGAACTTGCCAGAAGACACGTAGCAAACACAGGGAAAAACTGAGACTAGGACCCCAAGAACACTGGACTCTCATGTCAATATCTTGCCTTACTGGCCCTGGTGCAATTTTTTGCCATGGCTACTCCTGGTGGCTCTAAAACCCTGTAATTCCATGATTCTAGCAAAAGAATCTCCACCCAATTCCTTTGGGTTCTTTTGATCTATATATGCCTTTACATCCCAAGACGTTATCCTTAACCACCTGTGAAGCTTGGAGCCAGCCCTGTGGCCTCTCTGTCTTGAGTTTTCTCTTCATCTGTAAAACAAGAGAATTATACTAAATAAATGTTCCCAAAGTCTTTTTCGTGTCTGAACTACAGTGGTTCTGCAAGGGCTTCCAAGACCTCAAATTCTGTCCCAACTTAGCTGTGACAACAAGATTCTCACCAGCCTAGTGCCTTTTTATATAAGGTTAAGAGGGAATAATAATAACAAGCGTAATGAAAACAATAATTAATATTTTTTTCTTCCTCCAGGCCAAACACTAAGTACTTTAAAACTCCAAAACAACTGTATAAGGTAACTGCTCTTATTGTCCCCATTTCATAGATGAGAAAACTGGAAACAAACAGAGAGATTACATTACTTAATATAAAGTCATAGAGATAACAATTTGTGGATCCAGAGTTCAAACCAAGCAATTGCCTCAGCGTCCAAGCTCCTGACCTTCAGGAACTAAACAGTGAGGGATTAAAGATAGAGGGAAGGAATGGCATCCGTCGGGTGAACTCTCAGTGATGGGAGGCTCACTATCCCTCGGTGGCATATTCTGCCATTATTCCCATTTTGCGACTTGTGCTATGTCATACTACCTCTCACCATCCAGAAGGGAACACACTTGTAAGAAGGTTACTGACTTGTGGAAGGAGTTGCCAGATTCAGCAAATAAAAATACAGGACAAGCTGGTTAAATCTGAACTTCAGATAAACAACAAACACTTTTTTTAGTATAAGAATATCTCATGTAACATTTGTAACAAACTTATACCAAAAATATTTTCATTGTTGATCTGAAATTCAAGTGTGGGCCTCCTGTATGTTATCTGGCAAATCTCCTTCCAGCACAGCAAAATAAGGATAAGTGACAGCAGTTTCCCTTTAGAAGATTGAATGGGTATTATTATTGCTTTGTTCACCGGCCCAGAAGGTTGGCATGTGGGCTTGGCTGAGTCATTTTCAAGGGAAAAAAATGACCTGTCCTTCCTCAACTCAGTTGGGAAGTCCTTTAAAGCCACCAAAGTCACCCCTGAGGGGACGTGGAACAGCTTTTTGAACTGGAGCAGAACTCTCTGGAATGATCTGGAACAGGCTGTGTTCACTGGCCGTCCATGTCCCTGGCTCACTTTCTAATGCCCTGTCCACAACTTGGAAGGTGACCTAAGCAGTGATCTTTCTCCTCCCCTCCCCGATAGATTCCCAGGGCCCATCTCGGACACTCGGGACTTCAAATCCTAATTTCTGCTTCTCTCTGACCCCTAATAACCTGTCCTGTGATAAACAGAAAAAAATTAAGGAAAGCACATAGTAAATTTTCAATAAATATGACTCGTACTTCTCCCTTGCCATTTCATGTCAGGAGTCAAAGTGGGTCATTTTTTTTGAGTTTTCCTCATACTGAATGTTATGGAGTTCTGGGAGAGGAAAACCAATTCCCAAGGATTGTCTGACCTTAGCAACATGTGAATTCCCAAAAATCCCACCTCCAGGAAATTGGTTTTGAAATATAAATATGTGGGATTACTCTACATCATAGACATCTGTGCCTAAGCTTTCTTCCTCATGAATGGCATCCCAGACAGACACCTGGGCTTGACCAAACTCCGACCTCCTCATCTTCTTCATACTGCTTACCCCTCTTGCTGTCTCCCCCTGCATCCCACCCATGCCCTGTGTGGAGTGGTTTCTATCAACAGAATATGTTTCAGCTCATTAGGAAACTGGCCTCTCACGCACTTGCAATCTGCTTTGTCTTCACCGATTACCAAGATGTGGCAGATCAAATCATGTTTACATGAAATGCATTCTGGTGGGTGTACCCTGGCCACCCAGCTCATAGCTGAGACATGCACAAAATGCAGATCAGCATCCCAAAGTGCAGAAAAAAAAAATTTAAGTATATTGTGTTAGTATTCTGGAATGTATACATTTATAGGCATCCTAATCAGCCCCCATGGAAAGGTCATAGTATTTCTTTAAAAAGGAGAATTCATTTAGAAAGTATTTAGAATAGAACAAAAACAAACTCTGTCTTGGGTTTTAGAGCTTTGTGGGGTGGATAGCAACTTCACCTTCCTCTCTACCCTTTCTAAGGCACAGTACTTCACAGTGTGGGATTGTGAAGGATGGGGTCCCAGGTTGTCTTGTAAATAGTTTTTTAAGGAAAGCCACTACATGGTCCTTATTTGCCAGACGTGTTCTTGGCTTCTTCAGCTGGAGCCAGAATATTCTCATCACCATTATCTTCATCATCCCATGACTGAGAGTCACTGTTTATTTTGTGCCAGAAATTTTGCTAAATATTCTACATGATTTATCTCCTATATAATAATCTCCTATGAGAGGCACAATTTTTTTTTAATGAAGATTTTATTTTCTTAGAGCAGTTTAAGGCAGAATTGAGGGGAAGGTATGGAGATGTCTCATACAGCCTCTGTCCCCACACATGCAACACCTCCTCCTTTACCAGCATTCCCCACCAGAGTAGTACGTTTGTTACCATTGGTGAACCTACACTGACACATCCTAGTTACCCCAAAATCCACAGTTTACCGTTGGTGTTGTACATTCTGCAGGTCTGGACAAGTGTATAGCAACATATATCCATGAAAATAATATTATACAGAGTATTTTCACTGCTTTAAAAATTCTCTATGCTCTACCTTTTCACCCTTCCCCCACCGTGTCAACCCCTGGCAAGTACTGATCTTTTTGCTCTCTACACTTTTGCCTTTTCCAATTGTCATGTAGTTGAAATCATATAGCAGGTAGCATTTTCAGATTGGTTTCTTTTGCTGTGTAACATGTATTTAAGGTCCCTCCATGTATTTTCATGGCTTGATATCTCACCTCTTTTTAGATCTGAATAATAGTCCATTGTCTGCTCATTTCTCTTTAGACCTGAATAATATTCCATCATCTGGATGGACTGCAATTTGTTTATCCATTCCACCTACTGAAGGACATCTTCCTTGCTTCTAAGTTTTGGCAATTATGAACAAAGCTGCTATAAACATTCATGTTCAGATTTTTGCATGGACATAAGTTTTCAATCCTTTGGCTAGATACCAAGGAGTGCATTTGCTGGATCATGTGGTAAGAGTAGATTTAATTTTGTAAGAAACCTCCAAATTGTCTCCCGAAGTGGACATGTCATTTTGCATTCCCACCAGCAATGAATGAGGGAGTTCCTGTTCCTCCATGTCCTCCCTAGTTTTGGTGTTGTCAGTGTTCAGGATCTGGGGCATTCTAATAGGTGTATAATGGTATTTCATTGTTGCTTCAACTTGCAAATTGAATCCAACAATATATGAAAAGAATTATATGCCAGTACCAGTACCCTGATGACATATGATGTGGGACATCTTTCAATTGCCATCTCTGTATCCTCCTTGGTGAGGTGTCTGTAAAGGTCTTGGCTCATGTTTTTTAATCAGGGTGTTTGGTTTCTTATTGTTGAGTTCTAAGGGTTCATTGTATATTTTGAGTAATAGTCCTTTATCAGATATACCTTTATACCTTTTGCAGATATCTTCTCCCAGTCTGTGGCTTGTTTTCTCACTCTCTTGATATTGTCTTTCACAGAGAAGTTTTCAATATTAATGAAGTCCAATTTATCAATTATTTCTCTCATAGATCCTGTCTTGGGCAATGTATTGAAAAAGCCATCACCATACTCCCATCTAGATCCTCTCCTATGTCATCTTCTAGGAGTTGTATAGCTTTTTATTTTGCACTTAGGTCTATGATCCATTTTAGTTAATTTTTGTGAAGGGTGAAGGTCTGTGCCTAGATTATTATTATTTTGCATGTGTATGTCCAGTTGTTCCAGCACCATTTGTTTAAAGAGTAAATTTGTTGTATTGTTTTTCCTTGTTCCTTTATCAAAGATCAATTAACTATATTTATGTGGATCTATTTCTGGGCTCTTTATTCTATTTCACTGATCTATTTGTGTATTCTTTCACCAATATCACACTGTCTTGATTACTGTGGCTTTATAGTTAAATCTTGAATTTGGGTAGTATCAGTCTTCCAACTGGGTTCTCCTTCAGTATTGTCTTGGCTATTTTGGGTCTGTTGTCTCTACATATCAACTTTAGATTAAGTTTGTCAGTATTACAAAAATAACTTGCTGAGATTTTGATTGAGATTGCATTTAATCTATAAATGAAGTTGTAAAGAACTGATATCTTGACAATATTGAGTCTTCCAATATACCAACATGGATAAGATTTTTCCATTTATTTAGTTTTTATTTAATACCTTTCATCAGAGTTTTATAGTTTTTGGCATATAGATCTTATATATATTTTGTTAGATTTACACCTATTTCATTTTGTCATGTTCTAATGTAAATGGTACTGTGTTTTTCATTTTAAATTCCATCTGTTCATTTCTGGTATGTAGGAAGACAATTGACTTTTGTATATTGATCTTATATTTTGCAACCCTGTAATAATCACTTATTAGTCCCTGGAGTGTTTTTGTTTGTTTGTTTCAGATTTTCTACTGAAAATACCATGTTATATGTGAATACTTGACTTTGTTTCTTCCTTCTCAGTCTGTTTACCTGTTCTTTCCTTTTCTTGTCTTATTGTTTCTTCCACTATGATGTTGGAAAGGAGTGGTGAGAGGGTATATCTTTGCCTTGTACCTGATAAAATGGAAAAGTTTAGGGTTTTTCAACATTAAGTAAGATGTTAGCTGTAGGTTTTTTGTAGATATTCTTTATCAAGTTAGGGAAGTTCCCCCTCTATTCCTAGTTTGCTGAGAGTTTTTATCATGAAATGGTGTTAGATTTTGTCAAATACTTTTTCTGCATCTATTGATATGATTATGTAATCATGTGATTTTTCTTTCTTATTCTGTTGATGTGATGGATCACATTGATTGATATTCTAATGTTCAATGAGCCTTGTATATTTGGGATAAATCCCCCCTGGTACTGGCGTATAATTCTTTTTATATATTGTTGGATTCAATTTGCTAATATTTTGTTGAGGAGTTTTGCTTCCATGTTCAAGAGAGATATTGGTAGTATTTTTTTTCTTGTAATATTTTTTCCGTTTTTGGCATTATGGTAATTCCAGCCTCATAGAATGAGTTAGGAAGTATTCATTCTGCTTCTATCCTCTGAAAAGTGGTTATGCAGAATTGGTATTATTTCTTTAAAATGTTCAGTAGAATTCAACATTGAACCCATTTGGGCCTGGTGCTTTCTGTTTTGGAAGCTTATTAATTATTGATTCAATTTCTTTATTATACACAGGCCTATTCAATTAAAAACATTTTGTAATGTTTATTTTTGAGAAAGAGATAGAGACAGAGTGTGAGCAGGGGAGGGGCAGAGAGGGAGGGAGATACAGAATCCAAAGTAGGCTCCAGGCTCTGAGCTGTCAGCACAGAGCCCGACACAGGTCTGAAACCCACAAACTGTGAGATCATAGCCTGAGCCAAAGTTGGACACTCAACCAACTGAGCCACCCAGGTGCCGCAGACACAAGCCTATTCAAATTATCTATTTCTTCTTGTGTGAGTTTGCCAAATTGTGTCTTTCATGGAATTGGCCCATTTTATCTAGTTTATCAAAACTGTGGGTATAGAGTTGTTCAGAGTATTCATTTAGTTTCCTTTAATAACCATAGGATCTGTAGGATCTGTAGTCATGTTCTAAGAGGTACCATTTTTCTAATGCTCTACGCCCAATGTTAGGCTTGACTCACAACCCCAAGATCAAGAGTCACATGCTCTACTGACTGAGCCAGGCAGGTGCCCCCTGAGACGTACAATTTTTTTTAATGTTTTATTTATTGTTTTGAGACAGAGTATGAGCAGGGAAGGGACAGAGAGGGGGAGGGGGACAGAGGATCTGAAGTGGGCTCTGTGCTGACAGGTTGACATCAGTGAGCCTGATAGGAAGCTTGAACTCACAAACCATGAGATCATGACCTGAGCTAGAGTCTCAACAAACTGAACCACCCAGGCACCCCAAGAGGTATAATTTTTAATCTTCATTTTCAGGATGAGGAAACTTAGAGTTAACGGGATCAAATGATATGTCCAGGGTCATATAACTAATCAAGGGGAAAACGTGTTCAAACCCCAAACTGTCCAACCGAAGGCTGGTACATTTAACCATGGTGCCTCCTGCTTTCTAGAAGTGATAGCAAGACAGTTCTGGACACATTCTAGGTCCTTGGTAGCTATTTGACTAAGGAGATTAAAGAGACTCACTCATTTTTTAAATGACCTCTCAAAACTCTCCTGGATAGGCAGAGTAGATCCTTTCTTTCTCTTTCTACTTCTCTGATCTATGAAGACATTTATAAGTCTGTGCTCCTTTGAGGAGACAAGATGGCACAGTGCAAAAAACAAAGAGAAAAACAAAAATGATGTCAGAGCTGTATTAAATTATGGCTCAAAATTTAACCAGCTGTGTAGAGGTGGGACACAAAACTCGCTTCTGTAAATCTTAGTTTCCTCACCTGTAAAGTGAGGACAATTTCATTTGCTTCACGGGATTGTCATGAGAGTTAACTAGAAAAACTTAGCCTGCATTCAGGCATTCAGTATTTTTTGAGCACCTCTTATGTGCAGAGACCCTTAAGAACTTGATAAAGGCCCATTGTCATCCTTTAAGGACAGATTTTATATTTTAGGCTTTCCACTCCTAGGACCCAGCAGAAAGCCTGGGTCATACACCTGGGTCATATGTGCGGGTCACACACACACACATAATGTGTGTTCATTAAATGTGGAACATATGATGCTTACATAAATTAATGAATGAATGCAATAAAAGTCCAAACTCTATGGCATGGCACTCATAGCCCAACCAGTATATCTTTCTGGCTTTATCTATCACCCCTCAGATCCAGCTACACGTGTTAATTGGTATTCAACAAGCAAGCCATGTCCTTCCATGTCTTTGCATCAACACAGTGCTCATATAATTCTTTTTATTTTAAATGCCTGCCTTTCAAGACTGCCTTTGCTCACCTAGTGAGCTACCCATTAGTCTTAGTTTTACCTTATGGAAAAGTCAGTAAGTCTGCTTGCCAGCCTTTCAAGTAGTTAAAGCCAAGTCCTCATGACTCTTTCCCTGGTCCTACACTTCTAGGTCAAATTTCCCTCTTCCTTCCAAATAACTCTTTTGGTGATGGCTTCTGAATTCCATACCATCTTGGATACTCCCTGGTTTGCCAGTTGCCTCTAAATCATTCATTCGTTGAATATTTATTGAGCACTGTGAATATAAATGTAAGATAAAACAGATTTTTGTCACTAGATTATAAATTTATGAGCCTTATATTCCAGTAAAAGGAGCTGGACAATAAAATTAATATATATGTTGGCTGCAGATGTGCTAGGAGGGAAATTAAAGTGAGCAGGTGAGGGTAGGAGAGAGGAGATGTGAAGCTTATGTACAGAGTGGTCAGGGGAAACTTCTCTGATAAGATTCAATTTGAGCAGAATCCTGAAAGGGAATGAGGGTACAAACCAAATGGCTATCTAGGGGAAGTATATTCCTGGTAGAGGAAAGAACAAGTGCAGGGACCATCAGGGAAAAGTGCCTTGGAGTATTTGTGGCAGGGGAGGGAGGCCCATGTAATGGAGCAAAAGGGGGTGAAAGAAAGTGCAGTTGGAGATGAGTTCTAATAGGAAGTGGGAACATATCATGAAGGGCCTCAAGGACAATGAAAAGAACATTGTTTTAAGTGAGATGGAAATGTAATGGGCATTCGATCTGAATCCCATGAAGACTTCTCTTTGGGGACCTTACAAAGTTGGGTGTTAGAGAAGCAAGCATGGAAACAGAGAGAACCAGGTGGAGGCTATTGTAATAACCACAGCAAAAGATGATGGTGGCCGGAGCCAAGGTAGTTGTGCTGCAAGTGTGTAAGAATGAACTAGAATCCTAGGTGTGCTTTAAAAGCAGAGCCCACTGCATTTGTTAAAGGATCAGGTGTGGGACGTGAGGAAGATGCCTCAGTCTCCGTATCTATAAAATGGGGATAATATGTGTACTGCACTGTGTGAAGCTTCACAGTGGGAGCTCAAGAATTGTGAATTTTCTCTCAGCAGTGTCGTGCCTTGATTGGCAGTGTTCACAGGACTATTAATTATGGTAGATTATTCAAGATTTGGATGGGGAGGAAAGATGATGAATTTCAAGTATCCATGGAACTCCCAAAGGAGAGGTTCCATTGCAAAGTGTACAGCACAATTTGGGATAAAAGCTCCAGGTGTAGTTTGGAGTGGAGGTTTTGGGAGATGTCATGGTATACATGTAGTGGCTGAAACCCCTGGGGCAAATCAAGAATAGTGTTCTATTTCTATAGAAATATTGTATAAAATTCACGGGACTAATATATATCTTAAAGAGAAAATCATAGGATCATTAAAAGTAGGATAACAAATGTGGTTATCATATGAAAGGAGGGAATAATTCTTCCAGAATATTAGACTAAGGGAAGCCAGGGAAACAGCTCATATGTAGCTATGTGTTTCCTGGAAATGTAGTATAAAGGGAAACTGAGAAGCAGTAATCAAGAAAAGGAAGACATTTTAGGAAACATGGGTATAAATCAGAGACTTGAGTCCTCATCCAGGCCTTTTCCTTAGCCTATGTTAACTGCTTTTTAGCACTAGCCATTCAGCTGTCATTGGTTTGGATGAACTAAAAGCACATCTAGCTGGTCAGCATTTCTGCAATCATGATTGTGCTAGCTTTGTGAAATATTTGGTTCACGGGAGCCCTGAAGGACAGTACACACATGGTAAATTCCATGAAAAATATTGTGTGTTGCAAAGGCTAGTCCCCTCTCCCACTGGTTTGTTTGTATTTCTCCATCTACCATAGGTACCTTGGAATCTGCAGAACTTGGCTCTGTCCTGGCTCTGTCATCACCCAATGGCATCTGTAAGTGGAGATGATTGATCTGCTCTCTACACTTGCATAACCATTTGCAGCTCTGGCCCCACATTGTGTGAAGGTCACTGATACACTGTGATTCCTGAAGAGGGGCGCCAGGATAAACCAGGGGGGATGGTGCCTGGAAAACTTGTCATAGAAGGGATGCACTGAAAGAAACGGGGACTTGTTTTCTTTGCATAGTGAACAGGAAATTCTAGTAGGATGTGATAATGTCTTCCAAGGTTTTAAGGGCAACTGTTTGGATGAGAAATTTACTTGTTCCTCTTCCACACTGACTAATATATGAATGTGTCAAAGAGATGTACTTTGGCTAATTTCTAATAATCTGTGCCATCCAACAGTGAAATGAGCTGCCTCTGGAGGAGGATGACTGATGGAAGTCTCTTAGCTTGGGTTCAAGTATAAGATCTGAGATTGGACTAGATGAATAACACCCCCTTGCCACCTCACTGCTCCCTTTAATCATCTCCCCCCCTCCTCCTTCTGTTGTCCTCTAGCTCTATCTCAGAGGAACAAACCTACATGGACTTTCACTAAGTGGGAGTCAAGCCTTAGTCCCCTTTGTCTGCTAAGACGAAAACTGTCAGTTCAACTCAAGATATTCACTCTTGTGAGTGATTAATAGGTGAGGCAAATACCTCTCATACCTCAGGGCTACCAGGGACCATGTGGTAACTGACCTCATCTGGGCGCCGAATGGCACCCCAGCCTGCCGAGGGTTACTTCTCCCTGGTGCAGCCCCAGGTCAAGGCTGATCAATTTTGCTTTGAGGGGAGGAATGTGAGGCATGTCCTCTGTGAAGGGCCAGAACAGATGTTATGTTGTTCTTTCATGACTGCCTTTGCTAAGTGGCTTGTGAGCTGAGCTGTTGGAAGCCAAGTGAAACTTTGCTGGGAAGCTAATCAAGAGACGATCAGGCCCCTTCTTCAACAGAAGGGGAAAGCCCAGGGGTAACATGGAGGAGGATGAGCTATCCCAGAAGCTGGGGGAGTATAAAGGAGTTTCAAAGCCAAAAAGAACCTAACAAACCAAATTGTTTTACCCCTTTATTTTATGGATGGAGAGACTGAAGTTCATAGAGACAGTGACTTCTTGAAGTCATGCAAGAAATCAGTCCCATCAGGACCGGGAATAGGGCAAGGCATTGGCACAGCCCAGAGAGTAATCCTTCCCTAAATTTTGCACCCTAGACACCTTGCTTGCCTCACCTTGGTGTTGCCCCTGAACTTGCACCATGCACCTTGCACCAGAGAATGCCTACCACACTCAAAGTTCCTCCAGAGAGATTCTATACCTGGAAGGCACCATGTATTCCAGCAGATGATCCTGCCTCAACTGGACCAAAGAGGAACTCTTGCCAACAGGCAGCCAATATGTAGTCTGGCTGGTTGATGGGGGTGGTCTGGTGTGGGCAGCTATCTCATCAGGGCTTAAGGTGATTTAATCTGACAATCATATTCTCTCCTCAGAATTTTAATCAGGAATAAGGGGAGAGAAGTCTTTAGGAGCTGAGAAGAGAAAAATCAGACATTCTTCCTCCTCAGTTCTGTTGCTTTCATTGTCCCCATTCCTGTGATGTTCATGCCTGAGGAAGAAGGTAGAAGTGACGGGTCCTGTACTTCTCCCAATTTTTGCCTATTGCCGATGGCTATGCCCTTATGCTACTGTTTAGACTCTTCACCACCACTATGGGAGCCACCTGCCTCCCCATTCATCCCTTTAACAATGATCAAACAGCTCCTTTTTGCTAAGTACAAAGGTGATTAACACCTGGTATAGGTGCCTACACCATGGCAGGGGAGGCAGATGCAAGAGATATAACTATATTAAACACTTGATAAATATAATAATGGAGGAAAGCAGACGATATTGTTGGGACACCAGGAAATGGTACAAAATCCATCTGACAGAACCAAAAATGAGTACAAAGAGAGCTTCCTGGAGGAGGTGTTACCTGAAAGGAGTTTTAAAGGGATGAGCAGGATTTTGCCAAGAGAAGAGTAGGAAAAAGGGCGTTCCAGACTTGATCAAGGTACAGAGCTGAGGACCAGCATGACAAGTACAAAGGAACCACAGTTTGACGCTTGTGTGGACGTTAAGTCAAGGCATAGCAATAAGGAGGCTAATCCTCATAAGCCAGGTGAAGGATCTTGGACTTCATACTCCAAACCAGCTCTCATACGCTGGCAGTCCAACGCTACACTCAGTACAGGACAAGTTTTATTTGGTTCACAGGGGATTTTACAGAATTCTGAGATTGAATATCTTTAGATAGCCATGCTTCAGTTCACCACAATCCCCACTGCTCCCCATTGTCTCCCCATGGTCCTGGCACTCATTTATTTTTTTTTAAGTTTATTTATTTTTGAGAGAGAGAGAGTGTGAGTAGGAGAGGGCAGGGAGAGAGAGGGAGAGAGAATCCCAAGCAGGCTCCACACTATCAGTGCAGAGGTTGATGTGGGGCTCAAACCCATGAACCATGAGATCATGACCTGAGCTGAAACCAAGAGTCACATGCTTAACTGACTGAGCCACCCAACCACCTGTCCTGGCACTCATTTCAGTTTCTTTGTGCCTTCTGTAGGCTCTCAGGGTGTGATCCCTGCTCTGGATGATGGAGAATCTCTGATGGGGTTTTGGCAGCCATGATCAAGCCTCTGCTTTATAATAATTCCCTTGGTGATAATGAGGAGGAGAGCTTGTAGGGGTGTTCTGGAGGCAGGGGGATCCTTTGAAGGCCATTGAATTAATCCACACAAAAGATGTAAGGGGCCTGGAATTATTCCATGGAGGAGGGCCTGGTAAGCATGGAGTGATGGCCTCACCATCTTCTATTGCATGCCCTTGAGGCCTGAGGAAATGTGGGACAGAGTGATGGGCCTAGAGCCAGCAATTTTCTGTCCAGTACCACTTTAAATGACAGAATGTCATGAGAGTCCTTAACCTATTGGGCACCTCCTATGCCCCGAAGTCTTAACATCTGTCATCTCTTGAATTATCCCAACAATATTGTGGAGCTATTACTGCCTCTCGCCCACCACTCTCATAAGGCTCAAAGAGGTTAGACAACCACCATGAAGGGTTGATGCTAAGTGGTTGGCCTGGGAATTCAGATTCAGAGTTATGTGACTGCAAAGCTGGGGCTCCACCCACTATCACAGACTTCACACAGTGCCTGGTGGGTTGGTCTGGGCATCGTCCATAGCCCAGAGGCCGTAAAAGTGGTGTCTTAGGAAGGTGACCCAGTAGAAAATTAGTATGGACTTTGGGAGCCACATGATAGACAAAAAAGAGCTGAGGATAAACCACCTAAGAGATAGGTTGAAAATGTGTGTTTGTATCTTGTGTTGTTAGCTTGGCAAAGCCTCCTACCTTTCTTTGAAAAACTAAGAAAACATTTCTAAGTTTGTTTACACATTAGAACACAAATGCCAAAGCAAGAGTAGGTGTTGTTCTTTGGGATCTACTGGCAACAAAATGTCTGAAGGTAAAACTAGACTGGAGAGGATCCTTCTGGAAGAGTCCCAGATGCCCTGGACTGAGAGTATCTATCTCTAGCTCTGCTCCCTCCTTTGTCCTCTACTAGCTTTGAGGAGAATTAGAAAACACTGCCATGGACCTAAAAGTCCTCCCCCAAGAGTCAAGAACTAAGGCAGTGGTTCTCAAAGTATGGTTCCCAGACCAGCAGTATCTCCAGCACCTGGGCACTTGTTAGACCTGCAAATTCTCAGACACCACCTAAGCATCCCGAAGCAGAAACTCAGGGGGATGGGATCCACACTCTGTGTTTCAACCAGCCCACTAGAGGATTCTGATGTGAGTCAAAGTTTGAGAAACCCTCCAGTAAGTGATAATGTGACAGCATGAATGTTTGAGGGAATGCTTTCATAAATCTCATGTATTTTTCTTGCAATGTCCTGGCCTTCCTCCAAACGAGTCAAGAATTTTCTCAGCGTCACGTAGGGTCCAGCAGAATCACAGGCATGGCCAAAGAGTGGGCATGGGCAGAGAGACCATCAGAGGTTAGAATTCAGGTTCCATACTTCCTTGTTTTCATTTTGCTTTATCTGATCTCAGCTTCAATCTCAGCTTCCTCAGGGAAGGCGTCCCAACCTTCATGGGCTAGGTTAGAGGCTTCTGTCACATTTCTCTAGAACCCTGCTTACTTCCTGCTCAGCATCATGGTACTTATCATGGTCTGTGTCCCCTGTTTATTAACCCACCTCTTCCACTCTCAGCCCAATGAGGGTGGAGCCTGTAGCTTTCCTGTTCATCCTGGCACCCCCAAAGCCTCGCAGAGGGACAGTCAGCAGCTATGTGTCTAGTTAACTGAACACCAAGCTCACCTTTGCTCACAAGGCCCTGTTACGATGGTTTCCTCAACTAGATTGTTTCTCCCCAGCTGTACCTGCATTGTTTTTCTATGTTCTTATTCCAACCTTGGCTGCCAGGTCACCATCTCCTGACTACCCAACCCAATCCAGGCCCTGAACTGGTCTATATCATCTCTGCTGCTCTGTATTCAATGGAGCATTCATCACTATTTGACAGTCTATTTGATTATTTTATATTCTGGCCCCTCCATGCACACCCCTAGAGTGCAAGTTCCAAAATCAGGGGCTGGTCTCTCTTGCTTGACTGTGTAACCCCAGCTCATGAAAATCCCTCAGTAAATGATTTTTGGATGATGCATGACTTTTCACTGACTCATTTATTCAAACACTTATACATCATCTGTGTATGATCATTTTAGAGATGGAGAAAAATAAACCCAAGAAGAGGGTGATTTGCCCCGGCCCCACAGCTAGTGGGGAGGAGAACTGCAGCTAGAATCTTTAGCTTCTGGCCTTCAAGCCAGCCCTCTTTCCACCACATTGGTTATCTCTTTGCTAAACTAAAAAGGTTGAGTTTGTTTGTTTGTTTTTCTGTAAGTGCTGGAGGTGGGGAGGGTTAGTGAATGTTTAAAACCTCAAAGAAGCGGCAGGATGGGTTCTATTTTGCTAATAAACTTGGTCCCTCTCTCCTCCCTCGTGCCCCATTGACTAGTCTTCTTTCAAAAGCATGCTTTTCCATCTGTGGGTCACATGCCATACATCCATCGTTAGCTGCATTAGCTGACAACTCTGAATCACCGGTGCTGTGGAGATGCCAGGAGAGCTGGTGCCATCAAAGCCTATCAGTTGGGGACAGCCTGTGACCGCCACTGGCTGCCCTGGGGTATCCTCACTGTGACAAAGCCCCCTCCACCCTGCCTGGCTGCTGTGGGGAGGGAGCGACTGGAGATGAAAGGATGTCACTTGGGGAGGCAGCTGATTTATGTCAGAGGATTAAATACGACCCGATATCAAATTCAAGTTCGGCTTGATCATCCCAGAGCCTCGGGAGCTTTAAAGAAAAGTAGCCTCTCTGTCGTAACTTTGGACCAAAAGGAGACCAACGATGTTCATCGAAGCACCTTTGAAAGTGGCAAAACCAAAACCAAACCAAAAACAGAGGCTTATAATCCCAACTTTAACATTCTCTTAGTACTATTACCGCCTGATTGAAAATAGGTAGACATAACTAGATTCTCATAACAAATTGGTTAGAAAAATTAGGTTACAAAATGTAAAGTACCATATGAGCCTATTTTTTGCTTTAGAAAAGTATAGATGCTGGGGCGCCTGGGTGGCTCAGTGGGTTAAGCTTCCGACTCTGGCTCAGGTCATGATCTCGCAGTTTGTGAGTTCATGCCCCACGTTGGGTTCTGTGCTGACAGCTCAGAGCCTGGAGTCTGCTGTGGATTCTGTCTCCCTCTCTCTCTGTCCCTCCCCCGACTCGTGTTCTGTCTCTCTTTTTTTCTTTATATAAATAAACCTTAAAAATTTTTTAAGAAGTATAGATAGATAGATGAGTGGTTGGATTGAAGGGATATATATATATGCAGGACGGTAAGGGTATGGCTGGATGGGCAGCAGATGGGAGAGACAGAAAGATAAAACAAAGACTAGAAAAAACCTACACCAACATTAACGGTGGTTGCATCTGGATTAAGAAATTTAGAAGAATTTTTTAATTTTTTTAAATGTTTATTTTTGAGAGGGAGAGAGGCAGAGCATGAGTGGGGGAGGGGGGAGAGAGAGAGAGAGAGAGAGAGAGAGAGAGAGAGAGAGAGAGAGAGAATCTATAGCAGACTCAGGTTCCAAGCTGTCAGCACAGAGCGTGACATGGGGCTTAAACCCACCAATCATGACCTGAGCCGAAGCTGGACACTTAACTGACGGAGTCACCAAGGCGCCCCTCGAGGAATTTTTAAAATTGCTTACCTTTATTTCTTGATTTAACAATAAACTTAAGTCTCTCTTGCGAACACATAGTTATTAATGTTAATAATGTTCATATCATCCATCCATCTATCCATCCATCCATCCACCCACCCATCCACCCACTCAGGAGGCAAATCTATTCAGACTTTATGGAGGCATTTAAACAATACTCTGTGATATTTTTATATCCACTTTATATCCTTTCATGACTCCAGATTGGTTTGGTTTTGTCTTTGGTTTCTTTTCTAGACCTTAGAGCCCCTTTCTACCCCCTACCATACCATACCTGGTATCTTGGTCAGTGCCTGTTTATGCTCTAAGACCCTCTGCAGATCTTGCCATACCTCCTCTCCTTTGTGGTGGCTTGTACCCCTTCCCTCCCCTCTACTCCCTCCTCCCCCTACCACCCAGGATCTCCCACTGTACCTTGTACCTTACTCTATTTGGAACTTTCCGATCTGTGTGATTATTATCTACATATCTGGTGTCCCTTGAGCAGACGAGGTGCTCCTTGGTCCTCCACCTCACTTACATCTCTATATCAGGGCCTAGTTACCTAACAAAAGCTCACCTGCTTTTCCTGCAAACATGTTCCCATCAGCCTAAAAGGAGGCTTCCAGGCTAATAACAACCTTGAAGATATTCCCTTAATGAATAGGCATTTACTGACCACCTACTATATACCAAATACAGAGATTAACAAGGTATAGTCTCTCCCTCCGGTGGCTCAGCCCTGAGCCCCTGAGCACCTGAAAATGAACTGTAAACATGATTCCAGGGGACATCAATGTCCTATTATGGCCCAGCCAGTTCAACAGTTCAAGAGACCCCTGTATGCTGCGTGGACGGGGAGAAACTTCCCAGGAGAGTTTGGGCTTAGAGCAGGGACTTCAAAGCAGGGAAAGATTCAGATGAACAGAGAGGATGGTGAGGGCATTTCAGGTGGGAGAAATGGTGAGGAACAGGTGCAGAGGTGGTATACTCTTGGTTCGTTCATAGGATTTGCACTCTGTGGGAACTGAAAGTCATTGGACTTAGTTCAGTCCTCAAAGTCACATCTAACTGATCACTTAGAATTTGTGTGGTTTCTCAGAGACTCAGTTTCCTCACTCATGAACTGGATGGTATATTATGTGCTCTATCTGCCTCACAGGGAAGTTAGGAGAGTCAGATGAAACAATCACATGATGTACAAAGACCCTTTGTAAATTCTAATGCAACACACTTACGGAATTCAAAGAACAATAACAGTCAACAGTATGGCTGAAGGAAGTGATTTGGAAGGGAAGGGAAATGATGAAGTATGTTAGAAATATTTAGGGCAGGGTTTGGAGAGGCCTTCAAGATTCCAAGTCTGTTTTTCCATTTGGATCTCTCAATCCCCAGGATCATTCTGCTATGAATTCTTCCTTATCTATCTAGTCCTTTCACCCCAGTCTGGGTTAAACTGATCCTCTGTGTTCCTAATCCCACTTAACTTGTAAAATAGCCTTTTAATTTCTGTTAATATATCTGTCTACCAAACCAGCCTGGGAGTTTACTGAAGGCAGGTACTGTTCCCTATTTATTTTATATCCTCAGTGCCTGGCACATAGTAGCCCAACCAGATGTGTTAGCAACAACTATCCTAGTGGCTACTATTCATGGATCAGTCATTTTGCTAAGAACTTAATAAGAATTTGCTCGCCCTCACAACAGCCTTATAAAGTAGGTCTCACTCCTATTTTACAGATAGAAAAAGTGAGTCTTAGTAAGCTAAATAACTCAGCCAAGTTCATCCAAACCGTAAGCATTCAAGCCAGATTTAAGCTGAGACAGGCTTTAGTGTGCTATGCTTTTTAGTGAATCCATTCACTCACTCATCCCAACAATGGTCATGTGCCTACCGTGTGCCAGGAAATGTTCCAGGCTGAAGGAATATGTCTGGAAGAAGTGATAAACAGGATCTCGGATAATCCCATGCCAGGTGAGAAATGTGAAACAGATGTGAGACCAAAGCACAGCCCATCCCAGAGGTGCGGGTGGGGGTGGAAGATGCCTCTGACAGAGAAGAAAGGGAAGCAAGGGTATTTGGTCCAGGCAAAGGAGAGGGCAAGTGCAAAGACACCAAGGGGGGAAGCAGCAAGTTGAGCGAGATGGTACAGTGAACCTTGCTGACTAGATAATGTTCTTCTTGAGGGTGGAAAGCGTATCTTAAACATCTCCATGTTTATAACCATTCACAGAGCCTGGAACTAGGCACTCTAAACCAGTGAGAATTTGGTGACTGAATAATATTGGTTTCTACCTTTAAAAAAAAAAAAAAAAAGAACAAACTTTACATTTCAGGAGAACACTGGGTGGCTGAATGGAAAAACGACTCCAGCTGGCAAAGGGCAGACAAAGATGACCAAAAGGAAGTGACTTCGTGTTTATCACAACCTCTTTGATTGGCCCAAAATATCCAGGCCTCCATCTGAAACCTACTCTCCTGTTAACAAAATGTGAAAACAAGCCCTTGTCTAAGGTACTGTGGCTTTTGCAAGTTGCTAGGATATCAATATATTTACCCACAGCCTCAGACATTTGGCTCAGGAACAGCCCACTCAGTCCTCACATGAAGCTAGATCATGGGGATTCAATCCACATGAGGTCCTTAGGGGGCTCTGAAATCAGCCAGAGAGTTGATAATTGCTTGGAGGCTTTGCTATAATAAGCTTTTTTTGTTGTTGTTAAGTTGATTTGCTCTGGCCTCTTTTGGGGTTTCAAATTCAGTTGTGATTTGCACCTGCTTTTTTTGAACCTAACAAAACATATGAGGGAGAGGGAGGAGTCATATTTTTCTACTCCACAGTCCCCGGGTTTCCAGCATGGGGATGCTCTGTGTCTGGATACCTTAAGGGAAAACAGGACATTTGGGTTGGGGAGGCCCTTTAGGGAAATGCAGGAAATATGGTCTACAGCAGGTTGAAATTTTCGCCCAAGTGCCAAAAACTAGTCCACTCTGTCTGCAATGATTTTGGGACATGGGTGGGACAGCCTGCTTTTGTCAAACTGCAGGACACAGGGCTGACTCAAGGACTATGTCAAGGCCATGCACCTAGCCTTCATGTGCCTCAAATGTAAATCAATTTGACAGAAGCAGGGGAAAACAAAATAGAGTCACTCACTTATTTTTAAAACTCTTCCAAATCATTGCATTCTCTAAACAAACTCTACCATCTCAACTCTGTCATTTTTGTAAAGAGCTGCAAACTTCTCTTGACATCACAACTAGCCAATATTTTTTAAGGCCCTCTTTGTGTGGACTCCAGGGCTACAAAGGCCAGCACTGGGTCCTACCTATCATGGTCAGATGATAATTCACAAATGTGCCCCATGGCACATTCCCACAGATGCTGGAAGGAAAAGATCTTTTCTTCTGCTGAAGTTATTATTTCAATGGGTAAATGTCTATCTAATTGTTGGCAGCAAGGGCAGCCTAACATCAACACTTCTAAAACTCTATTTTGGGCTGACAACGACTAGAAAAACGTAATTATTACATAGTCCATAGCCCTTTCAATGGCTCAAATTTTTAAGGTAATTTTAGTGACACAATTTATAACTAATTCAACCTAGAAGATTCATTGACAAGTTAAATTGCTCAAAAGTACATGTTCTATAGCATATTATTAAAATATTTTCTGCAATTCTATTGGACAAATGGCACCCCCTGCTTTGGAAAGTGTTCAGGTCTAAATCATTCTGACTACATTCAATGGCAGATATTGGCTTTTTTTCAGGGCTTCCTTTGCCAAACGCCATCTCACAGGAAGATCATCTATGTGGAGTTCTGTGGTCTCACTCTATGATTGGTTTTGACCTTGAAGCTGTACAGAATCAAATGGATAACTCACTGATAGAAATCCTGAGGTTCCTTATGGACTGCAGATATATGTTCTTATGCCACCCCAATTTTGACATCTATAATAACTTTATTTTTGAATCTTCCTGACTTTCGTTCCATATTTCAATTTTTAGCATTGTAAAACACTTAGTATAAATCAAGAACAAACTTAGAACATTTTTTTTAAGTATCACCACTGGCCCCTCCATCTTCTTTCCCTACAGAGCTTCAATGAGACTTTGTAGGTGTATGCTTTCACTGCTTGTTGAATTTAAGACATAATACTTGACCTCAAATGGTCATGGAGAAAGGGCAGGTGGAAGCTGTTTTCTACATTTCTACTTTCCCAGGGGAAAATTGGGGAAATAATATATGCTCATATAAATTCAGGTCTGCTGTAGACGGCTTTGTTCGTTCATGTGCTGTAGAAATAGATAGAATGACAAGTCCACAGCCACATCTATACCTATTCTATGTTTGTATCATTGCCCAGGTACTATTACTTGGTTTTAGTTCACATCATCTGCCTGGTTCAGATTTATTTGTAAAGTCAATATCTTTCCCTTATATTAGACGATGAGCTCCTTAGAGATGGAGATATGGTTTACTGAGTTTCACATCTTACATTGGCACACAGTGGGTCCCCAAGGTAGAGGTGACATCAAGGGAAGGATAGCACCCATCAAACATACCCACTATGTCTGCTGTTGTTCTGGGCAGTGCAGTCACACCATTTCACTTAATCCTCACCACCATGTGACCTGGTCTCTTCCTCTGCTGTCCTGTGCTCTGGCCACACTGGCCTGTTTTTAATGCCTTAAATATACAAGCTTGTTTATTTAACCTCTGACTTTTGTACTGGCTGTTAATCTGACTGGAACACTTTCCCCCAGATCCTTCTATGGTTGGCTCTTTCTCTTCATTCAAGTTCAAATTCACCTCCTCTGAGAGTGTCACCCTGACCAGCTCAATCAGGGAACATGACCAGACCCCTTGACAAGACTATTCTATATTCTAGTTCTTCTTTTATTTTCTCCATAATATTTAACACCTGAAATTAGCTTGCTGATGTATTTATTTCCTTGCTTGTTATAGGTTTCCCCCTGCTCCTTCTCCAACTGAAATGTAAGCCCCATGAGGGCAGAGGTTAATCCCCCTTTATTTTTGTGGCTATATTTATAGCCTAGAATAGTGTCTGGCACATAGTAGGTGCTCAATTATCATCCAGGGAGAAAATAACCTCGAGTGGAGGGTGTTACTAAGCCAATACGAGAGATTAGGAAACAGGCTCATGGATGTGGGGTGACATGCCTTCAGTGGGTAATTTGTGATCAGCAGATCTGAGACCCCAAACCTCTCTAATGATAGGATACAGCTGCTCCATGAACGCAGGCAGATGCACTGATGGAAAATGATGCTTCTTCTGCTTTGACCTTCCGATAGTTCTGTTTCCTTGTCCATTTTTAAATTATAGGCAACCAGGCACATGGATCTCTAATTTCAAAAAGTTTTATTCATGGACATAATAACAATAATTGTTTCTGTGTATGCTAATCCACTAAGAGTTTTGTATATACCATTTCAATCCCTACAACAACTCTGAAGAGGGTAATTTTATCTCCATTTTCCACACGAGGAAAATAAAACTCAATAAGATAAAATACCGCACCTGAAGTCAGTGGTACCAACATGACAAGAATCAGGTTAATTTGAGAAGTGATTAATAAAAGACCAAAGGAACCAAGATCTATCTCTTTGCTTCCAAAGCCTATGCTCCTAACTACAGAACTAGCCTCAGGACTTTCTAAAAAGCATGCTCTGAGCTGGGTACCAAGGCCGTGAAGACTCCTTGACCACAACAAGTTCACAGTTGGGAAAAGGGAGACCTGACTGGAACAAGAAAGGAGCCCAGGTATGGGGAGGATGTGTGGGGGAAGTGAGGAGGGCTGTGTACTGTAGCCCTAAATGGGGGTGAAGAGAAAAGTGATTGAGCTTCTATTTCTGCAGAGAAACATGGATTGTGGTGGGAGAAGAAACAATTGGGACTTCCATTTCAGTGATGTGCCCAGCAGGGGAGAACTGCTAACCTATGGAGGCTGGAGAAGTATACAGATGAAGGGTCCACACAGCGCTGGACTGTGGCAAAAGGAAAAAGCAGGAAGCTGACTCAGGAAAGCAGGGCTACTACAGTGGTCCCTAGACCTGCTAGTCTACTTTCCCCCATGGCCTCAAGCTGGTCACTCTGACTCATGGCCTTTTGGCTGCAGGAAATCCACAGTGACCCAGTTTTCTGCCTTGGCCACTTGGTTTTGGTTTCATTTCCTGCTACAGAGTTATGGTCACAATGTTTATTAAGCGTACAGATTTTCTTCATACTTTCAAAGCTTCTTGCAGAATAGACGAGAAGGGGTCTTGTGACAATGTGGCCACCTTGGTAAATGTTCCATAGCTGACCAGAGGGACAAGGGCTCCATTCTCAGCCTGTTAAGCCACCAGCCTCAATGCCTGAGAAAAAGTTGCCAGTCAGGGTTCCAGCAGGAACAGAAGACATGCTCAAATGGGGTTACTGGGGGGACTTTTAGTGAAAGGACCCTCACTTAGGTGCAAAGGAAAGCAGTATGAAATAGTACAAAGGAAATCTTGGGCTTGAAACGGCAGAGAGCCACTGCTATCACTAGGGCATGAAGGGGAAAGAATAGGGAGCTGTTCCTGGAACCAAAAGAGGATAGTTGTAGAGAGAAGGTCTTCTGAGAAGAGGCTGCTGTCAACAGAGGAAATCACTTGGGCTTCAGAAGCCCTGAAAGAGGGAACCAGGGAGAAAAAAGACTCCAATTTCATTCTCCTTCAACTCTGCACCTGCTAGTGCCTCCCATAGGCTGGACTCGTTTGGAGCTAGAAGGCAAGGGAGCTTATGGTCCACATGGTCCGTGGGGCACAGAGTGCAGAAGGATGGCAGTGATGTGAAGGGACACGGACACTCACCAGGACAAGGGTTATGGCGGATTAAGAATAGCTATCTGGGGCGCCTGGGTGGCTTGGTCGGTTAAGCGTCTGACTTCGGCTCAGGTCATGATCTCACGGTCCGTGAGTTCGAGCCCCGCGTCGGGCTCTGTGCTGAGAGCTCAGAGCCTGGAGCCTGTTTCAGATTCTGTGTCTCCCTCTCTCTCTGTTCCTTCCCTGTTCATGCTCTGTCTCTCTCTGTCTCAAAAATAAATAAACGTTAAAAAAAATTTTTTTTAAAAAAGAATAGCTGTCCAAAGAGTGATGATTTGGGTAGATATGTGTCATTGACTACTTGCTGTATACCTGGCCCTTTTGAAAGCACTTCTATGGACTAGCTCATTTGATAATCAGAGCAAGACCATAAGGAAAACACTATTCTGGTCCCATTTTACAGAATCAGAAAGTAGGGATTACAGAGGTCAAATACTAGCTGATAAAAGGTGTGTGTGTGTGTGTGTGTGCGCGCATGCATGTGTGGACTTGAACCCAGATGGCTGTGATTACATATCCAGTGCTCTTTGTCTACTGGATCATCCCATCTTACCCAAAATGAAAATTGATGAGTTAGGTCATGAAGCATTGTTAAAATGGAGGGAGTGACTGAAAAACCTAAGGAGAAAAGGATGAAATATTTCCATAAGCCAAATAAGGTTATGTCAAATAAGACATAACTGACATTGAACAAACATACTCCACTTAAAAGATATTAAAGTATAAACCAAAAGAAAAAGGACAGAGAGAGAGAAAAAAATAGAGGAGGGAGAGAGAGAAAGGGAGGGAGGGAAGGAAGGAGGGAGGGAAGGAAGGAGGGAGGGAGGGAGGGAGGGAGAGAGAGAGAGAGAGAGAGAGAGAGAGAGAGAGAACCAGCCAGTTGTATATAGGATACAGGCCAAATGTCTAATTATAGCTGATAAGGCCCCTTATGATCTGTACCTTGCCCGACTCATCTTTCCCCATTCCCCATGGGGCACTGTGTCCCAGCCAAACTAAACTTTATTTAGTTCTCTAAATAGCCTTCAGATCTTGCCCATGCTGTCCCTTCTGCCTGGAACATGTTTCCTTGCTTTCTATTCTATTTATCTTATTTATCTATCAGGCCCTAAATCTGACCTTTCTTTCATCTTTCTCCCCTCTCCCCCTTCCTCTTTCCCCCTTATAACACATATTTATTGGGCACCCAGTACATAAAGGCACAGTAGTAGCTGTTGCTGACATTGGCCTGTGTTCGTCCCTGCCCTCATGGAGTTTCCATGAGGAAACCTTGGTTCCATGCCCAAATCTGGGTTGGAGGTTTCTTCTGTGTGTTTTCTCACAGTGTTGTCTACTCCTATTACAGCCCTTTTACTATGTATTCTAGAACACTCTGTCTTCTGGTTCTGCACCTGTCTTCTCTACCAGACCATAGGTTCTGTGGCTATGAGACTATGTTTCTGTGGGTATTCATTTTCCTATTACTGTAACGAATTACAACAAACTCAGTGGCTTCAAGCAACCCAAAATAATGGTCTTATGGATTCTAGAGGCCGGAAGTTTGACACAGGTATCACTGGGCTAAAATCAGGGTGTGGGAAGGCTGTATTCCTTTCTGGAGGCTCTATTGCAGAATCTGTTGCCTTGCCTTTCCCAGCTGAAGATTGTCCACACTCCTTGGCTTTCTCTTCAAAGCCATCAGTGGCTGGTGGGGTCTTTCTTTCTCACATTGCATTACCCTGACGCTGACTCTTTCACTTCTTCCATTTTTAAGGAACTCTGTGATTATATTGGTCCCACCTGGAGCGTCTAGGCTACTATTCTATCTTAATTCTATCTGCAACCTTAATTCTCTTTGCCATGTAACATAACCTACAGATTCTAGGGATCTTTAGGGGGCCACTATTCTGTCAACCACATTGTATATCTCCAAATGCTAGTCCAAGGGCAAGAATAAAATATCTGAATATCCAGGTGGGTTTTTATGGGTGTAGAACATATAGAATCTCTAAACATGTCTAAGGCATGTGCCTGTTTGACGCATGTCAGCTGGGTATCCACATGGGTGGCTGTGTTTGTGTGTGGTTCAAGGGGCATACACTGCCTGACCTCATTAACTGTGGTCATATGTATATATGTATGTGTTCTGAGTTGGGGGGACAACCCAAAGGGTGAAATATAAAGATGAACTAGACAACCAAAGTATTATTTTCCTGACACTTCAAGTTGTGAACTTTTTGGCTTATCGCCCATACGGACAATTATGGCTCAGAGACCTGGATTCCTGTGTTCTAGATTCCCACGTACTGTTTACCACATTCACAATGAAGGTAGCATCCTGCCTGGGCCAGGAAGCCCTTCTAGAAAGGCCTGCATGAGTCAGCATACAGATCAGAGACACATTCAGTGCTGCCAGCAATGAGCAGATCAATCAAATCATAGTTTCCCATCTTTCCTGTGAGAGAAACAGCTTCTGACATGGAATCCTGCTCAAACCACCAGGCCACCCCCTACCTCATTTTGTGAATCTAAGAACCACAGAGACAGGTAAAGCCTTTAGGGATCATCTAACTCACATCCCTCACTTTCCAGGTAGGATTGGGCCAAAAGAGCAGGTTCAAACAGCCATGCTGAGATGGGACAGGGATGGGGACTCCTACTGCAGTTAAGACTCTTATGAGGTGACTGTCAACACCTTGAGGACAGGGACTCCACATTACATGCTCCTGTAGCACCAGGCATCCTCAGGGCTTTCTGTTCCCCAGGTCCTCATGTTTCTAAGAGATAAAACCCAGGGACATGCTTCTAAACACAGCCTCTTTATTCCCAAGAGATGCTTCTACTCAGAATCTGTCATACTTCTCACTTCTCATGGGAAACTGGGCAGGACAATCTAAAAGTCTCAACCAATGTTTTTCTGCCCTTCCCCTTATAGCTTAGATGAAGCCAGACCAAAACTGTAGCCTTTTTCTCAGGGCTTTCTGGCCCTGTCCTGACCCTCCTCAGACTTCTGAAGAAAACATGCCTTCTCCATGTGTTCAGTCAACAATATTTGGGCATCACTAGTGAGTGTAGTTGCTATGCTAGATGTCATATGCATTACAGTAAACAGACAGACAGGGATCCTTGCTCTCAAGGGGGGTATGATCATAAAACTTCCAGGTTAAAAGCAATTTCAATCAGTCCCAAATTGTTTCATTTTGAAAAAAGGAGAGCAGAGGGGGCACCTGGGTGACTCAGTCAGTTGAGCATCCAACTCTTGATTTTAGTTCAAGTCATGATCCCAGGGTCATGGGATGAAGCCCTATGTCAGGATCAACAATGAGCATGAAGCCTGCTTAAGATTCTCTCTCTCCTTCCCTCTGTCTCTTTCCCCTGCTCATGCTCTCCCTCTCTAAAAATTAAAAAGAAGAAGAAGAAGAAGAAGAAGAAGAAGAAGAAGAAGAAGAAGAAGAAAAGAGAAAAAGAGAGACAAGAAAGAGAAAATGAGAGAGATGAACACCTCCAGTCAGAGTAGGGATGGACAGAGAGAAAAGAGACCATGAGAACAATAAAAAGACAGTCAGAAGCACATGAAGACCCAGAAGGACAATGATGTGGCAAAACATCTAGAAACAAATAGAGAGGGCCAAAGTGTCTCCCTACTGCAAAGACCTCCTTTGCATCTGCAGAGGATCCCAAGCAAGGTTCTTGCCTCCAGGATGTACGATCCTTGTGTGTCTCCCAGCCATGTTCAGGAAGGAAGCCAAGATGGAAAGAGACCCTCTGCAGAAGTTCCAGTGTCCCCCAAGAAGCCTGGAGGGCGGAGTGTATGGTCTGACCTTGCCCAAGGGCTGCTCTGAGCTTGCCTCCTCCACAGAGCCCTCCCAAGCATACCTGAACAGAAACCACTCTCCATCCAGAGGAGAGGAAAAGCAAACCATCTATCCCATAGGCAGCCTTAGCTCATGCTGGTCCTGTTAGCTGTGGTTGTTGGTATCATGTTGTGACATGGGTAAAGTGCAGCAGGTGCTCTTTGGCCTTTCTCTATAAGGCTGAGAGGAGAAACCATTCATTTATTCTCATTTATCCAAACAATATTTATGGAGCACCTTTAGTATGATAGACACTGTACTGGATGTGTATTTGCATCCTTAGCCTTGACCTAGGGCTCCACATAGCCTGTGCTCACAACGCTATACTGTGAACAAGCAAGGGTGTGGATCCCTACTTCATAGATAAGGGAGCTGAGACCCAGAGATAGCATGGGCCTCAGATAATGGCAAGACTCAGGTCTTCCCAGGACTGATCTTTCACTTTCTCTTTTCCTTACCCTCCA
This sequence comes from Panthera pardus, assembly GCF_024362965.1. Classification (NCBI taxonomy): domain Eukaryota; kingdom Metazoa; phylum Chordata; class Mammalia; order Carnivora; family Felidae; genus Panthera; species Panthera pardus. Next base: position 58,894,574 of record NW_026526666.1, read on the forward strand.
GCCCAGTCCTATCCATCTCATATGTGTACCCTGACTCTGAGCACAGGTGATTTCCTGGTCCTTGGGCTGGGGTTGGGGCTGGGCAGGTTCCAGAAAGGAACTTCACAGCCTGAGTCAAGAGCTCTTCTAAGACAAGGATGCTGTTTAATTCATCTTTGTAACCTGAGCACTCAGCCCCGGTCTCTAGCACGTAGTAGGATGTCTAAAAAAACTAGCTAAATGAGTGAATAAAGCTGTGAGGTTTTGACCTCCCAGATCCTGGAAACTTCCCTGTTTCACTTAAAGTCTTAGCAAAGGGGATAGTGCCCTCAAGCTCGTGGCCTTTCTGCTGCCCTATTCCTGGATAAAACGTGTGCCAACAGGCTACAGTGGGATCATCCTTGAAGCATCCTGGGACTTCCTCATGCACAACAGAAGCCCTATGAGTTACGGAAGGCAGGACCCTGAGCCCGGGTGGCCCCCAGTTCAATTCCCCATGTTGTAAGGGATGCGGCACACTCAGGCTCGGAACCTGGTGCCAGAGGGTCCAAGACGGTAGGGGTGCCTGGCAGCGGGACATTCCAGACCACACATGGTAAATGAAGGTAGGTGAGATCCAAGGTAGTTTCTGCTTTATTCTGAAAGGAGGACTCTGAACAGGAAACAATTTGTAGCATATGACAGAAAGCACTCCAAGTCAAGGAACAGCGTGAAGCATGGAAGAGCATGGGATGTACCTGGAGGACTAACCAGCTATGCGATGGGTGGGTGGATGTGGGGCTTGAGCAGCAGGACAAGCCTGGGGAGGAGGCTGGAACTAGCTCCCGGAGGGCACTGAGTGCCAGGGGCTGGGAGCAGCCTGATTGGACAAGGGGGTGAGAGGGACAAAGGTGATGTCCCTCCTGCAGTCAGAGCACTCTCACAGGTTGGCAGGCGATCCCTGTGATGTGGCTGAGGGAGTGAGATTTATATAGGGACTGCCTTAATCTGTTTGAACTGCTATAACAGAATACCAGCAGACCTGGCCGCTTATTCACAATGGGCATGTATTTCTCACAATTTTAGAGGCTGGAAGTCCACGATCTAGGTGCCAGCATGGTTGGGGTCTGGCAAAGGCCCTCTTCCGGGTTGCCAACTGTGGACTTCTTGCTGCTACTCACACAGTGGAGGGGCTAGCAAGTTCTCTGAGGCCTCTTTTCTAAGGGCACCTATCCCATTCATGATGGTTCCATCTTCAGGAGTCAAGCATCTCCCAAAGGTCCCACCTCCTAATACTATCACACTGGACATTAGGATTTCAACATATGATTTTGGGGGACACACACATTCAGACCACAGCAGAGAGCAACAAGGAGACTATGGCAGTGGGCTAGGTGACAGGCAATGAAAGCCTGAATGAGGCAAATGTCTGTGGGGAAGGAGGGAAATGATCCTATTCAACAGACAGGGGGCGGGTAGAATGGACAACTTTCAAGGACTGATCAGGTGGGAGAGACGGGGAAGGTGGGATGACTCCAGGCTCCCTTGCAAGGGGTCTCGATGGATGATGGTGCCCCCCTCTGAGGTGGGAAATTAGAGAAGAGTGCAGACTGAGGGTAAGATCACAGTTCCATTTTGGACGGTCAGGTTTGAGGGTCCTTGTCGGATACCAGAAGAGATGGCCAGGGGCAGGTCTGGAATTTCACACAACAGCTGATGGCCCATGTGAATCTGAGATTCTGGAGCCACTCAGAGTCAGTAAGGCTCTCTGGGGGTGGATGTGTGGGGGAGGATGTCTTGCTGAAACCAGCGAGACACGTAGGGCCTTATAAGGATGGGAGAAAACAATGCACCAGCCTTTTGAGCCCCGATTTCACCCAGAACCATTGACTGCCATTGTTAGAAAGAGACGCTTCAGTCTACAAACTGAGTATGCAAACATCAAGGTTAGATTCGCAGTGTTTGGCGAGAACAAGCCATCCCCTGTCCCATAATCCAAGATTTTGCTAAAATGTATTAGCCTTTGATTTTCTAAATCCTATTTCCTTGAAACGCACCAAGTTTTCCGTCTGTGCTCGGAGGCAGAAAAGATCCCAACTTAAAATGAAAAGTCAGTCATCAACACAGCCTTCTTCTCAGCAGTCTCACACACACAACGTTGTCAAAGGCTCCTTGTCCAAGATCAGCAGAATTTCCTCTCTTTACCGATTTACATATTTTTCCTTCAGCCGTCCGAAGGAACACTTCAGGATTTTCACATTTCCTTCTGGCACAGTGAACACGGTAAGAAAAGGCAACATGGCCCCCAGTCACCGAGGCTCCCCTGTGCCGAGGAGAAAATGTTTACAGTACAATGTAGCCTGGAGCAAATCCGCCATCAGCATTTTTATAAACCTCTGAGAAAGAAGAAGAAACAAAAGCTGTTGAAATGTGAAAATAATTAGAGAAGAGACTTTCCCAGGGAACAAACATGGCCCACACTGTACGGAGGGAAGAACAAACAAACTTTGGGGAGGTTATGGAGTTGTAAAATCCTTGTTTACTTCTGAAGAAAGAAATAAAGTTGGAGGGGAGCCACCGGGTCGGCACAATAATAAATCAAGTTCCAGGGGGTGGGGAAGGAGGGGCTGGACTATAAATCCAGAGTCCAAAACAAAGCAACATTCCAGCAGTCCCTGGTGGCGTGTGAACCTGTGCCGTTTGATTTCTGAGGAGATCTGGCTCCTGTCCCTGTGTCACTGTCTTCTCGAAGTCAGCGTGCCCCCACCCCCCAGGGCCGGGGTTGGGGGGGGGGGTGCTGTGGGGGGCTCCACCGGGCGGTCACCCCATGGGCAAAGCATGTGGTTTGGACTCTCAAAAAGAAAGGGAAAAAAAATCAAAACACCCTAGTTCCCTCTTCTTCTCAAGCTAAACTTTCCACAGCAGTTTCAGCAGCGACAGAAACCGCAGGCCGCTCAGTGAGGCGCAGCCAGGGCCGGCCCAGGGAGGCGGGAGGAAATTCCCACAGCGCTGGGCCTCGCTTGGGAAGGGGAGCTCCCGGGGCCTCTTCCCGCCCACCCGGGGCCTGAGGTAAATTTGCCTGTGAAAGGTCACCACTGAGCAGGCCTCCAGGCTAAGGGATTTTTCTCCAGGCTAAGGCCTCAGGTTTCTGGGAGAGAAGGGTCCTGTTTCCTGTTAAGTCAACCTCCTAGAAATGACACCAAGAGCAACAGAGAACCCGAGGCCTTTTAAAGCGACACAAACACCAGGTGTGAAGTTACAGTTTTCACATTCAGCTAAGAGCCCGGTGACATTCACCGCCTCCGAGACCTTCAGGCTTTTCTCTACTTTTGGATGGAAATGAAAGCAAGGGAATTGAATTCCTCGAATATTGATGAAACGCCTATGCTTTGCTGGCTATGCTAAGCCCTGTGAACGCAAGGTCTTGTGCAACCCTCGTAACACGTCAGTGAGATAAATACCACGACCATAAATATCATTGTCATGCTACAGGTGGGAAAACTGCGGCTCAGAAAAGTTCACACGGTTGGCCCCCTATCACACGGCTGGCCATCTAAATAGGATGAAACTTAGGTCTGTCTCTAACTTCATTTTCTTCACCACTCAGCTCTTTTATTCCCACAACACAGGTCCTGCTGGTAGGATCGATGGCTACCTGATGGAAGAATACAGGAGATGATGGGGTTCCCCGGGGGTTGGGGGGGGGGTTCAGTCGGTTGAGCATCTGACTTCGGCTCAGGTCATGATCTCACGGCTTGTGAGTTCAAGCCCCACGTCAGGCTCAGAGCCTGGAGTTTGCTTCAGATTCTGTGTCTCCGTCTCTCTCCATCCCTCCCCCTCCCCCGCTCATGCTCTGCCTCTTTCTCCTTCAAAAATAAATAAACATTAAAAAAAAATACAGGAGATGAAATTTTTCCAAAGTTAATTAGCTTCATTAAGAGCTGGGTAACCATAGTGACAAATAATAATATTGCTAAGAAACTGCCAATTATTGAGCACTTACTATGCCCACGCTAAGCACTTTACATATATTATTTCAACCACCCCACAAAAGTACCCACGGAGGAAGGTGGTATCCCCGTTTTGCAGATGGGGGAAATGAGTCACAGAGAAGGTGAGGAGCTTCCCTAAGGTCACCTAGCCAGGAAGTGGCAGAATACTCTCAGGGTGTCACTTTGGTGGTTCAAGACTGGTTCTGATGTAGAAGTTCAGGGTCTCGGTGGTCTCTGCAAAATATCACCTATAAGGAGCTTTTTTAAGTTTATTTATTTATTTTGAGAGAGAGAGAGAGACAGAGTGAGTGGGGGAGGGGCAGAGAGAGCGAGTCCTAAGCTGGCTCCGCGCTGTCAGCTCAGAGCCTGACATGGGGCTCAAACTCATGAACTGTGAGATCACGACCTGAGCCGAAACCGAGAGTTGGACCCTCAACCGGCTGAGCCATCCGGGCACCCCGAGAATTTTTTTAACCTTCCAATGAACGTATAATTTGCACCACGTCAGGTGCTGTCTTCACCGATTTTTTGTATGGGCAAGGACTAAAGGCCTAAATGAGAGTATGAGAAGGAATCATCAAACGAATAAAACTATCCCTCCGACTCCTTTCTTTCCCTGTGAAATGAGTGAGGGGGTCTCCCGGTCGACTTCCGCAGGCTGCATCAGTCCAGCGCTCGTGTCCCAGGGAAGCAGAGTTGGAACCCACCCCAAGCACTTTGCCACGGTACAGTGTCATTCTTGAACACGAAGATCATAGCAACTCCAGATGACAGATAGGTTATTATCCCATTTTCCGGATGAGGAGATCCTGGCTCAAAGGTGAAGTGACTCCTCCCAAGCTAAAACAGCCGGCTGATGAAATAGCCAAGACAAGCCCTGGGGTCTTTGATATTTTCTGAAGGGTTTTTCTAGGCACCCACACTGGCTCCACGACTTATCCTTATTTCACCTTATTTCATTTCCGTCAGCTTCTTTCCCTCACTTGCTCTGTGAGTTTCCTATTGCTGCTGTAACAAATTATTACAAACCTAGGGGCTTAAAACAATACCTTCTTAAATGGTTCCAGAGGCCAGAAGTTGGAAATAGTATCACTGGGCTGAAATCAAAGTGTTGGCAGAGCCATATGCCCTGCAGAGGCTCTAGGACAGAATACATTTCCTGACCTTATTACATGTCTACAGGTGCATTCCTGTCTCCCTTGGCTGATGGCCCCTTCCTCCGCCTTGACAGCCTGCAGTGTGGCATCTGATTCCGCCTCACTCTTCTTGCAACATGTGGCCTCTTCTCTGTGTGGTACTCAGATCCCCTTCTCTGTTTTCAACCACACATTACCTTCCTTCCCCTCCTCTCAGCTGCTATCAAAGCTCCCTCTGCCTCCTTCTTACAAGGACATCTGTGATTGCATTTAGGGTCCATCTGGATAATCCAAGATAATCTCCACAACTCAAGATTCTTCACTTAATTACATCCTTCCCCATGTGAGGTCGTATTTGCAGGTTCTGGGGATTAGGACCTGACATCTTTGGGAGACGTTTTTCAGCCTGCCATGCTCACTGTCCCCTCCGGAAAATGGCACTTTGTTTCATTTTTCCAGAAGCAGAAGTAAGGTTGAGTTTGGTCATCCACCTCTCTTGTCTGATCTCCTTGGTGACCATGAACACTGTATATTCACCTGTTTCTTTCCAGTTTTTCCACTTTGTGTGCCAGCTCCCCTGTTACAGTATCCAATCTGCGATGTTCCCTTCCTTATGCTGCTCTGACAAGAAAGCTTGACACAGGCAAAGGCTGGTTCAAAGTCAAGTGTAAGGAATTAAGCTCATTTGAAAAGGAGAAAAGTACCAGGGTGCCTGGGTGGCTCAGTTAAGCATCCGACTCTTGATTTCAGCTCAGGTGATGATCTCACCATTTGTGAGTTGGAGCCCCATATCAGGCTCTGTGCTAAGTGCAGAGCTTGGGATTCTCTCTCTCTCTCCCTCTCTCTCTCTCTCTCTCTCCATCTGTCTCTGCCCCTCCCCTGCTTGTTCTCTTTCTCTCTCTCTCTCTCAAAATAAATAGACTTTTTTTTTTAAAGGAGAAAATTTCTTTGGGAAATTGGTGGCCTAATTGAGACAAAGTGTCACATACATATGAAAAATGACCTGGTAATGTGAATAACTGTCCACTAAATGCCAAAACCTGAAGGGCAACAGGAATTTGGAAGTGAAAAGGGTCCAGTGAGCAGAAGAGGTCATGAAAGGCTTTCAGGAAGGGCTGCAGCCTGCAATGAGTTTTCAACACTAGCTAAGATTTTTAAGAAAAGAAGGGAGCCTTCATATTTGAGCATCTTCCGTGAGCTGAGGCTTTTATAACTGCCTTCTCATCACTCCTTGCCACACCTGGGGTGGTGGGTATTATACATTTACAAATGAAGAAACTGAGGCCTGAGCAGAGAGATTATATCCCTTTCTGAGCTGGCACGTGGCAGAGCTGAGGTCCAATCTTGGGCCATGTGTCCAGAGCCTGTGCACTTCCTATACCCTGGCACCCTTGGCCTGCAACCCTGGGGGCAGTGGTAAGTAACAGTAACATGATCAAGGTGGCCAGTATACTTAGGGAAGGAGATGCCCGTATTGCAATGAGCGGAGGAACAGAAACCACACACGCTAACACACAGAAACATGAACACCTAGACGGGCAGAGGGTGCAGACTGGTGGCCCACAGCCTGTATCAGGCTCGCAGATGTATTTTTGGAAGGGCTCAACCCAAGGTTTAAAGAAAATCTCAAACAGATCCCTGTAGCTAAATGTAAAAAATTAGCCATCAGCATGGTGAAGCAGGTGAATTCTCATTCCTGCCATGCAAAACTAGCTGGCATTAGAAAGGAAAGAAGCTCATCGCTTTGAGGCACTAATCTCCGGACTTCTAGAGGCATGTGAGTTTGAGAGTCCTGATAAAACAGTATCTTTCAGTGTTTAGACATCCATTTTGAAAAACAAAGTCAGATAACCTCTACCTTCAATGTTAATTACAGTGTCTTTTTTTTTTTTTAATGTTTCTTTTTGAAAGAGAGACAGAGCATAAGTGGGGCAGGGGCAAGAAGAGAGCGGGGACAGAGGATCTGAAGTGGGTTCTGCGCTGACAGGAGAGAACCCCATGCAGGGCTCGAACGCATGCCTCATTAATTACAATTTCTAAGTAATGTCACTATACCGATTGAAAACAAATCAAAGCACAGTTATGTTTTCAAGCAAGATTTCCCCCTTGGCCTCATCACCCTGTGCTTCTGCAGCATCACCGGTGTGGCTCTATCAGAGTTTAATGAAAACTCTTGTCAGAAGCATGCTGCTTAAGGGGCGCCTGGGTGGCTCAGTCGGTTGAGCAACCAAGTTCAGCTCAGGTCTGTGGGTTTGAGCCCTGCATCAGGCTCTGTGCCGGCAGCTCAGAGCCTGGAGGCTGCTTCAGATTCCGTGTCTCCCTCTCTCTCTGCCCCTCCCCTGCTCACCCTCTGTGTCTCTCCGTCTCTCTAAAATGAATAAACGTTAAAAAAATTAAAAAGAAAGAAGCATGCTGCTTTAGTATACAAAACACTGTCATATGTCTTAATTTTTATTATCCTCGGAAAAATGGTATGAGTTCATGTTTACTATTTCTGGGGACAGATGGAGAATTCTTTAAAGTGACAGTAGCATCTATTGGAAAGAACACTGGTGTTTGGGTTGAAGCCCTTGTAAGGTCTCAGCCCAGGGCTTCCCTTTCCTGGCCCATAAACTCTATATCGTAAGAAGCTTATCAGATAAATTGGCATGGACCCATCTACTCTGAAATTCTGTGAGAGAAGAGAAGAATTTTATAACCCTAAACATATGCACTATTCTTTGTAATGGCTTAAAATTGTCAAGAATTGGAATATACTGTGAATCTTGACGGGAGGGTTTGGAAGTTTTAGCATCCCCTTTGCTCTTCAGCATTAGTTCTGTCCTATGTCTCAGTTGGTTGGCCTAGAAGGTCCTGCCGGGTCTCCTCAGAGTCAATCAGATTTTTAGAAGAAATGAATTCCTGACTGTAGCAACCTAAATCAGTGTTCGGAGGAAAGTGAGGCTCAGAGAGGTTCAGTAGCTTGCTTGAGGACGCACAGCGAGTGAGGGACACTGAATCAGAGCTCAGGGTCCCAAGCACACAGGGCAAGACTCTGTGGAGACTTCCAATCCAGACCAGTTTCTCTAGCTCTGATTCATCTTGTGGTTGAACATGAGTTAAATTCAGATCTGCCTTGGAGGTTGGGTTCTGACGTCACATCCAAGCACAACCTACCCCTTGGCCTTTTGGAGGGTCTGAGGCCCTTGCTTTAAACATACATGCATAAGGATTGACAGTATGACAAGACAAGGCTGTGGATAATACTGGGATGATGAGGGTGCTTGTTTGGGTCTCAGACAGAAGCTTTGTGACTGGCTGATGGGGCCCAGGAGGTAGTGGTCTGTCCCTCTGACCCGCTAGTACCATCTATGAGATGCAGTTTTATGCCTGTGGATGAACACTGCCTGGGAAGTATCCTGAATTGTGCGTTTGGGCCAAGTTCATCCCCAATTTGTCCAATGATGTGTAGCATCTCCTCCCCTTTGCTCTACTTCGGTTTCCTCATCTGGAAAATGGGAAGACAATGCTAATTTCCAGAACGGTTCTGAAGCATAAGTCCACCAACTTTGCGATGAGCCTGGGTTTCAATCTCAGCTTGGTTCTGTACTAACTGTGTGATTTAGCGCAAGATATCTAATCTTCTGAGGTCCAGCTTCTTCATTTATCAAGTTAGGGTAAAAATTATGCTTCCAAAGGGTTGTTGTTGCTAAGATGAAATAAAATCATGAAGCATTTAGGATAAAGACATCCCTGTTTGTTCCAATATGAGTTTTGTGAAACAGAAAGGGCTACTGAACTTTAAGGTGAAAGCATTATCATCACTGCATTATTGTTACTACCCTTCACAGATGGGCCTGGACAAGAGGCCCAGGGCAGTAGGAGGTACGAGAAGGCATGAGTCATGTAAGGGCAGCTCCAGGAATTTTCAGTCCAAGGGGCACGACATTTTTGGCCAGTTGTAGAATCCCCCAATGCCTTCTTCAGCCCCAAAGACAGACAGACACACACACACACACACACACACACACACACACACACACACACACACACACAGTTAAAAAACAAACCACAGCATTATAACACCTCCCATTGGTTTTGACTTTCCTTCCCCCACATATTGTTTTTGGGAAGGGCTGTTTCAGCCATACCACTGCCAAGAAAACAGGGTGGTTTCCCTTGACCACTGGCCATGAATATGTGCCTTTTCCGAAGCTTCGGTGCAGGAGCCCACAAGTGATTTTAAAAAATAATAAAATTCTTCTCTATAAATAAACCCTTATGCTTTCTGCTGTGGGTCTTGGAGAGATGAGTTTCCTCTTCTTTTGAACTAATTAAGGGCTACATTCCCCTCCACAGAGGAACCACACATTATGAAGTGAGAGATATTCTGGGTAATCATCCACCGTTGTGTTTCCGTCAACAGAGGAATGGCAACATTCTGGAACTTTTACTTAAAGATCCAACCCGCTCCTCAACAGACACACATCCCTTCACAGAAAACCCCATCCCTGCTTCCCCTAGAGATTTTACTATTGAGGCCTTTACTGACTTTCTCTCCAGAGTTGGGCAAATTAAGCTTTTGCAAGAATTTACTCAGTGACATGGAGCAGTGGAGGAGGATATATTTTGGAGTCCAGAGCCCTGGGATCGAATTCTGACTTTGCTCTTGACCAGCAGGCAAGGGGCTTAATATCTGTGTGCCTGCCTCAGCACCCTCATCTCAAAAATGGATGTAAATGATCCAGAACTTGTGGGCTGTGGTGAGAACAAAGAGAAATGGACTGCATATAGAGCCTCAACCACACACGGTCGATATTTAATACGTGATCACCATTGTCACTTTCTTGGCATGACTAATTATCAGGAAGAAAAAGAAGCCTCACCCTCTACCGGGCTCCTGGAGAGGATTTCACAAAGGGGTAACCTGCAGGGATGGGGTGGGACTAAGGGACCCAATAAGGGATACTGAAGCACCTAGACACCGGCCACAGTGGGAAGCTATCAACATCTCTGTACCCGAAGGGATAAATGGAGGGCCAGGTGTTGCTGGAGCCCAGTTTGAGGCAGAGCTGTAGGAGAGGGGCCACTGGCAGGGCTGTGGTTTTAGAGGAACCTAGCCACTGACAGACCCAAGCACAGAAGCACGAATATTCCAACCTCTTCTCTTCCCACCCTCCAATCTCGTGTGATGCCTGTCACCGACCAAACTCAGCTGGAGGACAGAGGCAAGGCAGCCCGTCCCCGATTCAATCACAAAGGGCAGCCTCCTAGGGCACAGTGAAGACCAGAGAATAAATATCAGTGGAAAGAGGGTACAGATGGTGAATCACCAGGCTGGTCAGAGAGCAGAATTCCTTGTGATTTACATATTGGCCAGTATTAGTCAACCCAAACCATAAACAAAACTCTCGCAAAAAATCCTGCAGTGGTGATTGCAATCACATCACTTTATGCCTAAAAACTCTGCATTGTCCCTCACTGCCTAAAGAAATGAGTCCCCTCCCTCCACCCTGGGGATCTTGTCCCAGGTCCCCTTTATGGGTTTATCCCCTGTCTCTCCCCTACTTGCATCTTCTGGAATGCCCACGTCCTGTCATGCCTCTTTGCTTTGCACTTGCAGCTCTGTTTGAAACTTTTGATGGTGACAGTTTGATGGGTGAAAGTCCTCATCAGTTCTCTGTCCCTGTCTTCTCTGCTTTACTGACTTCTTGTCATGCTCCAATACTTGGGCAGGGCACCACCTCCTTCTGGCAATGTGCCTTCCCCACTTCCCGCTAAGTTCTCATGCAGGGGAGGGCAGACTGTTACCACAGAGGCTCTGGAGACTGCCTGCCTGGCTTGCTGTTTCTGGCTGCAACATTTTCTAGCTGCGTTGCGCCCTTGCCCCTGACCCTCTCTGTGCCTCAGTATCATCATCTGTAAAATGGGGTGATGATAGCACCCACCTCATAGGGTTTTCTTAAGGATTAAATGAGTCAATGCATGCAACTTGGAATAGTGCCTGGCATATAGAAAGCACTTAATATTAGCCAATTTATTTTTATTTTTTATTAGCACTCTATCATAGCACTTAACATAGTACTTAACGTAGTATAATTCAAAGTTTATTTGTCTGCTTCCCACATTGATTCCTTCAGCACTTCAATGACAGGTCTCCATGTATATTCCCAGTGCCTAGTTTACATAGTAGATGCTCAATAAATGACCAATGAGTGAATGAGCAAGGGAATAAGTGAATGATATGAGAATTCAAAGTGAGTTTCTACAATCTGGTTTGGGCTTCCGTGTGAAGCATACTGTAGCCCTTTTCTAAGACTATGAAGAGCTAATGAAGTCAAAGCCAGAAAATTCAAGTCCCTCCAGAGCAAGACTGGGCCACCCAGCAGGGCAACTCCCCTGTAGGCCTAGTTTGGGCAGGTCCCTGCCCTGAGCAGCCAGCCACTTTCTCATCTAATTGTGTGATAAAAGAAATAGCTCCTCCACCCTTCTTCCCACTTCCTTCTCCCCCGTTAAAAACCAAGAGTAATGATCTGCATTAATGTCAGAACCCCTGTTGTCTCTGGGGAAGACACACGCTTCCCCCTGTCCAGGCAAAACCCTCCATTAGGACATTCAGGGCAGAAGACTGGGATCAGAGAATCCATGAGCCCCCAACATACATCTGCACATTCCTCAGGTGGCTCAGTCCTGGGAGCAGGTGCGGGCCTGGGGGGGAGGGATGCCCACACTCTTGCTAAGACCCACAGCAGCCCTGAGGCTCTTTCAGGCTTCCAGGGCTCCCTCTTTCCTTCCATGCCCTCATTTGTGTTCCCTCCTAGTGCTGCCCATCATATTCAGGGAAAATAAAATGCAAGGTCCTGCAAAGCCCACATGACCTCCTTCCCGGCTGCCCTCGGCCCTCATCTCTTCTACTCTCCCCCTCACGCACCCTACCGCAGTCAAGCAGGCCTCTTACCTGCCTCTCCATACACCGAGTACACTTGATATTTTCTTGCTTAAAAGGCTCTTGCTTCAGGCATCCTCAGGGCTCTGTTCTTTTTCTTCCCCGTATTCGTTTACTAGCCCTTTCATTTCACAGGCAATTTAAAATTTTTTTCTTTTTAATTACGGCCACAAAACCGTGCGCGGCTTTTCCTCTTAACCATTTTAAAGTATACGCTTCAGGGGCACCGAGTACCTTCACGCTGTTGTCAGCCATCACCGCCATCCATCTCCAGAACTTTTTTCACCTTGCAAAACTGAAACTCTAGACCCATTAAACAGGAACTTCTCATTCCCACTTCCCCCAGACCCTGGAACCACGGTCCTACTTTCTGTCTCTATGAATCAGACTACTGACACAATATTTGTCCTGCTGTGGCTGGCTTATTTTGCTTAGTATGATGTCTTCTAGGTTTATCCAGGGGGTAGTGTGTGTTAGAATTTCCTTCCTTTTTAAGGTTGAATAATACTCCATGCATTTATATGCCATATTATGTTTATCCACTCATCCGTTAATGGACACTGAAGTTGCTTCTACCTTTTTACTATTGTGAATAATGTTGACGTGAACATGGGTATACAAATGCCTGTTTGCATCTCCGCTTTTGTGTTTTGGGGGTGTATGCCCAGAAGTAGAATTGATGGGCTGTGTGACAATTTCATGTCTAATTTTTTCAGGAGTCGGGATCGTATTTTCCACAGCAGCAGTACCATTTCACAGTCTCAGTAACAGTGCACAAATGTTCCAATTTCTCTACATCTTTGCCAGCACTTATTGTTTTCTGTTTCAGGCTCGTTGTTTTGTTTTAATAGTGCCCATTATAGTGAGAGGGTATCTTATTGTGGTTTTTAACAGACGATGTTTGAGAGCCTACGAGGTCCAGGTCTAAACTGGATAATTATCAAGACATACAAATTAAGTCCTGTCCTTCTCCTCCAGGAAGAGAGAGAGCAGCACAATTAAAGCTGAACTGAGCCATATGTGGAACTAAGCCCCTACAGATATTATCTTACTTAATCCTCACAATCTCCCTAAGGTGAGTATAATTATCCCCCATTAATGAAGACACCTAGACTCTGACTTATAGAGCTATTATTGGTGACGGGACTGAAAATACAGGGTTTGGAGACTCAAAAGCCTATGCTCGTTTCTCTATGGCAGTTGTTCTCAGATATTTTTAAAATTTAACTAAGCAAAAAATATATAAAAATAACTTTGAGGCACCAAAAGAGCATTGCCAACTTTCTATTTGGCAAAACAAAGAACATTGGAAAGCAATTAGTTTGCCATAATGTCACTATTCTTGCATTGGAAGAAAATTTAACCACATACCCTTTGGATAACACACACACATGATCAAGTTTTTTCAACTGAATAAACTAAGTTTTATGAAAACCTCACTCCACTGTCCTTCCCCAGTAGTGAGGATCGTTTCCCAAACTGTGATCAATTCTTGTCTTCCAGATGGCGGGTGCCCCAGCCTGGAAGGCCCTCAGCTAGGTGCTGTGGGAGATGCCAAGCCAAGTGTGAGTTGGCCTTGGGGGCAATTTGGACGTGAACAGAACAGAGAAAATTAAGTGTCCCCACAGGTTCGCCAGCCTGCTCTGCAAGTGACAAGGAAGTAGAAAACTTTTCTAAATCTCGCTATTTCTGCCACCCTCGTGACCTCTCTTAAACTTTTCCCCTTCTTGTTTTTACCACTAATCCAGGTCCCGTTTTTGAGAAGAAATTAAAAACTTCCATACAACAAGAAGCACCATAAATAAAGGGAAAAGATGAACCGCGAATGGCAAAAGCAGATACATACTGAAGAATATAGAAAACAAAGATTTGTATTAAGAATATATAAAATTTCAGTAAGAAAAGAGAGAAAGTCTTAGTAATACCCTACTATCTCTGTGCCCCCAGCCTCATGCAAGATTAAACAGCTCTCCACACCTAAGCAGAGAAATTACCCGAAATTGAGATTGAAACAATTCATCACACTGCTGAAAGGTGCAATGGGTTATTCTCATGGTGGCCAGCTCAGGATTTGGGACCAGAAGGCCTGTTTTCCATCCCGGCTCCCCCTTTACTAGCTTCCTGACTTAGAGCGAATTATTTAACCTCTCTGGGTTTCAAGTTCTTCTTTTATAAATGAGGATGGTTGTACGTACCTTATAAGGTTGTTGTGTGAAATGATTAAATCACTACTTCTAGAAGTTACTGCTTTACAACATTGCCTGGCCTGTAGTGAGTATTTAGGAATTATTAGCATCATTGGCAGGAAACCCTCTAAGACAGAACCTTCTTCCCCTCTTGCCAAGGCTTTTGTACATCCACAAGAAGTTCCCCTTTATCATACTTAGAGAAGTAATAAGATATTTGCCATGCAGGAGAGTATAAAGGATAGTGTAACTGGGGTGCCTGAATGGCTCGGTTGGTTGGGCATCTGACTGTTGATTTCTGATTTCATGATCAAATTTCATGATCTTGCGATTTGTGAGTTTAAGCCCTGCATCAGGCTCTGTGCTGACAGCACAGAGCCTGCTTGAGATTCTCTGTCTCCCTCTCTCTTTCTGCCCCTCCCCACACTCTCTTTCTCCTGTCCAACTCTCTCAAAAATAAAATAAACATTAAAAAAATAATAAAGGACAGTATAATGAAATCCCATTTTTTCCATTCTGCTCTTTAAATCTTACTATTTGGCCATGTCCGATTCAGATTGTTGTTTGTTTGTTTGTTTGTTTTTAAGCAGGAAGTAAAGATGTGGTTCCTTGTGAGCCTATCTCCGATCCCTTCTCTCACTCCCCAAATGTGGCCACGATTCTGGTTTTCATGTTTTCTATCTCCTTGCAAACATTTACACTTCATCCGTATGCAATATGAAGTGCTGTTCTCCAGGGTTAAAAACCTTTAGAGGTTTCCCTTCACCTCCAAGATTACGTGTAAGCTCCTCTGCACAAATACTGGTCAAACAGCCCCCAGGCCATGGCCATTGCTGGCTCCTCCAGCCACACAGATGGTCGTATCTATGCTTCAGACACACCACACTGCTCTTTTCACCCCCTCCACTAGGCATCTTCACACTGACTTCCTCTGACACCTTTATATTTAACACGACTGTGACAACTCCCTCTCTCCCCTGCCTCAACACAATGCTACCGAGGCTTCAAGGGTGGGGTGAGAGGCCTGGTCTGCAAATGAGAGACCGTGTGCCAGACTCTCCTCCTGTTTTATAGGCCCGTTTAATTTTCCCAACAACACTGAGTACACACCAGTGACCTCATTTTATAGACAAGCAAGTCAACGTTCAGAGACAGTTAATGTTCAGAGATGCTAAGTGACTTGGTAAAGATACACAGCTATGTTTTCTACAGCTGAAAGTGGCCAAATCAGAGGATGAACCCAAGTGTCTGGTGCTCTGATTATTGGCACGCAGTCAGCCTGGTTCATGAGGTCTAGGTGTGAAACCTGGCTCTGCCATTCACTTGTTTTATGACCTTGGGCAAATCGCTTCCCCTCTGTGAGCCTCAGTCTCCTCATTTGTAAAATTAGAAGATTATACTCAATGGTCTGGAAACCACCTTCCTGCCTTGAGGCATGGAATTCTCTGCAGTGTCCATAGAGTCCTGTGCGTTTCTTCAGTCTAGGGCTTCCCACTGGGAATAGATGATGATTTTCAAGTCCGCAGAAACCTGACAATCCTCTCTCATGCTCTTTAAAGTTTTTACTCTGAACTAGTAACTCCTGCCACAGATCTGCATGTCTAGGCTGATGCCTGTCTTACTGCCTCACTTCCTGATGCCAAAAATCCATAAGGAGAAAAGAGATAGTGAATCCAAAGACAACATTCTCATGAAATTACATTAAATTCTGCTCACTCTCTCAGTGACCATGTGCAACCTACTGCCTCACTCTGAGCCTTGATGACCTCACTTGTAAAACAGTAAGGGTCAGTTTCCAGTAGACTGAGGTCCCTTCTAGATGCTGGGATATTACAAAACACCTGTGGCAAGAACTTACTTTTAGAGGAAAGAGCCATCAAACAAAGGCCCATTCTCCCTGGGAGAACCTGACCTCAGCAAATTCAGAGGTCTCCTTTGGAAGACATAAGTCCCCACCTATCTGTGGGGGGATACATTCCAAGATTCCCAGTGGATGTCTGAAATCACCGATAATACCACCTCCTATATACATGATGTTTCTTCCTATACATACAGATAAGGTTTAATTTATAAATGAGGTTCAGTAAGATATTAACAACAGTAAAAAGGAACAATTATAAACATATACTGTAATAAAAAGCATGTGAATGTGGCTTCTCTCTTTCAAAATAACTTATTGGATTGTGCTCACCTTCTTCTTGTGATGATGTGAGATGATAAAGTGCCTACATGGTGAGACAAAGTGACATGAATGGCGTAGGCACTGTGACATAGCATTAGGCTACTACTGACCTTCTGACAATATGTCAGAAGGATAATCATCTGCTTCTGAACCATGGTTGATGGTGGGTAAATGGATCTGTGGAAAGAGAAACTGGGGATAAGGGGACTACTGTAACTGGCCATTATCCCAACTTCAAAGTCAGACTGGAGGGAAGGTTCCCAAAAGAGCAGGGCTTTAAAACCGAGAAGAGGAAGGAAAGAAGGGAGTAAAACAAAGTTCTAGCCAACCAAGTCAAGACACAGGATGGTAGAAGAGTTTGCGTAAACTTCAGAGTCAGGTGGTCTTAGAGTCAACTCCCCATTCCCTCACTTGCTAATTGTGTAAACTCAGGCATGAACTTAATCAACTTAACCTCTCTGGGCCTATTTATACACCTGTTATAAAAAAAAAATAAGCTAATCACTTTTACTCACAATTACTTGTGGGACTTGAAGGAGATGGTGTGTGAAAGTGGCTGTTTAGTAGAGTGAAGGTATTCCAAATTGCTTTTTGTTTTTCTCTTGTGTTTCCCATTTAAAGAGAGTCAGGGACTGCCAGGGAAACACAAAGAAACTGAAGGCCAGATGTTTTCCAGCAAACACAGCTATGGGAAACACTCTCTGGGAGCATCCTGCATCACAGTATCCTAAAACTGGAAGTGACTCTAGCAATTATCAATTACAGAACAATTACACCAGATTTAGTACACCATATCCCCCACTGTCCACCACTGCTTGAATGCTGGCACTGAGGAGGGTATTTCACTGCTTTCCAGAACAGCGTATTCATAGACAGAGGTGAGTTGGGGCAAACCATTGAAACGTTGAATGTCAGACCCAGTGGCCCTCCTAATAAATGAGGCCTCAGTCTCCCCCTGTACAACCAAACTGTCACCAAGCCATTAGTGGCTTTCAATCCACTCCAAGTTATATTATTCCACTGAGTCTTTCTTCTTGCTGTTCTCTTTCCTGGGGACCCTCCCCCTTCCCTGCCCTCTTCTTCACCTGAAGAGACACCTACTCACCCTTTAAGATGAAGCTCAAGCATCACCACCTCTGAGAAGTCCTCAGGGAACTCCCACCCCAAGCTGGATTAAGTGTTCCTCTGCATCTCCAGCCCTTTTACCGAGCACTCAACTAATACAAATCAAGTGATCTATTTACGTATTGCTCTCCTCCTCTGACTGGTTTCTTGGCATGCTGAAACCCTGAAACTGGGGGATCGTACCTTATGCTCCTCATATCCAAGCTCTTTCTACAGCACGTGACTCAATGAACAGAAGCTGTCTGAGTGGCTGAGCCACCCAAAGGAGCAGAGAAACCTGTGTAGAGCAGGCAGTGGCTGTGTTGCATCGGGAGGGGCTGCCCAGGGAGCATGTGTGGCAAGAATTAGAGCCCGGGTCTGGTCTTCTTAGTAAGAGGAAATGGAGAAGAAAGGTTTTTATTTCAGAAATGCTCGAGGGGTTGTTTTGGTTTCATGTCTGTCTGCCACCAGCCGAATTCATGGAGAAGCCTGTTGAAAGCGTCATGACAGACATTTCCATTACACTCAACAAATTGGTGGGATGCTGGACACATGTCTCAGCCAAATTATGATCCAAGAACAAGATGGGAACTAGTCTTTGAGGGGGTTTTGAACAAGGTAATGGGATGTAATGTCATTACATTGTAAGCAGGTTATTTGGTCATTTGGGAGAACAAGGGCTGGATATTCTGCTAATTCATGTACTTGACATTGTGCTAGGTGCTTTCCACATGTTAGTTCACAATATATCTGTGAAATTCGGGATTGTTTTTCTATTTTACACACGAAGAAGCTAAAGGTCTAGAGCTTAAATAATTTTTAACTAGTCCTACATCTAGTTAGGGACTGATCCAGGTGTAATCCCCAAATGTATGCTTTTTTTACAGTCCTATAACCAATGAGGTAAAGATTATAATGTACTTACCAAATATCCACTTCCCCCTTTGTGATTCCATATAGAACTCCTACTCTCTTTTGGGAAAATTGCTGCCTAGAGTAAAGACATTGCCCAGCCTTCTTTATAGTTGAAGAAGTCATGGGAACAAGGTTCTATCCCATGGTATATAGTTAGAAGAGCAAGTAGGGTTTCAGAGGAGGCTCCTGATAAGGGAGAGAGTGAGTGTCCTTTGTTTCCCTGATATCTCCTGCTACTAAGCTAGAACATGGAACTCCAGAAGCCATGTTGGACCTTGAGATGACCTTGAGGACGGAAGCCATGTGCCCAAATGGGGGCCCCTGATAACTATGGAGCCTGTAACCAACTCTGGATTGTCAGACTTCTTTTATGTGACCGAGGAAATTCTGGTGTGGGTAAGCCTCTCTTTCTAAAGGTGAAACAATACTTATAATGTCTCAGCTCAATCACAAACTCATGGTGGGACTATAGGCAAGTTGTTCAAACATATTGAACTTCGGTTTTCTCATTTGAAAACTAAGTAGATTGAATTAGAAGGCCATTTTCAAGAAAGATTCTAACACTAAGGTACCAAATACACAGCATAACACTGAACAGCCAGCACACTGCTGCATCTGCAAAGGCCACAGAATAGAAGAGCCTCTTTCTCAAGAATTCTCAAGGTAGTTAGAAAGAGAAGCAGAACATTCATTCATTCTTTCTTTCATTCACACCCTGATGCTGTGGTGTACTGCCCAGATGCCCCCTAAGGCCATTTTCCCAGTTTCCAAAAGTGTTGGCTGCTGACAGTTCACAGCTGACTTCCTCCCCAAGAATTTCCATTACTTGGAGGGTGCTGCCTCAAGCAAAGCCATGCCTGCTTTCTAGCAGCCTCTAGTCATCAACGGATTAGTGTGATGGTTCAAGAGCCTGGCCCTCTTCCCTCGATTTGTGACAACTCAGTAGGCCATCCCAGCTAGAGTCCCAGGCCAACTTCTCCCTCCACCCAATCCTGCATTGCTTACTCCCTCGTGGGGGGTAGAGGGTGTTCCCCAAAGCACTCACTCTTAAACTGTCTGCATACAGATACCTGCCTCACAGTCTGTTTCCCAGGGCACCCAACCTGAGACTGTTGGTAGCAGGATGGCTCCATATGGGATCTAGGGTCTCATCGCAGGGGCAGGGAGAGCACAGAGTTCACTTGACATGCTGAAACCCTGAAACTGGGGGGACTTCCACTCTTGGCAAGCTGGGTGGGATCACAGTGAGAGGAAAGCACTGGCTGCTGTTATATATTAGATATTCGAGAGGTTTGGGGAAAGCAGTAGAGTCATCTCTTTTATAGTCTTAATGGTGACTGAGTGTTATTGATGTATTGGAGAAAGTCAATGAAAGGCTGGAAGTGATTAATCCCTAATTTAAGACAAACTATGAAAATCAGAGGGGAGGGCCTCCTTGGCAGCATATCAAGAGATTCTCCTCTCCTACAGCTGGAGAACAGAAAATTCTGAGGACTGGGCCTGGACTTAATTAAAAGGGTAGCAGAGTTTCAGTGAAAGTATCATTTTCCACCCGGGTGTAACTAAGGGCAGGGCCCTGATTAGGAAGAAGCAGGACCCTCAGAAATGGGATGAGGACAGCTGGGTTGATGCACCTGAGAACCTGGCAACCCTGATGCTCCAGCTGTGCTAGACCTTCTGGACTGCAGGGGTGGCCCAATGTTCCTAATTATGGGCTAATGCATCCCCCTGCATTAGATGACATGGACTGCTTTGCCCAGCAAGGTAGCACACATCTGCTTCAGGACTTCCCTTCCAGACCACCAGGCCAAAAACTAGGATCAGCCCATCCCATAATCCTACCATGGACATGCTGGGCCTCCAGGAAAGGGGCTATATCCTGAAGGAGTCACAAGGCCCAGCCCATCTGCGCTGGCAGGTGCCATGAACCCATGCATGGGACTGGAATGAGGGGCAATAGGCAGTGGCATAACAAAGAGTTTACCAATACGGGAGCATCCTCCCCAGACACAGAATTTCACACATTCTGTGAAATGAACCCTGAGGGCCAGTCCCAACATGCCAGGAGGTCGGCTGTGGGGATGTTGAAGAAGATCACGTGAAGTGAAATGGAAACTCCAGAACAAAGAAAAGAGGAAAAGATCCAAAGGCTCAGAAAAGTGGACATGCTGGGGTGATTGGCCACAGAAAGCCAAGGAGCCTGATCTAAGACACTCAATAAATAAGTGCTGAGTAGTAACCCCTGTGGAGACAGGCACTGTGATAATTTCTGAGGATATTGTGATGAATACGCATGGCCTTGTCTGTATGGTATCTATAAGCTGTGATTAGGAAGGAGACAGATTTTCAAAAACAAAATTACTCAGAATAGATGCACCCAAATGGCTGTGACTCTTCAGAAAAGTCCTGCCAGGAAACCAGGCTTCTTATGGACGCGGGGGGGACATCAGGGGAGGTTGAGTCACACGACCTGGGTTTGAGTCTGGTTTTGATAGAACCTCCCTTCAACCCACCGCTTAAACCTGTGTGACCTTGGGGAAATGTTTTAACTTCTCCGGACCCTAAGTTTCTCAGGTATAAAACGAGAATATCTGCTCTGGTGGGGTGTTGTCTTATTAAAGTGAGATGCTATAAACAAATGTCTCATCCATAAGCACTCCATAAAAGCTGCTTCCTTTTCCTTCTCTTCTGGTTCTTCCTATTACTCTGTCAACTTCCTTCTGCAAAGTCCCATTTCACTTGAGTTTAAAAGCCAAATAAGAAAATTAGTATAGTTTTTTCTCCTTTCTTCTCTTTCTTGGACTCATTTCTTTAGCAAGCAGGGATTGGGGCACCTATTGTTTCCCTCACTCATTTGTCTTCCTCACATGTCTCTGAAAGACTTTTGCCTATTTCTATACAACATATGTAGCCCAATGAGATGAGAATTTACCCCTCTGGGAGATACAGAAGGTCATGCCTCTGGTTCCAAAGCTGCTGGAAAATCAGGAGCATTAGCAGCTCTCCTGAAATAAACCTCAAACTTCATGATGTGATGTGCTTGAGACTCTGTCTTCATCAGGGTATCTAACCTACACATCAAAAGTGAAATAGGATAAGAATGAAATGGCAATACAGAGCAACAGATGCAAAGATGAACTATCTTATCTATAAAATAATAATAATACACACCGAGCACTGACGGAACATCATATTCAGACACTGGACAAGTGGCGGGGGAGACAAAGGTGGCCTGAGACACAACTTCTGAGAGCTCAGAGTCCAGTGAGAAACGCCAACAGGCTTGTAGGTAACTGCAGCCATGTGCTGCGAGACAGAACAAAGGATGCTGGAAGCGATCTCCTCCAACCCAGGCATTGGGAGGCTTCATGCAAGAGGTGCCCCTGGGCTGGTGACTTCAGGATGGAACAGACAGGATGAGAGGATGACATCTGAGTCAGAGAGAACAGAATGTGCAAAACACAGGGGGCCAGAACAAGCAAGGGACATTTGGTTAACAAGTTTTTCAGTAGATACTAGAGCATGGCAGGCTGACTGTAGTAATGGGGTTACACAGGGACTGTCTGCCCTAGTTGGCTTTATATCGCCCTGGTTAGGCCTATTGTGCTACCATTATAATACCAGCACTCACTTTTGTCCCCCAAAGTATTCCCCTTTGGGCAAATCAATTGTGGAGTCAGCTGGTTTTAAGCAGGAGAGGAGGGCACTTGAGCCTGTGTTGTGGGTGATCACGTGGAAAGCCAGGAGGGAGGAGACTGGAGGTTCGATGGTGGCCTTTTTTAAGGTCCCAACTGGCCACAGAATTCTCTGATCCAGACAACCCTGGATCAGGCACCAATTCTAGAAGAACATAAAACTGTCTTTTACTAATGGATAAATGTCTAATGAGCCTATAGACATGGCAGAGCTGAGAGGAGGGTGATAGATCTTGGTGGCCTGGTGTTCTGGGAAGATTTCCTGGACAAGGTGGATCTGGACCTTGACCTTGAAGGATGGGTAAGATTTAAATAGTCAGAGGCATGAGATGGGCCTGGTATGAGCCAAGGTGTGAAGGCAGAGATGGTTAGGGAGAAGCCTCACATAACATGTCAGCAACCACAACTGCCACTCAATTTTAGTAGCAGTTTGTAAGTATTCACTCTTGTTTTTTCTCCAGTCTCCTGCCATGTCTCTGCAAAGTGTGCAGGGCAGTGCTTTAACCTGTGTATTCCCAGGGCATTAGAGTACAGCACTGGGAGCCTTTCCATTTGCACAAGGGGGCTCAGTATAGGGTTTGCCCCTCTCTCTCTGAGAGGCTCCCAAGACCAGCGCCATGCATCGTTATAGCTCCGGGGCTTGGAACAGAGAAGGCACCCAGGAGGGTTGGTAGACTGATTGACCAGAGAGAAAACAGAAGCATGGAAGGGTTGAATGACTTTTTCAAGGTCACATGGGGAGCAGATGCTGGCACTGGAGCTTAAACTCAACAGACTACAACCCTGTTCTTACCACAGTGCCATGTGGACACAAGTACTCAGAACATAGACTTTAGGGTTGGGAGGCATCACAGTTAAGAAGCGATTCTAACTAAGGTCCTTCCCTTTTTGTGTCTCTATCCCTTTGCATGTGCTTTAGCCCACCATGACCTCTATCTCTCTGTAAAACCCAAAGTGTCCTTCCAGGGGTCACCAGAATGTCCATCCTCTGTGGTTCTGTTCCCATCTCCCTGGCTGAGTGAGTGAGCCCTCCTCTGAGCTGCCATAGCACCATCCTCAAACAGCCAAGTATCTCCTGTCAAGTAGGCTTTTACAGAGTAGAACACGTAGTGGGGTTGGCTATCTGTACTGCACTGTGAGCCCTTAGGAGACAGAGGACTGTATCTCATTTATCTTTGAATCCATTGTACTCAGACTAGCTCCTGGTCCACTATAGGTATTTGACGAATATTCATTGAATAAATGAATGAGTGAATGCACTTAGCCCCTCTCCAGAGCTCTTGCTGTGATCATATACTATTATCTTATCTGGTTTTCAGCAGGGTTCAGCCCATGGGAAACCCTATCAGCAGATCAGAGGCTGGGAGGAGAGAGAGGTGAGCTATTTATTCCCTCTCCCACTTTCAAGCTTAGAGGATATCGTATTCATCTGCTAGGGCTGCCACCACAAAGCACCACAGACTAGGTGGCTTAAACAACAGAAATTTATTTTCTCACAACTCTGGAGGCTGGAAGTCCAAGATGAAGATTTTGACAGGGTTAATTTCTTCTGAGGCCTCTCTCCTTGGCTTGTAATTGGTTTTCTTCTCCCTGTGTCTTCATATGGCTTTGCCTCTGTGTATATCTGTGTCCAAAATTACCTTTTCTTGTGAGAAGACCAGTCATATTGGATTAGTGGCCCACCAAAATGACCTCATCTTAACTTCATTGTCTCTTTAAAGACTCCCATCTCTAAATACAGTCCCATTCTGAGGTACTGGGGGTTAGCACTTCAACATATAAATTTGGGCTGGGGGACACAATGCAGACTGTAACAGGTACTAAAGTCACCCCACTGTGGTGAGTTCCTCAGGGCTAGTCCCTAATCCTGCCCACACCTCTGCAACAGTGTCTTTATCAATGCTATTTAATTTGAACCCTTTAAAAGTATGATAGCTGTTTTCTGGCAGGCCTCTCAGGGATACAGATATTAATGACTCTGGTTGAAATAACCTACAACCACTGTAAAGTTCCTCAAGAAGGGCAAAGTTTAATACTAAACTCTGTGAAGAATTCAAAGCCAAATAACAGATCCTTCCCCCCCGTGCCTCATTCTGCTCGTCTGCAAAATGGGGATACTAAAAGCAGTCCCCTGACCCTTATGAAAGTCCACTGTGATAGAGGGTGGAACAGCTTTGTAAACTGGAAAGAGCAATGAGAGCAAAAGGGTATTGAGTCCACAGGGTGGATCCACTTTTCCAGGAGCAGAGAACAGCACTATAACGCTGAGTTCCCAGGTCGGGAGTCTACAGATCAAAGGTGAAAAAAAGGAGAGGGGTGTCCAAAAGGACAAGACTCAGCTGCTAGCAACAGAGAAGGGTGGGGCAGGAGGTGGGGCATTTTTTAATGAGCCTCCTGTCAGGATAAGTCCTAGACATGAGGTAGGGCCTCTTTCCTCCTCCTTGGTAATAATGACCCACCTCATGGACTTGCTGAGTATCTATGGAAAACAGTCCAGGCAGAGATCCTGGATACATCTATTTATGATGATGTTGACATAGAGAAGACCAGTATGTTCATGCAGAGGCCATGTTTCCTGTTTCTATAAACATCTTCAATGTAAGAAAAGCCTTCAGTGGGTCCATGGACATAATTTATAGCTTGCTCGGTGCCAACATAAATCAAGCATGCATACCATCCCAATGAAATAACTCAGATGGTTGATTTAGGGTGGTAAGGACCTGAAAACAGCATGGATTCCAAGGCAACTCATTCTTACACCCTGTGACTGGGTTAGCTTGTGTCTTTGGGAGCAGAGAGGGTCAACAATACAGCCATATGGTACAGTGGAAAAGGTGTGGATTTGGGAGTTAGACAGACAGTATGGGTTCAAAGTCACTGTGATTTAAGGTTTACTTTCATCCTCTGTAAAACCAGGCCATCAGCTGCCTGAAGAGGTTGTTGGCGGAATTAAATAAAGCAATAGGGCCTTGGTAGGTGCTACTTTGGTGATAAAGTCAACTTTTGCATTTGGTTTTGTTTTTTAGGTCTTTCCATTTAAAACTGGTCTCCAAATTAGCAGAAGCAGAGTCAGTCATAAGGGTGTGAACCTCCAAAGGCACTTTGAACACTTGCAGTATGCTCAAAGACAATGAACAGGGCCTCAAGACAGGCCAGAGCTCTGTCCAGTAGAGCACGGAAGACCACAAAGCTGTTCTCTTGCACCGTCTTCTTTGGATGCTAATTCTCATAACTATCTTTGTGTGGGGACAAGTGATTTTACTTTAGAATAATAAAAATAGAAAAATAGCTTAGCAGCAAGGGAAATCAAGTTGCAGACTGTAACATTACTCTTCTTGGAGATTAAATTCATTCAGGGTCCACTGGAGAGGCTCAGCACGATTGAACTCATGTGAATCCTCCGTGGACAGATTTTTTTTTTTCTTTTGTCAGCCTGTTCAATGTCTACATAATCTTAGAAGCAGCAGAAAACATATGTAGAGTGTCTCTTATGACTCAACCTTGGGAGTATTGTGTTGAGTAGATTCAGAAGATCTGACTTTGGCCCCTAACTGTGCTACTTGCTCAGCATGAGACCTCACAAAATCATTTTCCCACTCTTGGCCTCGGTTTCTTCACTGGTGAAAAAGAAGTATCATCCCAATCCTAACTAACTCACAGCGGTGCAGGGGAAGACCCAATGAGAAGATAAAGGTGTTGTAGTTCACAAGCCGTGACTATCAGGCATCTCAGCACCAAAAGAGAAGCTCATTTCCACTTCCCAAACCTCAACCTCACCCTACTTCAGTCAAAGGCATCAGCATCTTCTTACCCCTTGATTTCCTCCCCTGCTCACCATTCCTCACCAAGACTTGTTGCCTGCTTCCTCGTATGTAGAGAGATCATTGTTACTTTTAATATATATATTCTGAATATATTTTCAACCTTCCATTTTAAAATAATTTTGAGTTACAGAAATGTTCCAACACTTACACAAAATATTTTAATGTACGCTTCACCCAGATTTCCTAAATGTTAACATTTTACCAGGCTTGCTTTATCCCTTTCTCCCTCCCCCTCCCTCTCCCCCTTCCCCTGTCCTTCTCCCTCTCCCTCCCTCTCCCTCTCTCCCTCTCTCCCTATCTCCTAGATTATATAGATATAGGTAGATACCTTGCTCCTTCTGGCTGTTCAAGTTTTAGCAAAATGCCACCTCTGAAAGGTCACCTTCCCTGACCATTTAATCTCTTTAACCCATGGCTCCACCCTGCCACATTGTCCTCACTGCAGGTCTCCATAGTGCTGCTCTTTCTCTTGTTTATTTATTTTCTGGTCACCTCCCTGCCTCCCCGGCTAGGATCTAAGTTTTCTGTGTGCCTCAACTTGCTCACTGATGAATTCTCAGAACCTGGGACAGAGCCTGCACAGAAGTGGCACTTAATTCCTGTTTTGCTGACTCAGTGACTTGGGGAATTGCTAGGTCTGGCCTGTGCAGGATCCAAAGAGGCACATGGTGTGGTCTTTACACGCAAAGTGTAGATGTCCTCCAGTGCCTGTGCTAGCTGCAACGTTTCCTTGCATTGGGAAATATCTGCTGTATCTTATTCTAGGAGGAGATTACTTAAAACACAGCTAACATTTCTGTGTAAGCCCTCTAAGAGACAGAAAACTCTATACACACACACACACACACACACACACACACACACACACACACAGCATGGCCTGTTCAGTGGTTTATGTATGGACTCTAGAGACAGCCTTGTTCACGTTTAGGTTCTTCCACTTACTACTGTCACCTTGGGCAAATTACTTGAACCCTCTGTGTCTCAGTTGCCTTATGTGTAACATGGAGACAAGAAAAATATCTTCTTCACAAGCTTGTTCACTGAGTAAATGTATTAATATATTTTAAACGCTTGGAGGGGCACCTGGGTGGCTCAGTCGGTTGGGTGATCGATTTTGGCTCAGATCATGACCGTGGGTTCGAGCCCTGTGTCGGGCTCTGTGCTGACAGCTCGGAGCCTGGAGCCTGCTTCAGATTCTGTGTCTCTCCCTCTCTCCCTGTCCCTCCCCCAATCACACTCTATTTTTCTCTTCTTCAAAAATAAAAGTAAACATTAAAAAAATTTTTTTTAACATTGGGAGCCATGCCTGGCCAAGTGATAAGTGTTCAGTAAGTGTCAGCATAACATACATTATATAATTGAGAATGGACAGCATGTACTGCTTTAGAGCCATTTTTTTTTTAGTTGGCCAAATATTCTGAATATTCCATGTCAATACATATGACATGATTATTAATGGTTAATATTTTTCTATCATATATATGCACTGGAAGTATCCTAACTTTCTCCCCATTGCTAAATTTAAAGTGCATCCAATTTTTCTCTATTATAAACAACGCTATGCTGAGCATCCTTGTATATGTATCTTTACACGTATCAGCAACTATTTCTTCTTATTGTATTCCTAGAAGCGGAACTGTTGGGTCAAAGGCTGTGTATATTTTCTGACCTGAGATATAGATTCCAAGTGCCTGAGACAGGTTGTTTCAACAGAGGCGTCTCCTCGGGCACCCAAGTCCAGAGGCCAAGGCGGCTCCCAGTCTCGGCCATTTCCACATGGCCCTGTCTCCTTGGGCCAGCCAGGCAGCAGTCTGTGTCTCTGGCTGAGGCCACCAGGTTCCAGTAATCCTGTTTACTCTCCTCTGGGCAGGAAAACAACCTGGACATTCCCTCTTCAGAGGATATCAGAGACCTTTGCTTTGAACTTCATCTAAGAGAATAAAAACAACCACATCCACCATGCCTGCTGTTTCCCTGCTGGCCTTTTCCTCTGTCCTTTGTGACACTGTGTTCGCAAAAGCATCTAGACTTCTGGACCCTTTTCAATCACAGCTCCCCCAGCCCATTACCCAGCAGAAATGCTTCCGTTCTTTTCAGTTTAGTTCAAACGCCACTTCTTCCAAGAAGCCCTCTCCTCTTTAGTCTGTGCATCCTGGTGTGAGGCCAGAAAACATGTTTAGTTTTTGCTGTGCTTGCTCCTATATTGTGGAATACCTTTTCCCACAAGAGAAGGGGAGTTCCGTCTTGATTCTCAGAAGGCTTGAGCAGTCCTTATACGTCCTCTCCCCTACTTCCCTAGTTAAATAGGAATCATTTATTCTGATGCAGGAAGGGTGGGCCAACACTAGTAGTCCAGTTGTAAGTGGGGAATGGCCTGACTCTGGTAGGGGTTCTCTAGGATGGCAAGATGATTTATGGCAGCTGCTGTTTCCAAAAAAGCAGACCTGCATCCCACTCCCAGATAGCACTCCTCACCCAGGAGGGGCAGAACGTCTGAGAAGGTAAAAGAAAAAGCTACCAAACTTACCAGGGAGAGCCATGCATAGAGCACCAAAAGAACAGATCTTCTGTGGGGCTTGAAGCATATGCAGTTGGGGGGGGGGGGGGCTTTAAGAAAAAATAATTGCAAATATAAAATGCCCAGAACCATTCCAACTTCCCCAACAGGGGAAGTGTGATGGAGGAGACGGGGCAGGGGATAGGAGAAGCAGTGTTTTCAACCACTGAGGTTAAAAAATCATACTTCTGCAAATTTTATAATAATATCAGAGCTGTGGGTCTATTCCAGGGTCTCTTGCAAGTGAGGGGCTCTGAAGCTTGAGCTTCATTGAGGTCACCCTTGTGGTTAGAACTTTCTGGAGCTGAAGACCAGAGGCAGACTCTTCTCGAAACTCCATTCCTTATAAGCCCCCAGGGTCTGGGGCAACCTCCACCCCATAAAGCTCAGATGGAATCTTCTACCAAATGTAGGGGGATGGCAAGCCAGAACTCTTTGGTTTAGCAATAGAGATAAATATGGTACTTCTGACACAGAAGTATCCTAAAACATCTTACCTATACCATACTCAGAAAATACAGTACCTTTACTCTTTTTTTAAGGGGATCGAATAATATCTCCTGAAAAAAAAATGATTTCCCCTCGCAAGTCTCAGTTTCCCCATCTCAAACACGGGGATGATAAAGCCGACCTTGTCACTGGTGTGGCATGAGAAGGAAATGCGCTACCAGGAAGAAAGGTTCTGGCGGAGAAGAGCCTTCACTTCTGAGCATCGACTCGGCTTCTAGCCTTTGTGGGAGGTTATGGGCACAGGCCTGGTAACTGCCAGCTTACAGATGAGAAGTGCATACTTAGGCAGAAGCCCCAAGGGTTTGGAGAACATAAGCCGGCTTTGAGAGCAAACCTGGATCGGTTGGTCTGGG
Organism: Panthera pardus; assembly: GCF_024362965.1. Lineage (NCBI taxonomy): Eukaryota > Metazoa > Chordata > Mammalia > Carnivora > Felidae > Panthera > Panthera pardus. The sequence continues at coordinate 58,923,914 of NW_026526666.1, forward strand.
GGAGTAGGTCCGAACACAGGCCGTGCCTTGCTGTGTCTTCCGTGGTAAGTCACTTCCCCTCCGAGAACCTGAGTTTCCACCAGAATTTGGGGAGAATGTCAGAAGGACTAGTTGAGGAAACAGCCCACAAAGAACAGGTATAGGTGGAAACACGTTCTGTTACATCCATTCCTACACCGGGTAAGGTTCTTTGGTAGAACCCTGCCTCTGGTTCCCTGGGAGGCATTTCTGAATCCTGCTCTACAGACTCAGGTCCAAGTGTAAGGCTTAGGATACTTCCCCCTTCCACTTTGTTCTACTGAATTCTATTTAAATGAAGCATCCTCCTTCAAGCAGGAAACTCAAACCACTTCCTCCGACTAGAGGTTTTTTGCAATGTCCCTCTTTCTTAACATCTGGCCTGATGCCCAACTGGAAGGAGCCAAAAGCCTTTGATTTGAGGGCGGCTCTGTGATACTTTTTCCTGGTGCTTGTGCTGACTCAGCCCAATGGGTCTGGACTGAAGACCCAGGTTTCCATCCCCCGGCTCCTCCCCAGTGCCCTCCTTGTGGCTTCCTACCTATCGGCATCCTTCAGTCCAGCAGGCAGCCTGCTGCCAAGATGGTATGCCACATCCAGTGGTGCTTGTTAACTCCCAGGGTTTTTTCCCTAGATGCCTTTCCCCACTGTGCCAGCTGTGTTTTTGCTGCAGCTCATTTTCATGAGCACAAGGGACACCCGGACAACATAGGCCGAGCACTGGACTGAAAGCCAGCAATGCAGATAACGTCAGGGATGTCCCTAAGCTCCCACTTTCCCATGTGCAGAATAACAGGGGCTGAATCAGACTGGTCTGAGGGGTCTCCTGAAGAGCCATCCACACACCTCTCACCTTACTGCTTGCTCTTTGTATTAAGGACCCAGCTCCCTGTTCATGTCAGCATAAAGTTTAAACTCTACTGCTTGTCTTTAAACCTAGTGTTCACTGAGCACTTGCTAGAGACTGGGCCCCATGCCAGGACCTGAAGATATTTAAATGAATAACATTGCTTCTACTCTGAAGGAGATTCCAGGAGAAACAAGAATATTTAAAGATGCTAAGAAAGGGGCTTATTACTAGAGAAAAAAAAATCACATTGATCTGGCACCCACAGGCTTCTTGGAGGCCTTTTCCCAGAGGTAGAACCACAGTGAGTCCTGAAGATTCAGCAGGAGAACTTGGAGTTCAGAAGAGGTGAGGGAATGGGGAGCCTGAGTGGCTCAGTCAACTGAGCATCCAACTTCGGCTCAGATCATGATCTCATGATTTGTGGATTTGAGCCCCGCGTAAGGCTCTGTGCTGACAGCTCCGAACCTGAAGCCTGCTTCCGATTCTGTGTCTCCCTCTTTCTCTGCCCCTCTCCTACTCACCTCTGCTTCTCTCTCTCTCTCTCTCCAAAATAAATAAACATAAAAAAAATTAAAAAAATAAAAAAAGGTAAGGAAAGAATGTTCCAAGAAGAGGGAACAATGTGTGCAGATATTTAGAATGAATTCAACATGGCTGTCATGCGATGTTCATGTCGTGAGCTGCAGAAAGGTCTGGGAAAGAGAACAGAGCATGTGCCAGAGGTTCTTGGACCTTGTATCTCCCCATACAGGAGATACTTCTGTCTGAAAGTGGTTTCTGGAAGTTTCCAACGCAATCAGATATCATGGAGCTCGCCAAATCCAGACAGCAGAAGCAACCTCCAAGCACCACAAGCCAACTTAGCTTGAGCCCAAGAATCTTCGCTGGTTTCACAGCAGAATCTCTGACTAACATTTGAAGAAAACAGTCTTAAAAGTAAGACAAATATTTAGAGTTTTAAAAGCTCAGCCTACAAATTAGGAGGAATAAGAAACTCGGAGGTCAGATGTGCAGCTTTGTTCTAATTTGAAGCAGACTTTGTTTTCTGGTGGAAGATAGATGGAAATCCTCCTGACTGCTCAATAATATGATGGAAACCACTTCTGAAGAGCCAGTGTTTTATGTTATAGACAACCAAATTTAATAGGGTAACAGAAGAAAAAAAAAGTGACGTCAATATGGCTTTATCCGAGAATCAAAAGAAATATGTTGTTGCCTTGACTGAAATGCCCCAGTCTTAACTGCTGTAGAAGCGAAAAGTGAAATTTTTCCATCTCCTGGTCCTCTTTGCATTCCCCATACCCTGACCCCTAACATACTCATTCCAAAAAAAAAAAAAACAACAGAGCTTGCTCAGCAAAAGGAAGATGGAGTTTCACTTCACTTTCCTTCATCCTTTCCAGTGCAGGAGGGAACCGATCTTTACAGAGTACCTGCTCTGTGCCTGGCCCTTTATCTGCACTGAACTTTATAATGTGTAACTCTCTGAGGAACCCACTGTTTTCTCCATTTAAATTTCTTTTTGGTAATGTTTGTTTGTTTGTTTAAAGGTTTATTTATTTTGAGAGAGAAAGATAGAGTGAATGGGGAGGGGCAAAGAGAGAGAGGGAGAGAGAGAATCCCAAGCAGGCTCTGTGCTGTCAGTGCAGAACCCAATGTGCGGGCTTGAACTCACAAACCATGAGATTATGACCTGAGCCAAAAATCAAGAGTCAGATGCTTAACCAAATGAGCCGCCCAGACATCCCAATGTTTGTTTATTTTTTGAGAGAGAGAGAAAGAGAGAGTGAGAGAGTGAGCATAAGCATGTGGGGGAGGGGCAAAGAGAGGGGGAGAGAGGATCTGAAGTAGGCTCTGTGCTGACAGCAGCGAGCCCAATGTGGGGCTTGAACCCACAAATCACAAGATCATGACCTGAACCAAAGTCACTCAACCAACAGAGCCACGCTGTTTTCTCCATTTTAAAGATGAGGCAACCAAATCTTAGAGAGGTTAGGTGAATCTGTTAAGGTCAAACAGCCCCAGTAATAGTATACTTGTGACTGACCAAGTTAGGATTGTGATGCCCTTCTTTTCTGACACAAAAGCCCATGCTCTTTCCACCTGCCCCACTGCCTTCCTACAATCCAGATGTTTGGTGCATGGAGAATAGCTGTCTACACATGGTGCCTGTCAATGAAGGGCTTTCAAAGCAACGGAAATGGTATAGCCCTATATCATCATTCATTCATCAAATAACTCTTAGGTGCTGTGGTACACCAGGCATTATTCTAGCCACTGGGAATCAGACAGGCAAACCCCTGCCTTTGTGTATTCACACCCTATGGGTGGAACAGTGTGGTGGGTGTGAGGACATGAAAGCTAGACGCTTGAGATCCTATCTTAACCCTTCCACGTGCAAGCTGTGTGACCATGGACACAGTGCCTAACCTCACAGTACCTCAGTCTCTTCGTCTGTATGGAGGGGCAAATAATGGTATCTCCTTTTACAGTTGTTATGAGGACTGAATAAGCTGATATTTGCAAAGCATTTACAGCATGTGAGTATCGCTAAATAAATGGGGGGGGGGACATAGGCAATAGCAAAGTGAGATATGTAACATGTTACATGACATCAAGTGTGAAGATGAACAATAAATCAGGAGGAAATGGGGATAGAGTATGTTGATGGTAGGTTTGCAATTTTAGTTAGGGTGGCCTTCCCTGGCCACACTGGGAAGGTGTCATCTGAACAAAGACCTAAAGGTCAGTGAGCTGACATGAGCCATGTTTGGGTCTTGCCTTGATGGTTCAGAAGGCACCAAAGGATTTTGGGGCCCTACCCCTGAATCTTGATCAGGAATGTCTATTTCCTCAAACAATAAATATAGGGAAATGCTTAACAAATCGCATCCTTATTTTGTTATGTGATATAAATTATCAATGAGTTTGTAAAAGATTCAGTGTCTAACGTGGTCTCAGAGATCCATGGAAAGGCCCTGTGCTTTGAGGGATAAAGTCATTTCTGGAATATTCCTTTGTAATAAGAACAGAATTACTGAAGTTAACTCACGGTTCATGAGGTACTTTCATAGCTCTTATCTCATAGATAAAGCTGGTCCCCGCTGTCTCCAGGGCCCATCCATGTGTACTGCATCCTACCCTTGACTTTGGCTCACAGCTTCAGTCTTGGGAGTGGAGGCTGGCATGAGGACAGCGCTGAGTCTAGCTGCCCCTTGAATGTAAAGTATCAAGTCTGACCACATGCCCACTGCCCCGACCATACAGAAATCCTACTTCAAAGATCTTTTTAGACGCTGGAATGCTTGAAGAACAATTTTATTTTAGCATATTCTACATATGCTATCTAAGAATGATCATTTTTTATGTTTTCATGGCCCAGAAGTTTGGAATATCGTTAATGAATTTCATCCCTATTATTGTAAGGTGAGAGAAGGAATGCTAACCTGGGAGGCTGGAGACAAGGATTCAACTCTTGCCTCTGTCCTTAACTCCCATGTGTCTATACACATCACAGCTTCTGGCTCTGGCTCTCATTTCTCTGTCTAGAAAATGAGGAGGTGAGGAGGCAAATACACATGCATGCGGACACGCACAAATGTGTGCGCGCACACACAAACACACACACACACAACCTACTCTTACTTACCAGGCATATGAAACATACTATTTCACTTCAAGATTACAACAATCTAAGTCAGTGCCATCATTGTTACACAACAAGTATAATGTTGTGTGGTGGAAAGAGGCAGAGCAAGACTGGAACCCAGGCCTGACCCAGCTATTAACTGCAATGGGTTTAAGCTCTGTAAGAATCTTCCTAAGACTGTCATTCCCTGATCTTGGAGAATTCAGGGACTTCACCTTTCTGCAGAAAGCCGTCCTGTCCCCTTGACTCTTCCTTTTCTGCAGCTTGAGTTATAGCTAATCTCTCTTTCCCTCCAGCATCTATCTCACGTGTTTCAGCCCAGCTATGAAGACCCCCTGGCTAAAGGAAAACATGGGGACAGACTGGCATGCAAGTGACAGATGCTGTCCAAGGCAGTCCTCCGTTTCATCATCTTGCCCCTGGAGGCAGACCAGACTAAACACAGAAGCAGTGCTTCAGAGGAGGGGCCAGAAGCCTCCCCAAAGTGACTCACTCAGCTTCATAAGAAGCCCAGATCTCCTGGGGATCAGCAGTCAGCCTTGAGACCATTCTCTGGAAACCCCTTCCTATGGCAATGCAGAGGGAAGACAGGTGCTGTGGTCTCAGGAAGAGACACTGTATGTGTAGCACAGCCTCTAATTCTCTGTGTGACCTCGGGTGAATTGCTTCCTCATTTATTATGAAGAGGGCATGGGAGCTGGTGTAGGGTAAGCAGGCATGTCAGAGTTTGGGAGTGAGGCAGACTGGCCTTGGACCTCAGTTCTGGCACTTACCAGGGAGAATATGAGACATGACCTTGCAGTCTAATCTAGAGTCCCTCTGCTCTGAACTTGAATCTGGACTGGAAGAGAAAGTATCAGGCTCTGCTTCTCACTAGCTGTGGGGGCAGTGGAGCATCACTTCAGTCTTCGGGGTCTCAGCTTCCTCATCTGTAAAATACATAGCATAATAAAGTTCTGCATGCTTAAAACCATCAGCAACTTTGACCAGTGGAACTGGCTTTAGAGGCTGTGGCAGTTGTTGAATATATCAAGGCAAGACTGTGCAGTCAGGTTTGATTTTTGAAAGTTGCCTAAAGCTGTTGAGAGAGGTGTTTCTCAAACTTTAGTGTGAACATGAATCATTTGAGATCTAGTTAAAATGCAGCTTATGATTCAGTAGGTCTGGGAGGGGGACGGTGCTGAGCTGCTGTTTTCTTACAAGTTTCCAGAGCAACTGGGTCCAAGGACCACACTTTGAGTAGTAAGGATTTAGAGCCAGTGGCTTCCATAGCACAGACAATAAGGAATCCACTGTAAAACAATTATGAAGCAATAGCCCAATTTTAGTGATTTATTGTTGAATTCATTAGGAAAATAAATGTTCACAGAGTGTCTCCACTGTACCAGGCACAATGCTGGGAAGCAGGATTTCAGTGGGAAACAAGGGTCGGGGCCTGCATTCCCAGAGTCTTTATTCTAGTGGCAGAGAGTTAATTAAGTGAGCAATGAGGATAACCGAAGTGTAAGGCCTGAGGGCATCCAGGGTGTTAAGGGGGCATAGGGCTAGAGAGGGTCAGGGAAGACCTCCAGGATGAAGGGACATGGAGGCAGACAGATGGTGGCCCTGAAAGGCAGGGTACTGCAGGCAGAGGGAACAGCATTGCTGGGAGAAGGCCACCCAGCCAGTCAGGGGCTCAGCCTTCATTCAAATCAGGTCTATCTGATCCAAGATCTACTCTTGCTAGTATCTTCCATGGCACATGACTCAAGTCTCGCAAAAAGCTGCCAGCTGTCCTTCCCCAGGGAAGTCAGAGCACCCGGTATCAGAATGGAAAGCTATCTGGGGGGCGGAGGTCTGGGCATCACCTGACAGCCATGGCAATTATGAAATTTGCCTCCACACCAAACATATTGCACCATTGACACCATCCAGGCTTGGCTTCAAGTTCCTTCCTCCTGAAGACATGTGACTGGGAAGTGTGGTTGCCGCTGATTGCTGCTAATAATAGCCCTTGCTTTTTTAAACCAACAATGAACTTTGAAACTTGGGTGTTGGTAGCCAGTCACATCAGCTGGCTATTCCTTGGGTGAAGTTCACTAGAAATTTACCTTCCTTACATATGACAGTGTTCCTAAAATGCTAAACTCAGTGACTGGCATACTATAACCATTCAGTACGAGAAGCAAAGAGAGTCAGAGAGGTTAATTTCCCTAGTCTCCAAAGCAGATAAGCAATAATTCAAATTTGAAATTGAGTCTACCTCTGAAGCCCAGCACCTTTATCCAATTCCTGATGTTCTCCTTATGTTAGAATGATATCCTTCAGGGGCGCCTGGGTGGCTCAGTCGGTTGGGCGTCCGACTTTGGCTCAGGTCATGATCTCGCGGTCCGTGAGTTCGAGTCCCGCGTCGGGCTCTGTGCTAACAGCTCAGAGCCTGGAGCCTGTTTCAGATTCTGTGTCTCCCTCTCTCTCTGACCTTCCCCCATTCATGCTCTGTCTCTCTCTGTCTCAAAAATGAATAAACGTTAAAAAAAAATTAAAACAAACAAACAAACAAAAAATGAATGATATCCTTCGCCATTTGACTTTGTAGGGCCTCCCACTAGAGTGGGCAAATATATTTCCCTGCCCAGTAGCACTGGGATTGACCATATGACTGTTGTGGGCAGAGGAATGTGGTAGAAAATGACAGCATGGCTGTTCTGGGTTGAGACCTCAGAGGCATTATCTGTTTCATCATGTTCTTGTCCACTCACTTGCTCAGTTACCATGAGAACAGCAATCAGAAGCTACTTTTCAGCCTAGTCCTCAGAGTGGGACAAAAAAGAGTAAACTGAACCTGACTCAAAACCATACCAAACCTGAAGCCTAAGCCTAAGCCAGCCAACCTTCAAACTCATAAGTGAGAAAAAAAATCCTTGCAGTTGTGACCGAGTATTGGGTCCTTTGTTACCAAGAATTACTGTGGCAATATCTGACTAACACACTCCACAAAAAAGTATAGCCACACCAGGCCAGCTCTGCAAGTACTTCTTGAGTACTTGACAGGAAATAAAAAGGAATTTAAAATCATCTCTGCCCTCAAAGATAGTTTCATTGCTCCTGTCCTCTTTGTTGAGCACAATCATGACACAGAAATCACAAATCACTCTTTTATAACAAGTAAAAAAATGAGTACATGTGTTTATGTTGTTGAAAAGAAAAGCATAGCTCCATTAAACGGGACATGGCAATATTGAGGCATATATTTTCCAGGAGCTCAGCAGTATCAAAGTATTAATTTACTTGAAGGCATAAAATAAATTAAGGTATTAAAGTAGCCATACTGAGACATGTAGGACTCAGCTGGTCCTTAGGAGTGAGAAGGGCTTAAAGAGGCTAGATACAGTCTTCCTGCCAACTCACAGGGCTTTAATAAAGGTTCAGGAGTTTTTGCTGAGGTAGGAAGCACTCATAGGGATCTGGGTTCAAATCCTCAGTGTGCTGCTTTCTAGCAATGACCTGGGGGCAAGTCACCTATCTTTGACCTTCAGATAAGTTCCCCCCAGATGAGTTTTCTTCCTTTTACCTGCAAGGGTCCTCTCTACTTTTGTCTACTTATTGGCCCCCTCTTTGGCAAGCACTAAGACTTCCCCACTTTTAGGTCCCAGCTACACCCAGCTGAAATGATCCCAGCCCAGCGGGTCCTCTGGGATCCTTCTCTGTGCATGTATCTTCTTCTTATGATGCCCAGCACAGCGCCTGGCATGAAACAGCCTGTCGGTAAATACTAGCTGGATTTAACTAAGCTAAATGGAATTGCCCCAAATATCATCCAGAGATGAAGAATTTTAATTTTTTTAATGCTTATTTTTGAGAAAGAGAGAGACACAGAATCCTAAGCAGGCTCCAGGCTCCGAGCTGTCAACACAGGGCTCAAACCCACAAACCCTGAGATCATGACCTGAGCCAAAGTCAGACGCTTAACTGACTGAGCCACCCAGGTGCCTCAAGAGATAAAGAATTTTAAAGTACAGTTTCTACACTTAAAAAAAAAAAGCGTCAGGGCTAAATACATAAATAAAAAAGAGACACACGCTTAGGAAAACAGGTCCACACAAACACATGTGTAGGCAAGCAAACATTTGCCAAATGCAACCCTAGAAGGTTTCTGCAGACTTGTCTCCTATTTAAGGCCTATAATTTCCCTCTTGGCCGACATTGACTTTGGCCTGAACCATGTTTCACAGACTCCAGGCAGGCAGCCTATTGGGTTTGGATTTACCTTGTTTTGTTTTGTTTTGTTTTGTTTTGTTTCTCTTCCCTTTCCTTTCATCAGACCTGAAACAAAAGCCACAGGCCTTTCTGAAACCTCTCAGCTGTAGCTGCCATGGTTCATGTCACCTTCTTGCCCCTCCCAGCCCATGTGGATCCATAAATGTGTCCAGAGGTCCTGTAACAAGCTGGTCCACAATGGCTTCCTTCTAGAAGGAGACAGAGGGGGCCCCAGAGGGACCAAATAGTCTTGGGACTGTCCGTGACCCAGGCCAAGCTAACCATTCTTCCAGAGCAGACTATAATCTGATGGCCAACTTCTAACATAAAAGAGGTAGGGACACTGTAGAGGAAACTGAGGCATGTGAAAATGAGACAAATGGGCTCAGTTGTGCTGGTGACATGGGTGAGGCTTGTATGAACTTAAATCCTGGGGGAAGTAGTGAGTGCTGATTTATTGGATCGAGATCTAGGGTCAGACATAAGTTATGTTCAAATCCTGGCTCTGCTGATTCCTCCCGGGCAAGTTACATAACTTCTCTGAACCTTGTTTCCTCATCTATGAACGGGTTTACACCTATCTTGCAGGGTAATATAAAGATTAAATGAGATCATGTATGTGATGGGCCAAGCACTTTGTAAGAACCGCTCAGTGGTGGTTTCTGTCATTATAAGAGAGCTTCCAATCCCAGAAGTGAACGAGCCCGACAGGATGCATCTGGTCCTCCCCATTTCCCTCTCCCTCCCCAAGCCTTGCCTCTCTCCAGTGGCTACCTCCCATCCTGTGCCTGCAGGTTCTCCAGGCATCCTGCTGCCCCCTTGAGAAACTCTCACTACTAGAAAGTTCTTTCTTAGGCTGACTCTGAAAAAAGTCTGAAAATGGTCTCTCTGGAGCTTTCACCCATCAGCCCTTCCTACTCAGGGCCATTCAAAACAAGTCTACACTCTCACCCCCATGGCAACCTTCTCCACGGAATAAAGCTCCCAGGCCTTCCCTGAGGTGTCTCTAGAATTCCTGAGGCTTTCTATATACACACATGTACATATATTTGTGCATGCATGTGCATATAGGCAATTGTGAGGAACTACGCAGACATATATAAGAGGCACCTGTCCAGGTCTCGGGAGGTCCAGGAGGCTTCTTAGAGGAAGGAGGCCAAACCTGAATGGTAACTGGAAGTGGTTGTGCAAAGTCCTGCTGCTCATGGGGAGAAACTGAGACTCAGGCAGGGGCCTCCCCTCCTGTGCCAATGGGTGACAGTTGATGGCTATAAAGTATGTAAAGCTAGATATCATTACTGCTGAATTTGTATTGTTTTTGTTATTCTTCAAATATACTCTGCTGGCCCATTTCCCTCAGCAGCCTTGGCCCAGTTCATCTGAGAGCATTTACCTCTTTAGTAGACAGAGAGAGTTGAGTTTGCATCCTGGTTGTCACTCACAAGCTGGGTGACTAATCCAGGTGAGAGGACTTCTCTGAGCCTCCGTTTCCACAGGGGAAAATAGGGATAGTCCTGCCTATTCCCGGGGCTGCTGCATGGATTGAACGAGGCACTGCATGGAAAGCCACTTAGCACAGAGCAGAGGTTGGACAGATGTTTGCTTTCTTTCCTTGCTTCACAGGATGATGCAGGCTGATCTGGTTATTAGCGCTCTGCTAATAGTTGGTGATGTTATAACAGGCTGTGCCTTCAAAGGCATTTGCATTTGAACTAGAGAGCACCAACCAGTTCAGTGATGGCCAGGCCCTATTTTACTCATTATGTGCCAGCCCCGTGCTGGGCTTAGGACCCTGGGAACGAGCAGACACAAGGCTGAGGAGCTCACCCTTGAGAGAAGGAGAAGCTCACAGAAGCGGAGTATGATCGCTGCTGTAACAAAATTTTATCCACACAATAGGAAAGGTTGTTCAGCTGAGACTTCACGGTAGAGGTGGCAGATGTCTCTAATGGTGGCAGTGCCATAATGTCACATGAGAACAAGAGCACTAGTTCCCCAAGTATCTTCCCTGGGTATACACACAGTCCTCTAGAACCACTCAGAAGACAAATCCTCCACAGTTATAAATCAGATTATGGCACTCCCCAGCCCAAAAATCTGTTGTGACTTATTGTTATTATAATAAAACACCAAATCTCTCCCATGGCTCCTGAGGCTCTTCTTGATGGGGTCCTGGCTTCCTCTGCAGCCCTACAGGCAGACCAGAAGGGCCTCTGGAAGCGAGGGAGCTCCAATCCCTCCAGAACAGGTACCCAAACAAGACCTCCACCTTCTCTCTTGAAGATACCAAGGTAAGGGGTACCCAGGCGGCTCAGTTGATTGAGTATCTGACTCTTGATTTCCACTCAGGTCATTATCTCATGGTTCATGAGTTCAAGCTCCACATTGGGCTCTGTGCTGACAGCACAGGGCCTGCTTAGGATTCTCTCTCTCCTTTTCGCTGCCCCTCCCTCACTCGTACATGTTCTCTCTCAAAATAAATAAACTTCAAAAATAAAAAATAAAAAAGAAGATAGCAAGGTAATGAGATGATAAGGAGAGGAGCAGACTGATTCCCTGTTCTTGGCTAGCTAGGGCAGGATCTCTTTAAGGAACTGTGGAGAGCCTCCCTAAGAGTATTAATTGGAATCAGAGCAGGAAACAAATGCACACAGAAGGGCTGAGCTGCAAAGAATCTAATAGCAAGACTCTGTATGGAGGTGAGGGCAGGGGTTGGAAACCAGGAAGATAGGTGGAGGAATCCCAGGGCTAGAGCAGCAGGGCAGCCCATACTGATCCAAGAATCAAGGGGAATAGAAGGAGTGTTCTCTAGTGGCCATTCCAGTCACAGCCAATGCAGGAACTATAGAAGAAAGGAGGGGACAGAGAGTGGGACAGACCCCTACCCTCTGTCTTCTCCCACACTCCGCTCTCCTGCTACAGCTTCCCTTTGGCCAGATTCAGCCAGAATTTAGAGCCTAAAGGAGTCTGAGTGACATAGTTCTTAGGAGTTTGCTCTCTAGGGCTGTGGGTAGGCAGAGAGGGCAGAAAATTATTTGGATGAGAATGATCACAATAAAGAATTACCAGCACAGCAGGTGTCCCCGTATCCTGCAGGGAGAATGAGAAGAGCCAACCCCAAGAGGGTCAGCTCTTCCCCAAGAAAGAGGATGCTATGGCTGACCGGAGCCTGGAGGGAAGGAGCCTGGCTGACAGGCCGTGTTCCCAGTCAGGCTGGAGTGTTCACATAGCATCCAAATTTTGTGTCGGGCACACCTGCCAGAATAGTCCACATGGCCAGACACCCCATACCTTGGCCCATGCACAGCGGTAGAGGGCAAAAGGGTTGTCCTATGATCCCGGACCTCACCTATCCTCCCTGCTCCTCCCCAGCACCAAGACCTGGGCGGGCAACAGGAGCCTGTGGTGCCACTCATAGGAGAGGCAAAAATGATTCAGATCCAATAATAGAAATAATGATAAGAGTAACAGTGATAACAATTACATGTTATGTAACCTGTTATGTGATTGTTATCACCGTAACAATCACACGATTAAGTTCTACTCATGTGCCAAAACGATCCAGTCTTCTTCCAAACCCTAGGAGGTGGTGGCTATTATTATTCCCATTTTTAAAAATGAGAGTAAGACCCAGAATAGGTAAGCAGCTTGCTGAGGTTACTATCAAGCCCAAGTTTGCTGGCTGCAAGCCAGGCTGTTAACTACCATGCCAGCCTGTCCTCAAAGCCAGCTGGAACCCACAGATGAGTGGGAGAGAGAGGCAGGATTCACACAACCCTTTATGGTCAAAGGGCTGGAGGTTGCCTCTCCAGAGTGGTCTTGCAACACGGGCCCTGGAGGCTGTATTTTCCAGTTATGCCAATCTCTGGTATCCTAAGCACCCAGCTTTCTCTTTCCCCTGGGCCTTTGCACAGGCCGTTCTCTTTGGCTGGAACGCTGCCTTCCTCTGTAATCCTCTCATGGCTTGATTAAATCCATCTCGGTTTCCTATTGCTTACTCCACAAAGCCTGCTGCATGTCCCAAGTCCTGGATAGGTGTTCCTCTTGGGAACATTCATAACTCCACCACAGAACTTAGCTCTCCATATGGTTCTGAGTGTTGACCTGTTTCCCCTACCAGGCTGCCAGCCCTGCAAAGGATAAAACATATTTGTCTGGCATCCCCCTGTGTCCCAAGAGCCCAGCCCAGTACCTGGCATGTAATGGGTGCCTGGTAAGTGTGTGGCAAAGGCAACTGGATGCTGGCACTGATTTGGCCACCCAGAGCCTGGAGCCCGTTGTAGCCCACACAAGGAGAACCACACCCAGTGCTGTAGGAGCAAGGAGGAGGGTGAATCTCTCCAATCATCTGAGGCAAGGGCAGCCAGGGCCTCAAGGAGGGACTCCCAGAGCAAGGGCTGCTGAGCTGAGATCCATGCACGGGCAGGCTTTTGGTGGCAAAAGGAAGGGAAAGGTGTTCGAAACAGGAGTGGCATGTGCAAAGGCTCAGAGGAATGAGCATGCATGGGGAGTCATTTGGAGTGAATGACAGGAGGAGCCATGGGAGATGAGACCTAGCAGGGATAGGGCCAGCCTGGGAGGGGTGTCTGAGCTGCAGGACAGGAGCCCAAAGAACATAAGCTTTAGAAAGACTGAAGTTTGTCTCCACATTTTGCCATTTCCTGGTTCTGTGACCTTGGGTGAGTTGCCTAACGTTTCTAAGCCTGAGTTTCCCCATCTGCAAAATGGAATAATCATAGTACTTGCCCCTAAGAGAAGTCAAGTAATTCATGTAAAATGCTTTGCATGGTGAATGGCACATGACAAGCATCAAAAAGCATCAACCCTTCATAGCCATGCTGTCCTCTCTAGCAATCTGGGGGATGGGCTATGAAAAGGTTGTCCAGGATGGAGAGAGAAATTGCCCATGAAGTATTTGTGGAAGGGAGGAGGGAAGAGGGGAGTTTTAAACAGGACCTTAAAGAAGGGGCTTGAAGAGGTTAGAGAGGGGTGGGAGACACGTGCTGGGGGCGTGAGGACCAAAGCACAAGGGCCGTCTGGGGCCAGAAGGAGGGGCAAGAAGCGGGATGGGCCAGGAAGGAGAGGGATGCACAGCACTGGATGGAGAAGGACCTGTGGAGTCAGCAGGTCAGGGTGTGTGTGGTAGGTAGTGAGCAAACCCAGAAACTACCATGGTCTCTCACCTTCTCCACAGTTAAACCAGCTAGTTATGGTCAGTGGTCTGGTGAGGTCACCAAGTAGAATACTGTCTAACCCCCTGCACGTGGCGGCCATTGTCATCATGGGAGGGGCACATCTTCATGTTGCAGGAGAGTGAAGCCAGAGGGGAGACCAGAGAGAAGGCTCAGCTCAGGGCTCCCAGAGAGGAGGTTCCTTTAGCTCCTCCCCCTACAATTGGCCACCTTGCTCTGCCTCCACCCATTCACCTGTAGGAATGGGTGGAACTGGATGTGACCAAACTCTTTTCATGATTCTGAATCCCTACGCAAAGTCTGGGGAGAAGGGCTGAGGAGAGGGAACAACAACCAAAAAGGGTCCAGCATCAGATTTGAGCCAACTGAATGGTTCCTGTTTTGGAAATGTTGGGTATGATCATTATTGTCTCTTTGTACTTCAGCAACGGGCTCCCTCCAGGGGCCAGGCATCCTCGATGACCCAGTCAGAACCAGAAGGCTCATTGTTCCCACAGGGATAGATGCCTAGACAGAGCCATGGACTTGCTCAGGGTCACCAGCTCATCAGATGGTGCCAGAACCAGCCGGACCTATATTGTCACCCCTCTGTTATACCAAACCACTTCTAGGAGCACAGTATTATCTCTGGAAATCCCTGGGAAGCAGAGACAGAACCAAGGGCCAAACATCAGTAACAACAGCTGTGGCCTGCCAAGCCCCAACAACATGCAGGGGATCTGGCATTGCCTCCTGACTGACCCTCCAGCAACGCTTCATACTTCTTTAAAGTTGTATGACTTGGCCAAGGCCCCACAGATGAGAGTCGGGGTGTCCAGATCCAGTCTCTATTCTGATATGGCTGCCAGAGGACCAACCTATTAAATAATCTGGTGACTTCAGAATCTGCCCTGGACACCTACCCCCTCAATGCTCCGCCTACTCATTTTTTTTTTTTTTTGCCAAACTTTGTTGTAAGCACTCTACATAAGTGATCCCCATTTTCCAGATGAGGAAACTGAGGCATAAAGAGGTTAGATAACTTTCCCGGGGTCACTCAGCCAGGTAAGTGGCCAAACTGGGAATTCTTACCATAATCTATGAATGAGGCAGACCAGGAAAGCAGCCCCAGACATCATTGAGGAACACGATTATCCACAAGCATTCTATCTGTTTTCTCAGCTCTAAAGTCTGCAATGAAGAGGCCTCCTCTGGGTGGAGAAAACTGCCCCCAAACAGAAACAATTCTGGGCAAGACAAGGAACTACTCTGGGTCTCAATTTCTGCATCTGTTAAATGTTTCTGCCTACTCTGACAGCTTAGGGTGAAGTCAAGGCCACAGAACTACTGAGGGTCAAACATTGCCCAGACCTACCTGGTTTCCTGATGTCTCATCTTGGGTCATTTTTGTTATATGGAAAGCTCCAGCCAAGGGATTATACACACACACACACACACACACACACACACACACACACACACACACGACAGGCATGCTTAGAAAACTATATGCTAGGGGCACCTGGTTGGTTCAGTCGGTTAAGCATCTCCCTTGACTTCCACTCAGGTCATGATCTCGCAGTTCGTGAGTTCTAGCCCCGCATCAGGTGAGCTCGAGCCCTGCTTTGGGTGAGCTGCTTCAGGTGAGCTAGAGATCATCTCCAGGCTCTGTACTCCTCTCTCTCTCTCTCTCTCTTTCCCTGCACCTCATGGAATTCTCTCTCCCTCCCTCTCTCTCTGCCCTTCACTCCCTTGCTCTTTCTCTCAAAAATAAATAATAAAATAAAATAAAATAAAGGGCGGCTGGTAGCACAGCTTCCCACTCAAGAAACACCCCGTTGATGCACACCCATCACCCACTTTCTCAGACTAGGAGACAGTGCAGGATAAGGAGCATGGACTCTGGTGTCAGGCTGGTGTGGGTCTCAGCTCTGCCTCTTACTGCTGTGTGACCTCAAGCAAGTTACTTAAACTCTGTGTGCCTCAGTTTCCTCCGGGTTTTTGAGAGGATGAAATGAGATAACACATACAAGTACAAAGCCTGGCATGAAGCAAGTGTCCTGCCTATGTCACCTGTATCAGCTGTTGCAATTCAGCTCTGTATCCACACTGTCATTTACTCACTCAGTCACCCTCTCTTCCCGTCTCTGTCAACAAACATGGTTTGGAGTTCTCCTGGATGACCCCCCTCCACCAAGTCCTAGCCCTCTGAGGGCTCCTACGAGGAGAAGGAGACCATCCTCTTCTGGATCCCTGTATGAGCTCAAGTGTTGTAACAGATTACCATGAACTTAGTGATTCAGAACAACACAGCTTCGCCCTGTTACAGTTCTGGAAGTCAGAAATCCAAAACCAGTTTCACTGGGCTAAAGCCAAATGTTAGCAGGGCTGGTCCCTTCTGGAGGCTCTGGGGGAGAATCCCTTTCTTTGCATTTTCTACTCCCTAAGGGTGCCTACCAGCCCAGGCTCAAGGCTCCTCTCTCCATCATCAAAGCCAACAGTGGAATATGTTGTCTCTGATCTCTGCTTCTGTTCTTATATCTCTTCCTGCTGACTCAGACCCTTGTGCCTCCCCCTTATAAGACCCTGGAAAAGTCTAGGATAATCTCCCCAACTCAAGATCCTTATCTTTTTTCTTCTTTAAGTAGGCTTCATGCCCAGAGTGGAGCCAAACATGGATTCAATAATCAGACACTTAACTGACTGCACCACCCAAGTGCCCCAAGACCTTTATCTTCATCATAGCTGCAAAGTCCTTTTTATCAGGTAAAGTAACATAGGGATTTGAATGTAGATGTGTTTGGAGGCTACCTGGGGCCTCAGAAAAGAGACAGATTGCTGACCTTCATCCCTGCACACAGCCGAGAAGTCAGTGGACGTTATTCTCTTTCAGATTCGTAGATACTTAGATCAGTGCCACCATGTGCATTTCCAAGTCGCTAGAACTGAGTCCTGGATGTGACACACCTCAGGTCAAATCCCAGGTAAACTAGGTCCTCCGCTTTGCTGAGGCCATCTGCTGTGTTGCCACTTATCTTCCTAAGGTGTTCCCAGACTCCAGGCTGTTTTCTCACCAGCCCATCCTCAACCCAGCCTCCAGTATGATCTTGCTAAAACAGACCCAGTCATCTGCCTCTCCTGCTTGAAATCTTCCCCAGGTGCCCTGTTGCCTCCAGCATAAAATCCAAGCTCCCTGGACAGGCTCATTGGGGCCATTTTGACACAAATTCTGCCCACCCCGTTCTCAGAGTCTTCTCCCACTGCTCTCCCCTCCCCCACCTCTACATGCTGAGTCCTTCCCAAGGACGTCATTATCTTTATCATCTTCATCATCAATCAGTTTGGTAATAAAACCCACAACTTCCTCTTACCGAATGCAAATAACCGTGCAAAGGAATATGCTAACATTCAGTTATCTTTGCAAATGCTCTTCTCTGAACTAGAATTCCTGACTCTTTCCCACCTGTTACCTAATATTCCAGGCTTTCTGGGAGAGCACAAGCCTCCCCCCACTCTCCAGGCAGGATTAAACTTGTCTGGGCAGCCATAGAATGGCCTCTGGCCTCCCTTGTAACATCGCATCTGCTCTCTACTTCCTGTCTTCCCTGTTTCCACTTTGAGCTCCTCGGGGATGGTGCTCTTACGCATGGAGGCATCCCCAGCACTAAGAGCCTGACTTGGTACAAATTCAATGCCCAGTGAAATGTTGGAGAAAAGAATGAATCAAAGCCTCCTCTCTTGCTATTCACTTCCTCTTTATCCAAGCCTGGGTTCGGCAACTGCGCACCACACAGGTGGGGGTTTCTGAGAATGACGTGAGGCAGGATTCCTTCGGGAGTCTGCCCAATCAGGATCCAAAACTGAAGCGGGGAAGGAGGTAAGAGAGAGCATTCTAGGTGCTCTGCATGTTTTCCATCTCTACTCACTTAGTCTCTACAACTGTCGTGCTGAATAGATTGTATTATTACACTGATTTTCCAGATGAAGAAACCAAGGCGCTAGCAGGTTAAGACCTGCCCAGATCTCATGGCTAATAGTCTGGGTGGTACAATTTGGGACTGAGTTGGGGTCCAAATGCAGGCAAACCACCTCGGGGGAGCCACGTGCTGCACCAGCCACCCCACCACCTTGTACATTTATGTATTAAGCACTTCCTGTGTAAGAGGCAGCAAGCAGGTGCTTCCCATCCAGTACTTACTTAATCCTCCTCATGATCCTGGGATGTACTATGACCACCCCTGTTTGAGAGTTTGGTACAGCCTCGTTTAGGCTAAGATTTGACACTTACAAGAAGGAGCCTCCTGACCGAAGCACAAAGGTTGGCTTTAACCTTCTTCTTTTCAGGCTCAATTGAAGAAATAGTCTGTAGGGAATAAACTAATTCTATGAACACTGCAGGCTGCCAATTGCAATGGGTTTCTGCCCTGTCATACTGCTCAGGCCTGGGGACCCTGGGTGGTGGTCAAAAGACAGTTTGGCCATCTCAGGATTAAGGTAGGTAGCTGGGAAGCCAGTGTCTGAGGCCTCCTGCTTTGAGCTGCAGGGAAGGAGAAAGGAATGGGTTCAGGGTCAGTTGTCCTGGGATCAATAATATTGCCACTTCTCCTAGCCCCTTACTAGCTCTAGGACCTTAGGCAGATCATTTAAACTTCCGTGCCTTAATGTGCCCTTTTGTAAAATAATGTCTCCTTTGCAGAACCATTAGAGGATTAAATGAAATGGGTATGTTAAGCTGCCACTACATGCTTGGTATATAATAACAATAATGTTAATAATAACAGCGATAACCGTGGCTCACAGAAGAAACCAGCCCAAGGTCACACAATGCCCTTTCTAGTTGAACTCTTCTTTTTGCAGCTTCTGTTTTCATCCATGACCCCAACACTCTGTCAGGTCCTGTGGTTGAAAACCACAGAATCCTCTTTGACTGGTCCTTTTCCCAACAGCACCCTAGTGGCCTACCCTCAGGTCAGGACACGAGCACATGCTCAGTAGTTCATCGGTCTCCTGAGTTTCATGCCCAGTGTTTCTGTCCCCTCTTTCTTCTGGGCTAGTTCAATAACGTTCTCAAGAACAGAGGCCAGCACAGTGTCCAAGACTTCATATATATTCAGTGAATGTTTGAATGAAAGCTGTCATGCATTCTTCAGACACTTTTCTTTTTTTTTTTAAGTTTATGTATTTATTTTTGGAGGAGAGAGAGGGTGGATGGGGGAGGGGCAGAGAAAGAGAGAGAGAGAGGGAAAGAGAAAGAGCGTGAGTGGGGCAGGTGCAGAGAGAGAGGAAAAGAGAGAGAGAGGTGGTCAGAGAGAGGGGGAGAGAAAGGAGGGGGAGAGAAAGGAGGGGGAAGGAGGGGGGAGGAGGGGGAGGGAGGGGGAAAGAGGAGGAAGGAGGGGGGAGGAGGGGGAGGGAAGGAGAGGGAGGGGGAGGGAGGGGGAGGGACAGAGGGAGAGCAGAGTAGGAGCAGAGGGAGGAGGAAAGAGAGAACCCCAAGCAGGTTCCACACTGTCAGTGCAGAGTTGAACTCAGGGCTTGAAGCCATGAACCATGAGATCATGACCTGATCCAAGATCAAGAGTTGGATGCTCAACGGACTGAGCCACACAGATGCCCCAAAGATGTATTTTTACAAACAGATGAAAAAACTGAGGTTAAAGAATCTTCTAAAATTCCCCTTAGGTCTTAGGCTCCAGTGTGGTGAAGTCCAAATTCAACACCTCAAGGGTCTCACTCTAGTCCCACCTCACTGCCCACCCCCTCTACGGGTAGCTTCCATGGAACCTCGGAGAATTCCCAGCACTTTCTTGCCCTTACACATTCGTGTCCCTAGTACCTGGCACACAGCAGCACTTGTCAAATTTCTGTTTGATTTGACAGAATAAATAACTGGTTTCTAGTCCCATTTTGTGTTATATCTTTCTGTTAGCCTTAATTTATACTTTCCTTGGGGATGCAAAATACACAGCCACTGCTGCAAAAGATAGATGTTCATTAGAATCTGTTGAAGGAAGCAATAAACGAATGAATGAACAATGAGCAAAGACTGTTTCTGTTTTATGGGTCAGGCATCACTCAGATTGCCCTAAAGTTACAAAAGTGCTTAGGAAAGGGTGCTCTCCCTGGCACCCTAGAATGTTCCTTCAAGGCTTGTATTATGGTTTATAACTGCATGATTGTCAGTCCCCCCCTCCCCCCCCCCCATAGATGACAATCCCCACAAAGTCAGGATGTGGGCTTTCTGCTTGTTGTCATATTCCGAGTGCCCTATACGTGTCCCGCATACAGCTGCACTCGTCAGTGGTATGCCAATGAAACACCTGCGTCCATAAAGTAAGACATCTTCGTAGCCTCTCCTGCCTTTTACAGCTGAGGCCCAGAGAATGGAGGTGACTTGGCCACAGTCTCTCAGCCAGTCAGCATCAGAACCAGGTCGATTGCCACCCCAGTGTCTTTCTCCCTCCCTTCCCTTCATCAGGAAGACTGAGGACAGTGACAGTCCAAGTGCTCAGAATCCTAGGGGCGTCTCTCAGAGAAAGGAGAAGAAACGTCTCAGTATCTCCCTGCAGGTGTCGATGGAAAACGTATGGCAGTGGCGAGGAACCTGTCCTTCCAGACTGCACCGAGGCCAGGCTGGGAACTTGAACCAGTCCCCGCCCTCTGCCTATAATGGCAGCTGACTCCATAGGTAACGACTGAAAAGGGCTTGGCAAGTGAACAGGCATCTCTGAGGGAGAAACCAGTTAGCACACCCCAGCTCCGAGCTCACCAAAACTAGGCAGGCTTTTCACTGCCGACACCTCCATCCTCCCTCCACTCACACCGATACAGCGAGTAGCGGTCATCAGCCAGGCCACGCCACTTGCTACTTGTGTGACTTTGGGCAACATTCTTTTTTTTTTTTTTTTTTTTAATTTTTTTTTTTTAACGTTTTATTTATTTTTGAGACAGAGAGAGGCAGAGCATGAACGGGGGAGGGGCAGAGAGAGAGGGAGACACAGAATTGGAAGCAGGCTCCAGGCTCTGAGCCATCAGCCCAGAGCCCGACGCGGGGCTCGAACTCACGGACCGCGAGATCGTGACCTGAGCCGAAGTCGGACGCCCAACCGACTGAGCCACCCAGGCGCCCCTGGGCAACATTCTTAACACTGCTATGTCTCGGTACTCTTCATGTACAAGGGGCACAACACCAGTGTTCATCTCGTGGGGTTGTTATGCAAATTTGAAGTTCATCAATGTAAATGGCTCACAGCAGTGCCTGGCACACAGTTCGTGCCATGCAAGTGCGGCTTTCTGTCACTCCATGCCAGGCACCGGGAATTCACCTCCCTGCCTTTTGCCCCTCTCCTTTGACCTCTCTTTTGTTATGATGGACGCATGCCCGTGCTCTTGGCAAACACCTGCTCCTTACTGGGCAGCCCATCTCCTCCCTTCTCACCTCCTCAAGGCCATTGCTCCAGCAAGTCTCTCCTTTTTGTCTGAACCAGCAACTTTTACCTCTAAGGTTAATAATTCTCATCAGCACGAAAACATGAATGCTCTCTCTATCTCTCTCACACACACTCTTCTCGTGAGCCCACATCCTCCTCCAGCTTCTACCTTGCAACTTTGCTCCTCTTAATAGCAAACCTCCTCCAAAGAGTGAATACACGCAGCACCTCCAGATCCTTGCCTCCCTCTTGCTCTTGGAGTCACTTTGGGCAGGCTGGCACCCTCAGCCTTCCTCCAAAAGTGCTCGTGCCAAAGTTGACAGTGACCCCCCTCTCCGTCAGTCCAATGACCAAGCCCCAGTCTGGATCTTACCGAACCAGGCAGCAGCACGACACACCTTGCACTTCCTCCTCCGTGAAGCTCTTTCTGAGCTTGCCTTTTAGAGCAGCAGGCTTTTGTGTGCTCTCCTCTCTCCATGGCTTCTCCCCAGTCTCCTTCGCTGGTTCCTCCCCACCTTTCAACCTTCCCGAACACTGCACAGGACTCCCAGGGTTCAATCCTTGGCCCTCTTCTCCTCTGTGATCTCCTACAGCCTCCTGGCCTCAAATACCATCCATACACTGGACACTGTGGGCTCCCAAAGGTCTGCCTCCAGCCCAGCCTCTCCTGCCCCATACCTCCATGCAGACGTCTTTAGGCATCGCGCATCGAACACGTTTACCATCGGTCCTACGTCAGCGAACACCCCCTAATTGCTTCTCTTGCCATCTTTCCATCTCAGTTAACAATACCTTTCCTTTCACTCAAGGTCTAAAATTCTTGGAGTCGTTCGGAACTCCTCTCTCCCTTTCAGCAAATATTGTTGGTCCCCCTCTCAAAAGCTGGTCAGAGTCTGACCTTGTCTTACCACATCGGCCACACCACTCTGATGCCACCACCTGTCACTTGGACTGTCGCTATGTCCTCCTAAAGGGTCCTTCTGTGGCCATCTTGTCCCCCTTTGCCGTCTCCAACACAGTCATCTGAGCAACCCTGTTAAAACATGAGGCCAATCGTGTCACTCCTCCGTTCGAGCCTTCCAAAGGCTTCTATCATAATCAGAATAAAAGTGAAAGTCAGCACAGTAGTCCATAAAGCCCTGTAGGACCTGTGACCTTCCCGGGCACCCTGCAGACCCCTGTTTCCCTGCTGCCCTCCCCCTCCCGTGACCTCTGCTCTGCTCCCTGCTCCTTCTGAGACCCCCTGGGCCTGGCATGCTCCCCTCCAGAAGTTATGCCCAGGCTCACCAGCTCTCCTCTCCCATCCCTGCTTCAGGCCACCTTCTCGGTGAAGCCCCACTTCCCTGCATCCACGCTCTCTCCCCGGCTCTGGCTTAGTTTCCTCTCTGGCTCTCTGCCCTCTGGACACATGGGGTGCTTTCCTCATTTGCCTCCCTGGCAGCCCCCTGGAATGTGAGCTCCATGCCAGCGGGGGTTAGGACAGTTTTGTTCACTGCCAGCCACACATAGTCAGCGTGCAGTCAATGTTTGATGAGTGAACGAATCTTCTATTGCCTTTGTCCCCCTCTGTCCATTGTGAGGGAAGAAGCTGCCTCTTCTCCATGCGTGCATCCCCGCCCCCATGCCCCAGTGCCCAGCAGAGACCCTTGGTACAGCCTCTCATGAGGCTTTGTCAGAGGGATGGACAATGGAGTAAATAGATGTGTGAAGAGTTCTGTGTTAGCAGAGTTTGTGCCGGGCTACATTGGTTCTGTTCTTCCCAAACCAGCAAACTTCTCAATGTACCTGCTGGTGACTGCCTTCTAAATCAGGCCATGTGTGTGGGCTCTGCCTTTGGAAGATGTGGCCTCCTCTCTTCTCCCCACCCGGCGGCTGCCTGCTTGTAATCCCAGGCCCTGCTATCTTTCAATGTCCACCTAGACGCCTCCCCTACCTCCATAAGGCCCCGCCTGACACCCTGGCCCACCAGGCTCTCTCTGCCTCTCGGTAACCTTTCCACCCCCAGCCTCACCCTGCCAGGTGCCCAGTGAGTCAACAGCAAGACTCTCTCTCACACCTCCAGACAGGGTGGAGGCCGTACCTGGGTAAGGAGTGTCCTTTCTCCAGCTGTGAACCTGAAGGAATGTCTCCAGAAGTCTCCCTCGGCTTCTGCCTGTGAGCAGAGTTAAGACCACCCTGCCCGGGGCTCCGTCATGGTGGACGGGGTTGAGCGCACCTGGAACTTATCTTCTGATGGCTTCTCTTCCCCGACTGAGGCGGGAGGCAAGCTCTTCAGCTGAAAGTGATGATGGGAAGGAGGTGTGTTGGAGGACAGAGGAGAGAGGTGGAAACAGTTGAGAATGGGAGAGTGACCGGAGAGGAGAAGTAGAGTGGCTTGCCAGGCCGTGATTAGCGTGTTTGGATGTTTTTCTCAGGCCATGGTTAACGCACAGGTACAACAGCATAGTAGGCAAGAGTCACCTTTAACCAGAATTGGGGTTTTGCCCAACAGTATAATGAGTCAAATGGGAACAAGAGAAATTGTATGTCAGGGACGACTATAATGAAAACGACAATACGACAGACAAGGGTGTATAATAAGGACACCCAGTGGTCCAAAAGCTTAAGTTTGCTGGGAAAAGCTGACAACAGATTTGAAATTGGGATTGTCCCAGCACACCTTTTCCGGAAAGTCTCTTTCCAGTGTGGATCAGTCACTGTCTCCTATCTGCTCCCACAGCACCCTACGCTCACCTGTGCTGTATTTTAGTCCTTGATTTACTTGTATATCTCCCTCCTGGACAATAATGAGCACTCGGAGGAAGAAAGCCAATCTCATATTTCTCTGAATCCCAGTGAGACCCAAGAAAAAAGCTCACTAAGCAATCACTGACTGACTAAATAAATTTGTTTGATAGAACCCAGACCATGTTCTGTATGGTAATAAATCCTCATGTTTGTATAACAATTTGCAGTTTGTAAAGCAATTTCACATCCCTCGTCTTATTTCAGTCTTACAACCACCCTACAAGACAGCAACTCATCCATTCACTCATTCATTCATTCAAAGTAAGAGCCCTTACTCTGTGTCAGGTACTGTTTTAGGCACCAGAATACAGAAACAGAACAGACAAAAATCCCTGTCTTCATGGAACGTACATTCCCGTAGAAGGGATTACCTGATTTACAGACGAGCAGAGCTGAGGTTGGCTCAGGGAGCTATGCAACCTGGCCAAGGTCATGGCATTTGCAGGTAAAAGAATCCGGATTAGGACACAGGACTGTCTGACTCCAAGTACAAGGAATGCATTTTTCACCACACCACGGTTACCTCACAGGATCCCGGACTTATCCATGAGGCGTCTTTGTGGTTTTTTTCCCCCTAACTTCATGACAAATAAAAGGAGACTTGGCAGAAATCCACACCCAGGGACTACCTTGGAACTCCTTCCCTTGTCTGGTGTATGTGTTTAACAAAGACGTGATAAGTACCTGCTAGGTCTCTTCTTACCAGAGCCAACTGACAGAAGCCACACCGCATTGTGAACACAGCGTCTGCTTGTGTGCAAACCCGCAGGCATTTTTAGCAACTTTGGGGAACATAAAGAAAGCTGTTGGTTTTGTTTGCACATATTTTTCGCCTCTGCAGAAGGCTTCTCACCAAGCAGCAGCCTCAGAGTTGCCTTTTATTTGATCTTAAGACATGCGACGTCTTTATAACTCCCTAGCTGGGCTACAGTTGGCAAATTCTTTCACCTGCTCTCGGTTCCCTCACTTGGAAAATGGTCCGGTAATAAAGGTCCCTCCCTCCCAGGGTGCTTGTGTGGGTTGAAGGAGGTCCTGTGAAAATGCTAGCCTAGTTTCTATAAAGCTTGATGCCCTGGGGGAAGACTGTGGGTAAGTGCAGTGGAGGCAACCCGGGGAGAAGAAGGCTTCATCAGAATCTAAAGAACCTGGGCTGGAATCCCAGCTCTCTACCACTTAGAGCCCCAGAACCTTTGAGAGTAA
This sequence comes from Panthera pardus, assembly GCF_024362965.1. Lineage (NCBI taxonomy): Eukaryota > Metazoa > Chordata > Mammalia > Carnivora > Felidae > Panthera > Panthera pardus. The sequence goes on from NW_026526666.1 coordinate 58,949,252, forward strand.
CTTAGTCACCCGCATTCCTCCAGCCTCAGCCTCCCTCAACAGTTTCCCAAAGGCTTGTATTGAGCGTTAAAAACAGGGTGGTCAGGTCAACCACGATTTTAGAGGAATTTTAGACTGTGTTCCTTGAGGCAAGGATTACGTTTTATGTATCTTTGTATACCCAATGCCCAAAATGGGACCTGGCAGTTAGCAGCTGCTAGTAACGTTTGGAGAACTGGGTAGATGAAGGTAGAAACAGCCCAACCCTTCAGCATGGTTAGCTCAGGCTTAGACAAGAGGACGTGTTCACTGCATGCCTGCCGGGGGGCAAGCCGCAGTCTTCATGTGTGTTCACTCCTCACCCGAATTTACAAGGCAGGTAGTATTGCTGTCCACATTTTAAAAATTAGGAAACTGACACTCTGCAGCCAAATGACTTGCCCGAGCTCACTCAGCCGGCGGATGGCAGAGCGAGGACAGGAACCCGAGGGCACCTCACTTCTGAGCCCACACTCTCATCCTATGCCCTGCCTCAAGCCAGGAAGAGCTCTGGCTTGAGGTTTCCCCTGCTTCTGACCGCGTTCAGTTCCTGGCCCTCTGGTCGTGTCTGATGTTCCTGGCAGGAAGAGTCAGCCCTCTCTCTCTCTCTAGAAGCCTGAGTAAATGATTTATATGGCCAGCCTGTGTTATTGTTTTGGGGTGTTTGCTGTGTTTCAGTGTTCCCCCCGTGAGGGCAGGCACTGTCAATGCACAGGGAAACCATCACACATCTATGGTCATCCCCTCCTTGGCTGTCCCCACCCACTCTGCAAGCAGATGTCACCTCTGCCAACGGGCACAGGGATCCCTACCGGTGCACTCTCCTGGGAAGTATATGCTGACAGCCAGAGCCAGAGGGGAGAAGAGGTGGGAGGAGCCTGCTCCTGGGAGCCCCTGCCAACGGAGCCAGAGGCTAGCAGGTGGGAACGAAGAGAGGTCAAATTTCTCCTCTGCTCCCCGACTCATCAGGTGCTTCCGTTAGACCAGCACAGTGGCTATTCCCAGCAGCCTGCTGTATAGTCCAAATCTAGCACAGAATCATGGCCCCTCAGACCAGAGAGGGGAGAGGGCTTGCCCAAGGTCACACAGCCATCAGCAGTGGAGCCAGAACTGGCTTATTCTCATTCCCAGACTTGTGATCTCACTACAGTGCCATGTCAGGTGATGGAGATCAAATTCTAAAGGAGCTGTTTAAAGGACTCCCTCGGTTGTGTTTTTGAGCAGCAGAGTAATAGAGCAGGTAAGACTTCCTTCTCTAAAGCGCGATTGACCTGAGTCTGAATTCCGGCTCTGCTACTAGCTTAGTGACCATGGACAAGCCAGGTAACCTCCAAGTGGAGGAATCTGCAGCCCTACTTTGCAGGCTGCCTTGAGCATTAGACGATATAGTGCACTGAAAGCCCTGCACCCACTTCTTGGCAAATGTTAGCTTTATTTCCTCCTTAGTTCTCCAGACACTTATTGGGTATTAAAATACTTTACATACAATACTTACAATACAATACTTGACATACAATATTTCGTTCAATACTGACACTAATGCTCTAAGGTAGGACTTAAGATCCCCATCAAACACACAAGTGAACACGGTGTCAGAAAGTTAGGTGAATTGTCCAAGGGACCCTGACTCTCTGACTCCAGAATCTTTGTTTTCTAGACTAGTTCGCAGATACATTTTGTTTTGTTTTGCTTTTGTTCGAATCCAAGGGTGGTGTAGATGAACTAACGCTGCCTTGTACATTGTGGCATTGACCTTATTAACCACCGCAGTTCTTTTAGAAGATTTCTCCAACATGTTCGCTCATAGCACCTGCCTCAGAATCACAAAGAGGTCTCATCAAAAATGCAGACTCTAAGGGCCAGGCCCCGGAGCCACTGAACCAGAATTTCTAGGTGCAGAACTGTTTACCAAGCTCTCCGGCTGATTCTAAAGCACACTCAAGTTTGAGAACCACTGCCTCTGGGAGTCAGTAATCCACAAAGCACTGGCAGAATGGAAGAGGGAAGATAGTTTTCAAAAAGCAAAAATCAAACATATAGCAAGCTTGAAAGGCCGTCTTGGGTGGGGAGATGAGGAGAAGGGGATCCAGGACACCTAGAAGGCAGAAGTAGTGTTCCCCAGGGACGCCTGGGTGGCTCAGTCGGTTAAGCTGACTCAGGTCATGATCTCAGAGTTCATGGGTTCAAGCCCTGCATTCGTGAGTTCGACCCCCACGTCGGGCTCTGTTCTGACAGCTCAGAGCCTGGAGCCTGCTTCAGATTCTGTGTCTCCCTCTCTCTCTGCCCCTCCCCTGCTCACGCTCTGTCTCTCTCTCTTTCTCTCAAAAATAAATAAACTTTAAAAAATTTAAAAAAAAATTGGTGTTCCACAAACGGCCTGGTTGTCGTGCCAATGGGGAGTTCAGATCTGGAGGAGTAAATACCAATCCAGGCGGTCTGGCAAAGGTGCCAGGGGTGTCCCTCGTTGCAGCAAAAGCTGTCAGCACGACCCACAGCAGGTGATGAGAAAGGCCTAGGAAAAAGAGGAAACAGGGACCCTGTCTGGCCTTCTGGGAAACTGGCTCAAGGAAAAGGCAGGAGCCAGGGTTGCAGCCCAGATACAAGGCAAAGTCTCCTGCACGAGGCACGAGAGCCGCCTGGAGGTCGAGAACACAAGGTCAGAGGGGAGTAGGAGCAGGGAGGCCTTGACGCAAACCTCTGAGCAAAAGCCCAAAGCACACGGGCAGCGCGGCATCCAGTGGAGGAAGCTGGGTGTCTCCGGCAGTGACAGCGGCAGCCCACGGGGGTTGGGGGTCAGGCGCACAAGTGCCGTCGGCAGCCTCCATGAGTCACCCAGCCCAGCCTCTTTCCGGCGTCGGCACCTGCCTGAAGCGATGCGATGTATCTTAGTACCTGGTGTATTTAAGTAGTGGATCCTGCCAGGAGCCGTGTGACCTCAGTCAAGCACCTTCATGACTCTGGGCATCCGTGCCTCCTCGATCCCTGAGGGACCACACTTGATGACTCTGGGGTCTCTATCAGCTCGTACGTGTACCTCCCAGGGCATTTGTGAAAATTAGCTGCCATATCGATGAACGAGCCAGACCCCACATGTTCCTCGAATCCGTTATCTTGCTAGTTTCTGTCTGATTGGCATATGCCCATCTTCTTTCTAAGCCCAAGCATGAGCAGCAGACAAGGCCCCAGGAGATGGCAAGCCAGGTTTGGTCTGACTTGCCCTGGTTTTGCCACACGGGCCTCAGAGCTGCATGGGTGACAGCGGAGACGCTCATCTTTTGTTGATCCAACAACGACAGCAAAAAAAGGAGAAGGGGAACGTGGAGGAGGCAGCAAGCACACGACACTTCCTGGAGCGCTCTGCTTGAGGAGGTGGGTCCCTCGGGAGCTCTTGGCTAATTCGGCAATTGATGAAACGATGGGGCAAACCGGTCCGCGCACTCAGAACATGTAAGGAGGAGGCAGCAAGTAAATGCCAGATACTTCCAGGCTGGGTGGCAGCAGGTGAAAGGGGCAGGGCTTTGCCTATGGTAGCAAAATGGACTGAAATCTTAGAAAGATTTGTAATGAGGATGGAAACGGACCTTCTTATACGCAGGGTGGCGACAGGAAGGTGGGAGGCGGTGGGGAGAGACGTGGCCCCTGAAACCACATGGCTCTGCCGAGGATGAGTCACGGCACTGAGGACAAAGTGTGTAGCCTTTCTGAGTTTTAGTTTCTCAAATGTAAATATGATACCATGGAACTTATTAGAAAAACGAAGGATAACTGCACCATAGCTATTCCATCCTACGATACCGATTCTAGCAGCCCTGGAATTAGGGTGTGTCTTGTCATCTGTCATATTTTAGAGTCTATGAAATTAATAGTCTGTAAAACTCATCACGCGAAGTGAGCACTCAACAAGCGGACAAAATATTATCTATTCAGAGCCAGAAGACGTATTCTGTAGTCCGTCCTGCAATACGTTTAAGACCGTTAAACATAGGCCAGAATGGTTGTTAGGTTGCTGGGGCGTAGGAACCACTTCTGTTCACCGTACCCTCTTCACGATCTGTTGGGTGAACGGATCAACCAAGAGGCCCCGAGGTTCCTTCCAAATCCAAATGCAGGCAGTTTATCTGCTACCTTAACTCTGCCATCAAGGAGTTCCCTGTTCTCTGAATCCAAAAGTCGGGACACGTGATTTCTTGTCATCACAGGATAAAATCCAGTCAATGTCTGATTGGACGCAAGTCATCTGTAGAGAGGGCTAGAACCATCTGGAACAAACCGAAGTTCTTGGAACCATATTGCTTCCCTCTTTCTGCATGTGCGTTCTTCTTTCTGCCTTCCTCCTTTCCTTCCTCTGTGTCGGGGGCAGGGTGGGGGGTGGGGGTGGGGGGATTGGCTACAGTGGAGGCAAATGGATGGGGTCCCTGCCCACAGATTATTGAGAGCCTGGCAGCGAAGACAGTTAAACGAGTAATAACAACTAGTGACACAAAATGCAGGGCATGCTGAGATCAGGAAAATAGGGTGAAACTCTCCTCACACTGGCTGCCTGACAAGTCTGTACTCCTCTCTGCGCCCCCTCCTCTGTGAAGCTGTCCCGGGCCCTCCGATTGGGCTGACATTGCACTAAACTTGGGGTGGTACCTTCCACTGTGGTCTCTGGACCTCTGGCACCACTTCTAGAAGGTGGGCTGACAGCTGTCCTTCACAGCTTCATTCCTAGCATGATGGTGTGAGTGGAATAAGGGCTCCAGAAATGTTTGCTGACTGGAGACCAATTAATAAAGGGTTTTGTTTTGTGTTCGGTGGATTTCTCCATATGCAAAGGTATAAATAGCCAATCGCATTAGCTGCCTTCCTTTGAGACTCACTATTTGTCTCCGTAAATTGAAAGAATTAGAATTACCAGTATTTTCCTTCCTTCCTCCCTCTCCTTCCTTCCTCCCTTCCCCCCTCCATCCCTTCCTTTCTTCCTTACCTCCACCCTCCCTTCCTTCCCTCTCTCACCCCCTCCCTCCCTTCCTTTCTTCCTTTCTCTGTCTTTCCTTTTTTTTAATAATTTCCCTTTTTCTTCTCTTTTTAAGTAGTGGAACATTTTCTTCACGTGAAATCTTAGAAGCCAACATATAACACAAATAGTCTGAGCTTCTCTGAAATGAGAGGTGGGACCCAAACCTGCCTAGCTCATCACTGCCTTCCCTTCCCTAACAAAAGTCAAGTTCTTCTCACCTCTAACGCTGAGTCAAGCTGCAAGTGACTGCATCTTCAGTAGCCAGATTCACCGAGATCAGGTATTACAACCTAAAGATAATGCTAAATATTTCTTGAGCGCCTAATGCATGCCAGGGCAGCCGGGCCCTTTAAAAAATTCTCATTCCTTCTTCTTTCTCCTCTTGTCACTCCTTCCTCTTTTGCCCCCGATTCTCCATTTTCAAGTTAAAAATAATCTTGTGCTGTTGTTAGCTGCCTTAAATACTTTTGGAGAACGAGTTAGAGTTATAAATAGATCTAAATACAAAACACGGTGCTGGTTGAATTCTCACAATGAACCTGTGGGGTTGGTTTTAGCACTTCTGTTTCGTAACTGAGATCAGCCGGGCTCAGAGAGGAAACGAAGTTGCCCAAGACCATTCCAGGAAGTCAGGGAGCACAATCCCATTTCCCACCTCTGTGGGTGCTCCCACACCTTGGCTCCACCCTGACCAAGAGGTGTGCACTAACTAATTTATTTAATCCCTGCAAAACCTTGTGAGATGGATACTGTTGCTACAGCTATGGTACAGATGAGAGCCCAGAGGATTAGAGAGGTGAAGTCACTTGTCCAGGGCCACCCAATCAACAAAAACCAAACCAGGTGTTTTTTGTTTTTTTTTAAATTAAAAAAAAATTTGTTAGCTTATTTTTTTATTTTGAAAGAGGGAGGGTGAGCATAAGTTGGGGAGAGACAGAGAGAGAGAGGGAGAGAGAGAATCCCAAGTAGGCTCCACGCTGTCAGCACAGAGCCTGACGTGGGGCTCGATCTCACAAACTGTGAGATCATGACCTGAGCCAAAATCAAGAGTTGGCCAGAGGACATGGAGAAATGCCAGAGACAACACAGCCCACGGCAGAAATGCAGACCATGCTCATTAAGCAAACGAGGCTGTCTGGGGGGCAAGTGGAGGTTTCCACTCAGATTTGGCTGTGTGACCTTTGGCAAGTTATTTAACTTCTCCGTGTCTCAGTTTTCTCAGGCACAGAACTATGATTATAATCGTAGCAATCTCAGAAGTATTTTTGTAAGGCAAGAAAACTCATAGATCAGTATCAAGCATAGAATGAGTACTCAGTCATTGCTAGTTCTTATTATGTGTATAAAAAATACCCAGGAATTAATAGCAGCTCTCTCATTATGTTATCACAGTCTCTGTCTATGTCTTGGGGAGGGGGGGGTCATATACATCTGTGGAACTTATTTTTAATGTTTATTTATTTATTTTTGAGAGACAGAGAGAGAGAAAGAGAGAGTGCACAGGCAGGGGAGGGGCAGGGGCAGTGAGGGAGACACAGAATCGGAAGCAGGCTCCAGGCACCAAGCTGGCAGCACCGAGCCTGACGTGGGGCTCGAACCCATGAGCTTTTTTGTGACAAAAAGCTCATTCCACTGAGCAGTGAGATCATGACCTGAACCGAAGTCGGATGCTCAAACGACTGAGCACCCGGGGCCCCTCCGTTTGCAGAACTTTTGAATGCACAGAAGCTAGGACTGGCTCCAGAGCTGACTCAAGGGGGAATCCTGATCATGTTCCTTCTCTCCCAGGCTGAAGACTTCTGGTCCCTTCCAAAAGAAGCTTCTTCGAATTGACAAATACTCCTGAGCACCTACTACGTGCTGGGCCCTGCTTGAGACTCTGAGTGTAGAGAAATCACAGGTCTCTCTGCCTTTTCAGGCGTGGGGAGGAAAATATTCATAATGCAATATTTATCATTGTAACCATTCATAAGTTTCCAGTGCTGTGGCATTAAATGCATTCACAATGTTGTGTGACCATGACCCCTATCTATACCCAAAACGTTTTCTTTCATCTCCAACAAAAACTCTGTAACTATTAAAAAATACCCTTCCCCTCTTCCCAGCCCCTGGTAACCTCTATTCTTATGTTCTGTCTTAACTATAATTTTTTTTTTTTTTAATTTTATTGGGACACCTGGGTGGCTCAGTCAGTTAAGCATCCAACTTTGGCGCAGGTCATGATTTCACGGTTTGTGAGCTCAAGCCCCGCCTCAGGCTCTGTGCTGACAGCTCAGAGCCTTGAGCCTGCTTTGGATTCTGTCTCCCTTGCTCTCTGCCCCTCACCCACTCACACTCTGTCTCTCTATCTCTCTCTCTCTCTTTCAAGAATAAATAAATATTAACATTTTTTTTTTCATTTTATTGTGGTAAAATATACAATACCAAACTTACCATTTTAACCATTTTTAAGTGTGCAGTTCAGTGGCATTACGTATGTTCCCATTGTTGTGCGACTTTCCCCACCACCCGTGTCTGGAGTGTTTTCACATTTCCAAAGTGAGACTCTAACTCCCTGTCCCTCTGGCCCTCTGGCCCCTGGGAGCCATCATTTCTACTTTGTCTCTGTGAATCTGGCTACTCTCGGAACCTCGTAGCTGTGGAATCATACGATATTTGTCTTTTTGTGACAAAAAGCTCATTCCACTCAGCAGCATGCCATCAAGATTCATCCATGCCGTAGCGGGTGTCAGAATTCCTTTGCTCCTTGACGCTGACATTCCACTGTATCTATCTGTTTGTTCCTTCATCCTTCGATGGGCACGGTTGTTTCTACCTTTTGGCTGTTGTGACTAGTACAGCTTTGAATATGAGTGCGCACCTGTCGCTGCCTTTGAGGTGCTTGCGGTCTGACGTGGGGACCACCTGTACATTCACCTGCAAGTTGCCCTGGATGAACCCTCCGTCTCCTCATCTGTGAAATGGGGATAACGTTATCCAGTGCAGGAATTAACTGAGATGATGCCTGACGCGGGCAGCACCGGCACACTGTAAACACTTGATAGATGTTCGCGCTCGGTGCACGTGCTGCGGCTGGTAGAGGGAAGTGTCTAGAGAAGAGGGGGCTGGAAATTGGCGGTCAGCGGGGGCTCTCTCATGCCCTCACATCAGACTATTCTCATGAACATCCTGGAAGGTAGGCCCAAAGATCTGGCCTTTCCAGATGAAGCAGCAGACTTGGAGAGGCTAGAATTATAGAAATGGATCTGGAACGTGGCTCCCGGAGCCTCCCTGCAGGAATCTAGGAAAGGCCCAGGGGAAGGCAGACGCAGCACACTAAATGTCTACAGAGCGGGCGTGGGAGAGGTGAACACACTTGTCTGCAGTGGTCTTACTGGGGGAGGGCAGAGCTGGGGAGACAGAAGGGAGGGAAGGTGCTGGCAGACACAAAGGCATGGCCTGCAGGCAAAAGCCCGGGGGCTGGAGATGTCTTGCCTACAGAAATGGGAGGAGGCCAGCAAGGGAGCCACAGGTGCCGTGCGCACAGGGTGGGGCCGGGTCACCGAGGGCGCAGGGCTAGACAGCCCAGCCCAGTCGGGTCCCGGGGAGGGCTGGACGGTGTTTCAGATTAGTCACACTGGTAGGACAGGGACGCTGGCCTCACAACAGATCCCTACTTTGGAACTACAGACAGTGTTTTAAAAATTACATGTGTGTTTTACCAACATCTTGTGCATAGTTCAAAAACGTGGATGGTTCTAAAAAGCCCGCTCCGTAACCTCGTTCCCCTCCACATTCAAATCTTACTGCCCAGAGACAGCCACTGACCAATATTGCTTCCAATATTTAACTCTGTATTTCTTTCTTTAAAAAAAAAAAAAATAGTGCATTTATTTATTTATTTTGAGAGAGAGTGTGTGTGAGCAGAGGAGGGGCAGAGAGAGAGAGAGAGAGGATTGAGAATCCCACGCAGGCTCTGCACTGTCAATGGAGAGCCCCAAATGAGGTTCAGTCTCACAAACTGTGAGATTATGACCTGAGCCTAAATCAAGAGTCGAATGCTCAACCAACAGCCACACAGGCGCCCCTAATTCCATATTTTCTAAATGATGTGTTGAAACATCTCTTCATTTTCTGTCTGAGACGTGCCCTGATGACCTGCTCCGATGGGGGAGGAGGACCTACCTCTCTTCCCCACGGAGCCACGCCCCCTCCCCCCAGCTCCCCAGTCTACTTTCAGCATCATCCGTGGTTAGATTTAGTGTTTGTAGTAATGTGACCATGTAAATCACAGTTGAACCACATCACATTATGTGTTTGTACAACTAACTCTTTTTGCTGAAATTAAGGTCTCCGTTTTTAAACCAATTTGCTTCATTTTCGGTATATTAATCCATCTCCTCTCCATGAGAATGTTAGTCTCCCCTCAGAAGCTACAAGCACAACAGGTATCCCATCCATCTGTCTGTCTTCCTTCCAGAGCCATCAGGGCTCCTGTTCGAATCTGCACACCTGTCTTGTGGGTGAAGACCTGAGCTGGGCCCAGCTGTGTTTCAATGGGGCCCCTGATGCCAGACGGGCGAACGGGGTCAGACGCATTTTGACCCAATTGTCATTCATCCGTAGATTTTATTCAGAAAATACCAACTGGGTGCTTTCTAGATCCCAAGGAGATCCAATGCCAGAGGCTAGCGATGCAGGTTGAATTAGATGTGGTCCCTACCTTCCAAAGGGTCTGAGTCCTGGGATAGACACAAGTTAGTGCTGGGCCAGAGCAGAGGCTCTGCGAGTTTTGGGGGGCCAGAGGAGAAGCCCTAATAATGCAGCCTTTGGAAGGGCCAGCGTGGAAGACTGCCTGGAGGAGGTGAGGCTGAATGAGTCTCAGCTTGTCAGGAGGAGCTTTCTAAGGGCTCTGGGAAGGGCATTCCGGGTAGGAGAGCATCATGTACACAGTCATGAGGGCATGAGAAAGCATGACTCACTCAAAGAGTTTCAAATAAGTAATCAGCGATGATCATGTGGGAGGGTTCTAGTTGAGGGGAGGAAGGGTCTCACATGCCAGGCTAAGGGACCAGAGGGACATAGGGAGCCCCAGAAGGAGCTATCAGAGGGAAGACATGATCAGGTCTACATCTCTTGTTTTTTAATGTTTATTTACTTTGAGAGAGAGAGTTAATGTGAGCAGGAAGGGGGCAGGGGAGACAGAGAATCCAAAGCAGACTCTGTAATGACAGCAGAGAGCTCGATGCAGGGCTTGAGCTCACAAACTGTGAGATCATGACCTGAGCCAAAGTCGGACACTTAACCAACTAAACAACCCAGGTGCCCCAAGTCTGCATTTTTATTTATTTTTATCCTCTATTGATTTATTTTTTTAATGTTTATTTATTTTTTAGAGAAAGACAGAGCACTAGTGGGGGAGGAACAGAGAGAGAGGGAGACGCAGAATACAAAACAGGTTCCAGGCTCTGGACTGTCAGCACAGAGCCCGACTCGGGGCTCGAACTTGTGAACCATGAGATCATGATCTGAGCCAAAGTCGGAAGCTTAACTGACTGAGCCACCCAGGCACCACCCCCACCCCCCACGTCTGCATTTTTTAAAAAGACAAGATGGCTTCAGGACGTCAGAGAGATTCGAGAGAAAGACGGTCAAGTGAGGGGCACTCTGAGGTCTGGCAAAGGATAAGGAGGGTCTGAACCAACACTGGCACTGGGGGTGAGGCATAGGACTCGTGAGACTATACAGAGACCAAACGGCCTGGACTTGGGGTCACAAGCAATACGGGAAGCCTGACTGATAATTTCCATGTGTCCGTCTCCTGGGAAGCTGGATGCTAGTCTGGACTGGGAAGAAGGACATTGGCGTCTTGGGATGTATGGGGGCCAGAAGTGCTGGGAGGATGGATGCCCATGGACTGAGGGAGCAGGGCCAGGGCCTGGGGCTTTCAGAAATTAGAAGGCAGAGGTAGGATCTAAAGGCCATGGGGTCAGAACGGCCTGTAGAGTCCAGCAGGTGAGAGCGTGAGCTCTGGACTCAAGCAGCCCTTGGTTTAAATGCCAGCTCAGCCACCTGCTTACTGACACTCTGTTGCCCCATCTGCAGAATGGGGACCAAAGTCCTCCCTACTTCACGGGGCAGTTGTGAGGGTTGAGACCCTGGCTATAAAGTGCTTGGTACAGTGCCTGGAACATAAGAAGTGCTTCATTTAATGACTTCCCCTCATGTGCCTGTGGGGGCAAGGACAGCTCCCAGAGGTAGATGATACTGGAGCGGACCTCAGAAGGGGAGGCAGACCCAGCTTCACGGGCGCTCGGCCCGTGCACTCACACCTAGCCCCGTGCTCAGAAGAACCCAGAACTTGGTTTCGTGCTCTGCCTTGCCGTCTGGAGGTTCTGAACAATTTTTGAACAAGGGACCCCACAAATTAGGCAGTGGTGCTGCGGGCAGGAGGCCATCGGGCAGAGAGGAGGGGCTACTTTTGAAGAAAGGGGGCCCTGAGGATACACAGCCATGCTGGAACCGGAGGCTCAGTTCGTTCCAGAAACAGTCCGCGCCAGGCACGGGGCTTCTGGCTGGAGAGTTGTGTTTGGGGGAGAGCAGTGGGAGCGCGGAGTGATAAACAGTGAAAGGCCTTGATGAAACATTAGGGAGTTTGGAGCCTGCAAGTGGAGAGGTGAGCGATAGCTCAGACTGTGGCGGGGCACGGTGTGGACGCTCTTGTGACCTGCAATTTACCGAGGAGGAAACAGACCTAGAGTGGTGCAGGTAGGGCTGCCCTGGGACTTGTGTGGGCTCTAGGCTCTTGTGGCTTTGCAGGCCCCTTTCTCCAAATATAAATATAAATAAATATCAATAATATAAATACACACGTACACATACACATACATGTGTCTAATTACACTTTGCAACGGCGTGGGTTTAAAGGCAAATATTATATACTAAAACATTTTCTTTGACCTGAAGTATGGGGAGCCTCAGGTGCTGTGCCTACCTGACAGGTAAGTCACCCTGGAGAGGAGCTTCTGGGCTCTTCCGGCTCAGCAGGTGCTGCAGCCAGGACTCCCAGGTCTCCCCAGAAGAGGTGGGTGACCCTTTTCTCCTCAAGGGGAATGCTGACCAATCCGTAAGGCCCTTTCCGCTGGGACCTGTAGAGCCTCCGAGGCCTTTCCATCTCAGTCTCCTGCAGAGGGGGCTGGTGGTTGTTTGGGTTGAGAGCCAGATGGTGCGGCTGAGTGACAGGTGAAGGAGAGAGAGTTGCACATGTCCTCAGGCATGGGGAAAAATCAAAGGTCTCCCTGTCTGCGGGTGTCTGCGACTTTACTCTTAGTGCCACGTACAATGTCAATCCTGGGGACCGGGCTGCCCGCCTACCCCACCCATATGGAGGTGGGGAGGCTGAGTCAGCAGCAGCTGCTGAGGATGCTGTCTGGAAAGGAGAAACATCACCGTCTGTCTGTCTGTCTGTCTGGGGGTCCAGGGATGCCTGTGTGGAGGTGGGGGAAGTGCACAGGCTTTTCTTTGTGTGCTAATTGCTCATGTAGCCCAGGAGAATGACAGAGGTTCAGAGGGGTGGCTCCATTTTACCTCCTTCCTCAGGATTTCTTCACAGCCTCCTCACTGGCCCTCTCATTCTTTCCTCCATAGACCCAGGTGGCGACGGATGCCTGGTTTGTGACCTTCAGCCCAGTCCCACTGCCCAGCTTTGACCACCCAATGTGGCTGGGTAGGTGGGCAAGAGACGGCACAGGGGGTGCCGATTTGGAAACAAAAGAGGTCTGCTTACCCCTTTAGGTCCCAGTCTTCTCTTCATCTTCAAATCACATTTCTCTGAGCTCCAGGCCCTGCTATGTATTTATGATGGACAGACGGATGGATGGATGGAGGGAGGGATGGATGAATGTTCAACCTTTCCCAGTCTTAGAAGCCTTCTGCCCTCCAATTTCTGTGGCCAGGAGCAGAATCCCAGAACCCAGTTGCCTCTAAAAGAGGAGAGAGATTGAAACTTGCCGATTTAGAAAAAAGTTATTGAAAAAGCTCCCCCCTGATTGCTTCCGTTTTCCCTACGAAGGCTGAGGGTTTGGTGAGAAGACAAAGAGGAAATTTAGAATCACTACTGTGCATCAGTTAGATTAGGGATCTGCAGACACATCATGAGGTAGTGCCATGGGCCCTATGGTTTGGGTGGTAAGAGTAATAGCTATATTTCTGGAGCAATCATTACAGGGCAGACACTGGGCCTGGTGTGCTACTCACACGATCTCCTTGAATCTTTACATCCACCTAGGGGGCAGGTGCCTCAGTAAGGATGAGACTTGTCATGCTGCAGGAATTAAAAAAAAAAAAAAAAAACACAAAAACTAAAACTAAATTCTAAGCGGTTTATAAGCAGAAAAGCTTATTTCTTGCTCATGCTCTCTGTCCACCCATCAATGTGGCTGGAGAAGAGGCATGGCAAGAATGAGAAGCCAGGAAGGTCTGAAAGGATGCGAAGGAAAGGAGGGAGGGTCGAGAGCCTGGCACTCGGGAGAAGATCAAAGAACCAGTATGGGGAGAGTTCTGGAATGATGAGAGGGAGGGGTTGGAGAGTGGAACCCTGCGAGTTGAGATTGCAGGGGTGGGGCAGTAGCCAGCCAAGATAAGAGCAGGTGTGGCTTTGAGTGTGGGTGGCTGGAATGGAGTGAGGATGGAGGCCCCTGGACCTGAGGTCAAAGGTTCTGACAGATGGAGCCAGCTTCCCTTCCCTGGGGACACTGGGGATCCATGGAAGGCTATAAGAGGCCACAGGTTAAGCGTATTGCAGCTTTCCAGGGCTGTAAATTTCACGAGGACATGAGGTTTGGAAATTGCTTTGTAACAGTCAAACATGGAAATGTAAAGCATAAGACCTCTAAGAAAGGTGCGTGTGGAAGCCCGCTCCCCTCTTTCCTGGAAAGCCGGAGAAGCCTTCAATGTAGAAGAGTCACCGAAAAGTCCTCGGTGAACACAACCAGATGCAAACAACAAGGACCAGCGGGGTCTATTAAAATTTCCACTCACTGATAATCATAATAACCGTTCGCAGTTCGTGAGAGCTCGTTGTATGCTAGGCACTGTTCTAAACATTTTAGATGTACAGCTGCTTCAGTCCTCTTGGGATGCCCTATAGGGAGGGATCATTTTTATTCTCACCTCACAGATGAGGAAAAGAATCACCTAGCACAGCACTTGGCTGAGGTAGCACACTAGTGTGCGTCGGAACTGGGATTTGAACTCAGGCCAACTGGCTATAGAGCCCGTGCACTTGAATGCCACACCAGTGGTTCTCCAACATGGATGAGCCTTAGAATCACTTGGTGGGGGGGAAGGGTTCTTAAAGTCTAGAGGCTTGGGGTGGCCCGAGAATTTGCATTTCTGTGAAGTCCCCAGGTGATCCTCAAGCTGTGGATCCCTAGACCACACTTCATCCTGCCTCACAAATAAACACACAGCAACTATCCCGTGCATAGCAGGTAGTGTCTTTTTCCAGATGTGACTACCAAATGCCTGGCAGCAGGTGCATGTGGGGTGTGTGTGTATGTGCATGTGTGTCACAGAGGGCTGAGGATTATGGCTTAAGTAGCACTAGGGGACAAAGAAGAAATTGATCCTGCTTCTTGCCCCTAAGGTATGGGGGATATGGAAAAACAAACCAGCTCCACAGAGAGAGCAAGGGATACAGGTTCCACTTAAGGTCTGGAGACAGGTACACAGAGCAGCCAGGCTTTAAATTTTGTTGTTGTTGTTATTAATATTTATTTTTGAGAGAGAGAGTGTGAGTAGGGGAGGAGCAGAGAGAGCGGGAGAGACAGGAGAGCCGTGCAGACGGCTTGAAGTTGACAATCTCCCTTCCCCTTCTGGAAACTTCCGAGAGTCCAGGGATGACAAATAATACTGAAACTGATACCTGAAGAGAGGCTAAAGAGCTTGACGCTTCTCGTGGAAAGGAGTGAGCCAAAATCGGGCATCTGTTTCTGCAAAGCCAGCCTTTAAATCTTAAACTCAGGTGTCCCTGAAGTGACCACCTCTCTGCCCCCTGCAGAAAACTGCCCTTCTCATTCATTGCCTTTGGGTCAGCATGTGAGGCCCCCTCAGTTCCCCAGCAGCCGTGTCTCCTGTAGTTTGGGGTCCAGCTTAATTAAGACCTCTGCTGGCCGATTAGTCTCGGTCACCTCTGTAATTGGGCACCAGCTGTGTTTTCTCTTGACAAGGACTCCTTTATGGAGCCTCTAATGTAAATGCATTACATGAAAAAACATAACAGTTCCAGGGTTATATGATCATAAAACCGGGAACACTTGTTTTCTGTAGAAATAAAGAGGGCATCTCTCTCTGTGTTCCAGAAAATAATTTTTTTTTTTTTTTTTTGGAAAGCTGGGAGGGAGGGTATCGAACGGCAAATTCTTCACTTGTTTATGTTCTGGATATGAACACTCATTGTGCCTTTAAATGAAGTTTTGCATAATCACAGGTGCTGGTGCATAAAGGCTCGGGAAGTTTCCTGGCAGAAATGTGAGACTTGAGAAACTCAACCATGAATGGCTCCATTTATGAACAGACACCAATGATTGACAGAATGACTATTAATAGCTAATATTAACTGAGCCCTTCGTATAGGCTCAAGCCAATGCCAGGCACTTGGAAGGGATTGTCTTGTTTAAACCTGGAAATCACCTTATGAGGTGGGTGCAAATGTCCTCCCCACTTTTTATAGATCAGGAAAGTGAGGCCCAAAGAGGTGAAATAATTCATGTTCAAGGTCACACTGTTCACCATTAAGTAGCTGAAATGGACTGAAACCCAGGTCTGTCTCATGCCAAAATTCCTTTCTGCCTCTCTCTCCAGCTAAACAATGCAATTAACTAAAGTGCCCTGTTTGCAACAATTACAGGATCAACCATGACCCTTAACATTTGTACAGAGCTCCACACTCACTAAGTTCCTTTACATCTGCTGTCTCCTGTGATAGGACAGCCCTGTGAGAGAAATAAAGTAGTTGCTGTAATCCCATTATCACAAATGTGGGAACCTCAGTACTAAGGGGCTAGACTAGCATCAGCCGCAAAGAAGAAGGGAGTCAGACTTTTCTAATTCCTGCTCCAAATCCAGTGCTCATTCCATTAGTCCCCCCGCCCTCCCTAGGTAGTGCTTCCCCTTGAGGAAGCCAGATAAATTTAAATTTTTTTCCAGCCACTTATATCCCCTCATTTATTTACACAGTCGGGTTGTATTTTCATTTTCTCTATCCTGATTACTCATGTTTATTTAGTTGCTGTCTGTCTCCCCTTCCTGGAATAAATATAAGCTTCATGAAAGCAAGCCCTTGTCCTTGGTGGTTATATTTCCAGCCCTGCCCCCCCCCCCAGTAGTGCCTAGAACTGAAGTATTTACTTTTCAATTCATTCAAATAAATATCAATTCACTCACTCAGTAAATATTTATTGAGTATCTATTATGTGCCAGGTACAGGTAAGTCCCAGGGGTCCTGTGCTGAACAAGACAGTCATGATTTCCTACTTCCCCAGCAGGGAGGGGGTCTTGCATGCAAGTAAATAAATACAATAACTGTTGATTGGGATTGGGGGACTTAAGAGAGACGAGATGGAAGGGGACAGCTACTCAGCTCTTGTCCTGGAGCTGTCACCAGGCTAGGGAGGCAGATCACACGTTCAGTGGGAAGTTTTCATCTCACGGGAACGAGAGTAGTTTGCAAACTCAGAGGCAGTGTCCTCAGCTCAGAGTGCCAGGGCTTGGGCGAGGGTGAGGGCAGCAAGGCTGCCTGAGGACGCAGCACCTGCGTGGTTCCAAAGACAAATAGGAATTATCTAGGAAAGGGGTGGGGAGGATTCTAGGCCTGTGCAAGGACAGGTGGCAGGAGGCCAACTGGCACAATACAAGGGGTGACTGAGCCTGCAAGTGTGGGGTGGGGAGACAGAGGTGAAGGAGACAAGCGTGGAGTCGGTCCAAAAGTATCACACTGTGATGGTGAGTTTTATGTGTCAACTTGGCCGGGCTATTGTTTTCAGTTATTCAATCAAACACTAACTAGGTATTGCTGTAAAGATGTTTTACGGACACAGTTAACATCTACGGTCGGTTGACTTCAAGTAAAGATTATCCTCGGTGATCTGGGTAGGTCGCGTCCAATCTCTGTATGGCCTTTAAAAGCAAAACTGGGGTTTTCCTGAGGAGGAAGAAATTCTGCCCGTGGACTGCAATATCAGCTTCTGCCCAAGAGTTTTCAGCTTTCAGGTGAGACCCCACGGTCACAGAAGCCAATTCCTTGAAATAAATTAATCTCTTGGTAGATAGATAGATGATAGATGATAGATAGATTGATTGATAGATAGACAGACTCCTAATCCCCTACAGGTTCTCTTTCCCCTGCAGACCCCTGACTGACTGTTACATGTCTAGCCAGCTAAGTGAACTTCACCCTTAAGGTGATGGGAAGGAGCCATTGGAGTCTTTAAGCAAAGGAACAGCATAACCAGATCTCTGTCTCTAAAAGACATGGCTCTGGCTGCAGAATGGAGTGGATCAGAAGGGGCAAAACTGGACATAGGCAAACCAGGTCAGAAGCAGCTGCCTGAACTCTGGCAGCAAGAATGGCCTGGAAAGAGGGGGACAAGTTCAAGGGACATTATGGAAGCAGAATTGACAAGACTCAGTGTGCAACTGCACGTGTAGGGTGGGGAAGAAGAGAGTTGCACGGAGTGCCGGGCCCTTGGACATCTTAGCAAATGGAATGCAAATGCAATGAGAGCAGGGACCTTGTTCTGTTCCCCGCTGTCCCCTTCGCAAGGGGAACAGTACCTGGCGCCCAGCAGGTGCCACTGCACATTTATTAAATGGATAGGTGTGCAGTTCTCTGAGGCGGGGAGGATGAGGACCACACCAGCACGGCTCGGGGCAGGTTGAGTTTGGGGGACTCTCAGACAGCCAGGGACAGAGGTCCAGAGGGGAGCTGGAGAGACGGTCTGGATGCAGGAGGGGGCTCTGGGATAGGCAGGGCTCTGAGTCCTGAATGTGGACATTGTACCTAAAGCCAGGGATCCAGGCCCCTGAGAGTGTGTGGCGTGAGGAGAAGGGAGGTCAGGGGCTAAATCCTGGAGCAGCAGAGGAAGGACCCCTCAGAGGAGAATAAGAAGAGGTGGCCAAAAAGACAGGGGGAAAACTAAAAAAACAAGGTGGGGAGGATCGGGCAAGGAGGGCGTGTCCCCACTGCTGCTGAGAAGTGCTGTTAAGATAGCGATCTTGACCAGGGCAATTGCGGTGGGGGTGGGGGAGACAGAGGTCAGACTGCAGACTCTTGAGGAAGACGTGAGAAAAGAGGTAGGGGAGAGGTGTCTCCGATGGCCTCTCCCAACGTCCCTTCCAAATAGTCAACCGGACAAGACCGGCCCATATTCAAGGGCGTGAAACTGAGGCACGCGGGCGATAAAGCTGGATAAGAGCAATCGCGCAGCCAAAGGGGGCCGTGTCAGAAGACAACAGCCCTTCAGACCACACACTACCTTTTATGGCTCGGCAGGATCCAGACTTTGCAAAGAATGGTTGTTCAGGGTGGGGCCCTGGCCGTGTCCAGGCTGATCGCTGAGACGTGCAGGGCAACAGCCTCTAGGGCGTGTGAGAACATTTTCTCAAGGGGAACCACCTTCCCTTGAAACAGCTTGTTCTGCTGAGTTGACAGGAGGGAGGAATGGGGACTCCTCAGTCCCGGGCTGGGTGCCAGACGCAGCGCCAAGGCGGGAGGCTCCGGGAGGCCGGGTCTGGCTGCAGCCTCCCTGGGCTCTGCGTGGGCCACACCATCTCCTCTGCCTTCTCCGGGGACTGGCGGGAGGCTGCGCGCGCTGGCTTTGTTTGTTTTTAACTAACATCCAGCGAGCACTCACTCTGCGCCAGGCTCCGTATTCATCATTTCACATACTTGAACTTACTTAAAGCTCACAGTGTTCTTTGAGGAATGTATGTCGATTGTTCTTGTTTAAGGATGAGAAAACTAAAGCCCAGAGCGTCCAAGCCTCTTGCCCAAGGCTTCTCAGCTTGTTCTGTGGGTGGGAGAGCAGGGATGCTTAACTCTCACATCTGAGCAGATGACTATTTAGCCCTGGAGTGTGGGTTCAAATCACCCTCTCCGACTCTGGGATCTTAGGGAAATTATGTGATGGCTCTGAGATTCTGTTTCCTCTTCTGTAACATGGGGCTAACGTTGCCCACTCTGTAGGGCCATTGTGAGGGTGAAAGAAAATGTTTATAAAGTGTTTTGCAGAGAGCATGCAGCCCAGGGGTGCTGCTCTGTAAATGTTAGGTTCTCTTTGCCTTTTCTGTTCTTTTGGAGAAGAACAGAATCCGTAGGTCAGAAAATTAGGGCAACAACTCAGGACTCTGAATCAGAATGCCTAGGAATCGAATGCTGCTTCCATTTGTTATTTGACTTTAAACAAGCCACTTTTCCTTGCCAGGGCCTCAGTTTCCCCAACTGCAAAGTATGGGAAGATCAGTTTGGTCCACGATAGCACTCAAGCCCCCACGACCCACTTTCAACCTTATACAATATCACCAAATGATCATGAACTTGGTTTTTCCTGAGCCAGGACATTACCTGAGACCTCTTCCGGTATGAACTCCTATAGGTTGGTTGTAATTAGAAAATGTATAAGATACATAATAGATAAGACTTATAATAATAGCTACTTCCAGGAGTTTCTATGAGGTTTAAAATAAACAATACTTCTTTTTTTAACTTTTTTAAAAGTTTATTTATCATGAGAGAGAGAGACAGACAGAGCACATGAGCAGGGGAGGGACAGAGAGAGAGAGAGGGAGAGAGAGGGAGAATCCCAAGCAGGCTCTGTACTGCCAATGCAGAGCCCGATGCAGGGCTCGAACTCATGAGCTGTGAGAGCTGAGCCAAAACCGAGAGTCGGACACTTAACCAACTGAGCCACACCCCAAGGAAATAATACTTCTAAAGCATGCAATTCTGAAAACTTTGAAAACTCAATATGTCGGTTGGTAACTGTTTTCCTCCATTTTACATCAAAGGAAATCAAGTCTTGGAGATTTTAAATCTCAGAGAGGTGAGGTCACTTGCCCAAGATCCCACAGCTAACTAGTGGTAGGACTGATATTCAAATCCAGGACCACTTGACTCCATTACTCAAGCGTGACGCCATGGCCACATGTTCCCCCAACTTACAATGGGACAAGCAGCAGAGCAACAGAAAACCACGTTCCTCCTTGGCGTCTTACGCAACAAACCATATGGACCCTCAAACTCTTACATAACAGGCCCAGTGCTAACGAGGGGAAGTTTAACAACAACGCAAAAAACAGATCGCATTCATAACAGACCACCATATGTTCTCCCGTTCCCTGACAGCAGCCGCCCCAACTCCTACTCTGGCGCCTACAGAAATTTTCTCGACCAAAACAGTTTTATTCCCAAGTGACTCAAAGGATTGATGCCTTTATAAAAAGAATGAGGGGAGGGGTGGTGGCAGTCTGTGCTTCTTCAAAATAAATAAGTCTTGCTAACTCCTTGGGAAAGCCCAGAGAACTTCAGCCTCCACTCCTTGGCCTTGGAAGCTGCGGGCTTCTCCAGGGACGGCATTGCCTCTGTGACCCGGCAGCTCCCTCCCTCAGAGTGAGGGCGGCTGCCATGATTTCTGGTTTCTGAGTCTCTAAGCTGAATAGCCCAGGTGTTTGGGGTCATCCCTTCACTTGGTCTTGAACGCCTACACTATCTTGCGCTCACGCTTGGTTCAAGAGCCTCAAAGTTGCTCTAGGCTTTCTGGAAGTGCCCTCTGGAGCTGAACCCAGTTCTAGAAGGGCGGTTTGCCGTGTGCACATTGGGAAAGGGTTTCTGCAGATGGCTGCAGGCCAGCCACCATCTTCCTATTCCATATTTTTTTGCCTGGTCTTCTGCCTCCTTCACTTCCTCCCATCCATTTCTCTAACTGGCAGCAAAAGCAATCCTACTAATTTGGAAATCTGATCAGGTGACTCCACATTCCTTATGGCCCCTGTGGTCTTTCACGCTCTACCAACTCACCCCACTTTGCACCTACCTGTTCATCCCCCTTCCACTTATTCCTCACTGTGTGAGTCTCAGCCCCATGTGCCTATTGCACCCTTGAAATGTGGCTACTGAAACTGAGGAATTAAAATTTTAATTGTATTTGTCTTAATTAATTTAAAATATTTTTTTTATTTTTTTAAAGTTTATTTATTTATTTATTGAGAGAGAGAGAGAGAGAGAGAGAGAGTCCATGCATGAGTGGGAAATGAGAAGAGAGAGAGGGAGAGAGAGAGAGAATTCCAAGCAGGCCCTGCACTGTCAGTGCAGAGCCTGATGCTGGGCTCGAACTCACGAACCATGAGATCATGACCTGAGCTGAAATCAAGAGTCAGACACTTAACTGACTAAGCCACAAGGATGCCCCAACTTAAAATAATTTTAGATGAGTTCCCAGGTTGCAAAGAATTTTCTTTCCCGTGTTTTCTTCCTATACTTTATGGATTCACTTTTTATATTAGAATACATGTGGCATTTATCCTAATATGAGGTATTGATACACAGAAGTTGTGTATCCAAATGTCTTTCTGTGACACTCTGTATTTTCTAAAGATGGCCATAGTGATATATATTCCAACCCATATTCTCTTCTTACAATGTGATACTGACAATTCTTCAAAGACAGGTAGAACTGGGTGGAGCTTTGTAACTGTCCAAGAGAAGACAATGGCCTAGGTAGCATGTGTCTTCTGAGCTCAGGTGATAGAAGGTACTACGTCTTTCAGCTCCGTCTCTGGACTATTCACTCTGAGGGAAACAAGCCACCACACTCTGGTGTGGAGAGGAGCTCAAGACCTCAGCTTGCCAGTCATATGAACAAGCCACCTGGGAAGTGGATTCTCTGGCCCCAGTCAAGCCTTCAGATAACTGCATCCCTAGCTAATTTCTGATTACAGTTTCATGAGACACCTCACCTCAAGGGAGACCCATCCAGCTGAGCTTTTCCAGAAATCCTGACACTCAGAATCTATGGGTGCTATAAATGTCATAGTTTTTGTTTTGTTTTGTTTTGTTTATAAATGTCATAGCTAGAAGCCACTAAGTTTTGGGGTGGTTTGTTATGCAGCCATAATAACTGGAACATTAGCCATTTTTTCCCAATACCATTCACCAAATAATTTATCTTTTCCCTACAGAGAGATAATGTCACTTTCATTATACGTGAAATCATTGTATCGTGTGGGCCTATTGTTGGACCCATTCTGTTCTATTGGACTACACCAGTTCAGGTGCTAATACCAGATATTTGAAGTCACTGATGTTTTGTTGTACGTATTACTATCTGTTAGAGGTAGTCACACTCCAATACGGATATTCTTTTCCTTGGTATGCCTGGATATTATGGCTTCTTTTTTCATAGGAATTTTATTTTATTTTATCATTTTTTAATGTTTATTTATTTTTGAGAGAGAGAGATCATAAGCTGGGGAAGGGCAGAGAGAGAGAGGGAGAGAGAGACAGAGACAGAGAATCTGAAACAGGCTTTGTGCTGACAACAGAGGCTTGAACTCATGAACCATGAGATCATGACCTGTGCTGAAGTTGGACGCTTAACTGACTGAGCTACCCAGGAGCCCCAAGAATTTTAGAATCAGCTTGTCTGGTAAAAAAAAAAACAAAAAGACATGTTGTATTTTTATTGAGCTTGTGATAAACTTATAAAATAAGAAAATTGATATAGTTATAATATTGTAGCTTTTTACTTAGAAATATAAGGGGCACCTGGGTGGCTCAGTTGGTTAAGCATTTGACTCTTGATCTCAGCTCAGGTCTTGATCTCAGGGTCATGAGTTTAAGCCCTGCATTGGCCTCCATGCTGGGCATGAAGCCTACTTAAAAAAAGAAGAAGAAATATGATATATTTTCTCATAAAGTTTTATTGCATGATGATAAGGAGTGTTTTTGTTTTTGTTTTTAATGTTTATCTTTGAGAGAGAGACAGAGGTAGTGTGCGAGCAGGGGAGGAGTAGAGAGAGAGGGAGACACAGAATCCGAATCAGGCTCCAGGCTCCGAGCTGTCAGCACAGAGCCCAACATGGGGCCCAAACCCACAAACTGCAAGATCATGACCTGAGCCAAAAAGTGGACACTTAACCAACTGAGCCACCCAGGTGCCCCAATGTTCAGGAGTGTTTTAAAGTTTTCTTCATATCCAGTTTCATATTTCTTATAAGTCTACATTTAGGTATTTTACATTTTAGTTAGTGTTATAAATGGAATTTTTCCGTGCTATGCCTGCTCTCCTAAATAATTGTGACTTATATGTGTGAAAACTATGCATTTCTGTATGTTCATTTTGTAGGCCACTTCCCTCCTAAATGATCTATTTGTTTATGGTGGCTTTTAGTTGGTTCTCTTGGTTTTACGAGGTATATAACCACATGATCTGCAAATCAACATAGTTTTATCTTCTTTCCACTATTTATACGTCAAATTATTTATTGATCGTTTTGCACTGACTCACACCTTTAGTACAGTGTCGTGGTGATAGTGAGCTTTCTTTGTGAGACTACCTCTTAAGACTACGTCTAGCCAGGGGGCCTTTTGGACTCTTGAAATGTGTCTATTTGAGACTGAGGAATTTTATTAGTTTTAAATAATTTAAATTTAAATACCTGTTTACTTAAGTCTTCTTTAATTTCTCTCAGCCATGCTTTGTAGATTTCAGTATATAGGTCTTGCACATTTTTTTTTTTTTTTTTTGCCAGATTTATCCCTGGGTATTTCACATCATTTGATGCTATTGTAAATGTTTCCTTCTACAATTTGAATTTCCAATTGTTCCTTGCAGCTGTTTAGCAAAACAATGGATTTTTAATATTGATATAACTTGCAAATTTGTAGAACTCACTTATTAGTTCTCCTAGATTTTTCCTAGATTCCATCAGATTTTCTAAACAGACAATCATATTAACTATGAATAAAGAGTTTTATTTCTTTCTTTCTGGTCTGGGTTCCCTTATTTATTTATTTATTTTTTTTCTGGCCTTACTATACTGGATAGAAACTCCACTGTAATGCTGGTAAGATGCCATGAGAGATCATACCATTGTTTTCCCAACGTTAGGGGGAAAGTATTTTTTTTACTATCAAGTATAATGCTAGCCTAAAGTTTTTCATAAACACCCTTTATCAGGTTGAGAAAGTTCCCTTCTATTCCTAGTTTGTTTCAAGTTTTTATCAGGAATCGATATTTCATCTGTTGAGATGAACATACGGTTTTTCTTCCACAACTCGTTAACATGATAAATGTCATTGATTGATTTTTGAATATTAAACCAACTTTTTATTCCTGGGATAAACTCCATTTCGTCATAAGTATCATTATTTGTATATATTGTTGGATTCAATTGCTAAAATTTTGTTCAACATTTTTGCACCTATGTTCATGAGGGAAATTGGGCTGTAGTGTTTGTTTGTTTGTTTGATCTTTGGTTTTAGTATCACGTTAATTCTGGCATCATAAATTGAGTTGGAAAGTATTCCCTTCTTTTCAATTTTCTGGAATAATTTGTGTTAAATTGGTATCTCATCCCATGTGTTCGGTAGATTGCATCTCGTGAAACAAATTGGGCCTAAAATTATATTTGTGCATAGGTTTTCAACTACAAATTCAACTTCCTTGTTATAGGGCAATTCAGGTTATCTGTTTCTTCTCCAGTGAGCCTTAGTAGTTTGTGTCTTTCAAGGGATATGTCCATCTCATCTAAGTTGTCACCTTTATTGGCACAGAGTTACTTACGATATTCCCTGGGTGACTCGGTTGAGCATCCAACTTCGGCTCACAGTTCGTGAGTTCAAGCCCCGCATCGGGCTCTCTGCTATCAGCACAGAGCCCACTTCATATCCTCTGCTCATGCTCTCTCTGAAAAAAAATTAACATTTAACAAAAATCTTCCCCAATATTCCTTTTAATATCTGTAGTGATGTCACCTTTCCTGTTTCTGATATTCAACATTTGTGTCTTTTTTTTCTTGGATCAGTCTAGCTGAAGGTTTATTGATTTTATTTCCTCAAAGAACGAGCTTTTGGCTTTCTTGATTGTCTTCATTGTTTTTCTCTTTTCTATTCCACTGATTGCTGCTCTGATCCTTACCATTTCCTTTCTTCTTCTCATTTTGGGGTTGATTTGCTCTTCTGTTTCTAGTTTCTTAAGATAGAAGCAACAGTAATTGACTTAAGATCTTTCTTTACTACTGTAAGCATCAATTTTCCTGTATGTTCTGCATCAGTAGCATTCTACAGATTTTAATACATACCATTTTCATTTTCATTTAGTTCAAAATACTTTACAACTTCCCTTTAATTTCTTCTTTGACCCATGAGTTACTCACGAGTGCAAGTGTTGGGTATTGTTCCCTCTCGCTTTTTTGGAGGATTCTTTCCCCAGTCTCAGAGAGCATCCTCACGGGGGTGCACTGACCCAGATCCTGTGTAGATCATTAGAGGCCTGTTTCCACGTGGCTCTCTCCTGTCCAGTGCTCTGGCCTGCTCATTCCATCTACACTTGTCTCTCTGAACTCTTAGCTTCATCTCCTCAACTTGATTGGTCTTCTAGACTCTGCCTCGGTCCCACCCTCATGCCACAGCCTAGAAACCCTCTCGAGGCAGTGATCCGGCACAGTTGCAGGGTTCCCCTCATTCGTTTCCTGTCTTTCAGGGATTGTTGACCTTCATTTCCCGAGGTCTAGTGTTTTGAAAACCACTATTTTATGTATTTTGTCTGGGTTTTTTTTGGTTGTTTCAGGTGGAAGAGGAAATCCAGTCCTTCTTACCAACTGCAGTTGAATTCAGAAATCAAGCTAGCTGGGTTTTATTTACTTATTTTTTTTTTAATTTATTTCTGCCATTCTCTAAATAAACTGTTTTGATTTGTTGTTTTTATGTGCAGCTTTTCTGATATTTAGGATGGTTTCTATTTCTGTTGCAGTGGTTACTATTTTAATGATGTCTTTATATAACCAACACCTTTTGTTCTCTCTACCCTTTGGATAGTATCTATTAATGAGTTCATTACTCTAGGCCATGACACAATCAGTGTGCTTGTCTGTCTCTTCCTCTTCTTCTTGACAAACAAGTGAAGGGGCACCTGGGTGGCTCAGTTGGTTAAGCGGCCAACTTTAGCACAGGTCATGATCTCGCGGTTTGTGAGTTCGAGCCCCGCGTCAGCTCTGTGCTGACAGCTCTGAGCCTGGAGCCTGTTTCGGATTCTGTGTTTCCTCCTCTCTCTGCCTCTCCCATGCTTATGCTCTGTCTCTCTCTGTCTCTCAATAATAATAAATAAATGTTAAAAAAAAAAAAAAAACAAGTGTCAGTCCACAGCATTATCTTGCTTAGTCTGTTTGTTTGCATGGGTACTTAAGCAATTAACCATATATTTCTATTACTTGAGTCTTCAGCTTTTCCTCCCACTTCTTATGTCTTTAGTATAATTTCCTGGTAGAATAAGGGAGGAAACATTCACTTAAATAGGCGTATTTGCCGCAGAAGTCCCCAAAGCATCAGTATAGGATACAGAGACACACATCTGAGCCCAGCCTCTGTAATCACTCTACTGTGACCTTAAGACAGCGGCTTAAGCTGTCAGAGCCTCCATTCTCTAGTTTTTAAGATGGGATAATATCTATCAAGGTTGTGATGAGTCTTGAGCCATAGAATACACGTGAGATGCTTAGCATAAAGCCCGATACATATACAATGCATATAAAAACTTAGAAAATGCAGGCTATTAGTAGCAGCAACAGCAAGAAAAATCAGCAAGAAAACATCCATGTAGTGCACAGCACACAGCGGGTTCTGTGCCAGCTGCCTTACGTTCCTTATTTCATTTCATCTTGACCACAAACCTGTGGCAAATGCATCACCCTCATTAGAGATGAGGGGAGACTGTAAGAGGTTAAGAATACACTAAAGTCACCGGTGTGTAAGTGACTGTGGTAGAATTAAGACTCAAATATTCTGCGGCCAAGTCCAGAGCATGCTCTCTCACCCCTACTCTACGGCTGCCTTTATTATCCTGAGCTCTGCCCTGCTAATGAAAGTGTGTGCACACACATTCACACACACATGTGTGCGCTCACTTTATTCTGAGAACAAACTTGGCCTCACAGCTCAGTATATAGACAGGATACACCTGGACGAATATAATTTGCCTGTTTTTCCAAACTCTAGGTTCAGAGTCTGGCTTGCAGACAAGGTACAGATGGAAATCTTCCTGGACTCAGACCAAGAAGAGGAGAAAGAGTGGGAAAGGCTTGCCCCATGGCCTCTAGTAGCACTGAGTAAACCCAACTTGAACTGATGTTGGGAGATCAGCTCGTGGAATCAAGCCATTGACACTCACTGGCTTGTCTAGCACTTTACCAAGTTCTTCAGTATCCATGCCCACTTGGGCTTTTCATAGCACTATTATAGCTGAGAAAATGGAGGCTCAGAGAAGTTAATGTTTTGCCCAAAGCCACACAGTTAATCAGTGATAGGGCCTAGAGGACAATCCCAGATCACAACACTTGTCCAGCACTTTTCTCACGATATGTATTTGACATCATGGATGGCATTTATCTTTTCATAGTTCTATTGTGGGCATGATCAATAGTCAAATCAATAGTTCTATTGTGCCCCATAGATGTGGAAGAGGAGAATCAATATTTACATGTGTCCAGTCTTCAGCACTGTATGATAAGTTGCAACAGATAAAAAGACGTGAAAGTGGTCTTTGTTCTCAATACTCATTCATTCATTTCTCTATTCACTCATTCATTCTAAAAGTACATTGGGTTCCAGATTGGGTTAGGAGTTGGGGAATACTCTTCAAGGGGCTCACTGTGTAATGAAAGAAACAGATTCCAAAGTCAACTGCTCCAATTCAGTGGGAGAAGCTAAAATTAAGAGTATTGGGAGGTGATGAGCGTATCATTGACAGTACTTCACTTTGCCTGTGGGATCTAGGAAGGCATCCCCACAAGGGGCTGAGTGTGGAAGGAGCCATAGGAGGTCAGGGAGTGGGATTTGCCACCGACAGAGGCAGAAGTGAGCATGTCTCTTTCAGAGGACCACCAGTGATTCCATGTGGTCAAGGCCAGGGAGGGCTGGGAGCAAAGCTGAAAGCTAGGCAGTGTTCCTGCAGAGGAGTTTAGACTTCCTCCTGCAGATGGTGGAAACACATTTTAATTTTTTTTCACATTTATTTATTTTTGAGAGAGAGAGACAGAGACAGAGTATGAGTAGGGGAGGGGCAGAGAGAGAGAGGGAGACACAGAATCTGAAACAGTCTCCAGGCTCTGAGCTGTCAGCACAGAGCCCAAGGCGGGGCTCTAACTCAGGAATGGTGAGATTATGACCTGAGTTGAAGTCGAATGCCTAACCGACTGAGCCACCCAGGTGCCCCTGGAAACATAGGCAGAAGAGTAGTAAGATGGTCAAATGTGGTTAGAAAGCTCACTGTGGTACAGGTGGGGAGAATGGACTAACAGGGAAGGGGACCAGTGAAGAGGCTGGTCAAGGTGAGGGCCTGTGGTAGCTGTGGAACGTGGAGAATTGCTCTGGCGAGCCCCCACTCACATTGAAGCTTCAGCATAGACAACAGCTCAGAGAAGGACCTTCAGTCCAGCTAGAAGCTTTCCTTAAGGCACCCTGAAAACTCTCTCCCATTCCCTCAAACAGAAGAAGAGTTCAGTGGCAGTTAACAGCAATGGCTTTGAAGTCAGCTTTTGAGACACTGCATGGTGCCTCCACTGCTAACTAGCTATGTGACCTTGGGCAAGTTGCTTATTCTCTCTGTTGCCTCAATTTCCTTATCTATGAAGCAAAGATAATAAGGGCCATCTGGGTGGCTCAGTTGGTTGAGCATCTGACTCTTAATTTGGGCTTAGGTCATGATCCCAGGATCGTGGGATTGACCCCTGCATCAGGCTGGAGTCTGCTTGAAAGTCTCTCCCCACCGCCTCCCCAGCTGGCGCATTCTCTCTGTTTCTCTGATATAAAACATAAATAAATAAATAAATATAATAATGTTACCCTACCTCTGAGGGTTATTGTGATTAAATTATTCAATGCATTTAAAGTGCATAGAACAGTGTTTGGCAATGATTAAGTGTGCAGTTAAAAGTGGAGTTATAGTGCCATCACACCCATTCGCTGTAGGGGAATTGTGTGTTTGTGGGTGTACCGGACCAGTCTGAGAACTCCTTGGGGACAGGTAACCTCATGTCCAGCAGAGAGCCTGGGACATAGACTCCTCAAAGAATACCTGTGGAACAGATTAGAGATGAGGCTAATGACAAAGAGATATGTAGGAGTTAAATCACGCATCACCGGGGGTTGATTGGACATTATAGAGAGGGTTAGTGAGGAGAATAAAATCATTTCTAGGGTTCTGAACGGGGACAGGAAGATGATGGTGATGTCATGGCTGAGATAGGGAATTAGAAAGAAGGAACTGGATCTGAGGAACAGAGGCTAACACACACAAGATCAAATCAATAGGACTGAAAGAAGCTGAGGTTTGAACTCAGATTCCACGGACAGTTTATAAGAACGTGCATGTCTGTGCCGAGCACAGGATCTAATGCATAGCACTTCATAATACGTATCAGATGAGGTGGGGAATGTTTGCATGAATGGACGTCTTTTGTAGATGCCAGGATATCATGGTTGCTTTTCTCTTCAGTGATAGAGGTCTGTGTGGAGGTTAAAAGAAAAAAAAAAAAAGAAAGAAAAAGTCACCATAAGATTTATTTTTCTAATCTTTCTCTTAAGTTTTATTTATTTTGAGAGAGAGAGAGTGAGTAGGGGAGGGGCAGAGAAAGAGGGAGAGAGAGAGAGAATCCCAAGCACTGTCAGCTCAGAGCCCCATGCAGGACTTGAACTCATGAACTGTGAGATCAAGACCTGAGCTGAAGTCGGACACTTAATTGCCCGAGCCACCACCCAGGCATCCCCACCGTCAGATTTAAAAATGAAGAACTAGTAGCCGGTATTTTAAGTGAGAGAATATGGGAGCCATCTTTTTCCCTTTTTTTGGCACATCAGGACATGTTTTATTATCTCCAGCTTCAGGACATACTCTCACAAACTGCTAGGAAGGATGACTCAAACCAGGAAGTTTGGCAAAGCCCAGGCCAAAAAAAAAAAAAAAAAAAAAAGCAAAAAAAAAAAAAGCAATGTCAAGGAATCTAGGAACATAGGAAAATGCCTGGCGACAAGCGAACAAGTCACAAGGGCTCCTCTACGTATGACTCCAAGTTCAGTCACCACACCTCCTCAGACACAAGCTGAAGTCGAGCTGCTTGTGGGGCTGGCGTCTGAGTAGGAGAAGCAGAAAGAACTGTCTGCAATAGTTCCTGTTTGGAATTGATAAGCTTTCCTTCAGTACAAGGTAGCTAGTAGAGCAGTAATGGTAATTATAAGAATGCCTATAATTAATCAAATGTTTACTACTTCCAGAACATGGTAAGTGCCTTACAAACATCATTTCATTTAAACCTCCTCAATTCCTACAAGAAACATGCTGCCTGTCCCCTGTGGAAAGATGGGGAAGCTCAGCCGCGGAGAAGTGAAGTAACCTGATCGAGGTCACACAGTGAGTGAGGCCTTGAGATCTGAAGTCCAGCTTGCCTGACTCCAAAGCCCGTGATACTAACCCTATTCACACACAGTTTTTCTCCGTGACTCCTTTACACTGGGACTGTGCATTTAACTTCATCTAAGCGAGTCTAATTGGGGCATGAGGCTCACATTCTAACTCCAGGTAGGACAAGACAAGAGTGTCCCTGCTCAAAGGCCCTTCATCAGTCCAAAAGAATCAGAGAGACATTGTGCAAGGATCAAGAGACACGGGTTCAGAGAACTGGGTCCAGATATTATTGACATTGCCGCTTACTAGTGGCAAGGCTTTCCCCCGATCGCTTAAATTCTTCGGGCCTCTATTTGTTAGTTTCTTTGTTTTCACTCACCCCTGAATCTGGAATATAAAAGGGTTTGCCTAGGGATGCCTGGGTGGCTCAGTTGATTAAGTGTCCAAGTCTTGATTTAGGTTCAGTTCATGATCTCATGGTTCATGGGTTCGATCCCTGTGTCAGGCTCTGTGCTGACAGCGTGGAGCTTGCTTGGGATTCTCTCTCTCTCTCTTTCTCTCTCTGCCCCTCCCTCACTTGTGCACTCACTCTCTCTCTCAAAAATAAATAAATAAACTTAAAAAAAAGGGTTTGCAGAAATGATTTGTCAAAGCTTTTGAAAAACTGTTATTTTTATTTTAACATTTGTATCTTTTCCACTAGAAACTTTTCCTGTCAAAAAGTAATATATACTTACTAAAGAAAAAACATATTTTAAAAAAAGGTAATATGCAATTGTTTAAGAAAGGATACAGAAGAGTAAAAATAAATCTGATTCTTTTTAGTGCAAATGGAATCACTCTTCAAATTCTGAACTTAAAGGACTATCAGAGAGGCTGGCTCCAGCTTTAACAATAGCAATAAAAAGTCATGTTTGGGTCTTTCCTGTCACTTCCTAAACATTTCTTGACTTTCCTTTCGAAGAAGTTTGTATTTCATATTGTACTTTTCAGTGGTTAGATCTAAAGACGTACAAAGTTCTTATGAAGACTTTTTTATTCTTTTGAGGACTGCAAATAAAATAGAGCAAAACAAAAACATACTAGGGAATATTTTTTTTCCCCCAAAATAATTCACTCCACAATCTCTTATTAAGAACTCACCGTGTCCAGGTCTGGTGTGAGGCGATACCCAGAATGCAGTGCGATCCCTGGTGAGGAGGCCCAATGCCTAGTAGAAGAAGTGAATGGAGTTAAGTACGCAGTGCCCTGAGCTCACACAAAGGGAGCTATGAATTCTGTCACAGAGCAGGGGACAAAGGCTGAGTCCAACAGATGGCAAAGACCTAGAAAAGCAACCACAAGTCCTAGGGTGATTATCTGGTTCTAGAGTGGCATAGGATTTATCTTCCATGCTGGGGTATTTGATAATGAAAGGGGAAGTACTGATAATTATGTCAGAATACTGGGTGAACACCAGAATTTCCTGGGCAAACGAGATCAGATGGTCACCTCACTTCATGCTAACATTTCGTTGTGAGAAATGGGGCTCTGAATCTCATTTTATTTTAAGTTTATTTATTTATTTTGAGAGAGAGAGAGAGAGAGAGCAAGCAGGAGAGGAGCAGACAAAGAGGAGACAGAGAATCCCAAGCAGTCTCCATGCTGTCAGCACAGAGCTGGACATGGGGCTCAGGGCTCAGTCTCACAAACCATGAGATCATGACCTGAGCCAAAATCAAGAGTTGGATGCTTACCAACTGACTGAGCCACACAGGCGCTCCTGAATCTCATTCTTTACACATTGAAACCTGTGATGGAAATGGCATGTTCAGAATGCTCCAGGGAAGGCTTCCCCACCCTGGCTAACTTCCTGAACAACTTGTAGAGGTTCCCTTAACAATGCCTTTCAGTCCTGTTGTTGGAATCTAGCATAACATCAACACAGCAAACAAATTGTTCAAACTAAAAAAGCACATTCTTGTATCATCCTTAACTTAGTTTCATAGTGACATGAGACTTTCCAAACCACATTGATGTTCAGCCTTAGGAGTTTGGGGTTTTCCACACTGCTTTGGGGACCAACTCAGAGCCCTAACTCTCAATGTTTCCAGTTGATATTCCTTGATTTATTTGTGTATTTAGTTATAATTCCAAAGAGGTTATGATGATTTTCTACTTGCAGAGACTATTTGGAAAAGTCTTGGGAGTAGAAGAGGAAATACAAAACATTTTAAAATAAGACTGGTGCCATCAAGATGTGACATCTGCTTGTGCATGAGGCAGAAAGCACAGCATGTGCAAAGGCACAGGGGCAGGAAAAACCATGGAGGGAATTGTGTGGAATTCTCTGGCTGGAAATGAGCTTGGGAATATGGTGGGAGGAAAGTTGAGGGGTGCCTGGGTGGCTCAGTTGGTTAAGCATCTGACTTCAGCTCAGGTTATGATCTCATGGTTCATGAGTTTGAGCCCCACATCGGGCTCTTTGCTGACAGCTCAGAGCCTGGAGCTTGCTTCAGATTCTGTGTCTCCCTCTCTCTGCCCCTTCCCAGCTTGCACTCTGTCTCTCTGTCTTTCTCAAAAATAAATAAACATTAAAAAAATTTTTAAATGGGGAGTTGAGACTAGATAGTGAAGGCCCTTGAATGCCACCCCAAGGAGTTTAGACTTCATCCTGTTGGAATTGATGAGTCTCTGGAGCTGTTCAAGCAGGATATTTGCTTTTGGAAAGAGAGAAAACCAAACAAAGCCAGGGAGAGTCAGTGGTCCTGGAGCCAATTTCTCCCTTCAGGTTTGCAGTGTTGATTTGCTCCAAACTTTTCCTTAATGTGTTCCCTGACTCATTATACTCCAAACACCACCCCAACGGAATGTATCTCAATCGACTAGTGATTATAGACACAAATTTCAGATGCTTTGGGTTTAGCCCAATCCCAAACCGAGGATGGATTGGAATCTTTTAGCATTCCCTAGCTCTATGCCCACATGGGAGTCTGGATGGATGAGGGGGCTGGCCAGGCACAGAGAGGTGAGAGTGGGGGCCTTCTGTCTTCCGACCACCCTCTTGGAAACTGCTCCCAAAGACTTCCCTTGGGGGAATTTATAATCTTCATTCCCTCCACCCTCCACCCAAATCATGTCTGCCTGGGCGCCAAGTCCAAAGTCATGAAGCTAATGTAAAAATGGCAGCTGTATACTTTTCAGCTACTTGGGGTGCTTAATGAATGGACTGGCTTGAAAGGTGAAAGGCTCCTTGACCCCAGAGGTATTTGAACAGGCTTGCTTTAGAGAGGTTTCTTTCAGGCAGTAGGAAATTGGAGTCTGACAAATGAGGATTCTACTCTGCAACCGACTGCTTACAACCTCTGAGCCTCTGTTATCTCAGCTGTAAAATAGGGATCATAATAGCACCTTCTTTATAGGGTTCTCAAGGGGAAAAACAAACAAACAAACAAACAAACAAACAAGATAATGATGTCGCTTGACCCAATGTTAGGCACTGGTATGTATTCTGTAAAAGCTGGCAATCATCATGGTTAGCAGGGTCATCTACCACTGGTTGAGCTTTGTGCTTCCAATGGTGAAACAGTCATTTATTTCTGAGTATGACCTCTACTCTGGAACATGACACAAGCAGAAGTCCTATAGGCAAAGAACTGGTCATCAACACCATTGAATATTACCCATCAGAGACCATCTAGCTGTGGGAACCAAACTTCCCATTTTGCAGAGGGAGAAATAAATTCAGAGAGAGGAATTAAGTTACGTACCTTAAGTTACAGATAGATTCTTGACGAGACCTCATGCTTCCCTCACGTTCAGTACTGTTCTTTTTGTTTCATTTTCTGTTAACAAGCAAAATTCAGGACCTTCAGTGATCCTGCCTTCCTTACATATACGAACTCATTCAATTCTTACAGTAACCTCATGCAGCTGATCTCATTGTTAATCTCCATTTTACGGATAAAAGAATTGAAAATGAGAGAGGTTAAATCATTTATTCAAGCCTCACAGCCAGCAAGCAGTAAAGCCAAGATGGGAGCCTGGGCAGTCCTGCTTCAATGCCCGGCTCCTTAACTATAACCACATACTGACCCCCTCAAAGTGAAAAAAAATGTGTGCTGTCTCCCTTAGAGGAACACATTCCCTGGAGAAGAGACACAAAGCCACAAGAGTATCTAGTCATGTGTCTCAGGCACAAGGAGAACAAAAGAGGGAGGGTTTAGTTCTGCAAGGAGAGGAAGGAGAGAATTCGGAAAGCTGCCTGGAGGAGGTGGCCTCTAGCCAGTTTTCAGAGCTGGCTTGTTGTCCTCTAAGCTGATGAGGGCATGTGCAATGCGAAGGCATTCCCGGTACATGGAAGCATCTCAGCTGAGGCAGGCAGGTATGAAGCGGAGGGTCTTAGCGGATACCACAAGGGCCAGGACACCAGCCACTAACTCGGTGTGCGACATGGGCAAGTTACTTAACCTCCAGAGACCTCAACTGCTTCTTCTGTAGAATGGGGATAATAACCCTGCCTTGTGAAACTATTTGAACATTAAATGAAATCATGTGTTATTCTTCTTCCTTTATTTACCCATTATAAAACTATTTCCCTCAGTAAAAATTTTTAATTGAGTCCTTTTTTTTTACACTTGCGCTCACAGTAGCATTAGCAATAATCCTGAGTGGCTTATTAGTCATTCGTAATAACAATATAATTAATGATAATGTTAATTGCCTTTGATGGAGGGCACTAAGTACTTAATATGTATAATCTATATTTATCTAATCTACTCCTCAAAACATACCTTAAAGATAAGTATCATTATCCCCATTTTTTCAGAGAGATTAAGAAATTTACACAAAGGTCACCAGCTAGGAAGTGGCAGGACTAGTTTTCAGACCTAGGTCTGTCTGTCCAGAAAAATGCCCGACAGACAGAGAATGCCCTGTGTTTTGAGTTCATGTTGGTCTTGGCAAAGTCCCTTAGCCTCTTTCTCAGAAAGAAAACAAACATTGGAAGGGGTTTGCTAACACGTTGGAACAGGAACGCCCTAGTGAGGGAGGGAAGGGGCCCGCTGAGGCAGGAAGATGAGTCCATATTTGGAGGGTGGTGTTGGGGAGGCCCCTCAGCCTTTTCTCCCCAAGCCCAGAGGTCCCAGGGAGAGCCTGGCTTGAACTGGAACCTTGAGCTGCCCAGAAGTCACGGCGTCTTGGCAGGTAGGTGTGTGCCTTCTCAGGCTTCAGGTGGCCCCGGCAAGCCAGCGGCGTCCTGCCCGCCTGTGAGGGCTGTGAGGCTGCAGGCTGGTAACCCAGCCCTTCCCCCGTGGGTGTCTCCCAGGCAGCAGGGAGTTAATCTGCTATCTGTTGGGAAGGCTTCCAGAACCCTCCTCCCCCGCCTGTGTTTGCTCAGGGCTGGGCTCTTCAGAAACTGAAACCAGCAAGACACCAGGCCGGCCAGGCCTCATGGGATCCTGCCTGGGTTTACCTTCTATGGGGAGGATCAGAGAGCTGGGCGGGGCAGAGTCTGGAGCCTGGGCAGGGCCTGCGGATGTGGCAGGCTCCCCTCGGCCTCCTCCCGGGGAGTTAGGCCCACCCCCGCCTCCACCACCACCACCAGGGACCAGCTCAGGGCCCTGGGGAAGCACATGGCCAGACAAGCCAGGGTGGCCCTGCCCCTCACCACCTCTGAGACACTGAACAAACCACTGAACTCCAGTTTCAGTTGCTTGCACTGTAAAATGGGGATAAATAATGCCTGGCCTTTGGATTCGGTAACATATGTGTAGTGCTTAACACGTAAGAAGTGCTCAGTATATAGGGTCACTGTATCGATGTCCTCGTTGCTGTTGTTGCTGTTGCCGTGGGGGCAGCCTGCTTTGTGAGGTAGTTAGCTCCCATGGCTCAAAGTGTTCAAGCAAAAGTTGAACAAGACGGGAAAAAAGAAAAAAGAAACAGAACAGGAGGGGGATTCACACTGCCATACCCACATACTGGCCTGGTCCCTCCAGAATCACCTGGGAAGCCCAAGCACCACCTCACACACACTGAATCCAAACTTGTTGTATTTATCTAATCCTGAAGGCAAACTTTTATAAAAGTGCAGCTTCCTTTTATGAGCCAATGACCTAGGCCAATAATTTCTACATTTTCCATCTTCGAAAGGCCCTCATGCTTTTCCCTCCTACACCATCGATTAACTAGTGTAAGATATTTTATTGACCAAACTAGATTTGTTAACTCATAATTAACTCATTTGCACACTACATATGGAGACTGTAAAGACCCAGAGTTCATTCAACGAATAATCATTCACTCAACGAATATTTATTGAATAACTGGCATGTGCCAGGCTCTATGCTATGTCATAGGGGATGGTGGAAAAGAAGGTGGACAAGAGCTCTGTCCTTCTGGGCTTTCCAGTCGGGCATGGAAGTGCAGAAAAGGAACAAGGATTTAAACACACTGAAGCCAAGAGAATTCCACAGAGTATAAGACACACAATATTTCTACAGTAAGCAGATAACGTTCCAGTCAATAGCAAGTAAAGTTGATGTATCAGTTCCTCTGTACAGCATCCATATAGAGAGAGGTGGAGGCCCCTCCCCAGCATGCACTTACCCATGGGCGCGTGCGCACACACACACACACACACACACCAATGGCATTATTATTTTTATGAATCCCAAGAGGTCCAGGGTCTTTGGATCAAGAACAGCTAAGGCCTTATGAAGAAAGGAAGACACTTTGGACCTAATTCCTGCTCATGTGGCCCATCCCATTGCCTCTAACACCCCATGAACAGCTACTGGCCGGTGACCCCAAACACTCCGAGCAGAGTGGCTAGGGGTGTGGGTTCCAAAGCCAGACAGCCTGGGATTGAACCCCAGCTTGATTCCTTATTAGCTGCGTGATCATGGACAGGCTCCTATGAGTTCACAGGCACGTAGGCAAGCCCTCTGTGCGCCCATGAATGATAATACCCACTCAGAGCTGTTGTGGAGATTTTAGAGATGGTAGTGAACGCCGCGGTAGGCATCAGGATCTGAGCTGTTCTTATCCCATACTACTTTTTTGCCTTTGATGGTCTCTCTGCTTCAAGTACCACCCTCCCTTTTCTATCCGGGGAGCATAGAGTTACTGGTGCAACGTCCCTTCCTCTCTAGAGCCTTCTGTGGTTAGCGTGATGCTTTCTCCTCTGGGTTCCTCTGGGTTCCTATAGCTCTTCACGCATACCTCTTAGAGCGCCTCACACACCGCAACCGTGTTTCTTATTGTAGAGGCGTTCTCCTCCCTCTCTGGATTACAGGTTCTTGAAGAGCAGGGGCCATATTTTATACATCTTTTCATCTTTAGGGACAAGATGGTCCCTCAGACAGAATAAACACTTGCCACTGCCTGTTGAACTAATAATGAAGGATAGACAATGGGGGGATGGATGAAGTGACATGCCCAGGATCACAGAATTCTGGTCTGCATTTAGTGTATGTTAGGAAGAGTGCTTTCCTGAGCTTCCGGTTTCTCATTTGGAAAACAGAACCAATAATAATGGTACCTAGGTCTCAGGGTTGGGAGGGTTAAATGAGGTACATACAGGGCAGTGTTCAAGTATGAGCTTTAGAATCAGATTGTTTGAGTGCAAGTCCCAGCTTCATTACTCATAAGTTATGTGAGGTCTGATATGTTCTCGACCTCGCTGTGCCCAGAGAAGATCGATCTTAAACCAAAAAGAGCATATCATCATTAATGGGCTATTCAGAGAATGAAAGGAGGTACTCTTTATGAAGTCACCAGTGCCTGGCACAGAGTAGGTATTCAGCAAATAAGTATTGGTTCCTTCCCACTTTCTCCAAACCTGTAGGCCCTGGACTCTGAAAGTCCAAAACAGCTGTTCAAATGCTACATTTTGCTCTGAGTGACTAATGTCCCTTAAGCCAAAGTTGGAAAGCCGACTCCAGAACTAAGCTTACATTCAAGTGCTGAATTAGATTCAGGGAATGTGGCTGCCTGGTTTATTTAATTAATAAGGAAACTTTGGAAAAGGGGGCAATTTAAAATCAACAAGCATGCCAAGGAAATTAAAAAGAAAGGACTAGCCCACAATTTCATATGTGGGTTTCATATGTCATTGGAATAGTCCCTTCTGTAAAGACATGAATAGTGGGATCATCCAAACCCAAGTTAATGTTTTACAAACTGTAAGACCAATGGCCGGAATTCTGTTTGGGGAGCAAATGAACCAGTTAATCAGTGTACTGCCCTGTAACGATTCTTGAATTTCCTACTTCTTCATCATAACATTTTCATAATAAACTCATTATTCAAAATTCTCCAGTGGCCACATGTCTATTACTAAAGCATAATACTAAAGGGTATGGAAGAGAAAAAAAGGTATTTTCGTTTTGGACCTGGAATCCCATCATACTCCCAGACCGATTGCCCCAAACCTCCTTTAGGTAGGATTTAGAAGAGGTTGAAATGAGGTTGCCCAGGACCCTGGGAGCTACGGTTGTCAGTGGCCCAGTCAGCCAGCATTTGGCAGTTCAGTTCAGATAGGAAACTGGAGAGGGCAAGGGTCTCAATAGACCCAAAGGATGAGCTGCACGGTGGGGGAGGTGGAGGGCAGGAATCTTATTAGCAAAACCAGCTGCCTGCCAAGTTGGGCGTGTGTCCGAATTTCTGAAGAAAAGGAAATCGCAGCTGTTAGCTTTAGCCTCAAGCCTCTAAGGACTGGGAAGAAAGTGGGGTGGGGGTGGCTAGGGAGAGTACTCCACTCCCTCTGCCCCAAGCACACTCTACCTGCATACTGCACCCTGAACTTTCTTAACCTAACACCTCCTTATCCAGACCTTGAACCAGGTCAGACACCTGCTCCAAAAACTCTTCCCGGATCTCTCCAATTGGGGGAAGAATCGCTCTCTTCTTCCCCATGTGCCTGGGGAACTTTGTGTCTCCGTTTTAAAATTTCTCAGACTTCTTTACGATATGCCTGCCAACCTCCTCCATTCTTTTTTTCTCTTATCTTCCTCTTTTTAAATAGCTTTATTGGGGGTATAATTGACATACGATAAACCACATGTACTTGAAGGCACAATTCCTTATGGATGGACCTGCGAACCATAGCACCACCAAGACAGCGAACGTATCCATCGCCCCGAAGGTTTCTTCGTGGCTCCCTTCTCCAAACAGACACCCATCTGCTTTCTGTCCCTGTAGATCAGCATTTCCTACAGTTCTATATAAACGGAGTGATAGAGTATATCCTCTTTTTCGAGTGGCTTCCCTCACTGAGCACAGCTATGTTGAGATTCATTTATTCTACCTTCCCTCTTCCCCGAAACATGGGCTTCCCTGGGGAGAAATGGGGTGCAGCCAGAACACAAAGCTCGACATAGGGCACACAGGAAGAGCCATGGTGGAAGACATTGGGGTGTGATGGGCAGATCTCTCTGGACTTGGCATCAGGACATGCATGGATCTCACGTATAGAGTCATGCCCGGACTCGATCACTGCCA
The DNA here is from genome assembly GCF_024362965.1 of Panthera pardus. NCBI lineage: Eukaryota > Metazoa > Chordata > Mammalia > Carnivora > Felidae > Panthera > Panthera pardus. The sequence goes on from NW_026526666.1 coordinate 58,989,404, forward strand.
GCTGTGCAGAAGTGAGTCATTCATAATCCGAGCCTCAGTTTCCTCATTTGTAAATTGGGATGATGATACATCTCCCTGCTCTGGGGAGAGCTCTGTGCGACTCCACAGAGCCCAGGGATAAAGTGCTCTGTAAACTGTGAAGGGTCAGTCCTGGGTGAGGATTAGGCCTGAATCAAGCCAGCAGCATAGTGGGAACACCCCAGCTCCAAGGGCTATTTAAAGGCCTGCATGCCGGGCGCCTGGGTGGCTCAGTCGTTTGAGCGTCTGACTTCGGCTCAGGTCACGATCTCACGGTCCGTGAGTTCGAGCCCCGCGTCGGGCTCTGGGCTGACTGCTCAGAGCCTGGAGCCTGTTTCAGATTCTGTGTCTCCCTCTCTCTCTGACCCTCCCCCATTCATGCTTTGTCTCTCTCTGTCTCAAAAATAAATAAACGTTAAAAAAAAAAAAAAATTAAAGGCCTGCACGCATTTCTTTCCAGGGACGATGCATGGTTTGTCGATTCCTCACAGAAATGGCCAATAAGGGTTATGCGTGGTGGCCTTTAATCCTGGCCCAGTCACCAAAATTTCAAGGATTCTTTCTCCTCAACCTCCTCGCCTCCTCTTTCCTCTGCATAGGCTGTGTTTATTTACAAGGCCTCTCTCCCTCCAGAGAGCTGCATGTGACCGGAGGATTCCTCCTCTGGCCTGGAGCCTGCTGATAAGGGCAGTCCATCTGCTGGGGGCTCCAAGGCCTGCAGGAACAGGAACTGAGCAGTGGAGGGGAGCAGAGGGGGAGCCTGCCAGGCCTGGCTGTGGCTTCCTTTGGCCAGGACTGACAGAGGGGGGGATGAGGTGTGACCGGAGAAAAGGAAATAGTTGTCTCCCGTTGGAAACTGACTTGACCTATAAAATCACACCAGACTTGACGATGCTTCCTATGCACCACCCCCTCCCCGCCCCCCCACCATGAACCGAATTTCTCATTCGCTGCTGCTTAGGGAAGAGAGGTGAGGTAGCTGCTAGGACACACACAGGGAGATTCAAGAGCTAGCAGCACTTGGGGAAGCCACTCTCCCTCCTGGCCAGGCAGGCTGTCGTCAATTAGAGCTACCTTTTGTTGAATACCTGCTCTGCATCAGGCACTATGTTTTATCTAAGTTTTACAGTGTAAGCTTCAAAGCCATATGGAGGGGGGAATATGCACCCTCTCATTTCACAGCTGGTAAAGGTGAAATAACACGTCCAAGGTCACTTAGGACGTGAGCCAGAATTTGAACTCCATGATGTCTGACAACGGAATCCATGTTCTTTTGAGAATTTGAGGACATTGATTCTCAAAGAACGAACTTAATAATAAATTATTTCCTGGTCATGCCCTGTTAAAAGAAGGCTCTGTGACCAATTTAATATAGGGAATGTTATATATAATGTCCCTATCATGAAGACCCACGGTGTACTTTTGTGTCTAGAAGGTTCTGAAATAAAACCTTAAAAAAAAAAAAAAAAGTGGGGAGTGCCTGGGTGGCTCAGTCAGTTGAGTGTCTGACTTCGGCTCAGATCATGATCTCTCCTTTGTGGGTTCGAGCCCTGCACCAGGCTCTGGGCTGACAGATCAGAACCCGGAGCCTGCCTCGGATTCTATGTCTCCCTCTCTCTCTTGCCCCTACCTTGCTCGCACTCTGTCTCTCAATAAAATAAAATGCTAAGAAAGTTTTTAGAAGGTTCTGAGAAATCTTAGCATAAAGGAACTCACCTTTTTTTCCAACCAAGAATTTCCCACATTAAATTGATCACCCATCTTTTTTCCTATGAAACCTCTATTCATATTCCTCAGAACAAGTGTTCCTCAGAGCATTGTGTGAGAATCACAGCTGAGTCAGAACTGGAGGGATTATAGGGTTTATCCACCTTACTCTAACGAGTGCATTAACAACACCTTTTATTAACATCTCCAGTGATGAGAGACTTATTACCTGCTAAGACAGCTTGCTCCATTCTTGCACAAACTCAGTGGTTACAACAGCACTGCCCAGCAGAAAGGCTGCAAGCTACATGCGTGAGTCTAGGTTTCCCAGAGGCCATGGGGGAAAGTAAAAAAAGAGCAGGAAAAACTCATTTTAATAACCTATATTAATTAACTCAATGGACCTCATGAAACTATCATTTCAACATGGAATCAGTAAAACAGTGATTAATGGTATATTTTATTTTTTCTTTTGCTTTTTAAATTAAGTCTTTGAAATCCAGATTAGACACATTTCACGTGCTCAATGGCCATGTTTGGCTAGGGTCTAACATGTCAGGTGGCACAGCATTAGAAGATTCTTCTTTAGGCTGAGCCAAACCCTGCCTTCCTGTGCCCCTTCTCCATGGTCCTCAGAATCAAGGGCTTGGTCTATAGATGTGTAACTTTGTCACCACCCCAAGGATGAGTTCTGTTTGGCTACATGCTTGTATGTGTGCATTAAGTCCCCCCCTTCATAGAGCTCAGCCCTCTGGCAGTGGTCTGCTGAGGTCTGTCTCCCCTTTTAAAGGGTTTTCCAAACTTCAAAGTGCTGTATAAATAAAAGGCCTTATTCTCCTGACTCCTAGTGGGGCAGACTTAGAATCACCCAGGATTTTAGTGTTCTCGTTACGTGGTTATGTTATATTCAACCCACAGGCAGCTGGTAATACTGTGTCTGGCCTGCAGCTACTCCCGTTTTCTCCCTGGGCCTCAGTTTTCCTATCTGTCAAATGGCTGATTTGAGATTTCTAGGATTTAGACTCTTTCTGCCTCATCTCACCCCCACCACTCTCTCTGCCTACTACATTTCCTCTTAAACGAGGTCTTAATCTAGAATTCAGGAAATAGTTATATCCTCCCATATACTATAACAATAAGTATTTTTTTTGAGCGTTTATCATGTACGGGGCACTGTGCTAAGAACCTTATGAAATAGCATCTCATTTAATCCCCTTCACACCTGACCAAAGTCACTACTGTCATGATTCCCTCTTATAATCGTAGAGACTAAGGCATCAGGTGGTTGAGTCATAGATCCCACGCCTGATAAAGGGAACAGCTGGAGATACCAGCCCCGGGGCCTGCTCCCAGTCTCTGATCGCGGGTCCAGACTGTGAACCGGAGCTAGGCCCAGGCCTCGGACTACTCAACAGGGCACAAGGGCCCAGGGGAGCAGCTTTTTGCTTTTCATTGTTGTTTTCACTGCTGCTAAAACCCACAGAGCGTCCTCCTCCTGTTTTGCCGAGGAAGGAAATACTGGTATACTTTCCTTGCTAAGGAAATCCTACTCTTCACAAGTCAACTTTCTTCCCATCCTCTTGGCCTTTCAGGAAAGGGCCCGAGGTCCCCGGGAAGCCTCTGGAAGAGACCTGAGGAACTCAGCGTGCCCTGTCTAGGGCAGGGGTATTTTTAGAACAGGCCGCACTGTTTACAAGGAAGCCAGTCCCCTGAGCCTGCCCTCTCCCTCCAGGCCCCACCCGCCACCGGGCTCCTCCAGGCCCTTCCTTCCTCTCTCCCTCCTGGCTGCTCCCTTCCTGTCATCTCTGTGGGCACGTGGGCTGCATCAGCACACGGGTGCACTGTCACTACTGTCCGGGAGACACAACTGAGCAAAGCCACAGCCCGGGGCCCCGAGAGCCTCCTGGGAGGGCCAGCTGTGACTCGGCACTGGAAAAACACAGGAAGCTGCCACCAGTTGAGAAAATGGCCCTGGCAGTTGGCGATGGACTGGAAATCCTGCAAATGGGCTCAGCTGCGAGTGCCAGGTGCTTTCAATTGTGACAAGTCACTTACCCTCCTCGGCCTCCTCTGACGCAGCTGTAGAGCAAGGAGGGCTTGAAGGCCCGGGCTGCTCTGTGTTCAGTAACTGAATGTCTGGGCCTCCCCAACGGTGCGGTGCGAGCACTCAGGCCTCCCTCAGGGAGGTGGCGAGAAGTACTAAATGGAGTGAAAGCCCTGGCACATGGTGGGCATGCGATCCATAGGAGCTCCGATAATAATTCCCTATCTCCAGCACCCCACACTGTGTCTGGCACAAAGTTGCTTCTCCACGGGGATGTTCTCCTTTAACCTTACAGCTCGGGGGTCTTTCACCTCGAAGTCTGCACAGAACCTCTCCTCAAACTATGCACTTTTAAAAAGGTTTTTTGTGTATTTATTTTGAGAGAGAGAGAGAATCTCAAGCAAGCTTCACGCTCAGTATGGAGCCCAATGCGGGTCTCCATCTCGCACACCAGGAGATCATGACCTGAGCCAAAATCAAGTCATGCAGCTTAACGGACTGAGTCACCCAGGTGCCCCCAGCACTTTTTCAAAAAAAAATTTTTTAACTTTTATTTATTTTTGAGAGCATGAGCAGGGGAGGGGCAGAGAGAGAGGGAGACACAGAATCTAAAGCAGGCTCCAGGCTCTGAGCTGGGGCTCAAACCTGCAAACCACATGACCATGACCTGAGCCGAAGCCGGATGCTTAACCGACTGAGCCACCCAGACGCACCCCCAGCACTTTTGTAAATTAAGTATTTATTCCTGTTGCCCAACACTGCACCACCGTACCGCTTTGGTTCAGGAGTCTTCTAGCAAAAGCCTCTTCTCTGAGTCACAGTCCTGTGGCTTCCAGGCCAGGCTGTCCACCTGTACCCGCGCCACATTGGCTCTGGAGACAGTGGACCTGGCCCAGGGAACCAGTCTTCTCAGGGTCCGACCCTAAACTAGCAGGGCTTGGAGGGGAAGCTCGACCCAAGCAGCCCAGCCGCTACCCAAGCTTCCCTGGGCGTGGGTGTGGAGATTACAAGGCCTCCCTCCTTAGTCCCGAGGGCAAGCTAGACTTCTCCAGCAGCTGCAAGAGATCTAGGGATTATTAGAGGCCGTTAAATTCCCACCATGCATCCCTCCCACCCCACCTCCTCCGCTCCCCCTCCTGTTTCCCACTTCCCCTCCTCCTCTTCCTCCTCTTCGTAACCATCCTCCTTCTCTCCCTGCTCCTCGCCACGGTTATGCTTTTGACCCAAGTGACAGCCTACTGTATTCGAAGTACCAGTGGCGGGGAGAGGGACTGACTTCTCTCTGTATAGCCTTACGCCGCTCCTTCTCAAAGTCCTTCCACAAAGATGTCTCGGGCCCTCTGGTGTGCCAGCAAGTCGGAGACACGGCTGGGTGCTAGCACCAAGGGCTACCTAGCCTGGTGGGCTGGGACCCCGGCAGCATTCCTGGTTGTTGAGGAAGTTGCATGTTAAAGTGGCGTCACCTTCGACCACCTTCCCTATCGTCTCAAGGTCACGCATTCACACTTTTTCCAGCGTGGTTTTACGGTCACGCCATGTATTCCTTTAACCTTAATGAGAAGGTGACACTTTTGGAGCATGTAATTACAGAAAGAGGTGTCCTTCCTTTTCTCCCCATTCCCTGCTCACTAGACCAAAAAAAAAAACAAAAAAAAAAAAACAAAAAAAAAACAACAGAAAAAAAAAAAGCATGTTTAATAGGACAAAAGCCTGAAAGGGTAATGGGGCAGGCTGGCTAAGGCTAACACGTGTGGCTGGAGTGTAGCATTTGGTTGGGGCAAGAGTGAATGCCAGGAGAGGAGGCTACAGACAGATACAGGACAAATCATGCCAGCAGCCACCGCCAGGAGCCATTGCTCCCCGCCATTGTGCATCAGGGCCTGACTTGATCAGTAGACTTCTCAGGAAACTGTAACGACTCGTTTTGCTCCATTGAACCCCCTCAATGCCTAACCCCTGACCTTACAGACCTGCAGGGTTTTCCAGGGATGTGGTCATTCCCAACCCTCTTCCCCACCCACCTTCTGTTTCTTAATAGCTGGGTGGCCTTAGACAAAGTCCTTCATCTTTTGTGGCTGTATTTTTCTCATCTGTAAATCAGAGAAAGTGTGTGTGTGTGTGTGTGTGTGTGTGTGTGTGTGTGAACGTGCATGAACACACACACACACAGATACATGCACATACACGCTCACCAATGGTTGTTATGAAGCTTAAGTCAATGAAGGAAGCCCTTTGGAAAGCACAGGCAGTTCTCTATCTCTCCTCGGCCTCAGCTGATATTCCCATTCTGCGAGGGGAAATCCTCACCCGGAAAGCCATGTGCACACGGGCACAGGTCCCAGGGCAGGCGCCTCCACAGAGGCTGGGTCTGTCTCTTTCCGTTTCCCTGTTGACTTCCAGTACAACTGCCGTCGGCTTGTGAATGGGCAGGCAGCTCCCCGCGATGTGGCCCGGTGCCAGGCTGATGACCCACCGAGCCTGCACAGGCTCTGTGACTGGTACCAAGGACCAGAGAGGCCCACGGCCCTCTGCCCTGGATGGGGAATGTCAGGTGTCCAGACAGGGTGGGGCAAGAGCTTCTTACGTTCAGGCTGCAGCTCAGACATAACCTGCCACCTCTACAAAGGCCTCCTAGTAAGATGAAGAAGTGAAACTGGGGAGGTGATCTGAGCCAGGAAAGGGGGTGACATGGGAGGAGAAGGGATCCCCAGGAGAGGATGAAGCTTCTGCAAAGGCACAGAGGTACCAATAAGCAGGAAGTTTGAAGCCCATGGAAGCTCTTCCTCTGCATGCAGCTGCCCACCTGTTAATGAGCTGCTTCGATCCTTGCCTCTCCCCGCTGCCCCCACCCCCATCGATTATCAAATTCTGAAGCTTCTCATGTCTTATACAGTCCAGGCACCCGTCTTCTCTTCCCTAGCCCTATGGCCACTGCCTGGAACTTACAGCCCTTCTGGCCTAGACTAATTCAAACAGCTTCCTAACTGTTCTTTCCTCTAGTTCCTGGCCCTCCCCTCCAATCCACCAGCCTCACAGTTGCCAAAATGATCTTTCTGATATGTGAAATTCTGATTGTGACATGTCCCTCTGCTGCTGAAATCCTTCAAGGGCTCCCTACCACCTTCCAGGTCTTTTCTGTAGCTTAGAACCCAGGACCCTCTGTGATCGGACCCAAGCATCTACCTCTCCTGACTCATTTCCCACCCAATCCTACACAAGCCCTGAGTTCCTGCCACACTAAACTTCAGTTCCCCGAGGAGGCATACACACTGTTTTAAGCGGCCTGGTGTTCTTACTTTTATCTGGATTCCCCTGCACCCCTATTTCCCTGGCTAACTGCTACTCCTCCCTTAGAACACAGTTCAGGAGTCACCTCCTCTAGAAACATTCTCCTGACCCTTCCTGTTTTTTTCCTTTGTTGCCCACCATACATATTCCTCTAGTACACAGGTTCTTAACATCCAATGGGATTTAGGAGCTTTGAGAACTTTCATGGGGGATAAAATGCATTTTTATGTTCACTAACCTTTGCCTAAAATTTAACATTTCCTTCAATTATGAATGTAGGCTCAAAGCACACTGATATCTGCTATACCTGTGATTCATCACCAATAAAAATCACAGAAATGTTCATATCACTTTGGAGTTATTGCAGATTATCTCACAAATTGTCTATGTTCACCAGCATTTTGAAATTTCAATAGTTAGTAAACCTATAGATCTGATTATTTAATGTGTAAGTATACTCATAAATTATCACCACTTTGATTTTTTCTACATATTTTGTTAATTCTTTCTAAAAACAGTTGACTTCCTTTGCTGTTGCATATGTTTTACTTTGGGCATGTTATTTTAGAGAGAGAACACAAGACGGGGAGAGGGGCAGAGGGATAAAGAACCTTGAGCAGCCTCCATGTTTAGTGTGGAGCCCAACACAGGACTCTATCCTATGACCCTGGGATCATGATCTGAGCCAAAATCAAGAGTTAGATGCTCAACCTGCTGAGCCACCCAGATGCCCCATACTTTATGCATTTTTATTTTTATTTTTATTTTTTTTTTCAACATTTTTTATTTATTTTTGGGACAGAGAGAGACAGAGCATGAACGGGGGAGGGGCAGAGAGAGAGGGAGACACAGAATCGGAAACAGGCTCCAGGCTCCGAGCCGTCAGCCCAGAGCCCGACGCGGGGCTCGAACTCACGGACCGCGAGATCGTGACCTGGCTGAAGTCGGACGCTTAACCGACTGCGCCACCCAGGCGCCCCAACTTTATGCATTTTTAAATGTTATTCTGAGAAGAGGTCCATGGGCTTCACCAGCCTGCCCAAGGGCTTCCTGTCATGAAACAGTTACTCTTTCTCTGACAGAAACCTGTAACACCCTCCACTAAAACTGTTGGTTTATCTTGTCCATCTCTATCAACAAATTTGGAGCACTTAAAAACATGAGACCATCTTTCTACTGGTAAGGCTTAGTACAATGCATTGCACCTAGTATATTCCAAAAAATATTTTGGGGGGAATGATAAAAAAAATAAGAAGACAAAAAGGAAGGAAGGAAAGGAAGGAGGAAGGGAGGAAGTAAATTTGATCTTCAAAGAGCATCTGTTCTCTCCGTCTGGAACACTGTTCCAGATCTCTCCAAGACTTGCTGCCTGCCTCCTCTATGTTTGCTCTCATGTCCTCTCCTCAGTGATGCCCTCCATGGCACCATATTTGAAGTTCCAGTTCCAGAACCACCACCCCAGGTATGCTCTGTCCTTCTTCCCTGCTTTATCTTCTTCACATTTGCCACCATCTGACATACTATATTTTTCTGATTTTTTATTCATTTATATTCTGTCTGCCTTCACTAGAATATAAGGTCCCTGAAAGCTGGGACCTTTATCTCAGATTCATTTCTGTATCTCTAACACACGAAAGAGTGTGTTACTATCTAACAGATAGTAAGCATGATGTAGATATTTGATGAATGAGTGACTGAAGGAACCACATGGTGGACACCAGTCAGTTAAACCAGTCTCCGCTCTGCAGATGAGGGAGCCAGAGCCGGGAGACTTTGAGGCCCCAGGTCACACAGAGAGTGGCTCACAGAGCTGAGTGGATTTGAGAGTGGCGGAAAGAAGTGTGGGTTGTTTGCATTGGGCTTGGAACCCCAGCTTTGGTCCTAAGGCCCAATGCATGTTTTCAGTGGAGAAATGACAGAGCTCTGGGAGGACTGGTCTGACCCAGGACCAGGACTGAGGAACAGATGGAGCCTCATCAGGGACATGTCTTACCTTCAGGCCATTGCTGTTGGATCCATAGTTTGGATTTGTAAAAAATCCTGCCACTCTGTCTTCTGGTAAAGACAGCCTGTTCACCCTGTGAGGTCTGACAGCTCCAAGGATCCCTGGAGGACTCAAGAGCCACAATGAGTGGGTCCCCTTGGATTCCTCACTGCTCTTGTGTAAACCTCTACCACAGTGCTTACCCAGCTAGGCCAGAATGTTCCCTTTTCTGTGAGCTCTTTGATAAGAGGACTACATCGCAGTCTTCTCTCTTTGGCATTGGAAGACCAGAGCTTGACACATAGTAGATTTGTAGTGACAATTTATTGAAAGAAAAATGGTAATCAGAAAATTACAAATGCTATGGTGATCATTAGTCTCAGTCATGGGGAGAGGTATGAACTTTGATTGAGCTATAGTATAACAGGTACTCTGCTGGTACCTGAGCTACATTACCAAGTGCAGTGGGGCCCCTGACCTCCAGGAGCGCAGAGCAGAGACAGAGAATGAATGAGCAAAAACAACACAGTGTGTCAACAATTGAGGGGCTGCACTTAGGAAGGCATGCCCTGAATCCTCTGGTACTTACCAACCTGAAGTTATGTTATTATTTAATTACTTCTACTCTGTCTTCTCACAAGAATGTAAGCTCCAAGAAGGCAAGGGTTTTGTCTTGTTCATGGCTTTCCTCCCAGCACATAGTAGGTGCTCACAGGAAGTCCCTGTGAATGAATGCATGGCTTGAAGAAGCACAGAGGATTGTGGGTGCCTACCCCAGTCTGGGGGTGGGGGTCACAGAAGACTTCTGGGAGGAAGAGGTCTTGGCCAGAACCTAGTGTTCCCAAAACTTATATCTCCTATTTCATGACTTCCTCCCAACTCAGTGGGGTCACACCCACTGTATGAAGAAACAACTCTCAGTAGAGGGGAATCAGCTTGGTAAAGCCCACTCAGCTGGCACAGCAAAGACTTGAACCTGGGTCTCCCAAGGTTCTCCACACAGGCCTAGAAAACCACTTAAGAGGGAACGAAGTCCAGAAGACAGATCATCAACCCAACCGCAACATCCACCACCACCATCATCATCATCAACATCATCATCATCATTCTTATGGCAGCTAAATTTTAACAAGTGTTCATACTATGACAGGTACCTTTCTAGAACTCTACACTTGTTAACTCATTCTTCAAAACCACCTTCTGATGTGGGTTCAATTGTTGTTCTCAGTTTATAGATGAGAAAACTGAGGCACTGTGAAATAACTTTGTTAGGTCACACTGGTGGTAAGGAAAAAGTCCAAGATTCAAACTCACGCAATTTGGCCTCGGAGTCTGCACTCTTAACCATTTCATCTTTTGGTTTAACAGGCCATGTCCACCTCATCCAAGTCTAGAAGACTTTTAGAGACATCTAGCATTTTTATCAGCATTTTTATGTTCCAGACACTATACTAGGTTCTGTGGGGGAAAGCTACAAAAAAGAAACCAATAAAGTTTCTGCCTTCAAGAGGTGGCCAATCTAGAATAGTAGATGGATAAGAAATCAATGGATCTAAAATAGGAGACACAGCAGACGTTTCCCGAAGCTAGGGCATTTGAGCTGGGTTTTGTGAAGGTAGGAAAGGTAAAAAGCAGAATGATGCTCTAGAAGGCCACCAAATGTATCCTATGTATCCTTTCCTCCAGGCACAGGTGTAGATCCAGTGTTGGGGAGCATCGAATCCCTTTGTAGTTTACAGGACGAGAGTATGGATTCAAGACAGGGGCAAATCAAAGGAAGACTAGGGCCTGGATCCTCGAGAGTTTGGACTGTTGTATTAAACGAAATTGTTCACTCTTTAGTATATGATGATCTATCAGTTTTGTGAAAAAGGAAGTAAAAGAATCTGACCTGCATTTTAAGAAGATAACAGGATGAGTATGAAGACTCACTCCAGAAGGAGAAGGCTGAAGAGAGCAAGCCTGGTGGATCTTTTGCTGTGTGATCAGCCACCCCATAATGTAGTGGCCTAAAACAACTACCATTTCATTACTGTTTTCAAGTCTGTGAGTCAAGGGGCAGTTCTGCTGTCAACTAGTGGGCTGCTCACATGTCTGATGGGCACTAGATATTGGGTGGGGCAATAGGGTGACTGGACCACACATCTGTCATTAGCCTGGGCTTCTTTGCAAGGTAGCAGTTTCAAGGTTACCAAGAACTGGAAAAGAACACAAGCCATGATGCACATGTACTTTTCAAGCCTCTGTTTATGCCAGGTCTCTTAATGTCTCATCGACCAACCATAGATCCAAAAGGCAGAACAATGGACACCACTTCTCAAAGGCAAGAACAGTAAGGTCACTTAACAAAGTGGTGTGGATGCAGGGATGGGATGAATTTAGGAATATTTTTGTTAGGAGGCATTGTAATGAGCCAAGCGAGAAATAATAGTTGTTTAACCTGGGAAGTGGCAGAAGAAATGGAGAGATGATCAGAGCATATTTGAAACACATTCAGGAGATTATTTGTAAGAGAGAGGAAAGAATAAAGAATGCACCCCCAGGTTTTTGGCCAGAGCATCTGGGCAGATGGTCCCCTGGATCAATGAAGGGAACCAATAGGAAGATCAGGTTTAAAAGTGTAGACACATTCCAGGTCATATAGTTCTTCTGAAATCTTTGAATGTGCTACCTTCAGGAGGAAAGTAGGAAGGAGTGAAAAATGCTCCTTCACTAACTTTCCCTCCACTATGACCATGTGGTCCAAATGGAAAGTGAGATCACTTACATGACACTGATTTTCTAGCAGTATGGATCAGATGGCCAGGTGTAGACATCCGATCCATACTAGGCTAAAGAGAGTACCCAGCCCCACCTCCACTGCCAGCCAGGTCTACTATGTACAGTTGTGCAGGTTGTGCCATGAACAAGTTTGTCTGGAAGGCAGGATAGAGGCTTGAATCCAGTCTATGCTCTACTATACTAGTGGGCCTACAGCACCTGAGGATGAGATGCCTTCTTCTAACTCCTACAGAGGCACTCTCTGTGTTGTCAGCCCCACTTACTGCTCCTGGGTGGGGCAGGGCAGGGCAGGGGATGGGGAATGTGCCACACTAGGCAAACTGGACTCCTCTATGAATTATCCTATTGGAGTTGGAGAAGAGGTTTTTTCCACTCTGATCTTAAAAGCTGTGTAGATGGGAGCCCACAGACATCCATGTCCCTATGATACACAGAGCTGTTGACACACAGCAAAGCCAGTATATCATGGGATTCAGACAAGAGAGAGAGAGAGAGAGAGAGAGAGAGAGAGAGAGAGAAAGTTGTCAGAATAAGAGCTCCCTGTTTCAGCCAACTCCACCCTTCCTGGGGCTTGGTAGTTTGGTTTTGCTCTCATTCTGCAATTCTGCTTATATTCTCATTTAAAACTCCCCTTTTGGAGCACCTGGGTGGCTCAGTCAGCTAAGCTTCTGACTTTGGCTCAGGTCATGATCTCACAGTTCATGGGTTTGATCCCTGCATTGGGCTCTGTGCTGACAGCTCAGAGCCTGGAGCCTGCTTTGGATTCTGTGTCTCCCTCTCTGTCCCTCCCCTGCTTGAACTCTGTCTCTCTGTCTCTCTGTCTCTCTCTCTCTCAAAAATAAATAAACATTTAAAACTTTTTAAAAAAACTCCTCTTTTTGCTCAAGTAAGTTTAAATTGGGATTTTCCTTCTTGCAACCAATACAGTTCTAAACAATAAAAGCAAGAAGGTCATGAGTTGAGATTTGTAGAGGAGGGATAGGCATGAAAGACAGGTCAGAGGCAGAATTAAAGGATGTGGTCACCAATTCAAGGAGTCACATAGAAGAAGGGGTGTCCAGGGGGGAGGTCCCAGGCCTTTGGTCTGAACAATTGGAGAAGGATGGCAGTATCTTTAGCAGAAGTAGGCAATCCAGAAGATAAACTATTGGGGTAGAGTGGGGGGTAGAAGAAGGAAAAATGTATTCTTCCATTCATTCTTTCATTCACTGAACAATTATTTGCCAAGCCCTGTTGAGGCACTGGGGATTCAACAATGGACAAGGTGGGTTAGGTTTTGATAGTGTTTATGGGTCATCATTGACTTCTTTATTGAAATGACAGTAAGCACCACCTGTGGGCTATGCACGGTCCATAGAACTGAGCATAAATCTAAGCAGTGATGTCCAGCAGGCAGCTGGAAAGAGGGTTGAGTTGGCATTTCTGTTGTAAGCGTCATCCCCATAGGGATAATTTTGGAAGACGTGGGAGACAGCACTTGGAGAAGAGAAGTCTAGCTCCACATGCTTTGTCCATCATGCCTCAGCTTCAGGGTTGAGCTGAGAACACATTGTTTCTTTGGCCCTTGTCACTGAAGCAGCCACAGAAAGAGCAGGGGTTTAGGAGTCCGATCTGGTTGACAGCCTGGGTTCACACACCAGCCCCTCCAGGTAACCATGTGAATGACCCTGAATGAGTGGGCTTGCCTCTTGGAGTCTAGGTGTCCTCAGCTACAAAATGAAGATATGAACACTCCCGCCAGTGTTGACGGTAAGAGAGAATATAGAAGTGCATTCACTTGACCACAGATATGTAGTGAATGCCCATATGGACCAGGTTCTAGACTACAAGATTAAATGGAAGTCAGTATTAGGGGGCCCCTCTGAGAGAGACATGTGAATCTTTGGGGCTACCATGGCTGGGTTCTGATTCACCTAAAGTGGATGATCTCTCTCTGCCCACCACAACCTACACCAATCTGCCCCTTCCCCAGCCCATTCAAAAGGCAACATTTTCTACAATTAGAGAAGAAAGGGAAAAATGACTGTTCTGCTGTTCTCTTAGAGCTGTTCTCTAGAGCAGCAGAAAAAGGGCCCACGTGAGCCATGCTGTTCTTGGCAGCCGCTACCCCACTCCTCACAGCCAGAGGCTTAAAGCTTTATTTGTGGTTTAAGTTACAAGCAAGGGCGAAAACCCCAGAAAAGGGGGGGAGAAGGGAGAAAACATTTTAAAAGTTGAGAAAATTGCCCTGTGTTCTCAAGTGAGGGCAATTTGTCCAAACACCTGAGCTCTGTAGAATCCTAGTGGTTTGACTGTGGTTTTATATTTTGGGGCTCTGGGCCCAGTGTCAGGGGTGGGGAGCATTTTTTCATACATGGAGAAAATCACAAAATCACTTTTTACAATATATTAATGAGTAGCTTTACCATTTCAATGGCGACATTGTTGGAGATTTTGAAAAAAAAATCCAGGTCCAGGTTTTGGGGTGGTTCTGTTTTGAAGAGTGCTACATAAAGCATTTCACAGTCAGTACAGGCCGTGTCTAGGTGTTGACCCCAAGATCGAGAGTGGAGGAGGTTAAACATTTTAGGGATAGAGACCTTTAAGGTCTTCAAGTCCAGCCCTCTCTTTACTCTGAGGACAAGAACAAGACCCAGAGAAAGCAGGAAGCCTGCCCAAGGTAGCACAGTATGTTTGTGGTAGAAGCAAGTCTAGACCCCAGGCTCCTGGACTCTGAAGGTCCTTCTGGCAAAGCCTTTGAGGCAGTCCAGAGGTGACATTCCACCTCAGAAAGCATGACTGGCCTCCCCTTCATGTTGACATTTCTGCGGCAGTGACTTTGAAAGCTGCTTTTTATGGCCCTGGCTCTGGAAGGGCAAACACTGTTATCAGTAGAACAACACAGGTGGCTTCTAAAGCTGGGCCCAGGTGGAGCCGAGCAGGAAGGGAGGTCCCTCCGCACAGGCAGACATGACCCAATCACCTGTCTGGGTTCAGAAAGTGCAGACACTCCTTGGAGAGCAGGACAAGAGGCCAGTGTGGTGGTGAAGGGCTGGCTTTGGGGCAGACAAGATGGGTTCAAGTCCCAGTGACCCTACTTACCAACTGTGCAGTGAAGACAAGCTCCCGGACAGAGCTGTAAAACAGAAACAATGATCCTCCGTGCAAGTGCTCGAGAGCCACATGCTGCTGGTGGCCACTGTATTAGCACAGGCCCAGGGTTACCAGTCAGTTGGCCATGCTGGGAGGGGCACTGGGCTCTTGATGTTGGTTGCTTGCTTCTGGGTCTTGCCCAAGACTAGCTCTAAAAGCTCAGGCTCCTGGCAGAGACATCAGGGCTCCAGGCTCCTCTCTCTCCTCCTTGGCCCTGTTGACAATGCAAAGATTTGGCTTCAAGACGGGCAGCCTGAGTGTCCCTCTTGTGCTTCCTAGAGCAGAATCCCAGAGTGAGAGGAGCTAGGGGCCAGGGACCAGGGGCTGGGCGATGCCTGATGTAAATGCCAGTGTGTAGAGTCAGAAAGCCTTGGACTCAAGCCCCAGGCCTCTCACTCAGGGGTTAGTGGCCGTTGGTAAGCCACTGAACCTCTCTGAGCCTCAGTTTCCACATGAGTGCTCTCTGCCTGCCAAGTCATGTACTAATGAAGGAATGAGGCAGCAGAGGTAGTACTCTGTGAACAATGGGACACTCTTAAAAGTAAGGGGTTTGCTTTCTCCTTGCTTTGCTTCTTTTTTTCACTAAAAAAGTATTTAGATGGAGGCTGGTAGCTGCCTTTGAATCCGATGTAAATGGCTGTTGTACTATTTGGAAACATTCTCCAGAAGTCTGGGGATTAGAAGAACCCAGGATACCGGTGACACAATGGAGGGGTTCCCTGGGGGAAGGGGCAGAGGGAGGAGAGAAAGGGGAAGCGTTCCTTGAACATTATATTCTAGATACCACGACGGTCACTTTCATACAGAGAGAGTGATGGCCACCATGATGATGATGATGATGATGATGATGATGATGGCTGACCGTATCGACAGGTTCAGTTCTGAGTGCTTTATGCATAGTAACCTGTTTTTGCACATGAGGCAACTAGGCACGGAGGAGTTAAAACAGGGCAGCAAGTTCACCCAAACTGCAGTTTAAATCCCAGTGGTCTCAGTCTGAGCCATGTGCATGAGGATCACTGGCCCTGCTCCTATACTCCTGCATGTGGTTGGATTCTCCAGTGACCACCACCCACACCTTCCGGGCAAGGAGACTGAGGCTCAGGAAAATGAGGTGATTTGGGCAGGGTCACACAGAGGAGAGGGAGAAGGTTCCTTGAGTTTTTTCATTGTTTTTTTTTCCCCCTTCAAAACTATTTCCTTATTTGGCTTCCTTTTTAGCCAGTAGAAAGGCATCATTCCATTTGAATCTAACTCTAGCTTCCTGTTAGCTCCTCACTTGAGTCTCATTTTCCCCTGCAGAGTCAGTAGAAGAAATCTGTGGCCTCACTTAGGGAAACCAGACAGCCCACTCTTCCCAGCTTCCTCACCACTTCCCTTCCTCGGGAAGAAGAAATGCGTGTCCTTCAGCCTATATGAGGAAGACAACATCATTCCATTCTATGTTCTGGTGCTGAGCTTTTGGACCAGTTCCAGGTTGACTATGACCACCTAAAATGTGGAACCGGACCTTAACCCCACATTCCAGCTTTAGCCTAACCACAGAGAAAGTGCAATGTCACCTTACTTACTTGACACTATGCCCCTAGTGATACAACCAAAGCTTACATTATCTCTTTTGGCAGCCACCTCCGCACTGCTGACTCACAACGCTATCGTGCCCTGATTTCCTATCCATTGTTCTTTCCTCTATTTGGCCTGATTTCTTAAGACCTCTCCCTGGTCACATTATGCTGAGATTCTTGAGAGATTTTTTTTCAGCAGTTACCATGGAGAAGACTTCAGGTTTGGGGCTAATCCATACCCTCAAATTTGGCCTTCAACGTCCCAAAGATAGCTGGATCCAGTAGGACACTGGCACATGCTCTCTGACCACGCTAAGGGAGACAGTGGACAGAGGGCTACTTCATAACAAGTCAGATCAGTAAGTGGAAGCTGGAAAATACCCCTATCTGAGGAGCAAACACCACTGTGGCCTGGTCACTTTCAGAAGGGTTTGGGATTTGCCCAAGGTCACAATGGGCCATAATCCATTTGCACATGTGTTGATTTTAAAGTAGTGGTTGGTAAAGTATGGAAAGAACCCAAATGTCCATCGACGGATGAATGGATAAAGAAGATACGGTATACATATATACAATGGAGTATTACTCGGCAATCGAAAAGAATGAAGTCTTGCCATTTGCAACTATGTGGATGGAACTGGAGGGTATTATGCTAAGCAAGATTAGTCAGAGAAAGACAAATATATGACTTCACTCATATGAGGACTTTAAGGTATAAAACAGATGAACATAAGGGAAGGGAAGCAAAAATATAAAAACAGGGAGGGGGACAAAACATAAGAGACTCTTAAATATGAAGAACAAACAGAGGGTTACTGGAGGGGTTGTGGGAGGGGGGATGGGCTAAATGGGTAAGGGCATCAAGGAATCTACTCCTGAAATCACTGTTGCACTATGTGCTAACTAATTTGGATGTAAATTTAAAAAATAAATAAATAAAGTAGTGGTTGGTAGTTCAGGCTTTGGAACCCAACAGGCCTGGGGTCACTTGCCAACTTTGTGACTTCAGGCTGAGTCCCACCATCTTCAAGCCTCAATTTCTCGCTGTAAAACTGGGGCCACAATGGTACTTCCTTCCTCGTGATGTTGTGAGAATGAAGAGAAAGCATAAGCGAATGGCTTCGCCCAGTGCCTGGGTATGTAGTGGGAGCTCAGCATTGGTGATGAGTTCTTCATGCCTTTGTTCTCCCTTGAGAGCATCTATTCAGAAGTCTTCACAGAGAGTCGGCAGGGCAGGTAACTGCTTTAGTAGAGAAAACATTGACGCTTATAGAAGCTGGAGAGCAGGATTGGGTCCTGGAGCATAAAGATGCTTCTAGGGAACTGCTAAATGCTCTGCAGGAACTTCTCCGGTTCTGGGTTTGTACTACTGAGTGTCCCACCCACTTCACCACCACCCCACCCACCAACAAACATCATCTCCCTGCCCATGTCTGAGCGGGAATATTTTCAGATTACTCTCAATGTGACCTTGGGCAAATCCCTTAAGTCAGCCTCTGGCACATTTCCTACCAAACAGAGATAAGAATACCCACAGTGCTGAGTTTTTATAGGAGATTAACCAATAACAAATGTAAAGTGAAGAGCCAAGCCCACACTTGGCCAACACTCTGTAACTTTTAGCTGCATTCCCCCCACTACATCCTCTGCCAGGCAGTCCCCTGTCACTATGTGCCAAGCTGGGGCTAGATGCTCATGGTCAACAGGCTTATGAGAAGTTAGCCCTGCCTGTAGAGAGCTTAAAGTTTCAGGGGGGAATAAACATTTGAAATTCCATCCCTAATAAAGCATGCTTAAAGACTGTGGTGGAATCACGTCCAAGGTCATGTGGGAACACCAGGAAGGGCAAATCACTCTGCCTCAGTTGCCCTCAGTTTCCTTATCTATAAAATGGGTATAATATGTTTCTCCCTCACATGAGATGACTCAAGTGAGTTAGTAGACTTGAAACTATACATTGGAAAGTTGAATGGCACACTAGTGTTTCTATTTACTTATTTGTTTCCCCATTAGAATCTGAGGGAGGGCGTACGTGTCCGTCATTCCTTGTCCCCAGCACATCAGCACAGAGCAGGTCCCAGTCAACGCTGGTTGAGTGAACTGATGGAAGAATTTGTTCTCTAATCTTACGCCCCCTGACCCCAGAGAACTACACCCATTTTATAGATGGAAAAAAACAGGGTACAGGGTTCAAGGAGTTTCCCAGCAATCAGTGACTGAGCCAGACATCTTCCAAGCTGTTCTGATGACCTTTCTACTAGATTCCACAACAGATGCCACTCTGGGTTGGATGGGGTAACACTGCTGTCCTGGTCATGACTCACCCTTCTCTATGGGTCAGAGAGAATCCATCAGTCTCTCACACTGAGTCATGGGCCGAGGTGAACCTGGGACCTGAGGAGAAAGCAGAGCTGTCCTGTTGGACAGGTATGCCCGGGGATCCCTGAGGCCAGCTAAGCACAACACCTGGGAAATCCCTCCTGGGAGCAGGTGAGGATGGGGTGGGTATAAAGACGTCACACCAGGTCTTCTCTTGCACGCAAGAGCGTCTAAAGGACAACACCTTACCAGTCACTATGCCCGGTGGGCTCTAACTCAGAAGCATTCCTTCCTCTCCATTCCCAGTACCAACACCCTACTTTTCACCCTCATCGCTTTTTTGTCTTGACTGGACTCCCAGTGTCCACTCCACTACCTTTCCTTCTAAGAAATGAATGAACCTACCATAGTCACACATTATGACTATCTTGTGCTTATGTTCAAAAGATCTTTAATCGCTCCCTAGTTTGTAGAGAATAAAGTCACAACCTCCAACTGTGCATTCAAGCCCCTCTTAATCAACCCT
Source organism: Panthera pardus (assembly GCF_024362965.1). NCBI lineage: Eukaryota > Metazoa > Chordata > Mammalia > Carnivora > Felidae > Panthera > Panthera pardus. The sequence continues at coordinate 59,008,768 of NW_026526666.1, forward strand.
CAATGTATGTTTCGTCTTCTTCTCTATACTCCCTTGAATCCCTCACCTTAGCCTGATAAACATATTGCTATTGCTCGGAGTTGCCATTCACTCTTCCTCCTCTTTGCCCTTACTATTACGCTTTCTTTCACCTTGTAGGCCCTTCCCTCGTTTTACTCATCTTTCAAATCTGAGCTTAAAATCTGGAAGCATTCCCTGATCTCCTCAGCCCCAAATTATGGAATGCTAGCATTGAATATTTCTTTTGTCTAAGTCATAATGATTAGTATTTTAACATGCTTCCTTTAATTTGACACTTCCAACAATCTTACATGATAATGACTATTATCATTCCCTTTTTCTCAATGTGGAGACTGAGATTCAGGAAGGAGACCTAGCTTGTCCATACTCACATACCTCCTGGGGCTCAAATGTCAGTCTGCCTGACTCCCAAGTTGCTCCATAACTTCGGCTCATACTCAGCATGTCCTTTGCACCTTTTGGAGGCACATATATTGCTGGATATTATGTTTTCCTACAGGGCTCATCAATTCTACTGTGATCATCCCCAAGACAGGGGACTATTTCTTGTGCACCTCTAGCTCTCTGTGTGGCATCTGACACATACTGAGCCACGGGATAGAAAGCAAGATTTATCGAGCACTTGCTGTGTGCCAGCCCTGTGCTCGTTGCTATGCCCACACATGCACACACACTCACATTAACTGTTGTTAGTCTCATTTATAGAGGAAGAAACAGAAGCACAAAGAGGCTACCTAACTTTTCATCATTAAACATTTTGTTTGAATTAGCTTTAATCACTTGCATGTATTTCTTTTTCAAAATATAAATCAGTTTATTTAAAATATGGACTCATACAACATTTTTTTTAAATCACACATCCTGAGAAGAAGAATCCAGGCATGGGCTTTTCTGACTCCAGGGATCATTCTACTGTAACCATGTCATTTCTAACATACCTGGAGAAAATTTTGACATGTGGTGTTATTAGAATTATGATCAGCCGTATATAACAGAAAACTCATTATCATCGTGAGGTTGAATCCTTTCATATATAACTGAAGCCCAGAGGGAAGTGATCACACGCCTCAGTGGCAGAAGCCCAGGTTCCTTCTATCTTGTTGCTCTGCCATCCTCCATGCACAGTTTCTACCTTCTTACCCAAGATGGCAGCTCCCTCCAGCAAGAAGGAGGAACAACAGGACAGAAGGCATGTGCTCTGCAGGGAAGCACACTTCCCAGAAGTCTCATGCACCACTTCCACTCACATTCCATGGACCAGAACTTAGTCACATGGCAACACCTAGCTATAATGAAGGTCAGACAATACTGACTTCGTCTCCAGCAGCCACAGGCCCAACTAAAACCCAGGAGCTCTCTTATCAATGAGGAAAGGGACAACCGTTATTTGGGGACCACCAGTCATCTTCTGACATAGGTACGAGTGTTTTGCTTTCAGGATGTATCTGCCTTGCTCCCTAAAACCGATTCATGATTGGAAATGTCTCATGCTTCTGACATACTCTCGGACCCTCTGTAGAGATTAATACACATGGAGAGAATACAACTTAATGACACAATTTCTAAACCAGGTAATCAGTGGGCTTTTTCTGAGGGAAGGTCCAGTTGTATGATCTTGGGAAAATCAATTAGTCTAAGTCATATGACCTTGGGCAAGTCCCTTTATCATTGTAAGCCCATTCTCTATCAGTTAAATGGAGATAAGAATAAAATATCTACCTCATAAGTTTGTGGGCAGCTTAAATGACATCGTGAAAAACATGAGAAATTAATTTTGATAATATATTCTATTTAACTCAATATATCCAAAACATGATCATTTCAACATTGAATCAATTTAAATTGCTAATGAGATATTTTACCTTCTATTTTTCATACTAAGACTCTGAAATCCATTCTGTGTTTCACATTTGCAAACTATCTCACTTCAGACCAGGCACATTTTAAGTGTTCAATAGCCATAGGGGGCTGGGGGCTACTGAAGGGGATAGTACTGGTTGAGACTAATTTTAAATGCCCTTGATAGGTGCTCCCCTAATGCCCTGTACTTACAAGTGAAGAGGTAATCCTTCCCATGCAAGTGTCTGTTTACTTGACTTAGCTGCAAGCAATTCCCTTGAGGAGACGGAATGAGTGGTATCCCCAGGGTCTAACATGGTACCTAGCACAGAGCAGACACTCAATAAATACTCGCTAAACAAATATTATTCATCTCTCTATCCCCAATACCTAGCCCGGTGCCTGACCCTCAGTAGGCATTTAATAAAGACTTGTTAAACTAATGAAGTAATGACCCAGAATTTTAATGGTAAGCGAATTTGTGATTTGTCAGCAGGTGAAAACCAGGCAGTTTATTGCAGAGGAGACAATGGGACCTTTCTAGCCCTCGAAGTAACACCTGCTGTTAAGTTTCCCCCACCACCTCTTCCTCCCCAACACAGAAACTGAAGCCAGATGGGAAGCCATGGGCTTGCACATTCTAGTAAGATCACACAACGCCCGGCCTGCAGTGATAAGCAGGCATATCAAGTTCCCATGAATAAATGGTTAACTCCCAGCTAGGGCTTAATTTCTCTGTGTCACTGTTCCTTTTCTCTCAAGACTGACTCCACATAAGTGCACGGGGAGAGGCTCCACCAAGTTGCCAGCCATCGTGCCACAGAAATCTAGGGAACTTTGCAATAATGCCAGTAGTAATTATAATGCTGGGACATTCAGCATCGGCAGCACCACGTGCCAGCGTGATTACCTGAAGCCCCTTGTATCCCTTCCACAAGCATTAACGTCCTCATCTGTAAGCTGGGAGTGATGGCACAGGCTTCCCCAGGCATGGGGCTGCAGTCCCTAGGAGGGCAGCGTTCCCTGCCTTTACCAGTGCTCAGTGAGTGGTAACTCGCGTTGTCTCTGCTGCAGCCTTGCAGGACTCTCCTGAATGACATCATTTTCGTCTTGACAGTCAGCCATAAGCTGCATGGTTTTCTTAGAGTTCTGTAGAGCTTTTTCCCCCCTCCTGTGGACAACTAAAACACAAACACTATTTAGAAAGATCTGGGCCGAGTCACCTCTTTGGAGCCTGGTGGCAGGCCAGGAGGCTGGTCACAAAGGCTGCATTCAGCTGCAAACAGCAGCCTGATGGGCAGGGGCCTTGTCCCAAACATTCTTTACTAGGCTTGGTCGGGGGCGGAGGGTGTGGGGGGGGGGGGGACAGGGAGGTGTCACCGGCCTCCTCCAAATATTTGTTTCTGTATCTCCATAGCAACCCCATTGGCCATACAGAAACCTTGAAACTGCACATCGAAACTTGGGAGGTGCTGCAGAGTCACCCGTGACTGGGAGAAGGCTTTCCCCTGGACCTCTCCCCGCTTCTCTACTGAAGTTTTCCAGCCTCCTTTCAAAGGGCATTAAAGAGAAGCCATTATGCTGTCAGCACACAGCCTGCCGATGGCGCTAACGAAAGCTGTGTGTGCAAAGGTGGCACCAGAATTCCAGGGCAGGTTTTAAGAGACTCAGACCAGGTTGGGCAGCCTCGTGTTGTCTGCAGCGCCTTTGCAGCATGGTTCTGTCACTGGAAGTAACACCAGTGACTACCTGTGTGACCTTGGGTAAGTCATTTATGGTCACTGAGCCCTTTCCTCAGCTAAATAGAATAAAATAATAAAATAAAATAAAATATACTAAAATAAAATAAAACAAAATAATAAAATAAAATAAAATAAAATAATAAAATAAAATAATAAAATAAAACAAAATAATAAAATAAAATAATAAAATAAAACAAAATAATAAAATGAAATAAAATAAAATAAAATAAAATAAAATAAAATAAATCAATTAAGCCCAATTCTCAACTCAGTAAACTCTTATTGATGTCTACCCTGAGCTAAATTGCAAAGCTAAAAACACACGGCTGTTGCCCTCAGGGAACTCATAGAGTCTACCAGGTGGAGCTGTGTGAAATGTAGTTGTATCATACCCATGTCCTGGCTCCCCGTGTGGAGTGATCATACTATAATGGTTTATTTCTTCCCCTTCTTCATATGGAGCTACTCCAAAGAAAGCCCTGAAAAATGACCAAGACCCCATGTTCTTTGATAATGTTCTGTCACATCTGAGACAAATTTACCAATTTGGACACAACTGGGAAGAACTGATCTCTCCACTGATTTTATATATGATGTCTTCATTATAACATGATTTCATGATCCTCATCTCATTGGATTTTCTTATCTGCTGAGTCTAGAAGGGCAAGGCATCATTTTCTAATATATTCTTTCAAAAAAATTTTTTTTTGAGTAGCTACAAGGTGCCAATATTGTTCTAGGCACTGAGGCTAAAGCAGTGAACAAAACAAATTTCCGGTAAGGAACTAACATTCTAGAGGAAGGCAGCAGGTTATTAGCCATCACATAAATACCTACTATCTCTGGTAGTGATAAGCACTAGGGAGAAAAAATAAGCAGTAAATAAAAGTAAAAGTACTTTTTTTCAAGTAAAAAAACCTTGAAGTAAAGAGTGATGTGGAATGCTATTTTCTATAGTCATCTGGAAAGTCTTTTCCTGGAGACCTGAGAGGAGGGAGGAGCTAGCCACGTGGACACCATGGTGGAAGGGTACCCAGGTAGGAGGAGGAGTGAGTCTTGAGACACTGAGGCAGAAACAGTGTCTCTGCCTGCCTGTGAATAGCCAGTACACCAGTGTGGCTAGAGCAAGGAGAAAGATGAGGAGATCTGCAGGGCATGAAGCCAGAGAAGTGAGAGCTCCAGCTCACGAGGGCCTGGTTGGGGGGTGGAATGAACGTTGGATTTTACCCTGAGTGAGACTGGAGCCATTGAAGGGCTTTGGGCCAAGGAGTGACATGATGTGACTTGGCATCCCTCGTTCCCACATGAGCATTGGTCTGAAGGGCAGCAAGGATGGACGGGAGGACCAGTTAGGAGGCTAATGAAACAATGCAAGAAAGAATGGTGGCTCAGGAAGTGGTAATTGTGAGATGGAGAACTGACAGATGCTGGAACTATTTCCCAAGGACAGGCAACAGGATTTGCTGATGGTTGGAGGTGAGGTGTCAGCAAGAAGAGTCATTGATGACTCCACAGCTTTTGGACTGAGTAACCGGCAGTATGAAGTTGCCATTTCCAGAGATGGAAAATCCTGGGATAGGAGCAGGTTGGGGGCAGGCTGATAATGAACAGCTTGTTTTGGATAGAGTACCTTTGAGACACGATGGGAGAGGCAGAGAAGGTGGAGAGCGGCAATCTGGAGATATTCAATGGTCATTCGTCAGAACATATGCTATTTATGTGAGACATAGGCCTGGATTGAAATCCCCAAGACAGTGAGTGGGGATACAGGAGAGGACCAACCTATGGAGAATTCCAATGGCTAGATCTACTAAAGAGGAAGAGGACGCAGCAAGAAAGCTGTGCAGGAGGGACCCCTTAAGAGAGGAAGAAAATCCAGGGATTCCAGTCCTGGCAGCTGAGTGAAGGAAGTGTCTCAAGAAAGGGTCAAATCAGTGGTAAGTTAGGGGAGAGACTGGGGATTGGCCTTGGGATTTGGCAGAATTTCCCATCTGTAGAGATGGCAAAGTGTGACCTTGACGATATCTGTTTCAGTGACATGGTGAGGGCAAGAGCACGGCTGAGTGGGTCTGAGAGACAACAGGAGGAGAGCAAGCAAGGACTACAAATAGATTCAACACTTTGGAGAGTTTTTCTGGAAAGAGGAACAGAGAACTGAGGGGCAGACGGGATCAAATGGAGGGTTTCTGTTTAAAGATGGCTGACTTCACGGCATGTTTGTGTGCTGACGAGAATGGCCTACTAGAGGGAGACATTGATGAGGTGGGAGAGAGAAGGAAGGGTCTGTTCTGGGAGCAATGCCCTTGAGTAGATGAGAGGCCTGGGACGAATCTCAATCCTTGGCGTATCTTCTGTCATGACATGGCCCCTCAATTGTTAAAATTATATGTTTGGGGATAATTTTAAGCCAGTTTCAAATGCAAACATTTCTTTCAATTATATAGAACATGTTTACCAGGAGGTGGGAAAAATATTGCCCAGTGGGTCTTGGAGAACATGCCTTGGTGAACGTGAGTGAGCCAGTCCTCCGACTGCTGGCTTACCTTAGCATTTGCATGAAGCTCTAATTGCAGGTCATTGACATGGCAGGCTCCTATCCTTGTCTTCATACATGGTACATGGGACCTCCCTACAGGCAGGGACTGCATTCTATTCCGCTCTGCAGCCCCATGACTAGCAAGTGTGTGGCACATGTGGATTCACAAACCATTTGGGAAAGGAAGAAGAAACCATTCACAAACCATTCACAAACCATTTGGGAAAGGATAAAAGGAGAGGTGAGATTTGAATCTCCCTGCCCTACAAAACCTCTCCGTTTTCAAATGAGCCATGAACTTAATATTATTTTATAAATATACCCTCCTGGCAGCATGGTCAGTAAATTTCTTTCTTTTCTTTTTAATGTGTGAAAGACAAAGAGGAAAGGAGGAAAGAAATAAAGATTTACTGAGTGCCCACACTGTTCTAGGCACTCTGCTAGGAACAGTTGGTTGGATTATCTCTTTTACAGATAACCAACATGACTGGAAAAAAAGCTTTGTTTTGCACACAGTCATCAGCACTAACATTGATTTAAAGAGTCATGCAGTGTAACAGGATTCCTTATATAGTGATGAGCTTCCCATCAATGGAGGTATGTAAGTACAGTCTGGATGATGTCTGTGAGGAATCCCAGCATCTAATGGTCACTGAGCTTTATCACCTATGGTCCAACTCAATTCTGGGAGTCAATGGGTCTAAGTCATATCACTAACTCTACAACAGATGCCTCAAGGTTTCTCATCATCAGAATAGAAGCACGTAGAATGTGTTGTATCGGGAGGCAAGAGAGCAGGGTAGTTAAAATGCAGAGTCTAAAGTCAGACTGTCAGAGACAAAATCTGGCTCCACTGCTTACAAACCATGCTATGTGCCTCAGTTTCCTCACCTGCAAAATAAGGATAATAAGAGCATATACCTCACTCCAGGATCCATCTCAAGTGCTTAGACCAGCACCTAGCACATAGCAAGTACTCAATACATGCTACCTATTATTTATTTATTCAGTTCGACCATCTTTTATAAACTGTGCTGACAGTGTCCTGGAACCATGGGTATCTGTTATGACCCACACTTATACATGAAACCAGCTCTAGTTAGAAAGATTGGCCTCAGCAGACAGGAGCCGTTGGGGATTGAGGTGTTTTCATGGGGGTACCCATGGCCCCAGCCAAGCCAGCCAAGCTCCTGCTGCACAAGTGTATCCATCTGCCCTGGTTGGGCAACGTGCAGAAATGTTTATGGCGACCTCATCTGTTTTCCTTTCTGTTACTGCTGCCTTCCAAAGGCCAGGAACCGCTGAAATTAAACCAAGGCAGGGACCAGGGGAGCAGCCGGGGCCTGGGCCAGGGCCAGGAGTAATGAAGTGGAAAATGTTCACACCACAGGCAGCATTACAATGCACCTGTACAAATAGAATGAGACCTGCCCACCCCCTTCCTCCCTGGGGGCCCAGCGAACTCCAAGACTTCTCTTTATGGCTTCACTTTCCCCCTTGCCTGATCAATGCTGAGGTCCACAGTGAAGATAAGAAACAAAGACATCCAGAGTGTAGTGATGAGAGGAGGAACAGGATGAGAAGGACATCCTCAGCCCCAATATTCCCGGAGAGTTCTGGTGAGTTCTCTGAAAACCTGGTTGCCTAAAACAAGGGAGAAATGAACTGTTTATTAGTGTCAACTATGAGCTAGGATTTGGGAGGACACCTTCATATGCCTTTGCTAATTTGACCCATCCAATATTATTTCATCCCACTTTATAGACGTGGAAACTCAAGTCCAAGGAAACAAAGCTAGTGGGTGACAGAATTGAGATTCTAAGCAGGTATCACCATTCCTGTTTTGCAATCAAGTGACTCAGAACCAGAATGTCGAGGGCCTTTCTCAAGGCCATCCAGCTGTGAAGCAGAAACCCAGAGGTGCTGCACAGTCTGTGGGGTGGTCACTGCTGCACCCTCGAACAGGCGGGGCAGTAAAGACGAAGGGCCTGGCTTCCCCCAGGCAGAGGAACAGGGCCATATCTCCATCATAGTGCAAGGTAGAGGATTAAATACAGACTCATCTGTGACCAGCGTTGCATAGCTATTGAAGCAGTGTGATACTGGGTGAGTCCCCAACCTCCCTGAGGCTCAGTTTCTTCATCTCTGAAATGGGTATCTGTGAGAATTAAGTGAGATGGTATCTCTAAAAGCCCAAAGAGTTGTCGCTTTTCACCTCTCTCAGGCTCCATCTGTAGTCACTCTGAACCCCTACTGCTGGTGCAACTGGGCACTTCCATAGAAACATGAAGGAAAAATACAAGCCAAAAGTAGAGGTCTTGGCCCTAACATGTATTCCAGGGGCCCACCTTTCATCACTATTTTCTCTTACCTAAGTTGTTGGGATCCTTAAAAGAGCTAACAGACAAAAATGCATCCCACAGAGCGTCTGGACACAGGGAAGGTCCTCAATAAATGTCAGTTCCCCTGGCGGAATAAGAGCTCTTGGCTTTTTAGCCCTCGAATATATAACATCACGTCCTCATAGTAAATGCTCAGTAAATGTCTGTCTATGGAGTCTGGTAAGCACTTCTGGAACTTCTATCATTACACCCCTTTATCTCAGTCGACTTCCAGCACCAACTTTGTGGCTGTCCAAATGCCAGGTGCTGGATTCCAGGATCCAGGGATCAAGATGACACAATTTCCCAAGGAGGTACTCAGTTGTTTCAAAGAGTTCAACTTCACCTAATTCAATATTGGGAATGAACTACTTTTGCTGCTCTTTGGTGCTGTTGATATTTTTGTGGTTGCTATACGCTTATCTGATTATTATTGTTGCTTTACTCAAGGGAGACTTCTAAACTTTGTAATGTATAAAATATCAGGACTGCCATGTGTTTTTAAAAGCCTCTGCACTTACTGTACTTTTTCCTATTCAATAAACTTGCCCTGATCTCTCACTAGGTCCGAGGCAGAACAAGGAGCTCACAGCTCATGGAGAAGCAGACACTGGAATAAATACCTTCCATACATCGTGACTCCTGAAACAATAGAAATATTTACAGGTGGGAGAGAAAATTCAGTGCAGGAGTAGGCAGTCAACATCCCCTTCCACCGCCATTGCACTAAGGGCGGTGATCTGAGTTAGGTTTGAATTCCATCATGCGATAGGTCCTCAACAGATCATGTGGACCTGGCTTGATCTTCTGAGCAGGTGAGTGGCCTGCATCTTCAGGGTGAAAAAGATCCAGCCACACATGGTTTGTTTCCCTTCATTTAGTACATACTGTTACCTCTAGAATGGGTGTTAGTAAGATGCTATCTGGTGTTGCCATTTAACAGTTTTCACATGAAGATTGTGCATTACAGGAGCTCCAAAATGTTTGTTGATCCATCTTAACAGAATGATGAAATCCAGTCCAACAACTATAAAACTGTAAGCTTGTGAGGACTGGAGGCAAGTCTTAATAATTTTAATCTATGTATCTGCATTTTAATTCCTAGATCCCCACAGCAGCTGACTCCTATTTGTCCATCAAACTAAGATGACCAGCATCTCCCCAGGAAACCTTCCCTGATACCAAGGCTGGCCACCCCTCTGTGCTCCCATTGCACCCCAAACCTCCACCACCACAGCATCCACTTGTTCTTAGGAAGAGGGTGAGACTCAGTCATCTATACGTCCCTCTAGGAGGTCTTTGGTAGACACACGTTGAGTGTATGAACAGATGAGTGCAGTTTCCTCTAATAGGGGTGAATTTCTCCACATGGATGTTAAGTTCCCTGTGGACAGGACCGCGTTGCCTGTGGAGAGCTGGAGTAAGCCAGGGCTCCAGCAGAGTGTTGACATCAGAAGAGCAGGATGGTGCCAAAGGGTGAAGGAAAGAGATTCCTTCTAATTTTTTGCAGATTTTCCTCCCCTGTGAGATTCTTCCTGAAACCTGGAGGTAATTCTTTTTTTTTTAATGTTATTTATTTTTGAGAAAGAGTGTGCAAACAGGGGAGGGGTTGAGAGAGAGGGGGGCAGAGGATCTGAAGCAGGCTCTGCATTGACAGCAGCGAGCCCAATGTGGGGCTCAATCCCACGAACTGTGAGATCAGGACCTGAAAGGAAGTTGGACGCTCAACTGACTGAGCCACCCAGACACCCCTGGAAGTAATTCCTGAAGCAAAGTGTGTGATTTCAGGAGGGCTCAAGCAGGCCAGGTGTTTCCTGTGAGGGGCTGGACCAATCCACTCTTCTGGGCCAGGCAGAGGTGCCATGGCTGGGAGAACGTGCTGGGTTTGAATCACTGTGTAGGACAGGAAGCAACTCCACCTCCTTGGAGAAGGGCAGTTTTGAACCCTCAGACACAAATGCCAGTTTGCCATGCCTCCAACATCACTACAAAGGTTGATATTTCTGGATTATAAACCTTTTTTTACGTTATTCTACGAAACCAAAAGATAAAAATGAAAAGATTTCCTTTTCTCAGTGGGGAACCCACTCAATTCAGCTAATATCCAATATGTTCCGCTTAAAAAAAAAAAAAAAACGGACCTCAGAAACACCACGGAAAAATCACAGAGTGCTTACCTGAAATACAGATGAGCTCTCTATTTGCAACTGGCATCATGACAGACCTCCTTTAGATAGCAAGAAACCCCACAGCTTTGAAACATTTTACAAATAAGAATGTGATACGCTCAAGGAACACCAGACATACAGTAGGGGTCAGGGGTGTCTAACGTAGTGCCACAGTTGTACGATACAAAACGAAGCAAACAAACAAACAAATATCTACCAGTCTCTGGTAAATGTACAGAAATTTAAATCATTCCTACTTTCAAGGCTTCGACATGCCACAACAGTATGACTTTTCTTTGTTCACCTACAAACTACATGCAGTGGATATTTTCCTACCTTCTTTAAGATCGAAATGTTAGACCCAAAAGTAACATCAGAAATCAGGGAAAACACAAGGGTTTTACCTGGCAGTGACTGTGCAGAACAGTGCTGAGAAGGATTCTGAGGCCCTATTTGAATTGAGCCAGAAGGCGTGCAGTGGTCGATTAGGGATGTATGTCCTGTATCTGTGAACAGAGAATAACCACACACCATATGTTTGCCATCCCTGCTTCTGTTTGAAAGTTTCAATCTATTGATGATGCAGTTGAGGTCCGGAGAGACAAACTGACTTGTATAAGGTCACAGTGAATTTTTTTCAAAGGGCTTGGAATTATGTAGATATATAATTATTAGGCCATTTGTATGAGCTAGAGAAGCTCATACCAATATGAACTCATAATTTTTATAGCTTAGAAAAGATGTCCAGCCTTGGCACAAAGAGTCTCAGGCAATAGAGATTCCTGCACTATCCAGCATCTAAGAAAATATATCCCCGTTGAATAGAACAGTACCACTGGACAGACTTTTCCAACTGTATTTGAAGTTTAATGAACAGAAACCACCAATACCATAGTGGGGCCACTGAGAGTCACCACACCCCAAGTCCTTGAAACTCCTTCAAGAGTTGGGGACATTGATGGTCACCAGAGAGGGAATGGGATATGAATCCATATCCCCTCTGGTCCGTGCCCTCACAGACCATGCACAGCTATGTGACTAGTGGCTCTGGTATCCTCTTCTAGGAAAAATGTTTCCTTAACTTACTCAGGCTTTCTCTAAGACCACACTCTCATGCCCTGGCTGGATGAGGCACTGTCTCCATGCTCCCTTAATCCCCTGTGAGCCCCTCCATCATGGTACCCATGACATCTTCTTATGATCAGCCACTAGAGACAGAGCTTCACACAGGCTAGAAGTATGTCTTATTCAAGATCACAGCTCTAGTAGGAGAGTACAATGTCTGACCCCAAGTAAGTGCTTCATAAGTATTTGTTGTAAGAACGAATGACTGAATGGATGAATAGCATCTTCTTCAGTTTTTATCTTTCTCAGAACTGTTTTAACCCAGTTGCTCCCAAGGCAAATTTTCCTAACTTATACTCTGTGAAATGCAAGCAATCCATGAGATAGCTGTTGCCCTGAAAAAAATTATAAATAAAAAGTAAAAATAAAAATAGTTCTTGGGATTTTTTTTTCTAAAATGTCATTTAACATATATACATAAGAAATGTGTGTGTGTGTGTGCGCGTGTGTGTGTCTATGTACTCCTCATTATTATAAATAGCATCATGCTCTGGTCAGAAGAAATGGAGAAATAGCACACCATACATTGGAATGCCTGGTGGTCTTGTGAAAACTCCTGATTCACAAACCTGGAACGTTCCATAATCGTGTGATGCATGCACGGCTGTCACCAACTCATGTCTATGGCCTTTTTGGATTGTTGATCTATGTTACATATATTTCTTATAAGAACACCATAAATTTCTGATATCAATGTTATACATTAAATATATGAGCCAAAATGTGATAATTTCTGACAACAATTAAGTATTTTCATAAAATAATAAAAATGTTTTATTCCTATCTTAATCAAGATGGACATTCTAGTTGTAAGTTCCTTTCATATCCCATCAATATACTATTTTTTAAAGTTTCTTAGATACATACATCTGATTATTGAATTGCTTCTGCTCCAACTTGCTGTTTTCCTTAGGGAAACAGGCAGAGATTTGGAAATGGAGGGAAGAGTGGATGGGGAGTTGGAGGTAATAAAATGAGATCCCACAAAAGTTTAAAGTTTAAAAAGACACGAAGCTCTTGTAAGCCCACTATTAACCACGATGGCAAGGGAGCTGTAAAACATGTGGATAAGCAGAAATGAGCTCGTAAGATAGAAACTCTTGGTTTAAATTTTAAACCAAAAACCAGTGGTTTGTCTACAGCAAGGACTGGCACACACTCTTGAGTTAAATTTGCTTTTAGAGTTAAATTTTAAAATAAAAAACCAGTGATTTTTTTAATATATAAAGAAAGACTATATATATATATATATATATATATATATATATATGACAAAGACTGGCAGACAAACCATCACGGAGAGCTTAAAATAATAAGGATGGAACATTAAAAGTCAGATAAACATAAAGAGAAAGCATAATAAATTAAATACCAGACAAAGCAATTTCAAAAGGAGGACAGGTAACAAAACTCATTTTATGTTGATAAAATTTACCAGGACATAACAGTGGCAAGTGCATAAACATCTTTAAATGACAATGTTGAAAAGTAGCAAAAAAATAAGTTGAAGGTTTCAGATGTTCACCGAAGCGCTAATTCTGGTGATCGTTTTGCAATATATACAAATATAGAATCGTTATATTGTAGCCTTGAAACTAACACAGTGTTATATGTCAATTATGCCTCAATTAAAAACAATAGCTCTTAAGTGCTCTCAATACACACACACACATAAAATGGGAATCGATGGATATGTTAATTAGCTTAATTGGGCTAATCAATTCCCATTGTATACTTATATCAAAACTTCACCTTGTACACCTTAATTATGTATAATTTTTACTTGCCCATTATACCTTAGTAAAGCTAGATATATAAATAATTTTTTAAATCCAACAGATAACACCAAAAACAGGTAGCATTAGCTCAATCTCCCACATTAATGTTTTTGTAAAATTTCTAAATTAAATAATAATAAATTGAATTCAAAAGTATACTGAAAAGAATAATTCACCATGACTAAGTAGGGTTTATCTCAGGAATGCAATGATTCTAAAATTCCTCTTGATTAATAAAGAGTGGAGAAATACAAAGAGGATTTGGACAATAATTATAGTGAAGAACTGGCCTTAACAAATCTGAAAGCAGACCGCAAGTCTATAATTAATCAAACAGTGTAATACCAGTACAAAACGACATGGGCAGAAAAATGGAATACAATGAACATACGAACTAGGTCCCATTTTACACTCAAATCACATGTATAATAACGGTGACATCACAAATCACTGGAAAGGGAAAAGAGAAGTGAGGATGGGGTCAGGAGGACAGGAAAACTGTAACTGTCTTTAACTATCATTGGCTGAAAGAGGAATCCTCCCAGGTTAGGCTTCGAAGGCCGAATGAGACCAAAAGGGCACCAAGGAAGGGAGATTTCTGTTCAATAAATTAAAAAAGCATCAAAGTTGTCAGCCTCATCCAAAGAGGGATGCAGCCGCCCCCAGAAAGTACACACAGGATCTGCTTATTCAATTTATGGGAACTAGCACAAAATGATAACGTGGAGCTCCTTGTTCAAAAGTGTTAGGACTTTCAAGATGGAGGCAGCAGAGCATGAAACCAAACATGGTTGGGGACCATGTGGCTGCATCCGCCTTGGGGGCAAGTTTCCCATCACAGGGAAACAGGGACTGGAGGAAGCCTTGGTGTGGGCACCGACAGTCAAATGGCTTCAAGTACAAGCCATCGTCTCTGATAAAGAGATGAATTTCTCCATTTAAGTTAAGCAATGAGGACCATTCCCCTTATTCTTACATTTTCATTAAAGTTAAGAAGTAGGACATAGACACCCCCTCAGGCTGCCACTTCAAGACTTCCTTCCTTCCCCACTGAATTGCCTGGAACCATGCCAGTTTTAAAACTCTCATTATATATTGCCAAAATATAAAGCATTATTTTGCATCTTGTGACTTTACTGTTTTCACAGCATTTCCACTCACATTACTTCTTTTGATCTTAATAGAAAAGCATTATTTTGTCCATTTGCCTGAAAGGAAAGTCAAACCCAGGGAAGTTCTGATGTGCCCACGTCACACAGCTGATGAACTGCCACCCAGGCTCTTCCGATGCTAAGTCATCCCATTATTTATTTATCTGTCCTTCCATCAGTCCTAACACCTGCTCTGTACGAGGCCCTGGAGACCCAACAGCTCTTGGCCTTGGGAGCTCATGGTTTAGTGAGGAAGACTGCCAAGAAAACAAGTTCCACCATAGCATGAGATGAGTAAAATAACAGAAGTGAGTACATACAACAGAATGCTGAACTCGGTCTCAAGGGACCAAGGGCAGCTTCACAGAGAAAGCAGCCATTGAGCAGGTTTCGAAGGGCAAAACTGAGTGTTTCCCATTGCACACCTCAATTAAACAGACACAAAGAAAGGCACAAGCTTCACTGCATTCTCAAGGGAATTTTGCTGGCTAAAAAGATTCTCACCCAGTTTATTTAATCCCACCAATGCGAACCTGTACAACAGGGAGCCATTTGTAGAGACCAACTTCCCTTGTAAGTGGTCCTGGGTTAGGAAGGGTTCCTAACAGTCAGGAATTCAACAGTATAAATTGTAACAGTCAGGAGCCCAATGATAGTCCACACCAGAGATGCACTTTCCAAGCATTGGCAAATGTAATGCATCTCCTTTGGACCTCACAGTCACCTGGCTAGATTGGTGGGGCGGGATTCTATTCATGGTTCATAGATGGCAATCACATGGAACATGTCTAGAACCTGTTCTGGGCCGTCCACTAACAGGTATCAGAACCCATGTGGCTTACTTACTACTTCAAAGCTCTATCCACTTGCCCCATGAGGAAGGTAAGAGCCCTGCTTAATCTCCAAGGAAAAGAGGCCTCTCCATTCCTCAGCATTCCTAACTCTCTCCATCTTTGTAGTTCAGTTTACTTCTAGCACAAATATGACTGAATGACTGACAGTGTCTGCTGCCTGCCTGTCAATCCTAGTAACTGACCTGAGATATTACGTAGGGAACTCTAGCACCACAACAGATTTCTATCAAATACTTGGCCAACAAAGGAGTGTATTGCTATAATGAGTCTACATCAGATAGAGCAGGGCTAGGATAAGAACAAAAGAGCCACAATGACATGTGTTGTATTTGTTAAGAGCAGTGTGAATGTGATGATGAATGACCGTATTCTAGCTTTGGTTCCACCACTCACTGCCTGTAGGTGGGTGCCTTGGGTGACTCTTGGCCTTAGTTTTCTTTTATGGAAAATGAATTTAAGATTACCTACCTAATTAGATAGGCTGCAGCATCGCAAATGTACATCCAAGTCAAACAAACTCGACTTCAGTCTTTCCTAAGCACCTACTCTGGGCACACTGTTGAGCTGCGTGCCATGGGAAGACACAATGCCTTGTCAATCCTAGCTGTTCCCCACAGTCCCTGGCAGAGCACACAGCCACAGTTTTTGTGACTGGTGTTTTGCTAAACTGAGATGAACTGAGTCTGTTGTCCAAGTGAAGTTCAAATTTCTCATACAAATGAAATAGAACCAATCATAGGGCAAATTGTCTGTACCATTGTTTCTCAAAAGGTTTATGGTGAAGGACCAGGTTTTTAATCTCAATCTGTGGCCAACAAACACTTTTGTAAAACACAAAATCACATGATTGGATGCAATGGAAATGCCAAATTGCTATAAAATCTCTCAGCATTCACTCTCAATTTCTGAACTTATCTCAGCAAGGACCCATAACAGTTGGCAGGCTGACACCAAGCTGACACCAGTACATACTCTGAGAGTCACTAGTTTATGTGATTCCAAAACCCTCATCATCTGGAAATCCCAGAATGACTGAGAAAATTGGCAAGTTTTGTAACCATTTAATAACGATGATGAGAGTATCATCTTCCAAGTGTTTCCTATGTTGAAGGCACTGTGAATTATAGAAATGAGCCTAATCCTATCTCTTCATTGAGGAGACTAGTGTTTAGTGAGGGAGACTGATTAGTGCACATGTCAGTTCTTTTTGTCCATAGCTTGAATGGAGCAAGACAAGGTATCATTGGCAGTAGAAAACACAGGGGCTCTGGAAGTTATACAGCTCTTAGTATAATCCCTGCACTATTTAGCATCTATGTGAAATAGAGCAAGTGGCCCCCACCTCTCAGAGCCTCAGTTTCCTGATCTGGATGTAAGAGGCCCTCCATAAAGTGTGGTTGTTTTTTCAGATGTACAGTGGCTTGTTATGGTGTTAGTGTCATGGAAAGAGGCAACTGAGTGGTTTGTCACAGGCTCAAATAAGGGGTACCAGAGAGAGAAAAGTTCAGTGTAGTAAAAGGCCTCAAGTCTGCATTATTAAGAGCATCTGAAGGATGTGAAATATCTTGGCTTGAAGGAGAAATGATTCAGAGGGCAATAGAGTTGCCTTCATTTCAAAAGAGCTATTACATGGAAACGAGCATAGGCCTCTTTTGGGTGGCCCCAAAGCATGGAACCACAGCCAATAAAAAAAATGTAGAGAAGTTTCTGGCAGCCAGAGTCTTCCAGAGATGGTAGGGGCTGGCTTGACTGGAGTGAGCTGTAACCAATATACGTAGAGCCTGTGTGCATTGTCAGAAGAGCCTACAGCAGGTAAGCCTAGTGTCAGATCAAAGATGGGTTTAGGTGGTTTCCAGGTGTTGCTGGACCTGCCTTTACAATTCTGAAAATTCAGGAATCAAATTTCTCATGGTGCAAAGAGTCTCCTCAGACTTATTTGAGTTTCGGCATTTAAGGTAGGACAGCTGGAAAGATGTCAGTCAATTTGTCAGAACTGCTAAAATAGTAGCGTGTGCCAAAAAATGGTCCTCATGTCCCTTTTATTTGTCTAGCCCTGAATAGTATATGAAACGTCTTCACACATTGCCTTGCCCACAACTCTGAGAGGTAAGTGTTATTACTACCCCCAATTTACAGATGAAACAACAGCACAGAGAAGCTCCTAGTTCAGTAAAGAACACTCATCCCATAAGTTAGAGACCTGGGGCTCAAACGCAACGCACTGGACCCCAATCCCTAACTCTTCTCACTGCCCAGACTCCTCTCATCCTTCCCAAGACTCAGTGTCCTTATCCTAGGAAACTATTTCTACCCGAGCACCCAGACTGCTTGTGAAGGTCAGATGGGGCAAGGCATTTGAAAATACTTTGAACAGTTGGAATGATTTCTTTCCTTCCTTCCTCCCTCCCTCTCTTGTTCTCTTCTTCCCTTCCTTCCTTAAATGTTTATTGAACAGATTTAATGTTCCAGGCACTATGACAATCCGTTGGGATGCCAAGATGCATAATATACAGCCTTTGCCTTCAAGGAGCTGCCAGGCTTGGCTGGGGGATTACAGACATGTTCAAGAAAAAAAATCACAAAGTGTGTCAATAGTGCAAAAATAAAAATGTATATGATGGAGATTGCTCAGAGGTAGGGGTGATTAATTCAGATTGGGGAGTGGAATCATTAGAGAAGTCTTCTTGGAGGAGGTGACATCTGAACTAGGTTTGGAAGAAAGACTTGCAGTTCACCAGGAAGATGGTGTTGGGATGATGTTTGGACAGGGAGGAAAAAAGGAACATCTAAGGCATAAAGATTTGGAGCAGCATGGTATATTCAGAGGCCTGGAAGCAATGCAGTAGAGCTAGGATGTTGACTAAGAACCAGGAATGGTAAGAGATGGGACAAGAGGTCAGAAAGGTCAGTAGGAAGATTCAGTGCCAGTGTAAGGAGATTTGGTTTTATCCTAAGAGCAATGGGGAATTTCTATAGTGGTTCAATCAGAGAAGAGATATGGTCAGCGTTTTAGAACTAGCACTTGGGTATCAAAATGCAGAATGGATAAGAGGGGGAGGCTACTGTTCTCAATTCTCCTCTTTCAAGTTCCCAAATCTATTCTCAGCCCTTCTCTGCCCAGCTCTGCATCCCAGGAGGCCAGCCCCACTGACTGCACCTTCTGAACTCCCTTGAACCAGCCGGCTGGGTTCAAATAATGGGAAACACCAGCAAGAAGGGAGTTAGATGAAGGAGAATTGTGTGATTTCTTCCTTGCTCCCTGGTATTTCCCAATGGGCAGCCCTTTTTCCATAGTTCTAGTCCTCAGTAGGCTTCAATATCTTCATTTCTTCCCCTTGTGCCTTCAGTCCTATAGGTGGTAACAGCTTCCAGTAGTTGCTAGCCTCTAGATGCCTCCATTAATCTAGCCCTCACCTCTCTGGTAGTCCCTCCATTAATGGTCCTTAGTTTGAACCATGTGAGATGAGTTCTTCTTCCAGCCATGATCCTTAATGATACTGGGAATCGAGGTTAGAGGTCTGGATAGAGGCAGAGCCATTGCAGTGATCTACAAGAGATTAGAGAGAGGGGTGCAGAGGTAGTAGTGATGAAGAAAGGGAGCAAAGTGGGAATTCTTCCAAGGGGGAAGCCATGGGTCTTGACTTCAGATTGTTCAGGGTGTCCAGGAGGGGGAATTCCTATAGGACTGAGTGGGGGGTGGGACACTCCCCATAATGGAGAACTCTGGAGGAAAAGCAGGTTCCAGTGGACTGATGAGATCAGTTTTGAGTTTGAGGTGCCTGTGGGACATCAGGAGGAGATGTCCAGGAGACTGGTGGACCAGAAGGTCTGGCCTGGAGATTCAGCCAAGGCACCAGGAGCATAGAGCTAAGAGTTAGGGTCCATTGACAACTGAAAAATGCACTAAACTTGCCACTGGCTCATCTCCATGGTTGTGTTAATAATTACTGATACTTAAAGAAGTAGACTTATAATGATCTAAAATCTCATAGAAGACTGTGTTCAGAAACTGCCTGCCTTGTACCTTGATTAATTACCCTCCTCTTAAAGATGTAGGGGTTTGTTTTTCAAATCCACAATTTTCCCTGGCATTCCATTTAGTCATTCCTATTTTTCACCACCAGATTGTTTGCTGGGGAAAAGAACAAAAACAGCAACAGATGTCTTTGTTTTGGGGTTTTGCAAAACTCTCTGGTTAAGATAACACTTTCAATTAAAGAAGTTGTATCATCCAAATACCATATGCCGACAAGCCCTCATTTGCAAAAATCACCTGCTTTCAGAAATTGATGAGTCCTCTCAAACTACCACCCAGTAGCTAAGATGGGCCTCTAAACAGGTCCCTTCCTCTCTCCTCTGGATTCTGAAAGCTTCAGTCCAAAAAGGCAAAGTCAAGAGGGTATTCTCGGACTTGTCCTCAGGCCTCTGCAGACATTCTTCACCAATTCCTCAGTCTTCATGCACACACACACACACACACACACACACACTTGCATGTATGTAGCCTGTGCTATTCACTGTATATAATGGCCTGGAACACTTTAGATTTAAGACACTCAGCAAATCCTGTGGAAAAAATTAATTCATTTCTCCTTTCCTTGCTTCATCCCTCTCTGATTCTTTGCTTCCCCTATAGCTTCACATTTTCTGAGACTTCTGTGCTGCACAGTTGCTAAGCACTGAAAGCACAAAGATAATTAAACAGACGCCCCGTCCTCACGATACCCACAATCTGGAAAGGAGTTGGCACAAAACAGCTCCAATCCCAGGAATTCTGTGAGCTCCCTGAAGGCAGGAACCAGTCCTAATCCCTGGGTAGCCCCTTTTCCACACAGTGCTGGGACCTCAGCAGGCATTCAGTGACTGTTGAGTGAAATGTTTGTTCAATGAAACAGTTTCCATCCAGACAAGCAAGAGCCACGCTGCAGAAGCACAGGGAAACCCATGCTACAATTCTGAGTGAGAGTGAGCCAGGAAGGACTCGTGAAACAGCGGGATGTACACCCAGTGCTGAAAAGGATGGAGGAAGGCAGGAGGGCAGGGCCTGCTGGGCTGTGGGAAGCACTTCAGCCAAAGCATGGAGACATGACAGTGTTTACGACCGAAGTGACTGCAGTGGTGAGCAGTCCAGTTTGGTCACCACATCTGGTGAGAGGAGCGTTCCGCATGATGGGAGTCCCATTACAGAGGACCGTTAATGCCTGCTTAGCATCTGGTCTTTGTTAGACACTGGGAGCTATGTCACACTGTGATAAATATAAAGTGGTAACTCATCTAGCTCAAGCCTATTGTAATAGACGCACCTCACTCCAACCTGTGCTGTGAGTATTGGGTAAAAGTCTTGTCTTGCCAAGAAGACTAGGTGGCTCAGTTGGTTAAGCATCCAACTCTGGATTTCCGCTTAGGTCAGGATCTCACAGTTTATGGGATCAAGCCCTGTGTCGGGCTCTGTGCTGACAGTAGGGAGCCTGTTGGGGTTCTTTTTCTCCCTCCCTCTGCCCCTCCCCTGCTTGTTATCTCTCTCTGTCTCTCTCTCAAAATAAATAAACTTAAAGAAAAAGTCTCATCTTCCCTATTTGAGCGTAAGCAATATCAGAATGGGAATGGGATTCAATATTGAAGGAATACTCTGCTGGATATTCTCCATTTGCCCATGCAGATCCACTCTTACTACTTCTCCATCTGGCTCTGTGTTCTAGGATGCTGACCTTATAAACGTCCTCATAAAGTTTCCCTTGCCCTCTGGCTCTCAGCTGGGTTTGGCCAATAGAAGCCACCAGTAGGAAATGAGAAAGTAAGAAGAGAGTAAGGATGGCATATTGGTTCCCCTGGCTCCTTCTGTGTCCGGTTGCTGTGGGTTGGCTATATTCCTCTACCAAAGGCCACAGCTCCTGAAAAGTGGCCCCCTCTATTTGGCTACCCTCTTCTGGTTCCATAACTGACTAGCTTCTCTCAGACTTCATTCCTCATGTGGACATTTGGATAATTATTCCTACTACATAAAGTAATTGTAAGGATTAAACAAGATTATATTCACAAAGTAGCCAGAATAGAACAGGAGTTTTATAAATAATAGTAGGCTTATTTTAGACAGAATATATAGATATATATATATATATATCTATATATTCTGGTTAGTAACAGTGTTGAAAACCCACATGGACAGAAGATAGCCTCAACTGAGCACTCTTCTCTTACAAATTACTGCTCCAAACATACAGACAGATGTACATACAATTCCTTATGAGTTCAATGAAGCTGTCAGTGCTTAAACTTTCTTGTTGGGCTATTCCTGTTTCTCCCACTTGGCCAACTCAGATGTTCTATGTTGGAGATTGTGCAGGTGGAAGGGCTGTGGCAAGAGGGAGAAAGAAGGCAAAGAACATATTTGAAAGCTGCTATGTTCTCTGTACTCCCATGTCCCCTATGTCATTAAATTTTCACAAGAGCACACATAACACGGGCACTGATTTTCACTGATGAACTTGGTTAAGTTGAGAGAAGTGAAGGGCTTTGCTCAAAGCCATACAATGAGTGAAGAGTGAAATTGGGCTTTGAGCCTAGGTCTTCTGGTCCCCAAGTCACACTCAGCCCTCCTAGTGCCTCACTGCACAGTCTAGACCACTTCTTACAGCCAGACAGGTGGAATGCTTATGTGTTTGTCTCTTTAAGCTCAAACTTCTTTGGCTGGAAACAGCAAATCGTTCCAAGACACGTGAGAGTTACTCACTTAGGAGTGAGCCACAGGTCTTTCCTGGCTGGTTGTGCCAACCCTTCTCTTTTAATTGTTTCTGGGGGGGGGGGGGCGGGGAAAACTCCTCGTTAATGGAATCCCAAAAAAGAATGTTATGGTGACAAAGCAGGGAGAAAGCTCAGACAATGGGAGGAAATGTTGAAAGATTCCCTTTCATCTCCTAGCGGCAGTTTGGGGCTGCACACATCCACTCATGGGAACAGACTCCCACGATGAGAAGCAAAGCTGCCCCACGATGAGAAGCCCACATTTCGTGAGTGCATAGTTCCTCTTCCTTCCGTTTTTTAAAAATATTTTTCTAACCAGGTCTCCGGAATTGAATATAAACACTGCAAGGTTGTTTCATCCTTTCCAAAACAGCATTTCACTCTCCAGCCCCTCTCTAACGCCCCTGGTGAGAATTTGAGTATCTAGATAAATGGATCCGAGCCTTTGAAATCTTGGGAAAAAGAGGTGTGACATAACAAAACACATAAGCTCTGTTCTGGTTCTGTTTCATCTCCAAAGCAACTCTGTGAGAGCGAGCCTGAGGGAAAATAGGACGGGGCTCTGATTTGCTCTTCACTGGTCGAGGAGGCTCAGCTGTGCTGAGAAAATGAGGCATTGTGAAGAAAATGGATTTGGACCGAAAAGCCCGGCTTTTGAGTCCTGGCTCCTGCATTTATTAGCAAGTGACTCAACCCATCTGACTCTCAGTTTCTCTAGCAATGCAATGGGGACAATGACATCCACCCCTCAGAACCGTTGTGAGGATTCAAAAAATCTCTGCCCTGTGCTTCCGTGAGTCTCCAGGCTGGTCTCTTCTGGGCGGGGGCTGGAGCTGGTTAACAGATGGTAGCAACCCCACTGACACCCCCACAGGCATTTCCGACAGGAAACCGTGAGCTCCTTGAAACAGCTGGCTGTTACCCAGAAGTAACCCCAAGTTGGGTTGAATTTTGGGGTTGAAATTTGGGGTTCCATAGTTACTGAGAGGCTGACTACAGAAGTTCTCAGACTACAGAAGTTCCCCCAACTCGATGGGTCCACCACTCTCTTTTTCATTTTTATTTATTTTTTGATTTAAGAAAAGAGATTGGGGGGCGCCTGGGTGGCTTGGTCAGTTAAGCGTCTGACTTCGGCTCAGGTCATGATCTCATGGTCCGTGAGTTCGAGCCCCGCGTCGGGCTCTGTGCTGACAGCTCGGAGCCTGGAGCCTGTTTCGGATTCTGTGTCTCCCTCTCTCTATGCCCCTCCCCTGTTCATGCTCTGTCTCTCTCTGTCTCAAAAATAAATAAACTTTAAAAAAAAATTAAAAAAAAAAAAAAGAAAAGAGATTGGGCATGAGTACAATAACACAGATGTTCTAGGGAGTGGGAGCTGAGACGAGTGAGGAGGGAAGAACCAGTGTGAGAGTTGCTGGAGAGACCAGACCGGCTGGAGGAGCTGGCTGAGCCAACAGAAGCCCTTTAAAACCTGGCTCAGGCACCACCTCCTCCAGGAAGGCTTCCCTGACCACCTTCCCACAGGATGATTTAAGTGTCCTTCAGGGTGAGCAAATAAAGCAAAGCAAAACAAAACAAAACAAAACAGGGGTCCTTCAGGGTGTTCCACAAACCTCCCGTGCTCACCTCCATCATAGCCTTGATACACAGAGCACTGTAAGTTTCCATTTGTTCTCTGTGTGAACTAGTGATGAGATCTTATTAATCTTGGGAACCCAACTGACACAGTGCTTGGCACACAGTATTTTGCCTGAAGTGGTAAATGCTATCGAAAGAACAGGTGTCTAACTGATTAAGTGAGCCTGAGCTCCCCTCCCCCAGTGGTCCTATCCTTCATGGGGACATAGCCACGGGCAATGTTCAAAATTGGGTGGATGGTGACTATGTGGGGGCGTGGAAATCATCACATCCATGCTTCTGTCAGTACAGGATGAGTAGGAAAAGCATGAGACCACACCTCCCCTCCCCTTCCTCCTGCCCCTGCCAAGGAAAACTAGACTCTGCAGCAGGGTTCCAACCCATGAGTTCAAGTCTGACCTTTACCCCAGGAAGAAACTGAGGTGTCAAGCAGGGAAACTGAGGCAGATGTCCAGAAATTTAGACTAGGGCAATAAAAATGTCCCTTGGCCCAAACAGCTGACACTCCTGACAGTCAACTAAAAGAACACAGGGCAGCAGAAGGAGACGTGGGGAATGTCTTCATCAAAATGACACTAACACAGCAAAAGTACCCCCGCCCTGTCCAAAAGTTATCAGCATAGATCTCTGGGGAGCTATGTTTTTATTAACTTCCTCTATGGGACTGTGTTATTTAAGGCAACCATAAAAAAGAAAATCACTTCATTCTGAAATTCTCTCCCAATGCCAAAGATGCAAGATCATCCGGTGACTTAAACGGAAGTCTCCAGGGTAAGACCTGTGTGAAAATCAAAGACCAAAAGCTGACTCTGATGGGGTCCTCGTTTGTCTGGGTTCCTCTCCTATGTGAGTAAGATGGACCCTGGGCAGAGGCGGGCAGGCAGCCTGCTCAAGAGAAAGTATGTGGGGAGTCCGGCTGAAGGTTTCCCTTGAACACTCCCAGCCAAGGGGAGTGAAAAAGGCAGGAATGCGAGTTATTTCTGGGAAGAGCTTCATGACCGTTGACAAGTATAGACCAAGATTTCTCAACTCGACACGAGGGGCAAAATCACGGCCCCTCGCTTCTTCCCCAGTGAGGAACTACTGGTACAGATGAACTATGAAGCTTATACCAAAAGTCTGAGCTTGGGTGTGGCTTCTCTCTTCACGTCTTGGACATATGAGAGACTCTGGACAACATAAGGCTCTGGTAACATCATGAGCACTATTATTATTAGCCTATAATCCACATTATTAGCCTATAACCTACATTATTAGCCTATAATCTACATCCAAAAAGACACCTGTAAAATTGAACCAGGTAGAGAGAGAGAGAGAGAGAAAAGAACTAAAATCACAGAATGCATGAAAAAAAACCCCACAGTACTCTGAATCTAACCCAAGAATAATATGAAATTGAGCACCAAATTTAATTCAAAGGTTTTGAAGCCAAGACAGAAAAAAAAAAAATGGGAATCTTGGGGCATTTTATAGCTCTTGTTTTCTGATGAAAGGAAGCATACCTTTTTCATTTGTCAGAAGAAACCCACTTTCCTCCTGTAACTGAATTTTACAAGGGATTTATCGGAAGATCCTTGTAGAAGGATTATTAAAAAACAGAAGGACCAGACAAATAGCAGGAAGGCAACCAGCCTGGCAGAGAGGATTCAGGGCCCCATGTATCCTGGAAAAGAACAAAAAGCAACTTATTCATTTATGCAGCAAATTTCATTGAGCACTGTCTGCATGCCAGGCACCATATTAGATACAGGTGGCATATAGGTCTAAGAATTTTGGAGGTAGTCTATCTCTGAATAAGACCAAGAAAATTCTAGTTTCCTAGCGCTTACATTCTTGTTGGTTCAGAATCAACTATTTAATAGCTGTGGGTCTTCAAACATGTCATTCCATTTTGTGTGCCTCCATTTTTTCATCTATAAAAGAAGAGTAGTCCCCACCTACAGGACCCGATTGACACTCGGAAGTTTTACCTTCTTTGAATATTTGTTTAATCTTTACTTAGAAGAGAGAGAACATATTGGATGAAACAAGAGCTGAAAAGGAAGACTATGGCAGGTCTACCGTGTAGATTGTCTACACCACAGTGTACATAGCAGGGCTCCTCTCTGTACATACACACACAGTATGTGTAAGCAGTGCACAACCTCACAAGCACGTGTAATGTGAAGTCCGAGGATGCCCCCCCCCCCACCACATACTCCACTGAGCAAAACAAAGCTCCGCCATCATGTCGCCCACCCTCCAGGGAAGACAGTTCATCATGTTGCCCACGCTCCAGGAAAGACAGTTCATCATGTCACCAACTCTCCAGGGAAGACAGTTCAGGCACCCCTGGGCTCAGTCTTCAGCCCAGGCAGCTTATCTGACTCTTTCTTCCATCCACATATTCTGCCTCAGAGAAGCTCTGGAAAATATACATCTGGAAAATATACATTGCGTTTCCAGTGGCGCTTAATGCTTAATGTCTCTTGAAGGCTGATGGCCTGGGTTACAGCATCCCAGGTTACTGGCCAGCTGGCTAGCTCTGCTTACCTCCAGGGCCTGGAGGGTTAAATGAAAATGAACGTGGAAAGCACCTGGCAGGTAGGACCCACTCAACAACAAGAGATAGTCCTCACCATCACCCAGGACTGTTTGAGAAGTGAATGAGGTAAAACAGGGGAAGGTGGGGGATCCCTATTATCCAATGCCCAAAAGATTCTAGTAAGTATCATTATTGTCAATTCATCAGAGGCAGCAGCTTGGACAAAAAGCCCAACTATCAGCAAACTAGATAGTTAAGGCTCTGAATTTGCAGAACAAACGAAGGAGAACTGAGAGTCAAGGGCAACTAGAAATCCTTTGCCATTTGCCAAGCTCTGGACATGCAGATTCCAAAGGAAACCATCCCCTTCCCCCATTCTCCCCACCTCCTCCACCCCAGCTTCCGCTGCCCAGCCAACATTATTTTCTGGACCCCTTTAATTTGGAGGCTTTTAGGGCCACATCCTGCCATCAATTTGGGGGCTGACTTCAATGAACATTCTGTGCGGGGCGGGAGAGGGGCAGGATGCAGCTTTCTCCTGGCGGGCCCTGATACAATAGGGTTTTCTACTGAGATCAATGGATTAATTGCGAACGCTCCGTTCGGGGCCATAAGGAGATGTATTGTTTTCCCACAGTCTGCAGTCAGGGCCAGGCTGGCCAAACTTCATTTTTGAAAAGTCAGGGAAAACAGTTTTGTAAAAAGGGGGTGGGGGTGGAGGGGCACGGGAGAGTAATTTTGCTCATCTCACTAAAGGTCAATAACAATTATAGTGAAAATTCAGAAGGCCCATTTGTTCTCTGACTGAGGCCCTGTCTGGAAAATTCCATCCAGAAACAATTTGCCGTCTCTCTTGCCGTCCCCCCCTCCCCCGCAAGGCTCTCTCTCGCTAATGCCACAAATGTTGAGAAGGGAGAAGTAACCAGGAAATTCTCTTTCTTACCCTTGGGAAGTCGAGGTAGGTATGTTGGCACCATTCCTTTCTCTATGGGGTTGTGGGGATGATTTCCTGGTAATGGATACAGCCCGGGCAGACAGGAATTAGGGGCCTAGCGCTGCCATTTAGCAGCTGATAAATTCGGGAAAATCCAACTCTCTGAGCATCCACAGTGCCATCTGTAAAATGGGAATAGTAATTTGGACCTCCCAGGATTACTAGGAAGATGATATGCAATGTGAAATGCAGTCTGCCCTGAAGCTGGTGCAGCTTAAAGGCAAGGCCAAATGCAGCCTAGAACAGGAGGCTCTGATCGGGGCATGTCCCTGTATGGGAATCTTCCAGGGGAAACCATTCTCACACCATCAAGACCACATCTGCTGCCCTAACATTCCAAGCCCTCCATTTTCTGCCCCTCTCATCCCTTTCCAGACTTATTTCCCTCTCCTCCTCACCCCATGCCCTCTTCTCTGCCTAATCTGCCCTTTCCTGTATGCTCTGGACTCTGGACTCTGAAATGCACCTGTTCCCACCTGCCCCAGTCTAAAATGAAGCATAATTGTCAAGTTCTCCAAAACGTTCGATTCAGTCAGCTACGAGGCATTGATTCTCCTCCCCATACGTGCCTCACTGTTTTCACCCTGCCTTCAGAATGCCACGTCCTACCTAGATGTGGTTCTCCCAAACATTCATATACCCATGGAGCATTCAGAACCATGCTTAAGACCTCCAGCTCTGGGGTTAAGATCACCTGGGTTTGAAACTCAGTCTCACTTCTTGCTAGCTGTGGATCTTGGCCTTTCTGTGCCTTGACTTCCTCACTTGTAAATGGGGAATAATAACCAGAACTACCTCAGAGGTTTCTCGTAAGGCTAAGTGAGATGATACTTGTAAAATCCTTCAAAGAACATTTGGAACATAAGTGCTCAACAAATACTAGATAGTATTATTATTAAATACCTGGTCTGTTTCAAAGCCTAGGGATACGTTGATGAATAAAACATGCTTTCCTTCAACAGACATTTCTTACGTGCTTTCTGTATGCCAGGGATTGCTCTGCTCTTGGAGGGAAGGGGAGAGAAGGGGAAAGATAATAAACTAGAAAAAGAAAATGGAGAAACAAGAAAAATAGAATCCTGTAAAAAGCGTCGTGTTGCAGGTTACACTAGATTGAAGTGACGGAAGGTAGCCGAAGATTTCTTTAGATGGGGGGCCAGACCGGGGAGGGTATCTTTGAAGAATGGCATTTAGGCTACAGAGGTGTCACGCCCTGGCAGGGGTGTGTATGGCGCAGCACATCTTGATTCAGTGCTCCAGAGAGAGGGAACGGTCTGGTTCATCTCTGTCACTCCCTGAACCTTGTTCTGCGATCAGCGCACAGTAAATGGTGAACAGGGACACTGAATTCCAACTCCTAGCTCCTACTGCCGGGAGGGGTGAGCAAGGGCTCCTGGGAAGGGGTGGTTTGGGTGCAGATGTTGGATAGAGATATAGGGACGATGATGAGAATGAAATTGGATAATGTGTTGACTGGATGGCAATACACCCTCGTATCTTCACTAAGGAGCTGAGAAGTGTGAGTGCTGCAGCTTTAGGGTCAGGCAATGCTGGACATGCACCCCAGCTGGACGACTCATTGGCCTCAGAGCTTCACTCCCCTCTTCTATGAAACAGCGCCAATGGCACCTCCTTTCAGGGGCCACCTTATACATAGAGTGGCTACATGGGTAGGCTTCCCATAAATATTAACTCCCTCCCTGCACATCAGAGCCCTGAAACCAAGAACTGCATTCCTGGACTCAACACTGTATCAAAAATCTGTAGGAAAGAGTGGAATATTCTAGTGACCACTGGTTCATCTCCCATTCAAATGCCATAAAGTGTTTTTTTCAAGGGAAATAAAATTGTAGGAAAAAGGAGAATGTTTTAAAAAAATGCTCTCTTCTGCACTGCTCTCAAAAAAAAAAAAAAAAAAAAAGGAAAAAGAAAAGAAAAGAGAAAGAAAAAGATTGGCTTCCAGAACATCAAAAGCTCCTCAAAGAATCAACAATATTTTTTGATGATGGAAGTATGAATAATCAAACATATGGATTACATTTCCTTAAATTATGCAGAGCCTAAAATCCAGGAGGAAAGGGAGGGTGCTGGTAAAATGTTTTTCACATTTTATTAAAACCTCAAGGTCTGAGGAATACTTTTATGACTATTACACACACACACACACACACACACACACACACACACATTTCCCCTCTCAAGAAAAAAATGAACACACTGAGCATCCTTTTTTCCTGCTCAAAGCTTTGTCTTTGCCCCGCTCAGCTCTAATTCCTCGGCACCAGCCTCACTCGTAGAAATAAGTGGGCCACAAGTGGGTCCGGCTTTCAAGCTCTGCCACCTGACCAGGGGTGTGACCTTGAGCAAGTCACTTACATTTTCAGAGCTTGCATTTCCTCTGTTGCTAAAAGGGACCACAGTCTCTACTTCACAGATAGTGGTTAGGTTACATGGTGGGAGACCCGTGAAGATGCCTTGGAAATTGTACAATGTCAGGTGGGCGGAAAGGATAGAAGTCCCTCTGGGAAGCCATTCCTGCCTCAACAGGCAGAAGAGCGCACTGGCGGTGGTTAGAGAAACTGACCGCCCTCCTTCAAACTCTTGCTCTGCTGATTCTGAGCTGTGTGTTCCTAGGCAGAAAACTAAGCCACTCTCTGTGTGCCCCATTTACTTATTAGCTAATGGGATGCTGCTGATAATAATAGTACTCACATGCATACAGTGGTAATGAGGATTAAATCAGTAAATATTTATCGAGCACTTAAGTTAGTGCCAGGGTTTGTTTAGCAAGACGGAGAGAACCTGAGAGGAAGGAAAGAAGAGAGGCAGGAGGGAGGAACAAAGGGAGGGAGGGAGAAAGTTAAGAAATGTCCCACTGAAGATCTCCTGTGCTAGAAATTCACCCTTCAGTTGTTGCTGTTAGGTATTGTCTTTTCCAGGAGGCCTTTTTGAAAATGCAAACACTCTTAAAAGCCAAGGCATAGCAATTCAGATTTAATGTTCTTTCATTGAGCACCTAATGTATGCAAGGTAGTGTATTGTGTTATTTAATTCTTTGGAAAATTTCTAACTCCTTGAAGAGTGGGGGTAGGGGAGGTGACAAGTGGGGGAAAAAAGAAAAGGGGGGGGGGAGAGAAAGAGGAAGAGAGAAGAACCACTTCCCCACTGTGGCTTTGGCACTGGACAGATGTAGGTCCATATGTCTGCTCTGCCAGTTACTAACTGTGAACTTGGACAGGCGGGGGCAAATTCAGACGCCACTCCAAATTTGTCATTTTTACCCTTGAAAACGGGGATAGTGACAATAGGCTGTACTGGAGATAAAATGAAACACTGTGTGTAGAACATCTAATTTTCCTCCTCCCCAATGCCACACCTGTGTCCAGGCTTCCCGTGACTTACACGCACTGAGAACGGAAGTGCTAATGGCAGCATCTAGGGGATTGGAGTCAGATCTCTCAGAAGAGGAAATCAGTTTGCCATTAAACTTTCTCTGCACAATAAAAATTCACACCCCCCCCCCCCCGGCTTTTTTTGAAAACCATGCTCTGCTAACTCATAAGAAGCGCATTTCCTCCCCATGACATCTCTGATCAATTTCAGCCAGCAGTAACCAAGTGACTAACTCTGCCTGGAGAGGCAAAGAGCCAGAACTGGTGTTTGACTTCTCCCCAGCCTCTCAAGTGCAGAGATGATTCTTGCCAGATACTGGTCCTTGGAGGAAATGGGACAGAAATTCAGCCTTGGCTCCAGCACATCAACCAATAAAGGAGAAAGGGAAAAAGCTCAGTGAGAAAGACAGACTACAAAGCCCTCTTCCTGGATTCTGGCAGATGCCAAAGGAGGAATCAGTGAGTGAGTAATTCTGCAGCCTGGAGTCCAAAGTCTGCAGCCGGAGGTCTGTGCCAAGAAGACAACGCAGGGTTCGAGAGAGGTGGGTGGCTCCTGGGCCAGCCTCAGCCGGATGAGGGACAGCTCAGTGTGAGTCAGGGACCCGGTCTCTGCTCCAAGGGTCTCCTGCAGGCCACATCCATTCAGAAGGACCTCCCACAAAGGGAGCTTTTCCTTGCAGAGTTTCAGATGGCCTTGATCGGGGTGGTGTGTCATCAGTGAGAATTAAATGGAAATGATAGAAAAGTCCTGTGATCCCAGCTCAAGCCAGCACAAAACAGAATGCAGACAAGTCCGGGACGTAGGTACCAGGTTTGCGCCCACGGCCGTGGGCTGTCGAAGTCCCACACTGTAAATGACAACAGTTATCATTTACTGATGGCTTACCAGGTTCTGGCACCGTGCTAAGTGCAAGCCACTCCATAGCCCTTACGTGCAACTACTAAGCATTATGATCTCCAGAGGGCACAGGGAAGCTGGGAGAATATCAGGTAAACCATTTCCCCTCCCATTACCTCCTTCCGCGTTGCAAAATGGGTATGATCTCTGCCTACATTATGGGTGATTTTGAGAACTACACCACGGTGATTCAAAACCCATACTTTTGAGCCAGAAAAATTGGGGTTTGTGACCCAACTCTGCCTCTAATTTGCTGTGTGACCTTGGGCAAGTCTCTTAGCCTCCTGACCTTCAGTTTCCTCATCTGTGATCATAAAAGAACGAGTCTCGAAGGATTAAGACAAAAATCAAATGAGGTAATGAATGAACCCGCTTCCTCATCTGTAAGCCAGAGAAAATACTATACAGCTTTCATTGTTATGAAAAGTAAATAATACTTAAAAATGGCTTAATAGAGGCACCTGGGTGGCTCAGTCGGTTAAGCGTCTGACTTCAGCTCAGGTCACCATCTCGCAGTCCGTGAGTTCGAGCCCCGCATCAGGCTCTGGGCTGATGGCTCAGAGCCTGAAGCCTGCTTCCGGTTCTGTGTCTCCCTCTCTCTCTGACCCTCCCCCGTTCATGCTCTGTCTCTCTCTGTCTCAAAAATAAATAAACGTTAAAAAAAAAATTTAAAAAAATGGCTTAATAAAGTATCTCTTGATGAGTCATGGTTATTACTACTACTGCTATTATTATTATTAGCATCAAATGATTCATTACAGGAAAAGTTATTGGTAAATTTTAAGATGTTGTTTTTGATAAAATTTATTACTTATTAAACTCAAGCAAGGCACTAAATGTGGTAATTAGTATTTTGATTATAGCTGCCATTTTTTAAAAAATCACTCTGATTTCTTTTTCATAAGAAGGTTAGGTTATATGGGGGTTTCTGACCTCAGATCCCTGGACTCAAAGGGACCTGGAGGGTGGTGAAGACAATGAGAGAGGGGTGTTTGGGTGGCTCAGTCAGTTAAGCGTCCGATTTCAGGTCAGGTCATGATCTCACAGTTCATGGGTTCAAGCCCTGTATGGGGTTCAATGATGACAGCTCGGAGCCTGGAGCCTGCTTCAGATTCTGTGTCTCCTTCTCTTTCTGCCCCTCCCCTGCTTGCACTCTGCCTCTCTCTCGAAAATAAATAAAAAAATAAATAAAATAAATATTAAAAAAAAAAATTAAAGACTTTAAAAAAAAAAGACAATGTGAGAAAGGTACCTAGAAGTGTTTTCAGCATTCCAAAATACACTTGTCGATAATGCGACCTCTATAAACTTCCTAGAAAAACAGGTCTCTTTGCTGTAGACTGGGATTATAGTGGCTTGGTTTGCCTTCACTAGTTACTGCTATTCACCAAAATCTCCAGTTGGCTGAGTTGTGAATGGTAGCCTAGCTCTGTCAGTCCTACAGGGCTCTGGAGCCAGAATATCTGGTTTTCATCTGTGTGGCCTTTCTCTGGCCCTCAGTCTCTTCATCTGAGAATTGAGAATGACCATAGTGGATGATGACAGTATCTCCCCACAGGACTACTGGAAAGAATTATACATGCAAACATGTAGGGACAGCCTGGTCAAGAGTAATTATCCCATTCTATGAGCCTTAGGGGCCACTGTTCTCGATACTAGACTTTAGGAAACATCTTCCCAAGCTCAAACACGGCTCATCAATGGTAATGATTGGACGCATGCTCAGGGTGAGTTTCTGTGATAAGGAAGGAAGATAGGGAAGCCACTGGACAGTGGGCTATGTGGTATAGACATCATTCTTTTGGGTCTGGTCCACCACAATGTGAGATGGGTACCCTACTGAGGAGGAACCAAGGCTAAGAGGGGTCCCCAAGTCATGCGAACAGCAAGTAGAACCAGGATCCCAGTCCAGTCCTTCGGACCCCAACAGCACAAATTCTTAGATTACACCATGAGGATCCTAGGAGAAAATTAATTGAAAGGAGGCACTTCTTGGACAACCGGTGAATCGAGCCGTTAGCTTAGGGTCGCAAACATTTGGTGAAATGGGACATTCCTCCCCTTTCCTGATTTTAACAGCAGTGAGAATCACTTCTGAGCCCTTGGGGAGAAAAGGAGCCTCAAAATCTCCTTCTGCTGGTAGGCTTCAGCTACCCTTGGCATCCTTAGACTCTACACCTGTATTTATACTGGCAATAGATTGAGGTAGCCCCAAGAGACCTTGGGTGAAAACCAAACTCCCCAGCTTTGCAAGTGGCAGAAATGCAATTTTTGCTTCCCAACCCACTTTGACTGGACACTTGATTAACGTATTCAGCTCAAGTCTTGAGAAGGTGGCTAAGGATGACTGACATGTATTCATTCATTCACTTCACCCACATGCACTGAGCCCTTCTCTGTCCCAGGTTCTCAGCTGGGTGTCAGGAACATAGAGTTGCTGGCATAAAGAGGGCCCCATCTCTTAGGGGCACAGACAAAAATACAGATGCTAACATTTACCATTTTAGTGGCGGGAGGCCACTAAGCACTCAGGTGCCTGACCCTCCCTAAGGAGCCCCTGAGAAGAGGTGGGGTCTTACAGGGCAGGCAAGAGTTTGTAAAGGAGAGAGGAAAGAAGGAATTGCATCTTCTGCAGAGGGAACAGCACATGGAAAGGAAGGACGGTATGAGGGATCTGAGTGGAGTTTGGTGTGGCTGCAGCATGAAGTGAGATTTACAGAGGGCTGAGCAATGAGGCATTAGTTACATGAAGAAGATGCCTGCTTGGAAGCTAGGATTCTGTCCTAGGAGCCATTAAAGAACTTTAAACAGAGGAGAGGCATGATGATTCCCTGCGTCTTCATGCATGCCGTTTCTGACCCGACCCAATATGTTTCAGTCACATTCATGAAGGCCCCTGCCATGCCAGACCTTACATCTATCCCAGGAAATCTGATGATGAGAATTATTAAAGTAACAATAATCATTGTCTCATAAATTGAAATTTCCTCTTTAACCGTGAAGTCCCAGGAGACAGGGTCTTGTTGGTGCCATGTACCATGTCAGGCACATGGAGCTTTTCCTCAAGAAACATGTGAGTGAATGAACGAATGAATGAATGAACGAATGAGAACCTGCCTCGTTTTGCTCAGTTCGTCCAATGCTATCATACTTAAATCTCTCACAACTCCTGTGAGGTACGTATGTTCCCTTTCCCCACCTCCTGTTTTACAGATAGAAAAGAAAACAAACAAAAACAAACCTGAGCTTGAGAAGAAAGACTTCCCTTCCCATGATGATACAGGGACAATACAAGACAACATGTGTGGCAAGTGCCATGAAAGGCCCAACTAAATTACTTTAGTATTTGAAGGAGAATGCACTCGCTGCTAGCTGGAGTAAGCGGGGTTGGGGGGGGGGGGGCAACCTCGAACTGAGACTTGAAGACCTAGGGTGTGTTTGCTACCTCCCTTGACACCAGATTTCACCTGAATGATAATTGGTAACATTTACTGAGCAAGTACTGTGTCAGGCACTGTGGTGAGTGCTTTGCATGCCTTATCTCACTATTTAGTGGGTGAAAAAAAAAGAGGTTGGAGTTGCTATGTAACTTGCTCAGGTTTCTGCCGCTAGTGAGCAACAGAGTTGAGACTGAAACCCAGGTCTGTCTGACTCCAAAAACATTGCTTACAAATGGGGAAGGGCACCACGAGCGGTAACCTGGGTATCAAAGGATCACAAGTGAGCAAAGACTACAGAGAAAACAAATATGAACACCCCTGCCACCGCTTTTCCAGTCTCACGCCACAAGGTTGCCATGAAATGACCCCAGGAGCTGGGTGGACGGGAGGACAGTCTTCGCGTTCACTACAGAGTGTTATATAATAAACAGCGTGCTGGACTGGAGTCCCAATAATGTCAATATACTTCTTTCAATCTGTGGACCTTGGGAAGATGGCTGACTTTTCTGGGCTTCGGTGTTCTTTCTGTGTAAGAAAGGGGCTGAAATTGATAAATTCTGAACGCATTTTATTTTTTTTTTAATTTTTTTTTTTAACGTTTATCCATTTTTGGGACAGAGAGAGACAGAGCATGAACAGGGGAGGGGCAGAGAGAGAGGGAGACACAGAATCGGAAGCAGGCTCCAGGCTCCGAGCCATCAGC
This sequence comes from Panthera pardus, assembly GCF_024362965.1. NCBI lineage: Eukaryota > Metazoa > Chordata > Mammalia > Carnivora > Felidae > Panthera > Panthera pardus. Next base: position 59,044,690 of record NW_026526666.1, read on the forward strand.
CCAGAGCCCGACGCGGGGCTCGAACTCTCGGACCGTGAGATCGTGACCTGAGCTGAAGTCAGATGCTTAACCGACTGAGCCACCCAGATGCCCCTCTGAACGCATTTTAAACCTGAATTCCCATGACTCATCTAGACTTCTTTTTCAAGTCCAGTTGGAACTTTCCTGAAAGATGTTGCATGTTTATTATTTCACAAGACCTGCCTAGCCCACATTTTAGCAGTCTCCAATTTCTCCCTAAGGGAATTTTAAGAGGCTTCTCATTGATGACCAATGCTATGTTGAAAATCAAAGAGGAGAGTTTTTCCACCTTGATCACACACACACACACAAAAATAATAATAATAATAATTAAAATATGGCTCCCTTGTTAAGGAAACCTGACTTGAATACAGCCTTTCCATACAGCTTCCTACATGTCCTCTGGCTACCCGTACACAAAGATGTTTCTCTTTTGGGGGGATAAGCCCTATGCTGTAGCAGTTAAAGGGCCTCACCAGGGCTCAGTTTCCTCCCATGTAAAATGGGGATTTTCACGACACCTGCTCTGCCTCTTTCACAATGCTGCTTTGTGGATAAAAAACAGATAACAGATGAAGTGGGTGCCAGAAAAATACAAAGGAGATTATGATGATTACGGCTGTATTTGTCAGGGTTCTCTAAAGAAACAGAATCAGAGAAAGAGAGAGGGAGATTACAAGAAATTAGTTCACATGACCATAAAGCCTGACAATTCCCAAGACCTATAGCCAGCAAGCTGGAGACCAAGGAGAGCCAATGGTTAGTTCCAATCTGAGTCCAAAGGCCTATGAATGAGGATAGCCAGTGATGCTAATTCAAGTCTGAATGCTAGCAGGCTGGAGACTCAGGACTAGCTGATGTTTCAGTCTGAGTCATATGGCAGGAAAACTGCCCATGTCTCAGTTCAAAGTAGAATTTTCTCTTACTCAGGGGAGAGTCAATCTTTTTGTTCTATTCAGACCTTCACCTGATTGGATGAGGTCCACCCACATTAGGAAGAGCAATCTGCTTTATTCAGTCCACTGATTTAAATGTTAATCTTGGGGCACCTGGGTGGTTCAGTCAGTTGAGCATCTGACTCTTGATTTTGGCTGAGGTCATGATCCCATGGTTCACGGGTTTGAGCCCCATGTCAGGTTCTCTCAGAAATAAATAAACCATTTTTTTAAATGTTGAGAGAGAGAGCAGGATAGGGGCAGAGAAAGAGGGGGAGAGAGGATCCAAAGTGGGCTCTGTGCTGACAGCAGTGAGCTCCATGTGGGGTTTGAATTCACGAATTGTGAGATCATGACCTGAGCTGAAGTTGGATGGTCAACCAACTAAGCCACCCAGGCAATCCATTAAATATTGTTTGAAATGTTAATCTTATCCAAAAACACCCTCACAGACAAACCCCAAATAACATCTGACCACATATTAGGCATTCTGTGACCCAGTCAAGTTGACAAAATTAACCATCACAATGATGAAAATGTAAGCTCAATGAGGGAACCAAATTTTTGTTGATTTTGGTCCCTGCAGTATCTCCAGAGAGCACCTAGAAAAAAAGTCTAGCACAGAATAAAGGGTCACAATATATAGAACGAATGAATGAATGAGGAGGAAGAAGAAAATTCGAGGCCAGTGGAAAAAGAAATCCTATATATAACAATTAGCCGGGTCATTTCCATAATTTTTTCCATCAACAATTATATATTTAAGTCTCAAGAAATTGAATCCTTACATCAACTTTGTAATGTTAGCCATGAAAATTCTCCATTGTTCAGATAAAGAATGTGAAGTTCAGAGCGGGTAAGTATTCAACAGGTGTACCAACTCCATTCCACAACTTTTCAGGTTTCTTTTCCTGTCTCACCACTAACCACAATGTGCAATTATGTAATTGTTCATTTATTTCATTTTATTCTTGCCTCCTGCAATGGGTTGCATGGGGCCCCCCAAAAGATATCCCCACCTGGCACCTGATAAATATGACCTTCTTTGGAAAAAGACCTTCGTTGATATAGAAAGGATCTTGAAATGAGACCATCCTTGATCAAAGTGGGCTTTAAATCCAGTGGCAAGTGTCCTAATAAGAGGAGAGAAGACACACAGAGGAGATGATATGAAGACAGAGATATGGATTGGAATGATGTATTTGTAAAAAAAAAAAAAAAAAAAAAAGGAATACTAAGGATTGCAGGAGCTACAGAAGTGGGGAGAGGGGGAGAGAGGCCTGGAACAGATTCCCCCTCAGATCCTCCAGAAGAACCCAACTCCATCAACACCTTGATTTCAGGCTTCTGGCCTCCAGAACCATGAAAGGATAAATTTCTGTTATTTTAAGACACTCAGTTTCTGGCATTTTGTCACGGTATCTATAGGAAACTAATATTCTCCCTGTCTCCACTCTGCCCTCCAATGAGACTCTGAGTGCCACACAGGCAGTGAGAAATTCTATTTTGTTCACTATTTTATATCTTCTCGTGTTGAGAAGGGCCAGGATCAAAGCAGGAGCATGGCAGATATTTGTCGAATAAAGGAAAGCATGACTAGGCAAATTTCAGATGCTTGTAGCTAGAAAAGTGGGAGCAAGGAATTGTGGGTTTTCTGTTCTGCTCTCACCAGGAAATACATACTCCCTGGGACTAGCATCAGAATGTTCCGTGAAGTTCATTGTGTTTCTGGAGGCCTTGCGGGTGGGGAGGAAAGGGGGTGGGGGATGAGGGCATGTGTGTGTCCATCTACCAGTTTATAAAATGGGCACGGGCCTCCCCCCCCCACCAGAGGCTTTGGAGGCCGTGCCAGGTTTATCCACCAAAACAGGAGTGGGCGGGGTGCCCTGCCCAAGGAGACACTATATTTTCCAGAATCCCAAGCCCCGGTCTTCTGCATCCTGGAGGAAGGAATTCTCCTCCTCTGCTCTACCTGCCTTTTTGCCACTCCCTCCCGCTTCTCTAGAAGCTGCACCCAGGTGCCTTTTTGCCATCCATGTCACTGAATCCTCCGCTGAAGAAAGGGGTCAGAGTGCGCCCAGACATGCTCCTGTGGTGGGCTGTCAGAGATGCCCCCTAGACACAGCTGCCCCAAGGCTGGGGACTCATGAGCTCGGGCTCTACCAAGTCCCCCCCTCCCTCACCCACTGTGCACCCTGAGCAGGGCTCTGCCTTTCTCTAAGCAGGTCTCTAAAACCCTCTTCATTGGTTTACCCAGACTTTACTCGGAACTTCCTCAGGCCTGAGCACTTCCTGTTTGTCAGCAACTTAGGAAGCAGTCTCAAAATCCAGGAGGAAAATAGATCCATAGACCCTTTCAAGCAGCAAAACTGGGTTGAAATCCTTGGTTATACTTATGTGGCAAGTTCCTTTACCTCTTTAAGGATCTATAAATTGTGGTAATAAAACCCACCAATTTGAAAAGAGGACAAGAGGTTTTAAGGCATCCAAGATAGTGCCTAATACATAATAGCTGCTCAAAACAGCACTTTACCTCCCTTTTTACTCTCTTTTCCAAAAGAGATAATAGACGTTGCATTCATTCATGCAATTCATTCATGGATACATTAAAGTACTTAATGTGACGCTTAATTAACGGCAGGTGCTATTTTTCATTCACTGAGCAACGATAGCATCTATGATCATTTGGGATCGGAAAATGAAAGCACTGCAAGGCAGCTTCAGGAGCACGTAGCCTAGCCCTCATTCTTCAAATGAGGAAACGGAAGCTCAGAGAAGGCAAGGGATTTTCCTGAGGTCACACTGCTGGTAAACTCAGAGTTAGGACTCCACGTAGCCTGCCGATCCTTCCCCTGATGACACATCCAGCCTCAGGCAGCGGTGAAACAGCCATTCAGCCAACATCCTCCGGTATCTGCAGCACCCAGGGTGAGCGCTGGCCACTCTGGGGGCCCTAAAGACCCTCAAGGGCCCACCAGAATGGGGCCAGCTGGAAGGAATTACAAGGCAGGCATTTAAGGAAGCAGTTCCTTTCCAAATCAAATGCATTCTTGCTGCTGCTCTCTAACACTCACATCCTAAAAATTGTTATTGAAACGTGCTCTCCACATCCGAGCTTGACTCACTCTTTGAAATGGAAACCTGGGCGGTTTGGGTGGCTGTTCCTAAAGGCAGACAGGACAGGACGACGGTGCTGGTTGGCAATACCAACGGACTGGGACGGCCTTGACCTTCGGCCAGAGCCTCAGCCTCCAAGGCCACCTGGCAGGCTCCAGAGGGGGCTCCGGAATTGGGGCCTGGGCCTGAGCAACCCTGACCTTGCCAGAGGCGGGATCTGTTTCTGATACGGTGTGGCAAATTTCTAAATCCCAGCTCTGGGATGGCATTTGCTCCTCGCAGAGAAAGAGCAAGGGGCCCAGGGGGTTCCAATTGATTTCAAAGTAGAACCAGCTGTTGGAATCCTGCAGCACTGATTAGGAAAGTTCACTTCCAGGTTGCGGTTTCCAGTTGATGAAGCCCTCGTTTGCCCCTCGCCCCCCACCCTGGGCTGTGAGAGAGGCCCCCGAAAACTGCAATTGCTGCATTCGTTGATCCAGAGCTGGAAACCAGGCAGAGGCAGGAAGAGGGGCTAGAAAAAATAGCCCCCATCTCTTGAGTACCCACAAGTGCCCGCCGTCAGGTTAGGTGCTTCGTAAATAGGATTTCCCATTCTTGAAACCATGTAGCAACACCAGCATCCCCAGATTTACAATGGAGGGGAGAAAAAAAAGAGATTCAGGGAAGAGTAATTATTATTATCATCATTAGTTTTCTATCTCACAGTTACTGAGGGCTCACCCTACCTTCCTGAAGCAGATTCCGTATCATCTGCCAATTTATTATCCCATCAACCCTGTGATCCCGGCATTAGTATCGTCTTCCTTACACATGAGGACACTGAGACTCAGGGAAGGTAGGGAAGTCCTCCCTCAGCTTGAGATGCCAGCACATAGCTTGTTAGCGCCTGAGCTGGGATACAAATGCAGCAATATAAACAGTAATAATGACAACAGCTACCTATGAGCTCACTATGTGCCACATATACTATGCTAAGTTTTTTTTTTTTTTAATGTATGTTACCACATTTGATTTTCATGATGATCCTCTGCTGTGTATCATATTTTCCTGGCTTTACAAGGCAAGAAACTAAGGCTCGGTCTGTGATCAAGAGAAGAAGAATTCAAATGCAGGTGCTTCTGCCCCTAGAGGGTTAGGTCTTAATCACTGTGATCTCTGCCTCTGAAAGTATCCTAAGGGCTCACATCCCCTGGTTTGAGTTTCTAAGTTTGCCATTCTTTGGTACAATTTTATCACATTATGGAAAAACTGGGAGCTAGCCTCAAGCTCAGCCCCAGGTTTCACAGTGACTGTTCTGTCATTCTTTCCAATAGCAACCTTCAAACGCCACTGTAAAAATGCATTTGCAATCTGAAACTTGCCACGAATGCTATAAACAGACCATTAGTTTAAACGAGTGTTGATTTTGTAGACTATTAAGGATGAAATGAGTTTGATATTTACTAAGTTAGAGGAACATGAAGTTTATGGTTTTTAAATTGCTTTTGAGGAGGCTTACTAGAATTTTCCCTTGTATAAAGTCAGGATGAATAATATCTTTGACAATGTATGTTATGGGTTCTCAAACCGGGGTCCACTTGGCCTCATAGACATCCTTTAAAGCAAGGTGAAATTGACACATCCACCCACAGATATTAGGCACATGCTGGTGTGTCTGTGATCACTGGACACTTTCCAGGAGCTTCCAGCATGGTTAGACTTGTTTGTTAAATTTGCATAAATCTGTGATATGGGTATTCATATGTTCACGCAATCATTCATTTCTATGTAAATGTTAATTGAATGCTTCTGTGTGCAGGGCACCATGGCGGATGCTAAACACCCAAGGGTTTTCCAGAATTTCCAAGTCTCAAGGGGCATGACATGCCACTTAGAGGTCACCACTGATGCCACAGGAGCAAATGGAAGCTCCTAATGCAGGCTGGGGACAAGAGCTATCAGGAAAACATTCAGGAGGAAGCATCCTCTAAACTGATGAACAAAGGGCGAAGTGGAGTTTAAGAGAGTTAAGCAAGAATCCCACGTGAAGCAAAGAGATTCACAAAGGTCTCGAAGGGAGGCAAACAGTCATTGCTAAGTGCTGACAGGGGACAAATGACACCGTCAGAGTGGGGAGAGGGGAGGCTCAGGAGAGATGTGTCGGAGACGTCAGAGCAGGATGCAGAGGCTGGGGAGATGTGAGGAAACGCACGCATAAAGGCACCAAGGGCAGAAGTCATGTTGAAGGGTCCGTGAGAAGAGCCACCATCCTGAATGAAGCTAAGCATCCACACCAGCACCACCATTGTCTTCCTCGTGGCTGACACTTACGAAGCACTTACAACACACGTGGCCCTTGTTGGGAGACGATTCTCCATGGGTCTCCCGTATTTCTGCACATTTTGCCGCACACTGACGGCCTTTGTTCCAGACCGTCCTTCAAGGGTGTTCTTTCCGAACAGACATGCAAGATACAATGTTCTTCTCTATACCAGAGATCAGTTTCCCTTGGAGTTCATTACAAAAGATTCTGGTTCCTTGAGCTCAGGGCTCCTCTCCTTAATGCAGCCCCCAGATCTCAGGTATCAGCTGGCCTTCTTCACGGCACCCCATGGGAGCCGGGGCTAGGGAAGGGGCATGAGAAAACACTGGAAATCTGACTGCCACTAGCTCCCTGACCTAGCAGCCATGCCATTGTGCCAGACTGACCTATTAGTTTGCAGGTAGTATCAGATCCCAGACTCGCTCCCAATTCTTGAGAGCCCTGTTCTAAGTGATTTTCCAGCATGAACTCATTTAATCCTCACAAAAATCCTATGATACAGAAATGCTTACCATGCCTATCCAGACAAGAAAAGCCCCCAAAGTGGGATGGTGTTACATCACGAAGGGTCTCGTGTGCCAGGCTGAGGAGTTTAAAGGATTTTGGCCAGGAGAGGAGTCAGAGGAAAACAACATTTTCCAAAATCTCCTCTAGCCATAGTCTGTTGGATGAATTGAGCCGTGAGGAAATCCTGCGAGGAAACAGGCAGGCAAATGTTGGGAGGCAGCACCCGACTCCAGACAGGCTTGATGGATGGGCGAAATGTACCCATGCTAGAATTTCACAAGCCTAAATGTCAGGCCCTGGATAAGACTCCTTAACGCCAATGGCTCCAGCAAATGGCTGGGGAGACGTGACTTAGCAGCACAGCCCTTGAAAATGAGGCCGGAGCCTTCCAGGGACCAGGCAACCTGGGGTGAGTCAGCAAGGGCCGCACTGCCAAAAGGGCCACCGTGATCCTCGGCTGCATGAATAGGCCAGTGTCAGGCAGGAGGCAACAGTCCAGCTCTGGCTAGGCTCCCCGCCGCCCCCAGTCAGCTCGTATGCAGTTCTGGGCCGCACACTTTGAACGTGGCCATGGCAGATGTTTATTGAGCACTTGCCTCGTGTCAGGCTCTGCGTCAGCTCTTTGCCTTCACGATCGGATGTAAAACCCCCAGCAGACAGATGGACCATTATGACCCTCTTGCTTTACACACAAGGAAACCAAGTCTCAGAGACTCTTGCCTAAGGTCTGTCTCCCAGCTAGTAGGTGGTAACACACTTAGGCCTAGTGTCATCACAAAGACTGTGTTCTTAAGAACACTACCTGCTCCTTCCTTTTATTCTTTTTAAAGTTTATTTACTTACTTTGAGAGAGAGAGTGCACACAAGGGAGGAGGGGGAGAGAGAGAGGGAGAGAGAGAATCCCAAGCAGGCTGTGCATTGTCGGTGCAGAGCCCGATGTGGGGCTTGATCTCATGAAACCACGAGATCATGACCTGAGCCGAAATCAAGAGTCAGACACTGAACCGACTGAGCCCCCCAGGCACCACAAGCTGCTACTTTCTGAAGGACATTGTCAAAATGGAAGAGGTTCATGAAAGATGCTCAAAGATGATAAGGAAACGAGGAACTGTAGCACTAGTCAAGGAGGAAAGAGATGCTCATGAAAGAGGAACCTGGCCACACACACAGCAGAGCATGCAAGCTATTCCCACGCGTAGGGGCAATCCCACAGAACTCATGTATGTATCTGTGTGGTTCCTCAGAGGCACCAGGAACCATGAATGGGTAAAAATCCCTCTTCGTTGAATCCCTTCCTTCTGTACCTCTGCATGGAGAATCCCTGTGCATCTTTTAAGACCAAACCTGGGCACCACTCCTCTCAAAGCCTCCCTGTTCTGCTCAGGTGCTGCTTCTCCATGAATCTGCAAGACCCTGGACTTGCTTTTGACCACCCTTTTTACCCTAGGTGAAGCGTTCAAGTCCCCCCAGCCAGGGAACGCCTCAAGGGTACAGGCTGTGTTCAACTCTGCACTCCCAGACACCTGTGGATGCCTGGCCCAGAAGAAGCACACTGAATGAAGATAGCCCGAAGACACCCTGGTAAGTAAGAAGGAAAGCCGTGATCCCTAAGAGACACAAAAGTCATGAAATGGATCCAAGAGTGCTAGTTTGCAAAGGCTGGGAAAACAGGGCCCAAGAGACAGGCCTGGACAGTGAGTAACTGGCTCTGGCCAAGGAAGAGGACATTCTGGTTGGCAGAGCTTTTCCCCCTCTTGTTGTGAACTCTCCCCAACAGCATTCAGGCATGGAGAGGAGGGGACAGGAAGGAACCATCCACCTCAGGCAGTCAATGTTCCAACATCTTAATATCCTGTTCTGTGCCAGACACATTCCAGGGAGCAAAAAAGAACAGGTACCCTTCCTCCAGGATCCCAAATTCCCCGCACTTCCTTCCCACGGCTCATCACCCCGAATTCGAATTGTCTACCAGTGCCTCCACTACCCCACCAAATCATGAGGCTGGGGCCATGTTTGTCCATCATCATATCCCTATTGCCAACACAGGACCCGACACAGTGAATGCTACAGAGAAGCATTTGAGGGAGGCCCAGAGCAGGAGGGCATAGGACCAAACTAAAAGCTGTATTTGAGCCCAAGCAAAACCCTGGGGAGGATTTTCTGAGCCACCAAGGACCTGACAGATCCTGGCCCCATACAGCACTGCAGCACAGGGAGATCGGACCCGAATGAAATCAGAGTTTGTACCTGTGTGCCTCATGATGGCCAGTAGTTTGGCCTTGCCTGGCCTTCTCTAAGCTGGACAAGTGCCCTCTCGTGAGAAGTGTTCACGATCTCCATTCCCTTCCCTCATCCCAGCCCCCGTGTCTGAACCTGGATGTTCCATCTGCCTCCAGGGGAATCTGAAGTCTGGAAAAGTAGTGCTCAGCAGCTCTTTCCCTCACGAAAGCACACCTCCTCGTACCTTCTAATTAAACATCTCAGCACACCTAGGAGGCCACGATTCCATCCCTACCCCTTCCCTTTTTACAGTTGGGAGCCAGAAGGGGCTTTCTGGTGCCTGTTCCTTTTTCTGCTCCAGGCCATAGAGAAGGAGTCTGATTTTCAGGGCTTTATGGCTTCTCATCCTGTACTCACCCCTGATTTACCTCTTTCATAGAGGAACTGGGAGGGTAATTATGGCTCCAGGGAGCTTTGAAGGTCAGCATGCTCTGTGGCAGCAGAGGTGTCAAAGATGACGATTAACATCAACAATAAGTATCATGAACAGCAGGGCTTAGCTCTTTTGAAAGGGGGAATGGGCCCACAACTATTTCCCAGTTGCTGAGGCTCCCTCCATTGCTTGTTTTGCTCATACGGAAGATGCCATACCAGAAAGCGGGGGGGGGGGGGGGGGGCTTGGGGTTTGGGCCACAGGCCTCCTATAAAGATCATAGGCCAAATCTGGCCAAAGATGAAGAGAGGGCATTGGTTTGGTAAGTGCTCACTGTGGGACTAGCATTTCGTATCTCTTGAGATGCCTGATTCGGCCCTTGTCTCCCTCATCTTGAGCCATTCTCTCTACCAAGACACAATGGCCCTCTTTTGCTTCCTCCAGCGTGCTCTTTCCCACCCCAGGACTATTGCACGTGCTAGACCCTCTACCCAGAAGGCCTTTCTCATACCCACAATGCTTCACTGAACTTATATCAGCGCATCCTTTGGTCTCTCTTCTGTGCTTCTGGGTGCTCTGTATTTCTCTTTTGCACAGATATTTACTCAATTTCTGCCTTCCCTGCTATGGTGACATGCATATGAGCACGGTCAGAGTTCATCTATGAGCCATTTTATTTCACTCCATCCTCAATACTAAGTTTGACAAAGTAAGTAGGTGCCTATTCTGTACATTACACCTCTTGCCAACCTCTCTTAAGTAAGGAGTAGAAGACATCTCAAGTGTAATCAGTGCAAGGTTTCCACCTTATACTTCCAGGTAGGCCTGCACTCCCAGAACTGGAGCATCCTAGAGGAACCAGAAGCCAGCAGAAGTATCCTCTTGCCATATCTTTTATTGCTTAAATTCCAATTGTTGGCCACGTCTGTGCTTTCTGTGCTCCTTGGCCACATGGGGAGAGCCCGAGGACTGAGGTGGACCAGTGGTAACACTCACACTCAGCTACAGTGATTTGTCCGAGGCATACACATGACCTATATCAGGCCAATCACGGGGCTTCCGTGGGACTTTCTACCTCACGATCTATGAAAAAATTCTTCCCTCTCTGATAACAAGCTGAAAAAAATAGAAGCTTAAATGGTACATATATCATCATGTATTTTTCTGTATATATTATATTTTACAAATTTAAAAACACTTTACAAAAGTTGGAAGACAAGCCTGAAGCTTTGGTGATTATTCTAGAAGTTAATGAACATCAGGAGAGAATAAGGCAAATAGGCAATAAGTCAGAGAGCTCGAAGACAGAGGGGTGTTCTGGAACCACTGGAAACAGAGATCTACCCATTCCTGAGGCTGGTTCTCCCCCTACCCTTGATTTATCTGAGCAAATAAATAAAATTTGGCTTAAGCTAGACTGAGTTCAGATTTCTTTTACATGAACTGACTAACCACCAAGAAATAAAAATAATACTTTGTGTTTTATTTATGCCCACTTGGTTCCACAAAGAATTTAAAGCTAACACCATTCCTTTGTCTCACATTTTCTGATATATGAAAACTTTACTTAATATAATCTCTCAGCATAACTTTGTGAGGCAAACAAAGCAAGTATAATTCACCCATTTTACAGATAAAATAACCAAGGCCCAAAGAAGTAAAGGAACTTCAGTCACACAGCTAATAAATGGCAGAGTTTTGACTGGAATCTAGGTTTTCTCCTTCTTCTCTCTGTTTTGTTAATAAATCATGGCTATGAGCACTAAGAGAGAGAGATTTTGGCTGCTCGGGTCCACAAGGTTCCCACAGCTTCTTACTGTGGGTAATTGTGTGCCCTTTAAGAAGTGCGTTTTCATAGCGCAAAAACACTTGCTAGAAATACTCCTGAGAAGTGTGAAAGTTGAAGACTATCACAGAGTCTTAGGGGTCTGTCCAGCTTGAAATAATACATTAATGTCACAGAGATACCAAGATCCTGACTTGTTTCCAAGGAGAACAGGGTGCTCAGAGCCCGGTGGAAGGAAATACTGGGTGCATTTGGTGAGGAAGGGTCCACTAGTGTTGAAAGAGGCAGGAGGTAAGAGGGACGAGGTGGGAAAGGTCTGCTTTCATTAACTGAGATGTAAGAAGAAGACGGGAAGCTGGAAACCACTGCTATGAAGCCAGACAGACCTGAGTCCAAATCTGGCCACCAAGTCCCAGTTAACATCTTGTGCAAATCACTGAATCTCAGCAAGCCTCTGGCTCTTTGTGTGTGTGTGTGTGTGTGTGTGTGTGTGTAATGGGGTTAATAATTCCTTCTTTCAAAATGCATGTATATGGATCATGCATATAAAATGCACCCAACAGTGTCTGGCACACAGTGGTTGCTCAATCAGTTTCTCTTTTCCTCATAGAGGTAATGTTCGCACTTTGTCCTCTGTAAGCAAGAATCCAGTAGGAAACATCTGTGTGACCCAAGGCAGAGGAGTACAATGGTGCACTGTGTTTCCGCGACCGGGCCTTTCACCGTGCGGCCCCAAGCGCCTTCTCCGCCATGATGCCCCTTCCCCTCTTCCTTCTCCCACACTACGCCAACCATCCTGACTGGTTGTCCTTGGGCCAAATCGCATCTTCCCCACTCCACCTGCACCTCAGTGTATTTCCAAACATAATGTTTTCCTGGATGGTTTATTTGCCAATAAGTCTTGCCGTGAAAAAGCTTCTAGAGGCATCCCTTCCTCAGGGTACTGCGTCTTTCAACAGAGAAAAGGGAAGGAAGCAGAAAAGGAAGGCAGAGGAGGGTCTGCAGGATGGGAAAAAAAGAATAGAGGAAATATGATAGGCTTAGTGTTTCAAGGGCTTTCCCCAAGAACTATATTAATAGCCATAGGAAAAAGTTCCATTAAACATCATATTTACCAATTACTATACCTCAGTTTTCTATTTTTGGAAACTTGTACCACACACTCCATTCTCTTACGGTCAACATGCTGTATTAGCCTTCAAGGCTCAGCTCAAATGCTTTCTGAGCTGTGTTAATTAATTCATGTATTTGACTAATATCAATTGAATTCCAGTTATGTGCCACACATTGTTTTGGGTGCCAGGAATACATCGGTGACCAAGACAGACACCGTCCCTGTTCTAACGAAGCTTTGGGGCTTGCCTGGTTTCCCCCTCAAAGATGATGAATGCCCCCTCTCTCTGCTCCCATAACTTCTCCTACTGTATCTGGTTTTATATCCTCCTTCCTTTTTAAAAAGCCTATAAAAAGCATGACAAACTCATCACAGTATGCTTGGGCCTTCCCTGGTTTCAGCGCTGAAAGGCCCATGCAACCTCTCGGGTCCCAGAAAACTAGGACACTTGCTCACCCTACTATAAAGTCAATGCTATGACAACAGCAACAACAAGTCTCTGAAGAAAATCACTCAGTCATCCACTCTTCAATTATTCATTGAGGCTGATTCTTATATTATTATAGCCCATTGTCTCTGTTTTATGTTATATCTCTCCCATTCTACTATGAGCCCATGTTTTTTTCCACCCTTTTGCTGCTGGGCCCCAGCATAAAATAACTTAATTTTATGCAAACCATTGTGTTTCTATTAGTAAACAGTGTACATTCGTGCAAAACAACATTAAAGTATGTGCTTCTACAATTGTTAAACACAGATCTCTATGTACTATCTTGTTTGGAATGTTTGGCAAGTGATAAGATCCATTAAGAACTCCCTCCTCTCCTAGTCTCCATCCAGGCCCTCCTAAGCAGGTACCAGTGTCATCCAGTCCCAGTTACATCTTTAGATGATCCTAGTTTTCTGTAAACTGACTTTAAATAGAAATCTTTGTGCCTTCCACCCATCGGTTGTGGTCCTTCTAGCACAGACACAAAAACAAGCCCAGAATCCTGTAGTAGCCCTTCATGTAGAAACAGTGCATTATCATGCTTTTTCCTTCCTGCCACCTCACCTGTGCACACCTGGGATTTTCTTAGGCACTCTGACAGTTTCTCCAACTGTAGCCTGACTGATAAGATGTAGGATTCAGGTCAGAGTCCTCAGAATTTGTCCCGCTTCTCCTCCTTCATAAAGTACCTGAATATGAACAGTTCTCTGATGGGTCTGACTAGAACAGGACTATCATTCCCACCTGCCCCTAGCTTAGTAAAATCCTATAAACATAGCATAAGATCTCACATACTTTTTTTCTTTTTGTGTTCTGGGCCATCTACTTAAGTATCTGGCACATTTTAAGCTGTCAGTAAATTATTGCTGGCTGCCAAGGGCGTCTGGATGCATGTATGCACAGCTTTGCTATGTGAATGGAACACAAGAAAAATTCTTAAAAATACAATCATAAGAAACAAGGACATTATACTGTGTTGTATAGTGACCTCCCCAAATTCATGTTCACCTAGAATCTCAGAATGCGACTTTATTCGCAAAGAGGGTCACTGCAGATACAATTAAACAAGTTAAGATGATATCATACTGAAAGGAAAATTGTAGATTTGGAAAACAAACCCCTACATCTTATAAGAAGAGAAAACAGAGGAGACCTATGCACAGAGGGAAGACAATGTAAAGACGCTGGGGGAGAACACCATGTGAAGATGTAGGAAGAGACTGGAGTACTGAAGCTGAAAGCCAAGGAAAACCAAGGATTGCTGATCACCACCAGAAGCTGGGAAGAGACAGTGGGTGATACCCCTTAGAACCTTCAGAAAGAGCATGGTACTGCTGACACCTTGATCTCGTACATCCTCCAGAACTGATGGAATAAATTCCTGCTGTTCTAACTCACCCAGTTTCTTTCTTTTTTAAATTTTATTTATTTATTTAGAAAGAGACAGAGATAGCACAAGTAGAGGAGGGGAAGAGAGAGAGGGAGAGACAGAATCTCAAGCAGAATCTGCACTGCCAACACAGAGCCTGATGTGGGGCTCAAACTCATGAAACCGTGAGATCATGACCTGAGCCGAAACCAAGAGTCAGATGCTTAACTGACTGAGCCACCCAGGTGCCCCTCTAACCCACCCAGTTTCTGGTAATTTGTTACAGCAGCTGCAGAAACTAATACAGACAGATTAAATGTTTCACTCTTCCTGTCTTACATTCATCCTGAGAGGATGCTATGAGTGTATTGGAAGAATATTCAACAAAGTTAGGAGAGGGTTCAAATCATGGTTTTATCATTCACAAGTTGTGTGACCCTAAAGAGTAATCTCACTTCTTTGATCCTCAATTTGATCACTAGCAAAATAGGGACACAAATATATAGCATGCAGAATTAGTTTGGGGACCAAGAGTAATAAGGCATAGGAAAGTGCTTTACAAACTATAGAAACTTTTCAGATGTCAGTTATTTTTTTCTCTTTTTTTTAGGTAGATTTTCTATAAGTATGCCTATTTTATTTCCCCCCCTCCAAAGAACGAGCTCATGAATATATTTATGAATTCTACTATTTTGTTGATTTTCTTTTTTTTAATTTTTTAATGTTTATTTATTTTTGAGAGACAGAGAGAGCAGGGGAAGGGCAGAGAGAGAGGGTGACACATAATCCGAAGCAGGCTCCAGGCTCTGAGCTGTCAGCACAGAGCCCAGTGTGGGGCTCAAACCCACAAACTGTAAGATCATGACCTGAGCCAAAGTCAGATGCTTAACCAACTGAGCCACCCAGGCACCCCTATTTTGTTGATTTTCTAATTTATTTATTACCTTTGCCTTTTTTTTAATTGTCCTGTTTTTCTTGGTTTTGCTTTGCTGCCCACTTTCTAAAGTCTTAGGTTAGACATTTCATTGCTTTCATTTCATCTATTATTATTTTTAAGTGAAAGAATGAAAGCTATGAATTTACCTCTGACTATGGCTTTGACTGCACTACATACATTTTCAGATCTAGTATTCTGTAGTATTTTCTTTTTTCCCCCTAAGTTATTTACAATGTGTATTATGTAAATATTTCATCTTTGAGTTATTATTACTATTATTTCATACTTAGCAGTGTGTGCTAGCATCACTGATCCAGGACCACATGGTGTTGTCATCACTATTCTCATGCTAGAGCATTACAATTTTCTATAAACATCTTTTAAACATGTACATCATGACTGAATTTTTTTTTAAGTAGGGAGTTTTTATTTTCTCATCATAAAAGCATCAGCCACAAAATATTTTGGATTCAGCTCTCTGGATTCAGACATTTGTCAGTGAGTGTATTTCTAAGGTTTTCTCATATCTTTCTCCAAATTCACCAACAACTAAAGATGAAAAGGAAAGTGTTAGCAGCACTAGTCAATGGCCCTGAACTTGGCTTATGAATTATGTTCTCAGGATTGCAGTCTAAATATTAACCTTCCTTTATGTTTAACGTAGGGCCTGATGTCTCCTTGAAAGCTTCACAAACTACCTACACACAGGGGGTCTCTCCTTTCTCAGATCATATACTTTGCTGAGTCAAGGACTCAATCTTAACTCCCAAATGAGACTGTAAGCTCCTTGAGAGTAAGACCATTTCTTTTTTAAAAAATTATTTTTAATGTTTATTTTTGAGAGAGAGAGAGAGAGAGAGAGAATGCACAAGCAGGGGAAGGGCAGAGAGAGGGGAAGACACAGAATCCAAAGCAGGCTCCAGGCTCTGAGCTGTCAGCACAAAACCCGACACGGGCCTCGAAACCACAAACCATGAGATCACGACCTGAGCCGAAGTTGGACACCTAACCGACTGAGCCACCCAGGCGCCCTGAGAGTAAGACCATTTCTTATACTTCTTTTCATCCCTCCTTATACTCCCTAGTATCTAGCTCCAATAAATAGCACCAATGTTTGATTATAATTCTTGAAGATCATTTCTTGAGAGGAAATTTAACTGTGAAATTTAGGCCAGACACTTTCAAGTACTCACATGGTAAAGTAAAGGGCCTTTTAAAAACCTTTGACAAGCTTGAGACTAATACCTTGGATGTACCTTTGTAGAGAAGAGATAGCGGTATCCCAAACATCAAGGGCTTACATTTCTAGACACTGCAAAAAACAAAAATATCATGTTGAATATCATAGTTGTTCAACTAGAGCTACTTTGGGCTTATGTTCTCCCAAGTATTGTGGTGATGCCCATGGGGTCCAAAATGATTCTAATAAGACTGCAGCACATGTGTAAAATACTTGACAGTTCACAAATGCTCACTTGATGCTCAAGATGATGCTCATCTGTAAAGAAGGCAAGTTAGGGGCTATTATCCCCATTTAAAAAAAAATTTTTAAATGTTTGTTTATTTTTGACAGAGAGAGAGAAGAGAGAGACAGACCATGAGTGGGGGAGGGGCAGAGAGAGAGGAAGACACAGAATCTGAAGCAGGCTCCAGACTCTGAGCTGTCAGCACAGAGCCTGATGTGGGGCTCGAATTCACGGACCTCGAGATCATGACCTGAGCCGAAGTCGGACGCTCAACCGACTGAGCCACCCAGGCGCCCCAGCCCATTTTGAAAAACAGGTGTTTGGGGTTCAGAAGACATTGTGAATTTACCCAGTCACAAAGCCAGTAGATAGTTGGAACAGAAATTAAGCCCAAAGTCTCCGATTATCCATCCTAACTTCTCTAGGCCACAGCTACTTTAAATTGATTTGGATACTCATGATATAAATCTCTGCACTCAGCCATCAATTTCAATGGCTAAATATTCACTCACCAAATACCCTTTGTATATCCACATGCTTGGAAATACCACACGAAGAAGACACAGTCGCTACCCCTAAACAGCTCACAGAAAAGTAACCTGGTTATTATAATGTGCATGACAAACTGTGTTTGTCGTGAGTGCTAAGAGAATTAAGATAAATAATGAGGATGATAATAAGTCACATTCATTGAGAACTTACTATGTACCAGTTTCTGTCCTAAGCACACTGCATTGGGGGTAAGTAACATTATGTACCATAATGCCTGGTACGTGACAAGAGTTTAAGTTAGCAACTATGATTACTGCTATAGTTTAAAAAAAAAAAAAAAGAAAGAAAGAAAGAAAAGAAAACAAGCCCAGGGATTATTATCTAAAAAAGTGGCGGGGGGCGGGGGTGGGGGGGCGAGGAAGAATACTTAAATTTTAAATTATCCAGAGCAACGCAGCAGAGGAGCCCCTAGCCATCTGGGAAAATCAGAACCAAGGGGGAGATGTTGGAGCGGAGTCGTCAAGGACAATTGAGGGCTTGCAGACAGGGAGGGGACGAACATGCCAGACAGAGCAAGAGCATTTGCAAGGACTTGGGCCCTGCGCAGCGGGAAGGGAGAGGCAAGGAAAGGAGGCATTGCCCTTCGGGCAGCCAGAGACAACACACAGAAGAGGAAACGGTGGTGGCTTCCAGCTAGAAAGCAGCGGAGGGTGGAGCTCTCTCCGTGCCTGACCCAGGCACTGAGGGTGAGGCACAGATTTTCCAAGGCTATTTGTTTGTAGGTTACATTTTTCCTGAACAGAATCCAAATTCCTTTGTTTTCACAAAGAGCACCATAGTTTCCAAAGAAAAGAAAAAACAGACTTCTTGGTCCAAGGGCTTTCCCTGAGAAATATCCTAATGGCTAGGGGCCAAGACAGGGTTCCATCAAGCTCTGCACTCACAGAACAATAGAGCAACAGGCTGGAATCTTCTCCAGAACCTACAAGAAAATGGGACTTCGAAGTCTTTCCCTGGGAGGTTTTTAAATACAAGTCCTGGGTCCTGTTGGTTCTGCCCCGACCGAACCCTCCCACTTGAAGTTCCCAGAATACTGCATGCAGTGTGAAAGGTCTGCGCCTTGGCAGGCTCTGTCACTTACAGTGACAGTCCTTCCTCCTCTTCTCTTTAGAAGAGGCCAACCTAAAGTCTCCTCTGTGAGCCTTCCCTGGCAACATTCCCACACCTCGGTCCCTAACACCGGGGTGGGCAGGTGAGTGGGTGGCTTTGACCTCCGTTCTCATACAGAGCCGTGGACCCAACTCTGTGGGGCAGTCATCCCACTGCCCTGTAATTAGAGCATATCTTCTCCCCCAATCACCCCCACCCTCTCTTTCTCTTAATTTTGTAAGCCAGTGATGAACCAAGAATGGGAGGTAGGAGCAGTCCTCCCCGGGTACAGGTAATAAGGGGGTATGTTATCTGTTACAAACTTGAAAAAGTAAATAATTTTTTAAAATTGTTTGTAGTAAGTCAGTCATTTTCACTGTCACCCTGTAATTCTGCACTATGTTAGAGATAAAATGTTGCTCCTCTCCAGAGCAAAAGGTATGTAGCCAGGGGTACACCCTTTGATATATCCCTCCTGTGAACACTCCCATTCCTGCTGTGCGGGGGAAAGAACATGCTGTCGGTGGTCGCATGTGATGTAGGGCAGAGCCTTTAGTCAGTCAGCAGTTACTCAGTAAGGCCATTATGTGCCAGGTACCATTTTACACGTTTTGTAGCCAATCTTCCCAAGGGCCATAAAATATACACACCCGTATTTGGTTGTTTGTCAGATGAAGAAACTGAGTCTCGAAGTGCAGTTCAATGATTTGTCCAGAGTTCTACCACAAGGAGGTAGTGGAGAGGAATTCGAACAAGATCTGTGCAGCCCAGTGTCTGTGCTCTCTCCCCTGTGCCTCCAACAGCATATGAGCCTCATACCAGGGCCTAGAACGGCCCGCCACACAGCCTCTTCTTGAGGATATCACAGCCTAACCGAGAAAGGACCTCACGCAACCCGCCATAATTCAGCCTAGCATGTGACAAGTACGTTGGGAATAAACCAGACCAACCCCCTAAGAAAATGCAAGAAATAAAGCAAGAAAAGTAAAGGCCGAATGATTTACAGAGCAAGAATATCAGTTAGGCGCTCTGTCCTAAGCCAGAGTTCATTTGGTTCCTGAAAAACAGAAGTTGGCATTTTCGTGGTTTCAGAGACATAATAGGCACCAGTGGGGACCCACAAGACAAGGCAACGTGATGGTAAAAGTCTGGGCCTGGGAATTATTAAATGTTCTAGAAGAGAAATATCAAGGCTCAGAGAGGTTAATTAACATGCTGAAGCTCACACAGCACTCCACGCAGTTGAAAATGAAGATGGAATCTGAATCTCAGTCCTTCGGCCTTCACATTGCTTCCCTGCCCTTTTGGAGTAAAGTGTGTATTTATCTCCCCTCCAGACTGAGTAAAAACAAAGCCAAAGTTTGTAAACTGTGCCTGAGGGCCTGGGGCCTGGGCCCCTGGTTGTCCCTTAACTGTCCTGGATCCTATAATCACTATAGGATGAACGTTACATGCAGGAGGCAGCCCTGAGACAAAAGAACTTCCAGATCATCCTCTTTTATTCTATCCTTATTGTATCAGATAATGTCACTGTTCCAACCACATTCCCTTGGGATTCATTTTTATTGTTTCCTGGGTGGGGGTGGGGTGCACCCACCTCTGTGTGCCTTCAATGGCCAGTGCCACAGCTATTCCTGGGAAAAACATCAGGTGCCATAGCTCCCTGGCCTAGGCTGGGGATAACTCTGGGATGTAACCCACACTCCAGAGTCCCCCAACAGGGTCAAGCTGAAGCCACCTACCCTCTACAGCTGGCATCTAAGTGCCATCCCCAAATTTACAGTGAAAGTAACTTTTACATTTCAGTTAAAATAACCATGGGATGGATTAGGCAGATCCTTTTTATTTTTTGATTTTTCAATGTCTTTTTTAATGTTTATTTATTTTTGAGAGAGACAGAGACAGAATGCGAGTGGGTTGGGGCAGAGAGAGAGGGAGGCACAGAATCTGAAGCAGGCTCCAGGCTCTGAGCTGTCAGCACAGAGCCCAACGTGGAACTTGAACTCCCAAGTCATGAAGGCAGATTCTTTTTTAAAGCACAAACACAAGGGGCACCTGGGTGGCTCAGTCAGTTAAGCATCAGATCTTTGGCTCAGGTCATGATCTCAATGGTTCATGAGCTCAAGCCCTGCATCAGGCTCTGTGCTGACAGCTCAGAGCCTGAAGCCTGCTTCAGATTCTGTGTCTCCCTCTCTCTCTCTCTCTGCCCCTCCACACCTGTGCTCCATTTCTCTCTCAAAAATAAATAAACATTTAAACAATTTTTTAAATAAAGAAAAAACACTAAATGCCACCTATTTTACACTCAGAAACTCATTCTTTGCTCTACTTTGATCATTTAAACTCATTTTTAAAATCATATTGTTCTTATATTTTGCCCCACAAACCTTCATTTGTTTCTGACTAAAAGTTATAAAAATATGACCAAAGTGTTTGGTCCAATTTCTTGGCTAATCAGCCATATTCCATTCATTCACTTACTCACCCACAGCGGGGTTGAACTCAGAACAAGATGCCAAGGCTAATCTTATCTCACCTACTAAATTATCATCTGACTCCAACAGCTGCCATTGAAAACAAACCAATACCTACCCCAGCCACTGTCCATGCTGTCACTTCAGCCATGCTAGTGTTCCTCAAGGTATCCAGTTGTTTCTACCCCAGGGCCTTTACACTTGCTGCCCCTTCTGCTTGCAATATACTTCCTACAAACCTTTTCTGACTCCCTCCCTCCCTTCATTCTGGGTTCTGTCAAGTGTTTCTTCTTCAAAGAGCCTTTCTTGACCTCCCCGTCTAAAATAATCTGCCCATCCCCCACTCCATGTGTCTTTTGTGGTCTTGATCTTTCTTCATAACATTTATTACCAGTTGAACTGATATATTTGCTATTTATTTATTTGTCTTTCTCCTCCAGGAGAATGTGAATGTCATGAGAGGAGATTTTTTTTTTTCTACCTTGCTCATCATATCCATGATTCCAAGTAGCACCAGGACAACAAAAGCCAAGATTTTTGGAATAAACAAAGAATGAATGAAAAAAAAGTTTTCTCCTGCACCTCTTGTTTATAAAATAAAACCTTCCCAGGGAAAGATTATAAAAGCAAAGGTGTGGAAACTGGGAGAGTTACAGCTTCAATCCCATGAGCAAGTTTCTATGGATCAAGGAACTCTACCCCCAAAACCTGCAGTGGCTCCCTATTACTTCAACAGAGGTCAGTTGTACATAAGAGCTTATAGCCTGGGTGAAGTCTTAAGACTATTACAATAAAAAAAAAAAACACCCTGATAGTGACCTGTGTGTATATGTGTATAATGTATTTCATACACATTTACTAAATGCTTGCTGTATGCCAGGCCTTCTGCTGAAAAAAAAATATAAAGATGCGGTTCATCCCCAAACACCGTAATTTTGGTAGTAGTGGTGGTGGATGCCCAGGGAGGCCAAAAGTGCTAAGAGAGAACCAGAGCCACAGAGAGAGAGAGAGAGGCTTGCAAACAACTCTTAAATATTAATACCAGGAGATGCTTCTACACAGGCAGGCAGTGAAGAGGAATCAATTCCCTTTATTTGGATGTAGGTGAAAGTCCAAATGACTTCCTTGAGAGAGCTGCATTTCAGCGGAATCTTAGGGGGTAGGAGTTCACCCAGCAAACAGGAGAGGGTGGGGAGTGAGGGCTTCCAGGCAGAGGAACAGTCTGAGCAAAGGCCTGGAAGAATGACGGTTTCTGGAAATACAGGTGATAAAGTCGGCCGGAACTGTGGACTCTCTGATAGGTCAGGATGAGAGACCAAACTGAGAGGTAAGCAGGTATACTTGGAGGAAAGACACTGCACTTGGAGTCAGACAGCCCCAAGTTCAAGTGCTGGCCATGTCATGAGCAAGTCACTTGCCTCTGGGCTCCAGTTCCTGGGAAGTAAATGTGCTGGGGGTGGGAGTCAGATCCACAGCTCTCCGCTGGGGACTGAGGTGAGGAGCTGGAACCAGAAGCTCCAAGGAGGCTTATTCTGCTTAAAGACAGAATGCTGAAAACTGTGTCCTTTGGCTCTGATTTTTTTTTTTTGAATCATGATATTTCAATGATTTTGAATCAGAAACTCATTAGAAGGATGTGAGGTTTCTGTGTTTATCTAGGGTGACCTGGGTTATACAAGAGGCAGAGAATCCCGGGCTGAGCTGATCTTAAAGTCCCCTCTGACTCTAGCCTCCAGTTCTAAAATGACCGACAGCTAGGCACACAGGAAAAAGCAGACTCCTGCCATGACTCAGACACTGAACTTGGAGTCAGACCCAAATTCCAGCTCAGACTCTGCCCCTTATTCTCTGGCGACTTAGGCAAGTGAATGAACTTCTTGGACTGTCAATTTCTTCCACAGCTTATTTTCCTCACAGGCTTATTGTCAGGTTCACTTGAAACAACGGACTTCCAAGCAACTGGCACATAGTAGGTATGCAATAAATGTCAGTCGAGGATAAGGTCTCTAACTGCAACCCAGTCCCGGATTTCAACAGCTTTCCCTGAGCGCCTACCATGAGCTGAATGCTCTCCACAGGCCATCTCATTTACAAGAAGAAACTCAAGATTTAATACTATGTCATCAATCGAGTTCCCCGAATTGTCTAAAGGTGGTTTTGACCCTTTAGAATGCACCCATGATGAATGATGGGAACTTAGGGTATGCTGTCTGGAATCAAACCAGGCTTAAAATCTTTTAAAATTTAAAGCTGCTTTTTATTACTCTGGAAACCTACCCACTGCACGCTTTTATTTCTAACCGTTACGGGTTTCTCTCTCTCTCTCTCTCTCTCTCTCTCTCTCTCTCTCTCTCTCTCTTACTTTCCACATTTAACTCAAGGCTTCAAATGCAAAAGCCAAGCTTGAAGTGATCGTAACATTTAAGCAATGAATGTAAGGACAGCTTACACTTGCATTGCAGGAAGATCTACATTCTATATTTAATAGCTTCAGCCACTTACAGCAAGAGTTATCACAGGGACCCCACAGAGGGAGGGTAGGAAAGGGAGAATTCTACAGCTTTGACTAAAGGTGTCAGAGTCATAAGCTCTCTGGGAAATGATTAAGTGATAAATACAGTAAATTCACCCTCAGTTCTGGGAACCCCACAGCACAGACAGTAACTCTCAGAGGCAGAAGCAATTATTATTATTAAAAGGTCTAAACCTTAAGGGTGTGCTGTTTCGGCCTATGTAACTGGAAGATCACTAAGTACAGGAAAGGAGGAACTCAGGTGTGCAAAGCACCTACGGACACCAAGTGCTCTAACACCTAACACACCTCGTGTCCACGCTCCATGTAAGTACTTTTAACTGGTCCAAATATACAGGAAGGGGGAAACAAACAATGTTGAGTACCTCCTGTATACCAGATAAATACAACATGCACATAAAGTATAATAAAGTGGATGCAGTGCTTAAGCAGACATAAGGAAGGCCAGTAAACTCAGAAAGGAGCCCCTGCTCTTGTTAAGGAGGTGACTGCTCGATGTTCTTCCCGGATGCATCCCCACGGCCTGGCATAACGCCTGGTACATTCAGTAGGGGTTAAGAACATGGAATGTGGAGCCAGATTTTGTGGATGCAAATCCTACTTTGTAGCTGCGTGACCTTAGGTAAGTAACTCAACCTCTCTGTGCCTTGGCTTCCTACTTGTGAAACGGGATAACAGTGATACCTCTCTCATACTGTAATTGTAGCATTAAATAAGCTAGTAAGTGCAAAGTGCTGAAGACATGGCTGGCAAACAACAAAAGTTGCAAACGTAAACACTTGTGGACTTGCCAGATACTGGGGAGCTCATCTGTGCTCACCCCCACCCTGTGATGTACAGTGTAATAAAGCTCCCTTTTCCAGGTGGGGTAACTGAAGAACGTACACCTGCTAGGTCATTGAGTTCTTAATTGGCCTAACTTAAATTCCTACCTGGGCCCGCCTAACATTAAGAGCAAAACATAGCATTTAATTGTTTTTGTTTTTAATATTCTAGGCTTTGACAGATAGGCACACATTTACTTTTTATAGCAATTACATGACGTAGTAAGTGTTGCTTACCCCCATTTTACGGATACAGAAACTGAGAGTGAGCTCCTAAGTAATTTTCTCAAGGCCTGATAATTAGCCAATACAGGATCGGATTTAAGTCCAGACTCGACACACTGTCCCAACACACAAGGAGAGGGCCTCTGGTCCCAGGTGTCTGGGGCAGTCCTGGGTCCTGCGCCCCTGAGGGGACAGATGGCCGAGAAGAGCTATGGCAGGGAAGATGCAGGGCGCTCCCACTGCGGGGCCCCTGGCGGTGGCCCCACCTGCGCCGGCGCCTGGGTCGTCCACCCGCCCTCCCAGCCCCTCACCCGCGTGTCCCTTTCGCTTTCAGCCCCAGCCACGCTGGTAGCCTGCATTACTCAGAATCGCCCCCACTTGGCTGGCTGAGTGACAAAGATCAGCAGCAGTTGTCCGAGGAAACCTATTTGCAAAATAGGACTCCCGCCCGCAGCAGAAAGCACCCGGCGGACGGCGGGCTGGGAGTCCGGAAGTCGCGGTTCCCCGCCCCCGCTTTGCTTCTCGCGTTCAGTGGCTTCAGGCCTCAGTTTGCCCGTCTATGTAAATAGTGTCAACAATGCTTCTGCCCAATAGATCGAAAGGTGAACGGCGTGTAAACAGCCTGAAATTTCTTTGAAGTCCCCTATTTTCAGCTAAAATGATTACAAGAGCTTTATATTCTTAGCCATCATTACTTGTTTTACTAAGAATCCTTTTTTTTTGTTTGTTTTTTTTTATTTTGAAAAGGAGTAAAATTCTCACCCAGGAAAAACAATCTGTGGCCATCCTGCGGTTCAAGTCCCCCTGTGAGACCCCCAAGGAAGCTCTGGAAGGCCCTTTCAACTCCCACTCGGCTGTTGATCGGGTTCGTTGTGGTTATTTTCTATTCTTTACCGTTAAGACCTTTAGGAGCTCACGGATGACAGGTGGGGTAGAGAAAAGACTGGGTTTTGCAACCAGATGTGTTCGGTTAGGGTTTCTTGTTCCGCCGTTTTCCGCCTGTGGACCCCGGTCAAGCCATTTAAACGTGCTGAGCCTCAGTCTCCCGTCTTTAAAATGGGGAGAATACCCCCCCTCCCCCGGCAGGGTTGGTATTTGGTATTTGTCAGTGGATGTGGGTGCTAATGGGAGGGGACTCCGAAGGTCTACGCCCTGGGGCTTCTGCCCTCGGCTCCGCCTGGCGGCCCCCAGCGCCCCTCCCTGCTCCAGTGCGGGGCGCGCCGGCTCCTCGACCTGCCAGGCCCGCGCCGCGCGGTGGCACCGGAGCCGCCCCCCGCCCGCCCGCCGGCTCTGCCCGCGGGACCCGCGGCGACCTGCAGGCGGAAGGCCTGGCTGTATTTACACAGAAAGCAGCCGGTGGAGGCTGGCTGTGTACGGACGAAACGCGGGCGGGCTGGGACCGTCGCCGGGGGAGGCCTTCTCCTGATAGGAATCTGTGAATAAATCAACACGCGAATGAAAGAGCGCGTTGAAATGGATCCCAGGAACACGACCCAAAGGCGGCCTTCGGAATCAGCCCACACGCCCCGTCCCACTGGGTAGTTCGGCAGACAGAGGCTCAAATGAGTGATGGCCAAGCCAGACCTCCCGCCACAGAGACCCCACTGTCTAGGATCTCCTGTGTGGCGCGACCTCGGGTCGGGCGGGCAGTGGGAGCTGGATCCTGAGCAAGGGAGGGAGAGGGAACCCCGCCGTCTGAGCACCCACGACTCGCTGGGCACTGTTCTGTGTCATCTCACGGACCTCTCACACCACGCTTTGAGCTTGGTGTTCCCATGTTTCACCTGGGGAAACTTCGGCTCAGAAAAGCGGAGTCAACTGGCCCCAGAACACAAAAAGCCTGTAGGTGGGACAGCCGGGAAGCAAACACAACTCTGGCCACGCTCGTCCCACCCAAACGTGCTGCGGGGGTGGCCCAGGGGTAAGGCACAAAAATGCGCGCTTGCGACGTCACTGGAGCAGCTCGGTCACCCGGCCGTTTCTGGGAGCCGCCCCTTCCCTCCTGTTCCTTTCCAGGCAAACGGGAGGCCCAAAGCCTCCTCCAGTTGTACCTGTCAGCTGATTCGCCGCTGCCCCTCCCGCTCGCCTGATTTAGCAGCCGGAAGTCGCACTCCCGGTGACCGCTGACCCAGAGCCCCTAGCCGTATCATTGCCAAAGCTAGCGTCGCCCTGGAAGACCTACAGGTGCGCCCAGGGCGCGCATTTCTCCTGTCTCCGCCCGAGTCGTCACCGGGCTGCATCCGGTCCCGGAGCAATTGAAACCGGTCCAGCCGCCCCTATCCCGGCAGGGCCCCGCCCACGCCCACCCGGGGGAGGCTCAGAACAGCTTTCTTCACTTTCCCTGGCCCAGCTCCTGCCGGGGGCGAGCAAGGGAAGCTGGTTACTCAATGTGCCTGAGGACTGTTCTGGTTCTCATGCGATGTGTTGACCAACCTCAGCCAGGGGAGCCCAGCTCAAGCCACCCAGCACGTACAGAGGCTTGGGCGTCCGGGTCCACTGGGCAAGCCCTTAGGGTTCCTCATGGGACACCTGGACCCTGTGCTCTGTGCCAGCCCTCCAGCATCAAGTCCCATGGAGAGGGTGGGCAGGATGTGGTGGGCTACCCCAGCCCTCTGGGTCCCTCCTGCTGTCAGAGGGTGTGGGGGGCTGATGTCAGGCTTGACCCAAGGCTGGCACACTGACCTCTGGGTGGCCCTGCATCAGCATATGCCCAAGGATCTATAAGGCCTTCTTCCCAAAGCCTCAGCTCCTTTGCTTTAGACCTCTTGGCCAAGAGGAAGGCTTGAGCAGTAAAGCCGAGGAAGTGACAGAAGGAATCTATTCACAAATAGTTACTGAGTGCTAGGCACTGTATGTACTAAGCCCTGGGGAGAACACCATGACCCAGAGACAGTTCCTGCCCTCACCCGGTCCCAGACCGGGGAGGCATCAGGCAAGTAGCAGGTCACTTTAGCTGCGGGCAGGGAACCATTTCCTGGAATGCATCTGGGAGAGGACCCGAAATTGGCTGGGGGTGAAGGTGGGAGGCCTGAGGAAAGACTTTGTCAGACTTCAAACACTGCCCCTTTCCTTCCTTCTTCCGCCTTTCTGCGTGCGTTTCTGGGGTGCCTGAATCATGCTTAAGAGCTCAGGGCACAGTTGGTAGTTTTCAAGGGGCAGCAGGTCGTGGATGTGATGGTGTTGTGGTTAAAATGCCAGGGCTCTGGCTACAGCCACTTACTTTACCCTGGGTGATGTACATAATTTCTCTGAACTTGGGTTTCTTTACCTGTGAAATAGGGCTAATGATAATACTGGCTTCATAAGAACAACGCCCAGCCTAAGGCAGGTATCAGTGAATGGAATCTATTGCGTTATTTTGTTGTGGTTCACATTTTCTTCTGATCCTCTTGACAACATCTTGTGTGGCGTGGCACGGGTAACTTCGTACCCATTTTACAGATGAGGAAGCTATCTTGAACAAATTAACAGGATTGCCCAGGTCTGGTACATTTTCAAGATTAGGACCCTGAGGAGAAATGGCCTCCGGCAATAGGAGAGATACTATGACCTTCACCTGCCCTCCCTGAAACCCCAGATGACTGGCTGAGACTGAGCTGTCTGGGGAACTTCCTTTGACCTAAATCCTATCAGCTGTACTGAAACGGCAGCCAGAAAATACAAACAGCCGCACCCTCAGCATTTTTGTCCCAACATGCATTCCATGCCAGGGGATTTCTTTTTCAAGGACTGCTTTAAAAAGGGGAATAATATATGCTAACTGAACACCAACTATGTGCCACACACTACAGCAGACATGCTTATGTGGGTTATTTCACTTTATGTGGGCAGGGAAAGGAGGAGGAAGGAGATCAGGAAGGATCAACTTACCACAACTGCTCTCCATAATGGAACTTGACATATGCACATATAACCTTGAGTGTTCTTTTTAAAAATGCAAATGTGACCATGTTATTCCACCTCCCTCACTTAAAAATCTCTCAGTGGTCTCCCACTGCCTTCACACAAAGTCCACACTGCAGCAAGGCATACTCAGCCAGCCACATTATCACATCTGCTGCACCCATCTGCCTCCTAGCCTTTGCACATGCAGTTCCTTCTTCCTGGAGTGCCTTTCCTAACTCTCCGCTTCCTTTCCTACTTTTATTTGGCTAAATGCTATTATCCTTCGGCTCTCAGCTTTAGATGGCACCTTCTCCAGGAAGCATTCCTTGTCCATTCAGACAGGGCCAGCCTTGTCTATACTCTATTGGAAATATTTGTTTAATGGTCTGTCCCACTAGATGGTGAGCTCCTTAGGGACAGGGACTATGCTTTGTTCCTCTGTCCTCAGCACCAAGCATAGTGTGCCTTATAACAGGCATTAAATAAATGTTGAATGGATGGATGAGAAAAAGTTGAGCGTGAAAATTATTCCCATTTCACAGAGGAGAAAACCAGGTCTCAAAGAGGGCAAAACTGTCTATGTAAGGTCAGACAGCTGGTTAGGAGATGAGTTAAGCTAGAGCTAAGTCCCTGTAAATCCACTCAGTCTTGAGTCACCATGTCACTTATATTAAAGATAATACAACCTTCTAATATTTCTCCTCGAAGTTGTTCCTAGCACTGGTTTTCAATATGGCACAGAATCAGGACCCGAGTCCTGATAATGTAATAATTATAAACACCAATCATCAAGAGTACAGTTAGTCCCAGGTCCTGACTATAGGTGCCTGAGACGTATTATACCTCATAACCTCTTAGGTCAACTTTGTGATGTCTATTTAAAAGATTAGGAAGCTGGTTCAGAGAGGTTAAGTGATTTGCCCAGGGTCCCACAGCCTTCAAACCCAAATCAGTCTCCAACTCCTAAGCCCGACTTCTTTCTGCCTCCTCAGGCAGCCTTTTGGCCATGATCCTGGGGCCAACCCTCATGTGGCCCTTGCACCCCAAATGGGCCCCCTTTTCTCTCGTGATGGGACACAGATGAGACTCCATAATTTTTCATGGTCCTCTGGACTTGGCCCAAGTGTCATACAAACACTGGCACCTTTCCCTGGCCACTCTTCTCTTCTCCCCTGTGGTTCCGGCATCGGTACTGGCTCCTCCTCTGGGGAAAACACAAGGCATGGGAAGCAGTCATTGTTCCTTGTTCCCAGTAATGGCCCCCTTGAGAATCGGGCAGGTAGGGGCAGATCCCTCATTCTCAGGTGTCTCAATAAACAAACTCTTTAGCAATTACACACACCCTTGGCCAGAGCTCCCACGACCTTTCCTGACTCCTAGAAACTGTTCCCCAACTCTAAGGTCACCCCAAGAGCTTCCTTAAGGTGCTTGCATTGACTTATTTATGCAAGATGTTCAATGAATATTTGAGCATCTATTACATGACTGACATTGTTCTTTCAGCTAACAGTGTTTCCCTGGGTTCCCTGTCCCTTTAACTATCTGAGATGAGGGAGTTCAACCGAGGCATCTACACCAGACTGGAAGGTCCGAGAGGGCAGGCACTACCTCTGCTGTGTCCCTCTGTCCCCATCACCTGACATATGGTAAGCCATTATTAAATATTTGTTGAATGGCTGAATGGCTAAATATTACAAGATCCATTCATCCCTTAAAATTGCCACATGCCCTCCACTTAGAGAGATAGGCTCATGGCATGTTACGGTCAAAAGAGACCACAGAGGGAAAAAAATACCTACTCTAATCCCCTCCTTTTGCAGAAAGGGAGGCCCAGGGAAAGGAGATACAGAGTTCAGAGAAGACTCTGAAGTACGATCCAAGCCTCCTGACTTTTGCCCAAGTAACCTTCTCTGTGTTGGGACCCTGCTCCAACAGCAGAAACATATTCCCATCTAATCGTCACGACCACCACCTGGGGACAGGAGCAAGGAAGAAAGAGCATTGCCACTGCCAAACACCACAAGAGAAAACTGGGGCTCAGAGGGGAAGTGGAATGTACCCAAGGTCACACAGCCAGAGCCTAGGCTTTCTCCACCACAGCCACATTAAGAGCCCACTCTCCCCCAGCCTCTCCGCCTGTTTGCTCCCTGCTTTTATGAACCTTAAAAGAGTTTTGGGTGGTTCAGTTGGTTAAGTGTCAGGCTCTCAGTTTCGGTTCAGGTCATGATCTCATGGTTGGTGAGTTTGAGCCCCACGTCCATTGGGCTCTGCACTGACACTGCAGAGTCTGCTTGGGATGCTCTCTCTCTCTCTCTCTGCCCCTCCCCTGCTTGGGCTTTCTCTCTCTCTTTCTCTCTCTGTCTCCAAATAAATAAATAAACTTAAAAAAAAAAAAAGAGTTTTGAGAAGAACTGGCCCTAAGGTTGCAAAGACCTTTATCTTTATCATTCATTCCACTTCTGAAGGTTTGGTCAATCTGTCTGCCCAGTGCAAAACCTGAGACCATTCAGGTATTCAAAATCGTCAGCCCTTAAAAGGGCTGGTGGCCCCACTGCTTGTCTCAGAGGCCAAATGTTCTCAAATGGCACCGAGGACTTCTTTCTACCTGCTGTGGTGACACTGTGCAAGTAGGGAGCCAGGGCCTTTGGTCTTGGAGACTATTTGAGCCCGTCTGAAATCTCAGAGGCCCTTCTGGATGCTGAGCACAGAGGCTTCTCTGACCATAGGCTCATCCACACTATAGGTCCAGCCCGTACCTTCATGGCCAGCGCCACCTCAGGAGCCAAGTACTGTGATGATAACAGAGAAAGGTCTTCAAAGGAGGCCAGATGCCTTAGGAAAAAAAGAAGAAAAAAAAAAAAAAGCCAAATGAGTGAGAGTAGCCACGTTCTACCCTCCTCACATCTCACTCAAGTGACCTGACTCGAAGATTTTTATCTCTGGGTCAAAACACTTCAGTTACTCAGGAATGAAAAGATAAAGCATTTCTTTTTCTAAAAGAGCAGGGGTGGAGTCAGTATGCCAGCATCCTGGGTCATGAATTAGTAAAGATAATTTACAACTTAATTGAAAAATGAAATGTCTTACCGATAACTTTAAAATGCCAGGGTGGGGGCACCTGGGTGGCTCAGTGGGTTAAGTGCCTGACTCTTGATTTTCGCTCAGGTCATGATCTCACAGGTTGGTGGGATTGAGCCCCACATCGGGCTCTGCACTGACAGCTCCCTCTCTCTTGGTCCCTCCCCTGCTTGGGCTGCTTAGGCATATGTGCGCCCTCGCACGCGCGCTCTCTCTCTCCCAAAATAAATAAACAATAAAATAAAATAAATAATAAAAAGTAAAGTAAAATAATAAAATTAAAAATAAATAAACGCAAAGTAAAATAATAAAATTAAAAATAAAATAAACGTAAAGTAAAATAATAAAATAAAAAATAAAAGAAATGTAAAGTAAAATAATAAAATAAAAATAAAAGTAAAGAAAAACAATAAACTTAAAAATAAAATGAAAATGAAATGAAATAAAATAAAATAAAATAAAATAAAATAAAATAAAATAAAATAAAATGCCAGCATGGCCTGCTGTTTGGACAGCGCTGGGCAGGAGCCCCAGCTTGCTCCACACCAGCAGGGTGATCTTGAGCAAACAGCTACACCTTCCTGAATCTGTCTCCTGGACTGAACAACGGTGCCCACGGTGCCCCCTTGGCAGGGTTTGCAGGGATTTAAAGTGATGTTACAGATGTAAAGCACCCAGCACCATGCCTGGCACCAAGTGGGTGCTAAACAAATATTACTTCCTTCTTTTTTTTTTTTTTTTTTTAAGAATAGAGAATGAATTGTGCTTTGGAAATAAAATAGTCATGGAAAAACCCAGGAGCCCCCAGTGAAGTAAAGTTCCACCAGGGCTTAACAGAGCCATTTCCCAATCGTTTGTTCAAGGACCAACCCTCGCCCGTGTGACCGGCTTCCCACACAGAGGGCTTGTATGCTTCCTTTCCTGTTCTCCTTGAGCCGGGCCTTGCCAGCAAAAATGCATTTAGCCTCTCAAAAGGCAGTGAGGACGACTCACGGGGAAGGCACATCAGCATGCCGGTTATTTGACATGTGCACACAAATACTAAAAACGCATGTGATGTGATGCACCCTGATGAAACAGGGGCTCCCC
Source organism: Panthera pardus (assembly GCF_024362965.1). Taxonomy (NCBI): domain Eukaryota; kingdom Metazoa; phylum Chordata; class Mammalia; order Carnivora; family Felidae; genus Panthera; species Panthera pardus. The sequence continues at coordinate 59,077,136 of NW_026526666.1, forward strand.
TCCACATACATTCAGCGAAACAGGGGAGCTGAGGGGAGACATCGGGAGCTCTGGAGCCTGATGAACGTGGGTCCAAAGTCGGTTCCTTCCTTTAACAGTGGTCAGATTGGGAGCAAGTCCTTGGAAGCGCCAGTCGCAAAAGATGGTAATTACAATACTTAGCCTTGGGGCTTCTCGCAAGGATCATATAAGACAATGTCTGTAAAAGAATGGTCCAGAACGCTTAAAGATAGTTGTTGCAAAAATGCCAAGAATCTGATATGGGAGGAGAGAGGGGAGTCTAGCACTGAGCTCACTTTCTTTATGGTGTTTTACCCAATAAACTGGCCTCATCTGTTTCTCAATTCCTTTGGGGGCTTTTTGCCTCTTAACAGGAAGGCTTTGACCTTAGCTGGCTTTGCTCTGTCATAGGACCTCTTTGCGTTTTGCCTCCGCAAATGAGCCAGCCCACCATCCAAGTGTGAATGCCATGCTTCCCTCCTACATCTCCCGCCACAAGCCACTCACAATTCCCAGTGCCCAGCACACAGCTGGGGATAGCAGGTCCTCACTGAAGGCTGGGAGAAGAGAATCGAACTCATCTCTACCCTCAAACCTCTTCCCCAACCCCTGCCCTCCTTCCCTGCCTCGTTTGAGCCTGGTTATGTGGGATGGCCAGCAGTGAGCAGGAAGGACAGGGACAAAGAATGGCACAAGAGTGACAGTCCAGATTAGGGTATGTTATTTTGGAATGGGAAACAAACAAAAAGGCACTGCACACATAGAAATTCGCCCCCTCCTCTCCTTCTCTTTTATCTGACAAACTGGAAAAGGAAGGTCAAGTGAAGCAGTCCAGACCTGAGACAGGTTAGAATCTGAGGATCCCATTAGCAACTATCTTGCATGACACTTTCCCCAGCTTTGTCTCATTTCAATCTTTACACCATCTTGGTGAGGCAGATGCTGTTAAGCCCATTCTACAGATGGTAAAACTGAGGATAACAGAAGCATAGCCATTTGCCTGCAATCAAGGAAATACCAGATATGGGGCTCAAAACTGAGCCTGCCTTCTCCAGATCCCAGGTTCTTCCTATTATGGGGGCCGTTTACCCATAGGACAAAAATGGAATTCTGAGCCCTGGGCCCATCACAGACTCTCCTCTATCCTGGCCCAACCCTGACAATCCATACACCTAAGCGACATGGAGCTGCTCACTTATTCAAGCTGTACTTGTGATCTGCGTTTATGCTATAGTTCTTTTAAAAAGATACAACATAATAAACACAATTTTCAAATCTAGTGGCGCATCACTTTTCACTAAAGCCTTTTTCTAATTTTTATTGAAAAATGTTTTTAATTTTTTAAAATTTCTCTGAATGCTGATTTATATTTGAGAGAGAGAGAGAGAGAGAGAGAGAGAGATAGCATGAATGGGGAGGAGTAGAGCGACAGGGAGACACAGAATCGGAAGCAGGCTCCAGGCTCTGAGATGTCAGCGCACAGCCCAATGAGGGGCTCGAACCCACGAACTGTGAGATCGTGACCTGAGCCGAAGTCAGATGCTTAACAGGCTGAGCCACCCAGGCGTCCCTTAAAAAATTTTTCTTAAGTTTATTTATTTATTTTGAGAGAGACAGAGACAGCGTGAGTGGTGGAGGGGCAGGATCTCAAGCAGGCTCTGTGCTGGCAGTGCAGAGCCCAACTCAGGGGTTGAACTCAGGAAACCGTGAGATCATAACCTGAGCCAAAACCAAGAGTCAGACGCTTAACCGACTGAGCCACCCCTGCGCCCCTCTAATTTTTATTTTTCAAAGCACCCTATACAATCTGATCCCTTGCCTGCCTCTCCAGCCCACCAGCCCCTACTTTGTGCAGAACCCACAGAAGCCAGGCTTTCTCTCCTCTGTTCCTTCTTCCCAGAACTCTTTCCTCCTCCCTCCTCCCTCAGGCCTCAGGTGTGGCAACCCTTCCTCCAGAAGTCTCCCGAGCCAGACCTGCTAAGCCTCACAGCATCAGGGCCCAACCTCCCGCATAGCCCGACCATTCTGAGCTGGAAGTGCCTGTTCCTCTGTCGGCCGCTACCAGTCTGTAAACTCCTTGAAGGCAGGGACTGTGCTTCATAATTCCTACTTCCCAGCACTCAGCTCAGCAGAGACTCAGCAGGTGTTTCTGGGTCAAAGAATGAATGAATCAATCCCTACCCGCCTTCCAATAGGGTTTGTTTTACTCTTTACTTGAAACTCTGGTGCTCTGCCCCTTTGCCTAATCTGATATTCTTGGCGGGGGGGCACTGTAGTCGGTTGAATTGTATCCTCCAAAAAAATATATCCAACCCTCGGTACTTGGAAATAGGGTCTTTGCAGATATAATTAAAGATCTCAAGGGGTGCCTGGGTGGCTCAGTCGGTTAAGCGTCCTACTTTTGATTTTGGCTCAGGCCATGATCCCAGGGTCGTGAGATCGTGCCCTGCACTGAGCATGGAGCCTGCTTAGGATTCTCTCTCTCTCCCTCTGCCCCTCTCCCCTGCTTGTGCTCTTTCTCTCTCCCTCTAAAATAAAAAAAAAAATTAATTGTGGGTGTTTTTTTTTTTAATAAAAAAAAAAAGGATCTCAAGATGAGGTCATTCTGGATATAGGATGGGCCCTAAATCCTATGACTACTGTCCTTATAACAGAGAGGAGAGGGAGATCTGAGACACGGAGACACCTTTTTTGTGTGAGAATAAATGTCTTTTGTTTGAAGCCACCCAATGCTGTGGCATTTGTTACAGCAGCCCTAGGAAACTAATATGAGCAGCAACGGTGCCTCTCACGGCTATGATGTGACACCCACCCACCCAGAGTCTTCAGAAACCTCCCCATGCAAAGAGTAAACCTTACAAGGTACTACATCTGAAAGGCCTTGCCTGTATTTTCAGCTGGGTTGCCTATTCTAAAGGTTGCCCAAAGCGAAGGCAACGTGACCCAAAGCCCACGGTCATGTAAGTGAGCCAGCGTGGAAGGCACTAGCATCTGTGTGTGCTCACCACGAGCTAGCCACTCTCTCTGGGGTCACATTTAGTCATCTCCCACTACGCAAGTATTCTTGAGTACGTTCTCAAGGCCCATCTTAGAGAAGAGGGAAGTGAGGCTCAGGGAGGTGGCATAACCTGCTTGAGATCTCCCAGTGATCTCACTGTGGGTGTTGGGTCTGGAGCCCTGAGCTCTCAGTGCAGGTTGTCACTTCACTAAGCTGCCACACTGTGTGACAGGAACAGAATCAGGACAGGGGGAAGGAAAGGAAGGGAGAGACCAGTGGAGGAGAGTGGTTCGGTTAGCAGATTTTGTGTGTTTGCTTTCATAGTCTGGGAACAAGCCGTCTCCTACCTCTAACTTCCCATCTGTTGTGGCAGTGACAGATTTAAACCTTGAGTGATCCTTATCTGGGATCAGTATGCATCTGTATGAGCAAGATTAATCATATTGTGAAGCTGCCATGGGAATTCCAGACAGCCCAGCAAGTATGGCATGAAGTGCAAGTGTGAACACAGGCACGCCACTGCCACACATGAAAGGGCATTGGTCCTGGGGGCACATGGGTGAAGGGAGTGGGCCCCTAATTCCTCCTCCTCAATGCTGATCACTTCAGTCTAGGGAAGATAAACGCTAGTCAATGAGCCATCCAGGCCTGGCATCACCTGTAGCATTGATGCAGGCTCTTCCCTGACATTTCAGGGAGAGGTCACACGCATTCGTGTACCCAGCAACTCTTTACTGAGCACTTCCTGTATTTCGGGCTCCAGGGACACAGCAGAAAACCATCCTATTGTAATAACATTGTAGGGTGGGTGACAGGTGGTAACTACGCTTATTGTAGTGAACATTTCCTTTTTTTTTTTTTAAGTTCATTTATTTATTTTGAGAGGGAGGTTGGGGCAGAGAGAGAGGGAGAGAGAGAGAGAGCCAAGCAGGCTCTGCACTGTCAGCAAGGAGCCCGGTATGGGGCTCGAACTCACGAACCGTGAGATCATGACCTGAGTGGAAACCAAGAGTCAGATGCTTAACTGACTGAGCCACCCAGGCACCCTGGACATTTCATAATGTATATAATTGTAGATTCACTATGTTATGCACCTGAAACTGATATGACATCATATGTCGACTATAATACAATTTTAAAAATAGAAAAAGGGGGAAAATAAACAAAACAAAATCTATTCGTACAAAGCTCTCATTCTACTGGGGGGAGAGAGACCATAAAAAGTAAATAAATATATAATATCTCACTGGGAAGTGAGAAGGAAAATGCAGTGGGGAAGTGGGAGAGGCTGGGGGTGCCATTTCATGCAGATCATCAAAGAGGGCCTTTCTGATAAGGGGGACATGTGGGCAGAAGCCAGATGAAGTAAGAGTGAAATCTACAGATACTTGGCGGAGGAGGGAACTGCAGGTATAAAAGAGCCAAAGGTAGAATGTGCTTGAAAAGTTCCAGTAAGGCTAGGAGACCTTCGAGGCTGGAGCAGGGGGAATTGAGACAGGGCATGAGGAAGACAGGTCCGAAGAATTTTCCGGGACAGGCCCTGGTGAGAGCCTCAGTCTGCTCTGGGTGTGATGAGAAGTCACTGGAGGGGGTGGCACAGAAGGATAGCAACATCCGTGCAGGTTGTGGAAGGATACACAGCAGCGGGCCGGATGGACGCAAGGAGGCCAGGGAGAAGGCTGCTGTAATAGTCCAGGGGACAGATAATCCTGGATGGAGGCCTTAAGTCACAGTAGATTGGAGCAGATTAAAAAAAGACAAAGAAAAGGAAGTGAAGGGAAGGTGAGGGGAAGAAATAAAAAGGCTGGAAAGGCAAAAATAAAAATGGAGTGTGACGGGGGCCCCTGGGTGGCTCAGTCGGTTATGCGTCCGACTTCAGCTCAGGTCATGATCTCACGGCTCGTGAGTTCAAGCCCCGCGTCGGTCTCTGTGCTGACAGCTCAGAGCCTGGAGCCTGCTTTGAATTCTGTGTCTCCCTCCTCTCTCTGCCCCTCCCCTGTTCATGCTCTGTGTCTCTCTCCTTCAAAAATAAATAAATATTAAAAAAAATTTTAGAAAATGGAGTGTGAGAGAAAAGGATGTTTTACATATCAAACAAGAACTCAGTCACCAATTATTGAATGTCAGACTCTGGGATAGGCAAAAGGGAAATGGATACCTCCTATGTGCTAATCTCTGTACTAGGTGTTCATATATCCCACCTCATCTTCTAACAATCATTCGAGGTAGGAATAATGAGCTTGTACTCAGAGGAGGAATCTGAGGCCCGGAAAACATAAGTAATTTCTCCAAGGTCACACAGCCAGTATGGGAATGCTGGAATCAGAGTCGACAGGATGTCTAAGTCCAAAGCCAGCTCTTTCCAAACCTCATTCTGGCTGGGTGCAGAGAAGATTGTAGACATAGTCCCTGCCCTCAAAAACTTCCTTGACTTACAGCAGCCCCACAAGGTCAGAACTCTTATGATCCTTCTTTTTAGAAATGAGAAAACTAATGCCCAGAGAGGTTAAGTGACTTGCCCAATTCACAACAGCTGGGAGGTGGTAAAGCCAAGACACAAACCCTGATCTAGCCCCTCATATCTTAACCATGACTCTGTGTCATTACACAACACAATGGTTTTGAACTTCAGTAAAACATATTTTTAAACTTCATTTACAGATAGATGGTAGGTAAGAAAAGAACAAAGTCATCTAAGCCCACCAGTACTCCAATACTTTACATATCAAACAAGAACTCAGTCACCAATTATTGAATGTCAGACTCTGGGATAGGCAAAGGGAAATGGATACTTCCTATGTGCTAATCTCTGTACTAGGTATTCATATACCCCACCTCATCTTCTAACAATCATTCGAGGTAGGAATAATGAGCCTGTACTCAGAGGAGGAATCTGAGGCCCAGAAAACATAAGTAATTTCTCCAAGGTCACACAGCCAGTATGGGAGTTCATCATACTTCTTGATGAACACACATACACACACACACACACACACACACACACACACACACACACGTACATTTATCGACATGTATACATATACATATAGATATGGACACACCCATAAAGTGCATGCATATACAACATTCCAAAGTCGATTACTTCCCAAATTAACCTCTGTTATCTGGATCTCTGAGGAAGTTAAGTCATTTGCCCAATTATAATAAACTGCCAAGGCCATCCTGTCCATTCCCAAGAGGTACACAGATGTAGTCTTCAAATTACTTCTTAAAAAGTCAACTGAAACACTCTGTTAACATTTCCTCAAGACGCTCAGGGAAAGGGTGATAGTTGGAAGGTTGAAATGTCAAATATTCATCACGGAGCCACAGAGGACTCCTCAAAACACCAATCCCCGGTGCCTTGCTTCTCTGGACATGCAGACTCAAATATACTGCTAATTCAATTCCAAGCAAAGGGAGGGAAAAAATCTCCTGTTGAGAGGTGCTCTGATGTAGGGAAATGTGTGGAAGCTAAATCTGTCCTCCAACAGTCCTGAGTTCTAAGCCTGTTTCCAGCCCTTCCCGGCTATGTGATCTCAAAGGGGTGACTGGGTTCCCCTATAAACAAAACAAGGATAATATAATACCTACTTCTGAGCTGTCACGAGGATTATAAAGGATTCCTTAAATAAAATGTCAAGCACACAGCTGATGTTGATGGAGGCCAAAGTTCAGAGTCTTGACCTTTCCCCTACAAGGTAGAGAGTCACTAGCTCCCAACCAATAGAACCTATAATTACTATCTTTGGCCACCATGGGAAGGAGTTTAAAAGAGGGGGGGAAAAAAAGCAGTCAGATGTTTTCACGCAGAAAGGCAGGCCCAGGCATCATTACCACGTTGCTAGGTATTGTTAAGCCACCCACCTAGCCCCAGAGTGGGCAGCAATTAATGTAATTAGTGCAGTGATGAGTGTCCTCTGCAACGATAAACAGCTCAGTCCTGCAGAACTTGACAGACCTGCTGGTCCCATGAGGCTCCTGACCTCGAACTTCCACTTGGGGAGTGTGGTGGAGTACGGTTTAGTGGAAAGAGATAGGCTTTGAGTCAGATGGAACCAGAAGTCCATCCTGTCTTTGCTAATTCCTAGCTGTGTGACCAAAGGTAAGCCGTGTCACCTCTCTGAGCCTTAGTTTCCTCATCTCTAATATGGAGTTAATAATATTTTCACAGCGTTGCTATAGTTATCTCTATCATCATCGCCATCGTCACGGAAAACCCCAAAGCAGGCTGGCGTTGAACTGGCAAAAGGGTCGACACAAACATTGCTGGTACCTACAGCTGGCACAGCCCCATTCTTTTTCTCTGGCTAAAGTCAAAGCGTGTGCAGCACTGATCTGACCGGCTTTAGGGAAACTGCCGGGGTTTAGAATGAGAAGCATATGGACACCTAGAAAAAAAATGGAGAGAAAGTACTCCTTGACTTGATCATTTAAGATAATGTTATCAATAATCACCACAAGTATTATCAGCAATTTGCAGAAAACAAAAGCACCCAGGCAATCTGGCAGTTGGTAATAAAGCACAAAGCCTGCTTATATCTTTGTATCTATATTAATGATATTCCATGTTAAGAATTAATACCCTCACAAGATGTCAAATAATCCAAAGGTTATTACAAGTATATAAGTGTGCGGTGAGGGTCCTGATAATCATTGAGAATTCACTAATTTGTCCAACAGTTACTAACTGCCTATTGCTACCAGGGATAAAGACCTTGAGTGTAGGGACACACACACACACACACACACACACACACACACACACACACAATTAGGGTTCACTGAAATGACGGTTCTGAAAAGGTCTGTAGAGTGAATCAAGAGGGAGGGATTTATGGGGAAACTACCAAGCAAAACTGAAGTACAGTCCCTGAGTCTAACATGGGAGAAAACCACATGGCTTCCTGGAAACATGCATATGAAATGGTGTTAAATGAAAGAGCCAAAGGAAAAAAGAGGAAGAATCACAGGACTCAGAGAATGTCAAAACTAGGAAGAGCCTCAGAGAACACCCAGTTCTCTATTTCATTCAACCCTTTCCATGGAGTCCTGGGGACAGGTGAGGCTCACTATCCTAACAGTCTAGGCAGAGAAAACAATTTCTGGGTAATAATAATAAACATTTCCAGCTGCTAGCTGTCACGCCACTGTTTTCTCTCCCCCTAGAGAAAGCTTTTCGGTACACCCGGGAGGACGCTGAAGCTATGAAAGGAATAACCTTGAATCCACTCTAATTTGTTTAATAAAGTGGAGGTTGGGAGTCAACACTGTAGTTGAAAACCAGTGGTCTGGCCCAGGCCTTCATGCTATTGGTGGAGAAGCTGAGGCCTCGGGTGACCCATCTAGCCTGTCATACTAACACATACTTCTTGCTTAATAGGTATTCGCTGAATGAGGATTCATGAATGAATAGGCAAATGAGATGACATGGCCAAGGTTGCCTAAGCTGTATGTGGCTAGTAACACGTACTGATTAAAACTTAGGAATTGGGAGTGAATTTATCTATCTATCTATTTATCTATCTATTTATAATATGGAACACTTCCCAAATTTGTGTCATCTTGTGCAGGGGGCCATGTTAATCTTCTCCGTATCACCCCAATTTTTGTGCCAAAGTGAGCACTGGAATTTGGAATGTGGCACCTAGAAACACATGTTCATTATGTTTCCTTTCTGTATTTTTGCTCAAGTGTAACCTGAGAACTAAAACAACTGGCCAACAGACAAGGCGGTGTAGAGGGAGCCACAGTCAGAGCCTGAAAAGACATAGAGTTCTAGAATCTTTGGGATATGGATGAGACCAGTGTCCCGGCTCCAGTAATTAAAAGCCACAACTGAGAGCCTCCCCATACAGTAGACACTTTAACTGACCGATGGAGAACAGAAGATCTTTTAACAAAATTGACCTAGTGCAGAGCCCGTAGAAGTCCTCAATACCTACTCATCGGTGATGGCTCTTCCCTGCCTTTCCTCTGCCCAGAATGCCCTTCCCAAACCCCCTCCTCTCCCAGTGTCAGTTTTTACACCCTTTATATTGTAGCCCCTCTTTAGAGAGGCCCTTTCTGATCATCCACTTTAAGCCCCGTTTTTCTTTTTTTTTTAATTATTTTTTTTTAATTTTTTTTTTCAACGTTTTTTATTTATTTTTGGGACAGAGAGAGACAGAGCATGAACGGGGGAGGGGCAGAGAGAGAGGGAGACACAGAATCGGAAACAGGCTCCAGGCTCCGAGCCATCAGCCCAGAGCCTGACGCGGGGCTCGAACTCACGGACCGCGAGATCGTGACCTGGCTGAAGTCGGATGCTTAACCGACTGCGCCACCCAGGCGCCCCATATTTTTTAATGTTTATTTATTCCTGAGACAGAGAGAGACAGAGCATGAGTGGGGGAGGGGCAGAGAGAGAGGGAGACACAGAATCCGAAGCAGGCTCCAGGCTCTGAGCTGTCAGCACAGAGTCTGACGCGGGGCTCGAACTCACAAACCGCGAGATCATGACCTGAGCTGAAGTCAGTCGCTCAACCGACTGAACCACCCAGGCGCCCCATCGTTTTTCTTCTTTAAACCCAGAAATACATAGAGAACTTCTAGGACAGTAGCTCAATTGTCCCCCAACTTCCCTGTTAGGTAACGTTCACATAGTCTACTAGCTACACCCCAGGGAAAACATAGCTCCAGGTGATATGCAATTCCCACCTTGTTGTTTTTTTTTTTCCACTCATAACACTTCCTGCTTATTGTGATTTCATATTTATTCAGCATCTATACAGAGCAACTCTAATACTGGTATTACAGTTCATGTTTATTGGGCACTTACTGGGGCAGGTACTCATCAATTCCTTTAATATTCATAACAATCCTCTGAAAGAGGTTCTGTTACGAGCTTGTTTTACAGATAAGGAAACTGGGATTCAGAGAGGAATCTGACCGAGTTCATACAGTGCGTAAAGGACAGAGCCAGCTATCAGCTACCAGACGATCTGGCTCCAGAGGTTAAGTGCTTCACCTCTAGGCGATATAGACGTACTATGAGGGCGAACTCCATGTCTTTTTTGCCCACCGGTTCATTCCTAGGACTTTGTATACTGTGTGGTGTGGGATAGGGCCTCAATCAATATTTGTGGAAAGAATGAAAAGAAGGGAGGGGTGAGGGAGCAAGGGAAGGAGGGGTGCTGAGGAGGAAGATAAGCCACTCGCCCCTTCACGCTCTTCCATGGGTAAAGTAGGGCCAGGACGCACTGAGGAGTCCCCACCTCCCTTGGAAGCCATAGAGGTGCTGGACGTAGAGCTGAATGAGACACTGTCCCTGTCCTGGCAAAGTGCCTACATCCTCATATCAAAGTGGTCCATTGGTTCCGATGCACTCCGGGGAGCTCAGGAACCCCTTCAGTGGGTCCAGGGCCCTTCCCCGCCCTATGAAAAGGGGTTCAGCTGTAATGCAATCATTCGGCTTCAGGGCCCCTGTGCGGGCCCTCAGGTCACAGCAGTGACAATGACAGAGCCCTCTCTCGAGGAGTCACAGGCCAGTGAGGAAGAGCAAGCCTGGAACCAAGGAGAGGAGGGGAGGTGGACCCGGTCAAACCATGAAGGGAGGGAAGGAGGCACAGGGGGAGAGTGCCTGGATGGATGTATTCTACCTCTGGAAGTCTCTGCTTGTTCAGCTCACGAAGCCTGGGACTGGGGCAGGCTCTTCGTAAAGAACTGTACTCCTCGCCCTCCACAGCAGTGTATGTGGGCAGCCGTGCTCTATTACATGATACTGTGACACATGTGACTTGAAGAGAAGCTAAGACTGACCACCAGAGCAACGAGAGCAGTATAACATACATGCAAGCCACCTTATTTCACGCTGGTCTTTCCCAGGATGTTAGCATTTTGCTCCACTGAGGAACGGCAGCGGAGCAGAAACCGTACCACACGGGGACATACAATTGCCTCAGAGGCATACAGAACCCGGGGTACTGGGTGTAATGCCCTTTCACCCTCCATCCTCCCGCTGGGCTGTTCGCCTACATCCTCTTTCTTAAAAGAGCTAATTGCGGGGCGCCTGGGTGGCTCAGTCGGTTAAGCGTCCGACTTCGGCTCAGGTCACGATCTCGCAGTATGTGAGTTCAAGCCCCGTGTCGGGCTCTGTGCTGACTGCTCAGAGCCTGGAGCCTGTTTCAGATTCTGTGTCTCCCTCTCTCTCTCTGACCCTCCCCCGTTCATGCTCTGTCTCTCTCTGTCTCAAAAATAAATAAATGTTAAAAAAAAAATTAAAAAAAAAATAAAAGAGCTAATTGCATGGTGTGCCCCTGTGGTTAAGCATCTGCCCACACCTCCATAATTCAGCAGCCTCCTCTCTCTCCCTTATGCCTTCCATCAAACAACCTTCACCAGGTTTTTTTATGCTTATTTATTTTTGAGAAGGAGAGAGAGAGAGAGGAGAGAGAGAGAGAAACAGAGCGCAAGAGGGGAAGGGGCAGAGAAAGAAGGAGACACAGAATCTGAAGCAGGCTCCAGGCTCTGAACTGTCAGCATAGAGCCCTATGCGGGGCTCGAACTCACAGACCGCGAGATCATGACCTGAGCTGGAGTCGGACGCTAAACAGACTGAGCCACCCAGGCGCCCCCAGCCTTCACCAGTTTTAAGGTCAAGTCATATTTGCTATAGTGTGTGTGCATGTATAGATTTCTTTAGTCAAAATTTAACAGGTCTTTTTAAAAGCATTATTATTTCTATTAGGATATTTACAGTTTTATCTTAGCATTGTGGCTACAATATAATACAGATTTTCACTGGTCGCCTCAACCTTATTTTTGCAAAAAGTTCTGTTATTTTTAACGTACAACTCTGCAGAACACAAAGCTTTTCAGGAATATACATGTCACATTATAGCAGAAATGCCTGTATCAATGCATCAAAGGCTTTCCCATTTGTTATTATGGCATTCCTTATGTAAGTTCTTTGAAGTAAGCTTAAGTGGCAGATGAGGAAACTGAGGCTCAGAGATGTTAAGTGACTCATCCAAAGGCGATGAAACAATACTTGAATCCAAAAGTCTTCAAGTCCACTTACCCAGTTTTCACTGTACCCACACTTAGCACATTTCCTAGCAATATGGTAAGCAATTGATCAGTAAGTTATTCAAGGAAATATTAATACTACCAACAGATCATTCATCTATCCAACAATATAGTCCATGAAAGCCACTTTGAAAAAAAAAAAGAGGGAAAGAAGAAGGTAGCTACATTTTTTGAACTCCTACTGTAAGCCAGGAATGATATTCAATGCTTTTTGAACACACATACACACATCAAATACACATACACACATCAAGCATACACACAGAGACATACATGCTATGAGACAACTGTTTTTGTTCCATTTTATATGTGAAAAATTGATGTTCAAAAATTTAAGGAAATTGCCTGAGATTATACTACTTGGAAAGGAATGTACTGAGATTTGAACCCAAGTCTCCTTGATTCCAAAGCCCATACTTTCCAATAGATTAGTGGAGAATGCCTACCTCCTGTAGAATAAGAGAATACCTTCAGTGGTATAAGGACAAATCTGTTTATTTTAAAGACTATATATTTATTTTTAGATGATTTTACAAAGATCTAAATGCTTATGGCAAGTGATATTTGTTATCAGTTTACAACTGAAATGCATCATCTCCTATAAAAACATCTTTAAGTCTTAAGAAAGTAAATCTCTTTAAAAGTATTAAGATCTGTAAATGAATATAGCAAAATGGAAAAAGTGATGGGTAAATCGCTGAAATTTGAGAAACACAGCTCTTAATCCTAACAAGGCCCTTAATAAAACATTTTCCTTGTGCAGTTGATTCCCCTGAGCTAGATCAGCAGACATTTTCTAAATTACCTCGAATAGAAAGGAAATGAAAATAGGCGTGATTCCTGGGCAGTGTTTTCAGGAATTTAACATGGTGCTCTTTATTTCAGTGTCTGTACCAACTGGTGTTTTCTTCGCAGGCCTCAGAGGTAGTTGGTCGAAAAAGTGCTCAAGTTCTCTTAAGACAGAGGGAGCAGTAGAAAAAGAAGACAGTATGTTTTTTAAAGGGAGTAATGGAACTTTCAGGGCCTAGTGAATACTCCCAAATGATCAAACATACGCTTGATGTTTACGTTACCCAGAGAGAAAAGCAAAAAGCCCTGGGCCTAATCTAGACACCTGTGTTTAAATCTCATCTTAGCCACTAATTTAATGTGTCACTCAGGTAAGTGACAGCTGGGGGGCTCACTGTCCCCACTAGCCAAATGAAGGAATTTTGATTTCCAAAACTACTTTCCAGTAATGTAAGACACACCCGGTCGGGAATAACTATCACTGGCAAGAGCAGCTATCCATGTAAGTTAGATGCCTGCCATGGGCACCAGAACTCTTCCTGCTCTAAGAATCTGTGATTTCATGATTTAAGTTCCTCAGACTGCAGATGACCATACAATAGCCGGAATGCACACAGAGGGCCATTAAAGTCTCTGAACTATGCTTAGACTGTCACACCACGGGCTGCACACGCCAAGCTGGTGTAAATGCCTCCCTGCCCTTCCAGGCAATGAGTACCCTGGTTAATTAAATGTCCATGTTCATATGGACTATGCCCATTATGATTGTAAATATGGAGTTTGTATTTTTAAGAAATGTTTAATGCAATTTTGTAATACACTGAGCACAATTTAAACTTTCCCAGCTAAGTATTCTTTCCCTCACTTTATTGTTATTTTTAATAACTAACAAAGCAATGAATGCTGATTGTAGTAGACGACTATACCGCAAACATTCGTTATCTCCTTCCACAACCTCCATGACCTCCCAGCTCCACTGATACTGGACTTGGCCACGTGACTCGCTTCAGCTAATAGAAAGTGGGCAAAAACGATAATATAGTGGTTCTAAGCCTAGACCTTAAAAAGCTTCCTGTGGTTCTTTTTGCCCCAACCTCTGCCACGAGGAGAACAGTTCCCTGATAGATCCTGCCTCTCCAGGATGGGTTCCAGAATGAGACACATAAAGTGGAACTGCATTTGACCCCAACCCTATTTCTTCAGGGTGCACACGAACACACGCAGCTGGGCACTAAAATCAGCAGTTCCAGAAAAAGCCACCACCGCTACTCAGAAAACTCCAGGGGAGGCACGTGCAACGGAGAGAAGAGGCCACTGAAAGGGACTTTAGGAAGTGTATGCCACCTCAGCTGACCTGCAGACCCATATGCAGGAAAACTATACTTAACCTTGTACAGCACTCGGATTTTGTGGTGGTTTGTTTCATGACAAAAGCTGATTAATCCACCTATTGTGACAAGTAAAAATTTACAGAAATAATATATTTTAAAAATGAAGTGCAATCTCTTTAATCCCACCCTCAAGGAAGGTAGCTGACAATAACCATTTGATAGATGACTTTCGACTCCTTTTTCTGGATTTTCGAAGGATTAAATGAGCAAATGCATGTAAAGAGCACTGGGCGCAGGGATGCGCATATGACGTAGGCACTCATTAAGCATTAGCTGTTCTTACTAATATTCTCACGCAAATAAATATACTCAGATATAGAGTTTTTGTAATTTATGCAAAAACAAGACCATGCTACATACCTTACTCTACAACTTGCTTTCTTCGTGTAATGTGGTTTCATGGATTTTTTTCTTCAGGTCAACTCATCTTTTTAAGGGCAATTAACTCATTTTTTAAATTAGCTACATGATATTCCATGGTTTAAATGTACCATAATATATTTTACCTATTTCCACCTTGTAGATAAAGAAACTGACACTCACAGAGCTGAGGCGTTTGTCAAAATCTTTGCTGCTCCTCCCTGTCAAGCCCTGGGACACCCTCTGGCCAATCAGAGGTGAGTGGAAGTGACAGGTGAGCAAAACTTTTAAGAGCTATCTCCTGGTGTTACCTCGCTCTCTTCCCTGTGGCGCACAGCAGCAATATTTCAGACAGGGAGCTCCTACATCAGCCTGTTTCAAAGAAAGAGCCCAGGCCTAAATCAGGAAGGAAGTGTAACATGCGCGTGGAATAAACTCATTTGTTTTAAGACTCTGAGATCTGGGAGGTGATTTGTTACCAATTTAGAGAATGTTAAGACAGTGTTTTAAGACTTTCAAGTGTTTGGGTGTTCATTGTAGATATTCATCACCCACTGGTTTGGCCAAGCAGCATGCCGGTCAATCAAGATGTGGGTTGAAAGAATAATGGGAAACAATCTCTTCCCTAACATCCTTTTAAAAAATTATCAGTAGCCCTCTCCCCTTAATGACAAATCACTAGGCAAAGGACATCTAATGATGTATCGCAAAAAGCAAGTCTAATGATGTAGTCCCATAGGTTGAGGACATCCTTTTTATGTGGGGAGCCTCTTAGGTAGGTCAGGATCATGAGAACGTTGACCCATTTTCTCCACGTTGCCAACTACATACACAGAAACACGCAACAGGACACTAATGTCAGCAGTTCAAAGAAAAGCCATCATCACTACTTAGAAAACTGCAGGGAAGGAAGGTGCAAGGGAGAGAAAGCAGGCTGAATGGGACCTCAGGAAAGCTAATCCCAGCTTCACCGGGTATCACCTCCAGGCCTCCATTTGCTCAGAGGAACTACCGTGAGGATCCAATGAGGGACAGCAGGTGCAGTCACAACTAATAAGAAAAAAACATTTATTTCTCATTTATTACGTGTAATACATGTTGATTGCAGAAAAGTTTAAAACAAAAATAAAAACATGAGGAAGAAAATGGAAATTACCCAAATATCACAACTGTTGATAATACCTTGATGGTTAATCAGCCGTATTTCCTCCTACATAAATGTGTACACATTTACTACAAGGCCTTCTGTATGCATTCATTAAGTGTGTGCCCACAATTACTACAGGTTCCTCCTATCGTGCTCATCCTCTCCATTCTTCCTTTCCAGTTTGCCTTGTGGTCCCTCCAAGTATGCACCATAATCTTGCCCTATAGACAGACATTTGTTCATTCATTCCCTTGTCCTAGAACAACTCTTCTCCACCAACTCTTCTTCTGGCTACTCCTACTCATCCTTCAAGTTTCAATTTATTCATCACCTCCTTATAGCACAATTCTCTGGCCACTACCCTTGTCAGATGTCCCTTCTCTGTGCATCCAGAACATCCCAGCCTTCTTTCTCATAGCGTCATCATACCCAACTAGTCTTGCCTCCTTATTGTCTATTTTCCTTGCTATACCCCAACTTGTACGCAGCTACTGTAGCTTTTGTTCCCCACTGTTTACCAGTGGCCAACCCATAGTAAATGATCCAAAATAGTTGAATAAATGAGTAACACAGTTAACAAAATGTGCTACCTGTATTTCTTTGGAAAGACACCTGGCACTTCTCAACAAACATCCAGTGAAAGATTAAATATAGAAGAGGATATAACACATGGCCACATGCTTCATGAAGTTTACAAATTATATGGGGGGAAAAAAGCATTACCAATAGGAAGCATCAATATGGAATTAAGTGTTAGGTCCTTTACTTCGGTCTCCCCCATTAATTCACTTCAAACAAGAAAGGGTAGAACAAAATCCCTAACCTCAGTTCCACATGTATTCCCTGACAGTATTCTGCAGCACCAGTTGGAATAAGAAGACACTAGCCATGTTAACATATATGCTCCCAAGCCTTGGCAGTTCAACACAAAAAGTTGATTTCCGATTCAGGCAAAGTTGGATGCAAATTTTCTGGTCAGTGGACAATCTTCCGTGTGATCATTCAGAGACCCAGGCTCCTTTCATCTGTGGCTCTGTCCTTCCTTATGTCCCTTACACTTCACCAGGAGATAGGGAGAGATGGTTTTAGGAGACAGGCCTGTAGCTATCACACATTACATTTATCCCCTCTGTATTGGCTAAAACTCGGCCACATGGCCACACCTAATTACAAAGGAGGCCAGGAAATGTAGTTCAGTGGTACACATAGAAGGAAAAGGGGTTTGGTGGACACTTTGCAGTTTTTCTGCCACAAATATTTGTTATACATGAGAGCTCAGAGAGTATCCAGTCTCAAGTGGTCCCAGGTACAGGGAACTTTGGTTTACGAATACTGAAAACGCTTGTTGTCTTATATAAGAACGTCCATCGAATTAACATTGCACATGAGAAAACATGACCTGAGATTTTCAAATTTTGGGAATAAAAAAGGGTCAATTCCAGAATTGATAAACCATGAACGTTGGTCACCATCCCCAGAAAAATTCTAAAAGAGAATAAAGATGGTTTTTAGGAACTTTCAAAATAAAGTGACAATTACCACGAGTTACTACAAGCTCACTAGGAATGATCATAAACTAAGGCAGCATACTGTCTGCCACATAGAAGACAACAAATATGAATTGAATGAATGGCCTTCAATTCTACATTTAAGGCAACTTTCCCATTGGTAAATAACCACGACTTCAGAAATTTCTTCCTTAAATATTGCCGTGCTTTCCTTTCTAACCTCTAAACATTACCCTCGCTGTGACCTCAAAACCTACCGAACAGGCCAACTCTCCTGTGGAACACCTGCACAGCTATTTGAAGCCTTCTGTCTATGCTCTCACCATCGCTTCCTTTCCCCCCAAGTTCCTTCTCCGTGGGATGTGGTTGCCAGCTTCTTGCCATTTGACTGACCTCCTCTGAGATCTGGCTGGCCAAAACTGCATTCCACAATTTCATGTCGACAATGTTCCCAATGAGGTCCAGCCAGCAGCGTTCAGCAGGATTACCTCTCCCCAGCTCTGAATATCACTGGAAGTACATAAGTAG
Source organism: Panthera pardus (assembly GCF_024362965.1). Taxonomy (NCBI): domain Eukaryota; kingdom Metazoa; phylum Chordata; class Mammalia; order Carnivora; family Felidae; genus Panthera; species Panthera pardus. The sequence goes on from NW_026526666.1 coordinate 59,094,926, forward strand.
TGATGATGATGCCAAAGGGATTCCCATACTGGGAAAGGGGGCAGGCCTTGAAGAGGACTTCCACTTTATGATCTCAGAAGTTGTGTGGAAGTTTTGAGTGCCAAAGAGACATCACCATAAGGGTGATGGTGTGCACCCCAATTACCCATGCCTCTTTGACCAAAACTTATTTTTTTCATTTTGTTTATTTTTGAGAGAGAGAGAGATAACACAAGTGGGAGAGGGGCAAAGAGTGAGGGGGACAAAGGTTCCAAAGTGGGTTCTGCACTGACAGCAGAGCACCCAGTGTGGGGCTCAAACTCACGAACCATGAGGTCATAACCTGAGCTGAGGTCGGATGCTAAACCGACTAAGCCACCCAGGTGCTCCAAAAACCTATTTTCTTAATGTTTATTTATTTCTGAGAGAGGATGTGCATATACAGGGAAGAGGCAGAGAGAGGAGACACAGAATCTGAAGCAGGCTCCAGGCTCTGAGCTGTCAGCACAGAGCCCAACAAAGAGCTTGAACCCACGGACCAAGAGCCAAAGTCAGAGGCTCAACCAACTGAGCCACCCAGGAGCCATTCCTTGACCAAAACCTAGTCCATGCATACTCTCCAATGACTCAGTAGTTCACTTACTTGTATTTCAGTTTTTATTTTCATTTCTGCCTCTTTACTCCAGTTGTGATATGAATGCACATATCCAAGCTGACAACCTGGGGAAGAAAAAGAAAAAAAGCAGGTGGAGGATGAGGAAGATAATGGAAAATTCCAAGATTGGAAAGCAGTCTCAAGCAAACAGGAATAAATTTTACAGAGAGTTGATCCAAAAGAAGGACTTCCACAGGGGCTCTGATGTGTAACCAAGATTTAATGAGCACCCTCTATGTGCCAGGAACTGTACTAAATCCTGTGGATACAGTGAAGACCAAAGGATGTACTGATCCTGCCTCTGGTGGGCAAAACAGATCTCAAAATAACAATTAATAAGGGAAATATGGAATAATAAGATAAGGTAAATTCGACTGAGACAAAGAAATTTCCATTTCCTTGGCTTCAGCTTTCCAGGAGGGGACATTTGCTAGAGTAATTTCTCATCCACTTTCTCCATCCCTTATTTCCTCCCCATGGGGAAGGTGTGGGTTATCTGGTGGCTGAAGTCTGTAGAAAGATCCAGCATTCCCACCCCAACCATTGCACTCTCTTTTCAGGACCCATTTGTCCATAGGATGTACACACTCACTGTGTGTTCGGAAGTGGCTTGCAAGTTCCCACCTTTGCCAGAGACCAACAGGTAAGTTTAATTCCAGGTAAAGCATGAGGAAACCCATTGTGGCCTTGTGGCTACATGCCCTACAATCTATCCTATATCACAATGACACTGTGATGTCCATTCATCTGATTCCTATCTCTAACGTCCAGCTGGTTCTGAACTCAAGAGGGAAAGAAAGGGGTGTTATTTATTACACTCCTGAGTTCCCAACCGCTATTTAAAAAACAAAAAACAAAAAAACAAAAAACAAAACAATGCAGAAAACCAAAAATAAAAAAACAGTCTTATGAGGTATAAGAGGGGAATCGAATTTAGATGGGGGAAGGGTGCAGTAGGAAAGGAAGCCTTTTCAAGTGTTATTTAAGCGAACATCTAGAGGAAATAGAAATTGACCAAGGAATAGCGAAGAAGGGGGAAGGCTGATATAAAGGTTCTGAGGCAAGAAACAGTTTATCTTGCTTGAGGAACTAGAGAAGTCCAGTGTGGGAGCCATCAGGGCTGGTCACCAAATGCTTACAGCTCTCTGCCTTCCAGGCAAACAGGATTGCACTTCCTGGTCTCCTGGTGGCTGAGTGGGGCCATGAGACTAGTTCTAACCAAAGAATTGTGAGAAGTGACTTGTTACATTCTCTGGCAAAGGTGCTTAACTGCCTGGCCAAGACCCTTCAAAGTTTGCTTTCCCTCTACCACGAGATCTGTAATGTTCCTGAAAGTAGGTGCTACATTAGGCTGGGTCCCAGAGAAGGCAATGTGATCAGAGAGTCCCTGCCAACCCTTGACAGATATGGAGCAGGAATAAGAAATAATTTTTTTTGGCTTAAGTCACCAAGATTTGGAATTTTATAATTGTAGTTTAACCTAGGCTACCCTGACAGATATGGTGAAACCCAGCATGGCTATAATATAGTTGGTGAGGTAACATAGGCCAGATCAGGTGAGATGTTATAGGCAAGGTAAGTAATGCTGGGTTTTCTCCCAAATGCAATAAGATACACTCAAGGAGGCTTCAGCAAGGGAGTTCCAACTTTTATGCGTTAAAACAAAGTACTGCTGTATTGACTATTAAAATGCCCCCTTAATTCCACTATAGAAAAGGCTATTAAAAAAAAATCCATCAACAAGCATTTATTGAGCACCTTCTAACCTTCCATGTGCCAGGCACGGCACTAAGCATTGGAGATAAAAAAAAATGAATTAGAAAAAATAATAATAATAAACATTAAAAAAAATAAATTCGACACAGTTCCTGGATTTGGAGTCAGGGATACAAGCAGACATCTACGAGAACACGTCATAAACATCCTCCGCTTCAGGTGTGTGCCAAGTATGGTGAGAGCTAAAGAAAATAATAACTGGGGTGCCTGGGTGGTTCAGTCGGTTAAGCATCCGACTTCGGCTCAGGTCATGATCTCACGGTTCGTGAGTTCGAGCCCTGCTTTGGGCTCTGTGCTGACAGCTCGGAGCCTAGAGCCTGCTTCAGATTCTGTCTCCCTCTCTCTCTGCCCCTCCTCTGCTCACACTCTCTCTATGCCTCTAAAACAAATAAACATTAAAAATTAAAAGAAAAGAAAATAATAACTATTTGAGGATAGGGTGGGAGATAGGGTAGCAGAAAGCTTCAGAGAGAGCAATAATTTGAGCGGGGTCTTGAAGGGTAAGTAGGAGTTTGCCAGGTGGCATTTTGATTAAGGATAAAATTAAATGGAAAGAAAAAAAACACCAGAGGAATTGACAATGTTTAGGGCAGCTGAGACCCTGTGTAGTTCAGGGCACGGTGGACTGTACTACTATTTGCAAACACTTGCTGCCTGGTCCCACTGACATCAGGCTTGACAATGAGAACCGCTCTCAGCAGAAGCTTTAAGTACCACGCTCTTTTCTCTTTGCCATGACAATCAGCAATGTTTCAGAAAGGGTCCTAGAGGAATGATGATATTGTGTAAGGCAGAGACACAGCCAACCCATAATCGGCATGCAGTATGAATGAAAAATATGTTTTGGTTGTCATCCAGTAAGATTTTTGTATTGCTACCACAGCATAACCCAGCCTGTGCAGAGGTGTGCATTTCCAGCTCTTGACTTCCAACACATAGTGGCATCGCATTTTCTTGCACCCTTTAAGCAATACATGATCGTGTGACTTGTTCTTGACCAATAATATGTACCTACAAGTAATGCGTGTCATTTCTGGGAGGAAACTTCACTGCCAATGTGAATTCATCATGTTTCCTTTCCCTGTTGAGGTGATTGGGATGATTATGTAAAGCATTTATCAAGATGAAACCTTCTTCAGACTCAGTCTCTGAATGAATACATTGAGCAGAGCCCCTCTGACCTTGAACATGTAGTATGAGCAAGAAATAAAGTGTTTTTGTTAAGCCACTGAGACTTTAGAATTGTTTGTTATGGTCACAAACATGGCCTATCCTTAATGATATAAAAATTAGCATATAGGGGCGACTGGGTGGCTCCGTATGTTAAGTGTCCGACTCTTGATCTCGGCTCAGGTCGTGATCTCCCAGTTCACAGGTTCCAGCCCTGCATTGGGCTGTGCACTGACAGCAGGGAGCCTGCTTGGGATTCTGTCTCCCCATCTCTCTCTGCCCCTCCCCCCCCTTTCTCTCTCTCAAATTAAAAAAAATAAACTTAAAAAAAATTAGCACTGAGACATGCGGTAATGTAACAACAACAAAAGTAAACATTCATTTAGAAGGCAATAACCAAGAACACTGTTATCAGAAGCTTCCAGGATGGTGATCCATTTGGTGGACATATCACCTGTAATAATGGAGAAGGCATATCATGAACCTAATAAATTAAGCAAGAGATTGTAAAATTGTAAAACAAAATGTTAGCAGCCTGTGTTGGTGGCTGTTGGATACATTTGTAAACTTACTACAAAAAAGAAATGAGCGAGCTCACCGAAGATTTGCCCAGTTTGTAAGCAGAAATGAAAGAAAGCCTGGACAATCTGTAAATTCAGAGGTATTTATAGGATTAGAAGAGGCTATTGTTTTTCAGTCTCAAGCAGTAAAATATAAAATTAAGACATGTTTTCGGCCAAAATAAATAAATAAATAAAGACCAGTTAAAATGAGCCTTGAGGTATGGATCAAGTCAAGGGTATGGCCTCAAACCTATTGTTATAACCTCTGGATAAATTAAGATGTTACCCAGCACATGCTTTCAATTGGATGAACTGGCTCTGGAAAAGGGAGGGAAAGTATCACTCTCCCACCAAAGCCCAGTAAAGCCAAAGCACACAAAACCAAGTCAGGAGAGAGTGGAGGAGAAGTGGGGGGAAGTGAATGAGAGAGAGAGAGAGAGAGAGAGAGAGAGCAGGCATGAGAGCAAGAAAGCAAAGAAATACGGCAAAACGTGGAAGCGTGTCTAGGAAAGAACTGGCTGTCGCTGTTAGCTCATGGAACGCCTGGAATCACACAGATAAGGCTGCATTTTTGTGAGAGTTGTACTGCCAAAAGTGCATCCGCCTGCATTAAAGGAGACCGGATTCGAGACTTAATATCACTCTGTACCTCCCCTAATGTTTAAAAGCGAATTTTAAAGCTTTTAGGGCTACTTTAGTTGTAGAAAAGGAAGACTTCCTCAGAGAGCAAAGCCCGGGGTCATGGAGAGCCATGGGTAGGGCAGCTACACGCAGCAGGCAGAATCAGGGTCTAATCGGGGTGCTGGTCTAATCGGGGTGCTGAACATGTCTGCTCAGAGGACTGCCTGGCGTCTACCGTGGTTTCCCATCCCTTCGCTTTCCAAACCGTGTGCCGGGTTGCAGCTCTCCTAGCTCTGTCCTACTGTTACGTACTGAGGGTGCACGGGGTAGACGCCTCGCGTTTAGAAAAAAAGAGTCACATCTGGAGCTGATACAGAGTCGACTACGAATCACCCAGAACCTGGAAAGTGAGCTTGACATACTGCGACTAGATGAGTCTTTAGGATTGTCCCCCCTTACGGGGGAAAATGAGGAAATTCTGCCTGGGGTGGGCAGGGTAGGGGGAGACAGTAAGCCAAACATTTGGTGAACAGAAAGGAGCCTGCTAGAGTCATTGGTGTTTGTTCCGCAAATATTCCCGGCTCTCTCCCTTCCAGACACTCGGCTGGAGTCAAGTCGGACCTCACCACGTGACTTGCTCCGGCCAACGACAGCCGAGCAGAAGCGCAGTAGGTCACTTCCAGGTGGACGATTCGAGAGCCAGTGAATGGTTGGTTTGCTGCCTTCTCTCCCCCAGCCAAGATAGCAATGAGAAGCACGGGTCAAGAAGAAGCCTTCCTCAGCCCAAGTCCTCAAGTGTCCACCATGAGCAGAACTCCCCTGCAGACCCAGAGTGGGGCATGTAGCATGAGCAAGAAATAAACTTCCCTGGGGTAAGTCACTGAGATGTCAGGCTTGTTTGTTAGGGGAGCAGAGCCCAGCCTTTCCTGACTGATACTGGCAGTGACAGATGAGGCAGGAGAGCAGGATGGGACTGTGAAAGACCCCTTCTCTCAGGCAAACGCCTCTCTGAACTCTTTCCTGGTCATAAAGGGGAGCCATGAAAGCTTTCAAGCAGGGGCGTTAACATGAGCAAATCTGTTACTTTTTGGATGAAATAGGCTACTTCTCAACATAAGGAGAAAAGAAGCCTGCTAAACTACATAAGGCAGAGAGAAACACACAGAACCCTTAGGCAAAAGATATATAGAGAGAGACAGAGACAGAGACAGAGAGACAGAGTCAGGCGTGGTCATTTCTTCTTCCACACCATCCAAGTGCCATTTCCCCCACAGCTAGTACAAGAAAGTCTCCCAGAGCGGAGCAGATACAAGGGAATGTAACACAGACCTGAGGTCGATTTCCTGTTGTCTGTGTGACCTGAGCCAGATACTCAACCTCTCTGGGCCTAGTTCCTCACATGTTAAATCCAAATAATAATATATGCAGCTGGACACAGTTGTAAGAAGAAACAGCATATTTCAATTCCTCAGGTGAATGCCTGGCTGGTGGTAGGTGTTTAATATGTGAAATTTATTTTTGCTCCCGTTGACATACAAAATCATTGAGAACACCAGCTCCCTGATTACAAAAGAAAATGACTCAGGGCCACAGAATAGAGAACGTCTCCTCCTTGAGAAAAGTAACTGGAATTGTCATCACTGTATCCCTAACACACACACACACACACACACCCCACCTCCATGCCCAGTGTTCACAGGAGCCGCTGGGTTTTCCTCTGCTGCCTGAGAAAATGAGAGGAGTGAAGGACTTCCCTGACATTAGCTGCTGTTGGGCCATTGAATCTGAACTCTCAGAGCCACAAATACCCTAAAGCTCTGGGCTATAAACCCAAGGCTGAATTCCCCTAAGTGCAGAAGCTGAAAAGCCAGAATTAGAAGCTACGTATGTAAATTGCTGCAGTTCCAACTTCTTGCCCCAGTCCTCAACAGGAGGCACGGGAAAGTGCTGACTTCTGCTCCTTTCGGCCCGGCTTCCTCCCCTCACTGCTCCTCACAGGAGCACACCTGCTCCTGCCAACTCACACTCCTATCCTGGCATTCCATCGAGGCTCTGGGAAACCCTGAGGCGGGGCAGGGAAGGGGGCTGTTAGGCGACCGCCTCCCGGCCTGGAGGCGATGATGCTGCACTATCTCAGCCCTGTGAGGTGGGTCTCACCGGCCCCACTTGCAGCTCTGAAGGATCCCAGAGAAGTTCGGCGATTTGTTCACGTCACACCCTGGCAGCTCTGGCCACGAGAGAACCCACGATTCCCGAGTTCAGTATTCTTTCCGCCATACACTTTTGTCCCGAAGGGGTGCGGGGTAGGGGGAGAATAGAATAACAACCGCGGAAAAGGAACCACTTATATGTGTCTAGCGCTTCCTAGAGGCTACCCAGGATATGGGCCCACCACCCGGCCGGGAGCGGCGAGATTTTAAATCCTGGTCCTATCCCTGACTCGCTCACTCGTTGCGTGACTTTTGCTGAGTGTCTCACGTTCTCGTTTTCCTGTAAGCAAATCAGGACCGGAGGGTGTGTGCGTGTGTCTGTGTGTGTGTGCGTGCGTGTGTGCGTGTGTGTAAAGTGTGTCTAAAGTGTGCTGGCATGTTGTGCGGGGGCGGGTAGTAGACGATCTCCGGGGTTCCCCAAGTTTCAGATTCCCTATACGCTCGTTCACAACTGGAAGCTGAATTGCCCCCCAATTCCACCCCCTATAAAAAAAAACTTCGCCATCGAAGCAAAACTGTGAACCCTCGCACCCCTTTTCCCATGGTTTGGAGAGGGCATTAAGGGGTGCAACGCGGACTTAGCTGAGCGCCCAGTTTGGAGCAATACAAATCACTTGGTTTCTAGGCGCAGCCAGACAGCAGCGCTGTCCGTCGCTCGTGAACTTGACCGGGAGACAAACTTCGGAGCGTCCTCAACGTGGGGGGCCCACTGTCTCGAGACCGCCCCTCAACTTAAGCCCACTTTCGCTCGCCCCCACAGGGGACTTAACAGAGCCACCTTAAGGGCGGTGCTCCCGCCCCCCGGAAGTGCGGGGGGGCACAGAGCCTGGCGCTCGGCCTCCAGCCCTGCACCGAGGCGAAGTGCCCGTGGGGGACAACGAGCCCCCCAAGTGGGGAAACACCTCCCTCCACCCCGCGCCCTTGGCCGCAGACACCTGGCCGGGTTCCCGAGCCTTCCGGGTGCCTGCATCTCCTGCCTTCCCGCCCGAGCCCTGAACTTGAGCCCGCTTCGGTCAGAGGCGGCGAGAGCCCGCGTCCGCCCGGCTCGCGGCAGCCACCGTCACTAGACAGTCAAACCCCAAGACGTCAGCCCACAATGCACCGGGCGGGCCGGGAAAGACGCGCCGGGGAGGGGAGAGGGAAGAGCCGGGCGCGAGTCGCGCTGGAGGGGGAGGGGGAGAGGAGGAGAAAGAAGGGCCCAACTGTAGGAGGGCAGCGGTGCATTACCTCATCCCGTGAGCCTCCGCGGGTCCAGAGAAGAATCTTCTAGGGTGGGGTCTCCATGGCGACGGGCGGGCCCGCCCCCTTGAGAGCGACGCGAGCCAATGGGAAGGCCTTGGGGTGACATCATGGGCTATTTTTAGGGGTTGACTGGTAGCAGATAAGTGTTGAGCTCGGGCTGGATAAGGGCTCAGAGTTGCACTGAGTGTGGCTGAAGCAGCGAGGCGGGAGTGGAGGTGCGCGGACTCAGGGAGACGGACAGATACAGGCAGGCAGGCAAGACGGCAGCAGAGTCCGAGCTGCAAATCTTATTTTCTTTTCCATTTTCTCACCAACTGCCCAGAGCTAGCGCCTGTGGCTCCCGGGCTGGTGTTTTGGGGAGCGTCCGGAGAGCCCCTTCTCCAGCCGCCCCCAGGAGGAGAGCCCCGCTTCCCCGGAGCTGGTGACAGCGCAGAGAGCGGCGACAGTCTGTCCGGGGAAGTCCAGAGAGCCGCTGCAGCGGCAAAGAACTTTCCTGACCAGGCGGACAGGGGACAAGTGGCCCGAGTCCCGGAGCGAACTTTTGCAAAGCTTTCCTGCGCCCGAAGCTGCCGCGGCGGCGAAGACAGGAAGGCGGCGGAGAGAGGAGACCAAGGAGGGACGTGCGCTCAGTTTCACTCGCACCGGTTGCTGAACTTGGGCGAGCGCGAGCCGCGGCTGCCCGGCGCCCCCTCCCCCTCGCAGCGGAGGAGGGGACAGTCGTCGGAGTCCGGGCGGCGGACACCCGCTGCCGGCCGGCCACCGCGGGATCGACGCTGACTGCCGCCGCCGGCAGGGCCGCTGTCGCCGGGAAGCGTGTTCGTCTGCGGGCTCCCAGGGACGGCTGCGCCAAGAGCGCTCCGTGAGCGACCGCGACTTTTCAAAGCCGAGCAGCGCGCGCGAGCTGACAAGTTAAGAGTGCTGGCGGCATCTGAACCCTGAGCGCCTGGGAGCGAGCCGGTGAGCAGGGCGCAGGGGGGAGGACAGCCGGCGGGTGCGCGCGCCCCTCGAGAAACTTTCCCTGCCCAGGGCCCCGGGAGGGGTGTCCTCCGCTCGCCAGCGCGCTGTTGCGGCCCCGAAACTTCTGCGCGCAGCCCAAACTAACCCCACGTGAAGTGACGGACTGTTCTATGACTGCAAAGATGGAAACGACCTTCTACGACGATGCCCTCAACGCCTCGTTCCTCCAGTCCGAGAGCGGTGCCTACGGCTACAGTAACCCCAAGATCCTGAAGCAGAGCATGACCCTGAACCTGGCCGACCCGGTGGGCAGCCTGAAGCCGCACCTCCGGGCCAAGAACTCGGACCTCCTCACCTCGCCCGACGTGGGGCTGCTCAAGCTGGCCTCGCCCGAGCTGGAGCGCCTGATAATCCAGTCCAGCAACGGGCACATCACCACCACGCCGACCCCCACGCAGTTCCTGTGCCCCAAGAACGTGACAGACGAGCAGGAGGGCTTCGCCGAGGGTTTCGTGCGCGCCCTGGCCGAACTGCACAGCCAGAACACGCTGCCCAGCGTCACGTCGGCGGCGCAGCCGGTCAGCGGGGCGGGCATGGTGGCTCCGGCGGTGGCTTCCGCGGCGGGCGGCAGCGGCAGCGGTGGCTTCAGCGCCAGCCTGCACAGCGAGCCGCCGGTCTACGCCAACCTCAGCAACTTCAACCCGGGCGCTCTGAGCAGCGGCGGTGGGGCGCCCTCCTACGGCGCGGCCGGCCTGGCCTTTCCCGCGCAGCCCCAGCAGCAGCAGCAGCCCCCGCAGCCGCCGCACCACCTGCCCCAGCAGATCCCCGTGCAGCACCCGCGGCTGCAGGCCCTGAAGGAGGAGCCGCAGACGGTGCCCGAGATGCCCGGGGAAACGCCGCCCCTGTCCCCCATCGACATGGAGTCGCAGGAGAGGATCAAGGCGGAGAGGAAGCGCATGAGGAACCGCATCGCTGCCTCCAAGTGCCGGAAAAGGAAGCTGGAGAGGATCGCCCGGCTGGAGGAAAAAGTGAAAACCTTGAAAGCGCAGAACTCGGAGCTGGCGTCCACGGCCAATATGCTCAGGGAACAGGTGGCACAGCTTAAACAGAAAGTCATGAACCACGTTAACAGTGGGTGCCAACTCATGCTAACGCAGCAGTTGCAAACGTTTTGAGGAGAGGCTGTTGGGGGCTGAGGGGCAACAGAGAAAAAAAAAATTCACCCAGAGAGACAGACTTGAGAACTTGACAAGTTGAGAGAGAAAGAGAGAGAGAAAAGTGTCCAAGGACTAAAGCCAAGGGTATCCAAGTTGGACTGGGCGGCGTCCTGACGGCGCCCCCAGTGTGCACGAGTGGGAAGGACTTGGCGCGCCCTCCCTTGGCGTGGGGCCAGGGAGCGGCTGCCTGCGGGCTGCCCCGCTTTGCGGATGGGCTGTCCCCGCGCGAACAGAACGTTAGACTTTTCTTTAACATTGACCAAGAACTGCATGGACCTAACATTCGATCTCATTCAGTATTAAAGGGGGGAGGGGGAGGGGTTACAAACTGCAATAGAGACTGTAGATTGCTTCTGTAGTACTCCTTAAGAACACAAAGTAGGGGGGGAGGGGGTTGGGGGAGGGGAGGCGGGAGGGAGTTTGTGAGCGCGAGGCTGAGCCTGCAGATGAACTCTTTCTGGCCTGCCTTCCTTAACTGTGTATGTACATATATATATTTTTTAATTTGATGAAAGCTGATTACTGTCAATAAACAGCTTCATGCCTTTGTAAGTTATTTCATGTTTGTTTGTTTGGGTGTCCTGCCCAGTGTTGTTTGTAAATAAGAGATTTGGAGCACTCTGAGTTTACCATTTGTAATAAAGTATATAATTTTTTTATGTTTTGTTCCTGAAAATTCCAGAAAGGATATTTAAGAAAATACAATAAAATATTGAAAAAGTACCCCTCCCACAACCTCTTTTCTGCATTACCTACGGATTACCTATCTAGATGGAGTCGAAAGAGTTCAAAGAGTCAACTAAAATCACTCTCAGTGCTTCGTACTATCAGGCAGTGAAAACTGTTCTCTGCTGGACTTGAGAATAACTGTAGCTGAAGCTCTCATCAACTTATACTCTTCCCTCCCCCAACAATCCATATAGAGTTGCTTACAAAGGATAGTGTGGCCCTTCAGAAGGCTGAGGAAAGGGAGGTTGTGGTGGAGGGGAACAGACAGCCCACTGGGAAGTCAAAGAACTTAAAAGTCTGGTTCATACCGAGTGGCATGTGCTGTGACCATTTATGATGTTAGCAGAAATTTCAGAGTAGCTGCGAATTCTCAAATGAGGAACAGTGGCAGATTTTTACAAAAGATGTATCCTTCCAATTTGGAATCTTTAACAATCCCTAGATAAAAAAGATGGTCTTTGCTTATGAATATTTATAACAGCATTCTTGTCACAATAAACGTATTCAAATACCAATAACAGATCTTGAATTCCTTTCCCTTTACTACTTTTTTCTTCCCAAGCTCTACACTGAAGCTTTTCTTTTCAGTTGCTGGGGTTAACATTACTGCCAGCTAAAGTTACTGGGTAATTAAGAAGCAAAGAATTTAGGAAGAGTCAACACAGAATTTGCAATCTGGATGAAACATTCTCCCAGTTTCATTAATATTCCCCCCCCTCCCTCTCCCTCTCTCCTCCTCCCCACTCCCCTACTCTCTCTGTCTCTCTGAAGTAAACACCTATACTTAGACAAATTACCACTATAGCCATTTGCCATTTGGGATTCTTCTGCAGTTTATTTCTTAATTTGTTTCTAAAATAACCAGCCTTATTTAAGTTATTACTACAGAATCAGCCTTAAAAGATGGTAATCTATACAACATGGAAAAGATTCATACAAGAAAACATGAACACGAACACAACGATGAGATGTGTAAATCAAACCTTAGCTCTGGGGAAATGGCAAGCTTAAATTCTGTCTACAGGTATAACTTAGGAGATCAACAAGGCAGCATGCAACAAGGGAACAATTTTTGCTTGGTTGCTCTTCATCCCAAGAGCTAGTATGACTATCAAGCAGCAAAAGCAATTTGATATCCAGGAATATTTCACAAACCACTAATTGAGGCAGGGCTGTCTGCTCATTAGCAGTGCTCCAGTACCCAACAGGTCTGAGAGTGCTAATATCCTGCCTGTGGCTGTAAATCCAAAGACAAAGAGTTTCTCCTTAGGAGTGTATCTAGGAGTGGAAGAGATTGGACAGACTTGTAAGCTATCAGATCCACTCCGTTGTAATAACACTTCTTTAACAAAGGGTTACTGGGAGCAGAGCCGAGTTTGCCAAAGAGTGAATTTGCCTATGTCAGCAACCCGGAAGGTGAGTTGATTTTGACCATATGTAGGAATAGTCAGCAGAGGGACAATAAAGCACTTTGGGGTGGGGCTCTATGGAAGCTAAACAAGAGCCAACTAGAAAAAATAAGCAGGCTGGGGAATTAATTACCTGCAAAGGTAGACTAAGCCCAGACAACAGAGCAGCACAGAAAAGCCACACCACTCCCCAGCTTTATTTAGATTCCAAGTGTTTAAAAAAAAAAAAAAAAGGCAGCCTGAAATTCAGGCCTCTCCCCACACTTGTTTGTTTCAACTAACATTCTAAATGTGTGTACATATATATATATATGTGTGTGTGTGTGTGTATGTATATATGCGTGTGTGTGTGTGTGTGTGTGTGTGTGTATATCCCTGAAATTCTAACCATTCTAACAAAAGGGGTAACAAAAAAAAAAAAAACAAAAAAAAACATTGTGGTTGAGGAAATTAACCAATGACCTTTGGAGACAGAAAAATCAGCTAATTACTTGTAGACACACAAAAGTTAATTTTATTTTGGCACTCAGTGAGTTATTATTAATGGAGATGAAGCTAGTGGCACCTAAAACCATTAATTCACTTCTGATCTGTTTTATATATGTGTATTTCCATCAGAGATTCTTAACACTTTGTGTCCATTGGGGCAGAGGGTTCATGAACTCAATGAAAATGCCTACAAAATCGTATATATGTGTACGTGCATACACACGCTCCCTTGGGGGAAGAAATCATTAGCTTTTATTTGGTTTTCATAGAGTCCCATGACTCAAAAATGTTTAGTAATTCCTAAACTTAAGGCCTACACACTCACTATGAGAAACTTACCTTTGTGTGAGTCTGAATCCCATATGCCTTTTCACCCTTCCATGCTTCTGCTTGTGCTCATCCATCTACCCAGAATACCTTTCCATCTGGTTCAGCTGATGAATCCTACTCATTCCTCATGGCTTGGCACACAGCACCTTCTCTATGAAGCACTCCTTGCTAACTCTTATCTTCAGGTGGAACGAATATTCCCACTGAGCATTCATAACATTTTATCAAAACTTCTATGATAGACTTATCAAAGTATTATTGTGAAACTCTCTGTCTCTTGGCTAGAGCCATATCCCACTCATCTGTGGACCCCAGACTACTAGTACAGTGCCTGGTACTAGGAGATGTTTATAAAACAACAAATGTGTGATGAGTGAACAAGCAATTGAACTTAAAACCTCCTCCAAAATAATTCCAGATCTCAATTTCTTCTAGTGAAATATACCTCATCCATTTCCAGGTATGCAACTCCAGATGGATTGAAGACCCCCAGAAAATTCAAGCCCAGCCAATTTTCAGTGAACGTTCTAAAGTCCAGTTTTCAATGAGTGTTCTTAAAATCATTACACTGTTAGCATATTCTTACAGCCACACAATGTCCATTCTCCCCTCTGCTAATGCAAGTGGGCATCTTACATAAAATGAGCCAGCCTGAAACATTAGGCGTGGAGGTGGGAATGGGCAAGGATACTATGTAACCATTAAGCAGGCACAAAAAAATAGTTCCAGATATGGCTTTATCAAAGCAACCACTTCATTGGCAATGGCAGAGAGGACTTTCTGTTTGTAACATTAATGTATCTCAGGGGTCTCGGAGTTAGCACTTGGTATTTGCTGGATAGAGATAAGGATCATGCTAAAGTGTCTATTCCCCATGTCTTTTTATTGTCAGAGAAGATATGCATTGGTGGAACTAAGAGAAAAAGACAATGTCCTTTACTCTGTCCTACCCTTGCTTCCATGGGTCTTCTATATGGGTCAAGTGGAGTGTTGTGGAAGATGGGAACATGTTAGAATATGGGCTAGCCACAGAATGTGAAATTATTTCCTCCTAACTCTGGACTCTGGTCCCAGTTGTTTGCTTGTGGACTTCTGACATCCCAAAGAAGGGCATTCCCCCAGGCCTGGGTCTCATTGAGGCCCTATGCTGAGCATGGGGGTTCAACGATGAGCAAGACACAATCTCTGTTCTCCAGGAACTCCTAGTCTGGTGGGGAGAAGCGTAGAGATGAAGCACAAAGAGGTGCCAGATCTGGAAAGGAGGAACCGTTATCAGGATAGACTTCAGAGGAGAAGTGACATCTGAGCTGAGCCAGTGGAACTCACCAGGAAAGGAAGGTTGGAGGAGGAACTTGTGTGCAAGGGCACAGGGGCATTGGAAAACATGGCGTGTTCGGGAAGCTGTAAGCTGGAAATGAATGTATGAGAAGAAAAATGAAGGGAGATTTGAAGCAGGAAAGTTGAGGTGTCAGGTTGTGAAGTAATATCCATTCCATGCTGAGTTTGGCTGTCACCCTCTAGATGACAGAGAAATGTAGAAAAAAGCAGAGCAGGGTAATGGACTGTCAGCTTGAGAAAGATTCTTGCTGGTAACAGTTTGGATGATGCACTGGGGGAGAGGAGAGGCTGGGTAAGGAGGATAATACCAAGGACAGGATTCAGTTTAATTTAGAAGGTCCGTGGTCTTTAACGCCGCCCTGGGGTTGGGGGAGAGATGGGGAGGAGATAACGGGGGCCCAGTTCCGTTATGCCACATTTCTTCCTACACAACCTCCTGGCAAGCTAGGCCTGCGGAGGGATATCAGGAAGTTCACGCGACACCTTTGCTATTTGTCCTGAACTTAAGCTTTTCTCTTCACTGGGTCGACTTGACATCTAAAAGAAAATCCTCTTATAAAATGGTCCAGAGGCCACCTGCTTAGTGTCAGGATGCTCAAATAAACAGATGTAAAAGACAAAGACTTGTGACCTCACCACTGCAGGCAGGACCCAAGCCTGATTTTATCTTGTCCCCCATAATTGACTAAGCTCCGTGGGACTAACTGACCCAAACTATACAAACATTTCGACGCAAATGAAGAGACCAGTGTTTTTACTTACATTGGGGAATTGCATGATTAACACCTTACATTCATGCGACACTCATTTTATTCATCAAGCAGCACTAAATTTCTATTTTGTGCCAGGCACCAGGAATACGATGGAGAGTGAGATCCACAGGATGCCTCCCCTTTTGGAGTTTTTATTCTGTAAGAGACACAGGAAATCGAAATCACCACTAAATGTATGATTCTACACTTTGACAAGCACAGTGAAGAATTACTGAGCACCGTGAAAGAGAAAAACTATCCAAACTGGACCGGAGGGGTGGGGGGGGGGGGGGGGGGGGGAGGCCTTTCTACAGAAATACGGGAATTGACACTTCCTAGATGATGAGTTCATCAGGTGAAGAGCAGAAGAGAAGGGGCAGCAGGTGGAGGTGCAGCATGAGGGAAAGCTTGGGAATGATTTCTGGGCACCCTAGGGGTCAAGAGATGGTCGACTTTCCTGGAGCAGAGTGAGCAAAGGAAGCTTGATGCGCAATGCGATTTGTACCAGTTCACACTCCTATCATTTCCAAAGTACTTTTGTCCCTTCCATCTCATTTCATTTTCACCACTGCTCTGGCTACGTCGTTGTTAGAGGCCATGTCTCGCGGACACAGTGACTGAGGCTCTCAGTGAGTCTTAAGAGCTTTTGTCAAGGTCCCTCAACCACTGGCTGGTTTCAATTAGGCTTCAAGAACCCTACTCTTCTCCTATATTGTTCCAGGAACCAGATGCCCTGGTGATCCTGGGTTCCTTACCCAGAGCACGTCCCTGCTTCCACATCAAGGACCCCGAGGAACTGAATTAGTCATCAGAAGGTTCTTTGATGTGCACACCATCTGAGCAAAGGTAATCAGATAGTCCCCTGGGATATTTCATC
Source organism: Panthera pardus (assembly GCF_024362965.1). Taxonomy (NCBI): domain Eukaryota; kingdom Metazoa; phylum Chordata; class Mammalia; order Carnivora; family Felidae; genus Panthera; species Panthera pardus. The sequence goes on from NW_026526666.1 coordinate 59,111,240, forward strand.
CATGCCACAACAACGGGTAGTGAACTCTCCTTGCCCTGCTGTGAACCCCTCCTCTCTGGAGGGGCCAGAACACTTACAGTCCTGAGAAGCCCTGACAGTTTCTTGCCATGCAAACTTCTTCCATGTACATCCACTGAAGAACAGTGCCTGATGGTTGCCTCGTTATTGGATTACCAGATCATTAATTTACAGCCTTCTTAGGTTATTGCTACTCACTGGCTACCTGGACAGAATGTGTGTATTTCCTAGATCTCAGGACTGTCAGTCCATCAGCAGAAGCTGATGCCTAATCTCTTCCAGAGAGTTGATTCATCCAGGTTCATGCTCAGAGGAAGGGATTTTCCCTGACCTTATTGTAAGTCCTGGAAAAAGGTGGGCAGGAGCCTGGGCTGTTATATAATTGACCACACTAACAGTTAGGATGTTTACAGGGGCCAGTAACAGAAGACACAATTTAAACAAGAGGTCCAGACATGAACCAATCCAGGACTCAATGACCTCGTTCACTGACATCATCATGGGCCTGGGGGCTATCTTTTCATGTTACCATTCGTGGTGTGTCAAAGAAGTTCCTTGTGTGGCCTCAGAATAGCTCTGGCAGTTCCTGGCATCATAGGTAAACACAATAATCACTAGCAATGCAAGGATGTTTACTTTAATCTTTCCCTTGGGGCACCTGGGTGGCTCAGTTGGTTAAGCGTCCAACTTCGGCTCAGGTCATGATCTCACGGTTTGTGGGTTCAAGCCCCACATCAGGTTCCGTGCTGACAGCTCAGAACCTGGAATCTGCTTCAGATTCTGTGTCTCTCTCTCTCTGCCCCTCCGCAGCTCAAAATCTTTCTTTCTCTGTGTCTCAAAAATGAGTAAATATTTTTAAAAATTTCTTTTTAATCTTTCTTTTTATTAGCAAGAGAAGCCTTTCCTAGAAGCTGCCCACCTCCACCCCAGTAGACTTCCCCTCACATCCTGTTGGTCAGGAGCAGGTCACATGCATATATCCTGCAAGGGAATGTGACTACCATAATTGGCCTACAGTCATGATTCACCCCTTGGGATCACCTTTTTCTAAGCACATGGGAGAGTGAACACAGAAAGTTATTTTTAAAATAAATAAAAAATCAAGGCTCTGATAGCAAGAAAGAAGTGAGAAGGAGGATGGCTTTTGGGTTGGTGGATGGTCATTAACACCCTACACAAAATATTTCCAGCTCTCCTCTTGGGTACAATGTAGGGTAGTACTTCCCCATCTCCTACCTCCTTGAAGGTGGGTGAGAGGCCATGCAACTTGTGTCAGCCAATGAAATGTGAGCAGGGGTGCCATCTGTCATACCCAGGCAGAAGCCTTAAGGGCAAGTGAGAGATTCAACATGCTTCCTTTTCCCAGCCTTGCCAACTATGGAAGCACAGAGACGGAGTGTCCATTAACCTGGGTCTTTAAATAATGACAATGTAGATCAGCGTCCCTCCCCCTGCCCAGCACATCTACAATAGACATTTAACAGGAGCAAGAACGAAGCCTTTGTTGTTTTAGGACACAGGGATTTGAGAGTTGCTTGTTTCTGTAGCATCGTTTAGCTCTTCCCAACTCCAATAGGAACCAACAGTATCTTCCACAAGTATAATAAAAACACCTGTATAATATTCATAGTAGATACCATTTACCACATTTCTACTATGTAGTAGGCACTGTGCTGGGTCTCACAAGGCAAATGAAAGGGCTGGATTTTGTAGATGGGAAAATGAAGCTTCAGGCCTTGTTCGTGTTCGTGGAATAAGTGACTGGTGGACGCCCAAGCTGAGTTCAGGTCTTCCTGACCCTAAAGAGCTTATACACACATGTCCCAACTCCTGAGTAGTAATGCCACATGAATTTATATCCCAATTGAGCCTCACAACCTTCCTGCCACAGACACTGTTATTCTACACTTCACAGGGCTGGGAAGACACTAGAGTCTCTCCCTTTCCGCTCTTCCTCACTACCCTTCCAAATATATGAAGAATCAAAGTATTTTACGAGTTAGAGGGGACCATGAAATTTGGAGTCAAGTGTCTAGGGGTTAAATCCGGGCTCTGCAGTTATACCTAGAGGAGCATGGAGCAAGTGCCTTAATAGTGCCAAGCTTCAATCCCTTCGTTTATGAAAATGAGGCCGGCTGTGGCTACCTGAGAAGGTTACCAGGAGGATCATTTAATGTACAGCCCTTATATAGAGTAGGAAAGCAAGAATTAGTCATTTTTCACTGTAGACTTGTTCATTTAAGAAGAAATAATCAGGAACCCCCCACCCCGTACCCCCAGCCAGTGTGCATACACACACACACACACACACACACACACACACACACACGCCACCCTAACTGAAATGCAAACATTTCCCACTAAGATTCAACAAGGTCTCAGAGGGCTTGCTTCTTGGTCATATAAGGGCTGGCAGGTCCTCTCTACGGGCTAGAGAAAAGTTTTGTTTCCCCAGCTGCACTCACAGGGGAATGCTCTGCAGGCACGGTATTGGGAACCTGTTTGGCTTGGCTCAGAGACCTGTCAGCACATTCAGGAAGTGAAGTCAGAGAGAGGCAGGATTTCAAACAGAGCCAGCTGCACACAAATGCCCAGGCAGTGAAATGCCTTATCTAGGCAGGGTGCCTATCAGCCCAGGTTGCCCTGGGTGCTGTCAAAGAAGCCTCTGAGAATGGCTCTGGGCCAGAAAAGGAAGGAGCAATCTCTGGCACCCAGGGGAGGGCTGTGACTTCCATAGCAAAGAAGCCAGAAAGCCTACACAGGGGTCATCTCAGCAATCCCCACGTCTTGGGCAGGGGAATGACTAAGCCCAGGCTCCCAGCGCTTGCTGGTTGGAGGGGCTCATGTTTATCTCCCTGGAGACTTGAACTCAAGTTTCAGGAGGGGAAAAAAGGAGAGGGGGGGAATAGCAAAAGGAGGGACTAGGTTAGAAGTGCTGGGGAGGGGAGGGAGAGAAATGGATGATGCCTGACAGCATGTGGGACCTTGAGAAGGAGCATGCTACCATTCTCCAGCTGTGCCCAGGAAACAGTGCAGCGACTAAGACCTGAACCCTAATCCCAACTTGAACATTTCTAGCTGTGAATGGGAAGATAGTTAATTTCCCTAAGCCTCAATTTCATTATCTATGAAGTAGAGATGGTAATATCTACCCACATTGGGTTGTTGCAATGATTAAAGAAGCTGATATATGTAAAAGGGCTTAGCTTAGTGCTGGCAAATCAGACGTGCATCAGTTAGAATTTTATGGTTGCAAGTAACAAAAAAATTCAGTTTAAGTAAAAAGCAATTTTATTGGAATAAATCAATGAAAAGCCATCAGCAGAAGTAGCTCTAAACCTGGCTATATACAGGGCTCACATGGTATCAGCAGGCTTTGATTTCCCTCCCTCACTCAGCTTGCTATGGGAAGTGTTAGCTTCCTGTTCAGGCTCCGTGTGATATTGTCCAGCAGACCCCACTCTCTGTCCATAAGGAAAAGTAAGATGGAGATGGCACTTACTTGCCTCCTCCCTGGATGGTGTCTCATTGGTCTGATTGGGTCTCATATCCCTCCCTGAACCAATCACCATGGCTGAGGGATGGGAAGGGACATACTGAGTGGCTTAGGTGTAGGTCAACCTTCAATACTAGGGTTTTGGAGTCCCATCAAACCACAGAGTCGGAGAAGAAAGAGAGGGAGGAAGAGATCATCAAAGCAATGTCAGGACTTACAAAACAGTAGATGCTAGAGGTCAAACAGAGTCCTGATGGACTCTGGTCCATCTATTTTGTGATTACTCTTGTTACTCTCAACACATTTTACAGGCCAGGGTAGAGGGGCATCTAGTCCCCTTCAAAAGCTGGGTCAAGATTCATGATCCATTCTTGAATCTCTTACAACAAGTTGGGGGCTCCAGGTACAAGTTATCAAAGCATACTTCTCTGGATGGAAAATGTTCAGGAGGACTATATTAAACAATATAATATGTAAAAATACTCTGTAAAAAATAGCTACTTATTAATACTGGTTGCTGTTGTAATATTAACTCATCTAGGCCAATTAGAATAGAGTCAAAGATACTCGGGGCAAGACTATGAAATGTCGGGAAGCCCATCTATTCAGGTCTGTGTTTTTCTCTACTCTCCTACTCATTGAACTGTATCAGTATCGGTATCTACAATAGTATTTCCACAATTCAATTGTTGAAGTAGTAAAAGTAAGAAAAAAATCAATAGACTGTCTCCATGACTGAATTCTGAGAAGAATCCAACGCGCCATGAAATATTTTTTCTCTCCTCACAACAAATCAAAGATCTTTACATGAAAGATCTCTGAAAATTTCTAGAACTGGTTATAAGCATAAGAAGTGAATGATATATCCAGTGTTGCAAGTGTGAGATACCAAGAAAGGTTGATGAGTCTACTGTGTGGCTTAAGACATTTCTAGGAGGTAATACCTGACCAATTCTTGGTGTATATGGCCAAAATCTTTCTGCCTTAAGATACTAACATGGCACTGAATGATCATCACTCTCTCAGAAGGTAATGTTACTGTATTCATCCTCACTCAATGTTTATCGAATGCCTCCCCAGTGCCAGGCACCCACTAAACACTGGAAGTGAGAAGCTATGTAAGGCATCAATCCTACTATCAAAAGCTAATGGCATTCAATATATTAATTGCTGTGACAGACATAAAAACAATGTACCTTGGGAACAAGTACCCCACCTAAGGGAGTTGAGCAATGGCTTCACTGAGAAGCCGACTTGGAATTGTATCTTAAAAGAGATGAGTGGGGGGTTGACAGAAAAATGGGGGGATAGTGTTTCAGAGAGAGGGGACATCAAGGACTAAGGCAAGCAGGACTCCAGGGCCCATTAGCCACGCATCAACTGTTCATGGACAAAATGGACAGAGTTCCTGCCTACTTATTGTCAGGTAAGGAAAAGACATATAACAGATCATTAAAAAGATGATCACAATTGCTTATGAAGCCCAGCACTTTGCAAAGTGCTGAAAGATGTGCAAGCAATATTACTGTAGATACTATGAAGGCACTTCCAGAGCATTCAGTGGAAGGGTGGGGAGATGCTTGACTCAGTCTGGTCATTAGGGAAGGCATCCCCAAGGAAGTGACCTTTAGACTGAGACCTGAAGGAAATTAGTCAGGCATATGGGAGTGGGTGGGGAGAGCATTCCTCTCTTGGGCAAAAGCATGTGTTAGAAGTAGCCAGAAGACCAGTGTGGTTAGAACGTAAGGTTCCCTCCAGGGGAATCAGAGGAGGGGATGGGAAAAGAAGGAGCCCATGGGGCAGGTGGATCCAGATGGTGTGCAGTTTAATACCACATGTCCAAATACAGTATCTTAACCCTCAGGTCTCAAACAACCAGAGAGGTTGGATGACAGTGAGCAGAGAACCCAGGCGTTTTCTAAAAGTCACACATTTCATGCTTCAGGCAGAAGATCTAATTCCTGGCTATAAGAGACTGATCTTGACCTTAAGCTGTTTATGAAGCTCTTAAAATGCGCCCAGGGGCACCTGGGTGGCTGAGTCGGTTAAGTGTCTGACTTTGTCTCAGGTCATAATCTCACGGTTCGAGGGTTCAAGCCCCGTGTTGGGCTCTGTGCTGTCAGCATGGAGCCTGGAGCCTGTTTCAGATTCTTTGTCTCCCTCTCTCTCTGCCCCTGCCCCCACTCTCAAAAATAAATACACTTAAAAAAAAAAAAAAGAGTCACATGTTTTTCAAAGAAAAAAAAAAAGAAAGATGTGCCAGGAGGAGTGGTAAATGCCTCCAGTGCTACGTTCTTTCAACCTTAACAACAGTCCTACTAGCTAGCTATCACAAGCTTGCTCCCAGGAAGTCGGACTCAGACAGGTCCCAAAAAATGGCTACGTCCTCATGACTGTAAGAATCAGGAGCAGGGTTTTGCTCTAGAATTGAGCTCTTGATCATTCTGCCTCTGAAGAAATCAAAATCTTTAGATATCTTGACAACTTCAACGGCTCAGCAATATCACCCTCCCTCCCTGAGTGGTGCTTCAACAGACAGTCGGTTTACCAGAAACCCTAATTCCTTTTCCTTCAATGTGAAAGGTGAGTGGGGGACTCCAGGGACCTTTTAATTTTCTCTTCCATCCATAGCTAGGCTTTATGCCCCTGCTGTTTTGAATTCCATTTCAAACAAAAAAATAACTAAAAACCATTCTCCGCCAAGCCATTTGGATTTAAAACAGACTGGCAGAAACCTGGAAAGAGTCAAGATTCTCCTTAATATATCAAATAGAGCAGCCAGCGCCAATCTGAGAGGCTTTGCTCCATTTTGTAGAGAACAGGCCGTATTTTGAAAATGGATGAGTAAGGTTCACTGTTGCGACTTGTTTCAAGGTCTGGAGGCCAGGCCTGGTTTTGATCTGACAGGCCTGGGTCTCCAAACGTGGGTTATTCCTTTGCAAATGCTCAGAGGGGCGGCTGGCTCCCCAGGCACAGACCTGGAGCAGTGTCCCTTTGAAGACTTCCTCCGTGGGTCTTAAGTGGGATTTGGTGCCCATTGTGGAATCAGAGTAATGAGCTCAAAACTAATGTTTTTCATTACACCAGCAAATCAGTCAGCCCCTGTGTTTGCTCAGGTGTGCAGCTGTGTGCCCCATGCCCTGATCTCTATATAAGAACAAAATAAATATTTTCAAAAGGAAGAAAGAATTGAAGATGAAGGAATGTCACAACGGGTGAGGTAGGAAACGCGAGAGAAAGGAGACTCTGGCCTCTTTAAGGTGAGCTATATTTGCTATCTACTCTCTTTACTAATTGGTCGCCCTCTAGTCTGTGAAGAAAAAAACCCAATGGGCTAATGAAGCGACGAGATTCATCCAATTAATTGGGGCTCATTCGGAGACTCGAGCAGTGCCGGTAGATGGCGCCAGAGGGCAGACACAGTGCTCTCCCTTTCTGGGGTGTAAAGGACTGGAAAAAGCCCAGCCAACAAATTTGGCTGGGACCTGGGACAAATCATGGGCGTCGTCCGGCTTCAGAGGGGACCAAGTATAAACACATTTTTTTTTTTTTTTTTTTTTTTTTTACAGAATAAGGAAGCATATGCACTGGAAATGTTCTTGCTCCACCAGCCGGAGGCCTGGAAGTGAGCACCAGATACTGTTTACAGGGCAGCTCCTATTTCAGAATGAAGAATGAGGCTCAGCAGGTAGGGAGGCCTTGAGAAGGAGAACCGAATTTCCAAGAAGCCCACGCTGCGACAGAACTGTGGAGAGCCCGTCTCAGGAAACTCGCTGGATAAGACGATGGAGGCTTATGTTGTCAGAATAAACCCACCTGTCTCCACAGAGGGACGAGCTTGGTACTCTGGGGGAAATATGAAATGCTAGAATTGGCCAGAACTGGGTTAAGATGCTGCATGTGTGACCTTGACCAATTCTCTTTCCTTCTGAGCAACAGTTGACTCATCCTTGGAAAAGATGCAATACTTGTAAATGGGAGACGAAATTTGATTTATGGAAAATGCTTAGCACAACACTCGGTACTCAGAAGTCTCTGAAAAACTCTTCCAGCTGTGGCATAAAACCTCTTCCTATGGGAATTGGAACAGTTAGAAAGGACAATCTTCCCATTAGTGTCACCACTGCATCTGATACACGCTGATTCTCTTTGGGCTTATCACACTATTTTGCATTCTATTTATTTACACAGGTCCTTAGACTGGGCGCTCCTTTAAAGTAAGGACTGTGTGGTAAAATTCTCCCAGCATTCCCAGAATCTATCACGCCCCTGGAATATAACATCTGTTGAATACATGAGCTTTTCTTGTGAGCAACTTGTTCCAATCCACCAAGCTAGATAATTCAGATACAGAATAATGGCCACATCTCACTTTCTTTTTCTTCACTGTGTTCGGGAAAGAAAACAGAAAATACTACAAACCTGGTGATGAAAATCAACTGTGAATGTTTTGTTTTAGCCAAGGACCAAATAGAAGCCAGATGCTAAGCAACCATTTTTAGTATTGGCCAACTCAACCAGCCAAGATTCAAAATAAATTCCAAGAAGAATTACAATATGAGATGTAATTCTATAAACTGAGTGTCACAGGTTAAGCTTTGGGCATGTGGCATTCTAGTCTATGCAGGTCAGAGGGACAGATGCTAAAGGAAAAAAACCAACCTGAATGGAAGCAAATGACAGGAAGCCAACAGAATCAGGAATGCCAGCGTGGCCAATACTGGCCAAGGAGGGAATGGGAAACCACAGAGGTTGGCTCTTGTGGTCAGATAGACTTGGTTCCTAAGTAGCCCCTTTGATTGGGGCAAGTTACTTAACTGCTGAAAGACTCAATCTCTTGGTTTATAAAATGAGGCATATTTAGTCAGGATCGGTTAACCTATGCTGCAGTAACAAATAAACTCTGAACTCTCAGTGACTTAGCAAAACAGAAGTTAATTTCTCACTCACCCATAGTCTCACCCAAAGGCGGGTTCATGGGAGCTCTTCTACATCCAGTGACTCAAGGATCCCATTTCTTTGTATCCTGTGATACCTCCATCTTATCAAGAGGCGTCCAGGGTTACTACAGCATGGAAGAGAGAATTGGAGAAGGCACACTGGCTCCAAAATGCATTAGTACAGAAGTGACATGTCATTTCTGCTCTGAGCCCATTGTTCAAAATTAGACATCGTCCCAACCTAACTGCAGGGGAAACTGAGAAATATGGAGGGGCATGGAGATATTTGGGGAGCACTATATATGTCTGCCCCACCATATATATTAAATATTTAATTGAAATAAGTTCATCAAATGGATGAAGAAATTGTGGTTTATATACACAATGGAGTACTACATGGCAATGAGAAAGAATGAAATATGGCCCTTTGTAGCAACATGGATGGAACTGGAGAGTGTGATGCTAAGTGAAATAAGCCATACAGAGGAAGACAGATACCATATGTTTTCACTCTTATGTGGATCCTGAGAAACTTAACAGAAACCCATGGAGGAGGGGAAGGAAAAAAAAAAAAAAAAGAGGTTAGAGTGGGAGAGATCCAAAGCATAAGAGACTCTTAAAAACTGAGAACACACTGAGGGTTGATGGGGGGTGGGAGGGAGGGGAGGGTGGGTAATGGGTATTGAGGAGGGCACCTTTTGGGATGAGCACTGGGTGTTGTATGGAAACCAATTTGACAATAAATTTCATATATTGAAAAAAAAAAAGAAAGAAGTTCATCAATCAGGAGTAGACTGTGTCACATACAATAGAACAACCAAAAAAAAAGTTAGAGATTTATTTCCTTTGCTATAAAAGAAGCCTAAAGAGGTGGGGCAGCTCTCCAGTCATCAGGAGCATAGGCCCCTTCTACATTTCTGCTCCACCACTGTGTGTGGCTTCTGTCCTAAAGTCACTTCATGGTTATGAGGTGCCCTCCAGGTGCCATGGCTACATTCCAGCCTAGAGGAAGGAGAAAAAGATCAGAGCTTTAAAAAGACACCCTACCTGCTTTAAAAAGTTTTCTCTGAAGCTCACCCAGCAACTTCCATGTAGACTTCGTTGGCCACTCCTAGTCACAAGGCAGTGTGTGATGTGTAGTCTTTAACACTTGTGACTGGGAGCGTAAAGGCTGGGAAGGCAACGAACAGCCTGTGCCATAACAATAACACTCAGTTCATGGGGTTATGGTGAGCACTTCACAAAAGTGAAAAAGCTTTGAATGGGAGCTGACCATTATATGTGTCCAATAAACGTTAGATATTGTCATTACTGATTTTAGTAACCACGTCCTCATTTAGGAAGCATGATCTTGGTGGCCACACCTTAAGGACCTGTCAAAAAAAAAAAAATTGGAGCGAGTCTTTGGTCTTAGGAGGACTTGGAAGAGCAAGGCAGGGCATGAGAGTCCCAGACCCCGTGTTAGGGATTAGGACAGGGGAAAGCATTAGCACTCAAGAGAAGGGACCAAGGTGGAATGTCATTCTGATGGGCTGGGGCAAACCATAGGGGAGCTGCAGGTACAGGAGGGAAGAAGCCGAAGGTGGTAGCAATAGGTTTTTTCTGGGTCTGACTCTGGTTACGAGAGGTAAATAGCAGAGAGAGGAACACAGGAACTATGGTGGAAAAACAGCAAACATCACAGTGCCTTGGTTGGCACCTTTAGAATCCAACGCCTCCGTACCCTCAACTCTACGTATGTACTCCCTTGCTTGCTGACCTCTCTCCACCTCTGTGAGATGATCTCACCCTTTCACTTGGTTTCTGCCACCACAAATCTCAGCCCTTCTTAATGCTACTGCTTTCTCTCAGCACCTATTTCCTGAGTGCTTATCATGGCCAAACTTGGCTTTTAGTACGAGGGGTAGAGTGGGGACTAAGACAGGCAACACTCCTTGTTTTGTGAAGTCTACATAGCATGTTGGCCTTTTCCTTCCTTGGACTGGTGCCTTCTAGGTAATTCCTCAGCCTGGCCCCTGGGACTTCCTCTCTGGTATCCTGCTTACCACCTTATTGGTCTTAGTCTTAACAGCCCTATTAATCACTAAAACCCAGATATAAGAGGGACAGTTTAAATCTACATCCTACCTTCATTTCCCACTTCATTTGGCTCAGAAGCAGGGCAGGGCTAAGTGTGTGGCCGGAGGCATTTGTGGCCTCATCAGGAGATTCTGGAAAAGAAAAAGCCAGAGTGACAATAGTCAGACCAGCCTATACAATTCCAAATCTTTAGGTAGAACAAATGAATAACTACTTGTGTCATTTAAGGTTCTTGGGTTGCAAGCAACAAAAACATAATCTAATTAACGGAAATAAAGATTTACTGGAAGGATATGGGGCATCATGAACAAGATTTGAAGGACTAACTGAACAGTCAGACTTCAGAAGAGACAGCTTCCAGGGCAGCTCAAGAACTTTGATATCCATGCCTCTGCTAGAAAAAATGGTCCCTGATCATATTACTGTGCTTTTTCTGTCTCTACTCAAGAGACAAATTCCTGAGAAAGAGGGAGGCTATTGTTCTGGCTTGCGTTACATTTCTACCCCTTCCCACCTGAAGCCCAATTAATAGTTTCTACCAAATCTACAAGGAATAGGAACCAGCAGTATCCCAAAGCGAAACTGGGGTGTCACTACCAAAATGGGGAATGAATGCTGGGTAGGCAAATACAAGGATGTCTACTTTCACACTCTGGGTAATTCTCCTATTCCCAAAGCTATGGCTTTAGGGACATTTCATGAAGATGCATAAGAAGGGGTCCACCTGGAAACATTTTCAGTTGCAGGGAGCGAGACTGTGGCCCGGTTATAATAAACTGGATGCTAATGTTGAGAATTTGGAGTGACATCGATAGAAGTAACAATTACTGATGATTTAATAATCCAAAAAATAAAAGATTTTATTTTTTGTATTATATGGGTTTTTAAAAGTCTGATCTATGTTTTTGTCATTGTCATATTATTGATTTTTTTTCAAGTGAGTAATGTGTCCACATGGTTCATGCACCTTCCTCCATCCTGCCTCCTGGAACACGGATGTCTCCATCTTGAACCTTCAGGCCTGCCCTTTCGGATCATGAGGACTAAAACACAGGAATGGCAGGACAATGTGCTAGAAGGAAGGTAGGTTCTGGTGACCTTATGTAACAGAGACATTATGTTAGCCCTCCTCTGTATTGTTCTCTCTCTACTTTTTTTTTTTTTTTATTTGAGAGAGAGAAAGAGAGAGTATGAGCAGGGGAAAGGGGCAGAGAGAGAGAGAGAGAGAGAGAGAGAGAGAGAATCCCAAGCAGTCTCCATACATGCAGGGCCCAATACCAGGACCCTGGGATATGACCTTAGCCGAAATCAAGAGTCAGACGCTCAACTGACTGAGCCACCCAGGTGCCCCTGTATTGCTCTATATTTTTATGTAATAGAGAAATAAGCTTTTACCCGTTAAAGCCACCCCCTGTTTTGGGTTTTTCTGTTATAGCCAAGCCTAATTACAATTGCTTCTCTGAGGTTATACCTCCAATAAGTGATGGAGCCCTGATTCTAACTCAGTTCCAAAGCCTGGACTCGATGAGGCCAGAGAAGCACCCTAGGTGCAAATTGAAGGAGGCTCTCACTCTGAGAGTCATGCAAATGCTGACCGTACACTTGTATGATGCTGAGAATAGGTGCCTCCTAACATTTTGCAGCCTGGGTGCTTCTCAGCCTCACCCTGCTCTGCTTCATCAGCTTTCAGAGCCCATGCTTTTTCACATCACACTCACAGGACAGGGCTGAAGATTGAATCAACCTAGCAATACACCATGACTGTGAGAAAGCACCTGGTCTTAGTCTGAGATTTAAGAAGTGCTTTTTCTGATATTAACTATGAGATGCAAGGTTGTAAAACTTTCTGACACCTCCATTCCACAGCACCCCTGCTATTTCAAGAGCTAGCTTTTATCATTCGCTGGCATGGGAGTAAAAAGCCCCTTCTGAAATACCTCACCCTCCCGCCCTCCCATCCGCTTTCCAGGCAGGCAGTCTTGTTTATATATCGTTTCTCCTGGATGAATCATCTGCAGCGAGGGTACAGCTTCCACTTGTCCATGAGAAACTGTTCAAAACAATCCTTTCTATTCTGCATAAAATCTCAGGAGTAACAATAGATATTCAAAATAAGACTGCTACTTCTCAGCCTCTCAAAGTCAGGGAACAAATAAAAGTAACTATGTGCCATCAAAAATCATTTTGAAAGAAAAAAACAAAACCTCCCTGTGATTGCTTCTTTTTTTTTTTTTTTTTTGAGCTCCCAGCCTCCACCTTCTTTATATTATGCTTCCTGCAAAAGCCTTCCAGTTCCTTTTGCTTCTGGTTTGAAGGTGTTATTTTCACATGACACTTCCTGAAATCCATGCAGAGTCATCATGGGGGGAAAGGAGAGGGCTGCTTTAGGGGCCAGAGGTCAATTGCCATTTGCATCTTAGGGCTCAGCTGGGCTTAGGTTAGGGGGAAACATAGAATCATTTCTCAATAGTGTGATATGCAGAATTTAGGTAGTGGTGCACAAAGACCTTCCAAAGAAATACGTTTTCTGTAGATCCCTGCCAAACTCTCAGGAACAGAGACACTGTAGGTGAAGAAACAGGGGCTGGAGAAGGTCACAGAAGTGGAGAATGGAATCTGGATCATGGCTTGCAAAGAGACACTGCCCTAGAGTCTTCACATTAATTCTCACAGCCCCCCCTTCAAGGAAAGTGTTTTCATCTCCATCTTACAGGTAGAAAACACAAAGTTCAGAGAGCTTAAATAACTTGCCCAAGATCACACAGCAAAGACATAGCAAGTGGGGATCCAAATCCAGGTTGACCCGACTCAATACCTCTGCTCTTTCAGGTGCGGTTTGCTGCCTGCAAAAGCTCAATCTATTTCTTATTAGAGGGAAGATCAGCAAGGTGTGGTTAAGTTAGGAAACCGAGGATCTAGTCCCAGCCTGGGGACATGGGAAAGAGGATTCCTTTCCCTCTGGGCCGCCGTGTTCTTACTTCTAGGACAAGAAAGTAGAACTGGATGGTCTTCGGCTGCTTCTCCTCCCTGACAATCTAGGTTTCCATATCTACTCCCATCAAAGGCATCTAACAAAAGCATAAAAATAACAGGAAGGGTGAGCCACAGGCAGGATCCCTCCCTGTGGGTCAGGAGTCCAGGAAAGGCCAGAGACAGACACTGCAGGATAAATAAACTGAACTTGGTGTTCTTTGCACTCTCCCATTTTTTCATCAACCTTTCCAGCCCCTGCCTCCACCATCCGGGTACTCTGCTCCTGGCCTTACCACCTCCAGCCCGCCCCCACTTCTGGCACCCCATGTGGGCTTGCCTGGATTCCTGTGGTCCTGAGTTAAAAGGCCTAATTCCTTTTGTATCTAGCCAACTGGATGGTTCCTTTTTGCAAATTATCAGAAGGTGCTTCTCCAACTCGGGTGGGCATAGCCCTGAATCAGGATGTATGACTTGACAAGCAGAGCACAGATTGCCTTTTAGCTCCTGCCTTCCCCACTCAGCCAGATGCCCTGTGCAGTGCACAACTCACACAACTGTATGTGGCAGCCCTGGGATGAGGCCAAATATAGTACTCCATTCATCCAATTACACATGGCAGAGAGGAACCTAGGCAGTATCTTCACCATTTTCTCACCTTCCCCTCCCATGTTCTACTCACCATACTACTGATTTAGTCCCCTCCCTGTGCTTCCAGATTCATCTCACACTGTCTTCCTTTCAGCTCTTTCTCCCTCCCCAGCTCCTCAGGAAAAGTAGCACAGGCACACACTCTTCTCTCTACCTGGAGCACTGGTCCCTCCCTCTTTGCCTATTAACTCCTAGTCACACTTCAAGTGCGTCCAAGGTCAAGCACTGCACCTCAGCAAGGCCTTCCCCGATCCCCCTGAGTGGCCAGCTGCCCATATAAGTCCCTCAAGACAAGGAAGGGCCTTCTTTCCTGTGTGGCACTCATCAGAGTTACCGTTCTGTACGTATCTGTGAGATCGTGTGACACTGTTTCTCTCCCTCCATCCAGCTAAGTGGGGAAGGCAGGAGCTAAAAGTCAATCTGTGCTCTGCTTGTCAAGCCATATATCCTGATTCAGGGCTGTGCCCACCCACGTTGGAGAAGCACCAGGCATCACATGGTCCCTGAGCTCATTGCCATATTCCTGGCCCCTCAGCATGGTGTTAGGCACAGAGTATCTACCGGATAAGTATGTGTCCAATGAATGCAGGTTTGTCTGACTTGGGGAAGCCACCATTTAGCAATGATCACTTTTGAAAGTCCCCCAAGTGACCTACTAGTTTAACATCCCAAAACTGGGGGCATAAAAGAAAGAAGAACAAATCATAGAAAATAACAATTGGCAAACCACTCCTCCGTAACTGGCCAACTCCGAAGGCATCTTCTATGAGGCATTGTGCTTAACGGGTTCCTGGCAAATGTTTGTTGAACCAGTGAATAAAATCCCATCATTCAAGGCGCAGATTAGATGCTACACCTGCTAGAAAGACTCAGAAGTAATCTCTCTGTCCTGTACAGATTCAAAGCATTTCGTCATTCCTTCTTTGGTGATAGTTTTGATCTTGTGTTGAGTTATTTGGGGATCTGGGTGCCCCCTCCAAAAAAATCTGGGTATATGTCTCATCTCATAGAGCACTTTGTAATTGCCCAATTGAATCCTACTCTGATCTTCCATTCCTCAACACCTAGCACAGTGTCTATCGTGTTCAAATAAGGTTTGGCAAAGGAGCAAATGCAGAAATGGATGATAAATCATGCCTGCTTAGCCTCTCTCTCTCTCTCTCTCTCTCTCTCTCTCTCTCTCTCTCTTAGGGATACAGACTGTTAGTTTGAGTGTATTTCTGACTTTCCTGATACTATATTCTCTTCAAAAAAAGCTGAGGGAGATGATTACTTAGGATTCTTTCAAGTACTTTAAATTAATTAATTCTTTATCATTTATTAAGGCTCCATTGTGGGGAGCCAGGTTTTTGTATCCCTCTGCCCAGTTAAGCATTTTCAGTCTGGATGATATCAACAGCTTTCTAGTTCAAATCAGAGAACTTCCAGTACCAGATACGTGCCCCACGCATGCCAGAGGTTCAAAATCCAGCTTGGGGGATCTCAGTACCCACCTTAAAATCATCTAGGTATATGCCCTCTAGGTATATGCTATTTAATAACTATTCCATAATCTATGCCATCTAGGTATATGCTATTTAATAACTACCAACACTTTCCTTGAGTTTCTTGTTTGTATCAATTGAAAACATGCGTTAATACATATAAAATCTACCCCTCTCATTAGGTCTCTGATTGAAAGACAATTTAGGTAATGTGTCAGGACGGTGGGAGTCTCAACTCTTCTCTAACCATGAGCTACCCTTAGGATTCAAATATGTGTACTGAACTATCCCTAAGAGTTGCTGAGTTTTAGGGCGGAGAGAGACCTTAGAGGTTATTTGACCTAAATGCCCATTTTACAAATGGCAAAACTTAAGTCCTAGGAGAGGAAGGGAGCAGCCAGGTGGGTCATGGAGTTGAAATGCACACTAAGCTTTGGAAGTCTTCAGAGTTGAAATACTTATTGGATCTCCTGGGATGTGAAAGGCTTTTTAAATACTTTATCACTGGTTATCTCAATAACACCTCAGGAAAGATGCATTGCCCACATTTCATAGGTGAGGAAACTGAGCTCAGGAAGCTGAAATAATTTGTTTCAGTGTCTACTGTCTGCTAGATTTTCCAGATAACAAAGCCGGGGTCGAAACCCCTGTCTGTCTGAATCTGAAGATGGAGATTCTCCCACCACACCAGAGTGGTAAAGGTCATTGGAGATTTGTGAAGAGCACACTGCTACCGAGCGATGGGTCTGAGGCCAAGAGAGTGCAAATTCCAGACTAGAGAATTCCAGAGCAGAGATGTCACGTGTTCCTGTGCCCCCAGGCCTCCCATACACCCCCCACTAGCATCCTGAATAAGAGACCAATACCTCTGCAAAGGTATTTACTGTGCATACAGATCACCTGGAAATCTTTTAAAAGTGCAGATTCTGATTGAATAGGTCTTGGGAGGGCCTGAAATTCTGCAGATTCTCAGGTGATGCAAATACTCCTAGTTTTGGACCACACTCTGTGTAGCAAGGCTGCTGAAGATAACTCAGTCTTCAGCAGCTCCATCCAGCTGTCACGCAGCACAATTCATAAGGATGACGGAGGGTAGCCGTGGGTGAGTAGTTGGAGGAGGTAGAAGGCTGTGTAGATAGCATTCATTGAATGTCTTATTATGTGCTGGCATAACACTAAGCACTGTATTGGACAATCATATTTAATCCCCACTATAACGCTCCTCGTAGCTCTCAGTGTTCACATTCTACGGATGAGGAAACAGACGCAGAATTTAGGCAACTTCTCCAAATTCACATGGTTCCGTCTGATTCCAAAACTCATGCTCTTAACCACAATGCCAACTTCCTCCACAATGAGTGTCTGTCTCCTTTGCACTCAGTGATTCGGAATGGCGTTTTCAAGGGGGAAGAAGTCTCTGGGCAGATATTGATTAGCTGATAAGCACATCCCGAACTTAACATCAAGATGCTAGTGAAGATCTTAGACCAGATGTTGGTCAACTTGCCAGAGGAACGTGCAAAGGATTCATTCACACCAAGACAGAAATAAGCATAAATCGCTTGAGTGAAAAATTAGAAATAATTTGCATGCTCCACATGAGGAAAGGTTAAATAAAACATGGCATATTAGGCAACAGGCATACTAATTAAGCGATGGGTATACTTATTTTAGTAATAAATCTCCTAGAATAGCATGACCTGAATTGTGTTAGAAAAGACCTGTGTGTGTGTGTGTGTTCACACATACGAAGAGATTGGAATGAGGTATTCCAAGAAATTAATATAAGTAACCTTTGGATGGTATTATTGTTCATTTTTTCTTTTCTTTTCTTTTTATATTTATCTGTACTTCTCATTTTTCTATAACAGGGGTGAGTCATTTGTACAACTTTTCAAAGAAAAAATAAATATGCAAGAGAAGCTGGGAAAAGCTTTTTGAAAAGGGGCAATGAAGGTAGACATGAATTACCAGATATTAAAACACATTATAAATCTGTAAATATTATAACAATTTAAAATTGAGAAATAATAGACTGACAAATCAGTGGAAGAGAATAAAGTAAACTGCTCATAAGATTTGGATACATAAATAATTTACTTTTTCTCTTTACGTGAGAAAGCTTTTCGAAAAATAATACAAAACTATTGCCTGGCTCCCCAAACACTATATATGCAGCCAATGGACCATTGACTAAGTGGGGGGAAAATATTTCCAATATGTATACAAATAAACAGGACTAGTTTTCTTAAAATATAAAGGGTTCTTATAACTCAGTAGAAAAACTGGCAAAGAACATAAACAGCTATTCAAAAAAGGCGAGGGTGTGATGAGCAAGAGAATGGATCCTGGCTACAGTAGCTTTTAGAAAGGGGAAACTGTTTTTTTTTTTTTTTTTTTTTTTACCATGGTCCACACTGGTCATTAGAGTCTTTATGTAACTATAGAGGTAGACATTCCAATCAAACTAGAACAGGAACAATTTCATGAGTCACACCTGACCACTGAGAGGTTCATCAGTAGCTTAGTGAGAGAGGGATCAGAAATTAATACCAGTATCCTATTGTGCACAATTCACAGTTGTTGTTGTGCATGTAATTTTTTTTTTTTTTTTGCACATAATTAGGCTTAAGCTAACTGCAGAATAAAGCAAAGAAGAAAGGGAAGTGACATGGCATAAAGAATGAAAAGATGTAGCTAAAGGGGCTTCAATCCCAGCTCTTCCTCTGGCTGTGCGTGTCCTTGGACACCTCACTAAACCTTCCTTTCCTCATCTGTAAAATAGACTCAAGAAATCCTATTCACAGCGTTTCTCTGTGGGAAAAAGAAGATCGCCTATGTAAAGCACTTCGCACCCTTAGCGGGTGCTCAATAAATAGTAGCTATTATTACCTCCCAGAATTATTATTACCACCCATGCAAGGGCAGGAACAGGGCCGGGTGCTGTGCCTCCCCCCTCTTCAGCCCAGCACTGAGCCCATAGAGCAGAAGCCTGTGATTAGTGGGTAGGGGAGGGCAGCACGGCATTGTGGCTGCATGGATACAGCGTGACATTATCTGTACCAGCACTGACTCCCATGCAGGGAACCTCTCAGGACCTCTGATTCCTCCTGCAGGATGCATGCAGTAGGGATCAAACTAAAGGAGAAGTTGTTTGGGGAAACACTCTCTGAGCTGTAAAGCTGTGAGCCTCAGCCCTGCCCTCCCTAGTTCACAGATCTCAGTACTTTAAACAAGCTTAGCCGGCAAAGTTTACCTCCAAGTCACCTCATTTACCCATCCAGCAGGGCTTAGAAGAGGTTGCCGGATGAGGAATCTGCTAACTTAGCCAGGACCAAGCAGCTCCCAGCCTAGTGCAGGACACCAAGATCCAGTTGACTGGAAAACTATGGGAAACCGTAGAGTGCCCCCTTAAACTGCCATCATTGCCCAGACACATGCCACATAACCTACACCTTCACTGCCAGACAGACCGGGACCCGACATCCATAATAGCTGACATTTACGGAGGGCTGTCTGTGTTTGAGCCTAATGCTAAGTATTTCTTTGACCTGCATTATCTCAACGAATCCTCGCAGATCTATGAGGTAAGTACTCTCACATCTTACGTACAGATGGGGAAATAGAGGTTTAGGGACGATTCAAGTACAGAAGTTAAGTAACTTGTGGTTATAGGCCAGAGCCTTGCACCCAAGTCTGCCTGACTATGATCTTGGTCATTATGCCCCTTCTCTAAGAATAATTTCGCAGATGCCCCCAAGAAGTGAAGTGACCTACCCAAGATCACACAGCTAGTAGGTACCAAAACTGGGATTCAGATCTACAGCTCTCCAAGTCCGAAGTCAGGCACTCCCCATGATGCCATGCTGTGTTCCCCAGGCACATAAGCCTAGTTTCTAAGTGTCCCTTCCCCAAGTCTAGAGCCTCCTGTTGTCCCAGCCTATTGGTTGATAGCCTGGAAGCATGCCTGACTTTTCTGAGCTCCCTC
Organism: Panthera pardus; assembly: GCF_024362965.1. Taxonomy (NCBI): domain Eukaryota; kingdom Metazoa; phylum Chordata; class Mammalia; order Carnivora; family Felidae; genus Panthera; species Panthera pardus. The sequence continues at coordinate 59,130,866 of NW_026526666.1, forward strand.
CCCTGGTGGCTGGTTCTGGAGTCTGTTCCCGCCGGTGGGACAGATCTCCCCCAAAGAGGACAAATCCCAGCTTGGTTCCAGAGAATACAAACAGGAGTTCCCACTCCAGGCACGTCTACCTTTGAGAATGAGAAGCAAACTAACCCAGCCTCTCGGTTGCTGCCCTGGGTCTCTGGAGTCGACCTGCTCCGAAGCTGACTTGGAAGGGGTCAAGAGGTCAGTCCTCCATCCCGCCTTCTCCCACTCTTGTCCTACCGCTCAAGCGGGTATGTGAGGGACCCACCATGCCTTGTGCTCAAACCTGACCCATAACAACTGTGCACTGTTATTATTTTTTTTTTTTACGACGTTTGTTCATTTCCAAGTGTAAGAGCAACACGCTCATTGTGGTATCCCCCACTGCTCTGACAAGCCTGCCCTCCCCACACCAATGCCGCAGAAGCATTGCGGGGGGCCGGAATTGCAGGTGATGTATAGGAACGGGCGGGAAGCACAAATTGAAATTCCCTCCAAGGTGTTCAAAGGCCGCCACAACTGGGGCAGTTTGCACATAAAGGCTCCCATTCAAACCGAGGGCTTCAGTCGAGGAAAAGCAGACTAAGAAATAGACTGTTTAAACACTTCAAACCATTTCCTCAGAAAGGCTTTCCGCCTCTCGTCGGAGGAGCGAATCATCTTCCTGTGTGAAGTGTTCAAACTCGCTTCCGGTGAGTAATGAGGGGGGCATTCAGGCCTGGAGGCAGCCAGCGTGCACGTGGCGGAGCGCACAGCACTACACAGCTTCCTCTTCGGAAAACAGAGGTGCTGCCTCTCAGGCCCCATCGCCCCTGGCTTTTCTCCAGGCCGCCAAACAGCCGGAGGCTCGGAGGGGCATCTGCTGACGGCATCCGCTGGCTCTCTCTCTCCAGCGTATCCGTGATGTCTGTGACTCACAGCAGGCTCACACCGGAAGCCACTTCCCCGTGCCGGCTCTGTTGGCTGAGATCCTTGCCAGCCCCGAGAAAGGTCCGTGGCGCTGGAAGGCAGCAATCGTGCACCTGGAAAGCAGTAAGGACCCAGCCTTCCCTCGGGCTGCGGCAGCGCGAAGAGCAGAATCACTAGCCAGCACAAAGTGCCCGCTCTGGTCAACGGGCTTGTTGTCTATTTGGTGGGCTGGAAAGCACATGCCATGCCTATGGCGGAGACTGAGAACACAAGCCATGCTACGTGTTAGCTAGGCCAAAGTGGCGCTTCAAAAGGGGAAAGGAAGCAAGGAAAGGAACCCATTGCTCCGAAAGCAGATCAGGCAGGACAATGAGAGACTCGGTGTGTCAGAAACTCCCATCCCACCTCCAGTTGGGGTTAATCATGATGCCTTCCAGGGAACCCCATAGAAATAGCCAGCAAGGGGGACGTGGGAGGTGTTGCCCTTTACTTTACACAGACTGAACTTCAGAGGGGTTAAGTTGCCACAGATCATGGCAGTAGTCAGTGGTCCAGCGGCATTTTAACCCACATCTGTCAGACTTCCACACTCTTAGCTACTTAACGATTCACTTCCTTGGGGCACCTGGGTGGCTTAGCTGGTTGAGCGTCCGACTTCGGCTCAGGTCATGATCTCACAGTTCGTGAGTTCGAGCCCTGCTTCGAGCTCTGTGCTGACAGCTCAGAGCCTGGAACCTGCTTCGGGTTCTGTGCCTCCCTCTCTCTCTGCCCCTCCCACACACGCATGCTCTCTCTCGCTCTCTCTCAAAATAATAAACATTAATTTTTTTTATTTTTTAAATTCATTTCTTTCTGACAGATTTTTATTGAAAACCACATGGCTTAGAGCCAGAGACCCTTATGAGGTGTTGAATGGAGGAACAAAAGAGAAGGAGGGTAAGAGTCCTAGATGTGATGCTTTCTAACTATGTGACCTTGAGCAAGTCCCCGATAACCTCCATCCCCATAATGTTCAACTCTGTGATTGTTCTAAGAAGTTGTTCAGGGGAGGCTCTTTGGTGCCCATTTCCCTTATTGACCCTAAGAAATATAGTTTCCTCATTCATTCATTTGTTATTTATTTATACCTTCACTCTGTAAACATGTATTGACTACTCAGTAACAAGCATGGGGGCAGAGGGATAAGTAAGACCCAGTCCCTGCCATCAAAGTAGTCATGATCTGGTGGAGAAGAAAGGCCTCCAAAGGTAGTCACACTGTAGTGAGATTGATGGGCGTCACAGGGAGAAAAAGGTACAGCGGTAGGAACACAGAAACAAGAACAACTAATTCTGCCCAGACGGCTGGGGAAAATTATAGGGAAGGTGACAGCTGAGCCAGACTCCGAAGAAGGGTTGACTAAAATGAGTGTGCTTCATGCCCTCTCTTGTCTAGGCACACAGTCTTTACCTTAACCTCAAGAAATGCTGATGCCGCCATCTTGAATAAATGGGCAAATGGGTGGAAGGCTGATGAGGGGGCTAACAACATAGGCTTGGGATCCAGGCAGTCCTGGGCTTTAACTGGAGCTCTGCCACATACTAGCTATGCTGTAAGTCCAAGTCTCTATCATGGCAACTTTTTGAACCGCTCCTTTTTGGCAGCTTTCTTTGACATACCTTTCTGAACCTGCCTTTTCTCAGTTAAAGGCCCTTCTGTAGATATATGAAATGCCTACCACTGCCAGGTAGTTGCTAGGTACTGGCGGGAGATGCAGAGGTGAGAGGGACACAATCCTTGCTCCCCAGAAGCACAAACATTTTGGGAGGTATGGACACTGATGACCATCTGTTGGGCATAGGGGAACACACACCATGATGGTACCCTCCTGCAGGACTATGGCAGCCCAGGGATGTTTAACGCTCAAGGCTCCATCCTTAAACCATGGCTTCTTTCTGAAGTTACATTTAGGGTCCCCCAGGCCTACACGGCACTATTGGGTGATTGATTATAAAAGTTAGAGCTGAAGTGGAATTTCAAGATCATTTTACAGGTGGGAAAACTGAGGCCCAGAGAAGTGAAAGGCCTGGGTCAGAAGGGACAGAAACTGGTTCTGGACCCAGACCTCTGGACTTCTGTGTCTTGCTAATTTTCAGCAGTGATGAGATACCCAAATCATCCCCCTCGTTTTATCCTGCCACCTGCAGTCACTCTGTAGTCTCATTCAGCTAGGTATAATACTACAGGACAGGGACTCAATAAATATAAAATTTCTCAGTGAAACATTTGAAATTAGAGAAATCATTTTTTTTTTTTTTGCACTGCTTTCCATAAATTTCTCTGGTTAAGGACCTTTATTTATCTCACCAAAGTACCAAGTCTCAGCTTAAAATCTGCTACAGATGAATCTCTTTTGTGAAACATGGTGGTTGGAAAACGTCCTGGTATGGGACTTAGGAGGCCCAGATTCTAAGATCAGCTTTGCCAATTGGTTGCCTTGGGGCCTCAGACAGATCACTGCCCTCTCAGGACCTCCAGCGTCCCCTCAGCTGTAAAGACGGCTGACCCCACTAGAAATTCCACGAGATCTGAGACTGTCTCCTGTGGTCTCTCTGGGGCCTGCAGCTACATATGGTACACAGTAGGAACTCAACACATGCTTCTTTTACAAGCTAAATATCTTCAAAGTCACCAGCAGTCAGTGACTAGGAGTCCATACAATCATTTCCAAAATCTGAAGTTCGTCTCTGTTCATTTTTTCCCCTCTCTCTCATTAGGAGGCCTGATTACCTCCCCACCTCCCCGTCTCTTAGCAACAACATGGAAGGGTTGACTGTTCTGAAGCACTTCTCAAGTTGCGTGACCTGGCAGCTGTGAATTATTCTGTGTACTCTAATATTATCGTTTCGGCACTGCTCCCCCTCTGCTGTCACTCCCCGGGCCTCCTGCTCAAAACCGCCCGCTCAGCGCCTCGCCTCACTTGTTGCTGAAAACACACCCTGATTCCGCCTACCTTCGCCAAGCTTATGTGTGCAATTGTTCAGGACACTAGAAAACTGGACCGAGCGGTGTATTTTAACAGGAGCACAAGAGCACAGTGAGCTAAGGTAAATACTTTGCAGTTCTCACAAATCCCAAATCTGAAGCCCGTAAACATTTCTAGGGTCTTCCGTTTGTCACTTTATTGTGCAACGGATTGGGAAAAGAAATCAGCAAATAATAATCACTGCCATTTATTGAACACCTGCTATGTGTCAAGTAACTTCACACGCTCTACCCTGCTTTACCTTCCCGACAATCCGGGGAGCACCCACTTTTATGGATGAGGGAACTGAGGCTCAGAAAGGTCCGTGAACTTCTCAGGGCCACACAGCTCATAAATGCTGCTGCCGACGCTGGATCTGGGTCTGCTATCTGATTATAACTTGTTTTCTGTTGCTCTCTTATAGAGAGCTGACTAAAGGTTGGGCCTGCTGAGGAGATGCCTGGCAATTATGAGGCCAAAGAAAGTTCAATTTGGAACGCTCCTTCCAGCCCGTTCAATCTAGCCCTGACATTTTATAGATAATAAACTGAAGCCCAGAGAGTTTAAGAGGGTCACCCAAGTTCACCCGTCTTAGAAGTAGCATAAGCCAGCCTTATCTCTACCAAATTCTATGCTTTTCCTCTGTGAGCGGCGGCATAACACCTGTGTAAGAGGCTGTGTCTCTGACGACTAAATGAGATAATATCCTCAAAATGCTCAGCCAGGCCGGGCCCTGCAAATGGTAGCTGCTGCCGCTCACTCTGATCCTCTGTGAACCTCAGTCTCCCTGTCTGTAAATAGGGCTGGCAAGGGCCCTGAACTCCTATCTTTGCTAAGAAATTCCACTGAGCTTTGGCATGTGGGAGAGCCTTGTGTCTGCTTCACAAACACCAGCCGGACGATTCCGCATGTTCTTGTATGATTTCCCTGGGCGGGGGGCGGGGTGGGGGGCACATTAGAATAAGGTCGGTGGCGCCTGCCCCTGGCCTCTTATGATTATGGATGATTACGAAACAGCAGAAAGAAAACACACAGGAAAAATATTAGAACTTGTTTCCACTTACATGTTTTTACTTTCTCAGCCTCCTTCTCTTCTCGGCACTGCTTAGACTTCACTGAGCCATGGGCAAGGAAGGCTGTCAGCTGGAAGGTGACAGAGAAACTAGTCCTGGGTGGGCCAGGCTTGATTAGAAGTCAGGCCCACCAGGTAGAGGGCACATAACGTGTGAGAGGCAGCTGAACCGTACGTGTCATGAGCCTGGATTGCCGTGGGCTCCCCCAACATGCATGAGCCTGGATTGCACGCGAGGTGGTGAGGGCCAGCAGGGGCCAGGGCAATTCCATTCTTGGTTGACCAGAGCTTCTATCACATCCTCTTCCCTCTCTACCCTCTCTCTAGGTCCCCTTTTCAGGATGGAAACAACTCCCTTGTGTCTTTGACCTTGCTTCCTCTAGACTCCAGCTTGTCACCCTGCTTGTTAAAGGCTGCACCAACGGGAGGAGTGAGTGGGGGTTGAGGAAGTAGAGACAGGTTGTGCAGACAAATACTGCAAGGAGTTTGCCTAGGGGAAGATGGAAAGAGAAGAAAAGCACTGGGGGAAGAGCTGGGATTTAAGCTGTGTGTGTGTGTGTGTGTGTGTGTGTGTGTGTGTATTGTGTGTGTGTAGTCAAGCTTGCTCTAGGGAAGTCATTGAAGCCCATTTAAATGCTTCTGGGGAGAAGCCAGTGGAAAGAAAAGGCTAAAAGGAGAGGGGCCGGTGGCACCTGGGTGGCTCAGTTGGTTAAGCAACCAACTCTTGCTTTTGGCTCAGGTCATGATCTCAAGGTTCATGAGTTCGAGCCGCACTGCCAGCTGTGGAGCCTGCTTGAGATTCCTTCTCTCTCCCTCTCTCTCTACCCCTGCCCCCCTCACACTGTCTCTGTCTCTTTCAAAATAAATACATAAACTAAAAAAAAAAAAAAAAAAGGGAACAGGGGCCAGATCAATAGCAGAATAGCAGAAGGTCTCTGAGAAAGTGAGAGGGGAGGGGGCCCAGAGTTCAGGGACAGCAGTTAGCCTCACTCGGGAGGAGGGACCTCTCTGTCTTTTGTGGCAGGAAGGGAGGAGGGTGATGAGGAGCAAAGGTAAGAATGCCAGTGTGCCCAGACACTCGCAGACAGGCCGGCTCCCGAGTTCAGGGCTGTCTTTTTTCCCTCCTGGTGCAGCTGTGGCCTCGTGCCAGGTGCTGCCCCCCGTGATCCACACACCTGAACTGCCATCCTCACCACAACCTGCAAGGCAGACACTTCCCAAACCCCCATTTTATAGATGAGCACACCAAATCTCAGAAAGCGTGTGAAATTGCCTAAGGCTGCACAACCAGTATTATTAATAAAAAGAAATAGTGCTGACACCAATACAGTCCTAAGTCTGTGTCAGTCTTTATTCTAAGTACTTTCTATTCATTAACCTATTGAACCCCATGAGGTAGGTGCTGTTACTCTCCTGACCTCACAGATGAAGAAACTGGATAATTAGATTATTTGCCCAAGGACAAACACCTTTGAAAAGCACTGGAGGGGCGCCTGGGTGGCTCAGTCGGTTAAGCGTCCGACTTCGGCTCAGGTCATGATCTCACGGTCCGTGAGTTCAAACCCCGCGTCGGGCTCTGTGCTGACGGCTCAGAGCCTGGAGCCTCTTCAGATTCTGTGTCTTTCTCTCTCTCTGACCCTCCCCTGTTCATGCTCTGTCTCTCTCTGTCTCAAAAATAAATAAACATTAAAAAAATTTTTTTTTTGGAAAGCACTGGAACCCAGGCTGTCTGCCTCCCTCCCAGGCGAGTATTCAGAACCATCATGTCAGGTTGCTTGTGGGAAACAGAGTAATGGAGATCCAACTCATTTGTCTGATTCCAAAGGCCATTCTTTGCTCATCATCTCAAGGGATGAGGCCACGGAATGGCAAATCAGCTTTTAGAGTTGAATAAGCTATACCAAGATCTAGGTAGGGCATCTAAGAACAAAAACAAGTATCCCCCCAAAGACTTCTTCCATTTTCTCTTTGGCTGAAACTGGGCGACAGGGCTCTCCTAAATTCCCTAATGGCTGGGGTGTTTCTATGGTGGAAGCAGGCAAGTGGGGAAGGTTAAACATGGTATAAACGTAACCACTCAACAGAGCCGGCCACATCCATGCAAGGCGGTAAGTGCTGTACTGACGCCTTCATGTGTTCAGTAAATCACTTAGGGACCACCAGTTCTGGTGGGCGCTGTGCCAGCATGGGCATCCCGGAGGGAAAGCCCGTGGGTCTTGCTCTTTAAGGAGCTCACAGACTGGTACTTGCAACAAACACGTAAGCAGACGAGTCCGTCGCCGTGGGTGACAGCGGGGTGCCTACAAAGGGTGATGGGAACAGAGTGGGGTGCTGTGTCCGTCTAGGGGAGGAACTGAGGCACAAGCTTCACAGAGGAACCGTCACTTTTAAGGAAAGAACTTGGCCGGATGAACAAGCAAAGTGAGGGCGTGTGACCCAGGCAGGCAGGACACATGTGCAAAGTCAGAGAAAGCATGGACAAACACGGCAGGTTCTGGGGACCTGTTAATAGTTCGGTATGGCTGCAGCAGAGATGGCAGCTTTGGGGGGCGGGAGACACAGCTGGAGAGGTAGGCAGGGGCCAGATCGTGTCGTGATGGGAGCTGCGCTCCGTGTGCATGAATTTAACCTCCAATCCTCACTACCACCCTGGGAGGATGCCCAGTTACTGCAGTTTCCCCAGTTCACAGTGCTCACAGGCACCGTTCACAGCTCGGGCGGCTTGACGCTGAGGTGCCTGGGAAGGTGCCTGGCGGTGCCACGGGCCGTGCCAGGTGCACGCTGCAAAACAAACGCTGATTGCTTTTTTTTTTTTTTGCTTTTTTGCTTTTATTCCCAGAAGCGACAAACTCCCCTTCCGGTTTCTTTCGGTTAGCAAAAACGAGTACTCATGTAAGGTCTTTCACGAAAGCAAAGTGGCACAACATGAACTTTGGGAAAGCAGGGGATACCCGTATTTCCAATTTACAGATAAGAAAATGGAGGTTCGGAAGAATTAACACGCCCTCTATCCGGAGCTGATAAGAAGCAGATCTGAGGTTTGAACCCAGGCTGGCCCAAGGCCAAAGTCTACACTCTTTCCACTCTGCCATAATGACTGCCTCAGCCGGGCCTCTAAAGCTATCGCTCCCTATTATGTAACCAAAAAAATAAAAAGCCTTTCTTTCTATGGTGGCAGTGGCGATGTCATTCCAGAAACTAAGATTTGTTCCCTTTATAAATGAGGGGTCAGTGCATTTTTTTCCCCTGCTCATTATAAAGGCCTGCTTCCTACCAGAATGAATAATGAGGTTGTAGCCGTCTGCATTCAGCCATAGGAAGACGCATAATTGTATTTCTTCCATGATGGAAGAACCAGCTGTGGCACTAATAAAAATGACTGCTTTTCAATTCTTTCAACAGAGTAAATAAAACTCCCTTGTGATTAACAGCAAATTGGTTTCCTACAGAGTTGTCAAATCCGAAGGGGTGCAGGGACGGGGGTGGGAGAGAAGATGGGGGTGAGAGCCTGGTTAGTGGTTCTACTCCAGCAGCGTGCTTTCTCAGAGGATGCGTTCCTAAGGTGCTCTGGGTAGGAGAGATATTTTTAACTCCTTTCAGGAAATTCCCAAGTCTGGCAAAATAACATTCCAGTATCCTGGCGTGGGGACAAAAGAGAAAAGGGGTCTCACTTATTAACAACTGCAGTCCCTGAGGCTTTCAAATTTGCGGCTCAAATTCTTTCCCAATTCATGTCCTCTACGAATATTTATTAAGTGCTTACTAGTGGTTTATTCATTAATGGACTATTTAGTGAGTTTCTACTCTATTCTGACACAGAGCTGTGCCTTGAGGAAGGAGCTCATAGTCTAACAGGGAGAGAGATAGAGAGAGAGAGAGAGAGAGAGAGAGAGAGAGACATGGTTTGGTGCAATTTCTGTGATAAGATCTGTATACTGGAAATAAAAGTTGTGAATTTTTAGAGCTTTTTTGCTCTCTCAACAAATAGGATAGAAAAGCTGTTTTGCCCCCAGCTTTAAGCCAAAAGAGTTACAAACCAAGGTCAATAAAAGATCAATCACAAATGAAGATAATGTAGTTTGAAATGATAACAGAGGGAAATGTGATTCTGAAATTTGCAAAATACTGGTGGATAAGACAGGGTCCCCGTAGGAAACAGGTGGGATGCCCAAATTAGGATAATTCAAGGAGAGTTTACTTACAAAGGAATCCTTTGTGTACAAGCATGTGGGCAGGATGTAGGGGACTCACAGGGGCAATGCAGGGACCCAGAACTAGCAGCAGTGGTCCTGTGACCACCCCAGGTCCAAAAGAATAGGGGAGAGTATTTTTCCAGGCTAAAGAAACCTGGAAGAGAAGAGTTACATGGGGAAGATCACTTTGAAAGGTGTAGTGGTGGACAGCTAAAGTTCATAGCCAGGGTGACCATACAGGGAAAGTGTCAGAGAAATAAATGCCTAATCTCACTCCCCTCCGCCCCAAGACTTTTTCCATCTTGGGGGTCAGGGAAGGCTTCCTGTAGTGGAGATGGTGTCCTAGCTAGATCTTGACAGATGAATGGGAGTTAGGTGGTGAAGGGAGGGGGAAAGTCTTCAGGCAGAAAAAATAGAGCATTAGAAAGAAGGTGGGAGGTGGACTGAAAACAGATCCTGGGGGACCTTTATGATATAGATAGAAGTTTGGCTTTTGTAGCCCGGGCATTGGGGAGCCACTGAATGATTTTTAGGCAAGCGAGTAGCATGACTATAAGTGCACTGATGAAAATCCCATTGTGAAGCATAGGAGATGGGTCAGAGAGGGGTGTGGCTTGGGGAAGAAGAGATGAGCCGGCACAGTAAGTAGCAGATAAAGGGGGGAAGCCTGGACAGTAGTCGTGGAGATGGAGAGAAGAGACAGTTTTGAAATAGTTGAAAGAAGTCGAAATGATGGCTGATGGAACGGGGGAAGGGTGTGCAGGAGAGAGAGGCATCAAGGCTGATTCTCAGCATTCCCACTAGGGTGTCAGTGGACCGCACCATCTGCTGGGACTTAGAAGGGAAAGAGGCAAAATGGGCTTGGGGGATGAAACAAGAAAGGTCTGCTCTGAGGCATACTGAGTTTGACGTGCATGCAAGACATCTAGGTGGAGATGCCCGCTGCGACCTGGGTACGACTCTCAAGCTCAGGAGGGGGAGACACAGCTGGCCGGAGAGAGGGGCACAGGACACCTGAGCATGCCCGAGCTTAGGCCATGCTAGCGCACAGGAAGAGCGTGGACAGAGGGAGAGGGCTTCCCGGCTGGGGGACCTGCACGCCCTCATCTGCAGGCCGGAGATGTGGGGGCCTCCTTCCCTGGGGTGTTGTGAGTGTTAAGAGAAGAGATCTATGTGAAAGTGCCTGGTACATAGCAGATACTAAAAATACTTGCAGAAGCAGAGAAAAGGCACAAATGCTAAGAAAGTTGACTTTACACTGCATTCAGAAAAGAAAACAGCAGCTGCTTTCCACTTAATGAACACCGCAGTATTATCTCTGCGGCTGTTTCCTTACACATCTGTTTCTTGCTACTTGGGCTGAAAGGAGATGGGAACTACAGCCCACAGTTGTTTGTGCTTCCCATTCCCCTATGTACTCGTAAGACAGTTAGGGCATAATAGGTATCCACTAAATATATAAATATGACTGATTGATTGTCTGGGGGAGGGAAAAAATGAGAAGGACTCGTAGCTGGAGATAGTCCCAGTTACCCTAGCACTTCTCTAAAACTGACAAACTGCTCACTCTCTGGGTCCCGTCCCTCCCCCACCCCCCATGGGAGAGACGTGATTAATGTCCTTTCTCTCTTGGAGACTGGTGGTCCAAAGATTAATGAAGTCAGAATCCCTTGGAGATACTTGAGTAAGAAATGGGCCGTATTGTTGTCTCATTTTAATTAATTTGAAAATTATCCTATATTGTTCAAATGGCAACTGACTCATCAAAAGTGGGTGTTTGGAAGTGATAAATGGAAAGTCTGAGGATTTTCTCATTAATTAATTTGGCTGTGAAAATAAGCACTGGCCCACATTCCCAGTGAAATAAAAACAGACCAAAAGGTAACCAAGAAGCCAGGCTAATGTAGAATGGCATAAATTCTGCCCTCAGGCATAGACTCACACTTTGGGCAGCCAAGTAATAATTTTATATAGGTAATATGTAATATGTGATTTTCTGTATTTTCCCAATTTTCTACAATGGGCACATGTTACCTCACAATAAAAACTTAATTTTAAAAAAATTAAAAGAGGTGCCTGGGTCAGTTAAGCATCCAACTCTTGATTTCGGCTCAGGTCATGATCTCACTGTTCATGAGTTCAAGCCCCACATTGGGCTCTGTGTTGGCAGCGTGGAACCTGCTTGGGATTCTTTCTCTCTCTCCCTCTGTCTCTGCACCACCCCCCCATCTTGTGCTCTCTTTCTCTCTCTCAAAATAAATAAACATAAAAAAGATTAAAAAAATTAAAAGAATACATATTTATCATACATATATATTATATGCAATAAATATAGCATATAAAAAATATAATAATATAGAGTAAATACTATTTTTATTTTTATCTATATTTTGAGACTTTTTAACTAATATTCCATAAGATTATTTGTCCCCTTATTTCATTACCATGTAAAGCAGGAGTCTTTACTTGTAAGCAACAGAAACTGCATCTGGTTAACACATACCAGAGAGGAGTTTTTTTGGCAAATACAAGGGAATTCAAAATTTCAAAAGCAAAGTGGGGAAACAGGGTTAGAAAGACAGGAAGAGGAAGTAAGCTGCTCCAGGGGTTTTGCAGGAACTACACAGCGGCTTGTCCAAGAGCCCCTGTGGCAACCAGGGGCTCATACCACTCACATGCTCAATCAGGAAGGGAAGTTCTGGTCAACCCAATAAGGGCCATGTTTCCGCTATGGCTAGAGAGGAGTAGGGCGCCTTGCCAACTGTCCAATAGCCAGACTGTATCCAAAGGACTTTCACCATTCACTCAACTGAATTTTATTTTTTTAATGTTTATTTATTTATTTTGGGGAAGGAGAGGCAGAGAGGGAGACGGAGAATCCCAAGCGGGCTCCATGCTTGGTGGGGAGACCAATGCAGAGCTCTATCCCGTAACCCGTGAGATCATGCTCTGAGCCGAAATCAAGGGTCCCATGCTCAACCAACTGAGCCACCTATGTGCCCCTTCACCCAAGTGAATTTTAATCCTAGTCCCATAGGAGATAGTATGGACGTTGAACAAACAAAAATAGATGCCCACCACATGAAGTAATTGTTTCCCCCTCACCCAATGTTTTTCTAGGTGTAATTTACATATGAGCATTAATATTGCAAATCAACCTCTGATCCATTGCTGAACAGCTCTGAGTGTTTGAAAATTATTCCCTGAGTATTGATTCCACTTCTGTTTCCTTATATCAAAAGAGGGGTCCGGATGGTGGTGGGACTGGAAACAACTGGAACTGTTAGAGGATCAGTTGAGAAAGCTGGGGGAGGGGGCAGCTTGGAGGTTAGAAGGAGACTCAGGTGAATGAGCTGTCATCACCATGTTTCCAAAGGGCTATTTACCATGTAGCAAAAGAATGAGAATTTTAAAACAATGGATAGAAGTTCAAGGGAGGCAAATGTTGTCTCAACAAATGGTAGAACTTTTTAAGAATTAAAACTGCCCTGCTCTGGAAAGTAGGAAGCCCCCGTTTCAAGGGGTGATCAACTAGGAATTCTAACATGGAATGGGGTTGGGTTATTTGATCTCTAAGGGATTCTTTGAACCCTGATAGTCTATGGTCCTATGATCCTTTGTTATTTGCAAACCGAGTAAGTGTCCTGCTGAAGGGCTCCTTGCCTTTCACAGCTATTCAGTCATATCCATGCCTCAGGCTCAGCTTCTCCGTTTCACCTGGTTTGCTTGCAAACCTGTGTTTGTGGAAGAATTCCCCAGGCACCACTCTCTGCTGGAGAATGTTGGAATTTCTTCAACCAGGTTGGCAGGCAGAGAAGAGAGGAAGGGCACCAGCAACAGATCAGGAGTAAGAATTCTTAGGTTTAAACCTCAGCTTTGCCACTTACATACTGTGGATTCTTAGGCAAGTCAATGGGCTTTGTGGTTCTCATTTTATTCATATGTAAGGAGTGGATGGAGGGAACAGTAATAATAGTAATAACCTTCTTTACAGAGTTTTTTTTTAACGTAACACCTGGATTTTGTAAAGTCTTAATGGTGCGCTAGATTATTTACATGCATTATTTTGTTTACCTAATTCATTTATTTAATCCTTCCAATGATCCCATGCTGTATAGATTCCATAATTCCCATTTCACTGATAAGAAAACTGAGGTTTAGGGGGTTTAAGCCATTTTCCTAAAAGATGGAGCTAAAATTAAAATCAATTGATCTAACTCCATAGGCTGAGTACTTTATCATGCCAGACCACAGTTGTAAGAATTACATGAGCAAGCATATATCATACTGAATGTAATAGACGATCTGGAACATGATAGGGACTCAGTAAATACTAGTTTTCAACTCACCATCCTTGTAACTTAATCTTCTAAAAACTCCAGCTAAAATTCATCTTTTTCTTAAAAATTTTTAATGTTTATTTCTTTTTGAGGGGGGTGGGGGAGGGGCAGAGAGAGAGGGAGACACCGAATCCAAAGCAGGCTCCAGGCTCTGAGCTGTCAGCACAGAGCCTGATGTGAGGATCAAACTCATGAACCATAAGATCATGACCTGAGCCAAAGTTGGACGCTTAATCGACTGAGCCACCCAGGTGCCCCTCGAGCTAAAATTCATCTTTAAATGTTGTGCCCCTGTGCTGCCTTAGCACTCTGGCTGGTCACAAGATGATGGCAGCAGCTTCAAGTGTCAAATCAAGATAACAGAAGGTGCCTTTCTTGTTCTTTTTCAAGAGCAAGAAAAACACTTCCTAGAAGCCTCTTGTCACATCTTATCTAACAGGTGTGGGTCCACAGTCTCATCCTGAAACCAATCACTGTTAAAGGAGGATGATTGAATAACCCTTAGGCCAACCAGGCCTACCCCTGGAGCTGGTCGGCTTACAAAATCAGCCTTCTTCTTGGAGAGGAAAAGGAGGTCATGGATGCCGGTAAGCTACCAAATGTCTCCTCTACACTCTTGTTATTCTGATGAGGAAAAGAAGGCTCGGAGGGGTGTAATTAATCTACCCAGAGTCCAAGGGCAGGGGCAGGACTGGAGGTAGGGAAGTGCATACCGAGGGTGGTTCTTAGGTAAGGAAGAGGGTTGGAGCTGTGGCAAGGTATGGAGAGGATCTAGGACTGGGGTCCTCACCTGTGCTGCACATTGCAGTGACATGAGCCACTTTACATAGCACTGATGACTGGATCCGACCTCTAGGGATTCTGACTCACTTGGTCTGGGAGGCAGCCTGGGCCTCAAAAGCACCCTGAGAAATTTTAATGTGCAGCCAAGATGAGAACCACTGGTTTAGGAAGAAAGCTAATGGAATGTGGAGGGCTTGAGGTCAAAGGCATAGAGTCTGCACGGAGTAACAGAGATCCTGTCTCCCCTGTTCCTCCTCAATAACTGTTGCCATTTACTGAGGACTCCCCACATTCCAGGCAGGGCTATGCCCTTAACACTTCTGCCTAGTAGGCAGTCAATAATTGAAGGGATCACAGATGCTCTACTCACAGAATGAATAATTTTCATGCAAACTACACAAGGTAATAGTGCTTCCATTTTAAGATGAGGAAACAAAGACCAGACATTTTGAGGAGCTAAGTCTTTTTGATTCTGTGCTCTCCAAGTCCTGTCCCCTCCACTCCTGGTTTCTTCAGGAGTCTGAGAAGCAAAACTGAGTGTCCCCTCTCTCTTTTTGCCCTCCAAAGCCTCACCTTGCATCTTACACTGTCTGGAACCTTCTTGTGGTCCCACCTACCTACTGGGGAGCACCAGCCTTCTGAGAGAGGAGGAAAGGGTTGAAGCTTGCATGGGCAAGCGTCAAGACCAATCTTCATTTTTGAGAAGCCCTATTGGGAGGCCTGGTATCTAGCCTGGTCTTGGCACCTCCTTGTGGTATGACCTTGAGCAAGGGCCTTCGTGTTTCTGGGCTTTGTTTTTCCCATTGGTAGCATGAAGAAGTTGGACCAGAATCTGAAGGTTGCAAACTCAAGTACTTTTCGGTCTAGGTAGATGATGTACACCCACGGGACAGGCTGGTAGGGACTATAGGGAAGGAGCAAAAATATGCCCTGTCCAAAAGGGTGGAATTTGTTGCATTCCAGCCAATTGTCACTGTGGTGGCCTGTGGGCTCAGGGTTATGAGAGCTTCTGATTCATTTTCAAAGAAATGCTAAGAAGTCTTTAGTTTATATTCAATCTCCTGCTTAAACTAATGTTAGTCTGATAATACTAATAATGATGATAATATAATGTAGGGGAAAAAACATGAATGTGGACTGAATTTAGCCCACGTGCTATTTCTTTGTGATCTGTGAGCTAAATGGTCTCTAAGGATTAATCACATTCTGTGATTTCTAAATGAGGGAAACTGACCCAATATGAAACACAAACATTGGCACTCATGCACTAACTAAAAATTCTCTTTGGGAAGTAGATTCAAATGGCATCTTTCCTATTTTTCATTCCTAGTACTTTGCTGTGCATTTATTTCTGGGGTCTCAGGGAAATTGTATCCCTCTGCAAAATCCGAGGATCTTGTTTGAAAGAAGACCACTGGCTTTATAGAGAAACAGTGCCCTCTGCTGGAAGAGTAATGCAGAAAGATGCCTTTGGGTCTGAGATCATTTAACACTTGGGAAGAGTGGATTTGTTTGTTTTCACTTGAAATAGATGTAATGAAGAATAATAAATAAAATATAAATGCATATTTATGGATGGCTTGATGTATGTTAGGCATAAATTTGACTTTCATGTATCCATTTGGGAGTAATTACTCTTAATCTACAAAAAGGCCAGGATTCGAGAAAGGAAGAAAACATTTGTTACATCAACTGACAGCAATCTGGAATGCTCAGGCAAGGAAAGGAAATTGGAGTCTAGGTCTCAAGACTGTGTGCTGGAAAATCAGAGCCCTATAATAATGTGTTGCAAATCTGTAGGTTTTAATAGTTACTTTCACTGCATCCTTTTAATAAATCCTTCCAATAACACGCAAAGGCAGGTATTATTATTTTCATTTGACAGATAAGGCAAATGAAGCACAGACTCTGAGGGACGAGCTCGAGGTTTCTTGGCAATTAAATGGTAGAGACAAGGTTAAGCAAGTTGCTTACCCTTCCTAAGCCTCAATCCCCCTACTGCATGAATTGCAAATATGTGTGTGAGGCACTTAACACAATGCTTAGCCTAGAGTGAGCCTGGTACCCAACATTAGTTAGAATCACTCTAATGGTTAGAGTCCAGGTCTTTTACACTACATTGCAGAGTATCTTGAATGTTCAAAGTAGGGACACAGTGCTGCTGGGATTTACAACCATGGCCTTAAACCATGGGCTTAAATCTGGGCTATGATTTAGCCCAGATTTTTTAAAAAATAAGTGGCTTTGTCAACAGCTATTAAGATCTTGAGCTGCATTATAAAGATAGGTTATTCCAAATGAGGAAAGTTACAGTTCCTGTGACTTATGCACCACTCAAACCATCCTAGAACTACTGTGTGGATTGCTGATTCTACATTTGAATAGAGCATTGCCATGTTGGATGGTATCCAAAAGAAAGTGGAGTCGGGTCCAGGAACCACCTCACAGGAGTCCTGTTGAAGGAACTGGGGATATTTGGCCTGGAGAAGACAAGATTCCCGGACCATATTCATTCATTCACTCATTCACTTGTTCATTCATTTTGTGTTTACTGAGTGCTTGCTCTGTGTTACATGCTGTGTGCAGACACAGCCAGCAGCCAAACAGACATAATTTCTGGTCTCATGAACCCAAATCTACAGAGGATTTGCATGGAGTAATAGAGGGTATCATATGAAGAATAAGCCTTATTTTAGGTGAACCAGGACTATGGCCAGAAGAAGAATACATTTTGGCCGAACTCTTTAATTGGCTGCAGGCAAGGGAGCAGGGATGGCTGGCTCAAATGTGTGACCTCATTACTGCTAGGTGTATTTTAAGTCTAGAAGACTATTGGGGAGGTTTTAGAGGAGATTCAAGATGGGGCCAGTTTCGGGCAGGGTCTAGTGGCTTTAGTTCCCTACAACCCCAGGCACCACAGATATAGCAACATTGCCCAGGCTGCTCTGGGAAGGCCCTCAGGAGCTGCTACTTACCTTGTGGGGGAGAAAAACAAGGACCCAAAGTTTCTTGGTCTTTGGCTTCCTGTCTTGAGCCTCCATGTTCTTAATGCTTCAGTGATACCGTGGACCTTTCTCTCCCCATCACAGAGAATTCTTCTGAACGGTGTCCCTTGGCAGAAAATAAGGGGATAGGCAGCAAAATTCTTTAGTAGAGGATGCAGATTTTTCAAAAGCCCATTATATATATATATATATATATATATATATATATATATATATATATATAAAATTCATTTCCATTGTAGCTAATTCTGAAGCAAAATATAAGTAACAAGAGTAAGTGGGAAAAAGTCACCCAAAGATAACCATGGCTAAGAGTATTTCCTTCCGTTTTTTTTCCCTTCTGTTTAGGATTTTATTTTATTTTTTTAAGTACATATGATCCCACTAAATCTTGCCTTTTCTCTTAGGATTATTCAAAACAAATCTGTCGTTAAAATTATTATAAGCTTCATTACAATCATATACTGACTTCTATAATTATATACTTCTATAATATTATTATTTCATAATATTATGTCAAGTAAATACACCATAGTTTACTTATTCATTCTCCCATCATTGGCCATTTCCAGTCTTTGATACTATTTGGTGCAATATAGAAGTCCATATGTGATACTACTGTGGGGGAATAAATGAGGAAATGGTGTGCTCTGTGGGGAGGAAGGAGGGTGGCATTGGGTGGGGAATAGGGACGCTGATAAAAAGGGGGAACAGAGGAAGTGACATAAACATAAGGACCCACAGATGTTCCCTGGGTAGACAAGTGAGGAAAACACATTTGCAGCCAGGCCATGCCATGACTGAGTCTGCAGGGGTCAGCCCCAGAGTCTCACTACCCGAGACCAGCTGGGTGACCGTAGATAAGTAACTTCTCCGAGCCTCATTTTTCCTACCTGTACATCACAGCATGGCTGAAGGAATTACTTTAAATTGGTAGATCTGAGGACTAAATTGAGATAACATGTGCAAAGTGCTTCATGCCATGCCTGATTCTCAGCATGTGCCCAACAGAGGCCAGCTGTGCCAGATTGTCTCTTGGCAACTCAGGACCATTTTTGCCCTTCTAAGTTCTCCTTATAACATGGGGGTTGGAAGCTTAGCAACTCTGTCTTATAAAATTCCTACTCTCAGATTGTGTTAGTTTGCTCCGGCTGCCATAACAGAGTACCACAGGCTGGGTGGCTTAAACAGCAGAAATGTATTTTCTCACAGTCCTGGAAGCTGGAAGTCTGAAATCAAGGTAGCAGCAGAGTTGGCATCTTCTGAGGCCTCTCTCCTCGGCTCGTGGGATGGCCACCTTCTCGCTGGGTCTTCACATGGTCTTCCCTTTGTGTGTCTGTGTCCTGATCTCTTCTTATAAAAGGACAATCATACTGGATTGTTATACCCATGAGATCTTATTTTACATTCACTACCTCTTTAAAGGCCCTATTTCCAAATATACACACATTCTGAGATACTGGGTATTAATACCTCTGCATAGGAATGGGAGGGGTTGTCACAGTTTAGTCCATAAAACAGAGTCTGGATTAGAGGCATACTTGCAAAATTTAAAAGGCAGAAGAGAAGCAAAAGCCATTGTCTAGCCAGGAATCCTCTTGAAAATCACCCACTTTGCTGCAATTCCTATACATCCTGCTTCCCTGAACACTGGCAGTGGTTTTCCTAACCTTTTTCCCTGGAATCTTCTAACGGCTTTGCAGGCATCTAACTTCCTATGTAAAATTAATTCCTGTTTGAGATATCTACAGTGATTTCGTATTCTGACTGCATCCTGAAGGCTACCATAGCTGTTGTTTTAAATGGTGAGGGATGGTTGGTGAGTAGAGTTTCAAGGGACCCATTAAACAGAACAGGGTAGCAAGACACAAATGAATAGATCCTGGAGAAATCAAGGATAGGATACTTGGAATTTATCCTAGGGTCTAGGACATTATAGACTTTTCCCACTAAAACATCCTTAATGGCAGAAAAGGATAAACTTGGACTCCCATGGGTTCTGACAGCAGCTCCTACAAGCAAAATTCTTTGAATGTTTTAAACTCACCCAAAGTTTTTATCTTGATCTATATTAATCTATAGTGTTTTCATGCAAAATACTATTTGTAATTATTGGCCATCAAGTAAAATGAACACTCTAGAGTAATGCTGTTTATCCTATGGTTTTGAGCACTGTCTGGACCCAGTCACAAACCACAATTCGAGAAGCAGAGCTCGAGGCAATATGGAAACACTGAATGGTTTTGAGGAACAAAGTAAAATAAGGCAATTGCTTTTCTGAATGATCTCTGTGCTGCTGTGTGGAGGATGGAAGGAGACAAGCATGTAGGCAGGGCAATCTGTTAGAAGGCTATTGGAATACGGAGTCCCTGGGTGGCTCAGTCGATTAAGTGCCCAACTCTTTTTTTTTTTTTTTTAATGTTTATTTTTGAGAGAGAGAGAGAGACAGATTGTGAGTGGGGGATGGTCAAAGACAGAGGGAGACACAGAATCTGAAGTGGGCTCCAGTCTCTGAGTTGTCAGCACAGAACCCGATGCGGGGCTTGAACTCAGAAACAGTGAGATCAGACCTGAGCCGAAGTCAGATGCTCAACCAACTGAGCCACCCAGGTGCCTCAGGCGCCCAACTCTTGATTTCGGCTCAGGTCATGATCTCACAGTTCATGTGATCAAGCCTTGTGTTGGGCTTCATGCTGAGAACACAGAGCCTGCTGGGGATTCTTTCTCTCGCTCTCTCTCTCTCTCTCTCTTTCTCTGCCCCTCCCACTCATCTCTCTGTCTCTCTTTCAAAATAAATAAATAAACAGAAGAAGAAGAAGAAGAAGAAGAAGAAGAAGAAGAAGAAGAAGAAGAAGAGGAGGAGGAGGAGGAGGAGGAGGAGGAAGAAGGCGGCGGCTATTGAAATAATCCAGGTAAAAATTGATGAGACATAGGGGTTCCTGGGTGGCTCAGTTGGTTAAGCATCCAACTCTTGATTTCAGCTCAGGTCATGATCTCACAGTTCTTCATGAGTTCGAGCCCCACATCCACACTGTCAGCGCGGAGCCTGCTAGGGATTCTCTCTCCCTTTCTCTCTCTCTCTCTCTCTCTCTCTCTCTCTCTCTGCCCCTCTCTTGCTCACTCTCTCAAAGTAAATCAATAAACTTAAAAAATGAATTGATGAGACTTTGAAGTAAGACCCTGGCAGTGAGAATGGAGCCAGTACAGGTGATTAAGAGACCTTGAGTGGTTACTTTCATCTCTGGGCTTCAGCAGAATAAACAAGTTGAACCACCCAAGAACCAAGATCCTTCCCAGCCCAAAGGTATTATGATTTCTTTCTGCTTATATTTATTTTATGTGCTTGCCTTTAATCTATTATAAATATTCATGGTTTATTTCACTCAAAGACCAGCTTCATTCAAAGAAGACTTTTGCTGCTAGTTTGCCTATGAGATAACATTTTATAGACTTGTTTGTTTAAAAGGAGAAGAAATTCTAGATATAAGGAGCAGTGATATTCTGACAAAGGTTTCTAGTTATTTCCAATTCTAATTCATTCTAATTCTAATGTTACCTGGCATATAGGAGACACTCAATACACATGTTTTGAATTACCAAATGAATGAATTAATGGAAAGTAACATATTTCAATGGATTCAAAGCCTTATTTTTTTTTATGCTTTTATTTGTTTTTGAGAGAGAGAAAGGGGGAGGGCAGAGTGAGAGAGGCAGACAGAGGATCTGACAGCACAGAGCCCAATGCGGGGCTCAAACTCACAAACCACGAGATTACGACCTGAACAGAAGTCACTTAACTGACTGAGCCACCCAGGTGCTTCTCAAACACTTCAGAGAGCAAGTCCTCCCTTGTATTATCTGTGTAACCTTACATCGTCTTGGCACTTCAGCCCATAACTCCAGGGTCTTGTTCATATATGATCTGTGCCCTCGGTTTACAAGGCCCTTTGCCTCTTAATCCATCGGGAAAAGTGCCTTTTCATGCGTCACAACTCAGCTTAAACACCACATTGTCAGAGAAGAGCAAAGCTATGTAAGACAAACACAGGCATTTAGAGTCACACAGACCTGGGTCCAAATCCAGACTCTCACACATATAGTGGAAGGGTGTCCCAAGAGTCTTCTCATACACTTTTGATCTATTAGATGGTAAGTAAAACAAGAAAGAAAAATTATGTCGCCAAACCCAGGTGTCATTTTCCATGGGGGGGAAGCATATCTCTGCAGGCAATTCAACCTGGTAACAGCACCAAGCCGCATGTTCAACTTTGCTGGACGTCTCAAACTGCTGCCCATGTGGCAACATGTCATAGGTTGGATAGCAAATACATCTGATGACACAAAATCTCAGCTATAATGGATGAGCCAGCACTTTAACTCCATCCAATTTCTGGATTTTGTCTGGGTCAAACATGTTCGCCAAGCTTGTGTATCACTGTGCTGGAGGGATCCATACTTAGGGTTGACCAAAGCTGGGCAGTGAGGTTCAGAAAACTTGCAACCAACTGAGCCAACTGAAAAGATGGAACTCTCATCATTCCACCAGTCCTACACCTTCTCCCTGTGCCTGAGTCAGCCTTGGCTGATGCACCAAATGTGGCTTGTGAAGCATTTCACCCATTGTCAATCTCTTGGCCTTGGCATTCACAGATGTGTTCAGCCACCACCTTTACTCTCAAGCCTGTTTTCCAGAAGAAACCCTGAAATACTTGAATTTTATTTTCATCATGACATATCTGGAGGACTAAACAACATAAAATGTGCTCAAAGGGCAGATAATATGGACACCTTGAAACAAACTTCAAAATGATACTAAACCTGCTTAGATACCATTGACTCAAAATAAGTTTTGACACACGCCAGATTTCAGTCCTTAGGCAAGCCTCCTAATATCCCTAGGCTTTGGTTTCCTCACTATAAATTGTGAGTGATAATTTCCATTGCGAGACCTCAGTGGAGTGTATTAACATACCTAGCATATAGTAGATACCCAGTAAACAATGTCTACAATTATGTATCTCAAAGTTCTACCTTTCACGGAATATACTTTCTTCTTTGGTACCATGTACACAGAGTGTCCTCACCTACTTAGTGGGCAAAATAAAACCAAATTCACAGGATTTTTAGGGCTAACTTAGATAGGACACATAAAATTATAAGCTCATCACAATTCCCATTTGCATTATCCTAAAATGCAACATGCTTCCATTAGACTTCTAATCGCTCCCAAAGTGTTTATTATGTGTCTATATTGTTCATACAGCTACACATTCTTTGAGTTTCTCGTGTGTATCTTGAAAAAGGATGGTTGAGTGATATGTGTTGAGAATTTACCATGAGCCAGGCCCACAAAGGGTGTTTTTGATCCACTGTCTTGTTGGTTCTTCCCCTAGCCTCTGTAAGGAGGATGTTGGATCCCAACACAAGGTGGGCGTACTGATGCTATGAAGGTCAAAGTCCTCAGACCAGTGTGATGCCATGTTCTCTGCATCACTCTGTAGCTTAAGTGAGGCAAAAGCAGGCATTCAATAAATGTGGAAGAATTCTCCGGGTGATGAGGCACCTGTGCCAATGCTGAATGCTCACTAAGGCTCAGCATTTGAGAGCAAGCACTCTAGAGCCAAAATGCCTTGTTTCTTTCACTTTTCCAGCTGTCTGACTTTTGATAGGTTCTTAACCACTCCATGCCTCAGTTTAAATCAATTGCAAAGTAGAAATCATAATTGCATCTACCTCACATTATTGTTTGTTTTAAGAACAAAATATAATAGTGTATGTTGATTATTTCATACAGTGCCTGGCATACAGTAAGTGCTCAATAAATGTCTCCCTTAAATATTCAGTCTCAGAGCCTCTGAATGGCACCACTGGAGACACTCAGGAAGCTGCCCCTTGAGCTGTGGCAGGCCCTGGCCTCAGGAGCCTGCAGAAACGTGGATGCTGTTGCCAATGGGAAGTGAAGCCCATCTCCAGCTATAATGGCTTCACAGCTGACAAAGGGACACTGTTCATTTCCTTCAAAAGTTGTTTTGCTCTCTTTCCAAGGCTTTAGGGCAACTGCTGCTTCAATAGGAAGCTCTCTCAAGTAGTGAGTCAACAGACACTCATCCTAGGAGGTGATTCACACACCAGAGTGTGTGGTCCACAAATGGTGTGGGGGTGGTACCTCTTGGGGAGAGACTGACGTGCCCCTAAATGAGTTGTTTGTGATCGCAGGCTGCTCACCAAGCAGACATGGGAACAGATGCGCTAATTAAGTACTTGTCATGTCCCTCCGCACTCCTTCAGGAGGGGTGCAAATGGTCCTCGAAAAGATGCTGAACTTGGAGATAAGAAGTGTCATTGCCCCCCATCCCCCAGGCCTCTTCAAAATGAGGGCCAGTTAAGAGTCAGACAGAATGAGGAAGTGGAGGCTTGCATGGTTTCAAGACTTGCACTGTTTGTGTGGAGATAAAATGAGAGAATTCCTGAAAAGCTGGAGCTGAGGGCAATTTCAACGGGGTGACAGTCTTGTCCCTAAATTTTTACTCAATGATAAAAATTTTATCAAGATAAAAAAGTAATTAACCTATTATTTATCCATTTCTTCCAACGGACTGCGCATGTTCTAGAGGTACTATAAATCTTATTCTGTATCCATTACAGCCAAGAGGGTTGCATGGACAGTGCCAAAATGCTTGGATCTGAAGCAGAGCACTGGGAAATTCCTAAATCTCTCAGTGCCTCAGCTTCCTAACCTATAATATGGGTACTCTGAATAATACCTACCTGATAGGGTTGTGAACATTAATTGATCTAATACAGTGCTACTCAAAATGGGATCCACCCACCAGAGCTCATCCACAAACTTTCTTGTCCTCTGTCAGTTACGTACAAAAAGTAATAGTAACTGGGGTGCCTGGATGGCTCAGTCCGTTAAGCGTCTGACGCTTGTTTTCTGCTCAGGGCATGATTTCACGGTTCATGGGATCGATACCCACATCAGGCTCTGCACTTGGGATTCTCTGTCTCCCTCTCTCTCTGCCCCTCCCCTGTGTGTGCTCTCTTTCTCTCTCTCTCTCTCCCTCTCTCTTTCAAAATAAACATTTAAAAAAGTAAGAGTTGGGTCGCCTGGGTGGCTCAGTCAGTTAACCATCCAACTTTGGCTCGGGTCATGATCTCATGGTCTGTGGGTTCGAGTCCCACGTGGGGCTCTGTGCTGACAGCTCGGAGCCTGGAGCCTGCTTCAGATTCTGTGTCTCCCTCTCTCTCTCTGCCCCTCCCCCGCTCACGCTCTGTCTCTGTCTCTCTCTCTCCTCAAAAAGAAATAAACATTAAAAAAAAAAAAAAGTAAGAGTAACCTTTTGGGAACCTTTATCCCAACTGCCCATTACAGCAACCGTTTTATTATATTTTACAAAAGTATCAGTTTGAAGTAGATAAAACATTTTTTTAAAAAATACTGGCCCTTCATCACAGTTTGAGAACAACTAATGGTGTACATCTTAAAATGTAGATGTGTCGCAGTATCTACTTTTTAATTTTTTTATGTTTATTTATTTTTGAGAGAGAGAGACAGAGCATGAGCAGGGGAGGGACAGAGAGAGGGAGACAGGCATTTAAGGTACCCTCAGTTTTCTCTTCCATAAAGTGAGAGATTCAAAACAAATGTACGTATGATAGTGTAGTGTAGCAGAAGGAACAGAAATTTTGGAAATAGGCGTAACTGTGTTTGGTCTTTCACTCCGCTGCCTACTGCTTGAGAGTCACTTTCTGGGCCTCAGCTTCCTCACTAGCAAAACGGGGATAGTACCACTGAACTTTGTTGGGTCTTTGTGAGAATGAGCAGTGATACTTGCAGTGTGCCCTTGACATAGAGTATTTCAATAATTGTTAGCTTCCATCTCCCTGCCCTCCTGTTGCCAGGAAGGAACTTCTGAGAAGTAAAAATTAAAGATGGTCACAAATGTTTTGCTATTCTCCTCACTGAGAGGTTTGGAATCTAGATTCCCCTCCCCTTGAATCTGAGCTGGGCTTAGTTACTTGCTTGACCACAGCATGTAGCAGAAGTCATGTTCTAGGACCTACAAAGCTAGGTCATAGGAAACCTTGCAGTTTTCACCTGGGCTTCTTGGAAATCTTGCAGTGGAGGAAGCCATCTGCCATGTAAGTTTCTGATTTCTCTGTTCTCCATGCTTCGAGGAGCCCAAGCTAGAGAAGGCAGTGGAGGAGAGATGCCCAGCTAGTTCCCAGCTGGCCCATGTGCCAGACATGAATGAAGAAGTCTTCTGATGAGTCCAATGCCAGCCATTATCTCTGACAATAGCCACGTGAAAGACTCTAAGCAAGAACCACCCAGTTAAGGCCGTCAACAGGCAGAACTATAAGAAAAAATACTGTATTGCTGTTTTAGCCACTGCATTATGGGATGGTTTGCTAAGCAGCAGTAGATAGCCAAAAACATTCTGCTGGAGTACAACTCCTGGTCTTTCCGCCCATTCCTAACTTATGAGTGGTTGCTGGTTTGCCAATAATTTAAACTGCATTAGTCCACAATCTTGTACTGGCCAGGAGTAAAGTGTTTAAGGTTGCTCTTCTCACATGGCCTGCCCTTGTTTCCCATTCTGTGATCTATGAGCATTCTCTTCCGTCTCCTCTGTGATTTGAGTGCCCGTTCTGGGGTGGGTGGGGAGGAGGCTGCTTGCCTCACTGATCTTGCCTGTCTATGACTGGGTAGGTAAGTGAGTGGAAGCCAATTTGGCTTCATGCTGAGGTTACTTTCTCCACTCTCGATCTGGTATTTTGACCTCCTTCTCTTTGACTCAACTGTGTTAGAACCACTAGTGGGGAGCATTGGGACTGGCACTTCAGAGAGACCCCCAATGTCCCTTATAGCTCTGACATTCTGTAGGGCAAATAGTTAGGTATGGAGCAGCTTCCTACTTTCCCTGTACCCTTGCTGATATGGAACTCTTGCCTACATTGCTAATAATGTGTTTAACTTCCTCAAACTTCCAAACAAGCTAAAGCAATTATAATCACGGTTAGTAAGTTTCTGGTTTTCTCTTGACACTTTTGATGGTTTGCTTATATTAGTTCCCACAAAGATCATGACAAAAACTTTCTACCAAAGCCAAGCTGATAAACAGAGCCCTGGAGACTGCCATCACATCCTGTACATGACTCAAATATGACTTCTAATTTCCTCAGCCCCTGGGAAGATGACAGTGTGCATCCACTTTATTAAATTCTGTTGGGCCTTCAATATTTATTTATCTATTTTTAGTGATTGTCGTATTGCTTCCAATCATTCTTGTTGCTCAGGACACAGAAGGAGAATGGAAATTCTGTTAAGGTTGCAAATATGGTGGTTTTCTGCCTTCTCTCCACGACAATAGTAAGTCATATTCGTCCATCCATCCATCCAGTCATTCATTCAGCATGTCTTTATTGGGAGGCTTCTCTGAACCGAGTCAGGTGCTGAGCCCTGGACATATAACTGTAAGTGAGATCCTTGTAAGCCCTTTCCTCAAAGGGAGTACATCTAGTGATGGAGCACCTGAGCAGAGAGTGGCAATGCTGTGTAATGCGTGTTCCAACAAGGAAATACATATACACATACACATTCTTCTGAGGGAGGAAAGCAGAGGCACTGAGGACACCATCCTCTGATAGCCATCTTCTCTGAGTATTCAAGTTTAAGCACAAAATTTGAACATTTTTTGTGACTCAGCTCACGGGCAAATTTCACCGTTGCATTTTGCATCCTTCATGCACCTTAAGATTTACAAAATCTTAAGCAACACAATTGCTGGAGGTGGAAAATCAGTCTCTAATAAAATGCATTAACATCGTGATTGCAATATACATTAGCTTAGTTAAGCCGCACCACAGCCCTGTGAAGCAGCCTACTATATAGAAGCCTCTATAGGTTAAGTTACTTGCCTAAGATCACACAGCCAGGGAATGGCAGAAACAAGGTATGAAAACAGGTCTGTATGAGTCCAATTCCATCCTCTCTCTATCGTACTGCACAACAGGAAAATGTCTACAGAAAGAGCAACTCCATATTATTTTAAATAATAACATAATTTAAAAATAATAAAACCCTTATTGGGGAAACAACAATAAAAGACAAATAGGAAGAATGGTAATGGTCTAATAATGTTAAGATACAAAAAAAAAAATGCAAATGTTATGGGCTTAATGTTTGTGTCCCCCCCCCCAAAAAGTCTTAGATTGAAGTCCTAGTCCCCAATATGATGGATGGTATTTGAGGTGGAGCCTTTAGAGGGTTATTAGTTTTATATGAAGTCAGGAGGGTGGGACCTGTATGATGGGATTAGTGCCTTTATGAAAAGAGGAAGAGAGAGAGATGATCCATCTCTTTATCTCCAGGAATATGAACCAAGGAAAAGCCATATGAGGACACATGGATAAGGTGGCCTTCTGCAAGCCAGGAAGTGTCTCTCCCAGTCACCAAATCTGCCAGCACCTTGATCTTGGACTTCCCAGCTTCTAAAACTGTGAGGAATAAATGTCTGTTGTTCAGGCCACTCAATCTATGGTATTTTGTTATAACAGCCCAAGAAGACCATGACAGCAGAATACAAAATTCAGTACAAGCATAACAACGTAACACAAAGTGTACAAAACAGAGCAAAACAAAACAAAATAGAAAAAAAGCCTTAAAATGTTAACTCTGTTCTAAGTGATAAAAAATACTTTTTTCAAACTCTTCTATATTTTCTAAAATGTTTATAAAACAGCTCATATGAGCTCCAACTGCTCAAAGGCTAATGTTTATTGAGCATTTAACTCCATGCCAGGATCCATAATTTCAGTTGGTCCTCACAACAATCATATGGGGCAAGAACTACAGATTCCTCTATTTTACATGAGGAAAAAGTGAGGCCAAGAGAAGTTAAGTCATTTGTTAAAGATCACACATCTGGGAAATGACAGAGTAGGTATTCAAACTTCACTCTGTATGGCTCTACAACTAACCTGCTTATTCCAAAAACAATAAACTCTATGCTCTTCCTTGGCTTCATCCTAAATTTAGACTCCAAAACTGTTATGTTACTACAAAATTTTAACCTTCATTTGTATATTTATATTTTGACACTGGGAAGACAATAAGCCTGCAGAGGTGGCTCAAAAGTACAGACTACCCTGAGGGAGTAAATTCCTTAGTGTGAGGACATGAATTAATTCTTAAAGACCACTTAGTAATTTGTTTAATCTCAGGGGGCCTCCTTCATCCTTTCCAGCTTTTCCTTTCTGTTACCCTTCTCATTGGCTGACCTACTGAATCACAGGACCCTAAGGTTGGAAGGACCACAGAGACCATCTAGTCAGATTCCCCAGGTGATGCTGGAGGCCTTCTTTAACCTTCCCAGCAAGGGTCCTCTAACTATACCTTGAATACAGGTCTGTATGAGTCCATCTTGAATATATCTTGAAGACACCTCCAGGGCAATTGCCGCCCTTAACACCATGATCCTAGCATCACCCAGCTCTTAACTGGGACCATGTTCTGGCTTTCAGGGAATTTATAACAACCACATTATCTGCAGAGACAAATGAAGCAAATACAGTGCTGTCCTTGCTTTTCCCTCATGGAAAAGGAATTTTAATGTGCTGCAGTAAATTGCTTGTCCAGCATATTCAAGACATTAGTGCCTGACTATGGAAGAAATCGTTGTCTATACTCAGCCAAGAGGCATCTTGCATCAGGCCAGGCTGCCTCTGACCAAGGCTTCTTCTTCAGGCTGCTCCTGCTCCAGTCTTCCACATCTCAGTAAACGACACCTACATCCTAGCATCGCTCAAGCCAAAAACCTAGGAGTTATTCTTGTTGCCTCCTTCTTCCTCACCCCCACAGACAATCTGTCACCAAATCCTGTTGATTATACCTCTAAAATATAACTCAATTTCATCTACTTCTCTCATCAACTCATGTCCAAACAACTAACATTTCCCATCTGGACCCCTGGGCTCCCCCACTTTGGCAATACTCCCCCCCCCTCCAAAACACACACACACACACACACACACACACACACACACACACACACACACACCATAATCCATTAACTGTCCAATACCCAAAGTGATCTTTTAGAAAAATATGCTAGGTCATATCACTTTTCTCCTTAAAATCCAAAAATGGCTTTCCATTGCCCTCATAATACCATTAAAAACACTTCCTGATACTTCCAAAGCCCCTATAATGGCCTCAGCCACCTCTTGGCTTCATCTCAACAGACAGCTTTCAATTCCTGCCTGCCTCAGGGCTCTCACCTCCTACCATCCTGGAATGTTTCCCCTGCACTGCCCATCTCCTTCCCTGACCTTTGTTTGGCTGGTTCCTATTCATTCTTCAAATGTCAGCTTAAATGTCACTTCCTCAGAGAGGTCTTCCATGATTTCCCAATCTATATTAGCTCCCTGTGGAGGTCAGGGCTCTTGCCTTGCAAATAACAAAAACTTAACTCTAAATGATTTAATTAAATAAACAGTTTTTCTTGGATAAATTAACATTTGACCCATGGAGCTGAGAAGTCTAGAAATGATCTTGCTTCAGACACAGTAGATCCAACATTCAAATGATGTCATCAGAACTGTGTTTGACTCCATCTTTTCATTCAATCTTATATTTAAAGAATATTTATTGAGTATCTAGTAGATACCAGGCACAATTCTAGGTGTTAGGATGTATCAGTTAAGAAAATTACCTTCATGGAGCTGTTATGCTAACAAAAAAAGATGCACAAAGAATAGTAAAGATAGTAAACGAGGAGAGTATACTGCATATTAGAAAATGTAGAACAAGATAAAGTAGATTGGTAGTGCAGAGAGAGGGAACGGGGCTTGCAATTTTAAATAGGGTAGTCATAGTAGACTTCTATGATAAGGCGACATTCGAGCAAAGATTTGGAGGTGAGGAAGCAAGTCCTGTAAGTATCTGAGCTGGTAGGCTTTCCAGGCTGAGGGAATGGCCAGTGAAAATGCCCACACAAGAGTGTGTCTGCCATCCTCAGGACCACCACCAGCAAGGGAGCAAAAGTGACAAAAAAAGGAATAGGTGAGGGAAGAGAACAGGAGGTCATAGGTAGCAGGAGTCCCATCCGAGAGAGCCTCATGAGCCATTGGAAGGTTTTTGAGTAGAAGAGTTAAAAATCTGACTTCTGAATGAATCATTCTGTGTTGAGTGAAGATTTCAGGGGAAGGCAAGAGTAGAAGCAGGGGTACCAGTTAGGCCCCTATCACAGTCTTCCAAAGGAGAGTAATGGGGACTTTGGACCATAGTGAAAGCAGTGAAATGGTGAGAAGGGGCTGGACACTGGACACATTTGACAGATTGGATGTGGGGTGTGCCAGAAACCCAGGATAAAGGTTTCATTTTCCAGCCTCTCTGAAGGTAGGTGGAGTCACCAAATTCTAAGTTTTGGCTCATGGGACATAAGCAGAAGGAGGTGGGCAACTTCTCAAAGGGAAGAGGCATGCCCTCCACTTTGCCTCTTACCTCTGCCTTGCTGGCTGACTTTCAGCTGTAACACGGGTAGCTGTCTTGTATGTCGCCATCTTGGATCCCTCCAGGGGAGCCACAGAGTGACCCAGGGAGGAGCTGTCACAGCAGCCCTGATCTGCCAATGCCTGGCGATGAGAAAGGAAGACATCTCCATGTATATGAGCCCTTTTACTTTAAATCTCTGCACAAGAGGGAAAATGCCTATCATATGTAAGACAATGGCCATGTGAGCTTCATCTCACATGTGCCAACAGGACTTTATAGTGAATGTGAAAGTCTAGGGTCAACCCAAGGGAAATGTTTTGATGGCAGAAATTTTAGAAGTTTTAGAAGTTACTAAAAGGAAGCTTTACTTCCCATAATGAACTATTTCATTCACAAAATATTTTTTTAATTGAATTATAGTTGACATACAATGATATATATTAATTTTAGGTTCACAACATAGTGGTTTGACAATTCTATACATTCACAAAATACTTTTAACTACATTATTTCCTTTAATTCTTGAAGCAACACTGTGAGCAGAGTGTTATTCTCCACTCTATTGTGATCACCCGGTGGATAGGGACTGTATTTTAATCATCTTTATAACCACATCCCCTGTACCTTCAGTCCAGGGTCTAGCATCCAAATGTGTTTACTAGATACCTGATTAATAAGTGGGTTTGCAAATGCTTGGATGCGTGAAAAATATGGTTCCCCCATTTTCAAGATATTCAAAAAAATACCAAGATGGTAAGTGACTTGCTCCGGGTCACACAGTTTGTAAGAGATCAAGTCGGAAAGCTAGGCTCTCTGAGTTGACACTTTGCTTTGGATTTTACCCAAAGAAGAGAGCAGGCAGGAGAAACATGGGGAAAGGGGGAGCAAGAGCTGAGGGAAGATAAAGGAAGAGAGAAGACGGGGAATAAGCAGGGACCTTACCCGTTGACTGGGTCATATTGCCTGAAGGGAAGAAAACAAATGCAGTAGGGATTTCCTCACTTGGAGTCCCGGGGTAGAGCATGACGACATGGTAAAGGCACATCAAAAGCCAGCCTCTCTCGGGAGGGAAGCACGCCTCAGAGCCCGCTTGGCGCTCTCAGCTGTCTGAACTCCAGAGCTGCTCTGAGTCACTTTCCCGCTGGCAGATTCCCGACACAGATACTCTCTCTGGGTAATGGATCCTTCTGTAAGAAAGATCATTTAAGAAAACCAGACCAGTAAAGCACAAGCTGCTTGTGTTTGCCGGGAACAGAAACAAGTGTGTCTTTTCCTTTAAATCGTTCTCATGTGACTTTAAACCTTCCTGCTTGCACAACCTGAAAGGGAATTATGAGACCCAGATTTTTTTTTTTTTTTAATCATTCTGCAGCTTTAAAGTTTGGCTGCCTTATTCATTTAGTGGGGAGAATGTGGGCAGGGTTGCATGATATAAAGTAAGCAACAAGGCCATGATATTCATCTCAGGCCACAACTGACAGCACGGAGCCATGATGACCAGAAATCACAGAGCTCTCCTCCCTTGGCAGGTGGCAAAGGCCGGTAGCTGGTGGTCTTAGCCACACCTTGCAGGCAGGCTAGTGCCCATTTGAAGGAGGAGCTATTTTGAGCACAGACCTATAGCAGGCGTTAGTGTCAAAACCAACCCAGTGGGTATGGAGCGCAGCAATAACCTAGACGGACTGTAGCCCGAGGCAGCCATGTTTGTTAAGTACCTACCACACACCAGACCCTGGGCTGGGCTGTTCCATTTCCATTATCTTTAGGTCATTTTGTTTCATATCATTTCATCCTTCCAACAGCCCTCTGAGGTAGGGATGCTGACCCACCATTACAGATGGTGAAACTGGGTCTCAGGAACAAGTACCTTTCAAATGCACCCTGCTAATAAATGCAAAGCCAGAATTCCCTCCTGTTCACTTTGCACTCCACCGTTCGTTGTCAACCCCAGCAAGCATCACCTTTGCCATTCTGAGGATCCACCTAAACTCCTATGGGAGCAGACGAAGGAGAAATAAAGATGAAATCTCTGCAGCCTGGGAAGCATAGTGTGGGTGTGTGCCTGTCTGGACTCCCCTGGGAAGCAGTTCAGGGACTCTGTGCTGCCTTCCCAAGACCCCGCAGCCAGAATGGGAAGATGTAGACCACAGGGGAAAGGGAGGAAGGCAGCCCCTGCTCTGCGGCTAATGAGGTGTAACCACTGCACCCCAGGCACCGAGCCCTCCAAGGTCTCTGGAACCTCACGGCAGGTCCACTAAAGCTGCAAATCCGAGTGGCCATAGTATATTTTCAAAGGCTTAGCCAGCTCAGTAAGATGAATGCCCTAGAATCTTCACTAATTCCGTGAGGTCTGTTTCCAAGACATGGGGCTTAGAGTCCAAGAATCTTACTGAATATCATCTGGGCTGCTTAACAGAGGAAAATCACAGCAAGTTCAAGGTGTCGGTGACTGTGATGGAAATGGGCTCCAGTGAGCATGAAATTAAATCAAATAAAAGCGTGGAAAACCTTGAAAAACCCCTTCCTGTCTTAAATGAAAACCACAGAAAATGTATGTGAATAATTCCTTGATGTCCAGTTTTTTTCTATCCAAGTAAATCCTTTCAAAGGGTTGGAAGAGTTAGGGATAGCATGTGGCCGTGCAAATACACCCTCACATGTAAATAATTAACACAATATCTCTACTTTCAAAATTATTTTTACTACCACATTTACCTAAACCATTTTTTTTAAAAGAAGTCCTTGGTTTTCTTATGAATGTGATGGAATATAATCCATGGCATTGAAACAAACATACATAAAACACATTGTGGATAATCACACATGTTAAATCTTGAGTCAGTATGAACAAAAAGATGGTAATATGATATTTTTTTGATGCTGAATCGTAGTGGGTCTATTTCATGATACTTTGCAGGTTTCTGAGGTGGATGATGGAATTTCTTTTTAAAGATTTTATTTTTAAGTAATCTCTACCCCCAATACAGAGATTGAACTCACAACCCCAAGATCAAGAGTCACACGTTCCACTGACTGAGCCAGACAAGCGCCCTGGATGATGAAATTTTAATCCCATGAACTCTCCTATGCCAAGGAGGGTAAGGATACATAGAAATCTGTTCTGTTTCATCCAACAAACATTTGCTGAACACATATCAACCATACACGTATCAGGAACTGTATCAAGTATTAGAAAGAATCAAGGTTGAACAAGTCAAATCACTGTTCACCACCCTGGGATTCACAATCGGGGGTGGGGGTGGAATAAAATTGCAGGCATCAATTTTAAGTGATACATTTTCTCAAATCTCTGGAATCAGGATGCAATTACAATCCACAATATGTCAAAATATAATTGACACCACTTATTCTTTCTCAATGGCGCATAAAATAAGGGAATAGCTACTATCCATGATAATGAAGTTTAGATTCGATGAAATATGATAATTATTGCACAAGACAGAACATAGTGCTGAAACAAAGAGGTCCAAAATTTCCTTTCAAGCCGAAATGTACCATCCCGTCCCTGGAAGAGTAGCTGTGGTTGAAGAACTTATGTCCAAGTGGGTAATTAAGGGTAAATAAGATAGACGTACTTATAAATTGTTTTGTTCATAATAACAAAACAATAAAAATGCACTGCTATTTTATGTAACTTTAATTAATAATAATGGGTATTACATAATTCATTTCTATTTACTTCACTTCCTTGAAAATTTTCAGGATCCCCTCTCCTTTGGTCACAATAAAATGGCTGTAAATTTGTTTTATGTACCTGCTGATAATATGCACATTGAGAGCAGTGTTAGTTTCCAGAATTTGGTCTTTCACCCAAATATTCAATTTTGTCTTGAGTGCATGGCTCACAGTTATTACTCAGTCCATGGGCCACTGATTTCCTAGAGATGAATACTATTAATGCTTTTTTTTAATAGCATTTTATTTTATTTTTTAAGTAGGCTCCATGCCCAATGTGGGGCTCAAACTCACGACCCTGATCAAGAGTTGCACACTCTACTGGCTGAACCAGCCAGTCACCCCTAGAACCACGTGAATGCTTATGGGACAAACAACAAACACAACGTTGGGGTACCATTTTTTCAATATTTTCAGTCTAGTGTATCCGACAGGTATCTCTCAACGAACAAATCTTGCCACTGGCTTTCTTCTGCTCATGTCCTCTATACACCCCATGCTTTGGCCACAGCAGCTTGCTGCAACTCCCTCACCCTGTCTTCTTGTACCATCCGTGCCTCCTTGTCTTCTCTTCTGCATTTTGTTTTCTTTTGCCTGGAGTGCACTTTCATTCTCTCTACACTTGGAAAGCTCTTGCTCAACTTTCAAAGCCCAGGTCTAACAACAGTGTCTTATCTTGGGCTTCCTGAGGAAAAAAGCCCTGAGATCAGGGCTTCAGACACTCGTGTATTTGGGAAGTAGTCCCAAGGATTATGAAGAAGGACTGGAAAGAGCGTAATAGTAAAGGAGGGAAAGTCATGGCAAGGGTAAGTTATTGCTCTGTTCCACTCTGTGGCCAACTGGGGCTCCATCCCACAGGGATTTGCTCCCCATTGGTGATCTGTTGTCTCCTTGTCTCATGGGGTGTTAATACCCTTGCTTTCCTAGACTGTGCATGTGTGCACTTTCTGGTGCAGAGAGTGAGAGACGCACGGTGCTCTCAGGTTATATCTGTATGACACTGGTTGCCATGGCTAATATCTATCTTCAATCTCACTGGTTGCTACAATGACTTCTTGATTTGCTCGGAATGAAAAGTAACGTCCTTACAATGACACCTAAAGCTCTATAGCATGTGGTCCTGTTACCTGTCTGGCCTCCTCTCCTCCTACTCTCCCTTCGTTCATTTTCTCCACCCGGCTGGCCTCCACCAGGCACATTCCTGCCCAGAATCTTTGTGCTGGCCATTGCTTCCACCTGAACACTTTCTCCTGACATCAGTTTGGCACCTCCCTCAGCTTGGCAAGACTCTGCTCAAATGCTACCTTCCCAACAGCTCTACACTGAAACTCCTATTTAAAACCTGCGCCACTCCACCACTCTGAGCACTTGGGATCCATATCCTGCTCTACTTTTTTTTTCTTGTTCCATAGCACTCAATCATCTCTAACAAATATATAATTAATTTATTATGTCTATTGTGTATTTTCTTTCCCCCTCTGCTAATATATAAGTTCTATCAGGGTAGGAACTTAGGCTTTTTTATTTATTGGAGTATCCCAAGCATGCAGAATAGTGTCTGGCACATAGTAGGTGTTCAATAAACATTTACTGAATTGAACGAAATATCTTGAAGTTTTGACATAACAAGATGCTTCATAATATAGAGGACATGTCGTTCATCCAAACATTGATAGAGCACCTACTATGTGATAGGTGTGGATAGCATGGACATGATCCCTGTCCTCAAGGAGGTCCCAGGCTAGTGTGGACACAGGCAGGCCCACAGACAATTACTGGCCAGAGTTATGAGCACTCTGACACAAGCATACACTTGTGGCTATAGGGTCACAGAGGAGGGGGTTTATGTGGATAGTCAGGAAGATATAACAAAGGACACAACACTGAAGCTGGCTTTTCATATAGAAAGGGAGCTACCTAGGGGCGCCTGGGTGACTGAGTCAGATAAGTGTCCAACTTCGGCTCAGGTCATGATCTCATGGCTGGTAAGTTCAAGCTGCTGTGCTGACAGCTCAGAGCCTGGAGCCTGCTTCAGATTCTGTGTGTGTGTCTCTCTCTGCCCCTAACCCACTTGCGCTCTGTTTGTGTGTGTGTGTGTGTGTGTGTGTGTGTGTGTGTGTGTGTGAATAATAAATAAACCTTAAAGATTCTCTTATGATTTGTTTCCCTCTCTTAAAAAAAGAATGAAAGTGAGCTACCTAGACAATAAGGACATTGGACTGGATTTTATGTACACACACTCAATCATGTGTGAGCTATAGAACTGAGAGGTTTACACTTCATCTTAAACAGCCCTTCAGAATAAACACAGAATGAACTTTTTCTTTCAACTTGGTTATTTGCCTTCTTCCTAGCCTCAATTCCCTCCAAAAGTATAGGCAGTGCACAAAATAAATAGGCAGGCAATAGAACTTCATACATTTTCATATATCTCTTTCAGTAATGAGAAAGGACTTTGGGAATCTATTTAAGTTTATAATTTTTCCTATCTCTGTTGGGATGTGTACTTTTTGTCAGGATCATAATGCAACTGTTATATATGTGTGTGTGTGCATATATATATGTATATTTATTTATATAGTTCTCATTTAAAATATCCATTGATTACATGTTTATAAAGTAAGTTTTCTGTATTCAATTAAAAGAAAAATCTCTGACTTTATTCTTTGTAGTTGGTTTACTCATTCAACAAAAAATTGTTAAGTGATTATTATGTGCCAGGCATTGTGCTATGTGCGAGGGATGCAAAGAGGAACAGAAACATGGGGCACCTGGGTGGCTCAGCTGGTTGAGCATCTGATTCATGATTTCAGCTCAGGTCATGATTCCAGGGTCATGGGATTGAGCCCTGCATCAGGCTCCCTGCTGAGCTCGGAGCCTGCTCAGGATTCTCTCTCTTTCTCTCTCTGCCCTTCTCCCACTTGCATGTGCACATGCTCTGTCTTTAAAAAAGAAAAAAGAAACATGTTCCCTGCCCTTAAGAAGACTTTAGTCTAGTGCCATACTCAGACCTGTGAAAAATAAGAACACTGAAATGTTACATGTAGTGCAAAAGAAAGATTTAGGGCAACAGTCACAAGCTGCAGGTCAGATGCAGCCCACATAAGTGTTTGTTTGGCTCAATAGTGTTTTGGTTTTTTTTTTAATTTGAATTGTTTTTCACAAATTAATCTTGATTTCTGGCTTGTCTTAAAAGAAAAATCAGAAGATCTGGTAACTCTGTTGCCAAAATGGCAACAGTCGACTAAAGCTGAGTCAGAACCGGCTCTTTCAGAGGGAAAGAGAGAGGGGGGGGGTGAGAGAGCGGCAGAGCGCCCCAGAATGTGGACGGGCTGGGAGTGGGGGAAGGGTTGCCGATTCCAGGCAGAGGGAATATTTTGTTTATGGCCCGTCCTTAACTAAGCAGCCAACCATACACAACCCCATGCAAACTTCCACAATTCCAACCCCGTTTTGTCCACAACAATGTTCCTAAATGTCCATGAAATGAATAAGAATGTGATGAAAGAATTTTACCTCTGGAGGAGATTATTTCATAGGTCGTTTTATAAATGAAGAAGCAACAGTCTAGAGAGGTTGAGTAATTTGCCCGATGTAGGGCTGACATGAGCCTGTAGCTGTTAACAGATTGTACTAAGGGCCTGAGGAAACAGAGGGGACTTGAAACACAGAGCAGTATAGTGGGCATCTGTTGTTTTACTTACCCAGCCTCCATTCTTCCTCTCTCTGGAAACAGTACCCTTATTTTGCTTGGGGAGCCACCGCTCCTCCTTATTCCACGTGATGCTGGTGGAATTGAGTCCACCTGGCTTCTTGGATGGCACGTGACCCAAGCCTGGCCAGCTATACCCAACCTCCCGGAGCTGTTAAGAAAGAGGCATAATCCTTTCAGTGGGGGTTGCTGAGAAGAAAAAATGCAATTCTAAATGGTGCTATTAGAACCTAACCTAAGATAGCACGATGTCAGGAAAAAACGATAAGCTACCGTTCCTTGGGTAAATTGCTCAACTATTCTGAACCTCAGTTACTGCATCTGTAAGTGGAAATAATAATTCCTTACCTCAAAGAGCTATAAGGAAATAATGTATGTAAAATGGCTGGCACACAGTAGGAGCTCATTAATATTGGCATCTTTTCTTTCCCTTCCAAATAATGTCAGATGGATGTAACATTACTGTAATTAAAATGTAAGAAGTGCATTGGCAGACGTTCCTTACAGCATATTGAGAACAGCTTTTTCAGTAGCTACCTTATGTGATTTCAGGGAACTGGGGAGGGAAAATAAAATAAAATGCAGCTTGTTTTCCTGGAACAATTCAAGCCATATCCACTGCCTGCCAAGTGTAGCCCATAAGTAAGTCTACGTCTGCATTCATCTATTATCTCACCTCTGTATAGATAAAGTGGTTTTCCTATCTCATCACTGGCCATTTTATTTTTCAAATGGGAACTCTTTTGAATCCCTGGCAGTCATTTAGCTGACAGCTCGGATC
Source organism: Panthera pardus (assembly GCF_024362965.1). Taxonomy (NCBI): domain Eukaryota; kingdom Metazoa; phylum Chordata; class Mammalia; order Carnivora; family Felidae; genus Panthera; species Panthera pardus. Next base: position 59,169,877 of record NW_026526666.1, read on the forward strand.
ATAACATAACAATAACATTAGTGAGCAGTTGTGTGACTGCTTTTAAAGCACTTTACAAATCTGAGCTAATTAGCATGAATGCTAACATGCTAGCTTTTTACGGATTAATATTGCAATTATACTTTGCTTTTTCAATAAAAATGCAGTGATCTTTTTTCACCAGAAATGGGGAGAAACGAAACCATAAACTGCCTCTCCAATGGATTCAAACACAATGTAGTTAAAATGTGAGACACTTTACTGACTGAACGTTCCTCTAACAACATTTGTGAGGATTTGCAGATATGGCACCTCTTACTAATTCTGTTTTAGTACCAACGAAGGAAATAGAGTGTATTAATGGGGGACAGAAAAAGAATTTGTTAACCCAAGATAAGTTTCCAACCTTCAAAATATACTTTCTACTCACTTCTAGACTTAAGCACCTCAAAGAGATCAGAAAAAGTATCTGGTTATAATTTACTCTTAAACCAAATGAGAAGATACCAGTTCACATAGTATTCCAAAAGACCCTATTCTTTTTGTTGTGAATTAGAATATAATAGAGTGAGGTATAGAGGGATAAAGACTTGGATTGAAATCTCACCTCTAGTACTCAGCTGTATAACTGTAACTCTATGAATTTTGTTTTCCTTGCCTCTAAAATGAGGTGGGGGCGGGGGGTAAGGGGTGATAATATTTACTTTGCAGATTTCCTGGGAAGCCCAAAAGTGATTCTATCCTACACAATATCTGGGATATGGGAGGTGATCATACTAGCCATGACCCATCCTCTCTGTTTGTAAGTCATCCTCTTCCCTTTCTACTCTAAAGTTATTCTGACATTCATTCGATTTCAGTTTATGGAAAGCAGAGCATCATAATGAACTAAAATGTTCTTCTCATGTTTGTGTTAGCTATTACAAATAACTAAATTTACAGGGATTGGAATAATTACAAAAGTTCATTTTGATGCGAAAAATCTAAACATAGGATAATTCAAAAACTTTCTTTTAATATACTAGGAAATTGTAGAGATATGGCAGTTAAATTTTGTTATTTTGTCCTCTGTTCTTTGTACCAACTTAGCAAAAAGTGATAGGAGGAGGTATGACAGTGGAGAGGATGCCTGGGTCAGTTAGAAGGCTGTCTTGAGCACACTTAAATTGTTTCATTCATTCATTCATTCATTCATTCATCACTTCAATATTTATTGAGCATCTATGACGTGTCAGACACCATGCTGAATGTTGGTGGTATAGGGACTAGTATGCAGACTAGCAGATATAGCCTTTGTCCTTAAAGAATTCATAGTTCAGAGCTAGAAGCAGACAAGTGAATAAACAGTTATAGTAATGTGAGTTGATAAATGCTAAGGTACATGAATACTTTAAAAAATTTTTTTTTAATTTATTTTGAGAGAGAGAGAGCATGAGCAGGGGGAGGGGCAGAGGGAGAGAGACAGAGTTCAAGCAGGTCGCACGCTCAGCGTGGAGCCTGATGCAGAGCTGTAACCCACCAACCATGGTGAGATCATGACCTGAGCCAAAATCAAGAGTCAGCACTTAACCCACTGGGCCACCCAGGTGCCCCTAAGGTAGATGAATACTTAAGGCCAATATCTAATTTCTTGAGAAGTCAAAATTTCTTTGAGAGAAATGGTGTTTATCTTTCACAGTTCCTAACATGATTTGTAGAGGGTGAGCACTCAGTAAAGGGTCAAAAGACCCAGATTCTGGTCCTAGCTCTGTCTTTGACTAGCTATATATCCTTTGATAGTCATTTCAATCTTTTTTTTTTTAATTTTTTAATGTTTATTCATTTTTGAGAGAGAGAGAGAGAGAGAGAGACAGAGCCTGAGTGGGGGAGGGGCAGAGAGAGAGAGGGAGACGCAGAATCCGAATCAGGCTCCAGGCTCTGAGCTGTCAGCACAGAGCCCAACGCAGGGCTCGAACTCAGGAACCGTGAGATCATGACCTGAGCTGAAGTCGGACACTTAACCGACTGAGCCACCCAGGCGCCCCAGTCATTTCAATTTTCTGAGCCTGTTCCTTCATCTGTAAAATGTGACTGATGACACCAGTCCTTACTGGGTTATTGTAAAGATCAATGGTTATGAATGTGAATTTTTAATTAATTATAAAGATCTCTGTAAAATCAGTTACATTCTTAAATATTTTTTGAATTTTAAAATAGAAACTGTTTAGTACTTCATATAATCGCTGAATGATCCTTTTCCTTAAAGAAAAAAGAAAAGGAAAGGAAAGGAAAAAAAGAAAACCAGCAGCAGGTAAGGGTCTTTCATTGTTGTCACCTTTCATTGTTCAAAGCAGGTCTGGTTTGAACTTTTCAGCACTCCAGATACTTACCATTATTCCCATTTTACCAATGAGACAAGTGAGGAGCCAAGAATTTGTCCGAGGGCACAATCTCTTCAAAGAAAGCCTAAACTGCTTCCAAAGGACTTTACACACTGGGTCCAACGAACCAAGGTGCACATTACTGTGGTCTTTTTTTTCTCTGGAGGCCCCGCCTCCACTGCACGGAAGGGGCTGGACGAGGCTTCAACTCCGCCCCGTGACGCCTGAGACCCCACCCCAATCCTTCCACCTCTCGCGGGATCTCTCGGGAGGACGGATGGGTTTAGGTCCCATCATGGCGGCTGAAGAGGCGGATGTGGATGTTGAAGGGGACGTGGTACCATCCACGGCACAGCCAGGGTGAGGCGTGGAGACCGAGTGTCGCTGGGATGGGGAGGAGCGCGGGTGCGAGGAGAGTAACCTGGAAAGGCTGCGGGTCCGTCAAGGAACAGGGAAGCGGAAGACCATCCGCTGGGCCAGGGTCTCCTGGTGGCCAGGGAGGCGCCGCGCCCATCCCGCCTGTAAGATACACCTGAGTTCCGCGGGCGGGGACCTGAGGCCAGTGTCGGACGGCTGTTTAACCTTTTACCGGGATGTTGCGAGGGCGCCGACTTTGCCTAGCACATTGCACTCTCTGCAACAATTAGATTCCTTCTTCCTTTAGCTCCACCGCAGAATCTCGCCAGAATCCGCCCACTTGCCCCCTCCGGACAATAACTAAGACAAGGGCGAACTCTGGGTGGGACCTGAGCTCTAGAATCCTTAATTCTGTCGCTTGTAAGCCGTGTGACCTTGGGCGTGTCGTTTCATCCCTACTGACCATAGGTTTCACTTGGGGTTAGTTGTGAAAAACTTCCTGAAAGGCAGCTTGACTTGAAGGGATAGGACTTTAGGACAGCTCTGGGTTCTCCTGCATCGGCCGGACTTGCCAGTTGCTAGCAGTGTGACTGACCTTGGGCCAGACATCTAACTTGCCTGAGCTTCAGACAGCTCATGTGTAAACTGACAGTCATGGTGTGTGCCTCATGTGGTTGTTCTGAACATCAGATGAAGTAATCATGGGATGTGCTGTAGCATACAGTACAAGCTATGTAAATGTTTTATTCTTCACTGTCTCCTTACCCCCGTGGAAGGTACTATGTGGACCTAGTGAGGGGTCATTAATACTTGCAGATTCTTGGAGAACAGGCCAATGTGGTTTTAAGCAACAATCTCCAGCTTGAGAGATCTAGCCTTTTGGCTGCTTGCTTTCCAAGTAAGAAATTGATACGTACTATTTTTAAAATGTGCTTCCCCAGTCACCTTTTAGAAGTGGAAGAGGCATAGACGGGTCGGGAATCAGGTCAGGAATAGGAAGACCTCAGTTCTAAACTCAGCCAGTTATGTTGCTTATAAATGCCAACAGCCTCATTAGAAGTCTGTTAGGTTGAGTGAACCGTGTGGATTTGCTAGTCTTAGACAATTTCTTGACTTAAAAAATGGCAATTTCATATGGTCCAAAGTAATATTAGGGCCTCTGTAAATTTTGGAGAACAGTACCAACCTTGCCAGTGAGGGATTAAGATAGTGCGTCTAAAATTCTACTGAACACTAAAGCAGTATAAACATGTGAGGAGTAATTAAATTCATATAGTCATTCTTTCCCATACTATTAGGCAAAACTGTACAGATGAGTAAGGAGCCTTTAATAACAATCATTGTTCGTATTTGTGTAGATCAAGTTAATTTTGACCAAGTGCTCTTGCATGGATGACTTAATTTACTTGTCCCAATAAGTCCATGTGATGAGCAAGGGATACTTATCTGCAGTCCAGAGAGAAGTGAGTTGGCCTCGGAAACTCAAAATATCTGAGAGCATTGGCTCTACCCCTTTACCATAGGTTGTTTATTTTTCTGATTGTGTTTAATTTTTCTGCCTTTTTCCTTTCTCTTGCTAATGTGCTTGAGCCTTGGGTCTGCTAGTGACATCTATGATCATCTTAGATTCATGCAAGCAGGATTACAAAAGTTACTGGTTCCTGATGGTCAGAGCCATTGCCTTACCCAACTCCAAGGAGCATCATTAACATTATATTCTGCTGAGTGGTGTTCCCTGATGTTGGAGCTCCAGGCGTATGGAATGTAGTGTGAATGGTGCCCCTTGAAGTATGTAGTTACAGCTAATGACAACGTCCGTGGAACCGTTGAGGATTAATTGAAAACACACTTCTAAGTACTTGCTAAACTCTACCAAAGTTAGAAGGTGGCATTGAAACTCTGGCTTCCCTTTTACTTCTACCTTTCGTTTTCATCTTCCTTTTCTTCTTCTTCTGCTTGTCCTTAAAGTGTTCCATGGGGTTTTGTCATCAGACAAAACTAACAAAAACTAACACTAGCCACGCAGCCCCTGGTTATGCCATCTCTCAAGATTTAAAATTGCTCTCTGGTAGATTGGAACGTGTAAAATATTGCCAATGTTCAACCATTTTTTACCATAAAAAAAAAAAATGACAGTTATTTCAAGTTACACCTTAAAACATGCTGATGTTTCCCAAATCCGTCACCAATTCACATCTCTCCTGAGCTTGAGATCCATTTATCTAGTTCTCTGAATCTGTTTTTGGATGTTTCATAAGCACCTCAATCTCAGCTTACAAACTTTTCCCAGCACACCTGCCATCTGCCTCTCCAAGTTCCCTAGTTCAATAAATGGCACCATCCACTCAGTAATTCAAGGCACAGACCTAGACTTTATCCCTTTTCCTTACCTCTCTTCTTTCACTCCTTCTGTCCTGTTGGTTGCTAAAGGTCTGTTGATTCTAAGTATCCTCTCAAGTTTATTCACTTCTTCCTGTTCATACTGCTTGTTCCCTAGGTCTAAATTACTGTCACCTTTCTTAATATTTAATCACTCACTCTCAACTTGTCTCTTTGTCCCCCTTCTATTCCTTACTGAAGTTAGATCAGTCTTTCTTACATCCAAATCTGATCATGCTGTTCCCTTCAGTCCCTAATTTGGTTTATGATAAAATTCTCATTCCGTAACTCTGTAGACCTGGGTGACCCATGTTCCACCTATCTTGTTCATTCATTCAACAAATGTTGATTGAGCACCTTTTATATGGCAAGGCCTACATATATAGCAGTTATCAAAGTAACTCCTTGCTCTCCTAGAACCAGCATTCTTATTGGGTGAGAGACAGTAAAACTTACATATGGGCCAGATGGGGATACATGGAAAAAGATAAGGGGAAGTGGATGACATGTCAGCTTTATCTTATGCACTTACCCAGGAAAAGTGGGTCTGAAACTACAGGACCTTAAGAGGTCAGCGTGGATATAGTGGAAGGACTGGATTTGAAAAGGGAGGAAGCCACAGGGTTGGCAACGAATTGAATGTCCATTGTGAGGAAATAAGGGCAGGCTCAGATTTCTGGCTTGGGCAACTAGGGGAATTAATATGTTTTGAGATAGGGAATAATGGAAGAGTAGCAGATTTGGGTGGAATTTCTCAACTAAGATTTAAACATGTTAATTTATGCCTACCTGTGGAGATTCAGGTAGGTGTCCAGATGTATACACCAGAGGTGTGGAAGTTGGTAATCCTTATGGAGGAACACTGTAAAAAGATACCTGCATTGAACCTGAAGTGATACTAGTCCCACCTCCTGCACCCTTGGCAGACTTCCTTACGCAAAGGTTTCCTTCTGCTGATACAAGTCTCAGAATCCTTTGGAATGCTACCAAATCACAGTTAACACCTGAGTTAAAACCTTTTTGCCATCAACAGCAGAGAGAAATTAATTGCTTTTAGTTCACTGTACGTAATCCATTAGTCCCACAATTTATAACTACTGTAGAACTAATTGAGGATTCAAAAGTATAAACCTGTAGATAGGTTTTTGCAGCCTAAGGTACAAAATTCTTACCTCTAGAGTAGGTCTGGGAAAAGTCAGTAATTTTCTAGGAAACTATAACTTCAAGGCATAAAAAAGCAAATATTAAATTTAATTATATCCTAGATTGGGCCTTCTAAAATTTAACTGTTTGGCTTTTTTGCATAAGAAGTGAACAATGTGACTTCAGAGAGTTTTTAATAGTTTGGTGAAAGGAGTGAGAATTAACAGTTTAGTCCCCGTGGATGTAGAAAAACCCCCAGATAACCCAAGTTAATTTTTTTTTTATTATATAAGTTGTTATTAAAACATCAAGTTTTCTGTTCTCTTTACTGTGAGTATTTTCTATTTTGGTTCTTTGATCCACTGTTTTGTTGTTTCATTTTGAGGATGGTGCTGCTGTTGATGGCCTTTATGCTTTAGATATAACTAAAAGAATTAATTGTAAGGTTGAATTCCTGTATTCATATGCATGCACATCAAAAGAACTCTGAAGTGTTAGTTCATAGCCATAGAGCATGTTGTGGTTGCTGCTGCGGGGTATTTGTTTTCTCTTGAAGTTGTTTACTCTTGGCAAACAGAAGTGAACAGACTAGCTGCTTAGCGGTTGAAATAGGGTGGCTTAACGCCACTGTATATAACACAGGTTAAAGAAATAGAGCAGGCATTTCTGCACTGGTAAGTCTGTTTGTTAAGGGAAGAAGGGAACAAAATATTTGCGTAACATCTATACCCTGCCAGTCACTGTGCTGTGTAAATTATTTTCATTAACTGGCATAATATCCCTTTTTTTTTTTTTTTTACCCATTTTCTTAATTATTACAGAAACAATGAAAATACAGCGTCTGTTTTACAAGATCACTATCTTGATTCATCATGGAGAGCTGAGAATGGTCTTATTGTAAGTATTTTATGAAAATATCAGGTGCATTAAGCTACTACTTATTGCCCGGGTACCTCTTTTCTTGCTTGGTGGTTCTCAGCAGTTGCAGAGGTAATATACTGAAACATTTTTCTTGCTTTAAAAATAGGGGCACCTGGGTGGCTCAGTCTGTTAAGTGTCCAACTTTGGCTCAGGTCATGATCTCACAGCTGAGGGGTTCAAGCCCCGCTCGGGCTCTGTGCTGACAGCTCAAAGCCAGGAGCCTGCTTTGGATTCTGTGTCTCCCTCTCTCTGCTCCTCCCCCACTTGCACTCTCTCTCTCTCTCAAAAAATAAATAAACATTAAAAAAGAGAAAAGAAACTTAGTCTTAACTTCTTTTGACTTTGAAAAACGGCCTGTTGAGAAACAACTTTGGAGCCAGCTAGATTTAGGTATATATCCTTGCCCTACCACTTACCAGATTTTTGAACCTCAGTTTCTTTTAAAATATGGGGATCGTTGCAGGGTTCATTTTTTTCATTTAGCAGTTATTTATTGAGTACTTACTGTGTGCTCAGTGTAGTGTGCTGGCTACACACTAGGCCAGGTTCAGGGGAAACGTAATTGAGACATAGTCTTGCTCACAAGAAGCTTGTATTCTAAAAGGGAGTCAGGTGATAAATAAGTAGGCTAATTAATTATAGACTGTGAAGAACATAAGATGATGGCTGAGAGTAATGGGGTGAGCCTATTTTAGATGAAGGTGTCTTTGAAGGAAACTGAGAAGGTGACAGTTAAGTTGACAAGTAACAAAGAGGAGTAGATACATGAAGAGTTGAGGAAAAACATTCTAGGCGGAAGGAATAGCAGTACAGAGGCTCTGTTTGAAAGCCAGTATCTAGAATGTAGTGGGAAAGCGGGGAATGGCAGGGTTGGAGAGGCAGACCAGAGCTCTGTCATGTTTGTATGCAGCAAGAGTAGCACCAGAGAGACCAGTTGGGAAACATTGGTGGCAACCTAAGCAAGAGTAGATGGTGGTATGGCCTGAGGTTGTGGCAGAGGTGTCAGATTTTAATTATGTTTTGGACATAGAACTGCTGGGTAGATCGGATATGGGATTGAGAAAAAAGGGAGGAATCCAGGATGATTCCTAGGTTGAATAAGTAGGTGACTAATAATGCTGGGTACAAAGCTGGGAACACGGGAGAAGCAGGTGAAGGTATATGTTAGTGAGTTTTGAGTATGTTAATTTTGAGAAGCCTGCTAGATATCCACGTGGACATTTTGAGTAGACAGTTGGATATAACAGTCTAGATGGAGCCTGGAGAAGAGACCTGAGCTGAAATTTTTTAAGTTTTGAGAGTTGAAAATGAGTACGATCCTTTAAGGAGAGATTGTGGCGTAAGGGAAAAAAGTGTGGTGAGTTTTGGAAATAGGTGAAATATCTAGCAACGTGCTTGCTACCTGATAACTTTTCGTACATGACAGCCATTATGACTTTATCATGGGCAAGGAGCCTGAGCCTTGGAATCCAGCAGTCTTGTGTACCAACTCTCTACTCGTTCACTTGAAACATTAGCGGGGCCATGGATGCATCAGTGAAGTAATAACACCTATCTCACAGTGTTATCGTGGGAATCAGAGATATGTCTGTGCTTAGTAAATGGTAGCTTTTATTATTTGTAATCCTTGTATCATGTATTTCATTTAACAAGACATAGAAGATAATTTCAAAAAGCGTAAATAAAAAGAAAAATATTTATTTTTTAATAGCCTTGGACTCTGGATAGCACCATCAGTGAAGAGAACAGAGCTGTCATTCAGAAGATGTTGTTGGAAGAAGAGTATCCTTTAATGATCATGAGGAAAGTAAAACTTTCAGGGTTAAAAACCTGTAAATGCAAGACTTACAAAAGAGACCACTGTTCTTACTAGATGGATCTTGTTTGGCCCCAGACTGCAGTTACATAATGTGTTATCTACCTATGCAAAAAGCCTCATTTTATTCCTTTGGTTCTGTTTTACTGCAGAGTTTGAGATCTGACTCAGTATGTTTGAGTTTCTTTTGTCAGCCAACTCTTTATACTATCTGAATGTTGAATAGAAATTATAGGATGTTTTACGTCAGCTGGAACCTTTAATCCATGTCCAAGATCATTGAGTCCAGGCCTTTATCTTCAGTTATAGAAGCTAAAACCCAGAGATGTGAACTTACCCAGGGACACAGAATTAGAATATGTAAAAGTTCTCACTTCTTACTCCACCAATTTACAGATGTTACATGGTAGGAATCTAAGTAAAAAGCAAAAAACAAAAAACTGCAGGTTGAAGATTTTTTTTCCCTCAGAAGTCGTAGATCTTTATCCACAGTTTAGCCACTAGCTTCTTGTCCGTGGTTAAATTTGATGATGGCAATTTAACTTCTTTGGGACTCTGCTTTCTTGTATGTAAAATGAAAGGATTGAACAAAATGATTTCTGGTTTTATGATTTTTAAAGATTATTAATAATAGTCTGATAAACGGGTTTATTTTTAACTCTCTCATCTGTATTTTATGGATATCTACCTCCTTGTTAAGCCAGAATTTCTCTGTTCCCTTTATTCAGTTATTGCTATGTTGATTTCAGAGTGTCTGTGTACCTTTAGTTATCCTAGGTTAACTCCTTTTAGGCTTTCTTATTCTCTTACTTTCCCCAACATCATAGCTACAGCCTAGATCATTGCTTTTCAATAGAAAAATAGTGCAAGGCACATATATCATTTTAAATTTTCTAGTAGCCACATTTAAATCAGGTAAAATTAATTTTATTAAGATATTTGATTTAACCCACTATATTTAAGATAACATTTCAGCATTTAATCAATAGAAAAACATTACTGAGATATTTTACAATCTTTGTTTATATGTGGCTATCGGCTAATGCATTGAACCTTGCAATTCTCAATGAATATTTAAGTGGTCATTGGCTCACTTCCAGGTACGGAAACAAATAATGAGAGTGAAAGCTGTGTGAACTTTCAGAGGACAGGGATGTTTGTTTTCTTGTATCTTGGTCCTCAGCTCCTAGTACCTAGCGTAGTTCCTGACATACAAGATACATAGTCCATATTTGTTAAGGGAAGAACATCTCAGACTAATCTAAGAGTATTACAATGGGCCAGTTTTAAGAAGTTTGAGAGGGAGGGTCCGTAGCAGATTTGACCTAAGTTAATTAAGGTAGAGAACAACCCTGAATTCTGTTCCCTTTAGAACTATGAAATCATACTCCCCAGTTAATCCTGGACAACCAATCAAATTCATCTATTACATTTCCCATATGTTTTAAGAAAAAATTATTTAAATGAAACATTTAAGGCTACATTCTTCTCTTAGCCACTTCTATCTAATAGGGAATATAGGAGAAGCTAATATTTTTGTAGCACACATTTTGTGCAGGTGCTATGTTTGATTTCACATGTAATATTTAATCCATATAACAGCCTTGTGAGGTATATTTTCAGAATAATTTTTGCAGACCTGGAAGGGTTTTAAGAAGAACTAGTTTAGCTAAGGTTCAAGTGTGATTTTCATGATAATGAGTGCCTACTTAATATAAGTCACCTAAAAATTACATGATTTTATTATTGTTTAAAAAGTTTCTTTAATAATTACACAGGTATTACTTATCTAAAAAGTCACTTCCAGAAAATTTCTGGCTTGATCAAAAGGAAAGTGATAAAAAATACATGAAGAGGTAAAATTAATTTTTAATACTCTTAACAGTATGAACTGTATTTTTAAAAATGTGTTCCTAAGCTCCCTTATTTTCTTTTTCATGTGGTGCAGTCTACAGAAAACAGCAAAAATCATGTATGTACTTATATGTCTTATATTCTAAAATTATAGGAGAATTAAATAAAAATTATAGTTGGCCTGTGGAAAAACTCTTAACCTTGGGTTGTACAAAAATATAAAATCAAAATTTCTTATACAGATGTTGGAATGCCACAAGATAGTTTTATGATATTATTTATATGTCAGAATTTCTATTATGGTCCTGCATAAGCAATTCCATTAGGTTATGGAAAAGATGTTTTCCTAGGGATATGTGGGTAAATGTTTTAAAGCTGCTAATGTGTTAGGAATTGGCTTGATTTCTATTGTCCTGTCAGTTAATTTTCACTCATTTCAAACAAAAATTTAATTTGAATTTGTGGCCTTCAAAAATTATCTAGAGAAATTAAGTATTAATATTTTATAAATATTCTTTCCCTATAATTGAAGGAAATTTGATGTTATTTATTGTTTATAACCTTTCACGTTTGTGGTCCCTCAAAGGGTAGACTTACAAAGGGTAGATTTACAATTGCCAAAGGTTTGAGCACTGAACAGACTTTGGCTTTTGTATTTCGCTGAATAAATAACAAAGAAAAATAATAAAGATTAATGGTTTGCTTGAATTAAATTAATGAGCTTCATCACTATTTTATTTTTAATTTCTTAAGGGACTGTGTTTCAGAAGTAATAAACGTAATGCCACAGTTTCTTCTTTTCTTGCTTGATATTTACATAGATTTACATGAAAGAATCAAAGAGATAATATTTCTGGAGCCAATTTAAACACTCATATACCTTTTGGGATTTGGAAATTTATTAACGTCTGCTGCTTTGTGTCCAGTGTAAGGAAGCCTGCTGGCTACCACATTGACTTCCTTTGATGTCTTTTAGTGTTATCTTCACTCAGACCCAAGGATTATGTCTTTTGAGGCTCCTATCATCCTGGGCTAGAGAAGTATACAAGACAGGGTAAATCTGCCCCCAGGTAGAGGCTGCAGCCTTCTTTTTCTTCTTCTTTTTAACTCTTAGACACAGTATTGAATTTAGCCTATGGCTATCTGTGTAACCTTTAGCTGCATAAATATGGAATGTTCCATTTCAGACTTTTTTTTTGCAATTCCTTTTTTTCCCTTCAGGGCACACTCTCCTACAAAACCAGCCAGTTACTCAGTAAAGTGGACGATAGAAGAAAAAGAGCTGTTTGAACAAGGGCTGGTAAATAGTGCAATTTTTAATTTATAGTAAAATAATTCTAGAAGCCAATATTAATAGAATTATAAGGTTAATTTGTAGAGACCAGAGATTTCTTTTTAATGATCACATCTTGAGTCTTTCTGTAGTGGCGATGTTGATAGTATAGCATGAGAGAATTCCTTTTAACTCGTGTCTAGATTACTAAAATATTAAAATAGATTTGGATCAATATTTTAGATAGTTTTCATCCTCCCCCCACTCTTTTTTGGTATTAGTAAAACCCAGGAAACTGAGCTCTGTCTGTATACATAACACCAACTACCTAGATTAAAAGGAAGAAAATACTTATCTGATGTTTTCTCTTGGGGGGAAAAAAACCCAGAAAAACAAAAAAACTTGTATATTTGGAACGGTCTGCATAATGAGCTGAGTTCTTTTTTATTCAGATATTTGGCATTGTGCACACAGTCCGAATATTTTTTTAGTGGATGTAGTGGAAGACCAGAAATACTTCTTTTGCATGAATGTTTCACTGAGATTTAAATGTCCACAGGTTACATAATAGAAAAAAAAAAAGTACGCCAGTTTCTAATTCTGAAAATTCTCCTACTAACATGAAGAAACCTTTAAGAAAATATTTGGAAATTTTTTTCTATTAAGTGTAGGTTGTATCTTTTTCTTTAAGGTACATGTTACCCCATATGATGCTAATTTTGAAATGATATATACTTATATATAGGATATTTATGTAATATTTATGTGGGACTTATGAATGCAAATTGAAATGTCATTGTTAACATTTCTGCAGATGAGGGAAATAAAATGTATTTATATTTTTACAGTTATCACCATGACATCTATATATTCTGTGATGTCTTTGTATAAATAAATAAACTATCTTGAAGGTTTTATCTCCTCCTGAGGTTTTTATCCTGTACTGTTGATGTTTTTTATATTGGTATTTCATTCTGTTGCATGATTATCATTTTTATAACTGAACTTTAATTGACTAGTCACTTATTTAAGATTGCTGATTGCTTTGGTGTTTTGCCCCTTACTGAAGACTGTGTGTGTGTGTGTGTGTGTGTGTGTGTGTGTGTGTATGCATGCACACATATACACACCCAATAATGGGTTGTAAATTTTTAGATTATTGTTGACACTGGTGGTAATGATAGTGGCTTCATCTGCATGGCTCAAAATTCAAAGGGTATCTAAAGTTACAGGGTGTTAAGTCCCCCTATCACTCCTGTCTCTGCCTTTAGTTCTCATTGCCAGAGGCAACCATTGTCATCTGTTCTTTGTGTATGCTTCCAGAGATATTTTGTCCCTATATAAGCAAATATATATTTATTTATATATATAGATAGATAGATAGATATCTACTTGTATACATAAACATATTTTAAACTTAGAATGTTTTCCCACAAAACTACATGGAACTATTGGTTGTATTCCCAGCCTTTTTAACCTGTTGATATAGTTTGTTTATACACTGAATTCTCTCAGGCTTTAGGGAAAGGAATTGTGTGGTACTGAATGATGAAGGAAGATTTTTCTTTCCCTTTTTTGGGCATAGAGCTCTCTTTCTTCTCTATTTTGAAATTGGTGAGTTTTTTCTTTGTTCCCCTTGTTAGTGTACCATCTCCAGTTTTCATAATGCCTAAGCTCCTACAGCCCCAATTGTCCAGATCTTTGCTGCCTCTAGAAGTGTTCCATGCTACGAAGTTATTCATTTGCCTTCATCCCACAATAAATATAACTAATTTTGCAGTAAGTTGCCCTCAGCTAGGTGTTAAGAGAAAAATTATTTAAGATAGTTGTTAATTATTTAATTTATACTTACTAAGAATTATCCTAGAAGTACGTTGAGTTTGGTTTTTTCTTAAGTTTATTTATTTATTTTAGGGAGGGCGGGGCAGAGAGAGGGAGAGAGAATCTTAAGCAGGCTTTGCACTGTCAGCACGGAGCCCGATGTGGGACTCGAACTCATGAACCTGAGATCATGACCTGAACTGAAATCAAGAGTCAGAATCGTAACTGACCAGGCCACCAGGCACCCCAAAGTACTTTCAGTTTTAAGAAATGTTCATGTGTCAGATTTTCTCATGAATATCAGAAATAAGTATATAATTAATTTATTATTTGGGTCAGGTCTTGAAGATGATTTGCCACTGTAAGTCATGACCTGTAAATGTCATAACGTGACCTATAAATCTGGCCCTGAGATCAGCTTACCTGAGTTGTAGAACTACTGTGAAGATTTATACGTCAAGTAATAGAGTTGACACGTAAAAATTCCTTTTAGCTTTAAAATTGTACTGCATTCCCAGGGGCATCTGGGTGGCTCAGTCGGTTAAGCATCTGACTTTTGGTTTCGGCTCAGGTCATGATCTCACACAGTTCATGAGTTCAAGCCCCACAGGCTATTAGCACAGAGCCTGCTTGGGATTCTCCCTCTCTCTCTGCCCCTACCCCCACTTGCACTGTCTCTGCCTCTCTCAAAATAAACTTAAAAGTTAGAACACCAAATCTAGTTTAAAAAAAATTTATTGCATTCCTTTCTGTACTTCAGAAACCTCCAGATCTCCCCCCTGGGTCTCATTTTTTTTCCCGTCACAGCTTCATTGTTCCCAGGCACACAGCCTTAAACAGTACAGGGCTACAGGAAGCTGTTGGTTGCAGGTCCTATCATTTGTGATTCAGTCTTGTAAGTCAGTTTACTGCCATGCCATGTAGAGTAAAAGTACTTTGGGATAGGTAATGGGTATTGTAACCCATAGATCTGGGTTTAAAAAAAAAAAAGATATTTTGAAATCAGTGTCAGAATATAATCAGTTGATTCTATAAATGGGAAATGTAACCTCCCTTTTTTGAGGCATTTGTTTTTTAGATTGGGAACCTCATAATGTGCAATATGAATACATAGTGTTAAGAATATATAAGTGGTGCATCTTCCTTTCGAAAGCTGTAAAAACTAATTTTAAATCATTTTGGTCAGTTTTCAGAAGTCTAGATTCTAATGAGTTTAAGAATCTTAGCTATATATGAGACTTCATTGTGTGCTTTAGAAAATAAAGATGGGTTGTTCTTTTAGGTTTTTCTTAATGTGACAGTTGCTTGGAATATTAAGTTAATCAAAATCAATTTCTTTTCCATTTTGATAATATAGGCTAAATTTGGCCGAAGGTGGACCAAAATTGCAAAGCTAATTGGAAGTCGCACTGTTTTACAAGTTAAGAGTTATGCCAGGCAGTACTTTAAAAATAAGGTAAGCAGGATATAAATATCCTAGTCAGTAATAATAATTGCAATAAAAATTAGTAAGCAAAAGTAACTTTTTAATTGAGGCATTAAAGTCAATGTCTGAAGAAGTTTTTGTAATAAAAGTATTTTTTATTCATAAAGTACGTAACACATGTTTATCTTCTAAAATCTGAAGCATATCTTTAGTTTTTTGAGTATTGCTATTGGAAGTCATTGTTTCCTGGAAAATACCTTTTCTTCTTAAAGATTGGCTGCATTGTAGCTTTTAAGAATGATTAGAGCTTAGGGGCCATAAATGTTAACATGATGCTAAAATCTGTTTAATAGCAGTGAAACTTTTATAATTTTTATGTAAAATTATCTGAGAACTTCAGTAAGTTGCAGTGTTATGGTCTAGTGCTTTATCCTTTCAAGTAATCTATGCTATATTTAACCGTGTAGTTTTGATGTTTAGAAAATTGTAATATGTTTTCTGCTTGAGTTCTGGGAACACAATTATACAGAATTTGAAAGGGTCTTAAGTGATACTTGGCTGTTTTCTTTTAATGCAAATAATAGGTTTTACCCTGTATACAAGATTTCTCTTAGTGTCATTTGAGCATAGGAAGTAGGTAATGGAATGGATTCATTATACATCAGTCATGTGCTCCGTCTTTAACCAAACAAAAACATTTACAGGGCAGCCCACCATGGCCAAGGTATTATGGAAGAGAATAAAGATTAACTTGGTTATTCGCACTTCCATGCTTCTCAGACTCAAACATGCACAACATCTTGCAGTGTTAATCTTTCTCAAAGATTTGGGGTGAAAGGATACACTGTGATGTTAAAAGAGACATTAATATGTTATGAAATATAAAATTTTATCTGAATTTTTAGGGTAAAAACAGGAGACTTCGAGTAAATAGCAAGATTGTTAAAAGCTATTCCAGGCTATATGTCCACATCTGTTTTTCTCTCCTCCTACCCTTTTGTTCTTTACACAGTAAGCCAGTTAACCTCAAGTACTGGATCCTGGGGTTCTATTGTGATACAGAATCACAATAAGCTCTTTTTTAGGAGCTGTCATCCTTGGGAATGTCAGTCATGTACAAGATTTTTCAAAAACCATTTATGTAAAGATTTTATTTTAAATCCTTTATATTCATTGACAGTTGTTTTCTTTTCCTTGACTAGATATTTATGTCTATAATAGCAGATATGGAAGATAATTTCATGCTTTAAATTATAAGCTGTATAATGCTGGAACTCTATTAAATGAACCTTTGAAAAATAGTTGTTTCTATTATCGCTGTATTTACCTTCAATTTACTAAATAAAGATATGTGACATAGATTCCTTTAAATAATGAGCTGTTTAGCTTTATAAAAAATGATCAGTGGAAGTATCTGACATTCTAAGAATTAAGCCATTAAAAATATTTTAATATCTTAAAGAATCCCTTTGTATGACAGTTTTTTTTTTGTTTTTTGTTTTTGTTCATTCTCTGGTTGATCTACACCAGATTCCTGTTTTAAACTTAAAATGGAAAAACAAGTGTAGTTATACATAGGTCATGATTATTTGATTAATAAAATCACCAGACCATAAATGAGTCAAATATATTTATGGAAATTTGAAATGATGATATTTTACATTTAAAGTGCAGTTGTGAATCAGTCCTTAGAAGGAAAGCACAATAAAGGTATGCCATTGACATGTACTCGGTTTAATAATTGTATTTATCATATATGTACCAGTGGCTAAATTTTTAAATGTTAATATGGGGGTTTTATCTTGATTTTTAATAAGGTAAAATTAGATGGTCCAGAGAAGGGAACACCACATCAGAAGAGCAGCAGTGGTCTTCAGATTAAAAATGAAGATGAAGGCACAAAGGCCTGGACGCCATCAGGTTTAAGGGGACATGCTGATCCCAACTTGAATGCTATAA
Source organism: Panthera pardus (assembly GCF_024362965.1). Lineage (NCBI taxonomy): Eukaryota > Metazoa > Chordata > Mammalia > Carnivora > Felidae > Panthera > Panthera pardus. The sequence goes on from NW_026526666.1 coordinate 59,187,165, forward strand.
AAATTGAAAAGTTATCTGATGATGAAGAAGTAGACATTACAGATGAGGCAGATGAGGTGACTTCTCAAGCTCCTCCCAAAATTCCTGGCAGTGATGTCTTATTAAACATTCCTAATAGTAAAAGTCATGAAACCAGTCAAGGAGAATTTATTGCTTCTTACAACCAGGAAGATTCCATATCTAAATCTTCCAAGGAATATTTTGAGAATACAAAGCAGGGTGAAATGGAAGTACTTTCAAGCTCAGGAATTACATTTTGGACTGAAAAACAGAGCACTAGTTACAAAAAATCAGTTGAATTAAATGATCAGAAATGTAATAAACTGGTGAAAAGCTGTGAAAAACATGATGGAAATGGAGTAATAGACGATGCCAGGCAGCTGCCTTCTCCAGAGCTGTGTGAAGTTCGGGAAGATCTGAGTGATGAAGAAATGCTTTTTCATTCTTCCTGCCAAATGGAGGGGGAGAGCCACGAGGAAGAAGAGCTTAAGCCACCAGAACAAGAAGTGGAAATAGATAGAAATACCATTCAAGAAGAAGAAAAACAAGCAATTCCTGAGTTTTTTGAGGGGCGCCAAGCTAAAACACCAGAACGCTATTTGAAAATTAGGAATTACATTTTGGATCAGTGGTAAGGAAGAATTCTATTTTAGATACCGTTTTAAAACTTCTGATACTCTAGGGTATTTTAATGAGGCCTATCGAGGTTTTAGTCATTTACATTGCGAGTGATGCAGAGAGCTTGAACATATGAATATATTTTAATAGGCAAGACTTCAAATTTCTCATAAGGAAGTTTTCTTTGAAAGCTTTGGTACATATTGTCATCTATAGCTATTTCATCCCATCTGTCTGTTCATTAAGGGTATTTGGTCCTGGAAAAAAGGGATAATTTGCTTTAAGAAGCAGTTTCTTAGGACAGTGTTAGGAAGATACAGAAAGAAAAAAACTTGAAAAGGAGAATGTCTTTCCTAGTTTATCATGTACTTGTAAGTACAAAGAGAAAATTTTGGTAACAAAAGGATAGTGTCATTAAATGTGGCTAGATTACAGAAACCTTTTCCTAAATTGCTATAAATTCTTTCAGCTTTGAACTTGTAACATAATGTGAAAGTAATCCCTTCATCTAGCTTCATTAGGATACAGGAATTTTCTGATAGATAAAGTTCATCTTTTGAATTGTCAATACCTTTTATTTGAATTATTTAGTGTTGGGTGGGGCGCAAACCAAAAAACTTCCCACCTTATTAGCCTAAGTGCTCTGCAAATTGAATTTTTCGTGATAGTTTAATTAAGACATTACCAGACATTCATAATTGTTGTTACTGCTTCTGGAGACACTGAATTGCATAGAGCCATCTTTACAGAGGACTTCTGCCATAACCTCAGAAGATTACCAAAGGAAAACAAATAATCATGTGTATTCTGTCTGTAACCTTCAGTACTCACACAATATTAATTTGACTAATTTTTAAAATAGCTTTGTCAGAAAAGAAAGATTTTTGTTCTTGACTCGTGGTTGTCTTGCTGATGGTTGAGATGGCTAAAAGTAAAATTTCTGGGCAAGGTGGTCTCAAAGGACAGAATAAATATAAGGAACAGCTGCTATTCGCATAGTACTTAATGGTTTACAGAAAGCTTTTCTATGTTGTTTGATTCCTCACAACAGTCCTGTAAAATAGGCAGGTGGTATTTTCTGTGTTTGGGAGATTCTAAGGTCAGGAGAGGTCTAGGGGCCTGCCTTTAATTATATAACCAGCCACTGACAGAAAGAGGACCTGTGAGCAGGTCCTAACTCTGTCAGTCATTTCCTCCATTATTTCACATTGCCTGATTGACACTATTGAAAAAGACTGGTCAGATTAGATCTAATTTTGTTTTGGGAAATAAGAGGATGAATGGCCAAAATGGAAGGACTTCAAAATAATAACTCAAAAAATTTTTTTACCTGTGTGAATCATCAGTGAGTGACTTAATGGTACTTTAATCAAATTTCATTTGTTTGAATTTTGAATTCTCAATAAGGCAGAATAACTTATGTAGATAGTATAAATTATATGGCAGTAGTTTCCTAATGACATTTGCCTTAGTCATAACACCAGTTAAATGTTGTTTGAGTATTGGATTTAACAGAACAGTGTGAAAGGAGAAAGAAGTGTTTTGAACAGGAACTCCAAACTATTCTCTTCGGAAATAGAAGAGGGGACTGGAGGTGGTGTTAAAAAAAAAAAAAAGTAGAAGAGTTAAAGTTTTAAAAGAAAAGACCTGATTTGTTTGTAGCTAAAGGATCTTTTCCATAAAAACACATGCAATTGACCCCCTGTTTATGGGAATGTTTTAAGATAGTTAACACTGTTATTGAATGCCTCCCGAATGCATTTAAATGTATTTAAGTCATCTCCAGTTCTGACAAACTTGTCCTCATTCTACAGATGAGAAAAATGAGTCTCAGAGAGGAAAAAGAACTTGTTCCAGGTCACATTAGGTGAAGGTGACTTCAGGGTCTGCAGTCTTGACTTGTAATTTTCACACTTCATCTCAGGTCCTTGACTCAGACTTTTTCAGTCTGCCCTGAATGCTTCCCCCATGCTGCCTTTCTAGATCTTGGTGAACCATGCATCGTTGTCCCCTCAGGTCTGCTCCAGGGAAATTAGAGGACTTCACTGACCACCCTATCTAAAATAGCTCACATCTGCCTCTCACTCTCTTAGTTTGTATTCTATTTATCTTCATAGAACTTACTACTACTGAAGATACGACGTTTTTATTTCTGTATTGTCTTCTCTTCCTTCCCTCTCCCTCCCCATGATAATACAGACTTCATATGGACAGATTTTTGTCTGTTGTGTTCATTGTTACACCTCTAGTGCTTAGGGCAGTGCTTGTTCTAAGCAAATATAAAAGGCACTCTTTGTTAAGGGGAAAAGTTGGCATGATGAATCACTAACAGGGATCTTTAGAGGCCTTACCGTTTGTTCAGCACCAAACTAGTGCTGAGCTTTGTTTAAAGTCTTTCGATTTGGGCAGGCTTTAATTAAATCAATACTGTTTTTAGATTGCTACAGATTTTTGGTAGCTTGTTACACCGTGCTCATTCCTGTTTTCTTGCCTTCATTTGTGCAATTTGTTTCCTTTGCTTTCACACTGAAGTGAAAACACTGCAATCTCATCTTTTCAATGGCATTTCTGATACCCTGCCGTATCACAAATTACTTCTTGCCCTCACTGAATGTCTGTAGAATGTATGATTTTAAATTTGGTTTCTGCTTAGGCAGGCCTTCCCTAAACACCCTCTCTGAAGTACTCTGTGCCTGTTTGTCTCTCTATCCCTTTATCCTTCTTACTGTTTCTTCCTAGCACTTACTGCTATATATATAATTAATTATATATTAATATAAGATTACAAGCAATATATTAATATGTAATATATATTAGCATATATATTCTCCCATTAAATTTTTTTTTAATTTTATTTTTGAGAGAGAGGAAGAGAGCAGAGGAGGGACAGAGAGAGAGAGGAAGACACAGAATCTGAAGCAGGCTCCAGGCTCTGAGCTGTCAGCAGAGCCCTACATGGGGCTTGACCTCATGACCCATGAGGTCACGAGCTGAGCCAAAGTCAGATACCTCACTGACTGAGCCACCCAGGCGCCCCTATATATCCTCCCATTAGCATGTAAGGTCGGGAGCTTTATATTCATGTCTGTATCCTTAGTGCCTAGACAGTGCCCGGTATGTAGGATGCAAAGTAAATATTTGTGGAATAAAATAAAGATTCAATAAGAAATCCTGTTACATGATATGTCTGAATACTTGGTCTATAATGTCTGTATGTAGATCTTGACTTTAACTTCCTCAAATAAGTACTTTAATTCCTTTGACTTTTTGCTTCCTTATCTCTAAAATAAGAATAATAAAATCTACTTTGTAGAACTGTTGTGAGGATTAAGGTTGTGTAACTGTTAGTACTGGCATAAGCACTCGGGAACTGTTTGCTGCTATTATTAAGTTCTCCACTACTCTTAAACTCTATCTGCCATGGTACAATAAGTACATTCAGTAAATATGAACTGTATTATGTAAACCTTGTATTTTTTTCATAGTCTTTGGGCATTTCTTGATTTCTTGGAAATCCTCTATAATATTAATATTTCTGTTTTCCACTGAGAGTGCTTACTCTTATTTATTGGCCTAATGATTAAAAACCGGTATAAAACTTTCAAGCATTTATAAGGTAGCTTATAATTAAAAGATACTGCCCAGCAAAGTGCAAGTGGATGAACCTTAGTAATATATTAAAAATTAGAAAAGTCTAATACCAAATACTTTAGATATGTTGTCAGAGTGCCCTTTTTATTCTTGAAGCTTGAATTTGGATCTGTTGACAAAACCTCTAACTTTAAAATCCTGGAATAACTGGAATCTATGGCATTTCATATGGGAAAAAAATAATAGTTAATAAAAATCACATTATACTTGTAAGTTATTGTATCATTTAAAGGTAATTTCAGGAAAAAGTACAGTTGGGTATTATGTATTAGCATTGTTTTTACTACACATTTACAGATGGAGAGGGGGTAAATTTTTAAGATATTTCAAATATTAAAAGTTTTCCCCAGAAATCTTTTTTCATGTTTTTATTTATCCAAAATAACTGTACTTCCATCTCTTAATTAGGGAGATATGCAAACCGAAATACTTAAATAAGACCTCAGTACGTCCTGGCCTGAAGAACTGTGGGGATGTTAATTGTATTGGACGGATTCATACATACCTCGAGTTGATAGGAGCAATCAATTTTGGATGTGGTAAAAATAAAAACCCAACAACATCTTTTACTCAACATTTTTTATCCTTAGAGCACCCGTTAACTTCCTTGATGGTTAGAATTCAAGCAGATTTAGTATAGATGCAGAGTTCAGAAAGATGCTATAATATGGAATAACTGTATTACTAAGTTTTTTTGTAAAACAGATTTCTGTTGATTAAGCTACATTTTCCTGTAACCTACAGTGAAAATTGGTGGTATGAAAAGGAAAAATATTCTCTAAGTGGGAGAAATAATTTAACAATGAAGCTCTTTGTCAAGTACAAGTAACGTCATTTTAAGAAAAGTCTGATAGTAGCCCATTCAATATGCAAAATCTGTATTAATGCTAGAAATACTGTCTAGCAGTGTTTAAGTAAAGGAAATAATTTATGAGCCTCTACACTTAAATGTAATAAAGGTGCCAAAATATTTTTCACGGAAGAAAGTTTCTTTCACCCTAGTTTTTCTCAAATATGCATGATTTTGAATGTATTTTTCACTTTTATTGAATTAACTTGACACAAACATTTTGAAGAAAGTTAATAACCATAGTTGTGATAAGGTAATTAGATAGGTAATTAGAACTTTGTAACCCATGGTTTCAGAAGAATATGTTCTGTCTTTGAGAAGACAGCTAACCAGAAAATCTCCTATCAGAGATTATTTATTTATCTTGTAGAGAGAATTTACAGTCTGCCCTGTGGTCTGTTTTTCATTTCGGTGTCTGTGTTTCCCCAGGCACTGTATCTTGGGACTGGCTGCTCAGGAAAACTAAGGGTTCGCAGCTTCCACAGCCACTAAAAAAAAATGAAATCACGTTTTCTGTGTTAGACCTCTGAATTCAGCAAAGTGAGCTTAGCAGTCGTTTAATTAGAAATTAAATTACCCATCTCCTGAATATCCCATTTTACTGAGATTTCCTTAAGAGTGTTATTAGTTTTACGTGAGACTGCCAAGTAATTGCAGAATTAAGATAGAAGCTTAGGTATAACAAAACTTAGAAATTGGCTTACAACTTCCAGTCAGTATAGGTGTGCCTTCCTATTGAACGAATGAGTTTCAGAAAATAATAGACTGTTTTATTTTTCCCGAATTCCAATAGAACAGGCTGTGTACAACAGGCCACAACCAGTTGACAAAGCACGAGCCAGGGACCGAAAAGATGCGGCGGAAGCATACCAGCTTGCACAGCGTCTGCAGTCTATGGTAAGTGTTCACCTGTCATCTAAGGTGTGCCCCCTTCTAGCCACCTGTTAAACACATGGACAGTGAGTGGAAGAACATGTTTTCTCTTGTATGTCACCTTAGCCATTTACTTTTCTGGTTTCTATTCAGTGTCATGTTAGTTTATAAGGCAAAAACCAAAAACACCTCGTAATTCGCTGGCAGACTTGACACGGAAGCGTCGTACTTTGCTCGCATGGCCTTAGAATTCTTGGTTCCGGTTTCTAAGTCTAGTGTGTCTTTTACAGCCATACAGCTAAGCTCCTTTTTCTTTCAGTTACTTTGTTTAGCTAAAAAGTCTTAGGTTAAGATTCAGCTTCTTGGAATAGCTGTCTAAACTATTGTAGCCTTTCTTTTTTAATTCTTGAAGTTAGGGAGTTTTACAGTATCTTACAATTTGTGAATCTTATTTTAAAGGTGAGTGATCTACAAGTCTCTTAAAAGGCAGAGTCATAGTGTGATCTCGTTGGTTTTACTAATAAAGTAGATTGGTAATAGGTGAGGTAAATGAAGAAACGTATAGATAATAGAGTGGACATTTTTCTTAGCGTATTTAGGCTGTTAACCATTTCTGCCTACCTAGATTTACTTTTATAAGAAAGGATGTATTTAGATACAGTTGCTGGAAAAGGTGCCACTCAAACACTGGCCTCTGAGCCAGTCTTTTTTGTTTGTTTGTTTGTTTTTTTGTTTTGAGAGGGAGAGAGTGCAAGCTGGGAAGAACTGAGGGAGGGAGAGAGAGAATCTTAAGGAGCCTCCACCACGCCCAGCACAGAGCCTGACATGGGGCTCAGTCTCACAACTATGAGATCATGACTTGAGCCGAAATCAAGAGTTGGACACTTAACTGACTGAGCCACCCAGGCGCCCTTGAGCAGTCTGTTTTAAAGGCTTCAGTATTGGGGTTTATAAAACTAGATATTAGTAATCTTGTCAACTAATTTCATAATGTTTTATTGTTTTTATTGCATCCACTAGGCAGTCTTTCCCTTTCTGAGGCTGAGATGTAATTTTGCTTCTAGTTTTAATATTCTACCTCTTGCTACGCGTTCTTGCAAGTTTTCTACCACAAGTGGTTGAAAGGGAAGTCATTTTCTTGGTGGTTCTTTTTAATCTTAAAAATATTTTTTGTCCTAGTATTTTAGTTTCTAAGTGGCGAAAAGAAATGAAAATTCAATAAGAAATCCAGGTAAAATTTAGAAAATCATTACTGATTTATTTCTGAGCAGAGTGTAAACTATTAAACATAAATTAATAAAATAAAATTTAGTCAGGCAATGCTGATCAGGGATTACAATATTTTAATGGAGAAATTAACTGATTTTTTTTAAATAATCATTTTGGCTTTGTGTATTGTGCTGTGATTTCCCCAGGTTAATCTTGTTACCTTTTGCTTCATTTTAATCTTACCACAGCGCACAAGGAGGCGTAGGGTCCGAGACCCATGGGGAAATTGGTGTGATGCAAAAGACTTAGAAGGACAAACCTTTGAGGTAACTTTGACCTTAGCAGATATGTCATCACTAAAAGTTGTTCCATCATCTATATATGTATGTCTTAATGTCACATATATTACACTTGTGTGTGCGTGTGTGTATCCGTCCCATGTTAATTTGTCTAGAAGTCACCAATAAACAAAAAAATAGAAGGCATTGGTGCAATTAACTAGGAGTTGGATTCGTTTTCCAAATTTTGTCTAATCTCTGTATTCTGGTCTCTAGCTCAAGAATATCTGCCAAGGTGCCAGGAAGTTGGTATGCCTAATTCATTTCAGTAAACATTTACTTATAGAATGCTGTTCTGATATACCAATTAAAATATTGTCCCAAGCATTAGACATAAATTGAATTACAAATACTAAAGTGTCATTTCTACCAATAAAAACTGTGGTTCTGAAAAGAAACATGGGTGACGAATGTGTGTGTGTGTATAAGTTCTGTATCTATAGAATTTATTTGTGAACACCCAGTGCAGTAGAATGGAAAAAATGTGTGAATGTGTACTTACTGGCTTTATTACCTTGAGCAGTTTCTTAACCTCACTGAAATTCAGGTTTTTGTCTATGGAGTGTGAATAATACCTCTGTCCAAGAATTGTTATGAGAATTAAGTGAAGTAAATGGAATAAAATGTATGAAGATTCTAGTACTAGGTTACTTAATAAGCCTTGCATATACCAATTACTCAGTAAATTATAGTTTTCCTCTTGAGTTTCAGTACAAAAACAAAACAAAAAGAAAACGTTCTCCTCTTTTTCTCTTCCCCATTCCCTGTCCCTAGCCTCACTTAATCTCTAATCTAGGCACAACATTAGTAACGCATGATTCCTGCCTAGAAAGAACTTCTATAGTTTCTAGTAGGAAAGATGAAACCTGTGTTAAGTTCCATAAGGTTGATCTTAAGAAATGTCAGGTCTTCCCCAAGGGGTGTGTGTGATGAGAGAAGGTTTCACAGAAGATGTGACTTGAGGGATTAGCAGGACAGTCTCAAAATGTAGAAAAGTAGGTGAGGGCATTCCAGGCTAAGGGAGCAGCATAAACAAAGGTAGAGATGTGGGAAAATACCAGACATATTCTGGAAAAGGTGCCTAGTTATTTGGGCTAAAGTGTAAGAATGATAGTAGAAATGGAATGAAAAGATTAATTTTGTACTTATGTAGGACTTACTATGTATGTGTCCAACCCTATTCTAGTGTTTTATAAACATTAATGCATCATTACGATAACATCATGACACTGTTATTATTACTATTTTTGTTCCCATTTTAAAGATAGGGAAACTAAAGCACAGAAAGCTTCAGTAATTTGGCCAGGGTCATCCAGTAAGTAGCAGAGCGAGGCATTCTGTCTCCAGAATCTGTACTCTTTATCATTATGCTGCGCTGTCTCCCTGTTGGGAAAGAAAACAACACAATAGGATTTGATGACTAGAAATGGGAAATAAGTAAAAGGAGGGACTCAGGTGATTCTGGGGTTTTTAAGTTTGGTGTGGCTGTAGATTTTGGAACAATTTTTTAATATATTATCTAGCATTGCAATTTGTTAGTAGAAAGAAGGAGGTACATCTCCATCAACATAGTCTATCTTGTTCTCACCTGCCTTTAATTATGGTGTTAAAGAGTATTCTTTATTACTATTGATTCTGCCTGTCAGTGGCTGATGGACTGGTTGATCAAGTGGTTGTTTTCTGTTTTAGCATCTCTCTGCTGAGGAATTGGCGAGAAGAAAAGAGGAAAAATGTAAATCTGTTAAATCCTCAAAAGTACCAAGACCAACAAAAAGGTATAGTGTTCTACACATGTAATTTTTTTAACTTATCACCAATGATTAGGAATGTATGGAAAAAATACCTGATTAGCAACATATTATTCATATTAAGTTTAAAAATACTACTAGATGGGGCGCCTGGGTGGCTCAGTCTGTTAAGTGTCTGACTTCAGCTCAGGTCATGATCTCACAGTCCATGAGTTCGAGCCCCACGTCGGGCTCTGTGCTGACAGCTCAGAGCCTGGAGCCTGTTTCAGATGCTGTGTCTCCCTCTCTCTGACCCTCCCCCGTTCATGCTCTGTCTCTCTCTGTCTCAAAAAAATAAATAAAAACATTAAAAAAAAATTTTTTTTTAAATACTACTAGAATTTTTGAGATTTTTTATTTCACTGATTACCAGTTTGGAAGAGCTTGAGCAAAAGTTTTGAATTTATAGGTTTAGTGGCTATAGGATCCAACATATGTTGTAAAGGGGCCTTGATTATAACAGGTGGTCATTCAACTCCTTAGACATTATAAATAGGTAACCTCATGAAATGACTAGTGCTTTCTTTGGTTGGTGCTGCTTGTTAGCAAGGTTTTTGGGGATTTTTCTGTGTGTGTGTGTGTGTGTGTGTGTGTGTGTGTGTGTGTGTGGTTGTTGTTTTTTTTTAATAATCTGTTATTTGTAACATAACACTTAAGAGTCACCAAATAAGTTAAATGTCTTGGTTTTCTGGACCCTCACTTTCTGTAGATGCAGAAATAGATTATGGTTTCACCAGTGTCCCTTTTAAAATAAGATATCTAGGAATGTCCCCAGGTCATTTTCAGTGAAAGAGCCCTGATGTTTAACCAAGTGTAAGTCCCTAGGTAAGTTATGTAAAGCCTTAAGCCTTCAGTGCTCATTCATAAAATAATAACTATAATAGCTAAGACTGTTGACTATGCTTTAAGCACTTTGTATATATTAACTCATTTAATCCCCATAACCACCCTGTGCAGTAGTTAATAATATCATTCATGAGGAAACAAACTTGCTCATGCTTGTTAGTGATGGAGCTGTGATTTAATCCAGGCAGTTAGACTTAGGAATCCATACTGCTAACATTACATTATATATCCCCTCTCTAAAAGAAAAATTAAAACCTACAGTTGTTGTGAGAGTAAAATAAGATAAACTATGTAAAAAAAATATCGTCATCCATAAGCTAGGACTCCTTATCTAGTATCCAGACATTTGCTTTTCTGAATCTCAGCATGAGACATATTTATTGTGATTTCCAAGTCATTGTTCCAGTTTGTCACAATCTGAATCCAGCTCCACTTTTCTTATACTAGCCTTCATGGATTTGAGTCAACATTTCAGTAAGCTTACCTCTTCTGCCATTGATCACTGCTTAAAATGTTTAACTGGAATAAGGGAAAGCCTCAGACATCATTGTTCCATCAGCCGTACATTGCCACAGTTGACTCATGATTTTTCATCTTGTGCAGAAGAAAAATCATAGTAGATGTCTTGCTTACATTCAGACAAAATATATTTGAATCTTTATGAGTCTGCTAGTTTCTAGCAGATCAGTTCTATCAAAAATGAAATTCAGATTTACTTATCATGACATATATTTTCATGAATCCATTATTACCCTTAGTAGTCCTCTCTTCACTTGCTAAAGGCTCAAAATCAGCTGTTGAATAATCTTTTCCAGAATTTTCTCAATATTCACATTTAATTCCTCTGCTCCCAAAGTCTGCTTTTTTTAAGAAAATAAAGCCCAAAATTGCCTATTTGTAGCCCTCCAATAATTTTTCCATTCTGAACAGTTCCTCCAAAAAGGTCAGCGGGTTTCACATCATGGTTCTTCATTGCTCTGGGATGCATATGCTGTCTTTGTGTTCTTTTTTTTCGTGTTGATGAAGCACTTTTTTACTTGAAGATCTTTCCTCTTCATTCATCTTATATTTCTGAAAAAATGCTTACTGTGTGTCAGGCACTGTGCTAGGCACTTGGAGTACAAAGTGTCTGAATTGCTGACACTAACAGTCTCTGGTAGAATAGGAGCTAAATAGTCCTGCTCTTTTCTGGTTGTGTTAACATGAACATATATTCCTTGTTTTTTTCTTTCTCTGACCATAGCCTAAAGAAACCTTATTCTTGATATCTTCCTCAGACTTCAGTTCTTTACTGCTTAAAGCCTTTCTAATATTGCTCTCAGATTAATACATGCTTTTTTATCTACCCTTGCTTACGTGCCCCTCTTTTTTTTTGTCTTTTTTTTTTTAACTTTCTCATTTTTTTTTTCATTTTTTTTTAATGTTTCTTTTTGAGAGAGAGAGACAGTGCAAATGAGGGAGGTGCAGAGAGAGAGGGAGACACAGAATCTGAACCAGGCTCCAGGCTCTGAACTGTCAGCACAGAGCCTGATACAGGGCCCAGACCACGAGCCATGAGATTATGACCTGAGCCAAAGTCAGACACTTAACCTACTGAGACAGTCACCTGCCCCTAACTTTTTTATTTTAAAATACAAGTTTATCATTGAACTTTTCATATACATTAATTTCTTTAGTAGAACCATTGCCATTCATTCAATAAATATTTGAGTCCCTACCCTGTGCTGATACCGTACTGACAAGTGTTTTTGAGAACTTTCTTCTTGAAACTTTTTTTACCATGTCATGTCAGGGAGTTGTTTACATTTTCTTCAAACTTTTTGAAACCTTTCAGTTTAGGACACATGTGTGGGTACAACGTTCTTCTCTTTGGGTGTTAAAAGAAACTAAGGCAACAACTACTTTTCTCCCAAAGGCCTTGTGATTTCCCATTTTTTTTATCAAGTCCAAAACTCAGCAGAGTTATATGGGATGTCCTAAGAAATTCCCCTCGCTTCGTATTTTTCTGAGAATCTAGATTTAGATTATTGATACACATTTTCAAATTTAAGTGAATGTTGTTTTCCTGATCTTGTCATTGAGATTATATTAGAAATGATTTTTTTTTTCTTTTTCAGCTCATTTGATCCCTTCCAACTGATACCTTGTCATTCTTTCAATGAAGAAAAGCAGGTACTATTTATGCCTCACTAAATGGCCATAAACCATGACCTTCTGTCAGACAGGAAGTATTTCTTTTCCTTTGTGTGCAAGGCGTATATGTATGTGAAAGATTGGACGAGGCAAGGTACACTATGGGTCAGATGAGTGATGCAGATGGGAAATGAAAGAGAATTTCTCCATGCTAGGATTTTGAATGATAATATTTGTAAAAATCTCTGGTTTGTGCTGAGCCTTGGTTGGTGATGAGAACTTGGTGTGATAGGTAAAGAAGAAAAGGGTGGACATTCCAGTGAGGAGGAATAAAATCTCTATTTTTATGCTCCCCCATTTTTTTTTTTTTTTTATATTTCAGGAGCCATTTCAGGTGAAAGTGGCTTCAGAAGCACTTTTAATAATGGATTTGGTAAGGATAATCTATTGTGTTTACTTACTCTGATTTCTATTCTTGTGTATTTTTATTGCAGGCTTAAGAGAGAGTATGGAAGACGTGTATTTTGGATCTTAACTATCCTCTTTTACAAGGAGTCTAAAAATAAGTCTTTTCTTTTGGAGAAAAGCCAAACAATTGCATGTTTCCATATTTTAGAGAAAATAAATTAATGTGAGTTTTTGCAGACTGTTTATCATCATTAACCCTGTTTTAATTTCCTGGCATCCTTTGTCTGCTGCCTTCTAGATAACTGCAGCAAAGCACAACTCCTACCACTTGGAGGTTCCTTGTTTGCACTAAGTTACTGAGACCTCCAGTAGCTGTGTTGGTTTTGGATGTTTTTCTAGAGGATGTTTTTTGTAGGACTACCAGGAGTGACTTTTACTTTTTATCTTTAGGGTCCTGAGTGAGGAAAGCAAATGGTGTCTTCATTTTGTAAATTAAATAATGACATCTTTGAGTGTTTGGTTCAAAGCTTCTTAGCTGGCAGCGCAGATAGATTGAAATCCCAAGTCTTTGTGTAGTGAGCCTAGTGTCTGATTCCTCTGCTATGCCCGGTTACCATACTTACAAATGATTCTCCTATGTATAAGTGAGCTTTATTCTGATTTTTTGTCAGATGGATTTGTATGTTTGGGCTAAGTCTATTTTGTATTTCTTTTTAGCATGCTCATGTTTCTATGGCAGAAGTGATTGGTCTATTAGGAGGAAGATACTCAGAAATTGATAAGATAGTTGAAGTAAGTTCTTGCTCTTAAATATTTTTTAAAATCATTTAGTCCTGCTGCCATACCAAATATTTTTATAGATTTCAGTGGATATAATTAAAATAGAATTACCTGTGATATACATGAGAATATGCCAGTGTGGGCTGGATATTCCCAGGAGTAAATTAACATCCCATATATTGAGTACCTGTTTCCTTTTACCATCAAGAAAGAGGGAGCACGGCCAGGCCTCGCCTCCTCGTTGCCTTCACCAGTAAAATGCTACAACTACTCTTAAGAGGCCAGGAACCATGCAGCAATCTTATAGTTGAAACTCGGCATGCATCACTTTGTTGAAATTATTATCATAAATAATAGGACTCATTGAAAGACTTTGTATGTGCAGGTATTATATGGGCTGGTCTGGAAAACTAACAATTATTATGGCCTTGTCTGAGTGGAAAAGTGGATTCTGAGTTCCTACATCGAATCACACTTTTGAAGTGTAATTCATTTGCAGGCTAAAGGCTGCCTGTGATACTGTTGGATAAAAGACGTGGCCTAAAAAAAGCCTCTGTATCTATGTATGAAAGAACTAAAACATTAAAGTGATAGAATTAACAGGATTCAGTGTAACCATGTAAGGATTAATCTTTTATAGGTCTGTGCAGCAGAACCATGTAACAGTCTGAGTACAGGACTGCAGTGTGAGATGGATCCTGTGTCACAAACACAGGCCTCAGAAACCTTGGCTGTGAGAGGCTATCGTGTAATTGGATGGTATCATTCTCATCCTGCCTTTGATCCAAATCCTTCTTTACGAGATATTGACACTCAAGCCAAATACCAGGTGTGCCTCTAGGTCTTGCATGTATGCACGTTTTCTCTCCTCTCGTTGCTTTCTATTCTATTATATAAATATACTTTTTTTTTTAATGTTTATTCATTTTTGAGAGGCAGAGCATGAGCAGGGGAGGGGCAGAGAGAGAGGGAGACACAGAATTCAAAGCAGGCTCCAGGCTCCGAGCTGTCAGCACAGAGCCCAACGCGGGGCTTGAACTCACAGACTGTGAGATCATGACCTGAGCTGAAGTCTGACGCTTAACCGACTGGGCCACCCAAGCACCCTCTATAAATATACTTCTAACATTTCTAGCAAAGTATTGAATTTCTAATATTATTTACATCTGGAGTTTTGAAATAACTTTGCATTTTTTCTGATTACAGGGGTAATATATGTTTATTTAAACATATGGAAGATCAGCTATTTTGTTTAGTACAGACAAGCCATCTAAGTGACAGTGATAATTACTCCCAGAGCCTCTAAAAATTGATGGGAACAACTAGTACAGGGACTGGGTACAAGTGAAATAACCAGAAGCAGTCTCTTTTGCATCTCTGGAAAAAACAAACTTTTGTTTTGTTCCAACATTTTATGTTTGATAGGTGTATGTTTTTGCTATAGGCAGCTATTATTACCATATTGATAAAGATTATAGCTGAAGGGTAGTGAAAATAATTTGTAGACATATTCATGGTAAATACAGATTTTCAGGCCAGGTCATATTTTTAAGGATCATTTCTGGTTGGGTTGGGTACATTTTGACCTGAAAAATTTAGAGTGTGGAATGATATATAGTGTATTTCATTTAGTTGCTGTTTGGATGTGAAGTTTTTAACACACTTTGGTGTTCCTTTTTCTCCATTTGTTATTTAAGATGTTGCTATGGGTAAATACTGATTTTTAAATTTATGTAGTCAAGACTAATTTTACTTTTCTTTGAATTGTAGAGTTACTTCTCCAGAGGCGGTGCCAAGTTCATTGGAATGATTGTTAGTCCTTATAATCAGAACAATCCTTTACCTTATTCCCAGATTACCTGCCTAGTTATAAGTGATGAAATTAGCTCAGATGGCTCTTACCGTAAGTTTTCAACAAAAACAACCTCATCCTATTTCTGCCCACATTTCTTTGAATCTTTCATAGCAACGAATTTACAACTATGTGAAACTATGTGATGGAAAGCTTTGCACCCTCAACTAGAGAATTGCTGTCTACATACCATGTAGTGCGGCCTCCCTCTTTCCTTTAGTGATATCCTTCTAGATTCAAGTCCCCACTGTGTTACCATGGCCTCTGGGCACAAGGGTTATATTGTGCAGAAAAGTTAGAGCCAGGCAGCGTGCATGTTAGTTACAGGCAGGCGTACCATGGAGGTACTGCAGGTTTGGTTCCAGACCACCACAATAAAGCAAATATCGCAATAAAACTAGTCAAATGCTTTATTCTTAAGTTTTTGGAGGGAAGAAATGAAATAGAGGAGAACTAAGAAATGGAAAAAAAAAAAAATCCACCTGGGGAAAAAAGACCATTTTAGAGCATATTGACAAAGTATGCTTATATTGTAAGGAAGGACAATCATAATGTTTTCCTTCGTTTTTTTTCATGCCTTTCGATTTGCTGGCATTTTATTTACCTGAAAAGTCTTAATATTGGCAAAAACACAGTTGAGAGGCAGTATAATGTAAAGTTAATAACATAAACTGGAGCCAGACTGCCTGGGTTCAGATCCTGGCTCTACTTAGTAATTATGTGTATGCTGATGAACAGGTTATTTAACCTCTCTGTGGCTCTGTGTCCTCATCCAAAAATAAATAAATAAAGGACAGTACTGGCAGCTAGTGCATTTAAGTGGCATTCCATGTAGTAAGCATTGTATAAGTTCTACAGTTAATTTTACGGTGTTGCCCTCTGCTAACAAATCAACTCAGCTTTTCTTTTAATACACTGCAAATATAATTACAGGGGGATCTTGAAGGCCATGTGAAAAATTTCTAAGTAGGCTCATCCTTTGGTCTTTTGCCTTTCTGGCTATGTACATGGCATCCATCCCTTGGGCTCCTGTCTCTGGAACTGAGCATGACCGTTTTGACAGGAGTGCAGTTGCTGCCCTTCCAGAGTTCATCCTATTCCCTGACTGGTTAGGTTAGCACCTGTAGGCAGGTCAAGTGAGTGTGGGCCCAGAAGCCAGGCAGACCTGCTGGGGCTTAAAATCCAGGCTCTTCCACTTCACCAGTCTAAGCAGGTTGTTCCACGTGTCTCGGCCTTCGTTTCCTTATCTTTAACGTAGGAATAATGCACCTGCCTTATAGCATTGCTGTAAGCTCAATGACCCGTGTGAAAATAAAAATCACTAGGATGGAATTGTCTTCGTTTGCCTACCTCGGTGTCTGTTTAAGCCGTAGTCCTGGCACCGTTTTTAACAGTGCCCCCTTTCACTCAAAAAGTCTCTTGATTTGGATATAAGTTATGTGATCATCCTGCTTCTCCGTTCCTTACATAGAATTGTCATGCAAATGGTACGTGTACTCTTCTTTATTGTTATTAATTGCTGAGCATTAATATGCTCGATGGGCCAGGTTCAGCCAGGCAGTAAATATTTAATGAATGCCCACTATGTTTAAAGTGCTGTTCAGCTGGTCTGCCAGGTTGTGGTTGTGAGGATTCTTAGTAATTAAAAGGAGATTGGGGATTGAAGCGATAGTTGATGACAGTCTGCTTCATTATGCTTTTCTAGGTTTACCTTACAAATTTGAAGTACAGCAGATGCTAGAAGAACCTCAGTGGGGATTAGTGTTTGAAAAGGCAAGATGGATAATAGAAAAATACCGACTGTCCCATAGGTATGTGCTGTGGTTTGAGGTGGCCGCACATCTGCAGCGCGTCTCATTAAATGATGTTTTAGAGAAAACCCAAGTTAAATATAAAATTATGATGTATGGCGTCAGTGACAGTTTATTAGAAAACAGATTCGTTTGTGGTATTTGTTTCATCAGTTTGTCTTCATATTTCTTCCAACAGCAGTGTCCCTATGGATAAAATCTTCCGCCGGGATTCTGACCTGACTTGTTTGCAGAAAGTAAGCTGCCTTGATTTTAATTGGTTCTATTGTTCACAGATTCTAAAGCTATTCATCTCGATGTGGTTTCCCATGATGCCTAATGCTTTGTGGATACATTTTCTGTGTATTTTTGTTATTGCCGTTTGCTATCTAAAATTAATTTCTAGGAGAAAATTAGTAACGTATTTTGTTGCCCACACTTGCATATAGAAGTAATACTAGTTTAGAATAAATTTGTCAGTGTTGGCTGATAAATTTCCTAGCAGATTATTATTATATACAATGGAGAACATTTTTCTCATTTTATTAAATTCAAAAGTCTCATGTTTCCATTTAGCCTTAATAATTGTTTGTTTTTAAGATTGGTAGTATAAATCTAATAAATAAGTTTAAGTGTCATTTTATTTAACTTTCTGGTCGGAAATAAAGAGTCCTGAATATTTTTATTTTACTTCTTGTTTTGCTTCTATGAGTATAAAGAGTTAAAGACCCATAGGCTGGTAACATCTGTCTTTTTTTTTTTTTTTTTTTTGGTAGCAATTTAAGAAGAGAAAACTGAAACATACTGAGTTTCTTTTTAATATTTTTACCCCCTTGTATTAAAACTTTCTTTTTGTTCTGTTGGAAGATTAATGTGCGTGTTTCTCAGGAAACAGCTCTATCTACCACCCTGATGTAGCGTCCTTGTATGTACATAGATTTTCGTTCTACAGGATTATTTTGCTTTGTAAATGTAACTACTAAAAAAAGAAGCAAAGTCACAAATTTGTCCAAAGTAAAAAAATCACAGTTAAAATCTCAAGTGTGTCTCCTCATATAAAGTCATAAAGGAATAAGCCCAAGCATTTCTCAACAGTGACTTCCTACACTCTAGGTACGTGATTATTGATCACAAAACTGTCTTCAGCCACATTTAAGGAGACTGTTTCTCTTTTGCTTATTAGAAAAAGATTTGGAAAGGGATACAATAACGATAGTAGTGCAAACCCTCTTCTTACCCTTTTTAAATATTTAAAACTGCAAACCCTCTTCTTACCCTTTTTAAATATAAAACTTTTCTCTCCAATAGCTCTTGGAATGTCTGAGGAAAACTCTGAGCAACGTGACTAATTGCTTCATTGCCGAAGAATTCTTGACTCAAATAGAAAATTTATTCCTTTCCAATTACAAAAGCAAGCCAGAGAATGGAGTGGCTGAAGAGAACTGTGCTGTGGGTCCAAAGGAATTGTTAATGTAATTATTTTAAAATAAGGCATTCTAATCTGGACACAATAGATCCTACTCTCAAAGTAATAACCTCAAAATTGTTCTAATTTAGCTAATAGTGGCACACCTTTAATATTTTGTCTCTAGTTCACAGAATCCAAGTCGGTCACATAAATCATGTGACAAAGAGATATGGACTTGTTTTCCTGCAGTGATTATCAGAGTGTTGTGTGAACCAGGGTCTGCTGCGGTGCTCCAGTCCGACCATGGCCAGTAAGCAGTGCAGTAGACTCTGAAGGGCTGTCTGCTGTACTGTTGTATTCAGGTCGATAAATGGCATGTACCTGTCATATTTATTTCTTCCCCAACTAGTCATTCCATTTTTGGTACTTCATGTCTGTGTCTCCTTAGGAGCACTTCCATTTTTTCCATGTGTTTTGGTGAGATTTGCTTATGGTTGCAAACGAGACATGGATGGATGGTCACTGAGGTAGTTAATAACATGGTTGACAACTAGTGGTCTAAAGAATCTAGCAACATGCTAGATAGGAGGCCAGGGCAGGCATAAGAGACCCAAAGGAGAGAATCAGCTTGCCAGTTTTCCCATTATAGGTATTTGTTTCCGTTTTATTTTATAGCAGTAATACTACAGGATATGGCATTTTCTCAGCTATCTGAAACATTTTGTATGGATTTCAGATACATGAAATAATTAGCTTCAACTGTATGTCCACTTCTATTAGTGTGTGTGATAAAACCTCATTTAATTGGAAGATGAGTAATCTTCACCCTCAAACTAGATTTTTTTCTACTACCTGTTCTCAGAAGAGGCAAATTATAATACTGCTTAAATATTAAATCAGAGATTTAATTTTAAAAACAAAAAAGCCTTCCAGGGTATATTACATATCTAACCCAGTTTCATATACTTTCTAAATGTAGAACATAAGTTAGTAAACTTTCTTTTTTTAATTTTTTTTATTTTTTTATTTTTTTTTACATTTATTTATTTTTGAAAGACAGAGACAGAGCACAAGTTGGGGAGGGGCAGAGAGAGGAGACACACAATCTAAAGCAGGCTCCAGGCCCTTGAGTTGTCAGCACAGAGCCTGATGCGGGGCTGGAACCCACAAACCGTGAGATCATGACCCGAGCTGAAGTTGGACGCTTGACCAACCAAGCCACCCAGGTGCCCCTTAAGTCAGCAAACTTTTTATGTAAAGGGGCATTTAGACAATAACTTAGGTTTGTAGGCCACATACTGTCTCTATCAGACGTTCTTCTTTATATTTTTTTACAATCCTTTAAAAATGTAAAACCATTCGTATTACCTCATGAGCCTCACAGAAAACGAGTTGCTGGCCATTATCGTCCAACCCCTGCTCTAAAGAATTAAAAACATTCATAATTTATTTTCAGATGCATGAATCTGAGAACCTGAAAGCCCTTATTTACATCATCTTCCATCATCTTTGTTCTTCCAACAAAACTTAAAGTTGTGATTTACATTTAAGTACATTTTCAAGTAAAATTAGCAATCATGCTGCCTGTTTACTCAAATAGATTTGAGTTTATTTCTATTAGCTATAGAAATGATTTACACCCATTCTCCAAACATCCTTATTAATTATAGTTTTATTACGTCTTATCTGGATGTGATTCTGTATTTTTATCTCTTTTGGTTGTAATCATTAGCTACAGAAGAATATGGCAGTATTTGAGAGAACAGCGAGCCAGTTTTAGATGGCCTGGGTCTTGGCTCAACCTTGTGACTTGGAGGTGGGGGGTGGAGAGATGGATACAGTTGACCTTCTCTGGGCCTAAATTCTTGTGTAACTGAGGTCTAAATGACCTTCCTAACAGCCCTGCAGGTCTAAATGTATTCCTCTATAGGTAGTTAGGATAAACAATGAAACAATGTATAAGGCAATTACTTTTGGGACTGAGGTTTATAAGAGCTATAGACCAAAAATCAGGAAACCTGAGTACTTATCCTAATTCTATTATCAGCTTTGCTCTGTGACAGTGATAAAATCACATAATCTGTCTGGACCTCAGGCCCTTCACCTATAATCCACGGGTCTGAGTTTTATGACTTAGTTTATCCTTCCAAGCACACAAAGTCTACGATTCTGTAAAACATAGTAATTGCTTCCTTTGTACTCTTCCTTTTGACATATTTTTCCCATTGTACATTGGGAACAGATCCTAGAAAGTGGTATTAATTAGCTCTTGATTGATATTTCTGTATAAATTGATGAATTCGGGTGATGGAAAATAATCGAAATTGTTAACAATTCTTTTCTCAAATCCGGTTCCTCTGCATGTCAAGTTAACCATATTTACCAACCTAAGCCATACTGTGAGGAAGTCAAAGATGGTAATCTTCAGAGTTTAGAGTTGGAGAACACAATTTTTTAAATAATATTTACTGAGTGTTTTTTTTCTGATGATAGAGTGTGTTTTATCATAAAATATTTTTTAAAAACAAAATGCATAAAACAAAAATACATAAATCCTGTTATCTAGAAAACCACAGGTAACATTTTAGTATATATTCTTCCCCCCCTTTTTTTTCTTGGACCATGTAATTTTGGAACATTAAAATCTGTAGTTTTTTCCTCTCCCTCCTCCTTCGTTCATTCTCCCTGTTTCCTTTTGCTCTTATCATATTCTTAAAACATTTTTCAACTGCAGGTGCCCACATTCACTGCTGACTTGGGCTACTGAGGGCAGTCAGAGCCAGGGCCTTGGAGAAGCACAGAGGAAGTCTGTTGAGGGGCAGTGTAATATAGGAAATTCAGGAGGCAGAGACCCAAAGGAAAACCTCCCTCTGGTAATGTTTACAGGAGTGGAGACCGGACCTGAAAACATCCAGATCTCTTCATCCTGATTTGATTCTTACAGTTGCCCAATGACAGTAAAATAATGAACTTTTTTTTTTCTTTTTCCTGCTTGGCTAGCGGAAATTGACAGTAGTACTTTGCCAGTATTAGACTTAGTTCTCTTTAAAATCTAATCTCAAAGTAGCTTTCAAAAAAGAAAAATCAGTGGAATAAGATCGACAAGATCAGAGTCTCCTTCCTCCTCCATTATTTTATCCTTGAACTATGTTCAAAGCCACATTAGGACTTAGACACTTTTGCCGCCTTTGGATGTCTTCTTCCATAAAAAATTAAAAATAAATTCATTATAATTGCATTTGTATAAAATGAATCTGATATTGTATATAAACATGTCCTCAATCTAAAGGATTGATTTTTTTCCTTCTAAATTGAAAAGAAATTAAAACATTTTATGGGCCTTAAAGGTATTGTGGGCTGGAGGCATGGTGCCTAATAGATAGTAAGGTGGTCCTGCCTGTATTCTGAAGAGTATCCTTGGGAAGACGGTAGTCATTGCCCTCTCCCTGGAAAGCCTGTCTCACCGACCCTGGGGCAGCTTCTTCACCCCAGCCAAGAACACTGCAGTTCCTGGGGCTTTAGATCTATAGATTTGCACTTCATTCTTCACTCACCTGACCAAAACTTAGGAATGTTGATTAGGAACAATCATCCTTTCAAAAAAAAAAGATAGGAGGCGGTGATTAGTTTTAGCTGTCACGTAGATATTTTTGTTCTGATCCTGAATCTATAGTTTTGAACCTCATGCCACGTATCCTACCACCTTTCATTTCTTCATTTCCCTCAAGCCCTTCTCTTCATCCCCACCCCCTCTACTTCTTACCTCTCAGCTCATAGGTACAAGGTGGTTCGTTTAGCATTTGTTGAAACCGGGCCTGAAGAGCAGAGCTAAACAGACCCGTTCGTGTTTTGTGGAAGCTCATGCTGCCCCCGCCTTCCCTCCACAACTTTGCTGCCCCACGGGAGTGGGGTGAGGTCTGCGATGTGCAGACTGGAAGCGGGTCAGAGCTTCGGCAGCAGTGTGGGCAGCAGGGAGACTGCAGGCTCAGCAAGCCCACCTGAGCAGGCCTCCTGCCGTGCAGTTTGCCTGCTTCCGTTGGTCTCTCCGGGTCCCGACAAGGGGAGCTGTTGGGCCTGCGGGAAGTGATGTGGGCAGGCCACCCCAGGATTGAGGCTTTGCCTGTGGACACAGAGACCTATGGACACCTGACCCCCTGACCTATGGCTGCCTATCCCCACGTCATCAACAGGCATTCCACCCCAGTTGTTGGGTTTTTCAGTAGAAATTAAGGAAGGGCAACTAAATTTTGTTTTGATTTTTTCTCTTTTAACCTACATTCTCCTCTACCAGTAGCCAGATACTTAAGTCCAGAGTCCTACATGATGGCATTTAGGAAAACTTAACTTTATCCAAGCACAGAGGAAAAAGCACATTTTTCTCATCATCTCTATCAGGATTAATACAAAATTTAATAAATTTGATCAATATCCCCAGTTTACCAGCAGTTAGTTTTCTTACAAATTAATATCCTACTTTGCAATATTTCCAGAAAATCACTGTGGAGAATAATATACTTTAATTCCTGACCTTTCCTTAAATGGTTTTATATGTGCTTTTCCCCCCAAACTCTATTTTCTCTGTTTTGTTTTGTTTTTTCCATTTACCCTGTAATTTGTGCTTTCTGGCCTTTGCTCAGTCTTTTAAGCGGCCTTAAATTCCTTCTGGAACAAGGCAGAGAATAAATATGTTAGCTCCCTAAATATGAGGAGAAAGTCAAAGTTCCCAGAGAAGCCATGATTATACCAGATGGTTGCTCTATACCAAACTAAATCTGAGAAGGTAAAATTAACCTAGGATATCTGGGTTGTTTGTATTTCCTTCCTTCGACTATATTTATGAATATATTCATAAGAACTTTAATTTCAGGGAAAAATGCCTTGTGTGCTGTCTTTGAGGTTTTCTAGAGTAGTCTTTGAGGATTTAAGAAGAACGTTAAATGTGATTTCATAGTTTGTACTCCTGTTTCATAGGTTATCACAGAACATTTGTTTAAGCTATGAACTATATAATAGTATTTAGATTCCAGCATGATTTAAATAGACTGATCAGAGATCTTTAAATTTGCGGATTTGATGTGCAAATTGTGTATTATGTATAAGTTTACTCTATTGATAAACCTGTTGCTGTTGTTTTCCCCAAATGTTATTAGTGTTTATGGATTTCTTTTATTACTTTGAATTTTGGAATGTTCTGTAATGAAAGATAATGACTTAAACTATTTTGTACATTTAAATATGCCATGCTGTCTAAATCTGTATTAAAGAATATTGTAAATATTAACGTTTATACAGTTAAGAAAGCTTTTCCTCGAAATGGTTGAACTCTTCTCCCTGTACTTAACAATGACATATTATAAAATATCTGATTTTAAGCTTTGAAATTTTAGCTTCTGGTAAAAATTAAAGGGAAACCTTCTGAAGATTCTATATAAATAAAATTTTGAAAAAAAAACCTGATGAATCATTTGGTATTTCTCAATTTTTAACATCATATACATTGAATTGCAAACTATACCCCATTAATTCAAACATTGATTTTCTATTATGTTGAACATTCTAGGGGACACAAAGATGAGTAAATTTTGATTTTTTTTTTTCCCCCATAAGAAGCCAATTTATTACCTAGTACATGGGAAACACATAAAACCAACATGAACAGCGAGGATACAAACTGGAATTGATTATAAATGCCTGTAAAAGACTTCAAGGGTAATAGGTGTTTAGGCAATAAGAAATAATACTCTAGAGTGTGAGTGGTGAGATTGATTTCTTGGAAGAAATCACCTTTAAACATCCTGGCAGGATTTGGTTAAATGATGTTTGGGGAAGGATGTTCCAGAGAGAAGTGACCTTAGCAAAGGTATGGAGACAAGAAGTGGGAAATATTTAGAGAATGGTGAGTCTTTGGCCAGAAGGTAGGGTAAGTGAAGATGTTAGGTAATTCACATGGAGACAACTAAGGACACAGAAGGTATAAAGTGAGAAAAATCTCATCTTGAAACCAGAATTCATTCATGAACGGTCTTTAACTTTCCAGTCTTTTTTTCTAGCATAAACAAACTCTATTGAAAGAGGACTTCCATTTTTAAGATTTTTTTTTAATGTTTACTTACATTCTCCTTGATGAAGTTCTCTCCATTTATTTACTTTCTCCTTGATGAAGTTCTCTCCAGCTTAACTGTTAACTCAGGCAAAAGACCCTGCAGGCAAAGCATCCCCTGATGGGGGTTGAAACTACCCCCTCAGATAAAAGGGACTGCCCTGACAGCAGCAAAACCCTACGTGACTTAACAGGAGGAAATGATGGACTTGACCTTTACTCCCCACCTGAATGTATCCACCCACCATTGTCCCACATTTTCCCAATATAAGCCTTAAGTATTTTCAGCACTTTGGAGACCATCTTTGTGACTTCAGTCCACTGGGTTCTGGTGTTGCCTCACTGAAATAAATTTTCTTGTTTTACCACCATTCGTCTCTCTGCCTTTGGATTTTGTCAGTGGCGAGGGGCCAAGCCTGGTCTGTTGGGGACCCCCAGAACCAGGTGCCCTTGCACCCCGCGCCCCAGTTGCAATTCTTGGCAAGCTAGCCAGAAGCTGTACTTTCAGTTTGTCCAGCCCCCACTCTAGAGACCCCTGACGGTTGCATTTGGGCCTGGCAGTGCACCTGGGCTCAGCCATTCCTTTACTGAGCCCGTGGCTATGATAGGTCAGGGTCAGCAACTCGTGGTTAGTTTGCCCCGGATGGATGGGGAGGACCAGGAAGTCCTGTGCAGCTGCTGACACCTTATGATGTTTTGAGGACTTGCCCTGAACTGCATCAGTCCACTGCCTTAACTGCATTTGGGGAAGCAGAGAAACTGACAAGTTGCAGAGTAAGCAGGTGCTAGAAATTTGGCTCCTGGTAAGTTCGCCCCCATAGGTGCGCGCCCTGGAAAACATCCTTCCTTGTTACCCTGCTGTTGGGTTCTTTTGAACCATTTGTTTCAGGTTTTCATAACCCATTTGTTCAGGTTTGTTTCATAACCCATTTGTTCAGATAGCTGGAGTTGTGGCAGGGGGTGTTGTAATTTGTGAAGGTATCGTGAGGTAAACGGGAATCCAGGGTATGCATTTGGGAAGATCTCTGTTGGAAATTGTGTGTGTTCAAGATAGGGAATGCTAACTATCCCCTCCCAACCCCCACCCCACCTCCCCCACCCCCAGGCAGAGTACTAGCTGACTGGTCTACTTTTAGTTATAAAACTAAGAAGATGCTTGTTTTTGTTTCGTTTTAAGTTTATTTGTTTTGATAGGGCACATGCACGACGGGAGAGGGGCAGAGAGGGGGAGAGAGAGAATCCCAAGCAGGTGCTACAATGTCAGTGAAGAGCCTGACGAAGGGCTCAAACTCAGGAACTGTGAGATCATGACCTGGGCTGAAATCGGGAGTCCAACACTCAACCAGCTGAGCCACCCAGGCACCCCTAAGAGGATGGCTTTTTATTCTAATTCTGCGTGGCCCATATATGTTAAGCTCAGAGGAAAGATGGCCACTGAATAGCTCTCTGGGATTCCTTCCTCTCATTTGGTTGCCTCCAAATACGGGGTTCCTTTTGGCTCTCTTAGTTTGTCTGGGAAGCCATTTGGTTCAGTGGGCGAAGCTGACTTTTGGGGAAGAACGAATGCAAATGTAGGCACTCTGGGCTTCATTCAGTCACAGCTGTGTTTTTCTGAATCTTGTGTCCTTTCTGAATTTTGACCTAGGAAGATGGGGGAATACGCCTTCTGCTCCCCCAAAACGGTGATTAGAATGTATGTTGAATAAATGGTGCAAAGGGCTGAAAAGCAACCAGAGAAAAAGCAGGAGGAGAGACAGGAGACAGAGATCAAGGAGTGTTAGTGCACACTTTGAATCCACCTCCTCCTGTGTCTGCACCACTGCCTGTGCCTCTCACGCAGCCAGCTCCTTTACCGTCCTCCGTGCCTCCCGTGCCATCGCTCCTGCTCTTCCTGCCCTCGCTATTGAGGAGCGAGAGCACCCCAAGCTGTCGCCACCTCCTTATGAGGTTCAAACTAGAGTGCCTCCCAAGTCATCGTGAAGGGGCCCAGGGCCTCAGACTGCCTATTTCAGATTTCCCCACAGGAGGCCCAGGTGAAATTGACAGTAGGGAAACAGGTTGATTGACTTTGGACACAGGTGTAACCTATCGGTATTAAAGCTAATTTAAGTCTGGTGGTTTAATTAAGATGGGCATGTCTTGTGGAGTTAGCAACATCAAATACAGTTCAGAGAATCAACTTCCACCTGAATTAGTTAAATTCATGTGTTATCTGTTGCAGTTGGACTTAAAAGGACAGTTAATGTTGTCTGTTTCATAAAGCTTTCATGGGTAATTGTTAAGAGCAAGTAGGTTGAATGACAAGGTTTATAGCTTTCGACATCTTTGGTAACCTAAATCTTTGAAGTTTTGCTAGGTTAAGTAATAAATTGGTTTGAACTCATTGGATATCTAAATCTTTGCCAAATAAGATCAAATACTGAAACATTAATTACTAAATATAGACTTATCTACTATTGGCTTCTTACTATAGAGAAGCCACAGATACTGGGGTCTGCTTTATGCTTTAATTGAAAGATTCTATTATGGAAAAGCACATGTTTCTAGAAATTATGAAATGTATTTGTAAGCTTCTGATCTAAAGAATTCTGGTGTAATGGACAGTTTACAGTTGGCTACTACTTAGTTTTCATTGGAAACTAAGGTTTCTAAGAGTGGGAATTTTGATAAATGTAATTAAGACTGCTAGAAAATGATAGAGCAACTTTGTATGCAAGAAAAGTAAGACACGTTCTTGATAAGAAAGGCGTGAGGAATGGGAATACATTTTTGTGGAAAAGAAAGTAATTTTGTCCTAAAATGAGACTGGTTTATTTGAAGAGAGAAAGCTTAGGAGAAAATATGAATGAAAAAGGAAATTGTAGAAGGTCTGTAAGGGGAATCTTTGGGAAAGAATTCTATACATGGTCAGGACTAAGATTGATATGAATGGATTTTTTAAAATATACTGAAGATTGGGATTTGCTTTTTCTCTTTGTTAAAAAGATTATTGGTCTACTCTTGATAAGAAATTGTAAACAAAATTTTTTTCTTTATCTGCCCAGAAAACCAAATTTTCTCTTTTTTTAAGTTTTTATGTTTTATTTAATTTTGAGAGAGAGAGAGAATGCGAGTGTATGCAAGAGTGGGGAAGGGGCAGAAAGAGAGGGAGAGAGAGAAGGAGAGAGAGAGGGAGGGAAAGAGAGAATCCCAAGCAGGGTCCACACTGTTAGTGCAAGCCCAATGTGGAGCTCAAACCCATGAACCGTGAGATCATGACCTGAGCCAAAATCAAGAGTCAGACGCTTAACCAACTAAGCCACCCAGGCGCCCCCCTCAAAAAAACAAAGTTTCTATGTTGCCTTTATCATGTTGTTGATTACTTTAAAAAGGTAAAACTTCTCCGTATTAAAAGAGCAAAGTTCTGCTAACAACTGTGTAATGTTCTGTATTTGTCTTTAGAATCTCTTATTGGGGTGCCTGGGTGCCTCAGTCCGTTGAGCGTCCAACTTCAGCTCAGGTCACGATCTCGCGGTCTGTGAGTTCGAGCCCCTCGTCGGGCTCTGGGCTGATGGCTCAGAGCCTGGAGCCTGCTTCCCATTCTGTGTCTCCCTCTCTCTCTGCCCCTCCCCTGTTCATGCTCTGTCTCTCTGTCTCAAAAATAAATAAATGTTAAACAAAAAAAAAGAATCTCTTATTGCCACTTTAGTTAAATATTGAGTTTTGTAATGATCTGTAATCCTATTTAAGCATGTGC
Organism: Panthera pardus; assembly: GCF_024362965.1. Taxonomy (NCBI): domain Eukaryota; kingdom Metazoa; phylum Chordata; class Mammalia; order Carnivora; family Felidae; genus Panthera; species Panthera pardus. The sequence goes on from NW_026526666.1 coordinate 59,215,544, forward strand.
TTAAAGCCTTCTGAGGTTTTTAACAAAGTTCCCAAGATTCAAATTGTAAATGGAGTCTTTTTGACAAATCAGGCTTCTTTATTTTGTATGTTAAGTTACATGGAAGCATTGTTAAATGATGATAAACCCAGCTGGGTTATATTGTATGGGCGAATGCTATAACTGTTCTACAAATTATATGAAATCCCTAAGGTTTCACTATGTCCAGATCTAAGGTCACTTGGCGCTCTAATTATTGACACGTTGTGTGTCACAAAAATAAGTGGATTTCCCTGTCAAGTGCGTTACAGTGAACTCTCATCACATCTTTAACCGGGCCCGTTTTTAAGTCTCTTGTCATTTCTAGTTCTTGTTCTGAGGCTCTTGCAAAACATGTTTCATCTTCAGGGAGATTCACGAAAAGGGCTTTTGACAAATACAGGCTGCTGATATCTTTAAGATGGTAAAACTCAGCTGAGTAAGAATTTCCAGAACTAACGGGAAAGCCGCATTCAAACAGAACAGGAATTAGTAACATGGGACTGAATAGATTGAGAAAGATGATTGTAGTTTTTGTGACTTGTGTTTGAAACATTGCTGGTTCTCCAGTTTTGCTCTCCCAGAGTCCAGTTTTGGGGAAAATTATTATTTTAAGATATCTATGATTTACATCAATATGATAAAATATCCCTTTGTAAACAAAATGAAATACTTAACTTTTCTCCCTACCTGAGTCCTCTAGAATTCAGAAACTCTTAGTGAGTATTCTTTCTTTCCTGGGCGTTATAATTCTTTCCATAAGTTCAATAAGAATCTTGTAACAGGATACCATTGGAAATATAACCACTGGTTATATTACCAAGGCTTTGACTGGAAAGGCATATTTGAGAGAGGCATGCACAGACAGCCATGACCAGACAGCTTTAAGGAACTAAGGTGGACTTTATGGAGCCAACAGAGCCTCTGGAAATGTCACCCTAATACCTTGCTTACAGAGTTCCCAGCAGCGTTACCAGGTGAATAAAAATGTCACTTCCCAGCAGGTGCAGGGACCGCAGGATATTTGGGGGACCTCAGCATATTTCGAGGAGAGGAATTCACGCAAATCTACAGGCATTGCAGGCAAATCTGATGGCAAGTATTTGGCGTGGCTTCTGGCCTTGAGAGCCTATTAAAAGTCCGATCATGGGGCGCCTGGGTGGCTTAGTCGGTTGGGCGGCCGACTTTGGCTCAGGTCATGATCTCACGGTCCGTGGGTTCGAGCACCGTGTCGGGCTCTGTGCTGACAGCTCGGAGCCTGGAGCCCGTTTCAGATTCTGTGTCCCCCTCTCTCTCTGACCCTCCCCTGCTCATGCTCTGTCTCTCTCTGTCTCAAAAATAAATAAACGTTAAAAAAAAAATTAAAAAAAAAAAAGTCCGATCAGAAATTCCTTATGAAAAGTTCCAGCAAAGCAGATTTTAAAAGAACATACATGGTCAATCACAATTCTTGCTGAGCTTAAGTAAATAATTAGGCCACATTTGTTAAAACTGGACTTGTTTTTACAAACAAATCAGTCATAATTTGGCTATCTTTGAGGGAAATGGGGGTGATTTTAGAGAGAAAAATTATGTTTCAATAACACACACCTTTGTGGAATTAGATTCTAGTTCTAATTGTCTTTGACTGTTGTTTGCCTAAGGTAGACAACTTGGGGTAATTTCTTCAGAGAAATTGCCACAAAAGCCCATGTGTAGTCTCCATGCCTGTTACTCTGTGGGCATAATAAAAGGCCTCCATGGGTTTAGGATTATTTCAACAGCTGGACAATGGGATGGACTCTCCCAACAACTGTGTAACTCACCTGTCACCTTGACAGATTCTATGTGCCTGGGATGGCAGATTCACTCCTTAAAAGCCAGAGCATATCCCCACTTTATGGGGTTACCTGCGGACTCGTGAAAATAGTGGACAGATGACTGGATTGGATGGTGTACTTGGGGAGGCACATATCTCCCGAGATGAGTCACCTCCCACTTGCCAGTGATTCATAACTGCGATATTGTTAAAAGCTACACACCAGGCAAGGAAGCCTTCTTGACGGTCTTCTCCCTTAGCCCTGTTTGTCCAGGGAGCCCCCTCTACTGATGTAGCATTACAAGTAGAGGCTTTAGCCACACATACAGCGGCTGCCCAGCACACACTCACCCTCCAAAATGAAGAAGCCACACAAATTTGAAAACAAGTCCTTCAAAACCAAATGGTCTTCGATGTCTTGACTGTAGCCCAAAGAGGGGCCTGTGCCCTCGTTAAAACAGAATGTTGCGTATATATTCAAAATTACTCCAAAAATGTAATAAAGCCATGAAAGATTTAAACAAACACATCACTGCTACAAACGTCCTAGCCCTAGATCCTTGTAGCAGTTGGCGACATTAGATTTTTTTTCCAGATGGAAATATACCCCGCTATATTTCTTACTCTTTTTCTTTTCGGTTGTTGTTTTGGTCTTTGCATTTGTCAAATGACAGCCTGCGCTATTCACAAAAGCTTGGAGATGCCCTAGTGTCTATTTCAGGAGAGACGCAAGAAATGAGGTTCTCCTACTTGTCAAAGTCTTCCGTTCCACAATCCCTACATCATCCCGGGCAGCGGGAAGTAGCTCACAGAAGGCATGGCTATCGTCCGTTTCCCTTCCGTAGAAATGAAACAGTGTTTTGACAGTGGGGATTCGAAAGAGGACTTCGACTCTCTCCATTTTGACCTCAGTCTGTGCTTTCTACTTGATGAAGTTCTTCTTGCAGCTTATCTCTTAACTCAGGCAAAAGACCCAGCAGGCAACCTACCACCTCAAATAATAGATACCGTCCTGACACCAGCAAGAGCCCTCATGACTTACCCGGAGACAGTGACTGGCTTGATCTTTACTGCCCACCTGTGTGCACCCACCCACCCACCATTGTCCCACATTTTCCTAATATAAACCTGGAAGTATTTTCAGCACTTTGGAGACGATCTCTGTGACTTCGGTCCACTGTCTTCCCGGTGTTGGACCCAGAGAAATAAATTCCTTTCTTGTTTTGCCATCACTCTCTCTCTGCCTTTGGATTTTGTCAGCAGGGAGTGGCCGAGCCTGGTCTGTTTGGGGTCCCCGGAACCAGATGATCTTGCACCCTTGGCCTCAGTTACACTATCAGTTTGAAAAACAACAAGGACCAACAGGATCGTATAATATAGCCTCAATTTCTATCCTTGCACTGAGGACTCCTTCCTCCACCAGCATATAAATACCTATTCATTCTTTGCAAGAGGTACCTAGCATTCTATGGTACAGATTTGCCACAGTTTATTCAATCAGGTTTTTAATTGATGAACTTTAGGTGGTTTCCAGTTTCCTACGAAAAATAATTTTTCTTGCACACTTAATATTTCTCTGACTAGATTCCTAGAAGCTTAGCTGCCAGATCAAGATCTATGTACCCTTTCAATGTTGTTACTATCTGAAGAAAAATCTTCAATTTCTATAAGCTAATTTTCCTCATAGTAATACAGCCACATTTATCATCTTGTTTACAGAACCAATTTAAACTCCAGGCTCCTAAATGATATAATTTAGGTGGCAAAGTACAATAAAACCCTAAGAGTTTTACTTCCACAAGACATTTATTTCACTGGAAGTTCATTCCTCTCTACAGCTGTTCTGGAGGCTTGCTAATTAAACATTTGCTGTAATTTTCGGATTGTGACCAGCATCATCACGCTCAGCGGATAGTTCCAGACCAGCGTCGTGCCACAATCCTATTTGTACCGTAATGGTTTTTCCTACTGTTGCTGATGTGTTTCTACATCACTGATTCTCAATTATCTTCCCATAGGATGCTAGCTTAAATAAAATATTGTCAGTGTTTGCAGAGAGATACAGCTGAGTAAAAACCCTGTTTTTGTCCATGTTTTTCTCACTATCAAAACGAGACTTATGATTAATAACTCTGATACCCGTTACTGGCTATAATTCCTTTCCCACCTTCCCCCGTTAACAAGGTCACTTCCAAATGCAGACGAATTGGAAAGTTTCAGAAGGCTCTTTAACTGCTTAGTTTATTTTATCCAGATCAGCAGTTGGTGAACTTTGTTTTGTTCCAAAACACCTGACAGGTATGACTCAGCAGGTAATGGTAGCGTCTATACCCATCCACAACCCGAACAACCAGAGATCGTCTACTTCGCACTCATTTTGTGTAACAAAGTTCGAAGGAAATCTTGATAAGACCTTTTTGAGAATAGAACCATTTTCCCAATCAGGAAACAAACATTGAGTAAACTAATTCTCTCTCCCTCTCCTAACCCCTCCTCCACCCGAGAGAGAGAGAGAGAGAGAGAGAGAGAGAGAGAGAGAACTTGCTTTGATGAAACCAGTTTGCTTTGATACAATGCTCCCAATTAGATTTCAGCATCATGCAGTTGGAGAGTAAGTTCAGATAATGAACGCTAGCTGCTATACCAAACCACCCCTAATTTTCAGTGTCTTAACATAGTAAAAGTTTATTTCTCACTCACACAAAGTCCATTGTAGGTGTTCTGATTGGGTGGCTCTCTGGGGCAGCCCATCTCCAACAGGTAATTCAGGCACCCAGGTACTTTCCCAGGTGGCTCTGTTTCTCATGACTCCACGTGGCTCAAGTGTCATCTATTTGAGGACAAGGGGAATGAGAAAGAATGGGGGAACGCACACTTGGTATTTAACTACCTTGGCTTGGAGGACACACATCTTTTTCACTCTTATTTCTTTATCAAAAACTAGTCATACGGTCCCACCTGGATGCAAAGAGGGACTGCTAGGGGCACGTGGGTGCCTCAGTCAGTTAAGCATCCAGATCTTGATTTCAGCTCAGGTCATGACCCCAGGGTTGTGGGATCGAGCCCCATGCCATCTGCTGAAGATTTCCTCTCTCTTTCTCTCTCCCTCTGCCCCTCTTTCTCACTCATGCTCCCTCTTTCTCTAAAATTAAAAAAAAAAAAATTTAATAAGGACTGCCAAATAGGCTTCTGCACAAAATCCTACCCTACGGAAGGAGAACATGAATCTTTATTAATGCCCAGCCATTTCTGCTACAGATAGATAGAGCTGATTTTACAAAATGTTACAAACGCATCTTAAGATGGGCCTTAAACTACTGTCTGAGGCCTCCAATTCGTAAAGAAAAGTTGACATCAAGTTTCTTTGAAGCCAGAGCCCTAATATTAAAACGGAAAATGTATCCCCCGCAAATCAAAGAATCTGCAAGCTGGAAAGGACCTGGAAATGTTCGGGTATAGAGTCTTATATTCTAATACGAGGCAACAGGTCCACAGAAATAAAGCACCTTGCCCAAAGTCTCCCAGCCAATTTTGTAGCAAGGCCACCCCTAGAAAACCCCAGTTTTGAGTTGGCATCCTTTTGAGTGATGCCAAATTATTTTCAATTTCATGGCATAAAGAACTACTGGGAAGATTTTATGTGCAATTCAAATGTCCAATATAATTTATGTTTTAATTTAAAATGTAATTTTGTCTTTTCGAACTGCAAGATCTAATAAATGCCTGGAACATGACTTTTATGGAAAAGTTGACTAAAGAATTGCCAGTAGAAGGGATATAATTAATGGTACTTTACTAGCTTTATCTAAGATTAGCTATATTAACTTTATCTAAGATTAACGAACCCCCAAACCCTTGCTGTTTGCTTTATAAATCCACAAAGCTACATTTGTTCTTCGATCATCTTAATGAAAATGTTAACTCTGAGACCACCAGATGGCGCTCTGTCACAGTGGATGAGCACGATGATCTCAGACCTGTAACGTTGCCGGCATCGCGGTCAGAAAACATCTCAGAGCTCTGAATTTGTAAACATTGTGAAACATTCAGTTGTCTAGTTCCTTGACAATATGTGATCTAGGGCTGAGTTTCCTTGTTTCACGGCCTCTCCGGGTTAGCCATTTTTTTCTGTGTGAAGGTATTTTCTAATAACGGCATCCCTCCATGTCTGGATAGATACAGTGCTAAATACTTTATGTTAGTATCACATTTAATCCCCACAACGACCCTGCAAGAAGTCTTATTATCCCCATTTTAACCTTAGCCTTAGAGTGTTGAAGTAACTTATCCAGGGTCATGCAGCCAGAAGTGACAGACGCAGCATTCAGACTGAGATCCACAGGATTCTAAAATCAGCTCACCAAGCTGTCCATGTTAGGAGGTTCAGATCTGGAAAGAACCTAAGGAGCCATGTAATACCACTTCCTCATTTTTGGCCGGGAGAACCGATACCCAGAGGTGAGAAGTGATGCGTCCACATCGCAGACCCAGTCAAGGCCAGATTGAGAGATCACAATCTTCCCATTGCCAGTGCTCCTGGACCACAGCTCACGGGAATCCTTGCCTTCTCCGGGCAACCAAGAAATCCTGTGCTCATAGATTCTGCACCACACTGTACCCCAACGTAACCCCGTAGATGAAGCTATGGGATTATTAATCTTGTTATCCAGACAGAAGAAATGGACCTTACAGAAATGTTGCTTCAAGATGGTTCTCTGCCTTCTCCATCATGGCCAAGCCTGGGAAAAGTGAATTCTAAAAGAACACCTTACATTCTCAAAAGTAGTCTCTCTGCTTCCAGTAGGTCTCCCTCCATCCTCTATACTGCAGCCAGACGGGTGTGTTTTGTTTTGTTTTATTTGTTTTATGAAGCACAAATCTTAGCATGTAAGTCCTCTGCTTAAAGTTCTCCAAAGGCTCGCCAAGCTTTCTGCACCAGGTCCAGCATGGATGCTTAGAAGACCCTTATGATGTGCTCCTGTCCCTTTCTAGACTCTCTTATCTTGGCTTCTTTTCTCCCCTTCGGACACACACACACACACACACACACATGCACTTTTTGCCCTAATCACACTGAACTATTTGGTGAATCCCAACATGTGTAGCCCCGCCCAGCAGGCCTATACACATCTCCCCTTTCCCATGGAACAAGGTTCCAACCTTGTCTTACTTCTGTGTGACCTTCTAACTTCAAACATCGCTTCCACATAGAAGCCTGCCTTGATTTTTCACTCCAGACTGGGTGAGATCCCTCCAGCTGAGCCCTCTGTCACGGCCCCAGTCACAGTGGCTTTTCCTGGTCTCTCTCCTTTTCTGCTGCCTTCACTGGACTGTGAGCTTCTGAATAGCTTGGATCCTGCCTTTTTAAACGGTATATCCCCAGTGCCTAATATAATACCTAGCACAGATTAAGAAGGCATTTAATGCCGGTTTGATGAATGAAGAAACAATTGAACGTAAGAAAGACAACAAAAAGAACAGACAACAGTTCCTTTGTGGGGGTGGGGGGGAATCAGTTCTATTACACTCAGAGGCCAGATTTTCTTGTTTCCTACCAAAAGGAGGAGAGAACTGAAGCCGGACTCTCTGTTCTGAAAAACAAGCCCCGGAGTCAGGACCAGAGAGGAGAGTTTCTGAGAAGCAGCAGATCTTCCTTAGCCTAAGTGCAGCGAGATCTTCTGAATATGAATCAGCTGGTGAGCGAGGGCAGCCTGCTCCAGAAGGGGTGTGCTCCTGCAGTTTTCTCAAAAACACAAAAGCAGGCGAGAGGGTAACACTATAACATAACTGCGCGTTCCAATCAAAAGTGCGACGCGAGCTGGATCATCGTAAGGCTTTTGCGGTTTTACCGCTCTGCGTCCTGAATGTTTTTATCCGTGCGCGCTGGGGGAGGGCGGTGCTCAAACATTTGCACCCATCCCCTTGTGTCCTTTCCTGTGCTACCTCCAGGCAGAGAAAACAACTCGAAATTAAAAGGCAGGCAATGAGGTAGCATGCATTTTAAGATGACAAAGCTGCCTTGGTCATCGGAGGTCAGGCAGTGAAATGGGCTCTGCATTCTTTGAGCACGTGGGCGAATGGGGAGCACAAATGTGGCACCCTCAAAGCGGGCCGAGCAGACCAGGAGAGGCAGCCCCAGCTCACTTTCGAGTCCCTTCTCCACCTTGAGAGATACCCTCGAACACCACCTTTTCACCCAGGGAGTCGACACAGCCCGGCTTCTCTGCCCAGGGGCAAGCGGAGGGCATACGAGTGCTGTGGGCGGACCCGGCTCTCTGGACCCACAGGGAGTTCTCCTCCCTTCCTTAGGAAAGAGAACAGCAGCAACAAAAACCAGAATAACAAAACAACCAAACGAAACCAGGCCTTTGCAGAACTGGAGGGCTTTCTCCTGACTGCCCGGGAAGAAGAGGACCGTACCCCACCGCATGGTTTGGGCTGCAACGGCTCTTCCCCCTGGCCGACAGACACAGAGCCCCGCTGTGCACCTTGCAAGGCTCCGTGCAGCCGGCAGGGTATTTTGGTTTCACAGTAGCAACCCCGCATTCCTATGTAAGACGGAGACGCAAGATGTAAGATGTAACCCTGCATTTCTACGTAAGATGTAAGATGTAAACTTTTCCCTGTAAGATGGAGAGCAGGATTTGGACGGTCAGTCAGAGAAGGGAGGAGAGGTACTCCTGGCAAAACGTGCCAGGGGAGCAGTAGTGCAGGGACAGGAAAAGACAGTGCCCGCACCGGATGAGAGGAAGATTTCTGTGAGGCTGGTGTGCACTGTGTGTGGCTGGTAACGACGGGCCACCACGTGAAATGCATAAATGGGGTCCCAGGTAAGCGCCCACCGTGCAAGAGCTTAGTAGCCACACACATTTCACATGAGGGAGGATGGAGACCACCCTGGCGGTCATGCCTCTGCAAGGCAGCGGGGCAAAAGCACCTGAGGCAATGCGTAAGAGGAGCCTGATGCCCAGACAGTGTGCAGGTAAAAGTACCCCCATACAGCCGAATGCACGCAGGGCCTAACAAAACCATGGGCCGGAATACCCCCCAAGCGTGAGTTGAGAACTCCTCGTTCTCAGCTTACCGGGAGCACAGAGGGAAGCAGAACAGGGAGTGAGGGTGGGGATATAGGAGACGGCAGTCCCTGGGGGTCCAACCCCCAATGTCAGAGGGCCGTACTACCCCTGTGCAACCCCGTAAACCTTGACCTGGGTAGGAAACAGACAGGGGCAACTCGGTGGGAGGCCCGTGGAGGTAAAGACCAACACTAGACAGAGAAATCAGGACATGGCCTGTGCCCCGGCTCACTCAGGCCTTCAGGGAACCTGAGGAAATGTTGCCACAGATGGTAATTTCTCCCCCCAGGGGAAGAAACAGGACAGCGACTTGGTGTCCACCTTCTGGGGGACACAGCACAGTGGGTTTTCGGTATTCGTAGATCCTACTTATGGTCTGTAAAATAAATAGAAACCTGGGGATCCTAACACTGAGTTGCCCATTCATTCTTATAACATGGCAAAGTGCTTTTCACGTTACAACGTGCCTTCACATCCCCGGTGCTATTTAATTCTCGAGGCGACCCTGCCAGAAAAGTACGGTTTATCCTCTTTGTAGATGAGGACACGTTTCCCATCCAGCTTCTCTCCTCTCCTCCATCCTGTGTTTCCCACAACCATAGAGCATCTCTGATGACCCACAAGCACTCTAGACACCATGCGTCCTAAAAGGGGCTCTGCAAGCTCCCATCCCTGCTGACCCAAACCAGGCTTCGTTCACTCTGCAGAATGGCCCATCCCAAGTCCCAGCACCACCACCCTCCTAGCCATCCCACCACAACCTTGCAGGACAGCCGCTGCCCTCCTTCCCCATGTGCCCCGGTCTGTGGAGTGGACCTCCCACTGCCTCACCTTCCAGGCTCTCTTCTCCAGACTACCCTTCCGGCGTTGGCTCAGGCCCTGATCACCTCTCCTGGCTCATGTGTGGCCTGGATGCTATTTTGACCTCCTGTCTTGCCAGCCTCGCTCCCACCCAAGCCCGGCTCTCGTCCCCCTCCCCTCCGGACCACACATCTCATTGCCGACAGTTTGATCCTTATAAACACCGATTGCATGCGGTCCCTGTTCTCCTCTAGACAATGCAATAGCCCACTATCATTAGCACAGATTTCAAATCCCCTTCTGTTTTTATCTCTGCCCTTCTTTCTGGATCCATCATGCCTCATTTCCTCGCTGGCATTCTGTAACCCGGTCTTTCTCAAATATTCAGAGTTCACTAATGTGCCTCATTTCTCAAGACTCCATCCCTGCTCATGTGTCATTCTCTCCGCCTGGAATTTTGACTGACTTGCATCCATTTCTGCGGCAAACTTCACCTGATGTCCCTGGTCCCAGCACAAACACTAGGCCCCGTCATGGCACTTTCCACTTAACTCCAATGCTTGCTACCTGGATATGAAGTTGTTTTCTCTCTTTCCCACTAGAGGGTGTGCTCCCTGAGAGCTGAACTTGCTCATTCCTATCTCCAGGGTCTGGCACTGTGGCCGCCACAGCTATAAGTGCTTAGTAAGTGCTGGGTAGGTGGGTGGATGGATGAATGGTTGGATGGGTCTCCTGTTCAAGACGGCATGGCCAGTGGATGAAGTAACAAGGACTTGGAGCCAAACCTTCTTTGTATATTCTTACTTCTGTATTACCGAGCTTTGAAACCAGTTCTCCAACCTCTCAGATTTCCCAAATTATACCTACCCTTGCCGCCTGCCACAAATGATGATGATATGCCCGGAGAGCCCTAGTTGCTCAGATGAAGGGCTCTGTGCCCAGTGAGTACAAGGTGGTAATTTGTCCAATGGGCTTTTTGTGTCCTGGACTGAATGTTGCAGAACCAGCTAATGAAATCTACATTGTAATTAGGGAAAATATTCCTGCAGCAGGTTGGAGAGATCGTGACTGCCTAATTGTATTTTTCCCCAGTATTTTAACCCAATCATCTAGAAAAATAATTTAGAATTGTGATTTTTTATAATTACCTTTTTTTTTTTTTTGAGAAGTCGGCTCAGAATTATAACCATCACTTAACAGGTTTCAGAGCTAACTTTGAGTTAGGCTTTGTATACATTATCTTGTTTGGTTACCCAAAAAACACTGTGATGTAGGTCCTATTTGCCTTATTTTATAGATGAGGAAACTGAGCCTGAGATGGGTTGAATGTTGCCCAAAGTTACCCTTGGTAACAGGGTTGAACTAGTGCAATCTGTCTGCTACCAAAGAACATGATCTCACCCACGTCTTCATGCTGTCTCCACGACTCTCAAAGGAATCATTTATGCAGATAATTTAGAAATTCTTTATTGCTAAATAGTGCCAGGCCTGTTTTAGGTGCTAGAGATACAATAGAGAACAAAACAAAGTCTCTGTTTGTATGGAACATGCACTCTGGGGACAGAGGAAGGCAAATAATGACTAAATACAGAATATGCCAGATCTTGGTAAATGCTATGAACAAGGGTAAGGAGGGTGTGTAGGGAGAACTATTTGAAGAATGGAGACATCTAAATTCCAAAACAGTAGTGTCTTAGTCTCGGTTGCCTGGAGAAACACTCTGAGCTTGAGATTGCATGCATAAGGTTGATTGGGAAGTGCTCTCAAGAAATACACCTGTGAGAAAATGAGGACAGCAAAATTGGGCAGAGGAGAGGTTGAACCATAGTGTGATTACATCTCAGCCCTCAGTGGTTACTACAGTGAGCTTGCACTGGAGGGAACTCTGCAGGGTTGTCCAAATTGAGGCAGAGGGGACGGGACCTTCGTGTCCCTGCACCAGCTAGACATTGGCCCTTGGCCGCCGCCGGGAGGAGTGAAGCGTCTCCCTATGGTCGGGGGCAATGCCCACTGAGGGGAACTTTTTGGAATCTTGGGTTTGTTTCTGGACAGTGATTATTTACTGCCAAGCCTCTCTTGTCAAGCTAGTGGCTGACACCAAAGAACTGACTGCCTAAGACTGCGTTCATCATCTTTACAAGCCAGGATAATAACATCTCTGCCCAAAGTGTTGCTATAAGGATCAGACTGACAGAACGGTGATAACTGATCCTATAGAAATATAATGGGAGATTACATGAATTAAGGTCATCTGTACTGTGGAATAGTATAGATCGTGTGTGCAAAATAAATGATCTGGCACAACCAGAACTGACGTGGAGAGAGAAGACATAGAAGAAAAACAACAAAGGGTATGGCAATATGTATCATGTGATAACCATCTATTTTGAAAGATACCTGTTTGCGTCTATCTAGAAGCTAAGTGGAAGGATATACATCCAAGCGCTGACAGTGAGGGCAGGAGTCAGCGGGGGTGATGGGGACCAGGCGGTGCTGGACCAGAACTAGGGCTGGAACTGGCCTTGCTTCGGTGTGAGAAGATGGACGTAGAAGGGGTTGAGGCAGATGTGATAGGGCACATGGCAGTGCAGAGGTCAAACCTAGATGGGACTTTAGAGATAGCTTGCTGTCCAGATTCGCTTGTGTTCTAGAGTCAGCAAACCCGAGTTCAAGTCCTTACTCCACCTGTAACTAGCCTATTGACCTCGGGCAAGGCCGTCTCTGAATCTCAGTTTCTTCATCTGTGAAATGGGGATAATAATACCCACCTTAAAGAGCTGTTGTCAAGATTAGACACGAGCAAATCAGACACTCATTCACGGGGGCCACTGTCATCAGCCAAAAGCGGTCCCTCGACATTCCCTCCACTTCTAAACAAGAAGCAAGGAGTCAGAGGAATGACTTCCCTGGGCCAAAATAAACAGGCCAGGATAAGCCAGCTCTCCAAACGAGCAAGACTTCTGTCAGTCTGCTTCCATGTAGCTCGACGGGAAGTTGATTTACCTAAAACTCTTCTTGTAAACCAGTGCTTCACTTAGGTTTTAAAATACTTCATCAGGGGCGCCTGGGTGGCTCAGTCAGTTAAGCGTCCGACTTTGGCTCAGGTCATGATCTCACGGTCTGTGAGTTCGAGCCCCGCGTCAGGCTCTGTGCTGACGGCTCAGAGCCTGGAACCTGCTTCGGATTCTGTGTCTCCCTCTCTCTCTGACCCTCCCCTGTTCATGCTCTGTCTCTCTCTGTCTCAAAAATAAATAAACGTTAAAAAAAATTAAAATAAAATAAAATAATATACTTCATCGAACTAGGCCACCTGGGTGACTCAGTCGGTTAAGTGTCCGACTCTTGGTTTCAGCTCAGGTCATGATCTCACAGGTTCATGAGTTCGAGCCCCACGTTGGGCTCTGCGCTGGCAGCATGGAGCCTGCTTGGGATTCTCTCTCCCTCCCTCTCTCTCTGCCTCTCACCTGCTCACACGCTGTCCCTGTCTCTCTCAAAAATAAATAAACTTAAAAAATTTAATAACAGAATAAAATATTTCATCAAACTAATAGAGGCTCATAGTTTAATAAAACAAAAATGTAGCCTAAGGCTTGTCACGAAACACAGCAAGCATGCCACCATTCCCTGGCTTCATGTTCCAAAGGCAGCCTCATTCGTCTCACTCAGCTCTCTCACCAGTTACCTCTGTGTTTCTAAATAATACGCATATTTCACTATCTCCTAGTTTATCAAATGTAGACATTATGTATTGTCTTTCTTTTTTTTAATGTTTATTTATTTTTGAGACAGAGAGACAGAGCATGAACAGGGGAGGGTCAGAGAGAGAGGGAGACACAGAATCCGAAGCAGGCTCCAGGCTCTGAGCCGTCAGCACAGAGCCTGACGCGGGGCTTGAACTCACGGACCGCGAGATCATAACCTGAGCCAAAGTCGGACGCTTAACCGACTGAGCCACCCAGGCGCCCCTGTATTGTCTTTCTATTATGATCCAAACATTTAGCATTCCTTATACCACGCTCCCGTCCCTGCTCTGTCCCATAGCTTTATCAGGGTTTACATTATAATGACTGTTCTACACAGCTGGTTAATTTTTTTTCACACTCATCAGATGTCCATTTACCTACCTGTGGATTATTGTTTTCAAACATTCTCACATTATTGTTTTCAAACATTCTCACATTGGGCACTTTATTATTTTTTTTAATATGAAATTTATTGTCATATTGGTTTCCATACAACACCCAGTGCTCATGCCAACAGGTGCCCTCCTCAATGCCCATCACCCACCCTCCCCTCCCTCCCACCCCCCATCAACCCTCAGTTTATTCTCAGTTTTTAAGAGTCTCTTACGGTTTGGCTCCCTCCCTCTCTAACTTTTTTATTTTTCCTTCCCCTTCCCCATGGTCTTCTGTTAAGTTTCTCAGGACCACATAGGAGTGAAAACATATGGTATCTGTCTTTCTCTGTATGACTTATTTCACTTAGTATCACACTCTCCAGTTCCATCCATGTTGCTACAAAAGGCCATATTTCATTCTTTCTCATTGCCAAGTAGTATTCCATTGTGTATATAAACTACAATTTCTTTATCCATTTATCAGTTGATGGACATTTAAGCTCTTTCCATAATTTGGTTATTGTTGAAAGTGCTGCTATAAACATTGGGGTACAAGTGCCCCTATGCATCAGCACTCCTGTATCCCTTGGGTAAATTCCTAGCAGTGCTACTGCTGGGTCATTTTTACTTTTTAATTTTTTGAGGAACCCCCACACTGTTTTCCAGAGTGGCTGCACCAATTTGCATTCCCACCAACAGTGCAAGAGGGTTCCTGTTTCTCCACATCCTTGCCAGCATCTGTAGTCTCCTGATTTGTTCATTTTGGCCACTCTGACTGGTGTGAGGTGATATCTGAGTGTGGTTTTGATTTGTATTTCCCTGATGAGGAGTGACGTTGATCATCTTTTCATGCACCTGTTGGCCATTTGGATGTCTTCTTTAGAGAACTGTCTATTCATGTTTTCTGCCCATTTCTTCACTTTATTGATCTCATTACCTCCTGTCTTGGTTCCGACATGGAGACCTCTCCCCAGGAGCTCCTGTCCTCAGCTCCAGACAAAAGGGCTTCTCCCTGGGCCTGTCGCACAGCTGCCATCGGGAGGTCTCTTTGTTCCTCTTCTAGGGAGAGTCCTCTATTGCCTGGATGTTATGTCTTTCTCTCCCCCTGGTTTTTCTGAGGCACATCTTTACAAAAGGAACTTGGCAGAGAAGGGTGAAAATTTTCTCTTTACAGCCTCTGGATTCCATATTTTGTGATTGGCCAATAGCAAGATGGCTTTATTCCTGTATTTTAAACAGGTATATCCAAAGTGCTGGAGATGAATCCATTTACCTAACAAATACAGACCTGAAGCAACGCCTCATCCAAGGATCTGACTCAGTAAAACAGAGGCTCTGTTCTCAAGATGATTTTTGTTGGGGAAAATAAGTAAACAGACAGTGACATAATGTGATCAGTGTTATAGCCGAAACTTCATACAGAAGAAACATCACCCCACTCAGGAGGAGCTACGTGTTGGCCTCCTCCGTTAGTCCATTCCTCAGGATTCTATGTGGCTCTGCTGTTCTTACCATGCACTCTCTTCCCAAGTGATCTCATCTACTTCTACGGCCATGAATGCCATCTCTGTGATGGCAATTGCATAGCATCTCCAGCCAAGACCTGACATCCTGTTCAATGTCCTTTCCATTTCTATAGCACATTAGATTCTTTCTGCCTGGCCAGGGACACATACTCTTCTCTCTCCCTTGATCAATCCCTACCTCCCACTCTACCTGGCTAATCCATTTCATTCTTCTGGGTCTCTTCTTAAATGTCATTTTATTTCAGAAAATTTTCCTGTTGACCTTATCTAAATCAGATAGTTAAATTTCTAATCATCTCCTTTTATTTCTTCCTAATGTTTATCACTTTTAAAATGTCTTGCTTATTGTTATGATTATTTTATGTTTATCTCACCTTAGAGACTAAAAATGTAGAAACTGCCAATTTTGTTCCCTACTGCTACGCAAGGAGGGCCTCCTGATCCTGTATCTGGGGACTGACCCCACCTCCTGGCCTCCAGGCCACCTTCTCTCCTGAAGCACCCCACCCATCTCTGCCCCTACAGGACTGTCACTCTAGCAGCCCTAAGGACTGTGACAGACAGACTGACCCTTGACAGCTTCTCCCACAGGAGGCCTGAGACTCAAACCACTTTCAGTTGAGTTTCCTTCCCAACTTCCCCCCACTATGAATCACCACCCTCAATTGTGTTCCCTCAGCTTCAGGGAAACAGGGGCTCAGGCAAGCAGATTCCCAAAGGGAAGAAGGCATAGACACACACTTACCAAAGGCTCCTTGCACTTCGCTTCCTCGACCCTGGACTATCTATGTACATTTTCGTGGCCCCATCTGGAATAACCCCTGGGCTCCTGCCCTGGCCTGCTCCACACACTTCTTTGGCCTAAGGGCTCCTCTCTCTGGATCTCTGATGATACCATCCCCAGCCCTGAGCTTTAGCCACACCGGTGGGCACGGGAGCCGGGGTGCACACCCAGCTTGCTCACTGTGCCCGCATATCTCCACAGCCAGCCAAGGTTCTGCTTAATTTCTACACACAGACCTGGCTCTCCTCACCCTTCCTCCCCTGCTTTCCTCACCCTCCCTCCCCTGGTCCCCAGGGCTGGACACAGACTTGCGCATGAACCTCCACCTGCGAGGTCACACATGTGATGCAGCAGCATCAGACCAAATGTGCTGTTGTCCGGGGGACCAGAATCAGAATGTAACTGCCTTCTCACCAAGGGCAGGCAAAACCATGGGGGCTGATGGGAAAAGCTGTTTACAAATGGCATCAATAAAACTTCCCTGGAGAGGGCACAGATGGACACACACACACACACACACACACACACACACACACACCAATTAATTTTGTCCCTTGCTATTGTTCTTAAATCCCACATAGCATATATGCATATGTATGCTAGTGGGGGCTTTCTTAACATCCTGCCTGCGCAGGAAATTTTATAGGGTACTTACTGTATGGGCTGATTATTTGTGCCCCCCCCCCCCATTCATGCTGAAACCCTAACCCACAATGTGATGGTTTACAGAGGTCGGGCCTTTGGAAGGTTTAGATGAAGTCATGAGGGTGGGATCCTCAGATGGGAT
Source organism: Panthera pardus (assembly GCF_024362965.1). NCBI lineage: Eukaryota > Metazoa > Chordata > Mammalia > Carnivora > Felidae > Panthera > Panthera pardus. The sequence goes on from NW_026526666.1 coordinate 59,232,451, forward strand.
TAGTGCCATTTTAGGAGGAGGAAAACAGAGATCTCTCTCCCTCTCTCCACATGTAATCTCTCTCTCTCTCTCTCTCTCTCTCTCTCTCCATATGTATGCAGAGAGGAAAGGCCTCTCCAGGAACTGAATCTGCCAGCACCTTGATCTTGTATTTTCCAGCCTCCAGAACTATAAGAAATAAATGTCTATTGTTTAAGCCACCCATTCATGGTGTTTTATTATAGTGGCTTGGTCTAAGACACATATTTGATACATTTTTTGATTCAAAGACTTCAAAGATCTATTGACACTGAACTTTTTTGGGGTGAAGCCCAGGAATCACTACTTTTAATAAACTCCAAAAGAGATCCCTATTTAGACAGCCTTGCTCTGATGTTTGGAACCTTCTGACCCAGAGAAAAGTGCACAAGATGAAAAATCAGAAGACATGGGTTTAAATTCTGCTCTGTAAATTATTAGGTATGGCATTTGGGGAAGTCATTTGAGCTCTCTGATTTTCAGTTTCTTGCTCTGTAAAATTGAAGTAATAAAAACATATGCTTCAAAGTATAGCGGTGGGGCTCCAGTGCCCAGTGTATTTTAAATCACTTTGCAAACAGCTCAGTAAAGAAAGGTCAGACTTTTCACTTGTTAAAGACTTCTTCTTCAGGGCTTCCCTCATCATCTCTGACCATCTTCCTGGTGCATCCCACACTTCTCCAGTGAGATAGCATCCCTTTCCTTGGACTTCTGAAGAAGGACTAATAACAATAATTCACCAAGCCTTTTGCTTTTCCAAAGTTCTGGGCCATCATTATTTAGATACACATCATAACACACCCACAGCCTCACTAGTTCATTTGCTGCTAGGAAGAAACTGAGCTCAGGGAGCAGCAGCCAAGCCAGGACAAGAAATCTTGGCCTGACCTCCACAGGGATGACAAAGATTGAGTCTTCAGAAAGTAACAAAGAAAGGCCACAATCAGGAATTGGGAGACTTCTGGGCAGTTTCTTAACTGGCATTCACATGTTGAATCCTCTGAAAACTTAACTCTTTTGGGCAATGGCAAACTCCAGAAAACTGAGTCCCCTATCAGATGTATAATGAAAAAAAAAGCAAACTCTCAAATTTAAGCAATTTGCTGTATGAATCCAGGAAAATTCTCTTATCTCCTTGGCTCTCAGGTACCTCATATGTAAAACAGGTGGTTGAACCAGATGCATGCATAAATGAGTGAATGAATGAATCCAGCTGCCTACAAAACACCTGCTGGGGAATATCTGTATTTTGTCTTGGGATGAAGCACCAACAAACCCCAGTCACCCACGCCAAATAGCTTGATTTGCTGACTCTTCCTAGGCTGCCTTAATTTCCCCTACCTCCGCTCCTCTCCTCATCCTCACCTCACTGACCTGATTGAGCCCCTCATTAATTCTCATCTAGACCATTTCTCCAGCTCCTAATCTATCTCTTTGCATTCATTAATCTATTCATCCATCCTTCCATCCACCCACCCACCCACCCATCCATCCATCCATCCATGCATCCACTGGTCTAAACACATTGACTTTAGTATCTTCTATGTGCCAGGTATTGTTCCAGTGACCAGGACATGGTGGTGAACAAGAAAAAGTCTCAGCCTTCGTGAAGTTTACACTGAGTCAGGACAAATGGCTGAAAGACTACTTAACAAATGCATATGAAATATCATTTGACATAGAGGAAACTGTTATTAAGAGAAATAAAATTGGGTGAACAAATAGAGTATGGGGGGAGAGCCGTATTTTATTTAGGGGGAAGTCAGACAAGAACCCTCTGAGGAGTGAGTGTATTTGTAGGAACCTGACAAAGTGAGAGAGTACATTAGGTGAAGATCAGGCTGTTGAAATACTGTTCTAAGAAGAAGGGGGAAATGCATGCAAAGGTCCTCAGGTATAAACAAGCTTGGAGTGTCCTAGGACTTACAAAAGAAAACCAGTGTTACTATAATGAGGAAAGGGGAGAGATCATAGAAAATGGGTTTTAGGGGTATCCACAGGCCAGGATCTCGTGAGAAAAAAGAGAGAGATGAAGGATGACTGCATGGCTTTTGGGCTGAGCTATCGAGAAAATGGGGGGGCCAAGTGGGGAAGTCTTGGGAAGAATAGGCATGGGTAACTTCCAGGGTACTGTTTCCCCCGGTTTCAGTAGGCATATTCGATAACCAAGTCCTCATATCAAGTATGCTGTTGGGTAAATAAGTCTGACTCAAGGGAGAGGTGTGGACTGGAGTGATATGATGTTATTTAAGGCCAAGGGGCTGGAGAGGGTGTAGGTGAGACAGAAGAGATGGGAGGATTGGCCACGGGGGGACTACAATAATTCAAGAACTGAAGGAGAAGAAGCATCCAGAAAAGGGGGTTGAGAAGGAGCAGTCAGTGATGTGGGAGGAACACCAGGAGAAGGTAGAGTAGGGGAGCCAAGAAAAGAAAGAATTTTAGGAAAGCCAATATAAGGGGCGTCTAGGTGGCTCAGTAGGTTAAGGGTACAACTCCTGATCTCAGCTCAGGTCATGATCTCACAGTTCCTGAGATTGAGCCCCATGTTGGGCTCTGCACTAACCACAGAGTCTGCTTGGGATTCTCTCTCCTTCTCTCTCTGCCCCTCCTCTGCTCATGCACATGTGCTCTCTCCCTAAATAAATAAATAAACATAAAAAACTATAGCAAATATGGCCCCTGTGTCAACTGCTTCTTTTAATAGAGGACTTAAATCAATCTACTGTTCTTTGAATCCTGAGATATTTGGACACCTTTCTTACATCTTGTTTTGTATTCCTACTTACCAGGCTTTTTGTCTTCCCTTATTTATTTCTCTTATGGTAGAAATTCAATTTGTAACCGGTTTATAGGGAGTCTCAAATTGTTGAGTATAAATGTGAAATGATTTCATTTTTTTCCAAGTGTTAGTTCCAAGCCACGCTGTGTTGTCTTCCCTCTCCCACCTGGTAGTGGCTCCCTTAATACTATCTTAGCCAGATTACTTAATTTTCAACAACTTTTGACTACTAGCCTAGTCTAATTCTGCTTTTAAAAACTCGATTCTGTTTTTTTTTTAATAAAATTTTTTTTCCAAAAAGCATACCTTTTGTTTTTAAAAATTTAAATGGAAATTTTCAAACATACACAAAACCAGAGAGGTCCTATTCATTTTAAACGTCAGTCTTCTATCAGGGTCAATGCTCTCCTCCTCTGGAGGCTGGATGGGGGACCCATGGTGCCCTGCTGTCACTGCGCTCATTCCTAAGCTGCCTTGTGAAGGTCTTTGGAGATTTGACCATGTCATCTGCTCCCTCCCCATGCTCATGATGCCATGAATTCTGACTTTCTTAATCCTCCACTCTTTCCTGGCCCCAAAAATACCATAGTCCCTCCCTGCCAATATTATCCCTGAGCTCATCTTCCACTCCTCTCAGAGACACAGAACAGGGTGAGGACATCACACCCCCCACCCCAGTTATCTCCGGTTCTTTCCCATAGCACAGCACATACTGCATTGTCTCTATGGACTCACCTGTCCCCCTTACAGTAAATGGTGGGCTTTTGAAGGGCAGGTGTTGTCTCATTTACTTCCTAATCTCTAGCTCAATTCCTGAGGGATACTAGATCCCAATAAATGCTAAGTAAAAGACCAATAGAACAAACATTTAATCGGGCCCTTCTAAAGAGAGGCTCAATAAATAACACTTCTGAATAATTTGAGAAATATGTCAAAAGTAAAGACACAGACTAAATATCACCTTTACTACTGACAGATGCTCTGTTGGAAGATGTAGCCTAGCTTGGGTGCCAAATGAGTCAGCCAGGGAACCATGGCTTTAGGCAGTTGCCCACTCAGGTTCAAAGGCACTGGGGCAGTAAGGGGTGGAGAAGGAGAATCACGACAGAGTGTGTGCTCTCTGTGGGCAGACTTGCTCCCAAGAAGAAGACCGGCAGAGCTGAACTGAGCATGCCCAGCTATTCTCCCGAATATGCTCAGAGAGAAATCACCCACCTCCCCAGAAACAGAGTGAAAAAAGGGAGAGAGACCCAGAATGTAGAGACTGTACTCATTTGGCTTCTTTACAGGAAGGAAGCACCAGACACCAGCAAGAAAGTTTGCCCATGATCAACTATATTGTGTCAAACACCACGCTGGATCCTATCGCCAGGTCAGATCGTTCAGTCCTCACAAAAGCAGACAGAGGTAGGTATCAGTCCCATTTTATAAAAGAGGAAGCCAAGGTACATAATAGCTAAGTCACTCATCTGAGATTATAAGCCAAGGAAGTGGTAGAGTGAACCTGCATTCACTTGTATTATTAATAATGGTTGAGATTTGTTTAGGTGCTTAATGATGTGCTAGGCTGTAGAATCTGTATATGAACACATTTAATCCTCAAAACAATCCTGTGAAGTAGGTATTGCGTTTGTTCTATTTTGTAGAGGACATAATTTAGACCAAGGTCACCAGTTCAGGACTGAGATTCAAAGCATGATCTGTCCTCCAAAGTCTTGATTTGTGTCCAGACTCATGTATTATCCCTGCCTCAGGTAAAACATGTAAGCAAATCAGCAAGTCGCCCCAAATCACAGAGCATCATGCATCCTCTAAGACAAAAGGTTCATTTCTAAATCAGAGACAAAATCTCCAGGGTCTGGGTTCAAATCTCACCACTTGTCAGCCTCTTCTTGTCCTGCCAACTGGAAGTTGCAGAGATGGACAGAGATGGACAGACCTGAGGTGGGGGGGAGAGGAAGAAAGAGAGAGGTGACCTGAGAGAGATGAACAGACCTGAGAGAGAGAGAGGGAGTGGGGGATAGGGAGAGAGAGAGGCAAGTGTGCTTCCCAACCCAGCACAGGGATGAAGAGCTGAGTCACGTGAGCACTCGCTTCTCAGGCAGGAAGCAGGCTGCTGGTTTATCTTGTTCCTCCAGAGGGTTGGCTCCTCTCCCGGTGTTTGTTTTGACCCAGTGAGGCTGCTGTCCAGTACTTGCCCATGTCTAAGACAGGAAGGAATGAGGGTCCCTGTCTTAGAGGATGACACTGGGGTCTTGTGATAGAGAGCAATGGACAAACCCTAGACTGAGGGAGGGGCAGAGCAACAGGGTGGCAGGAGGCGGGGTCTAATTGCTTCCGAGAAGACTGGATAACTCACTAAATCCAACAATCCCGATTGTCAACAAACCGGAGAGACAAGTATTAATCTCCATTTCTCAGAAAAGGGAACTGAGGGAGACGAAACAGAACAAAACAGGCAGTAGGAGGAACTAGGTGGCACCTGGGGCTGCAGGAGAAGAAGCAGAGAAGGGGGGAGGTGATCACTTCCCCACTCTTAGGTGGCCCATTCCACGCCAAGCGCATCCAGTCTTCTGTCCCACTTGGGGAGGAGAGGTGACTTCTGGACATTGGAAGTCAGGGTGCAAAGTTGGTAATATTGTGCCCATTTAGGAGGTAAAAGCCTGAGGCCCTTCCTGAGATCGACAGATGGTGGATGGTGGAGGAGAGCCTGGAGCTCAGGCTGGTCCAAGTCCTGCACTAATGGGGTCTCTTTTAACCATACTTTTGTTAAAGTGTTGCCAGAACCAGCAGCTTCAGTCTCCCCTAGAACTTTGTTTAAAAAAAGAAGGAATCTCAGGCTGGGTCCCAAGCCTCCTGGCCAGAATCTGCCTCTCAGCAAGTTTCCCCAGGTGACTCCAATGTCCATTCATACTTTTGAGAAGTCCTGTCCTGCACCACCCCAGGTTTGTCCGAGGTTCCTTCTCATCCCGGGGTTCTCACTGTCCCATCGCTGGCAGGCACATCCCTGTCACACACAGTATGCACTGCTCTCTGCCAGCAGCTGGGATTCTTGGCTCCCTTTCTCATCTGTCTCTGCTGCAGCCCATGAGCCCCTCGGGAGACAGGAGGCAGCATAGCAGGACTGCCCACACGGCCAAAGCAGCCCCTTACATCGCCACTGCCGTCTGCAGACCTCACCTCATTCTTTTTTTTTTTTTAATTTTTTTTTAACGTTTATTTATTTTTGAGACAAGGAGAGACAGAGCATGAACAGGGGATGGTCAGAGAGAGGGAGACACAGAATCTGAATCAGGCTCCAGGCTCTGAGCTGTCAGCACAGAGCCCGACGCGGGGCTCGAACTCACGGACCGTGAGATCATGATCTGAGCCGAAGTCGGCCACCCAACCGACTAAGCCACCCAGGCGCCCCGACCTCACCTCATTCTGATCTTTACACCAGCCAAAGTAGATACTATTATCAAACTAAGAGACTTGCCCAAGTTTTCAGAGCTACATTAGTTCAATTGAAGGGCTCACTTGGGGTGAGAAAACCTCACTACGAGTCTGGAGGTGCTGAAACACAAGCATGGTACATATTGTTTGAAATGACGGCGCTCGGTGACTGCAAGAATCAATCTTCAGGAATGCCCTCTGGCCTACACGACTGCCCTGTGCTGCAGGGACAGTGACCAGTCTCTGCTGGCGGCGGGATCTCATCATTCCGGCCAGAAGGCCGCAGCCCTGGCCTCCAGCCTCAGCTGTCATTCACTTGCGGTGCGACTTTGGGAAAGGCAGCTGGGCTCTTGTGAGTGAGGCACTTATCACCGCGCCACATGAGAAGGAGACACTCAGTAAGAGCCAGTTCCTGTTGTTCCCTGGGCCTCAGTTTCCCCATCTGGAGAATAAAGATGTTCCGCTAGAATCAGTTTTCAAACTATGGTGCACAGCGCTTTGGGGATGTCAGTCTGGATCTGGATCTGGATCTGGTCTGGACTGAGAGATAAGAGAAAGAAAGGAAGGGGATCCCTGGCTGCCCCTGATTTCAACCAGGGCTGCTGACATTTATCCATTTTACACACCAGCTTTCTCGGGAGATATATATGTGTGTGTGTGTGTGTGTGTGTGTGTGTGTGTGTGTGTGTGTGTGTTTGTATTTATGTATGTATTTTGCTCTAAAATAATTTTGAAAACCATTGTGCTGAATATTATCTGAGATCCCTTTTAGCTAGTCCGGACTATGATTCCAGGCCTGATTGGGATTTATTAAGTGGGGGCATTAAACAAATATTTACCGATTGCCATCATGTCATTTACCGAGTGACATTCCCTGCTGGCTGCTTTACAATGTTCACTTCGGCTGCTGTAGGGAAAGCAGACCACAAGGGTATGAGTATGACAGATACCCCAAGATCCACTCATACTCAGCCTTCTTTCTATAGCAACAGAGCCTGATTTCTAGCTGGACACCTGGCTATGCAGAACAGTCTCTGTTCACAGTCACCCAGGTAGCTAGGTGTGGCTGTTTGACTATATTCTGAACAATGTATACAAATGGAAGTGGGCGCAATCTGTGGGCCACGCAGTTAGAAAAAAAAGAGGGTGTGCCTTCCCCTTCTCCCTTTCTTCTTCCCAGCTGGGCAGAATGCAGACACGGTGGTGAGCAATGTTGAGTTACGTAAGCAAAGGAAATACCTTACAGAGGGTAGGGCTACAAACACAAGGAGCCTGACACTGTGGGACTGCCACACGGTCCTGGACTGCTTTCACCCAGCCTGATACATGAGCAACAACAAACTCTTGTCTTGTTCAAGCCCCTGTTGGTTTGGGTCTCAGTTGGAGTACCAAACATGGATATACATATACATACATATACATATGTACACATACACGAAATTTATACGTATATGTATAAACACACATACTCATTAATGCAGAGTACAAGAGTGGGAACAGAGAGATCAGTTAGAAACGTCTGAAATAGTCCAGGCAGAGATGATGGCGATTTGGAAAAAGGTAGTAGCTTTGAAGATGATGAGAAGCTCAGATGGGTTTGGGAGGTATTGCAGAGATACAAGTGATGAGATTTGTTGGTGGGGTGAATGTGAGGCATAAGAAAAATAGTCATGGGTGATTCCAAGATTTGAAATAATGTGCTGCCAGATGGAGAAGATTAGGAAAAGAGCATGGATGGGGTTGGAGGTCAGGAGTTCATTTGGGACATGACAACTTTGAAATGCCTGGTAGATATCCAAGTGATGGGTGGGCATTTGGATTCAGGCATCGGAATTTCAGGGGACAGAGAATTGCCTTAAGCATAAAAACAGACCTTTGGGGCAAAAACATAGGGAACAAAATAGAATTCCACAGAGAATATCTGATCAAGCTACTGCCTTGTCATTTCCCATAATTGTAAAATGGCTTTTAATTAACTATCTCTGTAGACCACTGGGCACTGGGAAACCTGTGGGACAAATCACTGCTCTGTGTGTGCAGCTTGGGAAGTGTAGCCTCACATCTGAACAGCTCAGAGTTCCCAAGGCCATCTGAACAGCTCAGAGTTCCCAAGGCCATCTGAACAGCTCAGAGTTCCCAAAGCTCATAATTACCCTCTGAGAAAGCTTTCTAGGGTGAATGGCATTTGGGAAAGTTGGGAAGTTGGGGAACTGGATTTTCAATCCAAAAGACAAAGGAAAGAATGGTCAGAAGATCAGGCTTGGAGTCCTGGACTCTCTCTATAAGGACCTTATGATATGAGATAAGTCATCTAATATCCATCCATGAATCTTTCCATCCATGCATCCAGCCATCATCTGAATAGATGATCTCTAGTGTCATTTCCTTTCTCTTAAATCTCCCACATCCTTATACCAGGTGGCCAGGCTATGCTGCTTCTTGCCCAGGTAAGATAAGAGAGGAAACCACCTGGAGAATAGAAGCGTATAGAGTACGAAGAAGAAGAAGAAGAAGAAGAAGAAGAAGAAGAAGAAGAAGAAGAAGAAGAAGAAGAGGAGGAGGAGGAGGAGGAGGAGGAGGAGGAGGAGGAGGAGGAGGAGGAGGAGGAGGAAAAAATAATATAGGGATACCTTTCTAGATAGAAATGGGTAATAGAAAGCTATTCTGGCATCAGGGTTTGGGGCAATGGACAGAGGGAGAAGAAAGCCCAACCTGAACGCTAAGCTCTCTGAAGTAATAGCTCTTTTGTGAGAGAGGTGAGGGGAGAGTAGTGCAGAATAGTTTGCTCCTTGAGTCTCAGTTTCTAGCTCTAAACCAAGTCTCAGGTTCAACATGGCATCATGTCCAACACAGCATGGTTATATAAGCAGTCAAGCTAAGAAGGTGTCTAAGGGCAATGTCACAGAGGCTGCACACTAACTTGAGGGCAATAGAGAAACAGAGCATTCCTGGAAGCCCCAGAATTGGGGTCAAGAGCTAGAAGCCACAGAGAACAGGGACCTTGCAACTAGAGGGTAAAGCAGGTATGAAGCTGTCAGCATGAGGGGCCGTGGATGGATGGATGATACCCAGAAGACCTCAGATATTATAAACTCCTCAATAGACATCTACCCAGATCTCCAAAGGACCAAGCTAAACCTGCCAGCCCTCTGGAATAGGTACCCTGAGACCTATAGGAGCTCTTGGACCAGGACCCCTTCTCATCTGTCCTCTCTTTCCTGCCACTCCATCACCACGGGCATGCATAAACTCACACCTGCACCCAGACACCATATCTTGGGAGAGAAGGAAAGCTTTTTGAATGAGAAAAGAAGCAGTATTGATAAGGGGCTTGAGTTTAAATGAACTAGCAACCCAACACGACTGGCTTTGGCAGGAAGAGACTGCCTGAATCCCACATAAACTGAGTTACTTCCAGTTGGCAACTTTAAGGACGATTTTCCACCCTCAGTGGGAATGGGGATGTGAGAGCAAAATAAAAATCAATCACCGCCGAAGAAAATCATGCTGTTTTGCACATCAGAGTTGTGTGTGACTTTTTAATTTCCTGCTATAATCCTTTCACTTATTCATCCCACAAACATTTACTGAGTGCTTACATTCTATCAGGAACTAAAGAGAAAGATGGGCAAGATTTTTCTGCCCTCGAGAAGTGTAGAGATTGGGATGGGGGGCACTACTCACAATCCCAGTACGAGGTTAAGACGTGCTGCAATAGAGGCCAGCACAGAAGAAAAGCAAAGGGTGCTCACCCCAGCCTGGGCAGTCAGGAAAGACTTGCTGGAGGAGGTGGTGCCTAACCTGCATCTTTAGGGGTCAGTAGGAACTGACCAGGCAGAGAAGGACAGACAGAAATGGTGGCATTTATTCCTGTGTTTATTCCTTCCCTTTTTCCTTCCTTCCTTCCTACCTTCCTTCCTTCCAGTAATATTTGCTGGGTGCCTACCAAATTCCAAAATTGATATAAGCAGTGGAAATACAGCAGTAAACGATACGTTGAGATCCCTGCCCTGGTGGAATTTATATTCTGGTGGGAAGAATGCGATTATAAACACAACAGAATAAATATGTAATAGAATATCAGGTAGTGATAAATGGCAATGAAGAACAAATAAAGTTTGTCCAGTAAGGAGTCAGAGGGAGGCAGTGGGGACGGTGAGAGAGGGGCCAGAGGTTATTTTGAGTTGAGTGAGAGGGGAGGACTCTGATGAGGTAAGATTCAAGCAGAGATGTATTTGAAATGAGAGCCTTAAACGTGTGACCCTCTGGAAAAACAGCAGGTGAGGCAGAGGGAACAGTGAGTGTAAAAATCCCCGAGGCTGGAGTTGCCTGGACAACTTCAGGAACAGCCAGGAAATCAAAGAGGCTGGAGCAGAAAAGGAAAGGAAGAGAGGCAGGGAGTTAAGCCGGAAAGGTATCCAGCACCGGTTGAGACAGAGCCGTGCAGGTCATGGTTAGGAGTCTGGATTCTGTTCCAAGGATGAGGAAAAGCCATTGAGGTTTCAAGGCATGAGATAGTAGTGAGCACTAGGGAACTTACAAAAAGTCCAACATGACTGGACTGGCAGGTTCACATGAGAGATCATGAAGGAATGAACCAGAGAGGTCAGCCAGACGCCAACAGCCAGGAGAGCTGCTGGGATTTATCTGAAGCATAATGGAAGTGTTGAATTGACGTGACCAGAATTGGATGTTGGAAAAATGAGTCATAGGCGTTTTGGAGGGTGGATTAGTAGAACAGGAGAGTGGTATAGGAAAGAGAGTGCAAAGTAAGGGGAAAAACAAAAACAAAAACAACAAAACAGAACAATAAGGCTGGTGTAGGGGCGCCTGGGTGGCTTAGTTGGTCAAGTGTCGAACTTTGGCTCAGGTCATGATCTCGCAGTTGGTGAGACCCAGCTCCACATCTGGCTCTGTGCTGACTGTGTGCAGCCTGCTTCAGATCCTTTGTCTCCTTTTCTCTCTGTCCCATTCAGGATCTGTCTCTCAAAAATAAAATAAGAATTAAAAAAAAAAGAAGACGGGTGTAATCATCCAGGGGAGAGCTAGCGACCAGGCAGGTGCCAGGAAACAGGGCACTAAGTGAAGTAGAACAAAGTGCGACTGGATTTGGGAGGTGAAGGAGAAGGAGGAGACTGATTTTCTTCTCCCTCTGAGCCATCTTGTCCATTCCCACGGGCCGAAACATCATCCTCAGGATAGTAACTTCCTCAATTATATCCCCAGCCCAAATCTCACCTCTGAGCTCTCATCCCCAGCTCCCTCCTTGGCTTCTCTGTTGCCTCACAGAAATCTGTGTGTTCCAACAAAAGCCTCGATTGGCCCCCACGTGCCCTGCCCATCCAGTCTTTCTCACGTTAGTGACAATGCCATCCACACAGCTGATCAAGCCAGACACGCACCTAGGGGTTGGCCTTGACTCTTCACTCCCTCCCCATGAGCACTCCGCTGCAAGTCCTAACATTTTAAAATGCATTTTGAGTCTGTTCACACTTGCTTAGCCATAGTCACTGTCATCTGTGGCTCAAGTCGTGAGTCCAAAAAAGCAATGCAGAAGACAATTCAGCTCCAGAAAATACCGGAACTTCTACTTATATTTATTGTAGCATGTCCTTTGTAACTTATTTTCTTGTATTCATTTCATAATATACATTCTACGTTAGTGTGGCAGTGTTGATAAGAATAGCCAACACATAATGAGACCTATGATGAACTGGACCCTGTTCTGAGCACTATTCATTAATTAGCTCATATAACTGTCCCAACAAGCAGGTGAGGCTGCTATTATTATTATAAAACTGATTTTGCCAATGCGAAAACTGATGCGCAGAAGTTATAAATGCCACAAGATCGCACAGCAGATAGTGCCTGTGGTGAGCAAAGAGATGGGCTGTATTTCTGCCCCTTGAAAGGACATGATAAGCCCCAATTGCCCATTCTTCCTGGTGCCCTCAGCTCTTCTCAGTGTAGCTCCAGCCGGACATCTGGGAGAGGTCATGGCACAAGGAGCATCCCCATCCACAGTGGGATTCCTATAAGGGGCTCCCTCCTCCAGTGCACGCCTTGTGGCAACCAGAGACTTTATCAAATGGCTTCATAGTTCTGGAAGCTTCCTCTGCCAGTCCTGCTCATTCCCCTCCCAAGGTTACTCCTCCATAGAGTCCAAACTGCATCTCAGCGTCTACTTCCTGGTACACCCAACAGACCCATTGCCTGGGCGATGTTGATGACTCTTTATGCACTCCCATTATCCTGTCCTTCCTTCTGTCTTTGCATTTGCCACACTGCATTGATGTTTTTGGTTTCCGAGTCTGGTGTGTGTGTGTGTGTGTGTGTGTGTGTGTGTACGCGCGTGCACACGCGCGTGCACACACACACACATGCATGAGTGCACCCATGCATCAAAATATATATAAACTAAAATTTGCCATTTTAACCATTTTGATGTGTGCAATTCAGTGGCTTTAATTATGTTCACACTGTTGTGCGACCATCACCATGCTCTGATTTCAAAACTTTTTCATCACTCCAAACAGAAACTCTGTGCCTGTTAAACTATAAGCTGAGTCTGATTTTTAGACACCAAAACTAAGCTGAGTTCCATCAGGACAGTGATTCTATCTGACTCATCTCTATCTGTAGCTTCTAGCAGGACCTGGCATATACTAGGTATCAACGATATCGTTTACCAGACCAAAGAGTTATAAGAAAATTTCTTCTGAGGTATCTGAGAAAACTTGGATGAGGTGACATTTCATTGGAATCTTAAAAGATGGGAGATTTCAGGAGGTGGACAGGAGGGAAGGGCATCCCAGACTGAGGAAACAGGAGGACAGGGCAAGCTCTGTTGGTCCCTAACTTGAAGTCAATGTCCCCTCCCAGAACTGCAGTTTTGTTTAGGGCAGCCAGGCGCACAACTCAAACTTATATACATTTCCTAGCCTCTTGTTCATTCAGATCCAGGTGGCCATGTAACAGGTGTAGCCAGTGAGATGTAGGCAAAAGACTAATGGAGACTTCTGGGGTTGGTTCATATTCCTTAAATGGGTATTGCCACTTCCTCTTTGATTTCTTTCTTCTTTTTCTCATCTGGAATATAGATGGAGTTACTGGAACAATACTAGACATCTTGCAACCTTGCACAATTGTGTAGTCCTTGTCCTGACATTTTTGAGCCACTGAATTAGCAACTCTAGACTTCTGTGTGTGTGTGTGTGTGTGTGTGTGTGTGTGTGCGCGTGTGTGCGCATGTGTGTATAATTCCTACCTGTAAAACTTGCCTGAGATTTTTCTATTTGCATTTAATATAAGTCTTAACCAATACGATGGTCATCAGTTTTAGAAGCAATGGCAAACCTGGATAACGAGACTCTAAGCACAACCTCAAGAACCATAGGTGGCTCTGGCCACCAGAAGAACTTCTGCTTCCTCTGCCTCAGGGAACTGGCAGCCAAACGAGGAAGCTGCCTCTGCAGCTGCTCTCTGCCAGGATCAGGAAATCACCCGAATCAGAAAAAGCCACAGTCTAGAAGCTAAAATGACCAGGAAGCCACCACAATCAAGAAGTGTCTCAGGAGAGCCAGACCTCCTGTGCACTTGCCAGCAGAGCCACAGAAGCAGGCAGGTGAGGCCGCCTTGTCATTCCATCTTTTAAACCCTGCTTGAGCGCATCTGACTGATAGAACTCATTCATATCCAGAATTTGTACCACAAAGGAACCTGGGAAACGTGGTCTTTAGCTTTCCAGCCAATACATGCTAGAAGGAGGGTGGAGTAGAAATTGTATGCCATGGATAACATCTGCCACAGCCTGGGACAAAGTTGTTCTCCTTCTCCCCCTGACCCAGTATTGATCGTCCTCCAGGTTAGATGCCCCATGTCACTTCCTTGCTGAAAATACCCATGCCATTCTGTACTCTTCCATTACAGATTATACATTCACCATCCTCCCGCTCTAAGAGCTTGTCTGTCTTCTCTGAGAAGCTCCACAATAGCAGAGACTATCTGTCTTGCTCACCCATGTGTCCTCAGGAGTTTGCCCAGCGCATGCTACACTACAGCCTCTTGTATGAAATGAGTGAATGTATTGCATGAATTAATGAGTGGATTGACAAAGGAGAGCGTGGGGGTAAGAGCTGTGGAACAGTGAGTCATGAGGCAAATACAGATATCATTTGGAGGAAAATTCTTCTGAACAGGAGGGGGTTTCCATCTCTGTGATTTGCTTTGCAGAAGTAGATACACTGATAGGTATAAAGTATGGCAGACGTGGATATCATCTGGAAGAATCCATCACACTCTCAGTAATGTTCATAAGCAGCCTTTAACAGAACCAGATGCTTCTAAGAGAATGGCATTTCCCTTTCACTGGTCTCTATCTCCAATAAGAAACATTAGTTCCCAGAGTATTTGACTTTGAGGAGACTAGAGATGAATGAGATGCTCAGAAGCCTAAAAGATGCAGGTATAGTCTTTGTTCAGAGGTTGTCCATAGCCTAGTCTTCAGAACAGACTGAATCTCAGAGAAGGAACAATTTCCATATAGCTCTGGGACAGGAATGTTTTGAATACAGATTCACTTCTCCCGGATTTGACCTGACACCTTGTTCACCTGTGGGGCCTGGATCTTTGTGGAAGCCTAGCCATAATACTGAAACGTTTACTTCTCTGAAGAAAGAGCCTGAATGGCACTACCTGTTTGACACAGTAATGCTTAGGCTTTGGCTCAAAATCCAGTCTATCCGAAGCTCTTTTCCTCTAAATAGAGGAACCAGTTGCATTGGATGGACCAAGGTCTTGTGCCAGATGAATGCAGAGCCACTTTTGGGGTTCCCAGCCCCTCTGCCTCTTGTTCCAAAAAACTGATTACAATGGAAATTGTTAGCAGAGTGAGCTTAGTAACAGCCCAAAGGCAGCAAAGCCCAGGGGAGAAACTAGGGCTGGTCCAGGGAGAACCACTGCTTTGGGTCTTAGTTTTGATACCTGTTGTCTAGGGTCACACTTCCCCCAACATACACACAACTATGGACAACAAAACTAAAGTTTGCAAGATCAAGGTGACCTACAAAAGAGGTATTAATTAGAACTTTATAATATGTGTGTATGCATATGTATACATATATATTTAAGTATGAAGTACAGCTATTTATAAGACATTGATAGATAGTGGCCATGGTCATGTAAGATGTTGAGGACCCACTTATGCCTCATTCTCACTTGATATCATCATTGATCCATTCACCCCCAATCCACACCACCCACGAATCCTCCTGCCTTGCTTATAAATCTATGAAACATTTAATTTTTTCTTTCAGTGCTGTTACCTTTGTTACTACTTTCTTGGTTTAGAATAGTCATGAAGAGGTGAAGCTATGGAGTCAGACTTTGTCAGTTTAAATTCCAGTTCTACTACTTGCTGCTGTGTAACCTAGGAAAATTAACCTAATGTTTCCCTGTCCCAGCTCCTACTTTGTAAAATGGAGATTAAAATATCCTCACCATGTGGAATTGTTGTCGGAATTGAATGGAGTAATCTATACGGCATTTGAAATTAAGCTTGGCATATTGGAACTCCTCAATGATATTCATTATCCTTCTTATAATTATTGTTATTAATATTCATGTGTAGCACTCTTTTACTGTTTAGAGGCATAGCTTTCATGGATTTTATGTAGTGAGCCAAATGTATGGGTTAAATGACAGGTCAAATTTGTTTCTCTCCCATTCTCCATTCTAGGACATTGAATAGAGCAAGTGAGCATTAGGTTGATTGATCTCTGGATGAGGAAGAACTAAAGAAATCAAACTTACTGAGCAAATGTTCAGATTTCAGAGAAAGGAACTATGGCATTAATTGGGTTGTCTTGGGCAGCAAGCAACAAATCCTGCACAAACTGGGTTAACATTAGTTCACATAGCAGATGTCCAACAGTAGGGGAGGCTTCAGGAGTTGGTTGATTCAAAGATGTGATGATGCCATTTTGGTCCTAGGTCTTGTTCTTTTCATCCCTCCCCTCTGTCTTATGTAGCACCGGCCTCCTCCTAAGCCTGGCTCCCCTGTGTTCATACGGTGGCTGCCAATGGCATCCAGGACACATGTGTCTTTTTTGCCATCCCGGGAAGGAGAAGAAAAAGGCTAGATGCCCCTGAAATATTCTTTTTTGGCCTTTCCAGGAGCCTCTCCTCATGACTTGGGGACCTCCCCACATCTACCTGGAAAGGAGAATGATGTTGCCATGGTTTCTGCAGACCCATCAGATGGGGTGGCATGGATGTCAGAGTTCAGTCACCGTGACCTTTGTAGGGATCATATGAAGAGGCTTTCAAATGGTGCCAAGACTTACCTACTTTTATATTTATCAAGTGTCAACAAATGGGGATGTTCTATTTATCTTTGCTGGACAACAAATGATCCCAAATTTAGTGGTTTGCAGATACAATTATTTTATTATATCTCACAGTTTATGGGTCATGATTTCAGGCAGGGCTCAGCTGGGAGATACTTGAGCTTCATGTGATTTTGATGGTGGTCACTCATTGGTATCAGCTGGCAGCCAGGCTGGTCTGAGGGTCCTAGGATGTCATCACTTGAATGATTGGCTCCCTGGGGACAGCTGGGGGCTGGACTGCACTGGACACTTCTCCCTTACTATGTAATCTCAGGACCTTTCCATGTGGTCTCTCTAGCAGAGGGGCTGGTGTGCTACCCAGCTGTAAGAGACAGACTGTGAAGGAAAAGATGATTCCAAATTATCTGAAATGTTATCTTCAGTATATGTAAAAAACATAAAGGAATAGGCATGTAACTTTTTTTAATGTTTATTTATTTTGGGGGGGGGGGCAGAGAGTGGAGGAGGGGCAGAGAGAGTCAGAGACACAGAATCTGAAGCAGGCTCCAGGCTCTGAGCTGTCAGCACAGCCAGACGCGAGGCTCAAACTCACAAACTGTGAGATCATGACCTGAGCTGAAGTCAGACACTTAACCAACTGGGCCACCCAGGTGCCCTGGCATGTAACTTTTAATAATACTTTGTCTCCCTTCATGCCCACTAAATGGAGGCACCTCCATTTAGTGGGCATGAAGGGAGACAAAGTATTATTAAAAGTTACATGCCAGGGCACCTGGGCTGGCCCTGTCCTGGGTAAGCTGTGAGGTTCTCTATCCTTCCCATCAGCCCTTCTTGGTCTAGGGCTCTGCCATATCTTTAGGATGTCCCAGGAGCCTCCGATCTGAACCTCCTGCCACCAGTCTTATCCTTGAGAGGCCCACTCATCCTATGTGTTGTTTTCCACTGTGGTGTTTCTGAAATACAAATATGCTCAGACCATTCCCTTGCCTAAAGTCAATATTGGGTTTCTTTCAACAACCAGAGAAAATTCAAACTCTTCAGTATGGCTCATAAGCTTTTCCTCTCCTGGGTCAAATCCCCCAATCTATCAGTGCAATGAGAGCTGAAAGAGGGCAGGGGTCTTACCTCTCTTATCTGTTGCTTTATCCCCAGCACCAAGACCAGGCCTGGCATCTAGCAGGCATGTCATAAGTATTTATGGAAGGAAGATAAGAAAGGAGGAAGAGAAAGGCAGTGGAAGAAAGGAAGGAAAGCAGGAAGTTAGTTCCTGTAGCCCCCTGTACTTCACCTAACATAATGCTCACTTTTAGTTTAATGTCTGGCTTCCTCATGGATGGTAAGGTGCATGGGGGTAGTGAATGCACCATACCCACTGCTCCTAGCACAGTGCCTGGAATAAAGCAGGTGCTCTAAAACATTTCTAAAACAAGTGAATTAATTAATAATGTGCTAAGTGTTTCAGGCACATACACAGAGGGGTAAAAGCCTGGAAGAAAGGCCCGTTGATTCTTTGGAGTTTAGGAGTGGAAATGGAAAGGAGACAGGACATGAATGAGTCCTTGGATGGTGATGCCAATGGCTTCCACTTTTGGGCCCAGCATCACAGGAGTCTGAGTGACTTGTCCCCTTTAGGGCTCTGGTCCTGGAAGGTTGAGTCCTTTGCTCAGTCCTGATATCCCTTTTGTGTATCCAGTTTTCTTCTTTGGTGGAGGTATCCAACCCTGATAATTTTTTTTTTTTTCCAAGAGAGTGAGTCTTTTGAAGCGATGTGTGGACTGCCTTGCCTCAGCCTCCTGGAATGTGACCTCATTCCTTCCCCAGGTCAGTCCCCTCATTAAGCGGCCTGCCCAGTCCTGCTCCATCAGGCAGCCTGCCAGGCATGCACTTGGCATAGGAGTGCCAACTCAGGCACCAACGCAGCCTTTACTATTTAAGAGCATGGACTTCAGACTCAAACAGACCAGATTTTTGGATCCCGAATCCATCGCTGATTAGCTGTGTGGTCTTGAGCAAGTCCCTGCCTTGACTCGATCATCTGTAAAGAGGAGTTAACAATAGTGCCTAGTTCATAGCATATTTGTAAGGATTAAATCAGATACGCCATAAGCCTACACCACAGGGAGCTCAAAAACAGGTGGAGATTATTTTTCTGCTGAAGGACTTCTCCTGTCCTTGGCAAGTCATGAATTTCTTTGGGATGGAGCAGGGATGAGGGAGAGAAGGGGCGGGGGGTGGGGGGTGGGGAGCATGTACTGAACACTTATGATGTACCAGGCACTGGGCTGGCATGTCCACAAGAGCTATCTTCCCCACACCACACAACAGCCCTTTTGCAGTGTCTAACATTAGCCCCATTTTCCAGCAGAAGGCATGCAGACTGTAGAGGAGACAAACCGTCGGAATGCAGGTTCTAAAACGCACTTGCCATGTGAGCCTGGGTAAGGCCCTTCCCCTCTCTGGGCCTCAGTTCTCCACCGGTTCCTGTTTGATAGGCTTTCTGTGTGGGCTGAATGAGTCAGTGCTACATAAAAATGCTTACCCGAATGATGCTTGGTATGTGTGACTTCCTTCATTCCCAAGGGGACCCTTGGTTAAGAGCAGGGTTTGAATGGAGAGAGGGAGCACATGGGGACATGGCAGGAAGAGGCATCCCAGGGCATCACGATTCTGGAGGGGACGCATTCTTTGACTCTGCAGAGAGGTGGGCTGCTATAAACACCATGAGTGGATGTCCCTGTTGGGCTGGCACAGAGACTCTGATGGCTGGCCATCTCCATTCCCGACCTTTGGGTTTACTAATGAGTAACGGTAATCACACCAAATTATAAGCTGAGGTCCTCAAAAGCAAAAATTCAAACTTTTTTCATCTTTCGCACTGTAGAAGGCACTTAGAGCGAGCTAAACAAGTGAATGCGCTCTGCAAAGAACTGTGCCCAGGTCGAATCCGCTGCACTTGATGAACATCACACACACACCTACACACACACACACACACACACACACACACACACACACACACACACACACTGGACAACTCCTCTGTCACTTTCCTTTGTGTGCCAAAGACAGAAACTTGTACTAATGTAGGCAGGGGAGAAGCACTGGCCTGCAAGGCAGGAGCTAGGTTTCTTTTTTTCTTTTTCTTTTTAATGTTTATTTATTTTTGAGAGAATGAGAGAGACTGAGCACAGTGAGGGAGGGGCAGAGAGAGAGGGACACAGAATCCGAAGCAGGCTCCAAGCTCTGAGCTGTCAACACAGAGCACGACGAGGGGCTCAAACCCACCAAGCGTGAGGTCATGACCTGAGCTGAAGTCGGACGCTCTACCGACTGAGCCACCCAGGCACCCCAGGAGCCTGCGTTTCTAATCTCAGTGCAGCTCTGCTTGCCATCTGATCCCGGGCAAGTCATTTCCCCAAACTGGGCCTTTGTTTTCCCATCAGTGAAATGAAACAGTTGCGAATAGATGGTGGGGTCCCCTCTAACTCACAAACTGTGATTGTGTTTGTGTCTGGAGTTTCCTCAGTCAGGGATGCTCTAAAGGAAGGGAGACATGGGCAGAAGGTGGCTGAGCTGGCAGAACTGGCCACCTATAGGTACAAGAATCAGGGCTTTCCCAATACCCCATAGCTGGAAGAGGGCAGAGTGCCCCAGAGCCAGAACATGGTACCTTTCTCTTTCCTGTGCTTCTGCCCCTCCCTAGAAACCAAGGCCTGTGGTCTCCATTCCAGCTCCTCCCACCTGTCTCTGCCCTGTGATGCCAGCATCTGACTTGAGGCTTTCCTGAAAATAATTAGAGCTTTTGCTGCTTTGCCTATTTAAGCTGGATGCGGATGGGAAACCCTCTGCGATAGGGAGGAGCAGGGAGGCTCCATACACCTTAGCAACGTTGACTTATTTGTCACAAACAGGTTGGCTGAGTTGGGCAGCCAGCACCCTGTTTCCTGTTGTGATTCGTGCTACATGGAGGTAATCCTGATGTTTGAAAAAGTGCTGGTTTGGGACAGCAGAAACTAGCACTTCTGCTAAGCTAAGAGTGAACAAACTACAAACCACGGGCCAAATCCTGTGTTTGTATGACCACCTGTTTTTATACGGTCTGTGATCTAAGAATGTATTTTACATTTTTGTTTCTTTTTTTTTTCATTTTTTTAATGTTTACTTATTTTTGAAAGAGAGAGAGAGAGCGCACTCGAGCATGAGCGGGGGAGGGCCAGAGAGAGAGGGAGACACAGGATCTGAAGCAGGCTCCAGGCTCTGAGCTGTCAGTACAGAGCCCGATGTGGGGCTCAAACTCACGGACTGTGAGATCATGACCTGAGCTGAAGTCGACCCTTAATCGACTGAGCCACCCAGGTGCCCCTGTATTTGACATTTTTAGATAATTCTATAAGTATGCCCAGAACAGCCATGAATTTTGCTCCTTAGCCAACAAAGCTTAAAATACTTACTATCTAGCCTTCTACAAAAACAGTTTGCTGACCTCTGCTCTAAGTTTTTCACATAGATGAAGTCCTAATCCTCACAATAACCTTAAGAAGTGGGTAACTATTGTTCCCATTTTACAGAAGAGAAAACAAGAGGCCAAGAAGAGTTACGTATTTTACTGAAAATCAAACAGCTGGCAAAAGGTAAGGTCAGGCTTTGAACTCAAGAAGCTGGTTTCTGTGTTCCTTCTTAAAACCAAAGGAATGTTTTCACTAACTGGCTGTGTGACCTTGAAGAAGTCATCACAAGGTCTCTGCTAAGAGAGGCGAAGCCATTGAACTCCATTAGAGATTCTAAGTTGAGGGTGGGAGGGTCCTTGAGACAAATAAACTCCAGGGAATCCAAGATACCACCAATGGAAACCTGATCAAGGTTAATGAGTTTGGGTAAAGGTTAGTGTTTGTGCACAGTTGCATTTATTTGAGGAGAGAACCTGGCAATCTCCTCAGAAATGGATTCCATGACTCAAAACAGACGAGAGCTACTGGACTAGCTTTCTTGCAAAGTCGTTTCCAGGTTTAACGTTCTTTGATGTTACCAGTTTGGGTTGTCATTTTTGTCCTTCAGGTGTTATCTTTCTAGGCTGCCCACATGTTATTTCTTTCAGTCATCTTTTTTGTGTACACATTACCTATTGGATTGCGTTTTTCCCCCACCCCCTACCCTTAAAGCTCTAGGTACTCATCCCTGAGAAACACTAGAAAAAGCCAACACGCTTAAGAGCAAGGGAGGTTTTTCCAGTGACGTGTTCTGTAACTAGGCGAATAACTCATGTTGGTGGGGAGGGCAGGCACAGGACTGCATACCCTTTATTGCAATATTTCATGTTTCTGTGTTATCTGTTCAACAAATATGCACCGAGCCCTGACTTGATGGTCATTGCTGTGTGGACTGTGAGGTCCTCAGAGTCAGGGGTTAGGTGCTATCTGCCCTTCAGCCTCTTGGCCTAGTACGGACCTGGCACATGGGAGGCACTCGTGAGCACTAGAAAGTAAAGCCTGGCTGGCTGGATGAAGAGATGGTGAACGGGTGTATGAGAAACCAGCAGTGTGGGTGGGAAAGGGGGTGCGTGGTGCCGAGCAGGTTAGTTCTGTTGGCTCCCCATTGCCTTTCCAATCAGCAGCCTCCTGTGTTGTTGGAGAAGCTTTGGAAGGCAGTCTTCATTTTCCCAACAGCCACAGTTTGAAAGGTTATAGCTGAAGGTTAGCTGACACAGCCAGGACTTCCCACATGAATCCAGAGAAATGAATCCGATTTCTTGCATCCCACTTAGGCCAGAGGAACAATGGGGGCTTCCTGGTCCTTTTTCTTGGACTCAGACATCCCCCGCATTGGAGAACAATGAGCTCTCCTCTCTCCTGCCTTCTCATTCTGCCCAGACTTCTGAACTTTTCCTCTCTCCCACTCCTCCTTGCCTCTACTTCCGTCCGCAGTCGGACTCACAACTGCTGAGGGTAGGAGTGCAAGCCCCTCCACACAGCTGGCTCCTGGGCTGATGGGTCCGGAGACATCTCCAGATAAACAGCTGCAGAGGCAGGGAAGAGCAGAGGGCAAACCACAGCACAGGACAGGGCGGGGGGTGCGCGAGCCGGTGGAAAGGCAGCACAGGAGCTAAGGAAAGTATCTGCTGCGGGGAAGGCTGGAAGGTTCTGTCCTGCTCTTGAGCTTTGGACAAGCCATTAACCTGCGCTCGGCTGGACTTTCTTCATCTGCACAGAGTGCGTAATGCCTTGTCTGTTTCCCTCAAAGGGTGAGTTCAACCAAGATGCCAGATAGCAAAACTGTAAGTTGTCCTATAAAATCGAAGGCGTATCATTACTTGGATTCAGTTGAGAGACTATTCAGATGCTCTGATTCAGTAGCTATAGAAGAAAAAGAAAGTGGTGATGTGGTTTGAATTGGTATAGGAATAAACTTGTACAAAGGTGTTGTGGAGGCTAAAACATTTGTGTTCAGGAAACTCACAGGGTCTGGAGTAGCATGGTGTAACAAAGACCATAATCTCAGAACCAGGCAAAAATGAATGTGAATTCCAGCTCTGCCATTTACTGTCTACAGATTCTCAGGCAAGTGCCCTTTGGCATGAGTTTCTTATTTGTGAGGCAAGAAAAACAGAACCTACCTCATTTAGATGATGTAAGGATAAAGATAACCCATGTGAACAGCTGGCCAAAAACAGGCTCTTAGTATATTGTAGATCTTACAAATACTGCCCAGACGTCATCTGTTCCAAGAAAACAGGGAATTAGTAGATAGGTAGGGGACAGCTGGGGTTACACCTACCCTCCTAGACAGAAGAGTGAGGCAGTTCAACAGAAACAAACCCTCCGTCACAACTTCCACAGGATCCTCGGCTGGTATCTCCCCAGACTGCCTCGTTCCATAACATCATGTGTTGAGCTACAATGTTTTGCATTGCTCCAAGAACGGAAATTCAGATAGTTTGTGAAGATCACAGAGGCACAGAGTTTCCCTGAATATTATGACGAACTTTCTCATGGGGCTGGTTGGGATTGGGCCGGGCTGTCTCGTGGAGAGGATGGTTGATTCATCACCAAAGCAGCGCATAAGCACCTACCTGTTCAGGACTTGGACAAGGGACTCCATACTTTGGGTGGGAGACTGGGATAAAGGACCTCTGATGTCCTTCTCAATAATCCTGAGGAGCATCCCTTGGGCCAGCACTGCCCAACAGGCAGGCTAGTTTGGGAGAGGCAGCAGCAGCAGCACATTTGAGACCTGTCGCCACTGTCCTCACCTTGGAAGGGCCAGAAGTGCTCAGAAACAGCAACACCTCCACACCCCTCACGGGAGCATCACACCTCAGCTGGCTAGCTCTGGGAAAGGAAGAACCATGACTCATAAACATGGGGTTGGAGAAATGTGGCTGCCCTGGGGATGTTGTGATGAGATTTCCCAATCTCTCCTCATTTGCTGCCAAATCTCTCCAGAAACCATGGGCCCAAGAGCCAGTGAGATCAACTACAGAGTGACTACACAGTTGTTGGGTGTTTTATCAGCTTTTTCCTTGAGTGTAAGACCCTTGGAAAAGAAGCCAACTACCACTAGAGGTAGAGACCAGATGCGAGGGGAGGGGGCCAGTTATGGTTTGCACTTCCTGATGAGGAGATCATGACAAGAAGATCATGAAGAGAAGGTCACAGGTAGGAGATACCGAAATGAAATAGTGACACACACTTTTCAGGTGAAACTGCAGTCCCTTTTCAAATCCTGATGGACTACAAAAGCCAAGCAGCGCCACGGATGGCACAGCCAACCTCTCCTAATAAACTGAGTGAGGCCTCACCCAAACAAGCAAACAGAGAAACTATTGTCTTTTCCAGAAAAGTGAAAAGATCAGACATTCCAGTGGCTAGGCAGCCCAGACCCAAACCACACCCACTTTACAGACCACACCCATTTTGCCAATCTTTCCTCTTCCATCTACTCCTGTTCATTGAAGACTCTTCAGCAAGACCCCAAACTTTGTCATAGAAAAGTGCAGATGTCCCTGTCACCAGACTTGGGTTCAAGTCCTTCCTCTGCTGAGTCCTAGCAGGGTGATTGTAAGCTTCAGCTTCCTCATCAGGCAAATGGGAACAAGAGTAATTATTTTATAGAGTTGCTGGAAGGACAATAGGGGATCTATTTATAAAGTGCCTGGTACAATGTTGGTGATCAATACATGGCAGTTCATATTAATAACAGAAACTATGGAAATGGGAAAAAAAAGACAATTAGAAGCAAAAACAGAAATTTTACCCCAAATACTTCTAAAACTTAACTTGAGGGATTGACTTGTTTTAAAAATGTTTTCATTATAAACATTTTAATAATAATAAACTAGAAAATATAGTGAGTTTATCTGTACCCTACCCTAGCTCTTTTGAATTCTAATGCTTTGTAATACTGTTTTAAACATATTTTTAAAGAAATGAAACATTAAAGCTAGAATCATGTACCCCTTATCTTTTTTGTAGTCTGCACCCCCACTCCCCAGCCCCTGGGCTGACTTCCCATTCTTTCTATGGTTTCTTGGGGTCTCCTTCCTCCATCCTGAGCTAACAATCACCACAGCTTACTTCTCTGTCTGTGTTTTCTGCATTCTGGCTGAAGGATCACCCACTTCCCCTGGGGCTCCAAGCTGTATCTGAGAAGGAAGGGAAACCCTGACCAGCCTTCTTGCATTGCCCATTGTCTCAGTGACTGCTCCTGATAGAGGCCAGTGCTGACTGTGGTCACAGGCCAAGAAGAGTGAGGCGTCTTCCAACCTGGCCCAGGCAGCTTCACAAATGTCACACCATAGAATCCCCACCACGTCACTAAGAGGCAACATCATCGCTGTTCTACAAAAAAAAGGAAACCAAGCAGAAAGACCTGCCCTTAGCCTGGCAGTGCAGAATTCAAGCACAAGCTGTTTCATCACAGCAACGGAGACAGCAAGGAACACGTCCACTCTAGCGTGGGAGGAAGTCGTGGTTAATGGCCTAAGTCCTAGGGTTTCAGGTGTGGGCTCTCTGCTATGCCCTACACAAGTAGCTCTTTTTTGCTTTTTGCAAAACCAGAACTTTCTAAGGGTAAGAAAGAAAAAGAAAAGAAAATCCGAGGAACTTGAGATGAGACTCTATCCTCTTGACTCCTTCAGTCCTCTTCCATTTTTGTTAATTTGTATGTACATGTGCTGTCAGGAGACCCAGATGCTAGGCCTGGCCTTACCACGCACAAGCATGTGACCATGATCAAGTCCTTCTCTTCTCCTCCCAAGGTCTCTGTTTCCACATTCTGTAAAATAGGGGGCCAGGATGACAAGGGCCCTGGGGCAGCTCCCCTCCCTAACAAACAGCTCCTTGGGCCTGATCTTTGGCAATCTCCACAGTCACCAGCTTTGTGCAGAAACCTTTAATGATCTCAAAGCATCCTCACACTCCTGAGATGGCTGATAATAACAGCTAAGGTTAATTCTACTTTAGTACATGCCAAACATTGTGTTGGGTATTTTATATTCTTTATCTTGAGTCATTAAAATAATTATAGATGGTAAGTATTTTTTTTTTACTAATCAGCTAGAGTTTTGTTCTTGTGTTTTGTTTTTAATAAATCACACCCTTATTGGTCTCATACCAAGCAAAGTCAGATAATCAACACCAGTTTAGAAAACAGAGTATAAGAACATATGAGAAGTAGGAACTTCAGCTGAAGAAAAGCATGTTCATAATCACAAGGTGGGAAATTATCCTTTTCACAGATGTTAGGGAGATGGAGACATTAAGTTTTAAGAGATAGACATGAAATTTTATAATTAAGGAAACTGAGGCTCCCAGGGGTGAAGTAACTTGTACAAAGTCACACAGCCAGTAAGTTATGTGAAACTAGGATTTGAGCCTGAGTCTCACTAGATCCAAAGTCCATTTTCCTTCAACCTCACTGGACTGCTTGCCTCCAGAATCCCCATCTGCTCATAGACTGTCAGACTCTATCTCTATTCCCTATAGCACAGTCTGATGAAAGTTTGGGATCATGCATAAAAGCAAAAGTAACAGTTCATCATTACTCAGTCTTCCTTGAAACTGGGTGTTTGAAGGTTGCGTTAGGGTGAGGATAGAGATTCATGGCTGGAGTAGGCGATGAGAAATGGACAGCAGAGAATTGAAATGGTCACAATGAACACTCCCAGGAATGTATATTGATAATGTAACATTCTGGGAACAACTCAATGTTAATTAACCCAATAAACATTACCGAGCCCCTAATATATGCTGGCGCTGGGGTTATAGTGCTCAGATATGGTTCTTGTCCCTGGTATACATTTGACAAGGCTGAGTTCATGGAA
Organism: Panthera pardus; assembly: GCF_024362965.1. Lineage (NCBI taxonomy): Eukaryota > Metazoa > Chordata > Mammalia > Carnivora > Felidae > Panthera > Panthera pardus. Next base: position 59,259,350 of record NW_026526666.1, read on the forward strand.
TGCTTTTGTTAAATACTTGAAAATTAAAATGAAAAAAAAAATACAAAGAGCTAAAGCTAACACGTGAAATTTTACAGACATAGTCAGGAAAGGGATGAAACGAGAAAGGAGAATCAGAGCTGAGGCTGTGCTTACTTAATAAGCTCATCTTAGGGGCGCCTGGCTGGCTCAGTCAGCAAAGCATGTGACTTTTGGTCTTGGGGTTGTGAGTTCAAGCCTTATGTTGGGCATAGAGCTTACTTAAAAAACTAATAAAATATTTCCCAACTAACTCCCAAAAGAATCTATACAAAAACAATAAAAAACAAGCAGCACCAAAACAATCAACCAACTCTTGATTTTGGTTCAGGTCATGATCCCAGGGTCATGGGATCGAGCCCCATGTCAAGCTGAGCATGAAGCCTGCTTAAGATTCTCCCCCTCTCCCTCGGCCCCTCTCCCCCTCTCCCCTGCTTGTGCTCTCTCTCTAAAATAAAGTAAAAATCAAAATAAATTTAAAAAGTAAAAACAACACAAAAACATTACTTATCATAGTGTTTGTGTTCCTGTTGGGGGAAAGCCTGGCAGATCATAGAATTTAAGAAAGGAAAGAGGGTGGGTGGCCCTCCATGTTCCACAGAGGATACTGAGAATGGGCTCTTTTTATCCGCATCCTCCAAACACTTACCATGGATGAAAAAGGCCAAGGTTTGGAGACCTCAGAGCTCTAGCCTGAGAAAGGTCCAGCCATTTGGGGCTGACCTAGCTAAGCAGCCAAAAGCACCATTGTGGACATTGCTCAGCCCTGAGAACCCTTCCCCATTAGCTTTCCTCCTGCCAGCCTGGGAAGCACTGGACTAACCAGCAGGTAGCTCTGCCCCGTATAGAGGATTGTGGCTACGTGGTCAGGAGCTGGTAGAACAAAAAGGATATTTAAAAAATAAAAATGCAACCTGACATGTTGACCGTGTCTTACATTTTACAAAACTTTGGTATTTACCATCTCATCTATTTTAGATTTGGTTGTCGGAATGTCTCTTGAAATAGACAGATGCTACTATCTCCATTTTACACGTGGGCAGACAGAAGCCCAGAAAAGTTAGTGTTGCTGCTCTGGTGCGTTACAGGATTTAGGAAAGCACAGAGAGGGAGCACTCCCCTGAGTGCGATAGACAGGGCCTCTCAGGGGAGGCTTCCTGGAAGCGATCCAAGGGCTCAGTAAAAACGCACAATTATGCACTAAATAGACGAGGGGAGAGTACATGACTTGACAAAGGCTTGAAAATGTGAAGAAGACTGGAGACACTAGCAGAATCAAGATGAGGGTGCTGATGGTGGTGGTGACCACGACAGCAGCTGACCCCTATCCATGCTGACTAAGTGCAGACACTGTTAGAACAGATACTGTTCTAGGCAGTTTATCTACGTTAATTCTCATACCTACCTTGTTAGGTAGGTACTTTTATTATCCCCATTTTACAGATGAGGAAACGGAGGCATAGAGAAGTAGCTTGCCCAAGGTCATATATGATCTTGTTTGCCACTTAAAAAGTGTGACTTCTACGGGCGCCTGGGTGGCTCAGTCGGTTAAGCATTCAACTCTTGATTTCAGCTCGGCCATGATCTCGCGGTTCATGGGTTCGAGCTCCACATTGGGCTTTGCGTGGACAGTGTGGAGCCTGATTGAGATTCTCTCTCTCCCTTTCTGCCTCTTCCCTGCTTGTTCTCTCTCTCTCTCTCTCTCTCAAAAATAAATAAATAAACTTAAATTGTGTGATGGATAGCTTTCTTTTAAAAAAAAAGTGTGAATTCTATACCAAGAGCCAAGAGCACCTCCCACTCTGTTCTCCGCAGAGATAGACACAAATTTGTGATTTAGAAAGCCTTCTCTGACCACAGGGAGGACTGGGTGTTGGAGAAGGGAAAAGACACTGGAACCTGACTAGGCTTTTGGTTCAAGAACCTAAACAGAGGGGGATGCCTGAGTGGCTCAGTCACTTGACTGGCTGACTCTTGATTTCGGTTCAGGTCGTGATCTCAAGGTTGGTCAGATGGAGCCCTGCATGGGGCTCTGTGCTGACAGTGCACAGCCTGTTTGGGATCCTCTGTCTCTGTCTCTGTCTGCCCCTCCCCTGCTCGTATGCACATGCTCTCTCTCTCTCTCTCTCTCTCACACAAAATAAAATAAACTTTAAAAAAAAAAAAAAAAAAAACCTGAACATACAAACAGAGACAGTGGTGGTAGAGAGCCAGGGAGCATTCCCACAATGCCCGGGGCTTATGGGTAAGAAATTGCCCCTCACGTGACTCTGCTTTCTCTACCTATAAATGCAGAATGGTGTATTTCCACCTGCCCGCCTCAGGAATTGCTTGAAAATTAATGGGGTAGAGGCCTCGCTGGCTTTCATGTGTTAAACAACACCCTTGTACTGCTCCTGGTGTTCATTAAATGCTGAACACATAAAATGTGCTTTGAACGGACGAGCTGGGAATAATTACAGCTTGCTAATTATTGTTAATTTTACCACAGCTTTGAAACCCTGGACTTTCTCAATGATTCAAAAAAGAGATTGCAACCCCTCCATCCCATTAAAGTAGCCACACAGAGGCAGACCCAGCCAATTTCCCACAGTCTGTATTCTTTCCTCATTTGCAGTGGTGCAGCAACTTATATGGGACACAGAGAAAGAAAAGCAACGATTTACTCTTTTAGAATCAAGTTGCACAAAGAACCCCTTATATTCTTGCTTGTTCTTTTTAAGAACTAGTTCCTTTTTGTCTCCCGATACTCAGTTCACGTATAAACATTATTTGTGTTTGTGTGTGTGTGTGTGTGTGTGTGTGTGTGTGTAAAGGAAAATGGTGTTTAACAGAACTTCTGACGCATTGGACACCAGGGCACCTGGGTTTTACTCATGATACGGTGAGTAACAAAAACTCCCTAACTTTCAGTTTCCATACACATTGATGTAAGTTTTCATAACTGCCAGTCAGAATACCAAAGACCCCTCCGAAGGATCTGAGGATATTGACGGCTGAGTGACTTTACGCCTCGGCCTCGACTGCATTGCTTATAAAATGGGTCTGAAACATTGTCCATAATACCTGTCAGGACCTAGGAGAGGATGAGATAATGCTTGTGAACTGTAAACTATGCAACTGACTGCTACTATAAGACCTGGGGGTAGGGTAGCGATAGAGGGTAGGAAACGGAGCGAGAAAGGCAACCGGATAGGGGACAAAAGCGAGACGACCTCGCACGAGACGACCCTACTTTTCAATGAAATCCCTAAGTATTCCCGTCCAGGAGGGCAGCCAGGACGCCCACGTAGGTCTGGCTGGAGGCCGCACCGACCGCGGCCCCTCCCCAGGTGGGGTCGGGCGGGCCGGAGGCGGGGCCCGCGCAGCCCGCAGGTGAGTATCGGTTTTCTTCTCCCGGGCTTTCGGTCCGGAGGAGGCGGGAGCAGCCACCGCTCCCCTGATCCTATCGCGGGCGGCGCAGGGCGGGCTGTGCCTTCCGTGGGACGGTGACGGGGGGCGGGATGTGTCACCCAAATACCAGAGGGTGAGTCGGCCGAACCAGCCGGGCAGGTCGGGCGGAGTATAAGAGCGGGAGGGAGCGGCCAGCGGCAGATGCCCGGAGACTGTCCCAGATCGGAGCCGGAGCCCCGCGGAGTCCCCAGCGCCTGATCCGCCCGCGTCCCGTCTGCGCTCCGCGTCCCCACCATGGCCCGGGAGCCGGGCCTCGCGCTGCCGTCGCTCCCGCTGCCGCTGCTGCTGTTGCTGCTCCTGGCGGCGGCGACCGGCCCTGCGGCCGCGCAGGACAACTGCACGTGCGCCACCAATAAGATGACCCTGTGCCGCGCGGACGGCCCCGGCGGCCGCTGCCAGTGCCACGCGCTGGGCTCGGGCTTCCCGGTGGACTGCTCCACGCTGACCTCCAAGTGCCTGCTGCTCAAGGCGCGCATGAGCACCCCCAAGAGCGGCCGCGCGCTCGTGCGGCCCAGCGAGCACGCGCTCGTGGACAACGACGGCCTGTATGACCCCGACTGCGACCACGAGGGCCGCTTCAAGGCCCGCCAGTGCAACCAGACGTCGGTGTGCTGGTGCGTGAACTCGGTGGGCGTGCGCCGCACGGACAAGGGCGACCTGAGTCTGCGCTGCGACGAGCTGGTGCGCACCCACCACATCCTCATCGACTTGCGCCACCGCCCGGCCGCCCGCGCCTTCAACCATTCGGACCTGGACGCCGAGCTGCGGCGGCTCTTCCGTGAGCGCTACCGACTGCACCCCAGGTTCGTGGCGGCCGTGCACTACGAGCGGCCCACCATCCAGATCGAGCTCCGGCAGAACGCGTCCGAGAAGGCCCCCGGCGACGTGGACATCGCCGACGCCGCCTACTACTTCGAGAGGGACGTCAAGGGCGAATCGCTGTTCCCGGGTCGCGGCGGCCTCGACGTGCGCGTGCGCGGCGAGCCCCTCCTAGTGGAGCGGACGCTCATCTACTACCTGGACGAGAAACCCCCAGAGTTCTCCATGAAGCGCCTCACGGCCGGCCTCATCGCCGTCATCGTGGTGGTCGTGGTGGCCCTCGTCGCCGGCGTGGCCGTCCTGGTGATCACCAACCGGAGGAAGTCGGGGAAGTACAAGAAGGTGGAGGTCAAAGAACTGGGGGAGTTGAGAAAGGAACCGAGCTTGTAGGTACCGGCGGGGCAGGGGGGCGTGTAGGGCGGGATACCCAGACCAAAGTGAGCCATGCTTCTTGACTCGTGGCCCAAAGGAGACATTTCTCTTTTCCAATTCCTGCGTCTCCCCACCCCATCAAGTCTAATAGATTCTGGGCTCAGGGTCACCTCTTTCTGACTTCTGCCTTCAGAGAAAGCATTTCTAAAATTCCTCCCCTTTGGGTCCAACAAGAAACCTGGCTCGAAGAGTTAAAGAAAGTGTGGCGCAGGGTTCTAAGAACCACGTGTCTGTATTACAGTCCAGCGTGGTTTGCAATCGATGTTGAAGGCTTAAATGCGCTTAGGTGGGGGGAATGGCGCTTTTATGGTCCTGGGTTAAGTTATTTGATTAGCTCCACCTGTGTCGTGGCCTTCCTGGTGAGAAGAGGATTTCGCCAACTGAGCCCGTGTCGTGTCCTCATTTGCTGTCGTTTGTATTACCGACCACATGTGCTTGTCACCGGGAAAGAAGCCTGTCTCAACTGCCTGAACACATTTGAGATGTCTTTTGAGGGCAGACTCTGCCCCCGAAACTCCGCGTCTGTGCTTCAGCCCGCCCTTATTTTAGCTGATATTAGTAATGTTTCTTTTGTAAAATGTTTGTACATATTTTGTCGTTGATAATGCCAATGTGATTTTTTTAAAACACAAATGTAATAAAATATGGAAAAGGCGCAGACCAAAAGATGGGAGTTTGTGAAAACTCGCTCCAGATTTATATCACTTTCAGGTCCTCTCATTTCCCTGGGCTCAGATTTCTCATTTCAAATCCTAACACCTTTTTTATTTTATTTTTTGCAGGAGCAGGCATTTCATTTTGCCTCTCCTGTTTTCCTGAGATGCATTAACAGGCTGGTTTAAATACTGTCTTTTCTAAATAAGATTGGAAGCCTCCCTCAGACTGCATAAGGGTGGGTCTGAAGGAGGCAGCTAGAATTAGCTGCTGTTGTAGGGAAAGGGGACCAGTTTTAGGTTTGCTCAAGAACCTCCAGTGGAGAAAGAAATGCGCTAGTTCTTTGAATGCCTGCCCTGCCTGAAGTAGTGGTATTATGTCCATTTAGCCCCTGGCAGTTTACTTGATTGCCAAGTATTGTGGCTCCCAGACAGGTTAAAGGAAGCTTCCAAGTAGTTACAGCCAGTCTGTAGTGGGCCTCACTCTCTGGCTGTGGAAGTGCGGGGGTGGCACGCACCCAGGTTGTTTTCCTAAAATTTCACCAATAATACACTTTAAAAACTTCTGCTTCCTATTAGCTGTAAAAGCTAGCAACCTGGCTCCTTCATGCTTACTTCCTCATTTTCACCCCTTCGCATTCATTTATGTGGAGTGTGTTAGAAGGTCACTGTTGGGGAGCCTGCAGGTAAACAAGTTAGGGTAATTACTGGGAAACTGGGGCAACCATGGGTGTGCACAAAGGAGGGAGTGGTTGCTACCCCTGACAGCAAATAGCTAAATCAGGATTTCAGTTTCTTCCCCTGGAATCCATCTTGCCTCCTCCCACTCCTACCCTGTGGTTTCTGCCTGCCCCACAAAGGTTGAAACACAGGTAAGAAATGGGGGAGGTATCTTTCAGCTGCGGCCTTTCCGGCTTGGGGCTGTGGCTGGCGGATCCCTAAATCTGTAAGCACACCTGCTAGGGCGCCGCCCCCCGCCAAAGTCCTCTCTGGTTCAGATGGGGCTTGGGGGGGGGGTGGGGGAGGGGGAGAAGATGGATGTAGGCTGGCTTCCTCAAAGTGGAAGGGGCCGAGGCCAGAATGGGAACTGTAATAGTGTGAGACTCCACTCGTGCAGCTTCCCTGAGTCACTGAATAGCCAGCTTAGCTCAAGAGACCATGGCCCCTCAAACCTAGCCCCTCGTTTTACAGAGGGAACAGGCTAGTGACTTCTGGAGATGAATGTTCCCGTGGCACAGCTGGAAACTAGACAGGCTGGCATTCTTTTTACTACAGCAGACTGCCATTGTTTCAAGAGTCACTTCAAAAAACTCACCTGACTGCCTACAAAATAAACAGATTGAGGGTTGAGTGGGCGGCTGAACAAAGGAAAAAGCCCTGAAAATGCCAATTTCTTCATAGACTGTCCCTTCTGGATAATTTCTAAATTTCTGCATTAATTCAGGACTAAGAGTCTTTGCACTTTATTGCACTTAATACTTCACAAAAGCACTTTGTACATGAATCGTCTTTGAGACATGGGCTTCCTGGAAATAACCCAAGTGATGACAAACCTGAGTTCGAATCCTTCTCCACTAGGCAGGTAAGTAGGTAAGTCCCTTACCTCTCTGCAGTTTCCCTTTGTGTTGCATGAAACTACAGATCTCTTTCATCAATGCAAAGATTAAAGGAAGTAATTGATAAAGTGCCTGGAACAATATGAGCACTTAGAGTTCAGGGTATCTTAAATTAGTTCCTCTCCTATAGACCTTATCCATTTCACGTGACAGAAAACCGAGGTCCAAAGAGCTTGGGTAGCTCTGAATCACACATCCTCGGTGTGCTAAAGCCAGGGTTGAGAACTTTTGTCTTTGGCCTCCTAGCCCAGGCTGTTCTCCTAGGCACCAAGTGGGTTGAGACACCTTTCTTCTTTACTTGTGTTAAGGAAGAACCCCTCACACGTATGTTTTGAAACTCAGCTTGCATCTGCTGAGGGCAGGAGTATCTAGAACTAGCTATATTCCGGGGTTTAGTCTCTACCTCCAGGAGTTCCCCTCAGAATTCCTCTTCACTGCTGTGTGCACAGGCCTGGGACTGCCCTTGGAAGGAATGTGAGGAGCAGGTGTGGCTCGCCAAACAGGTCACGGCTTGTGTTGTGAGCCCCGTGGGAGGCTCATCTGGCTTCCTTGTTTCGGTCCCGGGACTTTCTCCACTCTTGTTATTTCCTTAATTGGAGCGATTTGAAAAATCATAGCCTTTTCCCGTGCTCATGTATTTTTGGCTTCACTGTTTTCCAAATAGAATCACCACACGTCAGAGCTGGAAAAAGGATCATTGAATCCGCGACTCCATTTTGCTGATGGAGACATAGAGGCCCAGAGAGGAGAATGGATTTTCCCAAGTCAGGCACATAGTCGCAGCATTACCCTAGAGCGCCAATACTCGGATTTCTATCTTGTCTAGTGTTTGCTCCGCTTGTCTCCCTAGTTAGTCTCCTGTTTATTGTTTTCTGGATCATTTCTGTTCTTAAATTGTCGTGTTGTTCTTTAGCTTTTTGGTATCACTTAAATGGGAGAGATACTTTGGTTAGGTGTAAAATGTATGGGATTTGAAGTTACGTGGTCTTTTAGACTCCCGTTTTTTCTTGTGTATTTTTTTAAGTTATTTATTTATTTTAGAGAGAGAGAGAGAACACATGAAAGGAGCAGAGAGAGGGGGAGAGAGAGAGAGAATCCCAAGCAGGCTCTGCTCTTGAACCCACACATCGTGAAATCCTGATCTGAGCCGAAGTTGGATGCTTAACTGACTGAGCCAGCCAGGCGCCTTTGTGAAATAGGTAGAGTCTTATCTAATATGCTTGATTTTATAGATTAGATAGAAGAGGGGCGCCTGGCTGGCTCAGTTGGTGGAGCATTCGACTCTTGACCTCAGGGTCATGAGTTGAAGCTCCACGTTGGGGATAGGTTTACTTAAAAAAAAAAAAAAAAAAAAAAGATTAGAGGACACCTGGGTAACTCGGTTGAGCACTGACTTCAGCTCAGGTCATGATCTTGCAGTCTGTGAGTTCAAGCCCCGCATCAGGCTCTGTGCTGACAGCTCAGAGCCTGGAGCCTGCTTCGGATTCTATGTCTCTCTCTCTCTCTCTCTCTCTCTCTCTCTCTCTCTCTCTGTGCCCCTCCCCCGCTTGCACTCTGTCTCTTGTCTCTCTCTCAAAAATAAATAAACATTAAAAAAATTTAAAGATTAGATAGAAGACATGAAAAATTGAGTATGTATTTGTAAATGATCACTCTTGTTAGAATGACAGCAAGGCCCCCAAGAACCTGAGGAAAAAATAACTAGAAATGGTTAAGCTCTCTCCAACAATGTGAATAGCACTTCCATTGTACTTTCTTAAGGGGATGTCTCTGTCCCTGGACTTCCACTATTAGGGAGCTAGAGCAACCTTGGAAGTCACCTATTTACAAAGGCAGAGCCATGGCCACCCGGTTGGTATATCGGACAAAAGGGCTAGTATCCAAAATCTGTAAAGTCACCAAACTCCACACCCGAAAAACAATCCAGTGAAGAAATGGGCAGAAGACATGAATAGACACTTTTATGAAGAAGATATCCGGGGCGCCTGGGTTAAGCGTCTGACTTCGGCTCAGGTCACGATCTAGCGGTATGTGAGTTTGAGCACCGCGTCGGGCTCTGTGCTGACTGCTCAGAGCCTGGAGCCTGTTTCAGATTCTGTGTCTCCCTCTCTCTCTGACCCTCCCCTGTTCATGCTCTGTCTCTCTGTGTCTCAAAAATAAATAAACGTTAAAAAAAAAATTAAAAAAAAAAAAGAAGATATCCAGATGGCCAAAAGGCACATGAAAAGATGCTCAATGTCACTCCTCACCACGGAAATACAGATCAAAACCACACTGAGATACCACCTCACGCTGGTCAGAGTGGCTAAAATGAACAAATCAGGAGACTATAGATGCTGGAGAAGATGTGGAGAAAGGGGAACCCTCTTGCACTGCTGGTGGGAATGCAGACTGGTGCAGCTGCTCTGGAAAGATGTGGAAGTTCATAAAAAAATGAAAAATAGATCTACCCTATGACCCAGCAATAGCACTGCTAGGAATTTACCCAAGGGATAAAGGAGTGCTGAGGCATAGGGGCACTTGTACCCCGATGTTCAACATTAGCCAAATTATGGAAAGGGCCTACATGTCCATCAACTGACGAATGGATAAAGAAGATGTGGTTTATACATACAATGGAATACTACTTGGCAATGAGAAAGAATGAAATCTGGCCTTTTGTAGCAACGTGGATGGAACTGGAGAGTGTTATGCTAACTGAAATAAGTCAGGCAGAGAAAGACAGATACCATTTGTTTTCACTCATATGTGGATCCTGAGAAACTTAACAGAAGACCAGGTGGGGAGGGGAAAGGGGGAAAAAAAGTTACAGAGAGGGAAGCAGGCAAACCATAAGAGACTCTTAAAAACTGAGAACAAACTGAGGGTTGATGGGGGGTGGGAGGGAGGGGGAAAGTGGGTGATGGGCATTGAGGAGGACACCTGTTGGGTGCCAATTTGACAATAAATTACATACAAAAAAAAAAAAAAGCTGCCCTTGCCAAGTGGCCCACCTTTATTATGATATGAGAAGGAAATAAATGTCTTGCTTTTGAAATTATATTATAGGTCTCTATAATAGTCTTTTATTTTACTTTAACATACTCTTTCGCTAGTTTGAGTGGCTGTATTATTATTCGTGTAACTGATGAAAAAATTAAGACACTGAAGGTGAAATTACTTGCCTGTGGTCACAGATCTAGTAAGTGGCACATCTGGGATTAGAACCGGGCAGATTGGCCCTCAAATCCAGTGTGCTGTACTGCCTCCCAATTTGTAAATTTGCAAGCCAGAGCCTATTAGTTTTTGCTAATTTCCTGTGTTGACACACATTCATTATCTGCTAATTCTCCAGGTCAGAAGTCCTATATAAATCTCAGTAGGCTAAAAATTAAGCTGCCTGTAGGGCTGTGGTCCTTTCTGGGGATGCCAGGGGAAATTTTATCTTCCGTTTATTCAGGTTGTTGGCAGAATTCATTTCCTTTTATGTTGTAGATCCCAGATCTCTGCTTTCTTACTGGCAGTGTAAAGTAAGGGCTTTCCCCAGTCTGTAGTGGCAATCCACTTTCCCTGGCTCATAGTCCCATCCTTCCTCTTTGCAGCAAGCAATGGCAAGCTGAATTCTCACACTACATCCCTCTGATCATTCTTCCACCATGTCTCATCTCTTTCTGGCCGCTTCTGGGCAAGGTTCCCCATTCACGAGGACTTGTGATTAGACTGGGTCTACCCACATAATGCCAGATTAGATTATCCCATTCTCTAGGTCTCTAACCTTAATCACATCTGCAAAGTCCTTTTTGCCATGTAATGTAACATATTCACAAGTTTGGGGGATTAGGAGTGGGCATCTTTGGTAATGGGGGGCATTATTCTGTCTACCACATAGAAGATGGCCCCCAAATCCATGTGCATAACCAATATACTATCTTGCCTCTGTGGAATCGTAAGGCAGGGTGCATTTTTGTGTTTAGTTACAGAAGAGCTGTTTCTCCCATGGCCCTCTCCTCCATCCTTTTTTGAACAAATCCTTTCCAAGGGGAAAAACGGATTCTGGGGGAGTTATTTCTATAACCCACACTGGGTTGTCCAGGGTGCCTGGCAACTAATAAGCTCTCAGGAAAGTGTGTCAAATTGAACTGATACCTATGGCTGCCATTTATTAAGCACATAGGACATGGCAAACACTGCCCTACGGTGTTTTCATCCTGATGCTCTCATTTATTTCTCAATAACCCCGTGAACATGAAGTATGTTTTGCTGTTCCTGTTTTACTGATGAGGAAACTAAAGCAAAAAAAAAAAAAAAAAAAAAAAAAAAAAAAAAAAAAAAAAGACTTTCCAGCAATGACATTGCTGGTAAGGAGTACAGCTAGAGTTCAAATCCAGGGCTCCCCTCCTTAGAGTCTGTGTTTTACCACTACACCCTACCCTATGACACTGCAGGGTAGAGACCCACACTCCATGCCAAGTAGTGAAGACGCTTAGTCCCAGGGACTTAGATAGAATCCCTCCAAGGACGTTTGGGAACATAATTGATTTCTTTTACAACCAATAGAGAACCCTGGTGGACATCTTCCAGCTGTAATTTCCCTCCTGAAACCATTCTGTCTTTGCTAAATACCACTAGACGTTTCTTGATTGCTTTTTTTTATGACAGTCTTCAGGAAGGAATTGTCGAGAGGGTGGGAGGGGGAGAGGGCTGGGCCCATTCACTTCTAGGGTACACTGAAGGCAGGAGAGCTGCCTCCCCAGGTACCACACAGCCATATGTCCTCGATTTAGGGGGAAATTCACATGCACCCTGTGCAAGGAGGCCAAACCGAGATGGGTGAGAAGGGAAAGAGAAAAGATACTCAGTGATGGTTTGAACACATTAACAGCAGGCAGCTTACCAATGCATGGCATCATGTCTCCTTGGAAAAGACAGAGACGCCAATCCCTTGGCTGGTTCATGCTAACCCTCAGAAGGCTTGTGCACTCAGGGCTCCCACACTGCATGTGACTCAGTCTCCTTAGTACTACCCACTACTCTCAAATCCCTTGTTAGCTGATGCTCTTTGAGGGAATGTTGATGGGAAGCACACTATTATATGCCATCGAACCACAATGTGATATAGGAGGTATCAACTAGGTCAGCAGGTTTATACTTTATGTCTTGGTTTTCTCTTTTCAGCTAGGTGATCTTAAATGTGGTAGTTCACCTCCCTGAACCTCACATTGGCATCATCAAATGGGTGTGATAATATCTACCGATTCTACCTCACAGAGCTCTTGTCTTCTGATCTTGCCTAAATAAGCTTGACGGAATGGCCAGTTTGCCTGGTTCTGGGTATACCTGCAGTGTAGACACCCTGAGTGACTGTAGGTGGTTATCCTGAAGCAGTCCCAAGTTGGACAACCTGTGTCTTTAAGGATGCTGAGGGTAGATCACTCGTTCATTCCTTCAAGTATTTTTTGTCTTATTTTAAGTCAGATATTGTGCTAATAGGGGGAATATATCATGAATTGAAAGATTTGGTTTCTCTGGTGTTCATTTGTCAGTTTTTTTTTTTTTTATCCAACTTACCTGGCATCCCCACAACCTTCTCAAATGGGGGAAGCACCTCATTTTGTGAATCTTAGTGGGAGGCCCGGTGACCCTGTTCCCTGGCTGGTGGGATACGGCATGTGACCAGGCACAGCCATCGAACCTTCCTGCCTTGGACACTGACCTAAAGGACATGAAGGTACATCAGGCCACCTGTTCAATTACTCCCAGCAAGGTGTACAGCTGTTCCATGGCTGCCATGTACCCACTGGTAGCAGCATCAGTGAGGCGTTTCCATCAGACTGTCTCATTGCTTGACCTTGGCCATGTTCCTGCTGTCCAGCGAACCTTAGTTGCTTACCATTTTCTGAATCTGGTTCTCCAGTCTTCCCATTGACTCTGTGAACTTACTCATATCCTCCCAATAATTTTTTTTTTCATTAAATTTAGCTAGAATCAGTTTCTTAGCACCTGGCCGGTTAGCTCAGTTGGGTAGAGCATGTTGCTATTAGAATGTCTCTGTTGCTTACAACCAACAATCTGACTGGTAGAGTTCTTGCCCTTGTGGAACTTAAAGGCAAGAGGCAAAGATATTAACTCTACAATCACATAAGTAAGGGCACAACTTAAAAATGAGGTAAGTGTTGTAAAGAAAATGAGCATGTATAGAATTCTGACCCAGTCTTAGCAAGAGTCACATTCTTAAGGAATTGACATTTAATCTGAGATGTAAGGTACAGTAGATGCTATTTGTGAGTGAGGAGAAGCATTTTGGTAGGAAAGAACAGCATGTGCAAGGGTCCTGGGGCACAGGGAGTGTGGTTTAGCACAGGGAGTACCTGAGAGTAGTACAGCATGGCTAGAATATAAATAACAAGGGGAAGGTGGTACTACATGAGGCCGGAGATGTAGGCTGAGGACAGACTATGGAAGGCCTTTCAAGCTTATTAAATATTTTCACCTTTGTGCAAATTAGCAAAGGGCATGCCCTCTGTGCAGACATAAAATGGCATCCTTTCTAGTTGAACTAAACCCTGCCATGCAAGGACTGGCATATGGGCTGGTGAGAACGTTTGCATGGAGAAAAAGGGGTCCCCTCCTCCCTAATGACACAACTTCACCCCAGACAAGAGCATAGGGAAATATGCACCAGACAAGAGCATAGGGAAATTGTTGAAAAAAATATTTTTCAGGGGATGACATAATCATATTGTGTTCTAAAAAGATCACTGGCTGGAGTACGGAGAACAGACAAAAGGAGAGAGTAGAGGAAAGGAAACAACAGAAGACGAGAAAAAAAGAATCTCAGAGAGATGAAGATAGTTTGGCCTGAGAGCAAGTGTATAGGATGGTGGGAGTGATGGAGAAAAGTGGGTGTTTTGGAGGGATGCTTAGGATACAGAATCAGTAGGACTTGGGAATGGATTCAAATATAGGGGTGGTAAGGAGGAGAGAGGTGTCAAGAATGGTTCCCAGGTTTCTGTCCTTTGTGACTGGTTGGTGGTACCATTTGTTCCCTGTGGCAGAGGACACAGTGAGAACATCTTTGGTGGGAGTGAATTGGTGAGGATCGTTTTCAGACATACTGGGTTCAGCCAGGCGTTGGATATAGATGTCTGGTGTTTTATGGGCTGGAGCTGGGAATTCTGGAAGCACCGGCATATGGGTTTTGAAAGGCACTGGTAGTAGTACTTAAAACCACAAACACGGATGCCGTTGCCTAGAGAAAGGTAAAAGACTGAAAAGGGAAAAGAACTAGCACTGTGCCTCCAAAGACCCCAGCTCTTCAGGGGCAGAAAGAGGAGAATGAGTTGTAGAAGGAAACGAGGAAGGGTCAAAACTAGAAATGGAGACAGAAGGACAAGCCCAGGTTGGCACCAGGAGACAAGGCCATGTCAGAGGTTGGGGGCCACTGACCCGTGGAGGAGGAGGAGGGTGTTGGTAGCAGCAGAGCCCCAGACCGAGAGACTTGAGTGTCTGCCATTTGTGATTATCGTCCATCCACTGCCTGCTGTTTAGGGGCAACCATCTGAGAACAGGGTGGGAGGGCTGGAGTAGGCAGTTCAAGTGACCAATCTGTGAGAGTCCTGTAGGAAGGCAGGTGGCTGAGACGTGTGGGTGCAACTTCTGGCAAAGCTACTTGTCAGTGGGTGAGCTTGGATCTGGGTACTTACACTCCTCATGCCTCAGTTTCCTCACTTGTAAAATGGGGACACTAGTATACCTACCTCCTCAAAGGGTTGGTGAGATAAGTAAATACGCTAGTGCGTGTGAGTACTTAAGCTAGTGCCTGCCACACTGTGAGCTCTCATAAATGTTAGCTAATGTTAATAGTTACTTTAAACTTGAATACACAGTGTCCAATGCAAGTTCATGAAAGAAAGAGCTGTTTCTTTTTATTTATTCACCTCTGCATTTTCAAATTCTAGCACGGTTCCTGGAACATAGCAGGTGCTCAGTACTTAATGCTCAATAATTAATATTGATTAAATGGCTGGATAGATGAGGTACGTATAGATGTTCCCCCAAATGGCTAGTTCTGGCCTTCGACATCAGGGATTAACCATTCAAGGAGGTAAATTTCATATGCTTCTTCCCATATGTCACCACTCAAAATAATATTCAGTCGCAAAAGGAAGAGAAAGAAAGCCACTTAGAACTCCATGAAGGTTTTGTTAGTGAAAAGCAATACGGAATGCATTTGAATAATTGATGAGTGGAACAAATACAAAATAATAAGCAAGGAAAATACAGCACAAAATAATATGCAAAAAGTTAATAGCTTTACTATATAAAGAACTGAGACAAATTGATTAGAAAAACAATGATCTAATCAAGGCCTTAGCTAGGTACCTTTGTGCAAATTAAAAAGGGCTCCCCTCTCTGGGCAGATAAATTAGAAAAAGACACCCCATGTAGTTGGACCCAGTCTTGTAGCGCAGGCTTGCCAAGTACACAAGTAGGCAGGAGCCTTTGTAAGAAGGAAAAAGTGTCCCTCAGTTGAGGGTGCACAGATAGGTAGATGATTGGAGTCAGACTTGATTTTAGCCACTGCACCCTGTTTGTCTTGGTGCAGTTCATACACAGAACAACCTTATGAGATGGTCCTGACTTCAGTAGGAAATGGGCAACGGTCCCGAACAGACAATTCCGGAAGAAGAACTAGAAATGATAATAACCATCTTTTTTTGTTTGTTTGTTTCTTGAGTTTTATATATTTACGTAATCTCTACACCCAACGTGGGGATTTGAACCCAAGACCCTGAGATCAAGAGTCACATGCTCCTCCGACTAAGCCAGCCAGATGCCCCGATAATAAACATCTTTTAAAAATATATCTAACATCACCAGTAATTACCGCACTTCAAAGCAAAGTGGGATAAAAATTCTTCTCTGTGAAATTGATACAACGGGTCTTATTCAGTGCTGGTGAGGGACGTGTTCATTGTATAACCTTTCTGGAAAACAAGCTGGTAATATCCACCAAGGACCTTAAAAGTGTTTATTTTCTTTGATTTCCTAATTCCATGTCAAGGAATTTATGTTGGGGAGATAAATAGTGATGCACACAAAGGTTCACAGATAAGATCTGTCTCCTACAGCAGAAAACTTATAATAACAAAACGCTGAAAGGAGCCCAAATATCCAACAGCAGGGGGATGGTCATACAGGTCCACAACTCCTCAAGAGAATGTTGCCCAATTCAGAATCTTGGGTTTTTAGGAGAACTTGGTACATGTTATCTAGCCCCCTCAGTAGGGTTTGCGGCAGCATCCTCAACAGAGACAGGTTTCTGCCATGAAACTTATTTATAGTCACACTAATTGGTATAAATAGACCGTAAATAGCCGTAGGCCACTTCAGGTCAGCTTTACTGCCACCTGAGCTGGCACCAAACGTTCAAAACAGCATTTGGTTTTCAGAGCAATTTGGATTTGAAGATAAGGAATTGTGGATCTGTACAAATTATAGTATAACCCTTGAGGACTTTCTAATATGGGGCCGGGGAAGAATAACAAAATTATATAATGATCCCACTCTGTTTTATTTAATTAAAAAAAAATTTTTTTTAATGTGTATTTATTTTTGAGAGAAAGAGAGGGAAACACAGAAACCGAAGCAGGCTCCAGGCTCTGACAGCACAGAGCCCAGCGCGGGGCTGGAACCCACAAACCATGGGATCATGACCTGATCCAAAGTCAGACACTCAAGTCACTGAACCACCCAGGTGCCCCCCACTCCATTTTAAAAAACAAAAATGGGATTTGTTACTTTATATGCACAATTTGCTGTTTTATTCACATCAAAGCTGGCCATAACTGCTTTCCTTTTCCTTTTTTCCTTTTTTTTTTTTTTTTTAAATTTTTATCAGGGTCGGGATCAATCTTTGCTCACTCAGTTTTCTTTGAACAGCCGCTGAGGCAGAAGAAAGGGAAGTCCTCCCTGGCCCCAGGCCTTTAGTGGAAGCCAAGAATGGGCCTTTGGATATGCAAAGGAAGGGCCCTTGCTTGGGGGAGGAGCAAAATAACCTAAATTGCTTTGCATCCAGAAGCAAGAAGGAATTTTTTGGCAGTGGGTGGACGCTGGTGGGGGGGGGGGGGGAGGGGGGGAGGAGGGCATGGGGGTGGGGGCAGAGAAAGGATCCCTTGGCCAGGGGTTGGAGTCTCTATTAGTTTCCTGGAGCTGCCAGGATTAAGCACAACAAATTTGGTGGCTTCAAATAACAGAAAACAATTATTTCTCATAGCTTTGGAGGCTTGAAGTTCAGAGTCAAGGTGTCAGCAGGGTGGTGTTCTCTCTGAAGGCTCTAGGAAAGCATTCTCTAGCTTGCTGTGGTTGTCAGCAGTCCTCGGTATTCCCTGGCCTGTGGCACCAAAATTGCAACCTCGGCCTCCTTCCCGAGGGGGTCCTTCCCCAATCTCCCTCTTCTTGTAAAACACCAGTCATTGGATTAGGACCCACGCTAATCTAGTGAAACTTCATCTTGACTTGATTACATCTGCAAAGACCCTTTTTCCTAATAAGGTCACGTTCACAGGTTCTAGGTGGACATGATTTTGAGGGGGGGGGGGGATACTATTTAACCCAGCACATAACCCCTAGTGTGTGACTTGACTGAGAAAAGGGAATTCTAATATTCCATTTTTTTTGAAAGGCTATTTCTGCTGAATGAATGAATGATGCATATGGACCTGTGATGTGAATTTCCTCCTTGCCTTTACTGCCAAATTTTCAGTACAAATTGGCCGTGAAAGTGTGCTGTATGGGCAGTGTCATTTGTGTGGAAATCAAGAAGGAAAAGGCATTTCTTTGTTTCTGTGGGATAAAGGACCATGAGAAGTGAAATCAGGAACCCCAGAGGAGCGTAAGGTAAGAGCAGGAGCTTCCTTGGGGGTAAGAGCCAGGATCTGAGCTGGTGTCTGGTTATGGATGCACACAGAAATAAAATGCAAATATTCATTGATGGGGATAATAGAGCTTTCTGTTGTCTCCAGCTATGCTTTTATGTATTTCCTAACTTTTCCACAATGATTATAACTGGTTTTAATAATCAAGGAAAAAATGCAGAAATTATTTAAACGAAGGGCAGTTTGTGGTGCTGTATTATTTAGACTTTAATTCAGATCTTCAGGAAATGCTTAAAGAATTGGCAAACTGGGTTCTTCCATTATTTCGTCTAATCAGACCACTAAATACTATTAAAGCAATAATTTTTATCCTTCATGAGTATAATTATCCTCTTCTAATTACTCTCTTTGATCAGCCTGGGGAGTTTAAAAATGTATTATTATTATTTCATTAAGAAATCCTAAGTAAAAGCAATTACTAGCTTATATACTAAAAATTAATCAGGACATATTAAACAACTGTCTAGTAGCCACACAGAAATAGTTAGGCTTGGTCATTGTTTATTTTACTATACTTTTCAGAAAACAAATGAATATTCTAAGTTGTGAGTGACTAGACATTAGCCACTGACTATATTTCATGACTGTGTTGCATTAGTGATTTGGGGACAGGAGGATCAATACAAAGGCAATTGCAATAATGTGGGATGATTGTTATGAGAAAGGAGGACGGGGCTCTGACAACATCCATTAGGGAAAACTGATGGAATCTGGGGTGGAGGTGGGTATCAGTTTAGGGAAGATCTGCTTGAGGAAGTTCTACTTGAACTGAGACCTGGGGATAAATAGGGATTTGTCAGGTATGAGAACAAAGGGAGGGAAAATGGATCGAGGGAGACAGCAGATGTGCAACACTGGAGTGTATCAGCAAGGACTGTTCCAGTTGCAAGTGTTAACAACTCAAACTAGTGTAAGCAAAAGAAATTTGTTGACTCGTAACTGGAAAGTGAGAAGGGGAGATGTTAGCTTCAGGTATGGCTGGATCCAAGGGCTCAACTAATGTCAGGTTTCTATTTCTCTCTTCATATCTTTATTCTGCTTTTGGGTTGGCTTTGTTTTTTAGGCCAGCTTTGTCCACATCATGGGCAAGATGGCCACCAATAGTTCCAGTCCTATATTCTAATTTAAGGGCCTCAAAGGAAAGTTATCTCCTTTAACTTTCCTTTGGAAATAGAATTGTTGTAGTTGTTAATTAAGGATATTTATTTATAAATAAAGACAGTGTGTGAGTGGGGAAGTGGGGCAGAGGAAGAGAGAGAATCTTTTTTTTTATTATTATTTTTTTTTAATGTTTATTATTGAGAGACAGAGAGACACAGAGCATGAGCAGGGGAGGGGCAGAGAGAGAGGGAGACACAGAATCCGAAGCAGGCTCCAGGCTCTAAGCTGTCAGCACAGAGCCCGACGCGGGGCTGGAACTCACAAACTGTGAGATCACGACCTGAGCTAAAATCAAGAGTTGGTTGTTTAACCAACTGAGCTACCCAGGGGCCCCTAAGCTGAAGATCTTGAGAGGCCATCATTCTGGACTTAGGGTGGGCCCCCAATTTAATGACTGGTGGGTGTCCTTATAAAAAGAGAGGACGCACAGAAACACAGAGCAGATCATGACATGGAGACAGGGGCAGAACTTGGAGTCATGGATCTACAAGTCAAGGAGCTCACTTGTATGGAAGCATGTTAGTGATTTTGTTCTGGGATTTAGAGTGGGCCAACCTGGGTCTCAGAGCCACCACTTATAGTCTTAGTAGGAATGACATGAGCACAAAATGCTCCTGGTGCACAGAAAAGTGGGACAAGTCACCAGGCCTGGTGCAGATGCATACAAGACTTGCCAGAGTGGGCGACTACTGCCCTGTGTTTTGAAGAATAAATTAGCCAGGTGACAGTAGAAAAGGCATTTGTAGCAGATGCTACTGGTGCCCACTCATACCTACTGGCATGTTGGTGCCTGGCCCATATTTCTGCACATGCTGGTTCAGCTTGCAGCTGTCAGCGTCTGAATCCCTTTGCTGGAGGCTTTTTCTGAGCTTCCAGGAGCACATGAAGGAGGCTGGAAGTGCTAGAGAATTAATCATCCCCAGGACAGCCCTCAACCAATGAGTAGCTGGAGTTAGTGGATAAATAGACCAGCAACTTCATTCCTCTGTTTGGAAACTCTGAGGTGTGTGTTACACGGTCTTCCCACATTCATCAGAGGGACTCTTTCCATCTGCCCCCAGTTGTAACTCGTTTGTTAATGCATCATTTATTGGCTTCCTTTCCTTCCCTGTCTCACTTCTCTGCTCCCCAACTGGTGCTGCCTGGGATCACTTCCCAAATGAATGATTGCATCTGATTCCTTGTCTCAGGGTGTCCTTCTGAAGGAACACCAAATTAGTCTTCCACACAGAAAACATGGCATGTGCAAGAGCCTGGGAACGTAAGTGTGGAAATCTCATGACACATTTAAGTGATTGTTCAAATTATTTGAGAATCTGCTGTCCTGGTCTTTTGGCCTACTGTGTGGACTCACCTGGGGCTTAGAAGTAAGTGGGGTACCATGTTGCAATGACTCCTGTTTTATTTTGAGAGTTGTTGGAGTTTAGAATAGCAGGGGATTGTTAGTTTTCCCTGGACTCTCCAGACAAACACAGTGCCGGGCACGCAGTGTGCATTCCGTAAGTGATTTTGAATTAGTGAACTTGTTTATTTTATTGAAATTAGTGTATTAAAAAATTCCAGTGCCTACTGTATAATGCATGTTCAATAAACGTTTGTTGAACAGAATCTAAGGACATCGGGAAGTCAGACTTTCTTTGAACAGGCGTTGCGCCACCTAGTGGTGAGTTTGAGGAGGGGGGGGGGGGGGACTTTGCAGGCACTGGTCTTGTGCTCTAGAATTTCCGGGACTTTGATTTTAGTAAGGGTTCAAGGTTGTAAGCTGAGATATTTGTAACAGCAAAATGACAGGGACAGCTTAAATGTCGAGGGACAGCGGGGTGATAAATTAAATGATGCAATATCATTTCCATAGAACACCATGCAGTGATTAAAATGGATTAAGGTGATCTATATACATTGGTCAGAACTTTTTCAAGAACTGTTGTTCAAGTGATAAACTGGAAGGCACAGAGAATACATATAATATGATGTCATCATGTTAAAAAAAACCCAACAACACGAAAATTCATTCTGTATCTTTGGTTGTTCAAGAGGTGGGCTCAGCAACAGATTGGGTGGGGTGACAAGATGGTTTTTAAGTCCCTTCCAGTTCGGAGATTTTATAATCCTAAGGAGTCAAAGTTTATAGTTCCTTTAAAAAATATACTGCTTTGACCCATATAAGAAGACTATAAAACTTTATGGAGGGACATAAAAGAAGACCTGGGTAAATGGAGACACATGTCAAGTTTCCTGGATTGATAGAGTCAACCTTGCAAAAGAATAAAATTCCTCAAAATTAATCTAAGTTTGTTTATTTATTAGAAAAATTTTTAACGTTTATTCATATTTTGAGAGACAGAGCGTAAGTGGGGGAGGGGGAGAGAGAGAGGGAGACACAGAATCTGAAGCAGGCTCCAGGCTCTGAGCTGTCAGCAGAGCCCGACGCGGGGCTTGAACTCACGAACCTTGAGATCATGACCTGAGCAAAGTCAGATGCTCAACCCACTGAGCCACCCAGGTGCCCCTTAATTAATCTAAGTTTAAAAACAGCAATAACAGAATTAAAGTCCCAGTGCATTTTTTTTGGTAGGGAGGACTTGAAAAGTTATTCCAAAAGTCCATCCTGAAGGTCAAATGTATTAGGAAGAGCCAGAAAATATTTGAAAATAAAATCTGTACTGTAAAATTAGAACCATGCACTACTGCCAGAACAGACAGACAAAGGAACAAAAGAGAAAAGCCCAGAAGCAGAGGATTTAGTATATACCAAAAGTGATGCTTCAAGTCAGTCAGGACAAGATGGGTTATTCAGTAAACTGTTGGGACAGCAGTTACCTTGGTGATCCTCCCATGGGCACAGCACCTGCATGTGTCTTTTGTAAAAGCTCCACTGGCCTGATAATTCAGAAAATATTGTAGGTTATATTCTTCTGTCTGATCTTGTACTGAAATGAATTCCTGATGAAGATTTAAGAGAGAACAAACTCAAATACCAGAAGAAAATATTGGTAAACATATAATCTTGGGTTTGAGACAGACAGTAAATAAATCTCAAAGGCAGAAACCACCATGAGAAGACAGAGAGATTTGTTTATACCAAAAATTTTTTAAAGTACGTATATCCGCATACACGAATTAACAAAGTTGAAAGACAGATGCCAAGCAGGGGAAATGTTTATTACACAAACGGCAGACAATTCTTAACTATGTAAAGCACTTTTGTAAGACCATAAGATAATAAGGAATATTTTATAGACAAATGGGTTGAGGGCATGGACAGGAGATTTGCCAAAGAAGAAATCCAAAAAGCATATAAGCATGGAAAAATGTTTACATGGTTAAGAAATCAAAGGACTGCACATTAAAAGGACAGCGAGAAACCTTTCATTCTATCCAGTTTTAAATACTTAAAGTAATTTTAATCTTGACTTCCAAGAGAGTGGCATATCTGAATGTTAACAGTGATTAATTATCTTTGGGTAGTGGGTTAAGGGTACTTTTCTCTTTTTTGTTTCATTTTTCTTGGTATTAATAGTTTTCTTTTGGGGCGCCTGGTTGGTTCAGTTGCTGAAGTGTCCGACTTCGGCTCAGGTCATGATCTCCTGGTTTGTGGGTTCAAGCCCCATGTCAGGCTCTGTGCTGACAGCTCAGAGCCTGGAGCCTGCTTCGGAATCTGTGTCTCCCTCTCTCTGCCCCTACCCCACTTGTGCTCTGGCTCTCTCTCAAAAATATTTAAAAAATGGTTTACTTTTGCAATAAAGGAGTAATAGTTTGTGCTGACTCTTAGAAAAGTGCTCAACTGGAATCTCTGGAAAACTCATCCCAGGGTAGCGAGCAAGGTTGTGTCCAAGCTGTGGCCTTGGAGTTGTTGACCCCACATTGTATCATCTAGGCTTCAGCTTCAGGACCTGGGTCCCAGGTGGCTGCTGGTTAGACAAGAGGAATGAGGTGAAGGCAGGAAGACCACTCAATGAGCTAGAGCATCACAATTCAGGTGGCAATAACATACCACTGTTTTCAGTGTGGTGTGACCACTGTTTTCAAGCCAAAAAAAAAAAAAAAAAGGAAAAGAAATTAAAGACATGTCTGTTCATGTTCTGTGGGAAGAAAGGCTGGGCTGAGAGAAGAAGAAAGTAAAGTCAGTCAAGCCCATGGATGAAGAAAATGCTGAGCTACTTTTTGTTGGAGTAGAACAGGCAGTTGTCTATATTGCTGCAGTTGTCTATGTTGGGTGACTTCAGACCAGAACCAGTCATTTCCAACATCTGGAACAGTCATTCCTGGCACATGTTCAAGAAAAAATGAAAGGCCACTTCAGTCAAGGAACCACCTGTCCATTACAGCCTACCAAACTTGTGACCCTTCTCAAGTCCTGTGGCCATCTTGTGTGGCTCTCAACATGAACTGAGATCAGTAGAGTTGTGCTATCTGTTGAGCTTCTTTCTGTCTACACCCGGTTCTAACACAAGCCAAGCCTCACAATTCTTCAGAGTTACTCAGTATTCAGCTTCTGGTACTTCCTCTGGGAGGTATAAATGAAAGTCTTTCTGTATCCAAGCAGCTTCCACTTCTGGAGAAAACCCGAGTTACCTTGGGTTGGGTTCCCTGGAAACAGACTCTGAGTCTCTGTGTTCAGGGTTTTTGGGGTGCAGTGGAGGGGTCCTCAGGGACAACACCTATAAGTGAATAAGGGACAGAGGCCTGGGCAGAGGGAGAAGTGGTTCTTCTTACCAATCCTAGGGAGAGCTCTGGAGCTGGGGTGGCCTTATGGGGTTGTCTCAATTGAGGCACAGGGGCCAGGCCTTTATATCTCCTAAATTAATCAGTCACTGCGGCCGCTTGGGTGTCTCAGTCGGTTAACATCCAACTCGTGATTTCGGCTCAGGTCATGATCCCATCCAGGGTGGGATCACACTGGGCTCCACACTGAGTATGGAGCCTGCTTGAGATTCTCTCTCTCTCTCTCTCTCTCTCTCTCTCTCTCTCTCTCTCACACACACACACACACACACACTCAAATAGGAAAGGAAAAATTAAAAAAATAAAAATAAAAAACATCAGCCACTGAATGCATGCTGTTTCCTGGGGAGAAGGCATATTCTTTGATGAGGCCGGTTATATCAACCTCAGTCAAGGGAAGTCTCCAGGGAGGAAGGCAGCTGAATTGCCCTAGCAGACTGTAGGGGAAGAAAAGAGGTCCTGAGGGAAGTGAGCTTGCTCGAAGGATTTATTGTGTGGAATCAAAAGGTCAGACAGAGGGTTATGCTCCACAGGAGGTCCAAAGGACAGGCCATACTCAATGGCAATAGGAAATGCACTAGTGAGAGAAATACCAGCATCACTAAGAAGTTCAGAGGGGGCTAGGGTAATCTCTAGGGTAATGATAGCATCCTGAAGCGATAGAAGCTAGGTGGTGACTTTAACCACCAGAAGCCTGGAGGCTGTAATTACTATAATAGCTGGCAAGTTAAGAGGGGCTGCATGGGTACTTGGCCCTCAGGTGCTGTGAAGGTATTTAATAGTACAAGGTGTCCGTAGGGGAAAAATAGATGGGCAGCTTATAGGGTGCTGCTTGATATCTATAACCAGAAGACGGCAAGAATGGCAGAAGAGGGGTCTGAGGGTGGTTGCCTTAATTAAAAAGTCGCGCCCAGAAACTCAAAGTGTTATCATGGCCTCTTTTTAAGAGTGGGGACTTATGGGGGTCAGGTAATGAGCACAGGTCTGTATAATATCCAGTTTACAGTGAGTCCATGGGAGCATGGACCTATCCACTAGTCTTTCCTCAGTCCCTGAGTGCATAATTGGGAGTATATATTGAGAGCAAGTTCCACATTAGGTCTTTGGCCTTGAGTTCTCATGGTGAGGAAAACCAGGTGAAAGCCACTAAAACTGTCCCTTCCTTATCGAGTTGAGATAATAAATAAGAACCAATATTTCATCCAAGGGGCTAGGATGATGATGGTAGAGATTAATGCCACCATTAACGACCTAATAGATACAGAGTACTTGTCCCTGTCATGTCTCCATTTAATTTGCCAGTCTGGCCACTTCAGAAACCAGGAGAATGGTTTATAGACAACTGAAGATGTAATCATGTAGTAGACTTGATTATAGTCATTGTGCCATCTCTGCAATCTGTCATAACACAGTCCAAAAGGATCGGGACCACCTGGACATCCCAGAGAACCTATCTGTTCTATTGATAACAGCCTGCTAATAATATAACCCTATCTGTTCTATTGATAACAGCATGCTAATCAGGCATGCTGAGCAAGAGATAGCTAGTACATTGGAGACCTTGGAAAGATACACGCACTTCACATAAACCCATGAAGATTCAGAGACCTGTCACTTGAGTTGTTAGGGAACCAGTGGTCAGGGATCTGCCAGGATAGTTCCTTCAAAGTAAAAGGCAAATTATAAAACACAAATAAGCAAGGTGAAAGAAAACATTGCTTATAATCCTGTAAAAGCGACACATAAAATTGTTCATAGTGTTTATATCTTTTAAGATATTTTTCATTGTGCAGAGAATATAAATATAACAAACTAATACAGAATCATATCACTATCTGATACCATGTTTATTTGCTTGTTTGCTTGCTTATTGCCTAGATCTCCTCACTGTGATACAAGCTCCATGAAAGATGCACTTGGTGCTGGATAAATATTTTTTGGTGGCATAAATGAGATATACCATACCCATTGTTTTGCAGCCAGCTCTTTTCAGTTAACTTCTGGATGCTTCAGGTTATACTTCATTTTTCTTAAACTGTGCCATTCCAGAAAGTCAGGTGAAAGCAAAATTCTCACACTCCAAAGACTGCTTCTAGCACTGCAACTTTAAAACCACGAAACCTTAGTCTTTGGGCTCCAGAAACCCTCTAGAATCTCTTTTCTTTTGGCCAGCACTGCCTTAGAATCTTCAGCGGTCACAGCCTTGCCTGGATCATTCTTTAGAGGAGCCAAATCAGGTTCCAAGGACGTGAGTGAAGAAGAGTACCAGGCAAACAGCACAGCCCGCAGGCACGTCCCTCGTCTAGCCACACGGGGGCGTGAGAGCGTCACGGTCCGCTCCCGGTCGGCGGCCCTCGGGAAGGAAGATTACGGGCGGGTGTGTCGACTGCCCGCTGTGGGCGGAGCAAAAGGCGACAAGGACCGGGCAGAGGGCAGGAAGTAAGGAGGCGGGGCTTCTGGATGGGGTACGCGCTTGCGCAAAGGGCCGGTCTGAAGAGTCGTCTTCGCTTTCGCCACTCCTAGGGTCTGTCCTGTGGGGACGTCTTTGTCCCCCTTTTACGAGTTGGGCCGGGCCCAGGGGTGGGGGCAGAGTGCGAGAACTTCGAGGGGTGCCGGGGTGAGGGGCGGAGCCCTGTGAGCACGGGGAAGGGAGTGGGGTGGCGAGGCCTGGGGGGAAGGGACGGAGGGGCGCCGGGTGTGTGTGGGAGAGGGTTGGGGAGAGCCGGGGGACAGGGGTTAGTGGAAAAGGGGTACGGGAGAGTTGTGTCTCATCCCTCCCCTCCCCCCGCTCCCGGCGTGAAGTGCAGGGACCCCAGGGTGCTACTCTGCCGGCCGGGAAGTTGCTAGTTAGCAGGTGGATGTGGTTTCCGAGAAGATACCTCCCTCTCCCCTCATCCTTTCTCTTTAGCAGCTCCTTTTTTAAAGTAGTATTTCTTATTAACACGGACGGCACGGTGTGCCTCACTTCGACACCTTCACCCGTGCAAAACCGCTTCCAACCGCCTACAGCAACTTGAGAGGCAGTCCCTCTCTTTCCTCCTCACTCTTAAAGTAGACAACATAAGTTTTCCTACCTAAACCCTGCGATGAAGAACCCAACATTTCCCGTGTAACCAGTGCAAAGGCGTTTTGATACTTTCTTCATAAACTTGTTTACAAAAAGAGCTTTTTATACTCTTTAAACAATGTCACTTGCCTGTGTAAAGCTGAGCAACAGTTTTATTGTGCCATGCAGTCCTCAATGAGCAATTTTAGTCCGGGGCGACGAAAAGACCTCATTTGGAATTCAGGGATTGATCCACCGTAGGGACACCCCAACCAGTACCGTGTATCCCTCGCTGAAAGGCAGTGGGTTTATATCCATCATCTCAGCCGTGGTGACGGGGTGCACGCAGTCTGACATTTGGAAGCTTAAGAACCAAGGCTGTTGCCTTCCAATTTATTTTTTTTTTTTAAGTCTTCCATCATGTGTGTACTTTGCTTGAATGATTATTTTAAAGTACATGTCCTATTTTTGCCAACCTGACGGCTGTTTCCATAGAAACTAGAGAAGAAATAGTCATTTTCAGCAGAGTTGTTAAAACTGTCTTCCAGGCTTCAGCTGTGAGTGCCAGTGAGTGCTGTACTTGCTCATTCTGAGATGGTACTTAAAGAATTAAGGATCTGAAATGGTCTTAGAGGCTAACCATCCAAATTGCTTAATTTTCTCACATCATTACGTTAGTAATCCTTGAAGTTTGCCAGCCATGTTTGCTGACCTGCTCTCGTTCTTTGAAGAGGATAGGCCAGCCCTGAATCTTTCTTAGGCTCTGTGTAGTCTAGCGTTGGCTCTGTGAAATGTATAAATAGGTTTCTTCCCCCAATTTTTTTTTTTTTTTTTAACCATTTCTCAGGGATAAGCCAGGGATTGCAAAATATCAGGCTCCATTTCTGTTCTAAATGACAGTTTATTGTCAGTGATGTCAATGATAATGTTTTTACTTATGTTCATGTAATGTTTGGGGCTTTTGCTTGTACCTCCTGTGTCAGAATTTTTTTTTTTTTTTTTGTAATTTCACATAAGTCATGAGAGATGAGCAAGACTTTGCTTGCTATAATCGCAGAGCTAAGCTGTGCAATTGATGCGCATAGATATTAGAGATGAGAGGTTTTCTGAGGGGTGTAAGTAAATCAGTGGGTCTGGAGCTTAGGAATGGGTGAAGGACAGCCGGGGAAGGTGGCTGGAGAAATGGTAGGGGGTGGCATTATGAGAGGCCTGGTCTTTCATATGCAGGAGTTTATTGAAGCCCACGGAAACCGTTGGGAATTACAAAAATAGTTGTTAGTTTTGGGGCTTACAAAATAATACACCTTGTAAAAATTTGAACAGCACAGAAATACATGAGATGAAAATCCTTTACAATGACTCAAAATAACCACTATGAATAGTTTGCTATGTATTGCTTTAGATTTATTTGTATTTGTGTATGTTAGCATATTGCAGCATTACTGTTGCTGCAAATTGGGCAGAGATTTTTGTCTCTTTTTTTGTGGTTATCTCCAGCATCCAGAATGGTATGATACAGTATATAGGACGCGCTCATTAAATATTTAATGAATGAATGACATTTAGATGGAAAACTGAATGGGGTCTTGTGTATGTTGGTTTGGTCAAGGTGGTTAATAAGCTTTGTTTTTTTTTTTGTTTGTTTTTTTTTTAAGTTGGTTGCCAGCATTTTAAAACTGCTAACTTCCACATAAAGTTTGAATTGCTTGCTTTTCTTGAAAGCATTGAACTGTTTGGTAACACTAAGTTCAAATTCCATTACACTTGTTGCATCTTCTTTAGATAGGCATGAATCTGCATTTATGTCAGGATGGCTTTGCCTGGACTCTACAGACTAGCACTGTGGCTAATACAATAGCCACTAGTCACCTATGGCCATTTTGTTTTAGATGAACTAAAATGAACTAAAGGGGTGTCTGGGTGCCTCAGTTCGGTCGAGCATCTGGTTTCAGCTTAGGTCATGATCTCATGGTTCATAGGTTTGAGCCCTGCGTTGGGTTCCTTGTTGTCAACGCAGAGCGTACTTGGGATTCTCTCTCTCTCACTCCCTCTGCCCCGTCCCTGCTCAGGCATGAGCGCGCGCTCTCTCTCTTACAATAAATAAATGAACACTAAAAAATTCTTTTGCTCAGTCACACCAGCCACATTTCAAGTGCTCAGTAGCCATAGGTAGAAGTTAGCACATTGGACAATGAAGACACATTTCTATGACTGCAGAAGTTTCTGTTGTGCAGTGCTGGTTTACACATCTGAGTTTGCCATTCCTGATATACAGAATTTTGGCAAGTAGTATTATTATTTTTAAGATTTGTATATCTTTGTCATTATACAAATCTCCATTTTTAAAAAAAAATGGTTGCCTTATATTTAGCAATGTAAGGCTTATGTGAGTTGTGGGAGTAGGATTCTGTTGTCTGATTTGTAGTTTAGATAGCTTTACTTCTTGTTTGGGGGGGACGAACTGGAGGGGTAGGAGTTGGTGGTAAAATGGGCAGAGAGATTGGAGGTTATATAGTCATCCACAGCCTAAGGCCACAGAGCCCAGGAAGGGCTAGATTGAGACGTTAAGGAGGCAGAATTGACACGACTGATTTAATGTGGATTGAGATCTGTTGTATGATAAAGTCACTGCAGAGATAATCCACTACTAATCTGGAACTGATTCAGTGTTGAAAATCGGGAATTTGGGTTTGCAAAGTATAGAAGGAACCCTCAGTTGTAATAAACAGCATGTATATTAAAATGTTATTAGCTTATGTATGAAGTGTGTAACTTTTATACCTCGTAACCTCTTAAGTCAGAGGTCATTTATTTATGAGATACTCCTCCTTTTAAAGAGAGGGAATTGTTTTAGGGGTAAAGTAAAAGCTCATGTAGCTCAGTTAAATTAGGAAGTACAGTGGACTCTTGGGAACTGGGTATGGAGGGTATGAATCTTGCCCCCTCTCTTTCTCTCTTTCTTTCTCTCTTTCTCTCTTTCTCTCTTTCTCTCCTTCTCTCCTTCTCTCCTTCTCTCCTTCTCTCCTTCTCTCCCTGAGGCTTCATGATCTTTTACTTTCTGCACATTGATCGATTCCATCGTCCTTTCTCTTGATCCACTTCTTTTGCAAGGGTTTTGGTTCCCAGTTCTTGTTTGCGTGCTACTTTGTGTAGCACCAATTACAGCCCCAAATTATACATACCCTTGTACTTCTTTGCCTGATACTGCCTCACCAAAAGTCTTGTCACTGTCAGATGTCCACGCCTGGCTCTGTGGCCAGTGGAAGGGGTCTCTGGGGAAGATTGACAGTCTGGGACTATCCCTTAAATTGAGGCTATAGGATGCCCTTAGAAAGTGGGCATGTGATTGGACAAGTGTTTGAAGCTTATCTCCTATAGTAAAGAATGTGGGTTTGTGTTGTTTTTGTAGTATGACTTCTAGCAAAAGACTTTCTGTTGTTAAACCTTAAGTACACTTCCCCATTTGAAACAATCCTTTAAAAACTTTTTTTTTCTGCATCTACCCAAACAGCATAAAAAACAATAGTTGCTTTGAACTATTGTGCTACTCATGGAAGTCCTTTCTTTTTTAAAAATTCATAACAGTGCATAACGCTTAATAAGGAACTGTATTTTATTATTCCATAATAGTCTTACTTAGATACATTCCCCCCCCCCCCCCAACTAGATTATGACATCCATGAGGGCAGGGACTGAATTTCATGCTGCATCTGTAACTCACAAGCCAGCTAGCCAATGAAGAAACTTACTGGTTACCCAAATACTAATTTTGAAATGATTTCTAGACTTCAGTTATTTTACTACTTTCAGCTTGGTTTAAAAAAGGAAAAAAAAACTAGAAAGTATCTTGTTAATAACATCCGATTATTATGTATTAAGTGTGGACTCTGATTTAAAATTGGTAGTAATTCCAAAAGGGTTAACTTGGAGTTAATTTTTACTTATCATGCACTTTATTCACATTTTATGTGATATGCAAGGGTGGAATGTTATATAAAAAATGTTAGTAACTTTTAAATAGTCTAACATGTAGGTAATACTGTTTATTAAAACTGATTTTCTGAAGTTATTTTTCTAGATAATATTGTATTAGTCTAGGTTGAGTTAGATTTACATATTTTCTTCCAACTTTAATTATGAAGATTTTGAAACAGAAGAATTGAAAAAAAAATTAATGAACACATATATAACCAGGACTTAGATACCATTGTTAATATTTTACTGCATTGGCTTTATGTCCTATGTAAGTGTGTGTGTGTGTGTGTGTGTGTGTGATACAAGTTGAAAGTAAGTTTTATTCATCATAAAGAGATACCTCCGCAAGTGTCTCAGGTATAAATTATTCACCTGCATAACCACATCATTATAACCTAATAAGCAATACTTACCTAAAATAACCTAAAAGCAAATCTATATGTGAATTCCCCCATTAATCCCAGTTGTCTTCCAAAGCTGATTTTTTTCTTTCAAACTAAGATCTAATCAGAGTTCACACATTGCATTTGTTACCTGTTTTTAGTATCTTTTGAAAAACAGCTTAATTGATTTATAATTGACATAAAATAAATTATGCAGACGTAAGCTATATAGTATAAGTTTTGACCTCTGTGTACACCTGTGAAACCTACATCACAAGCAAAATAGTGAACATATTCATTGCCTCCAAAACTTTATAATCCCTCTCCTGATCCTGTTTACTTTCCCATCCTCAGGCAATCAGTGATCTCTCTGTAAGTAAGTATAATTACTTTGCATTTTTACAGTTTATATTATAGAGCTGGAATCATAGAGTATGCACTTTTTTGGAGGTAGTAAGGTCTGGCTTCTATCACTTGTTGGTATATAGAGATAAAATTTGTTTTGTATGTTGCTTTTGTATCCTGACACCTAACTAAAGTCATTGTAGGAGCTTTTTTTGTAGATTCCTTTGGATTTTTTATAGAGATGATCCTATTGTGTAGGCATAAAGACCACTTCTATTATTTCTTGTCTGGGTGCCATTTATTTAGTTATGTATGTATTAATTCTATTGTATTGATTAGGAACTCCAGTATAATATTGAATTTAAGTGGTGAGAGTGAACATCTGTGCTTTTCTCCTGATCTTAGGAGAAAAGTATAGTCTTTCACCAATAAATATGCTGTTATAGTTTTCTGTAGATGTCCTAGTTTATGAGAGTTTTTTGTCAGGGTTGGGTGTTGGATTTTATCAAATGCTTTTTCTGTATCTATTGAGATGATCATATGGTGTTTCTTTTTCAGTGCATAGGGTGGATTACATTGATTGCTGAATTTTTCTTTCAACCTTGCATTCCTGGGACACACCTCAACTGGTCATGATGTACTGTCTTTATATATATTGTTGAATTAGATTTTCTAAAATATTAAGAATTTTTTCTGTCTGTGTTGATGAGAGATAGTACTTTATAGTCTTGTAAGTTTTTTTCTGGCTTTAGTATCATGCATGGTAATGCTGGTCTTATGGAATGAAATGCAAATTATTCATTTCTTTTCAATTTCCTGGAAGAGTTTGAATAGAATTATTTTTAATTATTCCTTAACTGTTTGACAGAATTCCCCAGTGAAGCTATTTGGGCCTGGAGCTTTCTTTGTGGGAAGGTTTTTAACTGTAAGTTAAATTAAAATAATAGATATAGGGCTGTTCAGATCAATTTCTTTCTGAGTTAGCTTTGGTAGTTTGTGTTTTTCAGGAAGTTGATCCATTTCATCTAAAATGTGAAATTTAAGATTTTCTCTTCCATTGGTTTTAAGAAATTTAACTAGGATATGCCTTGGAGTAAGTTTCCTTTGTGTTTACTGTGTGTGTGTGTGTGTGTGTGTGTGTGTGTGTGTTTTAAACTTGTTGGATTTGTTGGTTTACAGTTTTCATCAAATTTGGAAAATGTTGGCCATTCTTTTTTCTTTTTATTGTCTACCTACCATGCCTTCCCACTTTTCAGGGACTCCAGTTATACATATGTTAGGCCGCTTGAGTTATCCTATACCTTGTTGATGCTCTGTGCATTTTTTCTCTTGGTTTTCTATTTTGGTTTTCTTGGTTTGTATTGATCCATCAAATTCACAAGTCTTTATTTCATTGTTATAATATCTAATCTGCTGTTAGTCTCATCTAGTGTATTTTTCATAGAAGACACTAGTTTTCTTGTCTAGAAGTTCAATGTAAGTCTTCTAAAAAAACATATTCCATGTCTAACACTCTCAAATTACCTTTAGCTTCTTAAACACATGGAATATAGTTATAGTAAGCACTTCAATATCTTTGTCAATGCTGTCATTCATGCTACTTAAGAGTTAGTTTTTATTAGTGATTTTCTTAATTAAGGTTTACATATCCTGCATCTTTGCTGCCTGGCAATTTTTAATTATAAATTGTACCTTGTTAAGTGGTGGATATTTTTGTATTCTTAACAACTGTTTTTGAGTTTTTTTCCAGAATGTGGTTTAGTTACTTAGAAACAGTTTGATCTTGTTGAGTATTGCCTTTAATCTTTGTTAGGTAGGGCTAGAGTAACTTTTATTCTAGGACTACTTTTTCTCTAATGAGGCAAAACCCTCTGAGTACTCTACCCAGTGCCCCATGAGTTAAAAGGTTTTCTGCTTTGAAGAGTGTAAATAGGCCGGATGCTCCATGAGTCCTGCATGTTGCTCCTCTAATCCTGTCAGGTGATTCTTTCCCACCTCCAAGGACTTTCCTCACATGAGTGCCCTGATCAGAACTCAGCTGAATATAGGAGGCAGATTTTTCTGCAGGACACACTCTGGAGTTCTTTTTCTGCACAGTTGTGTCTTCTCTCATACTGTGCTCTGCGAGGTCTAGCTACTATGGCCTACTTGAACTCCCAGCTTCATCTCTCCAATTTAGGGCCACTTGTGGGCTGTGCTAGGTTTGCCCTGTCTGCATAGTGGCCGGGAAACTCTCCAGGCAGGAACTTGGGGCAATTGTAGGACTCGGTTAATTTATTTCCCATCTCTCAGGCGTCACTTATTCTTCATTGCCTAATGTCCAGTGTTTTGAAACCATTGTTGTATTTATTCTGTTTTTTCACTTGTTTTCAGTTCCTCTTATTCCATCTTGACCCCAATTAAAAGTGCCAGGATTATATGTGAAAGGATCAAGTTTGTATTTTATTTTATATTTATTTTTTAAATATGTATTTTAAATTTACATCCATATTAGTTAACATATAGTGCAATAATGATTTCAGGAGGAGAATCCAGTGATTCATCCTCTGTGTGTAACACCCAGTGCTCATCCCAGCAAGTGTCCTCCCTAATGCCCCTTGTCCATTTAGCCCATCCCCCCACCCAAAACCCCTCCAGCAACCCTCAGTTCTCTATATTTAAGAGTCTTTTGTATTTTGTCCCCCCTCCCTGTTTTTATATTATTTTTGCTTCCCTTCCCTTATGTTCATCTGTTTTGTATCTTAAATTCCACACGAGTGAAGTCATATGATATTTGTCTTTCTCTAACTGACTGATGTCACTTATTTATTATTATTATTTTTTTTAATGATTTCACTTATAATACAGTCTAGTTCCATCCAATTTGTTGCAAATGGCAAGATTTCATTCTTTTTGATTGATGAGTAATACTTCATTGTATCTATATACCACATATTTGTTTTTAAATGTTTATTTTTGAGAGAGAGAGAGAGAGAAACAGAGTGTGACCGGGGGAGGGGCAGAGAGAGGGACACAGAATCTGAAGCAGGCTCCAGGCTCTGAGCTGTCAGCACAGAGCCAAATGGCCCGATGTGGGGCTTGAACTCGTGAACTGCAAGATCATGACCTGAGCTGGAGTCCAAAGCTTAACTGACTGAGCCGCCCAGGCACCCCTCTTCTTTATCCATTCATCTGTCGATGGACATTTGGGCTCTTTCCATACTTTGGCCATCGTCAATAGCACTGCTGTAAACATTGGGGTGCCTGTGCCCCTTCAAATCCCCACTCCTGTATCCTTTGGTTAAATACCTAGTAGTGCAATTGCTGGCTCGTAGGGTAGTTCTATTTTTAATTTTTTGAGGAACCTCCATACTGTTTTCCAGAGTGGCCGCACCAGTTTGCATTCCCCCCAGCAGTGCAAAACGGTTCCTCTTTCTCCACATACTCGCCAATATCTGTTGTTGCCTGACTTGTTAATTTTAACCATTCTTACAGGTGTGAGGTGGTATCTCTTTGTGGTTTTGATTTGTATTTCCCTGATGATGAGTGTTGTTGAGCATTTTTTCATGGGTTGGTTGGCCATCTGGATGTTTCTTTGGAGAAGTGTCTATTCGGGTCTTTTGCCCATTTCTTCACTGGATTATTTGGTTTTTGGGTGTTGAGTTTGACAAGCGATTTATAGATTTTGTATAGTAACCCTTTATCTGGTATGTCATTTGCAAATATCTTTTCCCATTCCATCAGTTGCGTTTTAGTTTTGCTGATTATTTCTGTTTCCTATGCTGTGGAGAAGATTTTTATCTTGATGTGGTACCAGTAGTTCATTTTTGTTTTTGTTTCCTTTGCCTTCAGAGACCCGTTAAGGTAGAAGTTGTTGCAGCCGAAGTCAAAGAGATTGCTGCCTGTATTCTCCTCTAGGATTTTGATGGCCTCTTGTCTTATGTTTAGGTCTTTCTTCCATTTTGAGTTTATTTTTGTGTATGGTGTAAGAAAGTGGTCCAGGTTCATTTTTCTGCATGTTGCTGTCCAGTTCTCCCAGCACCATTAGCTAAAGAGACTGTCTTTTTTCCATAGGATATTCTTTCCTGCTTTGTTAAAGATAAGTTGACCGTACGTTTGTGGGTCCATTTCTGAGATCTCTATTCTGTTCCATTGATCTGAGTGTCTGTTTTTGTGCCATTACCATACTGTCTTGATGATTACAGTGTTGTAATACAGCTTGAAGTTCGGGATGGTGATGCCTCCTTCTTTGGTTTTCTTTTTCAAGATTGCTTTGGCTATTCGGGGGCTTTTCTGGTTGCATACACATTTAGAATTGTTTTTACTAGCTCTGTGAAGAATGCTGGTGTTATTTTGATAGGGATTGTTTTGAATGTGTAGATTGCTTTGTGTACTATTGACATTTTAACAATATTTGTTCTTCCAAACCATGAGCATGGAATGTTTTTCCATTCTTTTGTGTGACTTCTTCAGTTTCTTTCATGAGCTTTGTATAGTTTTCATTGTATAGATCTTTTATCTCTTTGGTTAGGTTTATTCCTAGATATTTTATGACTTTTGGTGCAGTTGTAAATGGGATCGTTTCCTTGATTTCTCGCTTCATTATTGGTGTATAGAAATGCAACCAATTTCCGTGCATTGATTTTATATCCTGCAACTTTGCTGAATTCATGTATCAGTTTTAGCAGTTTTTCGGTGGAGTCTTTAGGTTTTCCACATCGAGTATCGTGTCATCTGTGAAGAGTGAAAGTTTGACTTCTTCTTGCCAATTTTGATGCCTTTTATTTCTTTGTGTTGTCTGATTGCTGAGGTAGGACTTTCAACACTATGTTGAATAACAGTGATGAGAGTGGACATCCTTATCATGTTCCTGACCTTAGGGGGTAAGCTCTCAGTTTTTCCCCACTGAGGGAGATATTAGTGGTGGGTTTTTTTTGTGTTGGCCCTTATGATCTTGAGGTATGATCCTTCAATCCCTACTTTCTTAAGGGTTTTTAATCAAGAAGGGATGCTGTATTTTGTCAAATGCTTTTCTGCATCAAATTTGTATTTTAAAAAATACATTTTAAAACTTAGATCTTACTATTCCATTACATGCTTTTCTGTAATGCCTCATAGTTACTGCCAATTACTAAAGTTGACTGTTTTTGTTTGTTTGTTTAATCCATTTCTTAATCCCCAGTAATTTAACTGTTAAAATAAAAACAGACTTCCCCCAAGCAAAACTAAAAAATGAAAGAAGAAAAAAAAAACAACAACCAAGTTTCTAAAGTATATGTTGTAGAGTAAAAAGAAGTGAGCAAAACTTTTTTTTTTTTTTTTTTTAACCTCTTTGGTTTGTATTGCTGAGAGGCATTGCTATAGGGCTGGTGAGTAGAAACCTAAGATAATTCAGTCTGAGATGTGTCAAGGGAAGAACAACTGAACAGCAACAGTTTT
Source organism: Panthera pardus (assembly GCF_024362965.1). Lineage (NCBI taxonomy): Eukaryota > Metazoa > Chordata > Mammalia > Carnivora > Felidae > Panthera > Panthera pardus. Next base: position 59,296,310 of record NW_026526666.1, read on the forward strand.
ATAAATAAGTATTTCCAGAGGTATTTATAACTTATTTTTTGTGTTCCAGATAATCCACGAGAAGAAAGATGAGCTTCATCTATGGACTGCAATCTGCTACTAGAAACTGTGTTTTCTTCCGATTTCATTTGCTGACCAACTGGAGACTGTGTAACACACTAGCTGTCACCTCACCAGACTGCCATCAAGTACAAATTACTCATACAGTTAATAAGTATCAGGGTCTGGGAGTACAGCAGTGTGATACGTTGACTTTTCTGCCTAAAAATTTTTATTCTTATAGGACTCTTAATACCAAAAGACCAGGATGCCTCTTGAGCGTGAGCCATAAAGAAATTTGGAAGGTTACCCCAACATGTGGTGCACGGAATGACTCTTTTTCAAGACAACTCCTGATAGAAGAAGTTGCAGGAGCTCCTTTTCTCTCAGTATTGCGTCCCCTAAAGTGTCTTCGCATGAGACAGAGAGACATCAGGAGTTTCCACACTTCTCCTCGGTTTCAAGTTGCTCCGGTTCCTCTCTTGTTGATTATTCTTAAACCAGTGCAGAAACTATTTGCAATCATTGTAGGCAGGTAAAAAGCTTTAAAAAAAAAAAAACAAAAAACAAACAAAAAAAACTTAAAAGTTATTTGTGAAACTATACTTTTAAAGAAAACTTGTTAGATTTCCCTCCCATATTTAGCTCAAAATTAAGTTTCCAAACGGTTGGTTCTACCCAGTTTTGTTAGAAATGATTTAATCTTGAAATAATTTACTACATATTATAGTATAAAAATGAGATCTTTAAAAAATTATATAGGACACTTTTTAAACGATCTTCTATTTTGATTACAAGAATGAGAAATGTTGGGTATAGTTTGTAAGAACAATACTTAAAAACATAACTTTTTATTTTACGAAATCTGAGGCAACGGGTCGTGAAACTGGGAGTTCACTTATTTAAGAATAGGCTCATTCCTAGCCAAGTTAATGCTTAATTAGCATCTATTTTTCAGTTCTATTTCCATCACATCTTTGTTATTTTCTTGTGGGTAGGCCTTCATAATAATTATGTTTTCACAGCTAAATAGTACCTTTTATTTAATTTAAACCTCCCCCCATAATTAATCTTGTTTTCTCTTATTTGCTCCATGAAGAACGAAGAAAGGTAAAGTTAAGCATTGTCTCGTCATTCTTACATTTGATGACTGTGAAGGCCTTTCTAGCTCTCTTACTCCCATACTAACCAACCCAGTTTTCTGTGATTTGACACCGGCACTCAGAAAATATACAGTTGTGTTAGCTCTAGTTGTAGGTAACGACTGTCAGAGAAGACCAGAGCTAGAAAACAGTTAAAGCAGTAAACAGATTTATGCAGAACTTTTGCAGTAGGGGAAGAGAGACCTAAGTATAGAACCAGAGTTAATCTGAATATACCATGGGCAAGTGGGAATTTATAGCTGAGAAGCAGGGTGGGGTTTGGTGGATAGAAAATTACTCAGATGAAGCATCAGGAATAAGTGGAGATTCTCCCTAACCTGACCCCACTAGGCTTCTTGCTAAAGGCAGGTGAGTGTGATCAGACATCATCTGGAGGCTGGAGACTGATGAGGAACTCGATCAAGTATCGAGGGTGATAAGATACGGAGGATGGGGAAATTCTGTTTAACCTGACTTAGCAGGATTCTTGCTAAACCTGGACAATGCAGAGATGAATATGGAAGTCCAGAAGTGAGGCCTAGTTGAAAAAAGTTCAGGGGAGCCTGAGTAGAGTCTGGTGCAAGAGAGGATCTTTGTCATAACTCAGCCCAGGGTCTTAGGCCAATGGCTCTTTCTCATCCTTTTTAATATTATTTTTAACTTTTTGTTGTTGTTTCCATTGTAATCACTTAACATTTTCTTTTAAGCTGTGTTTTCATCATACATTGAAGGCAGATGATGTCATATGAAGTTTTAAATGGGAAATAAATATACTTCATGGTCTGGCCTAAGTCTTTTCAGGTTGGGACACTTTGAGGCATCTTAGGAGTGTCACTTAATAAAATTAAAATAACTTGAAGTTATTTTGTAAGATGGATTTTGTCAAGAGAATGATGTATATATCTTAAACTTTTGTTGTGATTTCACAGATGAACTCACTAGGAAAAATTTTGTCTTGTTGTTGAAAACATTGCTTGTCAAAATGTCTGTGATCTCTGATAACCAGCAGGGAGTATTGTTGCCTGGTAGAAATTAGACCTCCATGTGTTAACTACACAGTCTCTCATTTTCTCGTTTACGATGTTTATGCCCTTATTACCTTTCCTTTATTATGTTCTTGAGGGGATAGTGAAGTTTCTGCTGGTGAGCAGTGTTTATTTCTAAAATCAATGCTGAGGTAGTTTCCCTTGTACCTTGCTGAAGTACTGGCAGATTGTGCTGGAAGTCTGATGAGCAGGGGGAGTGAATTGTGGTTACAGGTATAGATGATTGTGCTGTAACCCCTCAGATGTTTATTTGAACAGATCATCCCTATCAAGTGGTTAAGTACCCATACTCTAGGATCACATGGTCTTCCTTGCCTGGTTTTCCCTTATCACCTCTGCAACCTTGGACAAGTCCTCGGACAGTTCTCTCTGTCTCAGTTTTATCTTTGGTAACAGGGTTTTTGTGAAGATGAAGTGAGATGACACATGCATAACAATTAGAACAGTAGCTTGCATGTGGTAAATAGTCAATAAATGTTAACTAGTGGTAGTTGTAAAATAGCTACTCATTTAGTGTTCACCTTTAAAATAAGAAGAAACTTTAAATGAGCTTTAGAATTTTTATAACTGGCTACTTTTTCATCATTTAGCTAAGAATTTTATAAATGGAGAAAACCCATCTATACAGAGAAATATTTCACAAAAATTCAAGTATTTGATGACATAGAATTCTAGTATAAGATTAAATTTTGTTGATATGTGCTGATACTATTGTCAGAACTTTGAATTTTTCTTTCTGCTCTAGGGGCATAAGGAAATGGTGGCAGGCACTTCCTCCTAACAAGAAGGAACTATTTAAAGAAAGTTTAAGGAAGAATAAATGGAAGTTATTCCTTTGTTTCAGTAGTTTTGGATTGCTCTTTGTAGTGTTTTATTTTACTCACCTGGAGGTGAGTCCTATCACAGGAAGGAATAAGCTACTATTATTGGGGAAAGAACATTTCAAACTTTTATCCGAACTGGAATATGAAGCAGTAAGTAGTGAGAATTGTTTATAATTAGATTGCTTAATATAATACTCAAAGCGGCAAAGTTTCTTAAGTATGAAAGATGCACTACTTTTTTATGTTAGTCTTTGATAGAAAATTCGCATTTTCCCAAAAGGCCTCCAAAGTTTCATACTTAGTATTCCTGCTACCTACATTGCATTTCCTTTCATTCATCCAGCTAATTCCTGCTCATCACATGCCACCTTAAATGTCACTTTCTCAGGAAAGTCTTCCTTGATTATCCAGACTGGGTTAGGCAGGTTGGCTACATTATGCTCTAGTGGGAATCCTTCATACAGACTGAATTATGAATCAGCTCATTTATAATTGTGTCCAGTGCTTGGCTATATTGGGGTCAGGTCTCCTGCTTTTATTTTCTTTTTGCATACTGTACTTTTCCTTTGAATCACTTATCATGGAGGTAACATAATTGTTATTTGCATAATTATTTCTTTACTGATCTGTCTCCTTTGTTAGACTAAGCTCTTTGGGAACCAAGACCCTGTCTGTTTTTATCATTTTATATTAAGTACTAGCACAATGTAGAAGGTAGTGTTTAGTACATATTTTTTGGATAAGTAGATATGTAATATGAATTTTTGTACCTTGAAAGTAATGTAGAATACGGTAATTTTTTCCAAAACCTCATTTTTGGCAATTATATTTTTTGAATGCAAAATCAAGTTGGAATTCAGAAGCCTTAAGTCTTTTTTTTTTTTTTTAATGTTTTTTATTTTTATCAAGAGATTACAAGCAGGGGAGGGGCAGAGAGAGAGGGAGAAAGAGAATCCCAAGCAGGCTCCGTGCTGCTAGCACAGAGCCTGTGGTGGGGCTCAAACTCAGGAAACATGAGATTATGACCTGAGCTGAAATCAAAAGTTGGATGCTTAACTGACTGAGCCACCCAGGAGCCCCAAGAAGCCTTACTTCTTTAGAAAGTACAGTAACTCAGATAGTTAAGCATTTTATACCACTAGTGAGTTTCTTGAGGACAGACCCTTTCTCTAGTTGTGAGCACACACCTAGTATATACTCGATGAGTATTTATTGAATTGATGTCTCATGGTCTCACTTGACCACTTTGGTGAAGTCTTTATGTCTTTTTATTTCAGTTAAGCTTCTGAGTTTGTGAGTGGAAAGTTACCTTAAAAAAGAAATAACAATGTTTTTTCACAAAAAAGATGCATCTTTTCTAGTAGAGCTTTTACAGAGATTGGAGATGTTTCTAGGGTAGTCTTGTCTGAAGCAGGTTTGAGGAGAGTGTTCTGGAAAGATTGAGATAGGCCTAGTGTTAAATTTGTGTATCTTCCACCATTTGTCTCACTCAGAAGCTTTAAAAAATAATATATATGTACATAATACTCTTTTTTTTTAGCCTACAAATATAATAACCTGCTTGATACTAAAATTCAAGCACATGTTCCTATAAGGATATGGTAAAGTACTATAATTATATATAATTTTGCTTGTTTTATTTCCTTCATATGGGTTAATAGTTGTTTCAGTTTATTTACATTGGTGACTTGTGCTTTTAAAAAATGGTATTGATATAAAGACTATTGCAGATTCAATTCTACAAAATCATCTGTTTTTAATACATCTAAGGGAAGAAGATTCTAAACTTCTTGATCTATATGTGAACGAAGCTACACATTTTATGGAAATTAATGTGATATTTTCAGAACACCCTTAATTTTCCTATACTTGAAAGGGTTTCTCATGAATATAGCTTCAGAAAGTGTGTTCGTACAGTGGCTAGTCCTACTCTACATGGTGTAGAGAAAATGACATGCATGTTAGTTCTAAAATTTCAGTAATTTCCTATCATTCTGTGTGAATAAAACACTTAAAATTAATGAAATGTCCTTTTTTTTAAAATTTTTTTAAATGTTTATTCATTTTTGAGAGACAGAACAGAATTTGAGCTGGGGAGGGGCAGAGAGAGAGGGAGACAGAATCCAAAGCAAGCTCCAGGCTCCAGGCTCCAAACTGTCAGCATAGAGCCCGACGCGGAGCTCAAACTCACTGACCTCAAGATCATGACCTGAGCCGAAGTTGGATTTCTAACCAACTGAGCCACCCAGGTGTCCCCAAAATGTCCTTTTCTTTTTAGAAGTTTAACTTTTTAAATTAAGTATAGGGTGTTTTTCTAGTCAGTGGGTTATGAAAGTAATTTTCTTTTATATTGTTCTTCCTTATATGAAATCTTTGTTTCCTAGGCAGTATTTTGTTTTCTAAAATATTTAGGAAAGTAGAAATAATATTTAAACATTTTATTTGTTTATAGGCTAATAGAAAAGATGAAAGTTTTATTTCAACCAATTTATATGAAAAATCTTAGTTATTAGAATTTATTCCATTTGTGAGAAAGCACATTGCCTTTGCATGAATAATTCAAATTTAAGAATTGAAGTGTTTTGTATATGTAGATTTTTACATAATTAAAAATTAAAATGTTCAACAATAAGTAGCCATTTAACTCTTCATGAAGCAATATAAACATTTTGCTGAGCTAAAACTCTCTTAAAATAAAGATGACTTTTTAATCTTTCAGTGGATGGAAGAGTTTAAAAATGATATGCTAACTGAGAAGGATGCCCGATACCTAATGGTTAAAGAAGTGGTTTATCATTTGATTGAGTGCAATAAAGATATTCCAGGGATCTCTGAGATCAATTGGACTATTCATGTGGTTGATTCCCCAGATATAAATGCCTTTGTGCTTCCAGTAAGTAAATGTTCTCCCATCTAACTTTAAATCGTAAATTTAATATCCTTGTTTTTTTTAAGGTGTTCCAATTACTTACATTATTTTCTTTATGGTGCAGAATGGACAAGTGTTTATCTTCACTGGGCTTTTAAATAGTGTAACTGATATTCATCAACTTTCCTTTCTTCTGGGCCATGAAATAGCACATGCAGTACTTGGGCATGCTGTAAGTACCTAGGATGAATGTTCAGTTGTTGAAATACTGCTTTGAAGTGTGCAAGTTAAATCTTGTAAAACTGAATCTTTTCAGTTTTCTTTTTCTTTAGAAGATGGTATGTTAGTTTTTAACAGTTGACTTACTCTGTTACCTGAAAAAATATGACTGGCTAATTTTGAGAATTTTTATGGTCTTTAGTATTTGATACCTGAATAATTAGTGTTTCTGTTAAGTACTATTTTTATCAGCTGTCTCTTTTGCTAAAAAGTAATTATTCTCAACCTCTAATTATTTCAAATTAGATTTTAAACTCTCCATAATTATTAACATACTTGTAATCTAGTCTGAAAGTTAACTATATGAAAGTGATATTACTATTTAAGTGGGTAAATCAGTTTTCTTGCTTTTTTATTCATTCTCAGAAGATGGCTTGGAGCATCTCTGAAAATCTCTAGAATGATATGCCATATATAATTAATGCAGAGTAATAATAATGATACCTTGCCATTTTACAGTTTGCTGAGCTTTTAAATACTTACCTTCTCAATTATAATTTTAATACCATCCTCATTAAGTATGTATTTAATATCCCTACATTATGTATGAGGAAACTAATGTTTAAAAAGACTTGGAATAACATGAGTAATGTGGTCAACTGGCCAACTGGGACTTTAACCCAGGTCTTCTGTTTGCAACTCCAGCCCTGCTTTCTTTTACCACACTTACCTGGGTATTGGCAGCCTTTTTTTTTAATGGATCATAGAATTCAGGTTGATTTACAGTTCTGTGAATACACATCTGTTTGACTTGGTATGAGTACAAAAAGCTAATGTATTTGTTTATTCATATATTTATTTTTATTAAAAATAAGTATATTTTGTCCACATTAACTAGAGAGAGGTGTATTTTCTGTTGAAAACATGAAGGTAAATAGTGAAAGGATTGTGAAATGTTATGTCAGAAATGTAAGTAATATTAACTTTAAATGGAAATGCTAGTGTTATTAATCTCCTTAAAAGTCATTTCAAATTCTGTCTATTCCTTAAAGTACTAATAAGTTGAGGTGGGTCACAGTTGTGCTTTTCTGAAGCACAAACAGTAATTATCTCATTTATTTCTTCTGAATTATGGAAAAATATAAAAAAAATTTTCCTTAAATAGATCTATATAAGAATAAATCTAAGCAATCGAAAAAGATTGTCTTTCAAGAAAAGACTTCATAACTGCAAAATCAGTTTTGGCCAATTTTAGCATTTAAAAGATACTCATATTACATACACCTTTATTTTTCTGGCCTCTAGTTCACTGTCTCATTCAGCATATTGTTGTCATCTCTGTCAGTGCAGAACACTAATTAGATAAGACATAAAAAGAAAATAACAGTCTTAAAAATTGAAAGTAGTTACTAATATTTGTTTGTAGAGGCCTTAGACATCATCAGCACTATATTTTCTCTTTTAGCAGTCTCCATGTTTTCTTCCTTCCACAAATACATATTTAAAAATTTTTTTTAGTTTTCTAAGACTATGTAACGGGTAATTATATTCTTTAATAATTAATAATAAGGATTTTCTCTTTTATAATGACTTCATCATTTGTAGTGTTATTCTTTTGTGCTAAAATAATTCCATAATTGTTTTTCATGACACACAGTTTGTATAATGAAGCAAAGAATGCTTTGTGAAGACAGATTATATTGTTACAAGAAGTGTTCTGTGTGATTGTTTTTAGTTGTCAGCCATGTTTCATACGTTCAAGTAATGATTCCTGTATTATCAGCATTTATTAATCATCTTTAATGGGGAATGTGAACAATCCAGTGCGTTAAACTTGTATTTAGAAATTATTACTTAAAACAACTGTTTTAAGTAAAATTGGTTAGTTCTATAAATATAAAACTTTATAGAACTCAATTTCCTAGTGAGAAATACCAGAGTGATAAAATTGCAAACTTGCATAAATGAATCATACTGCATATATTAGGTCATGAAGTCCAGAAGTTTTTTACTAAAAATAAATTTCCAGTCTTTTTCTGAATTTTTCTTAACTATTTCATATGTTAAGCAGTGTTTAGTCTATCCAAAGGTATAAGGTATAAGCATAATGAGCACATTTATTTCCTTTAAAAAAAATTTAACAATAACATTAGAAACTAAAACTTCTGGGTTTGATTCCTTGTCCTTTTACTAATAGCTGTGTGAATTTTGGCAACTCTTTTAGTTTCTCCCATCTTAGTTTCTTTATAAAAGAGGGATAATCTATTTCACAAGATTATTATGCTTGTTAATATAAGAACTATAGGTTAGTGAACTTCTATTCATATCTGTGAACCTGTCATTGTATCTGAGTGATAGTAAGTGGTTCAGTACATGTTAGTTGAATGAATGTTTATACCTGTAAGCAAGGGATGGAAAGAAAAACACACAGAAGAAAAAGAACATGTGATCTTAGTTGGTGAAGGTAAGTTTAAACATGTAATTATTTAATGTGATTACACATCATGAGCTAGAAAATCTAAGGTTACACTGTCTTAATTTATTAAATGTAATTTTCATTATTTTGATTATTCTCAGGCAGAAAAGGCTAGCTTGGTTCACTTACTGGATTTCCTAGGTATGATTTTGCTCACAATGATTTGGGCTGTTTGTCCTCGAGATAGTTTTGCACTCTTGGGCCAGTGGATACAGTCTAAACTGCAGGAGGTAAGTGTGAGACAATAAGTTGGCTTTTAAAGGTATGTGGTGAGGATATTTTAAAGGTTACTATAAAGTAACAGATACAAGAGATGTTTTCACTTATCATGAAATATAGCTACTAATTTTTAGTCATATGTTTTCTCATTTTTAGGGGACATTCTTAAAAATGAGCATTCAAATTAGAAAATACTACATCTTTTAAATGATGGAGATAGATGGGTTTCAAGGGCAGAGCAATTTTTGGCTAACATAATATTTAGGGGCAGAGTGTTATATAGTTATTGGTCTTAGAGAAAACCCGGTCACAGATCCTTTCTATCCTTTTGTCACTTTACCTTCAAACTTTTCACTTTTGTCTCTCATAGTGACTGTGGTATACTTTCTGGATGACTCTCCCTTCTCCCAAACGTTTGCATTTTGATGTAGAACTCTTAAAACCTGTAAATTTTTATGGGCACAGGATTAGCTAAAGCTGCTTTACCATCCTCATCCTCTCACTCCCAGTTATACTAAGATTACCTGCACAATAGCGAAAGGATAATCTTACTAGGTGTTTGTTCCCTTTCATTTCTAGTACTTATGTATAATGGTGTTCATGTCATAAAATTTAGAGGCCCGCATTTTGTTCAAAACACTTCACTACTGAAAGTAGGTCTTGCAGTTTTGATAATTGCTTTGTTAACTATGATTAATTATTTTATTTTACATCTTTCTTCACATGTTTCCTCTTGTCCTGGGAGGTTTGGTTATTCAGGAACAATCTGTTATTTGTTTATTTAATGATTTGTGGAGCACCATCATTGTGCCATCTGGGTACTGTTTAAATCTAATGTGTAAAATTCTTTGAGACAAATTGCTTTTGAAATCGGATAACTAAATCTTTTATTCAGTGTTACCATATCATTTGGCTGCATTTATATTGAAATAAAGGCTCTTAAAGGGGAAAAAAAAGAATGGTTATTGCTTAGGTTATAGGATTTCATATTTTGTATTTTATTTCCATTATGTGTCGGGAAGTCAAAGGAGTTAATGTAGTGTTTACCCCATTTATCAATACATCACTTTTTTCTGTATTGGAATCTGAAGATTTTGTTATAGGAAATGTAACCTGTGGCTGTTTTTTCTTTAAAATAGTTGATGAAGGGGTGCCTGTGTGCTTCAGTGGGTTGAGCATCGACTCCTGGTCTCAGCTCAGGTCATGATCTCACAGTTCAAAGTTCAAGCTTCAGGTCAGGTTTTGTGCTGATGGCTTGGAGCCTGCCTTGGATTCTGTCTTTCCTTCTCTCTGCCCCACCCCACTTGTGCTCTCTCTGAAAAAAATTAAAAAAAAAAAACTTGATGAATCCTGCTACTTCATATACTAATTAATAATTAAACTAAAAATAAAGTGATTACTTCTCTTTGAACTTTTCTTCCTTAAATCAAGCCCCACCCCCACCCCATGATTTTGGTGATGGGGAAATGTTTCTTTCTCTAGAAAGCCTTGTTCCTTGTGATTGAAGAGCAGGAGGGGATGCTGATAGTGAATCATTAAAGTGGGAGAATTGCTGACATTTATTTGCCAGAGAAAGGAAGAGATGAAGGAAGAAGGAGGGGCCTTTACATAACCAACCATTGGGGAGTCCTCTATTTTTGTAATTTTAAAAGATTTAGGTATAATGTAGCAGCCGTCATAGCGTGCTACCAGGTATTAATTAGTAATAATTACAATAGCTAATATTTATTGAGTACTTACTATATGTTAGGCATTAGGATAAGCACTATAATTATGTACAGAGGTTAAGAATACAGGCTGTGAACAGATGGACTTGTGTTTGAATTTAGGCTGTTAGACCTACGTTCTATACTGGGTAGATTACTTCACTAATTATAGGTCTCAGTTTCTTCATCTACAAATGGGCATAATACTGGCTACTCAAAGCACTGTTGTTGGTTTAATGGTACATTTAAAATAGGACCTATTTTTTTTTTTAAGTTTTTATTCATTTTGAGAGGACAGGGGTTAGACCTAAGTTCTATACTGGGCAGATTACTTCACTAATTATAGGTCTCAGTTTCTTCATCTACAAATGGGCATAATACTGGCTACTCAAAGCACTGTTGTTGGTTTAATGGTACATTTAAAATAGGACCTATTTTTTTTTTTAAGTTTTTATTCATTTTGAGAGGACAGGGGAGGTGCAGAGCGCGAGAGAGAATCCCAAGCAGATTCCACAGGGTCAGTGAGAATCCCAATGCAGGGCTAGAACCCACGAACCTTGAGATCATGACCTGAGCCAGAATCGAGAGTCGGATTTATGCTTAACTGACTGAGCCATCCAGGCATCCCTAAAGTAGGATCTCTTAATCTAAACACTGTGATATTTTGGACTGGATAATTCTTTGTTGTGAGGAATTGTCCTGTGCGTTGCAGGATGTTCAGTAGCCTCTAAACATCTACTGTAAATATCTGACCTCTACCCACTAGATGCCAGTAGCACTCCCCCTGCCCAGCAGTTGTGATGATCATAAATGTCTCCAAACATTTTTATACGTCCCTGGGGGACAAAATTGCATCCAGTTGAGAACCAATGATTTAAAGCACTTAGCACGGTACCTAGTACAAAATGAGGACTCAGTAAATAGGAGTTATTATCATTTGCTCATTTTATCCTGTCTGCAACTCTAGGAGGTTGGTCCTGTGCTACTCCATTTTACATATGATGCTACTGGGCTTAGATGGGTTAAACAATTAGCTGAGGGTTAACAGTTAATAAGTATCAGCATTTGGACTTAATGTAAGTTTCCATCCTTAAAAAAAAAAAAAAAAAAGCCAGTGTTTTAAACCAGTTATACTATCAGTAGACTTGATGGACCCCTGCAGACTGCTCATTGAGAGTGAAGACACTATATAATATAGTTCAACAACCTAAAAAGTCATGATCAAGAAGGAAGAAAGTCCTATCTCATGGTTATATACTAGATTGATTATATTATTTCTAGACATCACTGACATGTAGCTACCTCTGTGAAATTGTTTCCCCGATTAATAACTCTGTTCTCAAAAGTCCTGCTTATTGATCCATCTCCTACAAATTTTAGTACTTACTGAAAATTAGAATTTAACTGGAAAGCATCCACATAAATACAAGTAATTAGGGAAGTTAAAGTTACGATATCTATTTGTATTTTTTTATTGAAGTTGGAAGAAAATTTCATTTTCCTAACTAATCAATACTTAAAAAAGAAAGACGGAGTTAAGATAGTTTATCAAAGAAGGAAAATTCTGCTCTCTGGTTAATTTTCTAACTGAAATAAATTCTCTAGTAGTGTCAGTGGTTATTATATAGCCATATTTTTTCAATTTTCTTTTAAAACTGCAAGGTCAGAATGTTCCTTGGCCATAATAAAAGCTTGCGTTAAGAAGCTTTCTTAGGAAATCCTCTCCTTCCTTAAAATTCATGTTATGTCACTTCACTTTTAGGCTTTTTCATAAAAGCAAACATACTCTTTGGATTTCTTTTGGTTAGTGAGAACACGTTCTAATGTACTTCTTTTTCAAAAGCAAAGTAGCATAAGGCAAACTTTTGAAAGAGGGGTATACCTGTATAGTAGTAACTCCTCCCCCAATATTATCCATAGGGCTGAGGGAGGGTGGGATATATTCCCACCAGTGGTTTCCTAAAGCCTCAGATAGTACCATATCCTATTTACAGTATATATTTTTTTCTATACATACATACCTATGATAAAAGTTTGTAAGTTAAGCACAGTAAGAGATGAGTTGTTCTATAAATAGAACAATTATAATATAGTGTAAAAAAAAGTTACATAAGTGTGGCCTTCTCAAAGTATCTTACTGTACTGTATTCACCATCTTGTGATAATATGAGATGATAAAATGCCTATGTGGTGAGATAAAGTGATGTGAACAATGTAGGCACTGTGACGTAGTGTTAGGCTGCTATAGACCTCTGACAGTATGTCCGGAGAACCATCTGCTTCCAGATCACAGTTGAGCGGGTATCTCCAACCGTGGAAATTGAAACTGTGGGTAAGGGAGACTACTGTACTCTATAAGATACTATAGACTCTCTAGAAGTCTGTAGGCCTAATTTTTTATGTTTTTAAAATATTAATATCTGATGGAGGAAATAAAGACTGTGCTTTATGTTTTATACCATGGTGTTCTTTCTTTCTTTTTTTTTTTTTTTTTAAATGTTTGTTTATTTAAGAGAGAGAGAGGCAAGCGAGCACAAGGAAAGGGCAGAGCAAGAATCTCAAGCAGGCCCAGCACTGTCAGTACAAAGCCTGAGGCAGGGCTTAAACTCACAAACTGTGAGATCATGACCTGAGCCGAAATCAAGAGTCAAATGCTTACCAGCTGAGCCACCTAGGCGCCCCTACCATGGTGTTCTTTAAGTGTCAGTCATCGCGAGCATAAAACCTTTATCCTAGATACTCCATGAAATTAATTTTAAAAATCTTACTTTGTTACTTATTTTGTTGTGAAATGATAAATATCCTTAATGAAACTTCTCTTTCTTACTTCTTCTTAGTATATGTTTGATAGACCATACAGTAGAACTTTGGAGGCTGAAGCTGACAAAATTGGACTACAGCTTGCTGCAAAGGTAAAATGTTTAGTAGTTGAGACTACACAGTGTCCTTCACACAGTAAAAGATAAATACACATGGTCTTAATGAGCTGTGGTATGAGGAGAGAATGAGAGCTGCATGAAATTTTTCATTAATACCTTTTAAATTTGTGCCCTCTGTAAACTGATACACTATCTTTATTTCACTATTCTCCCTTGTTTCACTGATCTAAGAAGGCTTGAGTAAAATAACGTAAGACTATTTTTCCTCCCCTCAGAGAAAGGTTTATGCTATTGTAGCTATGATCCCAGATGAGCAGATTGAATTTTTACCTTTTAAATAAATGGTAGAGGAGCAGACTTATTACTCTGTGTCTTTGAGATTATTTGTGTTGCAGCCAATGACTTACATTTGCTAGGCACAGAGAGCAGCCCTGGGCCTTTACTATGATTTAGGTTGGCTTTGTTCATGTCTCCTTTACAGGACATTTCATGTCTGGCTCCTATTTTTATCATCTGTGATAACTGATATTATTAGTAGTAGAATTTAATATTAGAAGTAAAACTGCATTTTTAAAGCGGAGTAAAAACAGTGCCACTTTACGTTAAATTCAAATTGTATTTGATCTTTGTTGAGTTTCCAGTAGTTATTAAAAAGTCCTAGGTATAAAAATAAACTATTATATGAACTTCTAGTTAGTTTTATGGATTTAATTTCATAAATGAAGGTATTACTATTCACAAAAGAAAAGTAGTTATTTGAATGTTACGTAATAAGACTTAAGTGAATTCTCTGACTACATAGATTAAGAGGTTCCCAAATAGTGGACCACAGATTGGCTATAAAGGTAAGAGTGTTTTGTGTTCTGGTTAAGAAATCTTGGCCTATTTCAATAAATTGTTCCTGTTTTATTTCCAAGAAGCTTATTGTTTTATTAGCTTTTTAAAATATAAAATGAGGAAGAAGTCAAGATAATTTTTTTCCAATGTGGATATCTAATAGCCTCAGGACTGTTTATTGAGGAGTTATCTTTTTCCACTATTCTTGAGTGTCTCTTTGTCGTAAATGTGGGAGGCTATATAGGAGTCTATTTCTGGACTCCCTATTGTATTCTCTTGGCCTCTTAATCTGTCTCTGAGCCAATACCGCATTGTCATGTAGCTTTGTAGTAAGACATGATACCTGGTAACTTCTGTCTTCCAGCGTGGTTCTGCAAGATTGATTTGGCTATTCTTAGTCCTTTTCCTTTCCATATACATTTCAGAATCACTTTATCAAATTACATGCCTGTATAAAAATACGCTTGGAATTTTGATGGCAATTGGGTGAATTTGGATATAGTTGACCACTGTCAAAAATATTGAGTCTTCCTGGGAAGCGTGGGTGGCTCAGTTGGTTGAGCATCCCACTCTGGATTTCAGCTCAGGTCATGATCTCAGGGGCATGCGATTGAGTCCCACATCAGGCTCTACACTGACAGAATGGAGCTTACGTGGGATTCTCTCTCTGCTCCTTCCCTGTGCTCTCTCTCTCAAAATAAATAAACACTGAAAAAATAATATTAAATCTTCCAATCCATGAATGATATATTTGTCCATTTATATGGATATTCTTATAATTTTAGTGATGTTTTTAAATGTTTGTGTGTGTGTGTGTATAGGAATTATACATCTTTTGTTAGATTTATTGCTAAATGTTTGACATTTTAATTGTAAAGTGTTATTTAAAAAATAAACTTCTTCATATATAGAAATGCACTTTATTTTTATAAATGACCTTGTATCTAAAAACCTTGCTAAATCCACTTAATTCTGATAGTGTGTAGATTCTTTTAGATTTTATATATACATGTTTATGCTGCCTGTGAATAATGACAGATTTAGTTCTTCCTTTCTGGTCGGTGTACTTTCTGTTTTTGTTTTTTTGGTTTTTTTACCCTATCGCAATGGCTGGGAACTTTAGTACAATGTTGACGGTGAGCACCTTTGTTTCTTCATCACCATTTTTCACCATTCTGATGTCTAAGTTGTTTTTCTTTTAATCTGACTTTTTAGAAGAGTTTCCCTGCTATTTCTAATATGCTAAGAAATTTTTTAAAGTTATGAATAACAAATTTTATCAAATACATTTTTTATATTGATGATTATATCATTTTTCTCCTTTAATCTCTTAATGTGGCAAACTATATTGATTTTTTTTATGCATTAGGACAACTTTTATGTTTGAAGTAAACCCAATTTTATCAATAATATTGTTCTTCCAATATATTACTGAAGTTGGCTTGCTAATGTTTAGCTTAGAATTTAGAATGTTTGCATCTGTATTCATAAAAGATAATGGCTTGGCCTTTTCTTTTCTTGTAATGTCCTGTCAGGTTTTAGTATCAAGATTATGTTGGCCTCATATAATGAGTTGGGCAGTGGTTTTTTCTTTTCTCTGGAAGAGTTTGTGTAACGTTAGTGATATTTATTTTTTAAATGTTTGAAGATTTTGTGGGTAGAAACCATACAGATTTTTTTTTTTAAGTTTATTTATTTTGAGAGAGAGAGAAAGAGAGCAAGTGAGTGGGGAAGGGAAGAGAGAAAGAGGGAGAGAGAATCCCAAGCAGGCTCTGCACTGACTATGTGTAGCCTGACACAGGGCTCGAACTCACAACTGTGAGATCATGACCTGAGCCAAGATCAAGAGTCAGACGCTTAACCAACTGAGCCACCTAGGTGCCCTGGGCCTACAGGTTTCTTTGTGGGATGGTCTTTAGTTGTAGATTCAGTCTCTTTAATAGATATAGAGCTATTCACATTTTTCTGTTCTGTGTCAGTTTTTATAAGTTTTGTTTTTCTAGGAACTTCTGTTTTGTTTAAATTTTCAACATTATGAAGTTTTCTAATATACATATATATTTGTGTTTTGTATTTTTTATTGAAGTGTAGTTGACACAATATTACATTAGTTTAATGTATACAAGACAGAAGTTCTACAACTCTGTATGTTATGCTCACTGTACGTGTAGCTCCATCTGTCGCCATGTGATGCTGTCACAGTACCATTGACTATATTCTCTGTGGTATACCTTTCATTCTGTGACTTATTCATTCCATAACTGGAAGCCTGTTTCTCCTGCTCCTTCATCTATTTTGCCCGTCCCCTCACCCCTCTCTGCTGCCAGCCATCAGTTTGTTACCTTTACCATATATGTATTTTTTAGAAGTTTATTTATTTTGAGAGAGAGAGAGACAGCATGAGTCAGGGAGGGGCAGAGAGGGAGGTTGAGAGAGAGAATCCCAAACAGGCTCCATGCTGCCAGCATAGAACCTAACGTGGGGCTTGAACTCACTGAACTGTAACATTTTGACCTGAGCCGAAACCAAGAGTCGGACACTTAACCGACTGAGCCACCCAGGTGCCCCCCTCCCTTACTATATTTTTAATGTCTCAAGGATACTGCATTCCACAGATATATTTTATTTATTTTTTTAAAAGTTAATACAGGGGCATCTGGGTGGCTCAGTTGGTTAAGCTTCCAACTTTAGCTCAGGTCATGACCTCACAGTTTGTGAGTTCCAGCCTCCTGCTCAGAGCCCACATTGGACTCTGTGCTGACAGCTCAGAGCCTGAATCCTGCTTTAGATTCTTTGTCTCCCTCTCTGCCCCTCCCCCACTCACACTCTGTCTCTCTCTCAAAAATAAACAAACATTAAAAAAATTTTTTTTAAGTTAATACAGTTTTTAAATATATTTTTAAAATGTTTGTTTGTTTTTGAGAGAGAGACCTGACAGCACAGAGCCCGACGAGGAGCTCAAACTCATGAGGCTGGAACCCACAAACCATGAGGTCATGACCTGAGTGGAAATCAGACACTTAACTGCCTGAGCCACCCAGGCGCCCCGAAAGTTAATATATTTTTATTTCAGGAGTTTCACATGTTGTGATTCCTCCCACTGCCAACCGCCTTGGTTCTTCCAAAGTTTAAGTCGTAATTTTTAAGTCAGCCCTTTTTTTAAAAAGAAGTTTTGCTCAGTCCATAGTTCTTTTAGTTGAGCTTCTTTGATCTCCACTTGAATATGGACATGTTGTAAAAATTCTCCAGCTGTAGTATTTGGGATCCAGTTTCTTCAAGCAATTTTCCTTAGGGCCATGCTTAGGATCTGAGTAAATAGATCTGCCTAGTTCTCAATTTCAGACACCCTCTAAACATGAATAAGTTCAAACCATATTTACTGTTAAACTGTCACACCCTAGAATAGTACAGATTGTTGGAATGTGCCAATACCTAAGATTAAAATAATTTGACTGTTAACAGATCTGTTTCAGTTTCCACAGATAACACACGTTTCAGGATGTATATTTTCTGTCATTGCCTTGTAGTTCATTAATCTTACTTTCAGCTGTGTCCATTGTGCCATAAACTCATCTTTGACTTTTACAGTTTAGTTACTGTATTTTTCCATTCTAGAATTTCCATTTGATTCTCTTTTATAAATTTCAGTTCGCTGGTGAAATTCTGTTTTATCATAATTTTCTTCATATTTTCTTGAATATGTTTATCATAATTTTTTTAAAACTTCATGTTTGTTAACTATTATTTTTATTAACTTTCGGTCTGTTTCTTTTGTCTGTTTTTTGCCTTTGGTCTTGTTTCTTGGTATGCTTGCCCATTTTTTATCAAATTCTGAACATTTCATATAAACAGTACTTTTGGCTCTGAATGATAATTTATTCCATCATTGAGGATTCTGCCTTTAGTCTGGAGAACAACTAGAATAAAGCAGATTCCTTCAGTCAGTCACAGCCTGAGCTGAGTCTTCTTAAATTTCAATTTGCTTCTACTTCACCTTCATTCATAAGGATATTGCTGTCGGGAAGTCTACTGAAGGAATGGAGGATTGACTAAGTTCCTTCTCTGTAGTGGTTTTTGAACTTCAGTTTTTGGTTCTGCCAGCACCATGAGGATGTTGAAATCTCAGTTTTCATCCAGTTTTTGTTTTAAAAAGTGCCCTATGCAGCTTTAGAATTGGTAGGCGCCTTGGTGAACTGGCATCTGGTGTTGTCTTTGCCTTCCTGTCTTTCAGATCTTGACTTCTCAAATTTGGCTGCCTCATCAAGCCTGACTTGTAAGTTTTGACCTTTAGTCCTGCTGGATAGCCATAAGCACTCCTTAGTCACCTCTTTCTGCTTGGATTTCTTTTGAGTTCTGCTAGTTTTCTTAGCCTCTGGCCCTTCACTCCTTAGAATTTAACAGATTTTGCTGAAAACAAGAGCAACACACGGATAAGTCTCCTCTCCCTGAGCTTTCCTTCTTCCTAGGATTTTGGCTTTTCTAGTATTGGCTAACTCGGTAACTCTCCAATACCTTGGAACAAATATTATTTATATTTTATCCAGATTTTCTTTTTTTTGTTGTTGAAGTAAAATTGGCATGCAGTATCCTATTAGTTTCAGGTGTATATAATATTGATTCAATATTTTTATACATTACAAAATAATCCCCATGGTAAGTATAGTTACCATCTGTTGCCAGTTATTACAGTATTAGTATATTTTCTATGCTAAGCATGATATCCCCATGATTTATTTATTGTATAATTGAAAGTTTTTACCTCTTAGTCCCTTTCACCTGATAGATTTTCTAATTGTGTTTGATAGGAACATTGGTCTGCTATAATTTATTTACTCCATCACTGCTAGAAGAGGAAGTCTCTTAGTCTTTTTAATAGCGATTCAGTATTCTATAATGTCACTAATTCATTTAATCATGTGTCTATTAATGAGTTTTAGGGTTATTTCCAGAGTTTTTCGTTATTGTTTAAATTGCAAATAATACTGCATTTGGCATCCTTATATACATATCCTTATGTTCCTTGTGCTTTTCCAGTATTGCCTTTTTATTTTTAAAAGATACTCCCAGGGGTGCCTGGATGGCTCAGTTGGTTAAGTGTCTGACTCCTGATTTTGACTGAGGTCATGATCTCACAGTTGTGAGATTCAGGCCGATAGGCCTCTGTCTGCATGGGGCATGGAGGCTGCTTAATTTTCTCTCTCCCTCTTCCTCTGCCCATCCCCAACTCATACTCTCCCTCTCTCTTGAAAAAAAAAAAGATACTCCCAGTTATTACAGAATGTTGTAGCAAATCTTAACCAGTGACATATCAGAATGCCTTTTTTTTTTACATGCATATCAGCACTGTTTCTAGTATCTTTAATTTTTGTTAATTTGGACAAAAAATGGACTCTCATAGCTTTTAATTAAAAATTTGCATTTTCTTGCCTAGTAGTAAAGTTGAGGATGTTTCCTTTTTATTGGCTATTTTATTTCTTGTTTTGAAGATTGCTTTTTTTTTAAATGTTTTTCTCAGTAGATTTTAAGAATACATATTCTAGGCCCCACACTTGGAAATTCTCAGTCAGTAGCTAGATGATGAGACCCTGAATCTAAATGTGTTTAGAAACTGCCAAGTGATTCTGCTGTCTAGGCAGGTATGGGAATTACTACTTTGAGTGATCAAATGCCAGTTTTGTGTTTTTGGGTGACTTGGTAAGTTAAATTTCCTGTTTTATTTAAGAAAGAAGAATGGAATTAGGTTAGTAAATATTGATATTCTTTTGATTATTTATAATATGGAAGCCATACATTTTTTATCCAGTGCATCTGGATAGAGAAAACTATCATTTCATTTTCTAAAGCACATCTAAATATTGTGTTGTGGAGTAGATGACCTTTTGCCAGTTGTGATATTATATTTAGTTCAAAGGAGAAAACGATATTGCTACAGATGTTAAGTCATGAATACATAGTGATACAGGTAATATCTTTGTTATGGAGCACTTAGGATATAAAAACACCATCTCTGAGTATAAGTATTTTTTTCCTATCAAAAGGGAGAAACCTCAAAATTAAATAGTTTAAGAACCTCAAATATTATATTTATACTACATTTTAAATGTATATATTTAAATATATTTTTATATATTAAATATAATATATACTATTTAATATATTAAATATATTTAAATATAAATATATACTACATTTATATGTCACATTTTTTCTGTGACATCACCTGTTTAGATAATAACACCATTATCTGCCATTTCATAATACTCTTTTTTTTTTTTCCAATGTTTATTTTTGAGAGAGGGAGAGAGCATGACTGGGGGAGGGTCAGAGAGAGAGGGAGACACAGAATCTGAAGCAGCCTCAGGCTCTGAGCTGTCAGCACAGAGCCCAACGTGGAGCTTGAACACAGGAACCATGAGATCATGACCTGAGCCGAAGTCGGACATTTAACCGATTGAGCTACCCGGGAGCCCCAATACTTAACATATTCTAATAACTGAGCTTAAATTTTATGTGTTGTCTAACCTAATCCCATAGTAGCTCCATGAAGTAGTTATTATTATCATTATCTCCGTTTTATTGATAAATGAACTGAAGCTCAGACAGGTTAAGTTACTTTCTTATAGGTGCAAAATGGTAAAATCATGATTCAAACCCAAGTGTGTATGTTTTCAAAGCCCATGCTCCAGTTTTGTTTCTGATCTTACCCCTTTACCACGATTATATTTCACAATATAAACTTGTCTATCTCCTGTTGTCATATACCATGCTTACTTTTCTACCTTTATCTTGTTCTTTCTCTTAGTAGCATTTGACACTATGAATCATGCTTCCCTTTGAAAATATGTGTATATTTGCGTGTGTAGCCACACATTTCGTTTTAGTATAGAAGGTCATTTAGTATTGTAAACTCATAATGGGAAATAACAGCCCTTACTGCCCATCTGCCTTATACCCCAGAAATAAAGTCACCTTAACTTCTTTAGTTATTTACCTCTATATTTCCATATAATATGTTTATTTTGTAACTTCATGACTCATTAGGTTTAGACATAAGATTTCTTGTTATGGAAGATTTAATCTTTCATAACCTAACTAATGTTTTTACGTGTTTATGTGTTATCTCTGTTCCTCCTTGGTTAAGTATCATTCAATTTTTTTTCTCCATATTCTAATAGGATTTTCTCTTTTCTTATGGTGGACTTTGGAGTATTCTTTACACATTTTGGATACAGTCACTTGTTGATATGTGATTTGAAAATAGTTCTTCCTCATTTGTGGCTCATATTTTCTAAATTTTTTTTTAATGTTTATTCATTTTTGACAGAGAGAGAGAGAGAGAGAGAGAGAGAGAGAGAGAGAGAGATACAGAGCATGAGTGAGGGAGGGGCAGAGAGACAGGAAGACACAGAATCCGAAGCAGGCTCTAGGCTCTGAGCTGTCAGCACAGAGCCCGATGTGGGGCTCGAACTTACAGACTGCGAGATCATGACCTGAGCTGAAGTCAGATGCTCAACCGACTGAGCCACCCAGGCACCCCGTGGCTCATCTTTTCTTAACAAACTTTGTTTTTGTTTTTTTGTTGTTGTTATTGTTTGTTTTTTGCAGAGCAAACATTTTTAATTGTGATGAAAACTAGTTTAAGGAACCCAAGGAAACTCTGCCAATTTCTGGGATGACCTTCCTTCTGATGCTTTAACCCATAAATTCCAACTACTCTTGCAGCCCTAAACTCTTGTCTTTAACTCCATAGCTGAGCCAAACTTACCATGTTCTCTGCTTGGGTTCTACCCCCTTACATTGTGGTCAGGAAACTGCCCCCAGGCCAAGAGAGCAGGAGCAAGTCTGGGGATCACAGTACATAGTATTTCTCTTTATGTCAGGAATCAGTCTGCGGCGCTTGGGTGGCTCAGTTGGTTAAGCGTCCGACTTCAGCTCAGGTCATGATTTCGTGGTTTGTGAGTTTGAGCTCTGTGTCAGGCTCTGTGCTGACAGCTCAGCGCCTGGAGCCTGCTTCATATTCCATGTCTTCCCCACTCGCACTCTCTCTCTCAAAAATAAATAAACATTAAAAAATAAAAAATAAATAAAAGAATCACAGTCCTGTCTTGCCTCTTGTCCAGTACCTGAAAATGTTTGCCTTATGTAATCTGTAAGGCAAATGTCCAGCTTTATGGTTATTTATAGTGGGAGGACGAATCCAGTACCAGTTACTCTCATGGATGGAAGTGTATATCCCCAAATTTGTAATTCATGATTGTCCATCCATATTTTATAAGAAGGCACTAAGAAACTTTTCAGAAGCTCTGTGTACATAGTTTGGGATAGTGGACTTCACTATAAGATGATAGGGCAGTGAGCTAGCTCTTTCTTTGGGAACTTTCACCTGGAATATATATAGGCTCTTTTTCTTGGCTTTTCAAGTGTCTTTGCAGAAGAATCTTGTAAAGCTGGCTGTCATTGTTTAAGGGTTAGAAAGGGAGAGGGTGGTGGGGTTATTCCATTCATTGTGGAGTCTCTTGTTTAATTCTCTATTTGAACCTTATACTTCTACCTTTTTTTCTTGAGTACCAAATACTGAACCTTTCTGGAATCCCCATGATGTGAAGGTATCAATCATCTGCCAAAGAAGCAATGTAATATAGTGATAATTAGTGAGCTCAGGAACTTGACTGCCCAAGTTTGAGATCTGCTTTGCTAGCTGTAGAGTACTAGCTGTGTGATCTTGGGTGAGTTTTTTATCCTTTCTAAACCTCAGTTTTACTCATCTATAGGATAGGAACAGTAATAGGACCTACATTATAGAAGTAATACAATTAAAGTCCTAAGAGCACTAGTCTTCTAATCATTTATATTTAAATATATGCCTATGTTTCGACTATACTCAGAAAAACTAAAACCAAAATACGGGGGGCCTGGGTGGCTCAGTTGGTTAAACATCTGACTTCAGCTCAGGTCATGATACATGGTTCGTGGATTCGAGTCCCATGTAGGATTCTGTGCAGACAGCTCAGAGCTTGGAGCCTGCTTCCAATTCTGTGTCTCCCTCTCTCTCTGCCCCTCCCCCACTCATGTTCTGTCTTTCTCTCTCTCTCAAAAATAAATATATGTTAAAAGTAAAAAAAAAAAATTAAAAAGAAATCTACCTGTTATTTACTCTATTACACAAGTATCTCAAACCTAATATAGTCATTGTATCCCTAATTTTCCCTCACATCTACTTCTAGTCTTCCTTCTATACCACCTTCTATTCAGTTGCTTTTGGAAAAAATTTCAAGTCCTCCTTAGTACTTCCTTCTTCTTTATCATTCACATGGAATCTTTCATCACGTGTCAGTAGTTATGACTATAAAATATATCTCAATATGTTTCTGTCTCCATCATTAGCATTTTACCCAAAAACTATCCCAGTCTCATGACAGCTTTCACTGACTCCAAATCGTATTCCCTTCCACTTTGCCATAAATAAGAATTAGGTCTAGTTAGCTAGGATATTCACTTTCTCAAGGTGAGACTTAAGTGGACACTGGCCAGCATTTGCCACCAGATTTTTCAGATTCTGGGTTGACCAACCCCCTACTATTGATTGGCACATTCTTTTTCATATTTGTTAATACATGCTAATCATCTTCTAGGATGTAGGGTTACATAATACCTTGATGAAGGTCAGAATTTGAATTAAAAAAAAGACATTCAATAAATGATTTTTATGCCTTAAAGTATAATGATAGAGATACACAGGATCCCCTGAAAGAGTAGAGTAGAGATGTCACATTAGTGAGGGATGAGAACTTGGCCTAGAGATTAGACTGAGGAGATATTTACAGCAGACATCTGAAAGCTAAGTAGTAATTATCCTGATGAAGATGCTAATGGGGGTGCTTTTGGCATGGTGGACAGCATGTTCAAAGGCAAAAGAAAGGATTGCTTAGTCCAGGAGTTAAAAATTCAGTATGGCTAAAATGTAGATAGAGTTCAAGAGCACCAATGTCAATAGATAAAACTGAAAGGTAGAGCCTTCTTTGTTAGCAATTTTCAGGATTTTATATCCTATCCAGCATAGTGGTTGGGATCTTGGACTCTAGAGTCAGACTGACATGTATTTGAACTCTTACTTTCTTTGCGTAATTGTAGACAAATCACTTAACCTTTTTGAGACCCGTTTTTAGTCTGAAAAATGGGAATCACGACAGTATCTACCAAAAAGGGTTATTTTGCATGTCCTATTCTTGATTCTTATTTGTGGCTTATAGCCTTTCTTTGAACATTGATGAATCAGACTTTCTTGACTTCTTGCCACTTAATATTCAAATCACAGAACATAATTATCTTATTCCTAATTCTGTCCTTATTAGGTAACCTTCTGATTATAACGTGGCTTCCTTCGTACCATGCCTAAAAGAGAGAGAACATGATGGCTTGAGGACACAAATGCTCTGTGCCCTTGGTAGTTTTGGCAGTTAGAGTTATTGCAGCAAATTAATAAGGTGATATTCTGCTTTTCTATCAATCTTGTGAACTTGGTTAATGGGAACTGTTCCTGTGAGATGGATCTATTGGTCATGTGCTGTCCCATTAGATTTATGTGATTTCAAGGCCAAGGGCTAAACAGACTATGGAAAATTCATTAAAATCAAGTTACTCAGGAGGCCTCTTTGAAAATAGGCCGCTTGTCTCCCCTTTTTTATTGCTTTGTTATTGGGTGTGAGCTTATTTTGTATATTTACATTTCTATGGTTTTAATTTTTCATTTATAAGACGTTAAATTTATCATTAAATAAATTATCAAAAAGGCTAATACAGGGTTGGTAAAAATTGGTTGAACTAAGGTGTGACTTAATCACAGAATAATAACAAGATGTTGTTTACTAGCTGACAGTCAAATTAAGTCTTTGATTTTGTGTGTGTAGATTTATTTGTCACTGTAGAGGTAATTTGACACTTGACACTCATTTACAGAAATGACTGATTTCACTAACAGCTAAATCATTTTTATTTTTAGTATCTGTTTCTTAAATATGAAAAAGGAAACATTTTCTTTTAGTGGTTGTAATGCAGGAGCGAGCAGCCTTTTAGTAGACCACTGTATAGGGTTGTTTTGATGGTCACAGTGATTAGAATAGTAAAGATTACTGGTGTTTAATGGGCATGCAGGAGTGAGAGATGGCAGGGAGGTATCTTAAATACCCTATAATGGCCTGGAGAGCCCTCCATAGGGAAGAATTGTCTAGCCCCCAAAGTTTCTAACTGCTCCTGTTGACAGATGTTGCCAGATGAGTTCTTCAAGTAATATGGATAACTATGCACATAGCACCATCTAGTGACAGAAATAGGTAATAAATAAAATCTAAATTCTAAACTTTCTGTAAAATAATAGGTTAAAATCATAGACTTTTGTAGCCGGAAGGAAAGTTGGAGATTATCTAACCTTACCCTGTTACAGATAGGAAAATTAGGTCCAAAGAGGTAAAGCGGTTTGTCCTGTAACATACACCTAGTTAGGAAGAGCCCATGCTAGAATCCAGGTCTCAGAATTTTCCAGGTTAGTAATCTGAGCCTTTGTCATAGCAAACTGACTATTTTTGTTCTATTTGGGTTGATACCTTAGATGATTTGTGTGAGAAATCACACGAAGATTTTAAGATGATTTGCTTAGTGATTTGTGTGAGAGTAAAAACCAGTAAATGAGAACATCTCATTGACTAGTGTGTTATAAATGTCAATTTTCATAAAGTATACATACATCATGCTTTACATCTTATTTTGAGCCTCATTGTGTTACCTAAAGAAACAAGACAGGCTTTTGTGTATTCATTTAATTTTTTACTTGCAGTGATTTTAGCTTTCAATGTTGAGTCTTATGATAAAACTTTATCTAGGATAGGGAAAATATGTACATGAAAGTTTATTAAAACCTTATTGTATTGATTGAGGAACTGACATGTCAGCAGTCAAAAGGTGCAAAAAACTTTAAAATGAACTGAATTACAAAATGTTGGAAATCTTTCTGTTTCTCTTAGGGCATATAACATAGTTTTAATAAGTCAATGTTTTTTTCTTATTGTTGTTTGTTTTTGTTTTTAATGAGAGGAATTGGCAGATATTGAGAATGGTTTAGCTGAAACCATTGGAAAAGAGCACTTTTTAATTATTGACTAGAAAATGTTGAGACAAGAACTGGGTTCCAGATTAAAGTGAGCTTTAGAGAGTGATGTCATCAGAAGTAATGGGAAAATGAATGTATGAAAGAGACTGAAATGAACCAGTTTCCTGGTAGTTGATGCTGACATTGATGACAGTTGTACTGAGAACGCTGATGATATTGACAACAATGGCGGTAATGTTAATTAACGTCTCTGTGCTGGGCACTGTTCTGAGTGTTTGCATGTGTTAATAACTCTTTAACACATGAGGTATAGGTGCTATTATCATCCTCATCTTACAGATGGAACCAAGGGATAGAGAAATTAAGTAACTTGCCAAAGGTCTCACAGATAGTGAGATTTTTCTCTTCGAGGATGAAGGTATGTTTGTTTCTGAAATGGAACTTTTTATAATATTTTAATGCACTAGGAACAATTTTGGCTTTCTGTAGCATTGCTCCTAAGATGACCATTTCGATATTTGTTTTGGTGCCTTTAAGTCTTACTTTAAAATAGCCTCAGTGTATTCTTCTACCTCTGAGGAGTCCACCCACCCTTTTGTCACAGTCCTTTGTAATATTATCTCACATGACTGTTTTACCTACCACGTGTCTGTGTGAAATACGGATGAGGATGCCAGAGGGACTGGGACAAGTGTATGGTGTTAATGGCATTCTGAAAAATGACTCAGAACTGCTAATGTCAGACTTCACTTCTTAGGATTATGGCTGGCAAGAGTTTTATTGCAGAGTCTAGGTGAATAGAGAGCAAATTTTAGAGACACTTTCATCATCACATTTCTAATGAAAGCTTTGGCTACAGGTAGGATATACTAGGTCTAGGTTTATTTATACATTTTTTCTGGCATTGAACATTGGGAAATGTTCAAATGTAAGAATAGAGTACTATTGTACTCTTATGAATATCATATCCCACTGAGTTTCTAATTGAATAGTAACAAATTTGTTGTCAATTAATATGTCCCTTAATGCATATTCGTGCATATTGGTATTATAGGCTGAATTAAACTAAATCCTTGTTTAGTTATAAATTTGTAATACCATCACTTATGACCAAACCTAACATCCTGCAATATTAGTTGCTCACCAGGGGAAAGTAAGAGTAGAAATAGTACCCACTGTGTTCTGGGTTCTGGGCTCTGGGCTAAATATTTTACAAAAGTTATCACATTTAATCCTAATGATCCACTGCTTTAATTTCATTTTTACAGATGTATCTGAGACACCTGGAGACTAAGTTATTGGTCCAAGGTCACAAACTTTTTAACCAGTCTACTTGTGTTATGTTACTTTCAGCAAATTGTTTGACCTCTGTGGGCCTTGGTTTCTTCATCTGATCTGTAAAATGAGTGTAATAGTACTTACCTCATAAATTTGTTATGATGATTCAGTGAGTTAATATTTGTTATATGCTTAGAACAGTACTTGGCATATAGTGCCATGTAAGTTATTATTAGTCAAAATAAATAAGTGCTTGTTTTAAAAGTGTTTATTTTTGAGAGAGAGAGAGAGAGAGCGAGCGAGCACATGTGCATGTGCAGCCAGGGGAGGGGAAGAGAGAGGGAGTCAGAGGATCTGAAGTGGGCTCTGCGCTGACAGCAGAGAGCCTGATGCAAGGCTAGAACTCACAGACCGTGAAATCATGACCTGAGCCAAAGTTGGACGTTCAACCGACTGAGCCACCCAGGTGCCCCATAAATAAGTGATATTTTGAACCCGGTCTTTCTGTTTCTAAAACCTGTACTCTTCTCATTATGCCAGTATAATGCCTCAAAAATTATTCCAGGACTAATATATTTCACTGAAATATTTTATATATTTCACTGAAGTATTTTCTTATTTCCCTGGTCAACTGTGACCATTACTGGTTTTAAGAGTTTTACTAGTCTAGAAATTATCCCATCTTTCTTAATATACTTCCAGACACTTGGTAAACACAGGTTCCTTACTTTGTCATAGTTTTTATTGAGGCAAGTGAATTAGATTTGTGATGGGCTGAATATTTTTAAAATATTTGTTTCGATCTATGATTGTCACTTTTTCTCTTTTTTTCTTGTGGCGAGAACATTTAACCTCAGATCTACCCTCTTAACAGATTTTTTTTTTTAATATATGAAATTTATTGTCAAATTGGTTTCCATACAACACCCAGTGCTCATCCCAAAAGGTGCCCTCCTCCATACCCATCACCCAACCTCCCCTCCCTCCCACCCCCCATCAACCCTCAGTTTGTTCTCAGTTTTTAACAGTCTCTTATGCTTTGGCTCCCTCCCACTCCAACCACTTTTTTTTTTTTTTTCCTTCCCCTCCCCCATGGGTTTCTGTTAAGTTTCTCAGGATCCACATAAGAGTGAAACCATATGGTATCTGTCTTTCTCTGTATGGCTTATTTCACTTAGCATCACACTCTCCAGTTCCATCCACGTTGCTACAAAAGGCCATATTTCATTCCTTCTCATTGCCACGTAGTACTCCACTGTGTATATAAACCACAATATCTTTATCCATTCATCAGTTGTTGGACATTTAGGCTCTTTCCATAATTTGGCTATTGTTGAGAGTGCTGCTATAAACATTGGGGTACAAGTGCCCCTGTGCATCAGTACTCCTGTATCCCTTGGATAAATTCCTAGCAGTGCTATTGCTGGGTCATAGGGTAGGTCTATTTTTAATTTTCTGAGGAACCTCCACACTGCTTTCCAGAGCGGCTGCACCAATTTGCATTCCCACCAACAGTGCAGCCTCTTAACAGATTTTTAAGTGTATAGCATAGTACTGGTAACTATAGACTCAATGTTGTACAGCATATCTCTAGAATTTATTCATCTTGCATAACTGAAACTTTCTACCTTTTGAATAGCAACATCCCATTTCTTCCTGTCTCTTGCCCGTGGTGACCACAATCTACCCTCTGCTTCTGTGAGGTTGACTATTTAAATGCCTCACCTAAGTGGAATCATGCAGTATTTGTCCTTTTGTGAGTAGGTGTATTTCACTTAGTGTAATGTACTTAAGGTTCATCCATGTTGTTGCATATGGTAGGATTTCCTTCTTTTTAAATTAAAAAAAAACTTTTTTTTTGGGAGAGAGAGAGAGCACACGAGTGGGGGAGGAGTGGAGGGGGGCGGGAGAGAGAGAGAGCGAGAGAAAGAGAATCCCAAGCAGGCTCCACCTTCCACACTCA
This sequence comes from Panthera pardus, assembly GCF_024362965.1. Taxonomy (NCBI): domain Eukaryota; kingdom Metazoa; phylum Chordata; class Mammalia; order Carnivora; family Felidae; genus Panthera; species Panthera pardus. Next base: position 59,325,910 of record NW_026526666.1, read on the forward strand.
TTTCTTTCATATAAATACCCATAAGTGGGATTCCTAGATCATATAATAGTTCTTTTAATTTTTGTTTTTAGGAACCTAAATACTGTTTTCTGTAGTGGCTGCACTATTTTACATTCTCACTGACAGTGTACTAGGGTTCTACTTTCTCTGTGTTCTCACCAACACTTACGCTTTTTATGTTTTTAATCATAATCATCCTGACAGATGTGGTGATCTCTCATTATGGTTTTGATTTGCATTACCCTGATGGCTAGTGATATTAAGCATTTTTAAGTATACCTATTGGCCATTTGTATGTTGTTTTTGAAGAAATGTCCATTCTGGTGTTTTGCCCAATTTTAATACTGTTATTTGTTTTTTTACTATTGAGTTGTAGGAGTTCCTTGTATTTAAATATTAACCCCTTATCAACTGTATGGTCTGCAAATATTTTTTCTCATTCTGTAGGTTGTCTTTTCATTCTGTTAATTATTTCTTTTACTGTGCGGAAACTTTTTAGTTTTATGTGGTCCCATGTGTCAGTTTTTGCTTTTGTTGCTTGTGCTTTGGGTGTCTTATCCAATAAATCATTGCCAAGATCAATATCATGAAGCTTTTCCTCCTATGTTTTCTTTGAGGAGTTTCACAAGTTTCAAATTTTGTGTTTAAGGTTTTAATTAATTTTGATTTTATTTTTGTGGTGTAAAGTGAGGGTCCAATTTAATTGTTTTACATGTGGATATCCAGTTTTCCCAATGCCATCTGATAAAGATACTATACTTTTCCCATTGTATATTTTTGGCACTTTTGTCAAAGATCACTTGACTACATGAGTTTATTTCTGAACTTTCTTTCTGTTCATTTGGTGTGTATGTCTGTCTTTATGACAGTATTGTTTTAATTATTGTAGCTTTGTAGTACATCTTGAAATTAGGAAGTATGATGCCTCCGCCTTTCTTCTTAAGATTTTTTTGCCTTTTTGGGGTCTTTTGTGGTTTTGTGTGAATTTTGGGATTGCCGTATTCTATTCTGTTTTAGAGAGAGGGAGCACAAGCAGGGTAGAGGGAGGGAGGGAGGGAGAGAGAGAGAATATTTAAGCAGAGCCCGACACAGGGCTTGGAATTCTGTCCCATGACTGTGGGATCATAACCTCAGCCAAAATCAAGAGTCAGACATTCAACTGACTGAGCCACCCAGGCACCCCTAGGATTGTTTTTTCTATTCCTATAAAAAAAGCCATCGATATTTTGATAGACATCATATTGAATCTGTAGATGGCTTTGGATATCATGGGCATTTTAACATTGTCTTCCAATCCATGAACACAGGTATCTTTCTATTTATTTGTATCTTCTTTATTACTTTGATTAATGTTTTGTGGTTTTTAGTATACAAGTCTTGGACCTTCTTAGTTAAATTTATTCTTAAGTATTTTATTGTTTTTGATGCTAAGTGGGATTCTTTTTTTTTTTTTTTTTTAATTTATTTATTTATTTTGAGAGAGAGCAAGCAGGGCAGGGCAGAGAGAGAGAGAATCCCAAGCAGGTTCCGTGTTGTCAGCGTAGAGCCTGACATGGGACTCAATCTCACAAACCATGAGATCATAACCTGAGCTGAAATCAAGAGTTGGATGCTTAACCGACTGAGCCACGCAGGTGCCACAGGATTATTTCTTAATTTTCTTTTCAGACAGTTTGTTGTTAGTATATAGAAACACAACTGAATTTTATATGTTGATTTTTGTAATTTGGTGAATTCACTTATTCTAGCAGTTTTCTTTTGTGGCATCTTTAGTGTTTTCGACATAGAAGATCATGCCATCTGCAAACAGGTAACTTCTTTTTTTCTGATTTGTATACCTTTTTTTATTTTTCTTTCTGCATAATTGCTCTTGCCAGGAGTTCTGGTACTATGTTGAATATAAGTAACAAGAATTTTAAAAAAATTTTTAAATGTTTATTTATTTATTTTGAGAGAGAGCTTGAGTGGGGAAGGGGCAAAGAGAGAGGGGGAGAGAGAGAGAACCCAAGCAGGTTCCACACTGTCAGTGGAGAGCCCGATGTGGGTTTCAAACCCACAAACTGTGAGATCATGACCTAAGTTGAAATCAAGGGTTGGACACCCAACTGACTAAGCCACTCAGGTGCCCCAAGAGTGTTCTTGATCTTGGAGGGAAAGCTTTCAATTTTTCACCATTGAATATGATGGTTGCTGGGGTTTCTTCATATATGACTTTTATTATGTTAAAGTAATTGCCTTCTATTCCTAGTTTGTTGACTTTTTTTTTTTAATGCAAGGGTGTTGAAGTTTGTCAGATACTTTTTCTGCATCTGTTGACATTATCATGTAATTTTTATCCTTCATTTTGTTAATGTAGTATATTACATTAATTGATTTTTGTATGTTGAATCATCTTTGTATCCCAAAAATAAATCTTACTTGGTCATAGTGTATGATTTTTTTTTCAGGCTAGTACAATTTATTTTTAAAATTAAAAAAAATTAAAGTATACTTGACATATTAATTTCAAGGATACATCATAGTGATTCAACAATTAGATACATTACACAGTGCTCACCATGATACGTGTAATTACAGTCTGTCACCATACAAAGTTATTACAATCTTATTAACTATATTCCCTATGCTGTACTTTTCATCCCTGTGACTTATTTATTTTATAACTGGAATTTTATACCTATTTACCTATTTCTCCTATTCCTTTACCACCCCCCCCCCCCCCCCCCCCCCACTGGCAATGAGTTCTGTGAGTCTGTTTCTGGTTTTTTGTTGTTGCTTGTTCATCTGTTTTGTTTTGTAGATTCCATATTAAGTAAAATCATGGTATTTGTGATTCTCTCTCTGACTTATTTCGCTTAGCATAATAACCTCTGAGTCCATCCATGTTGCCATGAGTGGCAAGATTTCATTTTTTTTAATTGTTGAGTAATATTCCACTGTATATATATATACCACATCTTCTTTATTCATTTATTAATGGACATTTAGGTTGTTTCCATATCTTGTCTGTTGTGAATTAGTGTTTTCATTTTTTCTTTTCTTTTTTTTTTTTAAGTTTTTTTTTTATTTATTTTTGGGACAGAGAGAGACAGAGCATGAATGGGGGAGGGTCAGAGAGAGGAGACACAGAATCTGAAACAGGCTCCAGGCTCCGAGCTGTCAGCACAGAGCCCGACGCGGGGCTCGAACTCACGGACCGTGAGATCATGACCTGAGCCGAAGTCAGCCGCTCAACCGACTGAGCCACCCAGGCGCCCCTCATTTTTTCTTTTCTGAGTAAATCTCCAGAAGTGAAATTTCTGTGTCATATGGTATTTCTGTTTTTAATTTTTTGAGGAAACTCCATACTGTTTTCCACAGTGGCTGCACCAGTTTGCATTCCCACCAACAATGCAGAAGGGTTTCCTTTTCCTCACATCTTTCCCAACACCTGTTGTTTCTTACCTTTTTGATACTACCCATCTGACTGGTGTGAGGTGATATCTCATAGTGGTTTTGATTTACATTTCCCTGATGATTAGTGATGTTGAACATCTTTTCATGTGTCTGTTGACCATTTGCATGCCTTCTTTGGAAAAATACCTATTCAGGTTCTCTGCTCATTTTTTGATTGGATATTTTTTTTGGTATTGCATTGTATGAGTTTTTTTATTTTGGATATTATCCACTTATCAGTTGTATCGTTTGAAAATATCTTCTTCATTCAGTAGGTTACCTTTTTATTTTGTTGATGGTTTCCTATACCATTTACAGTTTGAGGTCATCTCAGTTTTTTTTTGCTTTTGTTTTCCTTGAAGGAGACATACCCAGAAAAGTATTCCTAAGGTTGATGTTCAGGAGATTACTGTCTGTGTTTTCTTGTAGGAGTTTTATCAATTCAAGTCTTATATTTAGGTTTTAATCCATTTTGAGTTCCTTTTTGGATATGTAGTAATATAGTAGTACAGTTTCATTCTTTCCCAAGTAGCAGTCCAGTTTTCTCAGCATCATTCGTTGAAGAGACTCTCTTTTCCCCACTCTGTATTCTTGCCTCCTTTGTTATAGATTAATTGACCATGTAAGTATGGGTTTATTTCTGGGCTCGCTGTTCTGGGTCATTGATTTCTGTGTCTACTCTTGTGTCATTACCATACTGTTTGATTACTATAGTTTTGTACTATAGTTTGAAATCTGGGATTGTAATACTTCCAGCTTTGTTCTTTCTCAAGATTGCTTCAGCTAACTTTCTTGTCTGAAGTGGTTCCATACAAATTTTTGGATTATTTGTTGTAGTTCTGTGAGAAATGGTATTTTGACAGGGATTGTATTGAATCTGTAGATTGCTTTGGGTAGTTATGGGCATTTTAACAATACTAATTACTCCAGTCTATGAGCATGGACTATCTTTCCTTTTATTTGTGTTGTCTTTATTTCCTTTAATCAATTTCTTACCATTTTCAGAGTACAGGTCATTCTCCTCTTTGGTTAAATTTAATGCTAGTTATTTTATTCTTTTTAATGCAGTTGTGAAGGGGATTGTCTTCTTAATTTCTCTTTCTGCTGTTTCGTTAGTAGTGTATATGAAGGCAATAGATTTCTGTATATTAATTTTGTATCTTGCAACTTTATATGAGTTTGTTTTTTTTAAAATTTATTTTATTTTATTTTTTAAAATTTTTTTATTAACGTTTATTTATTTTTGAGACAGAGAGAGACAGAGGATGAACGGGGGAGGGTCAGAGAGAGGGAGACACAGAATCTGAAACAGGCTCCAGGCTCTGAGCTGTCAGCACAGAGCCCGACTCGGGGCTCGAACTCACCGACCGCGAGATCATGACCTGAGCAGAAGTTGGCCGCCCAACCGACTGAGCCACCCAGGCGCCCCTATGAGTTTGTTTATTAGTCCTAGTAGTTTTTTGGTAGAACCTTTAGGGTCTTCTGTGTATAGTTTCTTGTCATCTCCTACGTTGTTTAATTGGTTGGCATGTAATTTTCCATAGTGGTCTCTTATAATCCTTGGTATTTCTGTGGTGTTGGTTTTAACTTCTTTCATTTTGATTTCATTTATTTGACGCTGTTTCCTTTTTTTTTTTTTATTATTATTCTGGCTAAAGGATTTCCGATTTTATCTTTTCAAAGAACCAGCTCCTAGATTCCATTTATATCTGCTGCGATCTTTATTATTTCCTTTCTTATACTAACTTTGGGCTTGCTTGGTTCTTTTTGTAGTCTCTTTAGATGTAAATTTGGATTATTTATTTGCTGTTTTTCTCGTTTCTTGACGTAGGCTCGTATCGCTATAAACTTCTTAGAACTGATTTTGCTGTCACCCAAAGATATTGAACTATTTTATTTTCATTTTCATTTGTCTTCAGATATTTTTAAATTTTCTCTTTAGTTTCCTCACTGACCCATTGGTTGTATTGTAGTATGTTATTTAGCCTCCGTTGTTTTTTTTTTTTTTTAGTATTTTTCTTGTAATTTATAATTTCATACTGTTGTGGTTGGGAAGATTCTTAATTTCAATCTTCTTAAATTTATTGAGGTGTATATTGTAATATAACATGTGATCTATGTTGGAGAATGTTCCATGTGCACCTAAAAGAATGTGTATTCAGCTGTTTTGGGATGGAATGTTCTGTATATATCTGTTAGGTCCATCTGGTCTAAGGTGTCATTAGAGTCACTGTTTCTTTATTGATTTTCTGTCTGGATGATCTATCCATTGATGTAAGTTGGGTGTTAATGTCCCCTGAATAATCAGTTCATAGCCTTGCACATAACTGTTTGCTCTTCTCTTACTGCTTTTAAGATTCTCTCTTTATCTTTAATTTTTGCCATTTTAATTATTATTTGTCTTGGTGTGGACCCCCTTGTGTTCATCTTGTTTGGAGCTCTCTTAGTTTCCTATAACTGGATGTCAGTTTCCTTCTCTAGCTTAGAGATGTTTTCAGCTATTATTTCTTCAAATAAATGTTCTGCCTCTTTCTCTCTATCCTCCTTCTGGGACGCCTATAATGCAAATGTTAATGTGCTTAATGTTGTCCCAGAGGTCCCTTAACCTATATCCTTGTTATAAAATTTTCTGTTTATTTTTTATTTTTAAAAATTTTAAGTTGAGTACAGTTGATGCATAATGTTATATTAGTTTTAGGTGTACAACATAGCAATTCGATATGTCTATATGTTATGCCATACTCACCACAAGTGTAGCTACCATCTGTCATACAATACGTTTCAGTAGCATTGATTATATTTCCTGTGCTGTGGCTTTTATTCCTGTGACTTATTTATTGCATAACTGGAAGCTTATATCTCCCATTCTCCTTCACCCATTTTGTTCATTCCCCCACCCTCTTTTCTCCATCAACCATCAGTTTGTTCACTGTAGTTATAGATCTGATTCTGCTTTTTGTTTATTTTATTCATTTGTTTTTAGATTCCACATTAAATGAAATTATATGCTTTTTCTCTTTCTCAATCTGACTTTTTTCACTTAGCAATTTTTTTCACTCTGGTTCTCTACATGTTGTCACAAATAGCAAAATCTTATCCTTTTTTATGGCTGTGTAATAATTGCATTGTATGTATGTGTGTATATATATCGCATCTTCTTTGTCCATTCATCTATCAATGAACATTTGGGCTGCTTTTATATCTTGTTCATTGTAAATAACGCTGCAGCAAACACTGGGGTGCATGTATCTTTTCAAATTAATGTTGTGTTTTCTTTGCATAAATAGCCAGTAATAGAATTATTAGATCATATGGTTTTTCTGTTTTTAATTTTTTGAGAAACTTTTATACTGTTTTTCACAGTGGCTGCAACAGTTTGCATTCCCACCAATAGTGTGTGAGGGTTGCTTTTACTCCATGTCCTCACCAATGCTTGTTATTTCTTGATTTGTGATTTTAGCTTTACTTATAGGTGTAAGGTGATATCTCATTTTGGTTTTGATTTGCATTTTCCTGATAATTAGTGATGTTAGCACTTTTTCATGTGTCTTTTGACCATTTGTATGCCTTTGGACAAAGATCTATTCAGGTCTTCTGCCTGTTTTTTAATTGGGTTATTTAAGGGGTTTGTTTGTTTGTTTTGTTTTGTTTTTGGTGTGGAGGTATTTAAGAAGTTCTTTGTGTATTCTGGATAGTAACCCTTTATCAGATATATCATTTGCAAATATCTTTTCCCATTCAGTAGGTTGACTTTTTGTTTTGTTGATGGTTTTCTTCTCTGTACAAAAGCTCTCTATTTTACTGTAGTCCTAAGAGTTTATTTTCGCTTTTGTTTCTCTTGGTTTAGGAGACCTATCTAGAAAAATATTTCTATGGCCAATGTTAAAGAAATTACTGCCTGTGTTCTCTTCTAGGATTTTTATGTTTTCAGGTCTCACGTTTAGGTCTTTAATCCATTTTATTTTTGTGTATGGTTTTAGAAAGTGGTCTAGTTTCATTCTTTTCTACGTACCTGTCCAGTTTTCTCAGCACCATTTATTGAAGAGACTGCCTTTTCCCCATTGTATAATTTCTCCTCCTTTGTCATAGATTAATTTACCGTATAAGTATGGGTTTATTTCTGGGCTTTCTATACCATTGATCTATATGCCTATTTCTGTTCCATTGATCTATATGCCTATTTTTGTGTCGTAATTTCATTTTTAAATTATTTTTTCTATTTTTTTTGTTTATTTCTTTGTTTTTGTTGTTCAGTTTCGTTGCTCTTCATTACCCAGTCTTCTAGATTGCTGATCTGTTCTTCTGAATTCTCTAATCTGCTTTTGATTCCCTCTAGTGTATTTTACATTTCAGTTATTGTATGGTCAGCACTGACTGGCTCTTTTTTATATTTTCTATTTCTTTATTGAAGCTCTCACTGAAGTTTATCCACTTTTCTCTCAAGTCTGGTGAATATGAACATTACATTGAACTCTTCATCAGATAGATTACTTACCTCCATTTCATTTAGTTCTTTTCCTAGGGTTTGTCTTGTTCTTTTGTTTGGAACACAGTCCTCTGTCTTCTCGTTTTGTCTAACTCTCTCTGTTTGTTCCTGTGTATTAGGTCAGATATGTCTCTTGGTCTTGAAAGTAGTGGCCTATGTCAAAGGTGTCATGTAGTGCCCAGTAGCACAGTCCCTCCTGGTCACCAGAACCAGGTGCTCTAGGGGTATTCCCTGTGTGGGCTTGAATGCATTTTCCTGTTGTGGCTTGGTTGTGAGTACTGAGGGTGTGTTGGTGGCCGGAGCTGGCCTTTAGCCTTCCCATCAACGGCAAGTGGCTGAAACTACTGTGGGCACGCTGGTTGACATGGCTTGCCCCTCGTGCAGCTGGCTGAGGATTGGTGGCAGTCACTTTGGGTATGTTGGTAGATGGGGCCAGCCCTCAGCCTCGTTGTCTGTGATGACCTCCTATGACTGCTGTAGGTGCACTGGTGGGCAGGGCTTGTCACCTGGCTGAGAAACCTGACTGTAGGTACTATAGCCATGCTAGGGGGTGGGATTTATTGCTCCCCTCTCCTGGACAGCAGTCACTTCAAAGGGGCACTGCTCCTGGCCTGGCTGCTTACCATGTGTGGCAGGGCGGTTGCTGCTTTGGAGTGCCTGCTGGGGTAGGTTTGTAGAGGAATGCTGAAATGGGGCAGATGGTGCCAGCACAGTGATGGAGAGTGTCAGAACTGGCTCCCACAGCATCCAACCAATGAGGCTAAAGGAGGACAAGAAGAATGGAGCCTGTCATCACTTCTGTTCCCAGAGAAATCTGCAGATTCCTACCGCTCTGGCATATATCCTAAAATTAGACACTAAATCACCTTCATGTAGAACACAGATGCTTTTCAAATTGGTGCTTCTGTGCTGGGTCTCTGACTGAGTAATACAGGGCCCTGGCTTTTTAAGCACAGAGACTTGGTTCCCTATTGCCTTCTGGCTCCCCTGGAATTTAGCCCCTTTGATTTTCAAAGCCACGTGTTATGGGGATTTGCCTTCTTGGTTCAGGTCCTCAGGGTTGGAAGTGCCAAATGTTGGGCCTGATCCCCTACCTCTTCCACACCTGTTACTATTTCTTCTCTTTACTGATTGCTATGCCATAAGTTTGGTTCCCTACTGTGTCTGTGCCCCTCCTACCCTTCTTGTTGTGACCTTCCCTTTATGTCTTCAGTTGTGGAAGATCTGTTCTGTCAGTCTTCAGGTCATTTACACTGTGAGTTGCCCAGCATGTAGTTCTTGCCTTGATACATCCATGGGAGGAGATAATCTTAGGATCCTCCTACTCTGCTATTTCTCCTCACTCCCCCTGTTCTACAGTTCTTTCAGTAAGCTCTTGAGTTCGGTTTGCTAGTATTTTATTGAGGGGTTTTGCATCTGTGTTTATCAGGACATTTGGTCTGCAGTTTTCTTAATATTTCTTAATGTCTGGCTTTGGTATCAAGATATTGCTGACCTTGCAAAATGATTGGAAGTGCTTCCTCCTTGTCAACTTTTATGTATGATTTTGACAAGGATTGGTGTCAGTTCTTCTTTAGATGTGTGGTAGAATTAATTTGTGAAGCCCACCTGGTTCTGGACGTTTCTTTTCTGTTAGATGATTGAATCTTCTTGCTTGTTTTAGGTTTGGTTAGATTTTCTGTTTCTTAATGATTTGGTCTGAGTAGGTTTTATGTTTCCAGGATTTATCCATTTCTTCTAGATTATGCAGTTTGGGGGCATGTAACTGTAGTTTTCTCTTAGCATCTTGTTTATTTCTGTGACTTTAGTTGTAATGTCTCCTCTTTCATTTCTGACTATTTGAGTCTTTTTTTTTTTTTAGTTCTAGCTAAAAGTTTGTTAATTCAGTTATCTTTTCAAAAGGTTAGCTGTTACTCATTGATTTTTTTTCTATTGGCTTTACTTTTCTCTATTTTGTTTATTTCTCCTATAATCTTTATTATTTACTTCCTTCTGCTAACTTTGTACTTACTTTCTTCTTCTTTTTACAGTTCCTTGAGGTATAAAGTTGGGTTGTTTATTTGGGATTTTTTTAATGTAGATGTTTATTGCTATAAACTCCCCTATTACTGCATTGTGTAAGTTTTAATATGCTGTATTTTTGTTTTTGTTTGTTGCAAAAATATTTTGTAATTTACCTTTTCATTTTTAATTTTACCCATTGGTTGTTCAGGAGTGTGTCATTTAATTTGCACATATTTGTGAATATTCAGTTTTCCTTCAGCTGTTGAATTCTACTTTCATTTCATTGTGGCTGGAAAAGATACTCTTTGTGACCTAACATGTGATCTGTCCTGAAGAATGTTCCATGTATGCTTGAGAAGATGAGTATCTGCTTATGTTAATGTATGTATGTATTAGATCAATTTGGTTGATAGTGTTAAAGTCCACTGTTTCCATCTTGATTTTTCTATCTGAATGTTCTGTGCATTACTTAAAGTAGCTTCTAGCATTCTCCCACTGCTATCGTATTGCTGTCTGTTTCTCCCTTCAGTTCTATCAATGTTTATCTATTTAGATGCTCTGATGTTGGGTGCATATATATTTATAATTATTATAGTGTCCATGTTTATTGATCCTTTTGTCATTATATAATGGCCCTTTTCTCTTGTGACAATTTTTGTTTTTAAGTCTATTTTGTCTGATTTAAATATAGCCACCTCCACTGTCTTTTGGTTACTAATTGCATAGTATATTTTTTTCCTAGTCCTTCACTTTAGACCTGTATGTGTCCTTGTATCTTTTTATTTTATTTTTTATTTTTTAAAATTTATATCCAAATTAGTTAGCATAGAGTGCAACAATGATTTCAGGAGTAGATTCCTTACCCATTAGCCCATCCCCCCTCCCACAACCCCTCTAGTAACCCTCAGTTTGTTCTCCATATTTATGAGTCTCTTCTGTTTTGTCCTCTTCCCTGTTTTTATATTTTTGTTTCCCTTCCCACCTGTTTTGTTTCTTAATGTCCTCATATGAGTGAAGTCATATCATTTTTGTCTTTCTCTGACTAATTTTACTTAGCATAATACCCTCCACTTCCATCCACACAATTGCAAATGGCAAGATTTCATTCTTTTTGATTGCCGAGTAATACTCCATTGTATATATATTCCACATCTTCTTTATCCATTCATCCATTGATGGACATTTGGGCTCTTTCCATATTTTGGCTATTGTTGATAGTGCTGCTATAAACACGGGGGAGCATGTATCCCTTTGAAACAGCACACCTGTATCCCATGGATAAATGCCTAGTAGTGCAATTGCTGGGTTGTAGGGTAGTTCTATTTTTAGTTTTTTGAGGAATCTCCATTGTGTCCTTATATCTTAAATGAGTCTCTGCTAGACTGCATTTGGTTAGATCTATTTTTTAATTCTCTCAGACATTATTTTTTGAGTGAGGAGTTTCATGCATTTACATTTAAAGTTATTACTGATAGGGAAAGAACTTACTATTGCTATTTTAATTGTTTTCTCTTTGTCTTAATAGTTCTTTACTCCTTTTGTCACTGTGGTTTGCTGATATTTGTATTGATATTCTTTGATTCCTGTCCTTTTCTTTTGTGTATCTTATATAGGTACTCTGTGGTTAACGTGGGACTTACATAAAATGTTTTATAGTTAAAATAGTCTATTTTAAGCTGATAAGAGTTACATACAAAAACCCTATGCTTTTACTTTTCCTCCCCCCACCACACCTTATGTTATTGATTTCGCAATTACATATTTGTATATTGTATATGCATTAACATATTCTTGTTATTTTCTTTTGTTTTTTATCTAATAATTTATTATTTTTTATAATTTACATCCAAGTTAGTTAGCCCATGGTGCAACAATGATTTCAAGAGTACATTCCTTAAGCCTTAGCCCATAGCCCCTCCCTCAACTCCTCCAGCAATTCTGTTTGTTCTCTATATTTAAGAGTCTCTTATGTTTTGTCTCCCTCCCTGTTTTTATATTATTTTTGCTTCCCTTCCCTTATGTTTATCTGTTTTGTATTTTAAAGTCCTATAGGAGTGAAGTCATATGATATTTGTCTTTCTCTGACTAATTTCGCTTAGCATAATACACTCGAGATACATCCACGTAGTTGCAAATGGCAAGATTTCATTCTTTTTGATTGCCGAGTAATACTATATTGTATGTACATATATACATACATATGTATACATATACATACATACATATATATACATACATATACATATGTGTACATATACATACATACATACATCTTTATTGATTCATCTGTCGTTGGACATGTGGACTTTTTCCATACTTTGGCTATTGTCTATAGCGCTGCTATAAACATTGGGGTGCATGTGCCCCCTTCGAAACAACACACCTGTATCCCTTGGATAAATATCTAGGAGTGCAATATCTGGGTTGTAAGGTAGTTCTATTTTTAGTTTTTTGAGGAACCTCCATACTTTTTTCCAGAGTAGCCGCACCAGTTTGCATTCCCACCAGCAGTGCAAAAGAGATCCTCTTTCTCCCCATCCTCACCAACATCTGTCGTTGCCTGAGTTGTTAATGTTAGCATTCTTACAGGTGTGGGGTGGTATCTCAATGTGGTTTTGATTTGTATTTCCCTGATGATGAGTGATGTTGAGCATTTTTTCATGTGTCGGTCGGCCATCTGGATGTCTTCTTTGGAGAAGTGTCTATTCATGTCTTTTGCCCATTTCTTCACTGGGTTAGTTTTTTGGGTGTTGAGGTTGATAAGTGCCTTATAGATTTTGGATACTAACCCTTTATCTGATAGGTCATTTGCAAATATCTTCTCCCATTCCATCAGTTGCCTTTTAGTTTTGCTGATTGTTTCCTTCACTGTGCAGAAGCTTTTAATTTTGATGAGGTCCCAATAATTCATTTTTGCTTTGGTTTCCCTTGCCTCTGGAGACATGTTGAGTAAAGAGTTGCTGTGGCCGAGGTCAAAGAGGTTTTTCCTGCTTTCCCCTCTAGGATTTTGATGGCTTCTTGTCTTGTGTTTAGGTCTTTCATCCATTTTGAGTTTATTTTTGTGTATGGTGTAAGAAAGTGGTCCAGGTTCATTTTTCTGCATGTCGCTATCCAGTTTTCCCAGCACCACTTGCTGAAGAGACTGTCTTTATTCCATTGGATATTCTTTCCTGCTTTGTCAAAGATTAGTTGGCCATACGTTTGTGGGTCCACTTCTGGGTTCTCTATTCTGTTCCATTGATCTGAGTGTCTGTTTTTGTGCCAGTACCATACTTTCTTGATGATTGCAGCTTTGTAATACATCTTGACGTCTGGGATTGTGATGCCACCAGCTTGGTTTTTCTTATTCAAGATTGCTTTGGCTATTCAGGGTCTTTTGTTTTAGCTCTGTGAAGAATGCTGGTGTTATTTTGATAGGTATTGCATTGAATATGTAGATTGCTTTGGGTAATGTTGACATTTTAACAGTATTTGTTCTTCCTATCTAGGAGCATGGAATATTTTTTTTTTTTGTCTTCTTCAATTTCTTTCATAAGCTTTCTATAGTTTTCAGTATATAGATTTCTCACCTCTTTGGTTAGGTTTATTCCTAGGTATTTTATGATTTTTGGTGCAATTGTATGGGATTGGCTCCTTGATTTCTCTTTCTATGACTTTATTATTGGTGTATAGGAATGTAACCGATTTCTGTGCATTGATTTTATATCCTGCGAATTTGCTGAATTCATGGATCAGTTCTAACAGTTTTTTGGTGGAATCTTTTGGGTTTTCCATATAGAGTATCATGTCATCTGTGAAGAGTGAAAGTTTTACTTCCTCCTGGCTGATTTGGATGCCTTTTATTCCTTTGTGTTGTCTGATTGCTGAGGCTAAGACTTCCAGTACTATGTTGGATAACAATCGAGAGTAGACATCCCTATCTTGTTCCTGACCTTAGGGGGAAAGCTCTCAGTTTTTCCCCATTGAGGATGGTATTAGCATTGGGTCTTACATATATGGCTTTTATGATCTTGAGGTATGCTCCTTCTATCCCTACTTTCTTGAGTGTTTTTATCAAGAAAGGAGGCTGTATTTTGTCACATGCTTTCTCTGCATCTATTGAGAGGATCCTGTGGTTCTTGTCCTTTCTTTAATCGATGTGATGTATCACATTGATTGTTTTGCAGATATTGAACCAGTCCTGTATCCCAAGTATAAATCCCACTTAGTTGTGGTGAATAATTCTTGTAATGTATTGTTAGATATGGTTGGCTAGTGTCTTGTTGAGGATTTTTGCGTCCATGTTCATCAGAGAAATTCATTTGTAGTTCTCCTTTTTAGTGGGGTCTTTGTTTTTAGAATCCAGGTAATGCTGGCTTCACAGAAAGAGTTTGGAAGTTTCCCTTCCATTTGTATTTTTTGGAAAACCTTCAAGAGAATAGGTGATAACTCTTCTTTAAATGTTTGGTAGCATTCCCCTGGAAAGCCATCTGGCCCTGGACTCTTGTTTTTTGGGAGATTTTTGATTACTAATTTGATTTCATTACTGGTTATGGGTCTGTCCAAATTATCTATTTCCTCCTGTTTCAGTTTTGGTAGTTAATATGTTTCTAGGAATTTGTCCATTTCTTCCAGATTGCCCATTTTATTGATGTCTAATTGTTCATAATATATTCTTATTGTTTGTATTTCTGCTGTGTTTGTTGTGATCTCTCCTCTTTCATTCTTGATTGTATTTATTTGTGTCCTTTTTTCTTTTTTGATCACACTGGCTAGGGGTTTATCAGTGTTTTTAATTCTTTCAAAGAACCAGCTCCTGGTTTCATTGATCTGTTATGTTTTTTGTTGTTGTTGTTGTTGTTGTTTTGATTTGTGGTGTTTTTGTTTTTGTTTTTTTGTTTTTTTGTTTTTTTTTTGGTTTCGATAGTATTGATTTCTGCTCTAATCTTTATTACTTCCTGTCTTCTGCCGGTTTTGGGTTTTATTTGCTGTTCTTTTCCCAGCTCTTTGAGGTGTAAGGCTCGGTTGTGTATCTGAGACCTTTCTTCCTTATTTAGGAAGGCCTGGATTGCTATATACTTTCCTCTTATTACTGCCTTAGCTGTATCCCAGAGGTTTTAGCTGTGGTGTTATCATTTTCATTGGCTTCCGTGTACTTTTTAATTTCCTCTTTAACTTTTTGGTTAGCCCATTCATTCTTTAGTAGGATGGTCTTTAGTCTCCAAATATTTGTTATCTTTCCAAATTTTTTCTTCTGGTTGATTTCATGTTTCATAGCATTGTGGTCTGAAAATATGCACGGTATGATCACAATCTTTTTGTACTTGTTGAGGGCTGATTTGTGTCCTAGTATGTGATCTCTTCTGGAGAATATTCCATGTGCACTGCCGAAGAATGTGTATTCTGCTGCTTTAGGATGAAATGTTCTGAATATATCTGTTACGTGCATCCGGTCCTGTGTGTCATTCAAAGCCATTGTTTTCTTGTTGACTTTTTGTTTAGATGATCTGTCCATTTCTGTAAGTGGGGTATTGAAGTCCCCTACTATTATGGTATTATTATCAACGGATTTATTTATGTTTGTGATTAATTGATTTATATATTTGGGTGCCACCACATTTGGAGCATAAATGTTTACAATTGTTGGGTCTTCTTGGCGGATAGACCCCTTAATTATGATATAATGCCCTTTTTCATCTCTTGTTACAGTCTTTATTTTAAAATCTAGATTTCTGATACAAGTGTGGGTACTACGGCTGTCTTTTGTTGACCATTAGCATGATAGATGGTTCTCCACCCCCTTACTTTCAATCTGAAGTTGCCTTTAAGTCTAAAGTGGGTGTCTTGTAAACAGCGTATAGATGGAACTTGTTTTCTTATCCATTCCGTTACCCTTTGTCTTTTGATTGGAGCATTTAGTCCATTGACGTTTAGAGTGAGTACTGAAAGGTATGAATTTATTGCCATTATGTTGCCTATAGAGTTGGAGTTTCTGGTGGTGTTCTCTGGTCTTTTCTAATCTGTTTTGCTTTTGGACTGTGGTTTTTTTGTTTTGTTGTTTTTGTTTTTTCCATCTTTTCTCCCCTCAGAGAGCCCCCCCTTAAAATTTCTTGCAGGGCTGGTTTAGTGGTCACAAACTCCTTTAATTTTTGTTTGTCTAGGAAACTTTTCATCTCTCCTTCTATTTTGAATGACAGCCTTGCTGGATAAAGAATTCTTGGCTGAATATTTTTCCAATTCAGCACATTGAATATATCCTGCCACTCCTTTCTGGCCTGCCAAGTTTCTGTGGATAGGTCTGCTGCAAACCTGATCTGTCTTCCCTTGTAGGTTAAGGACTTTTTTTCCCTTGCTACTTTCATGATTCTTTCCTTGCCTCAGTATTTTGTGAATTTGATTATGATATGCCTTGTTGATGGTCGGTTTTTGTTGAATCTAATGGGAGTCCTCTTTTCTTCCTGGATTTTGATATCTGTGTCTTTCCCCTGGTTGGATAAGTTTTCCACTTTGATTTGCTGACATAAGTTTTCTACCCCTTTTCCCCTCTTCTCATTTTCTGGGACCTCTATGATTCTGATATCCTTTTTCATGAGTCACTGAGTTCTCTAATTTCTATATCATGCTCTTTTGCCTTAGTCTCCCTCTTTTTTTCTGCCTCATTTTTCTCCGTAAGTTTCCTCTGTATTGCTGATTTGCTGCTCTGCCTGATCCATCCTTGCCCCTGTGGTATCCATTTGAGATTGAAGCTCATTTATAGCCTTTTTTATTTCATCCTCAGTAGCTTTACTTCTTTTATCTCTGCAGAAAGGGATTCTAATCTTATCTCA
Organism: Panthera pardus; assembly: GCF_024362965.1. Taxonomy (NCBI): domain Eukaryota; kingdom Metazoa; phylum Chordata; class Mammalia; order Carnivora; family Felidae; genus Panthera; species Panthera pardus. Next base: position 59,342,641 of record NW_026526666.1, read on the forward strand.
ACCCTAGCTAGTATTCTTATTATTGTGACTCTAAATTCTGGTTCAGACATCTTGTTTGTATCTGTATTCATTACGTCCCTGGCTGTCATTTCTTCCTTTTCTTTGTTTTGTGGTAAATTCCTTTGTTTTGTCATTTTGAAGGAAAAAAAGGAATTAATAAAGTAAAAAAAAAAAACCCTTAAAATTAAAAAATTAAAAACGTTCAAAGAAATCAAATAAAGGATGCTAGATCCTCAGTGTCTTTTGGTCTGGTTGTTGAAAGAAGCTGGACAGATTAGAGAAAAAAGGGAAAGATAAGAAAAGATAACAAAGACAAAAGAAAAAGAAAGGAAAAAGGAAAACGTTTGAAAATTTGAAAAATGAATACAATAAAATAAAATGAAATGATGAAAGTAAAATAGAATTTTAAAAATTTATGAAAAAGTAAAAAATATAGTAGAAAAAAATGAAAGAAAAATCTTTTTAATAATAATGGAAAATAAAAATAAAGTCTTTCTTTCTGTATTCAAAAATGAGAAAAGAGAAAAAAATTGAATAAAAGGACCAGCAAAGAGAATTAAGAATGATACAACTGGTTTCCCGTAGAAGTCGAGCTACAAAGCAGTTTATAGTCTGTAAACTAAGCAGGTTGAGAGTCTTGTGTTTGTCAAGAGCACTGTTGGCCCAGTTGGGCGGGGTTTAGTGTAATGGCTCAGTTCTCCACTAGATGGTGCTGCTTAGCTTACTGGGGTGGATTGCTGTGGTGTGTTTAGGCATGTATGTGCATGCATGGGAGGGGTGAAAATGGTGTCACCCTGCTACCCAGTCTCTAGTATCAGAACTCTGTGCTCTCCACAACTGGCAGTCAAGCACCCCTCCTTAGTCTCTGGCTTGTGTCCCCTCCCCACTTCTACACTGTCTGTGACTAAGCTGTCAGGCTGCCAGGTAGCACCTCCATCCTGAGTTTTATCTCAGATGTGGCTGTGTTTCCCAACACCTCACTTCTGAGGGACTGTGGCTTTGACCCACTCAGATCCTCTGGCGGAGGGTCTCGCTGAGCAATGGCTGGGTGTGGACCGCCCCCAGGAATGTTTGCAAGACTGTGCTGCTGCTGATGCCCAGAGACTGTCCCTGGGTGCCAGCCTGCCTCAGAAAATGTTTGCATGATCTTTTAGCAGCAGTGTTTCAGGGTTTATGGAAAATCACAACACTCATCTGGCTTCAGGCTTCGCTCTTAACATCCTTGTTCCAACACCAGTGAATGTGGTTGTTCTTCGGCGTCTGCTGGTACCTTTGCCTGTGGGGTGGCTGCACAGCCTCTACCAAATGTCCCCAGCAGGGGAACTGCCACTCCCCATGTGTCCCATGGACCCCTTGGACCTTGGTCTCTGCTCTTGGGGATTCATCCTTCCCACCAGAACACTGCCAGGTATCGAGCTGCAGAGTTTCGGACTGTGCTCCCCCTCTTTATATAGAGTCTTAATGGAATTTAAACCCTCTACTTTCTCCTTTCTCCCTTTTTTGTTCAGTCCCTGTGGCTGTTTCCACTTTTCCACTTTTTCTCCAGCTCCTTTTGCTGGGGGGTGCTTTTCCCATACTCTCTCCCCCCCCCCTCCCCATCTCTGTCCTCTCTCTGCAAGTAAAAACAGCTCCCTGCCCTCTGTGGCTTCTCTCTCCTCTGGTTCACCTCTCCGTGCTGTGTACCTGCCTAGTTCTGTGGTTCAGGTTGTGCAAATTGTTGTGTTAATCCTCAGGTCAGTTTTCTAGGTGTGCAAGATGGTTTAGTGTTGATCTGGCTGCATTTCATGGAGTAGAGACGCAAAAAATCTTCCATGTTGTTCTGCCATCTTGGCATGATGGATTAGATTTTAAAACCTTTCTTTTATGAAAACAAAATACTAATTTGTGTGGAAGATTTTTGCCCTCAATACGTGTTCTTAATATATGTCATACTGACAATAATGGGTTATCTTTGGGAGTGAGTGTACTGTCAATGTTATACATGGAGAGAGAGGGTGGGCATTCTCTTCTGGGCTTCTCTAATACTATATTTTATGAGCTTTTTAAAAAGTAATGAGTATATTATTCTTTTATTAAAATACTGATAGAAAATTTTTTTTCATTCCTATGCCTTTTTCTTTGTTTCTTGCTACTTTTTTTTTGCTTTTTTTAAGTTTTTAATTCCAGTTTACATACAGTGTTATATTGGTTTGAAGTGTATAATACAGTGATTCAACACTTTGATACAACACCTGGTGCTCATCACAAGTGCATTCCTTCATCCCCATCACCTGTTTAACCCATCCCTCCACTTTCTCCCCTCTAGTATGAGTGTGTCTTATATAATTAAGAATCGGTTTCTTGTTTTGTGTCAAGTTTTTTCCTTTGCTTGTTTGTTTTGTTTCTTTTTTTTTTTTTTCAGTGTTTGTTTATTTATTTTGAGGGATCACAAGTGAGAGACGGGCAGAGAGAGAATCCCAAGCAGGCTCCACGCTGTCAGCACAGAGCTTGACCTGGGGCTTGAACCCACAAACTGTGAGGTCATGACCTGAGTTGAAATCAAGAGTTGGACAGTTAACTGACTGAGCCACCCAGGCGCCCCTTTTTTGTTTCTTAAATTCCACATATGAGTGAAATCATATGGTATTCATCTTCCTCTGACTGACTTACTACACTTAGCATTATGTCTTCAAGTTCCATCCATGTAATTGCAAATTGCAATATTTCATTCTTTTTCATGACTGAATAATGTTTCTTTGTATATATATGCCACATCTTTATCCATTCATCAATTGATGGACACATGAGCTGCTTCCATATTTTGGCTATTGTAAATAATGCTGCTGTAAACACAGGGGTGCAAATATCCTTTCGAATTCATGCTCTTGTATCTTTTGGGTAAATACCCAATGGTGCATTGCTGGATCATAAAGTAGTTCTATTTGTAACTTTCTGAGGAGTCTCCATACTGTTTCTCACTGTGACACCAGTTTGCAGTCCCACTAACAGTGCACCAGTGTTCCTTGTTCTCCACATCTTCACCAACACCTGTTTCTTATGTTTTTGATTTTAGCCATTCTGACAGGTGTGAAGTGATATCTTGTTGTTTTGACTTGTATTTCCCTGATGATAAGTGACGATAGGCATCTTTTCATGTTCTGTTGGCTATCTGGATGTCTTCTTTGGAAAAATCTCTCTTCATGTCTTCTGCCCATTTTTTCAATTGGTTTATTTGTTTTTTGGATGTTGAGTTTTTATATTTTGGATACCAGTCCTTGATCAGATATATCATTTGCAAATAATGGTAGAAAATGTCTTTAAAATGTAATGACATAAAGATAAATTTTTAAAAATGTTCTCATAACTAAGTTCATTTTTTTCTGTCATTAATTCTTGTTCTAGGCTTGTGTGGACGTCAGAGCCAGTTCAGTGTTTTGGCAGCAGATGGAATTTGCAGATAGCCTCCAGGGTCATCCCAAGTTGCCAGAATGGTTATCCACACACCCTTCTCATGGAAATCGAGCTGAGTACTTGGATAGACTCATACCTCAGGTGAGCTAAGACTGTATAAGGCAAGACTTTATTTTTACTGTATCACTTATTTTTAATGTTGTTACTTCTTATGTTTAGAAAAAGAGAATTCTAGTCTAGCCTATCAATTATTTTGATTACTGTAATCATGGGTTATCAGTTTTCAAAAGACTTGACTGAAAAGTAAAATCCTGTTTGTCCACAAGTCTTGGGGAATAAATTGGAGTAGGGTTGACTTTTCTTGTTGGTGGATGGTTTAACCTTTTTAGTATCATACCTTTTAAACTTAACTGATTTGGCTAAAGTCTAAAACTCAAGGCATATTTTTTTTTCAACATATTGATCCTAATTTAGTATCTTCTTGGTGATTTAACCTTTGTTAAAAAGCTTGTTAAAAATACCCATTAATGACTTGTACAAAATTTTTAGGTCAGTTGGTTATCTTGATATTGATGCTAGAATTTGTTTTCTTAGAAAAAAAAATCTCGTTGTATTAGTTTCTTTTTAGTTATTTATTTGTTTATAAAGGTAGAGTAAAGTATGTGCTGTGTAGTGTTTTGGTTTTTTTGTTTGTTTGTTTTTGGGTAGAACTCCTGAATGGATCAAGTTGAAGCAGCTTTCCCTCAAGTAGTTTTTACTATCTTCTGAAAATCTTTTGACTTAACATCATTCAAAATATGTTCTTTAGTTATCACATCAATGCAGAATGCATGTCAGACATCTCTAAGCCAGGCTACATCTCTTTTCTGTTTCACTTGCATTAAATTTGCTGGTTGGTTGTAAAAGCGGAATATTCTTTAGAATTTAAGAATTGGTATTGGGCTGTTTGCTAAAGGATAACAACAGATCCAGGTGTATTATAAAAGTATCTTTCAGTATAACTTCAAATTCAACTTAAGAAATATTGAGTACATATTATAAGAAAGAAATGATGCTAGTAGGTACAGGGGATACAATAGAAGTAAGATATGGTTCTTGATACTTTCATGCTAAGTACAGATTGATTCTTAATACAACAGGGAATATGACCTCTCATAAGAAAAGTTGAAATGTAGTGGTATGCAATTTGAAGGAATAGTAGCCTGCATCTAGTTTAAGATAAGAAACAATCCCAAGATTCATTCATTAATTTATGTGATCAGTATTTGTTGATACTCATTACTAATCTCCTATTCTGTGTTCTATTGCTGGGAATGAGCAAGGACAAAACAAAACAGGCTTTGCTTTCTTGGAGCTAGCATTTTACTTAGGTAATGCAAATAATAAACAAACGTATGTGTGGTATGTCAAGTGGTGATAAGCACGATGGGAAATATAAAGCATGTCAAAGGTAATAGAGAGGGCTGGGCAGTGGAGAAAGTCTGCTAGTCTCTGTTCGTGTTAAGAAGGGCCTCACTGAATAGAACCTGGAAAGAAGCCAGGGAGCCAATCTTATGTATATTTGGAGGGAGTCTTTTAAGCTGTGGAAGCAGCAAGTACACAGGACCTAAAGTGAGAGCATGTTGGGTGTGTTCATGGAATAGCAAGGAAGACATTGGGGCTGAATGGAGTAAGGAAAGGTGGGAGAATGTTTGAAACTTAAGGGGAACAGACCATGGAAGGTCATCTAAATCACTGTAAGGACTTGACTTTTATGTCAAGTGATGGGGGAAAGCTAGTAGAGGGTTTTCAGCAGAGTTGACCTGACTCCTGTGTTTTACAGTGATCACTGGGGCTCCTGTGTGGAGAGTGGACTGTAGTGGGGCAAGGGCAGAATCAGAGAGACTAGTAGGCTCTTGCAATAATCCTAGTAAGACGTTATGGAGGTGGAATAGAGAAAGAGAAGTGGTGAGATTTTGGATATATCTTGAAAGGAATAATGAGAGAATTTGTTGACAGTTTGGGCATACTTTGTACCTTTCATGAGTACTGGGGGATAGCCAGACCTTTCTAAATATACTTCGTTTATACTCCTAATGTGAAGAAAAAAATTTTGAGAAAGAAACATAAGTGAAATTTACTTGATATAATGTATAATAATCCTTCATCTTAAAATAGGGCAACATAGAACTGGGATCGTATGTGTTTCATTAGTAATTTATGAGTGCTGAAGGTCATTGGCTCTGAGAATCTTCTTGGTCCTCCCCGAGACCCGGGACCTTGTACCACCTTGGGAGGTTTAGCCTATCTCTAAAGTCATAATAACCACATGGTTTTCTTTCAGAATTTCTTTTCTTTGCATATTTGCTCAGTGAAATTCTAAAAGTATATGGTTTGCGTAAAGTGAATAATGACTTCTAGCCAACTTTCATCTGAAGCCTGCCCTAAAGTCTGTAAGAAATATGCATTAGAGAAGTCTTTAAAATAATAATGAATTGATTAGTAAGTATGAGGAAAAGTGATTGGAGAAGCAAATGTTATTTGGCAACCAGTGATGAAAAACACTGGGAGATTTTTTTCTTCTAAAAATAAACTATCCTAGTTTAGAAACTTAATTTGAAAACCTCATATAATTTCTTATATTTTCCCCCCAAGTGATTAAATTCAATTTGAAAGTAATAAAACTCTACTACAATATTGGGAATAATTCAGTGGTTGAAGTGAAACTGATAGTACAAGAGTATATTGTTAATTAGAATACTTAGTCATAATTCAGAGATTGGAATTCCCTAACATTGTAAGTCTAATTTCTGTAATGAAAGAAAGCAGTTCCTCAGGCAGTATATAGAATTATGTGAATCTATAGACTACTACTAATAAAGACTACTTTTTGTTGTCGTTGGTTTTTTGTTTTTTGTTGTTTTTTTGTTTTGTTTTGTTTTTTACTTAAGTGAGTGCAGTGTTATATTCTATCTAAAGCTTCTGTCTTTGACATTGCTGACAGTAACCCTGAAGTGATACACATCTCAAAGATAGTTGGGAATACCGCGCCATAGGACAGAGAAATCTAGGCAAGAGATGAGGATTTCAGAGCTACTTGAAAATGTTATAGTTGAAGCAGAATGGATGAGTTCACTTAGGAAGTAAGCAGAGAAAAAGATGCTGGACAGAGTTAACTGTATAAGGTAGTTTCCCTATTTAATTAGTAGGATAAAGATTGAGCTTCTGGTAAATCAGATTTATAAGAGGAGAAAAGATCAGGAAAATCAGGAAAGTAAGATGATTTGGTTCTATGAGAACCCAAATCTTGATAATTTTTATTTTCTAAAAAAATTTAGCTTATTAAAGATTATATATTTCTTATTGGTTTCCTTGAATATCATCAAAGAAATGTATTATTTTCTACCATAGCATATCAACATTTATTTTAAAATCTGTATTTTGTGCATTCAACAAATATTTATTGATTACATGTTATGTCAGACCATAGATGTTATGAACATAATAGACAAAAAACCTTGCCCTAATGAAGCTTATTATGCAGTAAAGGGAGACAGACAATAAATAGCATTAATTAATAATGTATAGAATAAATTACTGATACATTTCATATTAGTAATGACTGTTGATGAGGAAAATACAAGAAGAACAATGTATTAGCTTGGGCTGCCACAACCAGAGATTGGGTGGCTTAAGCAACAGAAATTAATTTCTTCACAGTTCCGAGGGCTAGAAGACCAAGATCAAGGTTCTGGCTTAAGCAACAGCAATTAATTTTTTCGTAATTCTGAAGGCCAGAAATCCAATAATTTTCTTGCAGATTCGGTTTCTGGTAAGGTCTTTTTGGTTTGCAGATGGCTGCCTTCTAGAACATTGTGTCCTTACGTGGGGGGAGATAGCGTGTTGATGTCTCTTTCTTTTCTTGTAAGGGCATGTTAATCCCTTCATGAGGGCTCCCCCCTCATGACCTCATCTAAACTTAATTACCTCCCAAAACCCCATCTCTAAATACTGTCATAACATTAGAGGTTAGGGGTTCAATGTAAGAATATGGGAGAGGGGGAACAATTCAGTCCATAGCAGATAGATAATGTGTGAGCACAGGTGGTAGAGGTGTTGGAATAGCTCTTTGAAATGGGGCCAGTCCGAGAAGGTTTCACTGAGAAGATGGTATTTGAATGAAGAATTGAAATAAATGAAAGAATGAGCCATGTGGCTTCCTAGGACAACAGCTTTCCAGGCAGAAGAAATAGTAAGTACAAGGCCCTAGGGCAGGAGTGAGCCTGGTGTATACGAGAGACTACAGGGAAACCAGTGTGGCTGGATGGGGAAGCAAGGGAGAACGTGGGGTTTGTAGTCAACGTAAGGACTTTGGATTTTGCTCACAGATGGGCCACCAGTGGAAAATTTTGGGCAGGGGACTAGAAAAGTAATAGGATTGACTTATGTTTGGAAAGAATGTGATCTATAGTTCCTACAAAGCACTAAAATCGTATAATTTTGAAGTACTTTAGTATATTGTTTAGAAAATAGACTAGTTATTTGTTTTGTTGTTTTGCTTTTAAATCAAGAAAATGCCCCCAAGTTAGAAAAAATATATGCCCTTGCTATTCTTTTAATGTGTATAAAGCATGTAGAAATGCCTATTAAATATAATTCACTAGCATTTAAAAAGGATAAGTATAGGGTTATAGTATTAATAATATTTGTAGTTAATAAGATGATATGCTATAATTTTATTTACTTGAAATAATCAGTTAAATTTAGGAAACAAATACTCCACGTATTTTGGTTACCATAACAACTTGGGTGAAAAATTGAAGAACAGATGTTACATCAACCTGTTGATGTTTAGTGGTATGACAGTTTTAAAATTCTACTTACACTGTTCAGATTTTAAATTTATGTATAACATAAGTTGTCCTTGAAAGAGATAACGTTATTTAACTTTCTTCCTATAAAGACTGTTATAAAATATGGATGAATAGATGTGAATAAGGGAAATTGTAAGATAACCCAGGGTAGAAATTTACCTGAAAGATTTATTTTATAACCAAAAGCATTTAGACTGAATTTTTTATTTTCTGTTTCTCTCACCATCTTACTCTCTGCCATCCTTTTCTTGGTTAGGGGGAAGAGGTGGAGAATGATAGAATATAAAGGAAAAACATTTCAATGGCCTTATTGTTGTTTGGGGTTATATTATTATAATAATTTTGAATAAGATTTATTTTTTAATGTTTCTTAGAGCTTTCAATGTCAGCCTTATTTTTAAACTGTTTTTTAAATCTTGATGTTCAAATTTACCACATTCAGTTTTTATAGCTACTAGCAGGCTATAAATGCATTCATTTTAATCTCATTTTATCTTGAATTCTTTAAACTTTCAGGAAGCTGGGAGTTGAACTCCTGTAAATCTCTCTTATGCATTTATAATTGGACAAAGTAAATGCCTAAATCGTTAATATTGCACATCTCACGAGTTAGGAAATATGAGTGTTTAACACTGAAGTGAAATGTCGTTGTTGGCCAGTGTACGCAAGCGTACACTGTTCACCTTACAGAATTTCATTTTGTCTGACATGGAGAGTGTGGAGGAAAAGGCAAATATCATAGCAGCTGCTGTAATTGAATTGGCCTCTGAATCATATAAAGCCAGGAAGCCTGACAGTAACATTGTCTAAAACCTTAAAAAAATATTATGGTGCATGTGATGTGTATCTACTTGAGGCTGAAGTGAATGGGCTATTAGAAAAAAAAATGCTTTTAGAGGAAAGAAAAGTATGATATCTTTAGAAAACATTAAAAAATTGGAGGTGGTTTTTTTTTCCTCTTGAAATGACTTGGTTTCTACTTTCAAAGGAAGCTTTTAACCTAATTATAAAGCTTCTGTGGCCAATAGTTTTTTTCTCCTGTTTTTTTTCTTTTTTTAAAACCTAATTATTATAGTTTTATTTTTTATGAGTAATTGATAACTGTTTTCCTTGACATATACAGCCCAGAAGAGTCCTGATGTGCACTAGCAGTTGCATAAATACTTCAGTTGTTACTGGGAATAAAATACAGCCATTTCATAATATATCATTCTCACGTCAGGAGTGTTTGATTATAAATTTATTTGAAAACTTTTTCTTACCTTTCTAGAAGAAAATTGACCTGTGCCAAGTTGGCCTTAAATTTAATTGTTTGTATTTATTAAAATTTTAGTTGTTTATAATTAATTTTTAGACCCCTTAAAAAACTAATCCGACTCCAATTTTCATTGCAGTTTATGAAAGAAAATGAATTAGAGGGAAAAATTTTTTTTAAGGTAAAATCATGACTTACGCAAATATAAGATGAACAATATCTGAGATTTTCTTTAACTTATTATTACTGAAAGAGCCAGTAATAGGTTACAGGGCGCTTACAGGAGAATTTAAGAACCATAAGAATATAGACAAGTAGGAATGCTGAAATGACTTTACAAATAAATGCAAAATTGATCTGTTATGAGGCAATAATCAATTGCATTCCACCAGATGGTTCACTTACATTTCTGTGGATAAGTATTTGCATTGTTAATAGTTTTCTACTACTTACAGAGTTGTAAAACAACTCTAGGGCCATGAAAGGCAGAGGTGACGCTGAAGGATGCACTTGAGAGGATACCCCGATGATCTTTTTTGCCCATTTCCAAGTCTTTCACATTTTTTTCGGTTTTTATTTTCTGTTGTCATCCGTTTGTCTTTCAAGTAAAGATAATAAATCAAATCATCCTGTCAGGCTTATATATACATGGAAGGATTTGTTATTTTTAAGTAGTCACATAGCCATCATCTTTGTTGTATTTATTTTCTGTCTCTTTTTTTTTTTTTTTTTTTACTGCTTATTTATTCTTGAGAGAGAGAGACAGAGTGTGAGTGGGGAGGGGCAGAGAGAGATGGGACACAGAATCTGAAGCAAGCTCCAGACTCTGAGCTGTCAGCACAGAACCTGACATGGGGCTCGAACTCATGGACCGTGAGATCATGACCTAAGCTGAATTTAGACCTTTAACTGACTGAGCCACCCAGGTACCCCATTTTTGTTTGTTTTTAAACATGCCATTGACTTGCTCAACAAATCTAGCCCCACAGTCTATATTTATTGATTGTTTTGTTTTGTTTTTGGTGAGATTGTCTAACCTAACTTGTGTTAAAAAACAAAATTCAGCTGAGTAAATTTAAAGATTAAATTAGCTTTCTTCAGTGATTAATGAATTGGGCAGTATCCCATGTAGCAATGGAAAGGAGCTCCAAAGAGCTGAATGAAATAGCGACTTCTGTAGGCAGAAGGGCACAGGGAAAGAGGGGTTACCTCATCCTTCTTTGGGGGACAGAAGGGGACTGTCTGGCAGATTACCTCACTAAGTGCTGACCAGGAAAATCCAGATTTACTGGTTTAAAATTCTGTTTCTGGAAGAGGTTGAAACTGCAGTTAGATTAGTAGTTAAAGTCTTGGTTTGATGATGTGGGGCTTATCAGAGGTGACTCTATTTTGGGCCTATTCATTCTTTTTTTTAACACTTGTTTCTCTATATACCTATAGACAGAAGTTAAGTTTTGACAAGAATATTTTATAGGCAGTGAAGCTATGCTTTTCATATTAGGATTCCCTTAATCTGGCTGCTCCACATTAGTGATGCCACATTTGATCAGGGATTTGAATGGTGGTGGCCTGACCCTTGCTTTGTCAACATGGTTTTCTCTCGTAAGGCCAGTACGTGATTGTGGAGTAATGCTTTTAGGACTCTGTAGCCAGGTTTTCATCAACCTGAGAAGTTTCTTGATTGAGGGGACTATCATTGTCCGCTGTCTTAAAAGGCTTACCTGTATGTGCGTCTTCAGGAGGAATCTATATAGAACAATGAAGAAGGAGCTCAGACCAACCAAATCAAATCTAATGGAATAAAAGATGTTGCAGCCACATTTTTCTCACATGAAGAGTAGATTTAAGAGGTAGTTAAGAGAGGTTTTTAAAACATCACAATGATGATGAGTACATAATAGTTGGAAAGAAAGATGATCATAGGTAATTGTATTTAAAAGACATTTAGCGTCTGAGTGCCCTTAACTAATAACACCAAAAAGACCCTCATCTAAACTAAATCTAAAATAACAATCACAAAAAGCCTCTGAAATGCCCATGAAATGCCCATTTTCTTCCAGTAGGATAAACTTCAAAGAGTAGAAAAATCTGAAAAAAACAAAAACCCCAAGTCTCAGGTATAATTTAAAAGCTTTACTGCATTGGAGAAGACAGGCTAGGTGCCCCCTGAAGCTGGCATGAGAAGGCTGATTTAACTACATTGAAAGTGACAGAAGAAGAAAGAATGATTTTACAAACGTAAGATACATCCGTTCCAGAAAATTGCTAAACTTGTGAATACAGCAGACAAGCTCTAAAAGTTTCAGTGGAGGCTGGAAAGAGCAGAATTGATGCCCCAGAGCAAAGACTTATTGATGCTGGAGATAAAGAAACATAGCACAACCAAACTAAAACACCCACATCTAAAAAAAATATCTGAAAAATGGAAGAATACTGAAAAGACACAAGTCAGGCTGCATATAACAGTGGTAAAGTCCAGAACCTTCACTTACGCCTTAGTTTCTTTGACTGTGATTTCTGTATCACATGGTTGATTTAGATAACACTTCTCTCAGAGTGGGTTTTTAGAAGAATCCCAAAGCATTATGGCTGAGAAACCCTGAAATGATGTTGCCTAGGTATATAAATCTATCAAGTGTTTAATCTTCATTGCAAAGACAGGATTTTACAAGCTGCCATATATAAAGAGAAAATTTAAAGACACATATGAGTAAGAATGACTTTAAATTTTTCCTTTTAGACTTTGGAGAAGTATAAGAGTTTAGGGGAAAAGAGATAAAACAACGAACAATGGAGGTAATACACTCGAGTATGCTATCTAGCCAAACCAGCTTTTCTTTCTTTTGAAATAGAAGAAACTTTAATACATGGAACACATAAAACAATATGCCACGAAGTATTCAGCAGCAGTTCTCTTTCCAGAATCTACTGACGATCAAGAATTAGATAGAGTGTGTAGTTTAGTTTGTTTATCTATGACTGTGATTATAGCTTCCACCCTACTATTCTTAGAAGACTACAGATCAAGTAAGGAATTAGCAAAGAATTGAGTTGAAAATATGAAAAATAAGATTCAACTGACATAAAAAACGAAATGCTAGGAAAAAGATGTATTTTTTCATAAAATACAAATACATAAAATATAAAACTTTCATAAAAATATTAGTCGTTAACGGGCAGAAACGTGTATACTTAATATAAAAATGTTATGGTTCAAATTATCAGAACATAGTACATTAAAATTAATATAACAAAAATTAAAATATGGGCAACTACATGAAAATTAAAATTGTTGTATATATAGGACAATAAAGAAATACATAAACAGTGAGAACATGCCTTAAAAAAATTTTGTAGTGGTTGTAGTTATATTTTCATGGATTGAGTGTCAAACATATATGTCAAAAAAATTATCAATTTAAATGTCTGTGTTAGTAACAGAGAAAAAGAGAAAGGAAATTGAGAAATACAGTATGCTCCAGACAGGGAAAATAAAATTAAGTAGAAATAAACAAAATTTTAATAGTTAATTGTTTTAGAAATTGTGTCAAAGTGGGAATTATTGAATCAGACAGACAAAGAGTAAAATATAAATAGGATCAGTAGAAAAGCTACAATAATTAAAATGCAGGAAAACCAAAATACTTGAGAGCATGTTATTTTTAGGTAGAAGGTGTTAATTAATGGCTCAGGTCAAGATCAGAAATAATTAAAATGTGTGCATGCATAAGCATACGTGTAAGAGAGAGAACTGCCTATGTGGGTACATCTAGAAGTAGAAATTGTAACGAGAATGTACCCCCTCAAATTAATTCTCGGGGAAAGAGGTAAGGTATAATTAAATCAAATAAATAAAAACGACTGTATTAGAAATCCATAGTCATAACAAATTAGCAAAGAAAAGAGCACCTAGCTAGGCCTGGTGGGGATTTACTTTGAAGAATTTTTTGAAAGTTTGAAGAACTGTTATTCAACGAATAATTAACTCTAGCTTCAAAAAAGGGACATTGTTAATTATTCATTTTATGAACATTTTGTTTTCACAAATTGATTAAAAAAAATACCTTTAAAAGAATTTATGGACTGGGCATGAACCAACAAACAATACAGTGCCAAGTAACAATAATTATTTCCTCGGAGCAAGCAAATTATCCTCAGATACGTGGGTAGCATATGAAAGCAATGCTGTTAACACAGGAGAGAATTCAGGAATCCTTTTTGATCCCTCTCTTTCCTCTTTCTCTGTGTCCTCCCACAAGAAGATTCTGTGACTTAGCCTTTTCCATCCCTGCTGCTACCGCCCTAGTAAAGTCACCAGCATCCCCCGCTCCCCCAATTCACTGCAGCCAGCTCATGTTTAATCCTCCTGCTCCATTTTCACCTCAACCCCGACAGCCTGTTTTCAGTATAGCAGCCAGAACGATCTTTTCAATGTCATTTCCCTGCATAAAACCTTTCAATGACATGTCTTGAATTTAGAATGAAAATCCAAATTCCTTACTCAGTCTTTGAGTCAGGTGATTGGGCCACTGCTTCCTTCTCCAGTGTTTTCATGTGTCCCTCTCCCCCAGGTTTTCCTTGATTCCAGTGATTACACACTGTGCTTGTTTCCTCCTCACAGCTTCTCTACTCAATCTTCTTGCCTGAAATATTCTTCCCTCAGCTCTTTACACAAACGTCATCTCCCCTGGGAGGCTTTGTTCGATTCCCCCCATCTCAAATAGCCCTTCTTCCATGCAGCTGGTCTCTAAGAAAGTTCACGGTTTTGTTTCTTCATGTACACAACGAAAGTGATCTTGTTTACTTGTTTATTGTCTTGTCTCCTCCCCTACAACGTAAGGCCCTTGTTCGCTGTTGTATCCATAGAGCCTGTGACAGTCCCTGAGATGCTTAATGAATATTTGTTAAATGATTGCATGCTAGGTCATAATAGGAAAGATAGGTTAAATAATACTGGGTTAAAAATAGAAAAATTGGGCAGTACAGTTGAGTAGTAGTTACATTCCCTCATGGAAATTTAGCATGTAGGAAACTAATAGTTGATAATGGGAAAAGGATGCTTAAGGGAAGTACAATAAAAATAGCAGTGGTCTTGGGAGCTTTGGGTTTTAATTCGGATCTACCACCCACCTAACTTTGCAGAAGTTACCTAATCTAACCTTCAGGTTCTTCATCTGTAAAATTGTGATAATAATATCTCCTGTTTTATGTACATACTTAAGTATTTGTGTCATAAGGTCCTGCCTTTTCCCCTCTTTCCTTGCCTCTCTCTCTTTTAAGACATTTCAATGACAAATACTCTACATCGGGCCCAAGATTTTAAAAGTGGTTCATATCAGGGGCGCCTGGGTGGCACAGTCGGTTGAGCGTCCGACTTCGGCTCAGGTCATGATCTCACGGTGTGTGAGTTCGAGCCCTGTGTCGGGCTCTGTGCTGACAGCTTGGGGCCTGGAGCCTGGTTCAGATTCTGTGTCTCCCTCTCTCTCTGCTCCTCCCCTGCTCACACTCTGTCTCTCTCTCTCTCTCAAAAATAAATATTAAAAGTGGTTCATATCATAACGCCAATTTAGATAAGTAAAATACCTGGTACAGGACAAGGCACATAGAAAATGAACAGTATATGTTAGTTTCTTTCATGTCTAGTGGGAATCCTTAGGTTGGCTATTTCCATATTTAACTCCAAATCTTCCTTGGGATTCTTAGAAGTGTGTATTTTTGTTATTAGAATACATTCCTGCTTTCTCTTAGACTCTCAATTCTTAAAGAGTGTTTTCCCTATGACATTTATTATAATGATTTATTCATAGCTTGTGTTTTACAGGTGTTTGTTTAAAATTCACCATGTATTTATTAAGTACGTGTTATGTAGAGTACATACAGTTAAATGCAGAAAACGAAGTAAAGGCAACAGAAAGGCATATTCTTGTTGTATTGTGGGAAAATATTGCTGACTTTTAAGGAGATGAAGCTATATTTAATAAGATAGATTTGAATTTATAAAAATAAAAGATGTTGACACCCTGAAATGTAATAAAATAAACGTGGAAAGGACAGTAGAAAATAAAAATTTTACCAACATATGTGATAAAATCTTACTGTGCAAAATAGATGAAGATTTGATAGAAATGTCTATGGTCTAATAGGATTTTGCTTGCTCGATAGTTGGAGGAGAGGATTCACACATGTAGAAATATTCATAGAATACCTTTATGAAGAATATATAGTTTTTCTAGCAATTAAACGTAGGTCGGACATCTCAAAAGTATGTTTATTCAGTAAAAGATTTACTCAAGAAACAATGTGGTGCAAAAAATTTAGTACAAAAGCATGTAGTGTAAGAGGATTAAAAACAAAACAACAGAAGTAGATTCTCATCCCTTTTTTTTCCCTAAGTCTTCTTACTTTTGTGCCTCTTCCCAAATTTTTTTTTAAATTAGACTATTTTTAAGAACAGTTTTAGGTTCACAGCAAAATTTCATGGAAGGTACAGGAGAGATTCCCCATATACCCCTTGCCTTTGCTCAGTCTCCCCCACTATCAAAGTCCTGTGCCAGAGTGGTACATTTATTACAGAAGGTGAACCTACACTGACCCATCTTTATGACCCAGAGTCCATAGTTTATATTAGGGTTCACTCTTAGTGTACATTCTGTGGGTTTTGACAAATGTATAGTGACTTGTATTCACCAGTACAGTATGACATAGAGTAGTTTCATTGCCCCACAAATATTCTGCCAATTCGTCCCTCTCTCCTTGCTCAGCCCTAACAACCGTGGATCTTTTTAGTGTCTTCATTGTTTGCCTTTTCCAAAATGTTATGTATATAGTCAGAATCATATGCTATGTAGCCTTTTTTGATAGATTTTTTTTCACTTAATATGCATTTAACGTTCCTTCATGTGTTCTCATGGCTTGATAGATCATTTCTCCTTAGTGCTTAATAATATTCCACTGTCTGGATGTAACACAGATTACTTATCCTTTCACCTACTGAAGGGCATTTGGCTGCTCCAAGGTTTGCCAATTATGAATAAAGCTGCTATAAACATTTGCCTAGCAATTTTTTGTTCCCTGCCAGTCACTTAACCTCTTTGGGGTTTAGATTTCCTCAATCTGTAAACTGCAGCTGATGATTTCTGAGGTTTCTAATTTTGGAATTATATGGTTATTACCTAGTTAAAAATCATAAAATCTTATGTTATACTGATTATGAATAACTTAGTTAATAGGCCTGTATGCTGAAGACATTATAAGTTGGTAAAGCCTTTCTGATAGAAAGCAGTCTGGTCCTGTATAAACTAAAAGTATACTCTGTTCACATCATTCTTTTGGCAGGTATACTTCAAGTAAACCCAAATGGAAGTTATAACATTTTTTTTAAGCAAAGATTTTCATAGGGTCATTTATTAACAAGTAAAACAAAATGAAACTATGGAAACAATTCAAATGCCCAGTGATGGGGAAATGCAAAGTAAATTGTGTGAGGGCAGGGATCATGACTATGTATCCTGACTGATGTGTACCTAGCAGATCATTCAGTGTGGTGTTCTAAATATTGGCCATTTAAAACTATGTAAAAATACTGAATAAAAGAACTTAGGGGAGAGAGAAAAGCTTTTACCGAATATAAGAGATTAGATGGCATTCTGCTCTTCCCTTTGCTGCTTTGCATCTCTCATTGCTAAACTCAGCTTTACCAGCTGTTACTTGCTAGGCTCCATACTTGCCCCTTTACTGACACCAGTGAAGGTCTCAGGCATGTGATGTAGCAACCATAACATAGCGGCTTCTCACTTGGAAAAGGACATCAGCATGGCTGTAAAGGAGTTAAAGCAAGAGTGGACTGTGTGTCCCCATTTTGCCAGGGCAGGCTCAGTTTGTGCCTGATGTCTCAGTGTTTTAATAGCATCTTACACTCTCAAAGGTGTTCTGCTTTGGGCAGTAGGTCACCATTTTGCTGAGGGTCTGACTTTCTGTTTATTTCAGTGCTATAGTTGTGAAACGTTTTCTTGATTTTTCAGTTAAGTTTAATGAACATTTTTTTAATGCTCAGTAGATGATTGTGAGATACAAAGAAAATTCAGACGAGGCCCCTGTCACCACAGAATTTCACTTCAATGCTTTTTCCTCTTTAGTTTATTTTGGTAAACCATAGCCTCCTTCAGAATCAGAAGTGTTCCTAGATCTAAGCTCCTGCCCTGGCATTACCCATTTATTTTTTTTTCAACGTTTTTTATTTATTTTTGGGACAGAGAGAGACAGAGCATGAACGGGGGAGGGGCAGAGAGAGAGAGGGAGACACAGAATCGGAAACAGTCTCCAGGCTCCGAGCCATCAGCCCAGAGCCTGACGCGGGGCTCGAACTCACGGGCCGCGAGATCGTGACCTGGCTGAAGTCGGACGCTTAACCGACTGCGCCACCCAGGCGCCCCTATTACCCATTTAGAAGACCTTTTTCTGGTTTTCCTCTGGTTGCATGCCCTTCTCTCCTTTGGAACTTAAAGGAATATTCCCATCTAAGAACCTATGCCCCTACCATGTGGCACTGTGGGTATTTGGGATAATGGAATTCCTTGCCCAAACACTTTTGAGCCTGCTTCTGGGCCTGTGTGGATCTCTTCCCTTGGACACATGCACACAAAGCCCCTCATAGTGCCCAGGAAGCCAGGGATAGGAGAAGGGAGTGGACAGCAGGCCAGTGACAGGAAGTGGGTAGGTTCCCTGCAACCTTACACATTCCAAAATTCAAGAATTCTAGTTTTGTACCTGCCTTCAGGGTCATTTTGAATGTGTATTTCTCAAAGTGGGAGAATAGAACATGTTTTCTACAGTAGTTTATTAGCTTGACTTACTGCTTTTAGATATTTAAACATATGGTATCTGAGTGTTTCTATTCTTGCCATGGACCCCACAAATAGCAGAGGCAGCCCCACTCATAGTAAAACCTAAAACCCTATGACCTGTGAGAGCCTACATAATCTGCTCTTGCCCATGCCCTGCTCTGCTCCAGCTGTGCTAGCTTCCTCACTGTTCTAGAACAGTCCAGGCACACTCCCATCTCTGGTCATTGCATCCCTGCTGCTGGTACTTGGAATGCTCTTTTTCCAGGTACCCACATACCTCTTCCCTCTTGTCCTTCAGCCTTCAGGTCTTCTCCCCAGCTACCCCTCCTCCTCTCTGCCCCCATCAGTATTTAACAGTGAGACCTTGGTAGGCTAATCTTTCTAAAATTTTACTATCCCCACAAACATTGATTGTTTCCTTCCAGCTTTACTTACATCCCTTAACATCCATCACTATAAAAAAGTTAAAAGTGGGGTGCCTGGGTGGCTCAGTTGGCTAAGTGTCTGACTTCAACTTAGGTCATGATCTCTTGGTTCCTGGGTTCGAGCCCCACATCGGGCTCTGTGCTGACAGCTCAGAGCATGGAACCTGCTTTGGATTCTGTGTGTGTCTCTCTCTGTCTCTCTCTCTGCACCTCCAGCCCCTGCTCACGCTGTGTCTCTCTTTCTCTCAAAAATAAATAAACATGAAAAAAAAATTAAAGTTGTAAGTAATAAGAAACTAAACTAGCTCCCTTCCCTAAATATCTTTCTTTTAACCCCCATTAGATATAAAATGTTTTTGCTTTAAAAATTCACTCTTTTAGGGGCACCTGGATGGCTTAGTCAGTTAAGCGTCCGACTTCTGTTCAGGTCATTATCTCACGGTTCGTGGGTTTGAGCCTGGTGTCGGGCTCTGTTCTGACAGCTCAGAGCCTGGAGCCTGCTTCGGATTCTGTGTCTCCCTCTCTCTCTGCCCCTCCCCTGCTCGTGTTCTCTCTCTCTCTCTCTCAAAAAATAAACATTAAAAAAAATTTTTTTTTAATTCACTATTTTAGTTTTTATGTCTTAAAGTCCTTTATGAAACCACTGTAAAGAATCACATAGATCTTCAAGTCTAGTTATTTAAAGCTCCAATCCCCCTACCTGCCCTCAGTTTTAAGGGTAGCCATTTCCAGCTCTTAAATAATTCTTTTGGTATTTCCCACCACGTCTACCATCACATAGTCATATTGCTACTTCCTAACTTTCCAGTTTTAAGCATTTCCAATTTACTTTTCCCCGTAGAGGATGAGAACAAAGGGCTCCCTTATCACTGATACACCTGTGCATGCACCCACATGTATCCAGCTCTCCCTCTTCCAGTTGTTTGTTTGTGATTTGGGGTAGATCAAGATTCATTGTTTTTAAAACTGTAAACACCAGTCACAGCTGAACCATGTCATCATTCTGTGATTACTTTTCTTGTAGCATTTTGTTTTTCCGGGAATTAAAAATTGTCATGATTTTGATCTGCTTAATCTTGTAGGTTATTAGCATCAATGTTCCCTCAGACTGTTCTAGTTACATGTACCTTCCTTCAATATGTTCATATTTCTATATCCTCTTGTTTTCCTTTCTTTGAGAAAGTCTTGGAGTCTTCAGATCTTTTTAAATCTGAATGGTTTTCTCACAGTCAGCTCTAGTGTGACTGAAATCATAGAGATACCTTATCCCTAATAGGACATCAGACAGTCACTGCAGATATTTTTTTCAAATATATTATTGTATAAACAAATAATAAAAATGTAACTATTTACCAGGAATGTCTCTATGGTCCTCTTTCACATGTTGTAATTAAGATACTTTTTATTCCAAAAATATAGAATGTATTCTTATATTTCATTGTTTTGCATAGAGCATAGTAGGAATTACTGGAATAATTTATATATATATTTATATGTATATATAAATTTATATATGTGTGTGTATATATATGTGTGTGTGTATATATATATGTGTGTGTGTATACACATATATATACAGAGTATTGTATTCTTCATTTGTAGGCCCTTAAAATTAGAGAGATATGTAATTGCCCACCACTTTCTGGACCAGACCCTCGATTACTGTTCAAACTCAGCATGAAGCATTTTCTTGAAGAATCGGAAAAAGAAGACCTAAATATCACTGCTAAGAAACAGAAAATGGATACTCCTACCATTCAAAATCAGAAGCAAATACCCTTAACATATATAGTTGAGAAAAGAACTGGCAGTTGAATTAAAATTTATGAGACATGGGATATATGAAGAATGCAGCAATTCTTACCATTTTTATGTTCCTTTTAAAAAAATGATGTTTGAAATACAAAAATTGTATATTCAGGGTCAAATCATGTATATTACAGGTATTACCTAACTTCTTCTACTAGGTATTTTCATGAAATATTGATGTATTTTAATCTATTTTAAAATATCTTCAATGAAGAAAATGTCACAGAATAAATTTGTATTATGTTTTACTCTGTCTCATGCTTGGTTTTGATTTGGAGGCAGACCTCTAGTGGATGAGAAGTCAGAATGTGCAGTAATTCTTGTTGTAGAGAGAGTTCCACCTGAACCTAAACTGGAGCTCAAAGTCTGGGTGGTTATGGTGAACTGGGAAACTGACCATCAGTCTGAAGCACTGTTTACAGAAGTTGATTTGCACTTGGATAGGATTATGTGGAACAGGGGACCTTGGGATAGAGAACTTACTGGTCTTCTCTTATGGACTCCGAAGGGAAAAAGGACTGTCTAGGCAGAAGCTGAAGAAGCTGTTTTCATAGGAGGCAAAAGGAGTGAGTGCTCTTTGTGGTCCAAGTGACAATGAGAAACACAACAAGGAGGTAGGGTCATTTCCTTGCAGACACAGTGTGCTGCTAATGTTGTGAAGTCCTAACAAAGTTGTGTCATCTTGGCTCCTTCACGACATTACAATTTGGGAGTCTTGGGGGTTCTCAGAGAAGGCAACCACCCTGTTGTCATCGAGGGTACCACCAAAGGTGTGGGAGAAGGTGCCACCCACAAATTGACCTCCGTGGGCAGCAGACATCAGTAAAAGGTTGGAAGGAGGTGGGAGAAGAAGCTCTAGGCACAGCCCGAGCGGTACTCAGAAATTACTGTATATTCTGGAAATCTGGAAATAGGGTTCTAAAGTGTATTATTATGTGTATAAAATTATTTGTACTCCCAAACTGATGCAGTCTAGTGATGTTGAGGTTCTCTTCCTGGTAGGGACATTTTTCTAAAGACACATTACATTAAATGGTTTCTTAGAGAATTGTAGGGGAAATAAACGATCTTTTATTGACTGTCTGCTATGAGCTGGACCCGTTTATTCCAAAACCCCATGAAGTAGGTTGTAGTGGCCTCATTTTACAATGAGCAGCAGGCTTGGAGAGGTTATGTGGTACACCCAGGGACTCTCACCTAGAAAGAACAGAGCTACATCTGTCTGGCTGCAGATCAGTCTGTCTCCACAGCTCTCAGATATCTAAAACTATGCTATCAGAGGGAACAAATGCCATCCTTGGTTGTGTCTTAGCGTGCTCATATAGGGCTTCAGTATAGGTAAAAATCTCCTAATTATAAAATCAGGATCACCTACCTGCAGGATGACTTTCTAGGCACTCCTCTCACACCTTTCCATCAAGAAATGTACACTAAGAGGCAGGGGGTGAGGCAATTTAGGACAGTGGAGCCTCTCCCCGCTGCCTCTGAAAGCCCGTGACTTCGCATTTGGGATGTGTCCTGACACCTCTCCTTAGACAAGATATGTACCTAGTTATGAGGAGAATTTCAGGGGCTGCTGCTTATATTTTCCAAGGCTTACTACAGATGAGTGGGAAGGACTTTCTTGATCTGCACACAAGATAACATTTGTAAGGAGGAGGTTCAGATAAACTGTTGTAGTCATTGCAGTCCTGTCTGAGGCATTCCATAACGTGTAAAGACGTTTGGAGAATGTCACCTAGAGGTAAACAGTAAGACACGCCGTCAGATTTTCCTGTATATTTCCTGAGAAAATAGTGTCGTGGAGGCCCTAGTCGATTTTTCCTTCCATCCCGTTATCACATCTAATTGTACTGTTCGGACTTCCTAGGAAACATATGTAAGTTGACATGTCGGAAGGAACAGAGAAAGTATCAAGAGAATTCCTTTATAGTGCCTGTGAAAAAGACATTTTTTTAACCCATGGGGTCAAAATACAAAAGAAATGTTACATTTCGGTTCAGGGTTTTAGGAGAAATTAAATAGTTGGATGTAATATGTGTACATATGCTCTAAGTTCTATGTGGAAAAGACCTCTAAGCTCTGCATTTAGTTGCATACCATACTGACAGGGCTTTTCATGTGCCTATAGGATTTAGGTGCCATTGGTTAGTTTCTCAGTTGTTAGGAGCATGATGCCAGTAAATACAAGGCACAAATTCAATCTAAACTCCCCTGTAATCTGGGTCATTTCCTCTAAAACTAAATTCAAAAAGAATATGTGTATTTACTGCTATGTCTCTGGTAACTAATGGTTTTTGACATAGGTATCCAATTGGTATTTTACTCATGATGTACACTTCACATCACCGGGGCAAAGGATGATGAAAAAAAATAAAAAAGGAGAAACAGTTATATGTTATGAAATCTCTGCCTCTTTGTAGCCATAGGACCCTGGACAAGTCACTTCAAGTCTCTAACCCTCATTTTTCTTTTCATTTGTAAAATGGGGATAAGAAATCCTACCTTGTAGGGGTGCCTGGGTGGCTCAGTCAGTTAAGCATCCGACTTTGGCTCAGGTCATGATCCCACGGTTCGTGGGGTCAAGCCCTTTGTCAAGCTTTGTGCTGACAGCTCAGAGCCTGGAGCCTGCTTCGGATTCTGTGTCTCCCTCTCTCTGCCCCTTGCCTGCATACACTCTGCCTCTCTCTCTCTCTCTCAGAAATAAAGGAACACTTAAAAAAAATTATATAAGAACAAAAATTGTCGTGAGGTTGACATGATGCTTAAGGAAGGTGATGTACTGAAAGCACTTAGCATAATGTGTAGAGCGCCAAACATAACACAAATAGCCACAATTTATTGAGGGCTTACTTTGTACCACGCACCAGGCTAAGCATTCTTCAAGCACTGATGAACTTCACTGCAGCCCTGTGTGTGATAGGTATTATTTTACCCCCCATTGTAGATCAGGATAGTGAAGTTGAGAGGGTTAATGAAACTTGCTCAATGTTATATGGTGTATTTCTTAAGATTATTTTACTTGCAAGAACAGGAAAAAAAAAAAAAAAACTCAAAATTTATTGCCTCACCTAACAAAAAAGCCCAGAAGTGCACTAGCTTTGGACATGATTTAGTCCAGAGTATTGAGATACCGTCAGAGCAGTGGCTTTTTCTCTGTGATTTTTCTCAGCTCTGGTTTCACTCTTCCCTGCTGATGTCAAGATGGCTGCGAGCAGCTGCCAAGGTTACCTTGCAACTATTGAAACAAAACCTTCAAT
Source organism: Panthera pardus (assembly GCF_024362965.1). NCBI lineage: Eukaryota > Metazoa > Chordata > Mammalia > Carnivora > Felidae > Panthera > Panthera pardus. The sequence goes on from NW_026526666.1 coordinate 59,366,476, forward strand.
ACTAACTGCAATCTCTAAAGAGCAACCCAGAAACAGTAACCACCACAGGGGACGGGTGATCCCGACAGGCTGGAGCTGAGGATGGTTACAGTCGGCACCCTACAAACAGAGTGGCTCACATACAACCACAGCGCCTGTTCAGTAACTGGAATAAAAACCTGTTCCGTTTCTCCTCTTTCAGCAGGCAAAGAAACAAGATAATTCTTTGTAGATTTGGTTCAGAAATGATAATCTGAGCAAAAACAATGTTGCCTAAGTTTTGTTTCTGTTGATAGTAAATTTGCATTAGTGTATTTGCTTTATCATCCGTAAGATATTTTTTTTCTGTTGCTCCTATCCTCAAAACCAGCCCATGTGATTGGAAGGACAAGTGGTGTTATTTACTCATAAAGAAGAAGACTAAAGCTTGGAGGACCTACATTTTTTTATCTGGAAACCAAAGCTCAAAGATACTAAGCAACTGTGTGCCCCGCACTACTCCGCTCATAGTTGCAGAACTGAGATTCAAACCCTCATCTGCTGACTCCAAAGTCTGTGCTCTCCAGCTAGTTACTGCTACTCCAGGTGGCAAATCTCAGAAAGGAAGTGGTGAAGAGTGTTCATTTCCTTCACCCCTCCCTTGGGAACCCCCCTTTCTCTTAAATGCATTCATTTTAATACTCTATGACAGGTGGTAAAAATATTTAAGTACATTCATATATGGGAGGGCTAAAATTCTTATTAATCATCTTATAATGTGGTTTTTTTGTTGTTTATTTTCAGAGAGCGAGAGAGAGAGTAGGGGAGAGGGACAGAAAGGGAGAGAGAGAACCCAAGCAAGATCTGAACCACCAGCACAGAGCCTGACACGGGGCTCAAACTCAGGAACCATGAGATCATGACCTGAGCCCAAATCAAGCGTCAGAAGCTTGACCGACTGAGCCACTCAGGTGCTCCTTATGTTGTTTTTATTTGGACCTAGCGAGTTCCTTAATCTGTGGTGAGAAATATCTCTCACTTCATTACTGGAAGGAACCCTGTCAGTATATACCCCTTTACACCAACCCCTCACTTCTATCCAAGAACCAATAGCCTTTGAGGTAGGCCAGTGACTCCCAGCCTTTTAGTCAAGGACCCCTTTTATATGACCCGACTGTGTGCATGGACTTTTACAGCACACAGTTCTGTCTTAAAGGAGTGGAGGGTATAGACTCGTGACTAGGGTTTCTTGCTATGCTGGCTGTTTAGGAGTTGAGTTAGTTGGGTGTGGGGCATAAGTCACAGTGTGATCCTGCTTGCATGTCTCAGAATTTTTGTGATATCATCAAACACCAATCAGGACCTCTGATCATCATGTGATTTCTGCTATTATCAAAATTCTAGCCAAGAGAAAAATTTGTGATTTTAATTAGTCTGGGTGGCCTAATTATGTGAGAGAAAATATAAAATTTTTAGTTAGGCTCTCTGAAATATTAAGCATAGCTAAAAGATTCCCAGTGCCATCTTTGTGGACCATAAGGGGCCTGGGACCTCATCCTGGGCCACACGGGTCTGAAGTCAGATTGCCGTCTTCTTCTCTTCAGAATATAAAAGAAAGTAAAATTAACATGTATTAATTTTGACCAGTATATTTTTGTAGGTTAGGGATGATGGATGGTCTACTTAAGTGTTCTGTTGTTCTATATTTAAAGATATTTTTTAAAAGCAATTATTGTTTTTCTACACAGACAAGTTGAATTTGATTTTTTTTCTACAACTGTTCTTCTGATGTTATAGTAGCCTTGAGAGATCGAGGACAACGTGACTAGTCTTATTTTGGGGGGAGCAACATGGGATTGTAACATCTGCCCTGATTACTTCCCAGGATTATTACGGGTTTTGAATATAGTTAACATGTATATGCTTTTTACAGCATCCAAACAGCTATACCCCTGCTGATTCTTATATTCTAGCATTGTCTTAGTCTGGGCTGTAAGATTATTAGTTAAGAGAGGTCATTTCCAAAAAGATGGCCATTGCCTGATCGAGTACAGCACAGAATTGAAGATGATCTATTCTTTTTTTTTTTTTTTAATTTTTTAATATTTATTTTTGAGAGAGAGAGAGACAGGATACAAGCAGGGGAGGGGCAGAGAGCGAGGGAGACACAGAATCCGAAGCAGGCTCCAGGCTCTGAGCTGTCAGCACACAGCCCAACGCGGGGCTTGAACCCACGAACTGTGAGATCATGACCTGAACCACCCAGGCACCCCGAGAGGTGCCTCTTGAATCAGTATGAGAATAGAATAGTAGAAAAAAAAATAGAATAGTGACTAGCATCGCCTTTCAGCGTTGTCTGGGCAAGCTCCTCACAGTGTGAGTCTCCCAGTTCTGTCCAGCAGGCTAACGTTCTAGTTAGGCTTTCCCTTAAGAGCCCACGCGCTACAGTCCAAGTTGGATTTGATGCCAGCTCATTCTGCATAGGTGAGTGTCCTCTGTAAAAGCTCGATTTTCTTCCCCTGGAAAATGGACATAGGAACGGTTAGGGCTTCGTGATGGGTATGAGGCCCAAATATATGCCCAGGGCTCAGGATGCCAGCATGGAGGAGGTATGTGCATCAAGAGTGTGTGACAGCAGTTCGTGGGTTCAAGCCCCACGTTGGGCTCTGTGCTGACGGTGTGGAGCCTGCTTGCAATTCTCTCTCTCTCTCCCCCTCTCTCTCTACTCCTTCCCTGCTCTCTCTTTCTCTCAACACCCCCCCCACCAAAAAAACAAAAAACAACACAGAACAAAAAAGAATGCATGTCAGGACCACCTATGAGGCCACCCCTCTGTCCCTTGGTCCCCTTGGCCCACCGAACTCACCTGCAGCCAGGGTGGAGAGTTTCCAGTCCTGTTCTCACCCTGCTGCCTCCTTTTCTGCCTAACGGTTTTTCTGGCACCACATGAACCACATGATTTCACTGATCCACAAGCAGGGGCACCTCAGAAGGGCACCCCTGGTGTCCCATATCCAGGGGATCAATGTCCGTGAGTAAATTAACATAGGGCTTGTTCCACAGTTTGTCAGCAGGTCCCCTGTGGGACTGGGTCCCCACTGCCCAGAGCTTTAACCCCCTCATTAATGCGTACTCTGTAGGCTTCCCTCCCTTCCCTCTCTCTTCATCCACTTCTTCACATGTGCTTCCCTGAGATCACTGCCAGATAAATGACCCGGTGCCCACCTACCCTACCGTAGTACCTGCCTCAGGGCCTGCTGTGAGGGGAAACCAAACTGTGAAGTCCACTGTCAAACTTGTCATTATTGAATCTCCATAACAACCCCCCGTAACAGATGAAGACACTCACATTCCGAGGGGTGAAGTAACTGGCCCAGGATTACACCGCAAATAGTTCTAAGAATCCTTAACTGAGGATTGTTTGGAGGAAGTCGTAGGTCAACTCTCAGACATAAATGGGCCTCGTAAACGGTAGCACTGGGTGTGAGTTGCTTATTGTCCCTTCAGAGTGCTACCTCTTCTAATGATGGTGACACAGAGAGCGATCCTCAGATGCCCAGAATAGCCATAAAACATGCCCAAGTTACAATAGCTAATCATCCCTCCTTCAGGCCACACAGTCAATTCCCACAGCAACCTCTCAGTTTGAACCTATTATCTGTGATTCATGGGCTTCGAATCTGGAGTGACCCTAATAGCCACCCATGCAATGGGAGTTTTGACTTGGAAATCATAGTCCAGGCATAAAGGGGTATTTACACGAAGTGACAGCTCGTCTGGGAGCAGGAGAAGTTTATTTAACAGCCAGAACAGATTGCAGAGTTACTGCTCAATGGCCTGGTCCAGAACACGGAAATCTGTCAGGAGTCCAAATGGGAAGGAAACACAGCTTGGGAGGACAAGCCCATCTTGGGGAGGCCTGCTCACCAGCACTCAAACTTAATCTGCAGAGGACATTCAGGTCGGACTCTTCAGGAGACGTGGTCATCAGGGCTCAGCAAGATGAAGGTTCTGACAGTAAGATCAGTAGCTACAGCAATAATAAGAGTACCATTCACTACTGAGACCTCTGACAAATCAGGACCCACAAGCCCTTGACATATTTGATTCCTGCAACTATTCTTTGAGGGGGATGTAACTGTCCCACTGTCCATATGAATGAAGAAATCAGAGCCCAGGGAGCCTCAGTGACCTGATGCAGACATCACGGTTTGGACTATGTAGGCCTTCCAAGCTTTTGGGCCCCAGATTCGTGCCACCTGGAGGTGTTAGGTGTCTTCTATTTCTGCTTTGCAAGTACTGTGTTAAGACATGATGCTTGCTGCTGCTGTGGCCTTCTAATGAACCTGAGAATCATGAAGATATGAACCAAGAACTCTAATATCACCCTGTCATTGAGCCAACACTGGCATTGCTTCCCTTGAAACTTTTTTGTGAAGTGAGATTATTAAATGTCTTTATTGTTTATGCTATTAATTGAGTATTGTCTTCCTTGCACCCGAAAGAATTCCTGCTGATAAAATATTCTATTTTCCATTTTATGAGATAAAGAATACATTTTATTGGTTAAATAACAGTGTCACAGAGCTAGTAAGTGAAACAGCTGTGCTTTAAGCCAGGTCTGCCTGAGCCTAAGCTTTTCACTGCTACTATTCTGCCTGGAGCCAAGTCCGAGGCCCAGGTAATTACATTCCAGGGCAATATGTTGGCCCCGTCAAATAAGAACTCTCCACTGGGTAGGTATCTCTCTGTCACTGGAAATGTTCAAGTGAAGATGACTAAGGGTTGTTGGGGAAGAGGGTAAGGATCTGAGCAGACAAAGTGAGGAAGATGAACGCCAAGTAAGAGGCAGGTGCTCCATAAATGTATTCTGGAACAGAACCAAAGGGACCCAAAGACCAGGTGAAAAAGAAGTTGCAGCCTTGGCTGACCAGCTTTTCAATCTCGGAAAGTGTCTCAGGCATTTTTTCAAGGAATGCTCAAGGAATGAGCATGGTGATTCGGCTCCTGGATTACTGAGGCCCACGGTGTGGTGACTGATAAAGCTCAGGTCTGGGTCTATATCAGAGTCCTAACTGTGACATTTCTTAGCTGTGAACCTCATCTTCCTCCTTTGTCCAATGGGAAAAATGGACTTGGTGTACCTCACAGGGCCACTGTGAGGATTAAAGGAGATTATTGTACACTTCCACAAACATTTTCTGAGGACCTACTTTGTGCCTAGCCTTCTGTTGAATCCTGATGTCTGTGTAAGCTGTGAAGAACTTTCCAAATTTAAAATATTAAGTAGTAGTCTTTATTGTTAAAAATTATACAACTTCTGTCTCCTTCCTACCCCAGCAAGGGAGCAAAAAAGGATCTCATTCATCTGTTTTGAAATAAATTGAGCTCTCATCCAGGAAAATAGAAGAAATGGCTCCAACAGACAGAGTTTCCAGCGAGACAAATCCCCCAATGGCCTCTCTCTGCCACCGCTCAATAATGGTGTTTGCTATAAATCAGAGAGCTTCTTTATCAAGTGCCTGGGAAACGCTTGGGACCGATTTAGCCCTAGAGTGAGATTAATCACAAATGCTGCTTTAGAAAGAGTGATGGGTATGACTAAGAAGGTCCAGTGGACATCATTTTGATTCACCTTGATTGCCATAGATAGCTGGAGTTTGCAGAACTAGGGCTCTAAGTTTTTAAATGTTTCTCAGTTTGGGAAAAAATACCTGCATCCAAAAATAGATGTCTATATCCCTAACAATAACCTAGTGGAACAGAGGAACAAACTCATGGTTTTCAAAACACCGACTATGTGTATCAAACATTGTGCTTATACCATCTCTTTTAGTCTCCATAACAATTCTGTGAGATGGGTCTGGTTATCCTCACTCTAAGGATGAGAAAAGTGAGACCTATCACTGTGAAATGACTTGTATAAATGATCATGTGGTAGAGAGGAGAAGAAAATGCAGTTCTGGTTGACTCTAGAACCATAACACAGAGCCTCTTGGAGACTTGACTGTAGATGCCTCACAGCTGAGCTCCATAGAGTCACCAAGAAATGAATGGAAGTGGCGTACCAAGACTGCTGGCTCCAATAGCAATGCTTGAAAGAGTACGTTAGGACCCATCTTTAATGACACTTTCTATGATGGCCTTCTCAACCATCTCACTTTGTTTTCAAAAGTAGAGGACGAGTGAATGAATGAAAGTCTGCCAGGCACGGTAATAATCTACCTCCTCTTTGCCCATGACTACATACTCTGATCACAGTATGATGGTCATGGAGGGTTTGGCACCACTCAGACCACCTTCTTCAAGAGAACCTACTGTGGGGAACATGGGTGACCAATCCTCCACATCTCCAGATCCACTGTGATGCTTAACTCAGACTGCCCTCAGCCTGCGACTGAGCACAGCAGGAGTACCAGGATTGGGTTGGGCCATTCCTGCCTCACAGGAGGGTCTTATAATGGATCTTTTTTGCTTAGGGACTTCCTGTTGGCCTTACTGAGACTCTTAGAACTGTACTACAGTCAGAAGCTCTTCTGACTCTACTTTCACTATTTGCAGACGACATAATATTCTAAGTAGAAAACCCAAAAGACCCCACCAAATAATGGCTAAAACTAATACATGAATTTTAGTAAAGTCACAGGATACAAAATCAACTTGCAGAAGTCTATTGCATTTCTATACACCAATAATGAAGCAACAGAAAAAGAAATCATGGAATTGATCCCATTTGCAATTGCACCAAAACCAGTAAGAAACCTAGGAATAAGCCTAACTAAAGAGGTAAAAGATGGATACTCTGAAAACTATAGAACACTTATGAAAGAAATTGAAGATGACACAAAGAAATGGAAAAGTATTCCATGCTCATGGATTGGAAGAACAAACATTGTTGAAATGTCTTTACTACTCAAAGCAATATACATATTTAGTGCAATCCCTATCAAAATACCACTAGCATTTTTCACAGAGCTGGAGCAAATAATCCTAAAAATTTTATGGGACCAGAAGGGATCCCACATAGCCAAAGCAATCCTGAAGAAGAAAAAAACTGGAGGCATCATGATTCCAGATTTCAAACTATATTACAAAGCTGTAGTCATCACGACAGTGTGATACTGGCACAAAGACAGACACATAGATCAGTGGAACAGAATAGAAAACCCAGAAATGGACCCACGACTATATGGTCAACTAATCTTCGACAAAACAGAAAAGAATATCCAATGGAAAAAAGACAGTCTCTTAAACTAATGGTGTTGGGAAAACTAGACAGTGACATGCAGAAGAATGAAACTGGACCACTTTCTTACACCATACACAAAAATAAATTCAAAATGGATGAAACACCTAAATGTAAGACAGGAAACATCAAAATCCTAGAGGAGAATACAGGCAGCAACTTCTTTGACCTTGGCCACAGCAACTTCTTACTAGACATGTCACTGAAGGCAAGGGAAACAAAAGCAAACATGAACTATTGATACTTCATCAAGATAAAAATCTTCTGCACAACAAAGGAAACAGTCAACAAAACTAAAATGTAGCCTAAAGAATGAGAAAATATATTTCAAACAACATATCTGATAAAGGGTTTGTATCCAAAATCTATAAATAACTTATCAAACTCAACACCCAAAAAACAAATAACCCAATCAAGAAATGGGCAAAAGACATGAATAGACACTTTTCCAAAGAAGACATCCAGATGGCTAACAGGCACATGAAAAGATGCTCAACATGACTCATCGTCAGGGAAATACAAATCAAAACCACAATGAGATACCACCTCACACCTGTCAGAATGGCTAAAATTAACAATACAAGCAACAACAGTTATTGGCAAGGATGCAAAGAAAGGGGAACACTCTTGCATTGGTGGTGGGAATGAAAAATGGTGCACCACTCTAGAGAACAGTATGGAAGTTCCTCAGGAAACTAATAATAGAACTACCCTACAATCCAGCAATTGCAGTGTTAGGTATTTACCCAAAGGATACAAAAATACAGATTTGAAGGGGTACATGCACTCTAATGTTTATAGCAGCATTATCAACAATAGTGAAACTATGGAGGGAGCCCAAATGTCCACTGACTGATGAATGGATAAAAAACATGTGGTACACACACACACACACACACACACACACACAAACACACACACAATGGAATATTACTCGGTGATCAAAAAGAATGAAATCTTGCCATTTGCAATGATGTGGATGGAGCTAGAATGTATTATGCTAAGCAAAACAAGTCAATCAGAGAAAGAAAAACACCATATGATTTCGCTCATATCTGGAATTTAAGAAGCAAAACACATGAACATATGGGAAAGGGTAGTAAGAGAAGAGAGAAATAAACCACAAAAGACTCTTAATGATAGAGAACAAAGTACGGGTTGACAGAGGGAGGAGGGTGAGAGATGGGCTAGATGGGTGATGGCTATTAAGGAGGGCACTTGTGATGAGCCCTGGACTTTGTACGTATGTGATGAACCCCTGAATTCTCCTGAAACCAATACTGCACTGTATGTTAACTAAAATTTAAATTAAAGAAATTCTTCTGATTCAATCCTCTTTCTCCCCACTCCCCTTGCACATGTGTGAGACCTGTATCATGGTCTGCAGACTCTCCCTGCCTATTCCTGCCCACCACACCCCTTATCATTCACAAGTTTCTCCAATAACTCTCTTGCACATCTAATCCTATCTTGGTGTCTGCTTCTTGGAGAACTCTGAGGGACAGACTTAGTGATTCTATTTTCCAAACCCAGTGTCTACTGCCAAGAAAGCAGATCAATATGGTGATATTGTCATGGAATGGAATATGATAAAGCAGTGACAAATGGATGAATTAGAGATACAGGTATCAACATGGAGACATCTCAAAATATAATGTTGAGCAAAAGCAAAAAAGGTGCAGAGTGATACATACAGTATGTACTGTTTATATAAAGTTTTCAAATGTATAAAATAAATGGCCCCTAAGGGCAACCTCATTTGAAAAAAGGCAAAAGTGTGGAAATGAATACCTGGAGGGCAAAAAAAGGGGGGGGGATGCATCATTTGTACATGCATACATATGTAATAAAAGTATAAAAACATACCAGGAAATGATAAGCACCAAATTCAGAAGAGAGGTTACCACTGGGGATAGAAAGGAAGGAGAATGCAGTCAGGTTTTTGTTTTTTTTTTTTTTTAAAGACAAAGCATTTTTTTTTTAAATTTTTTTTTTTAATTTTTTTTTCAACGTTTTTTATTTATTTTTGGGACAGAGAGAGACAGAGCATGAACAGGAGAGGGGCAGAGAGAGAGGGAGACACAGAATCGGAAACAGGCTCCAGGCTCCGAGCCATCAGCCCAGAGCCTGATGCGGGGCTTGAACTCACAGACCGCGAGATCGTGACCTGGCTGAAGTCGGACGCTTAACCGACTGCGCCACCCAGGCGCCCCAGTCAGGTTTTTATTTTAAGCTGGATAGTTGGTACATGGTTGTGCATTGTACTTATGCTTTTTATATGCCTGAAGTATTCCATTAAAAATATATATTAAACCATACCCAACAAATTGCCTCTTTTGAAAAAAAATATTAAATTGATTTGGAATTGGGTTCAGTGGAAAATCTTGGATCTGTTTTGTCACATGCCAGCAGCTGGGCCTTAGTCTATTGTGGCTATTCCTGCCCTGAGTAGCAATTACTTACTTTGGTCCTTGTTTTTACTCTCTCCCTCTCCCAGACCCTTACTGGACCATGAGCTCTAAGAAAGACAACTCTCAACAATTTGTTTCTGAATCCCCAGTGGCTATGACAGTAGCAGGAGAGCAATATGTGTATATTATGACTTTAATAACCAGAAGATGATTGGGGCGCCTCGGTGGCTCAGTCAGTTGAGCCTCCGACTTCGGCTCAGGTCATGATCTCATGGTCTGTGAATTCAAGCCCCATGTTGGGCTCTGTGCCAACAGCTCGGAGCCTGGAGCCTGCTTCGGATTCTGTGTCTCCCTCTCTCTCTGACCCTCCCCCTTCATGGTCTGTCTGTCTCTGTCTCAAAAATTAATTAACATTAAAAAAATAAAAAAATAATCAGAAGATGAGAAACTGGGGATTGTGAAGACAGAAGGCAGGTAGAGCAGAAGGCAGAGCATAAATAACTAATTTTTTCAACATAGGTAGGAAGGCTTCTGCCTTTGGGCACCACTGCATGTGGGAGTCAGGTCTGTAGTGAGGTATGTGAGGGGCCAGGTTGGAGGGTCTGACGTATTTGAGTTCCTACTACTGTACTCCAGCCAACTTATTAAGGGCTTCATGTGTTTCATTTCCAGTCTTCCCCCACTTGGAGAGTTGGGCATTTATCACCCCACTTGGAGAGCTGGGCATTATCACCCTTTTTTACAGATAAAGAAACTGAGGCTCAGCAAAGTCAAGAACTGCCAGAACCATCCAACTGCTAACTAGAAGAGCCAGGCTCACCCAGAAGTCTTTGTGGTCTCAATTGTCCACCACGGGGCTCTGTATCCAGGTAACGTGTCCTCTCCTGGACAACGGTGAGCCTTGCTCATCCCACTGTTCAGCTCCTTCCTCTTCCGGGGAGCCTGCCTGACCAAGCCCACATCTACCACATTTGCTTCATACTTTATAGTTTATTGGGTGACTTTATATACATTACTTCCTGTAATTCTCACAATTTAGTGATGGTGGTGTTATTATCTCATCTTATAGATGAGAAATAAAACTTAAGAGAGGTTAAATAACTTTCCCAAGACCACACAGCTAGTAAAAGGCAGAGTTCAGACTTGAACACAAATCTAGAAAGTAGAATTCCTATGCTTGCTTTCTGTTGCTTATATTTGTCTCTGCATTGCATGTTTCATTCTTTCATTTAGAATATAAGAACCTCAAGCACAGGGGGCCATGATCCCACTTCATTGTAGTCCCTCCCAAACACCTCATGTACACATTAGGTGCTTTCTAAATGCAGTCTGAGTAAAAGCCAGTGTGCTTAAGATGCAATTCTATATGTCAAACTCTGGAAAAGCCCTGTGCAAATACAGACTCCGTGTGTGTAAGACAGCACTCAAAACTGATGCCTTCTCTGCATACACATGGTACAGCTGGTGTGACACCTTTAAGGAAACTCTTTGAAAAAACAAAAACCAGCTCTCCTGTCTGTGCCTGCCGGCGGCTGTGGATCTCTTCGCCAGATGCTCTGCTTCCCTATTTCTGCACTGTGTTCTTCCCTGTTCTCTCCTCCCCACAGTCCAGGTTCTGCATCTCCTCCCACTTAGTATCCCCACTTCCTTGACCCCTCCAGCTGTGACCTCAGCTTCTCTCTTCTAAAATTGCCTCTTCCTAGCTTTGGGGCATTCACCCAGTGTCTCTCAGAGCCAGCTCCACAGACATCTTATGGGCAGCCCCACCGTCTGCCCCGTCTCAGATTCCTAGGGACTACTGAGACACATGGCAAGTGCATGTACAGACTCATCTGTATCTGTGAAGCCAGGGACTTACACAGACGGATCCACCTGGCCGCACAGATCCACGTCTGCTGGGCCAAGAGCAAAGACAGAGACATGCATTTTTGCCTTTCGGGGCAAAGGGCACAGGTGCAATCCCACTCATGTTTTGTATACAGCAAGGCATGCCCAGATGCACAGGTCCATGTACACACAGACTCACGTGACTGTATGCATTTGAGACTGAGTCTGTGGTGCACAAACCTCTCAGAATGTGGCTACCGATGTATGCATACACAGTGCTATGTGCACTTACGTGGAACACACATGCACGGAAGGGCAAGGAAGGCAGACTTAGCCTCCTCCTTCCCAAGGAAGATTCCATCACAGCATGGAAGACACAGGTTCACACCTTCTCCTTGGGGCCAGCTCTGCCTTTGTCAGGTTGTCTGGCCCTAGGAACAGAGCTGGAACTTTTGGCCTGGGAGTCCCCAGGTGCCCACACACTGGCCTGTCACCTCTGCATTCAGCCACTCCTCTCACCAGGCACTCTCGGCTCTCAGCAGGGAAGGCGCTAAGGCTTGAGGTAATTAAATCTCTCTGCGCTTCAGCAACATTGATCTATACAGGGACACACTCTGACTCCAAAAGAAACAAAGCTTTTAATTTCCCAGCTGGAATATGCTGTTCTTAGACTTGTTTCATGTGTGAGTCGTAAGAGTAAAAATTACAGCACATACTCTCACCTTTGGAGCCTGCCGTAGCTTGTAAGGCACTTTTGTACCATTTCACTTGCATCTCACAATAAGCCTATGGGAAAGATAGTATATGAATCGGTCCATTTTATAGATGAGGACAGTGAGGCTAAAACAGCAACCATAGCCGTCACTGGCTTCCCACTATCTGTCAGGCCCTGTTCTAAGTACTTTGCATGTTTTAACTTTTAAAAATTCTTACAACTACGAGGTAGGTCTGTGTTCATCCCTATTTTACAGATGAGGAAACTGAAATACAATAAGGTCACATAAACAGCCTGAGGTCACATACTTGGTAAGCAGTCTGGCTTCATCGAATGCTATATGCAGTTAAAGGGACTTGGCACAGGGTATTTGTCTTTTGCATAAAAATCTAAAGCAATGACTCACCATGCTCTGACCACCAATGACCATATATATGATTTTCATATATCACTGACTCCACCCTTAAAAGATTTTACTTATTACAAACGCTGTATTCATTAAGAAATAGCCTGTCTTGCACAGAGCCTGCTTGGGATTCCCTCTCATCCTCTCTCTCTGCCCCTTCCCCACTCACACTGTCTCTGTGTCTCTCAAAACAAATACATAAACTTAAAGAAATAGCCTGTCTTATAGCCATTACTATGAGACTTTTGAAGTTTTGAAAATAGCTTGGGGAACACCGAACCTCCCAAAATATTGCTACTGATTGAGATGCGTGGCTATCAAAGGGATCCAGGCTGGAGACATTTGAGATATGGAAGAGAATGTAGTTAAAGTACTTCCTAAGACTGACCTGGGTTCAAATCCTGGCTCTGTCATTTACCCCTTTTATTTTTTTTTTTTTAACGTTTATTTATTTTTGAGACAGAGAGAGACACAGCATGAACGGGGTAGGGGCAGAGAGAGAGGGAGACACAGAATCGGAAGCAGGCTCCAGGCTCCGAGCCATCAGCCCAGAGCCCGACGCAGGGCTCGAACTCGCGGACCACGAGATTGTGACCTGAGCTGAAGTCGGACGCTTAACTGACTGAGCCACCCAAGCGCCCCCATTTACCCCTTTTTTAAAAGGTGTCGTTGGGCAAGTAACATATCTGTCTGAGTCTTGGTTCACTTTCCTGCCGTGAGAGATGGAAACAATAGCACCCATAACTGTAGCATCAAGGGCACAGTGGAGTGATCATGGATGCCCCACAACACCTCTGAGGGAGGAAAGAAATATTTGTAATCGTCAGAAACAAGATACAGCCAGCAGAAGTGTATGAAATCAGTTACGTGAATTGTGAACTATATGTCAAAGTTCTATTTGTCCTGAGACAGGGTGGAAATCAGCACATTTCTCATCAAGATAGAAAATAAGAACAGAGAAAAAACAGGAGCTCTTTGGAATAACTCAGCTGCAGAAAGACTTTATTCTCATCATGGGCATTCTGTTGGGACATCCACAGGACCACCATTGTTGATCTCAATGCTTGCTTGCCTCTGTGTCCCTTGATGTGCACCTTCTGACTCTTTTAGCTATTTAGTTAATGAGAGTTGGTTGTGGTTTTGTCCTTAGTTATTGTGCTTATGTGAAAACAACTTTAGAATACATCTGCCTTTCTCCTTGCCAATCCCCGAGTGTCTCTGGCTTTCTAAAGCCTTCATCTCTGATGTGTCTCCATCCTTGCTCTCTCCTTTCTCACCGATCTTGCATTTTCTTACTTAGAATTGTTTCAAGAGAATCAGTGCAAGTCTCAACCACATTAGGAAAAACAGCTGGTTTCCAGATAAATCCTTGTGGATCCTGAGCCTCTACTGACCTTGGAAATTTTGAGCATCCAATACCAATGTATGTGTATTTCTTTGTTTACAATTGTATGGTTTCTTCTCTACTAGTATTTTATGCATAAAACATACACAAATAGCGATTTTTAAGATGGGGATTTTTAAAAAGTGTGAGATAAAAATAAACAGTAATTTAAAAATAATTTATTAATGAGACAAAAATGCTTGCTCTCACTGAAATAGTATGTTTTTGAAAATCTTGGTTTCTGAGCTAGTTATTCAAAGATCTAGTCTGACATTCAATTTATACCGGAGATTGAATTTAATAATTGTCTTAGCTGTAAGAGACTACCGACAACTGCTTTCATCACAGAAAATGTCAGCAAATTGCAAACTCTTGACTTTTTGAAAAATAATTGTATATCTCATCTTTATTTTATACAACTTTTTAAAGTATTTAGCTCTGGGATAACTAGTGAACTTCTATGTGGTATAGAAAATTTTCATTATCTTCACCCAACTCTAGTATTTCAGATAATATAATCTGTAAATCCACTTAACTGTACATATGCCAGCTAAAATAAATCATGAAATATTGAAAACAAAAAATTGAATGAGGATTTCAGAGGTAGCCCTTCTACATTTTAAGACACTTACAGTTTCCTTAAGATCCCTCACAAAGAGTAGGTAACAAAGAGAACATCAGAGCATCAGTGTCCATCTGTATATTACACATTAGTAAACCTTAATATTTACTTACTTTAAATTTGAATATATAAATATTTTTCCCTAAAGCTTCCATGAATCATTCTGCATGCCGTCTGGGTAGGTCAACCTCATTTTGGAGATCACTTGGCTAGACAACAATGAGATTCAGGACTATGGACAGCTGATAGGATCATTGTGAGAAATAAATAAATGGCATAGTAAACGTTCAGTGAATATTAATTCCTTCCTTCCCTTTCTCTGTTACTCAACCTGAGGCTAAATAAAAGAAAGAAGATGTATTCAGGGAAGATATTCTGGCCAGAAATTAAACAATGCAACTTTGGAAGTATTTCTGAGTAGGTCTTTCTGGTGCTTCCCTCCCCTTAGGAGGAAGGCTTTATGCACAATAAGTTCATACTCTTTGATAACACAGATGATGTGCCCTTTCTATCCTGCCCCACATATATACATATATACTGTTGATATTTCTCACTGGTGCCAGTTTCTTCATCTGATAAGGTCAGGCCTTTTGGTACCCTCCTAGATCTGACTGAAGCTCCTGGATGGTAACATGGTGTTTATATGTGTAGACTTTATGCCTTTAACTCTGGTTGATCCATCCATGCATTCTGCCTGAAGGGAGCTCAGGACACTCAGTCCAGTTCATACTTGTGGTAGTTTTAATATATGTCCACAAATTCATTGATACTTCTCTTTTTAAAATGTAGAGTTTAGTTCATCTCTTGGTCCAGTGTGGGCTGGATCTAGTGACTTGATTTAATACGATAGAATATGGCAGGAGTTATGGTATGTCATTTGTAAGACTGGATTATAAAAAAACTGATCCTCTCTCATTTGCTATCTCTCCCCTTTGGGTAATTTCCATGGGGAAAGTTAGCTTCCATGCCTTAAGAACCCTCAGAAAGCCTATGTACAGGACTGAGTGATGAATACCCAACATGACCAACCAACAGCCAGAGAGAAACCAAAGCCTCCTGCCAACAGTCTTGTAACTAAGTCCTCCTGCCCCAGTCAAACCTTTAGCTAACACAGCCCTGCCAATATCTTCATCTGATATTGGCTCTTACAGCAGCCTTGTAAGAGATTCTGAGCCAGAGCCACCCAGCTAAACTGCTTCCAGATTCATGACCCTCAGAAACAAGGAGATAATAATATTTGTTGTTTTAAGGCACTAAGTTTTGGGGTAATTTGTTATGCAGAAAAAGTTAATAATAAAACGTGCAAAATCCTGGGCCCACTTTCCTTGTTCCTCACTGATTTTATTTATTTATTTTTTTTTTAATGTTTATTTATTTTTTGAGAGAGAGAGACAGAGCATGAGCAGGGGAGGGGCAGAGAGAGAGGGAGACACAGAATCCGAAGCAGGCTCCAGGCTCTGAGCTGTCAGCACAGAGCCCGACGTGGGGCTTGAACCCATGAACTGTGAGATCATGACCCGAGCCGAAGTTGGATGCTTAACTGACTGAGCCACCCAGGCGCCCCTTATCCTCACTGATTTTAATGTTTGCTTTCTTGAGTTTTCGAAAACAAGTGAGTTCTGAGTTTGTGTTTTTCATCCTAAACCACTATTGTTTGCTCTCTTATTTAGAGCTCAGTTTCTCCATCCAAAACGACAACAATGGCTACTGAATATTGAGCATTCATCCCATTCTAAGGATGTGCACACCTGCATTATCCTGCCACCAATCTACCAGAATATGAAGTGGCTATATCATTATCCCCATGTGATGAATAAACCCAAGGCTCAGAGAGATTAAAAAAACTGGCCCAGGGGCGCCTGGGTGGCTCAGTTGGTTAAGTGTCCGACTTCGGCTCAGGTCACGATCTCGCGGTATGTGAGTTCGAGCCCCGCATCGGGCTCTGTGCTGACTGCTCAGAGCCTGGAGCCCGTTTCAGATTCTGTGTCTCCCTCTCTCTCTGACCCTCCCCCGTTCATGCTCTGTCTCTCTCTGTCTCAAAAATAAATAAATGTTAAAAAAAAAAATTAAAAAAAAAAAAAACTGGCCCACGTTAGTATTTAAACATTAATAAGTCACACTGTAAGCCATATACTTTAAATTACTTTGCCTTTCTGGGGCACCTGGGTGGCTCAGTCAGTTAAGCATCCGACTTCAGCTCAGGTCATGATCTCATGGTTCGTGAGTTCAGCTGTGCTGACAGCTCAGAGCCTGGAGCCTGCTTTGGATTCTGTGTCTCCCTCTCTCTCTGCCCCTCCCCTGATCATGCTCTGTCTCTCTTTTTATCAAAAATAAATAAACATGAAAAAAAATTTTTTTTAATTACTTTACGTTTCTACCTGGAACTTTGATCCTGGTTCCTTTCACTTACTTGTAGGTTTTAGAATAGGACAGTGCCTGGCTCCACAACTGACCAGGTGATCACTGTTTCCTCCTTTCTAAAATGAAGGAAGGGGCTCCTAAGTGGCTCAGTCAGTTGAGTGTCTGACATGTGATTTAGGCTCGGGCCGTGATCTCATGGTTGTGGGATCAAGCCCCATGTTGGGCTCTGCATTGACAGTGTGGAGCCTGCTTGGGATTCTTTTTCTTTCTCTCTCATTCTGACACACACTCTCTCTCTCTCAAAATAAATAAAGATAAACACTACAGTATAAGTATATTCCATATATTGCTTGGAATATATTTAGACTAAAAAAATTATAAAAAAACGGAAACAACATCACCTCAGAAAGTTCTATGAGGATTAGATGCAAGAATATAGACATAGTGTCCACATGTCCCGCTAAACCAGTGCTGTCCAATAGAACTGTGATAATGGAAGTGTTTCTTGTCTATCCGTTTTGCTTGCTGCTAGCCACAGGTATCTACTGAGCTCTTGAAATATGGCTAGTAGAAAAGAGGAAACAAATTTTTCATTGTAGTTAATTTAGTCAGTTTAAATTTAAGTAGCCACCTATGGCTAGTGGCCACCATACTGGACCGCACAAGACCAAATGTAAGCTATAGGAAGGCAGGGACCATGCCTCTTTGCCTCACTGTAGCATATTCAGCCCGTATCACGGTACCTGACACAAAAAAGGCACCTGTAGTTAATTGGTGAATTAAAGAATGGATGTACAAATGAGTGATTAGTCCACTGTGGGCATTCGATAAATGGTGTCTACCAGCTGGGCAGAACATCGATGTTTAGCAGACCCCTCCTGCCCGTGTGCTTCTCGCCTTCTCTCCCCTCATCAACAGCAGCCAATTATGCTCTCCTGCAGAAATGTCACTGGAGCCAGGAATTGGACAGAGACCAGATTTCAGGTGACCAGGGGGACAGAGGGAGAGAAGCCCCCTACATCTCTAATGGGCCACAGAGGACAGGAAGCCCTCTCCTCATCCCTCCAAGGCTGACTAGAAAGTTTGCCTGTAACAGAGATGGTTAAATTAATGATGAGGCTCAGTGACAGGGAGGCCAGAGCAACCCCCTAAATGTCACCTTCGTTATTTTTCAAGCCAACACGATGAACTGCCTTCCTAGTCAGCTTCCATGTTGTTACTGTTCTGCCTCAGGGTGGAGGGATTTTTTCCCCTAATCCCTACAACATGAGCTGTGTAAGTTCAGCAAGGGCAGGAGACAAGATGGCACAGGCCGCTTAATAAGGGGTTTGGCTGTCACTGAGCAGGAGCTGTTGTGCAGACATGAAAAGGTGGTGGGGTGAGAGTGGCCTGCTGGGGCTCCCTTCCTGGTTACCTCGCTGTAATGCAGCATCTGTCTTTCCAGTCCTGGGAACAAGAAAGCGCCGTCTGACACTCTGACCCAGTACTGGTTTTGTTTTGTTTTTTTTTTTCTTCCTTGCTGCTGCTTCTCTAGATCAATATTCTAGTCTACAACAGAATGAGGCATGGCTGGGAGCAGTGAGTTCTGGGCTGAGGGTCCAGAGATACAGGTGGTCTGGACTCTAACACTACTGGTGTGGCTGACCTTTGGAAATTCACTTTCCACCTCCAAACCTCAATCATCTACTTTGCAAAACGAGAGGGGATTGCATGTGGCAATCCCAAAAACCTCTTTCAGCACCAAGCTTGCATAGTGGCCAAAAGTATGGACTTTGAAGTTACATAAGCTACAGTTTGAGCCCGGGCTCTGCTCCTTCTTAGCTGTTACTTAGCCTCTCTGAGACAATAATAATAGAGGCTCATAGGGATGCTGTAAAGATTCCATGAGGTAATGAATTACAGGGGTCTCAACCCTGGCTGCAAATTAGAATCACCTGGAGTGCTTAAAAAATATAGCAGTGCTGGGGTGCCTGGGTGGCTCAGTCGGTTAAGCGGCCGACTTCGGCTCAGGTCATGATCTCACGGTCTGTGAGTTCGAGCCCCGCGTCGGGCTCTGTGCTGACAGCTCAGAGCCTGGAGCCTGTTTCGGATTCTGTGTCTCCCTCTCTCTGACCCTCCCCCGTTCATGCTCTGTCTCTCTCTGTCTCAAAAATAAGTAAACGTTAAAAAAAAATTAAAAAAAAATACAGCAGTGCTTACAGCCTCCCCCCCCTCCCCTTCCAGAGATACTGACTTGATTGTCGTGAGGTCGGAGTGCTGGGATTTAACACATAAGCTTCTCAGGTGCTTCTGAATCATACAGTCTAATGGGGGGTTTCATACATAGCAGGAACTTCATATTTGGTGATTCAGTGGATATTTTTAAGATCACTTGTGTCACCATCTTTCTCCAAAACTGGATGCCTGACCCTAAATTACACATGCCAAAAACTAGCCCTAGGCTTGTGAAATACAAATCCCCACTGATTCCTCCTTCTCCCATCCTCCCTCCCTCTTACCTAGTCCTCAGACTCCTCCATTCGCACTGCCTGCACCGCTCTGGGCCATCATTAGTGCACTTCTGGATTCTTTACTAGCCCGTTAAATTATCTCCCACTCCCAACATTCATTCTCAGATGCATCAGGTAAATGATATGATTATGAGCATAGACTCTAGAGCCACCCTGGGTGCTAATCCCAACTGAGATATTTACTAGCTGTGTGGCCTTGGATGATTTTTTTTTTTTAACCTCTCTGGGCTCAGTTCCCTTGTCTGATTACTGCGGACCCAAAGATCCCAGTCTTTGTTTGAAATCAGTTTTTCTCCTCTGTGTGACCCTTTTACAGTGTTACCCTGCATTAGGAGAAGGAAAGGAAACTGAGCAATAGAAATATTAAACAATAGTGGAATGTTTTCCACACCTATATCATTTCATCGCCCCAGATGCCCATGGGTAGACATGCACATTTCACGGACAACAAATGCAAGGCACAGAAAAGTTAATGAACCTGCCCAAAGTCATGTAGTGAGTAGAGGCAGTGCCAGGGTCCTGCCCAAGACTGTCTAACTCCAGAATCCATGCTGTGGGCTTCT
The DNA here is from genome assembly GCF_024362965.1 of Panthera pardus. Taxonomy (NCBI): domain Eukaryota; kingdom Metazoa; phylum Chordata; class Mammalia; order Carnivora; family Felidae; genus Panthera; species Panthera pardus. The sequence goes on from NW_026526666.1 coordinate 59,386,479, forward strand.
GATGTAAGAAGAAGGGCCATCCCTTTGGGGACATTTCTCTGCTTTGACTGACCTCACAACTCTGGGAGGGTTGCCTGTGGCATGGAGCAGGGAGGAAGGACACCCTCACCCTCACCTGCTTGTTTAACCACAGTTTCTGAATCAACTCTCTATTGGATGACAGTTATCAAATTAGGGGATATATCGGTGGCCTTTTTTTTTTTTTTGAGGAAGGACAGTTAGGAGGCAATAGACTGCTTCAGTAACCAGCCTGAGATTTCCCAGCAAACTCATGAAGAATTAAATACAATAGCATTCATTCCTTCTTTTGCGTATCACTTTTGAATATTACTTTGAGTGATAGTGAGGTGGTAGGAAAGGCGAGGAATTTGAGTTTTACAGAATAGATGACTATTTGAAGGCAGGAAGAGTGTGTGACAAAACATTACCTTTCCCCCAAAAAGAGGATGGTCCTTTATTGTCACAAACTGTGTCTAGAGGGTTGTTGTGTCAGGGAGTAGGCAGAATGGAGTCTCAGAAAGGTCTGTGCTAGCAATGACAAGGCAGTGGCCTCTCTGTCAACACCTGGGTGAGGAGGGAGGGTCCTAGAGGTAGTGGGGAGGAGCAGGCTGACCCTCTGAAAGCAGGGAAGTGTGCCCCTCAAACTCTGATTCCCTCTCCTTTTCCTGCCCTGGTGCCTGCTTGCCCTTCACAGATCCGCCCTCCCATGCCCTTCTCTGGCCTGGCCCTTCATCTGTCAGCAAAGCTGTTCTGTGTTGCTTTGGTTGCCTTTGCTCAAGGTGAACTTTGAGTCTGGGTCAGCGACTCCTCCGGGCCTCCTTTGGCACCAGCAGGCCCCCTGGCCTCACCCTCTCTGAACCCTCCTCTAATCTTAAAGGCATTTCTGGTCACCAGTCAGGCAGCTGGATGAGGTGTCTTAGTACTGAGGCTCAGAGCTTCCTCTAAACTGCACTCGTCCCTATAGCTGGATGCATGGTTTTGACTTTGTCCCCGAGGGAGTGTTGTATATCAATAGCTCCACATTGCTGTGAATGAAATCAAGTGGCATTTTTTTCAAAGTGCCTGCCCTTGCTACAGCCCCTGGAAGGAGAAGCTCATAGCCCATTTAACCCTTCCTAGCCCACTTAATCCTTCACCCGGTTGTTTACTGAGCCAGACAGAGGTGGGCACGTAACCCCAGCCCAGAATTATGTGGCAGACTCAAAATGTTGGGCCCAGCCAATTGATTTATTTCCCCAAAGTATGGAATTGGAAACGTAAAGAGACTGCTCCCAGTACATAGTAGGCCCTGGAGTGGGAAGGTCTTGTGGACTCACAGCTAGAGGATTGAGGGGACACACACGAGCTGATATGCAAGCTGAAGAAAGCAGGAAGGGTCTAGAGAATGGGACAGACTCACTGAGAAAAGCAGAGATCTGCAGGCCCGGTGAGCTAGAGGTTGCAAATTAGGCTCTGCTGAATTTCCTCTCCGGTTCTGTGAGACCCCTGAGAAGCCCTAGGCTAAACGCCTTTGACCCTGGCTGGCTCCAGTGGGTTTCTCTTCCATCCAGTCACGAGTCTTGATGGAAACAGGGCATGAGGGCAGCTGCCACAATGACATACAGCCCCTAGAGAGCCAGCTGGGGGAATTGAGCATAGATTCCCACCAGCATATTAGAGGCTGGCTCCGAGGCGACTTATTGCACCAGGTCTCCCTAAAGTCTCTGCAGCACGCTTCAGGATGCAAAAGGACAGGAACCTTGAGAGGTGGGATTCCAGGTAATTAGTGAGAAGGCCTATAGATTTAGATAGACTGAGAGGAGGGAAAAAGTCCCTTCAGAAAGGGTACAGTGGGAGCAAATATATGCATATATTTATTATTGTTATACAAATTTACAAACAAACTTCCTTTTTCTGGGTTTGCAGTTCTGGTAGTTTTAATATATGTGTAGATTTATGTAACCATCCTCATAAGAAGAACACAGAGCAGCTCATGCCCCCAGAAACTCCCTCATGTCCCTGGTGGTCAGGCCTTCCTACCACTTCTAACCCCAGTGCTCTCTGTCGCTGCAGTTTTGCCTTTTTCTGAATGTCGTATAAATGGAGTCTTACAGCATTCAGCCTTTAGAGACTGTCCTCTTTCACTCAGCATGATTGTGATAGAGCACCCCCCCCCTCCAAGGAAGGTGGTGAAAACCTCACAAGAGAAGACAACCTGGCTATGTGTGCATGCGTGACCTTCCTCACGACTCTGTAACATAGACCGCCCAACCAGACTGTATGTTACCATATATGGGAGACAAAGGAGCGAAAATTGTACAAAAGGCAACCCCCCCCCCCCCCCTGCACTCAGCTCTCAGCCTTTTGGGGTCTTAGCCCGCTGAGCATGTGTGGGCACGAATAAAACTGCTTCCTGGAAAGAAAAGCCTTGGCGTCAGGACTCTCTGTGTGTGCCTGGCTGCTACATTACGCCTCTGACATTCATCCCTGTTGTGTGTTTTTAATTGTTGAATAGTATCCCAATGTTTGGATGTACTGTAATTTGTTTATCCTTTCCTGTGGTTTCCTGTTTTGGGTAATCATGAATAGAGTTACTATAACATTTACATGCAAGTTTTTGTATGAAAATGCTTTTAGTTTTTCGTGGTAAATACCTAGGAGTGGAACTCCTGGGTTATGTGGTAATTGTAAATTTAACTTTATAAGAAACTGCAGACTGCCTTGCAGAGTGGCTGTACCCTTCTGCATTTTGACCAGCAATCAATGAAAAGTCCACTTGCTCCATATCCTTGTCAGCACTTGGTTTTGTCATTTATTTTTAAGAAAAATTTAGCCATTTGCTATGGTCTGTATGTTTATGTCAACAGTAAGAAAAATAAAAATCAAAAGATAGTGGGGCCTAGGTGGCCCAGTTGGTTGAGCATCCAATTCTTTAAAAAATTTTTCTTTTAATGTTTATTTATTTTTGAGAGAGAGAGCACGAACAGGGCAGGGGCAGAGAGAGAGGGAGACACAGAATCTCAAGAAGGCTCCAGGCTCTGAGCTGTCAGCACAGTGCCCGACATGGGGCTTGAACTCACGGATCCGTGAGATCATGACCTGAACAGAAGTCAGAAGCATCCGATTCTTGATTTCAGCTCAGGTCATGATCCTAGGGTCGTGGGACAGAGCCCCACATTGAGGTCTGCACTGAGAGTGGAGCTCGCTTGGGATTCTCTTTCTGTCTCCCTCCACCCCTCCCCTGCTCACACTCTCTTTAAAATAAAATTAAAAAATTAAAAAGTTAAAACAAACAAAAAAATGAAAGAGAAATTAAATCTGGAAGAAAATATTTGCAACTCACATATCCCAAAAGGACTTGTATTCCGAATATATAAAGAAGTCTTCTCAATACAGGTCCTTTTTGGATATGAGAGATTATGTTTTTTATTGTCTCTCTTATCATAATTATATTTCTGGTAAATTTTCTCATCCATGTTTCTACTTTGATAGGAATCTAGCCCCTTTAGCTTTCTTATGACTAGTATTTGTACGGTGTGTCTTTTTTCATATTTTTATTAAAAAGTACTTTTTATCTTGGAATAATTTTAGATATTCAGAGATTTCTCATATAACTTTCACTTAGCTTCCTAGTGTTAACTTCTCACTACACCATGGTACATTTGTCAAAACTAAGAAATTAACACTAGTAAATACTATTAACCAAATTACGGACTTTATTTGGATCCACCAGTTCCTTCACTAGTGTCTTTTTTCTGTGATATCCAATTCAGGATCCTATATGCATTCAGTCATTGTGTCTTTTTGTTCTCTCATGTGTACGGTTTTCCCAGGCTTTCCTGGTTTTTCCTGACCTCAATAAGTACTGGTCAGGTCCTTTGTAAAATGTTTCTCAATTTGACTTTGCCTAATGTTTTCTTTTTATTTTTTTTTTAATTTCTAATGTTTATTTATTTATTTTTGAGAGAGAGACAGAGACAGAGACAGAGAGAAACAGAGCACAAGCAGGGGAGGGGCAGAGAAAGCAGGAGACACAGAGTCCAGGGCAAGCTCCAGGCTCCAGCTGTTAGCACAGAACCCAAAGCAGAGCTCAAACCCATGAGCCACGAGATCAGGACCAAAGCTGAAGTCAGATGCTCAACTGACTGGGCCACCCAGGTGCTGCCTGATGTTTTCTGATGATAGACTGGGGTTGAACAGGTGAAGGTCCTTCTTATTGTATTGTATCAAGGGTACAGGACTTCCACCTCTTACCATTGCCCTTGTTAGACTTCATCACTTGGTTATGGTATTGTCTGCCAAATTTCTCCAATGTCCAGTTACTTTTTATCCCCCCTTCTATACTCTGTTCTCCAGAAACGAGTACTAAATCCAGCCCACCCTTGAAGGGAGAGGAATTAAGCTCTGCCTCCTGCAGTGGGAAACCACTCTTTGAACCAGACTTAGAAGGAGCTTCTTCTACGTTCATCAAATACACAGTTCTAGATTTTAGACCGCCTTTTAGTCTGGACAGAGAAATACTGGAGGAAAAATCAACAAGAAATTCAGCACTAGTTTGTGTTACTTGAAGGTGTATTTCCTTTGCAGATTTGCCTACTACCATTTACTTTGTAGAGTCCTCAGAGAGCTACCCCATGCTTTCTTTCTAGTGTTTTAGTTGCTGTCAATAGGGATGGGGCAGAGTGAGGGCACACACTCCATCTTGACTAGAACAAGAAACCACTCATTCATTTTTTATTCACTGATTTCTTCAGTCACTCCATTCACTTACCCTCATTTGTCAATTCTTTCATTCATTATTACTTCTTTGCTTGTAAAGAATATGTATTTCAATCAATACACCTGCTTTGAGAACTTATTTATTTACTTTTTAAGTCTAAATCCAAGTTAGTTAGCATATAGTGCAACAATGATTTCAGGAGTAGATTCCTTAGTGCCCCTTACCCATTTAGCCCATCCCTCTCCCATAACCCCTCCAGTAACCCTGAGTTTGTTCTGCATATTTATGAGTCTCTTCTGTTTTGTCCCCCTCCCTGTTTTTATATTATTTTTGCTTCCTTCCCTTATGTTCATCTCTTTTGTCTCTTAAAGTCCTCATACGAGTGAAATCATATGATTTTCGTCTTTCTCTGACTAATTTCACTTAGCATAATACCCTCCACTTCCATCCACATAGTTGCAAGTGGCAAGATTTCATTCTTTTTGATTGCCGAGTAATACTCCATTGTATATATGTACCACATCTTCTTTATCCATTCATCCATCGATGGACATTTGGGCTCTTTTCATACTTTGGCTATAGTCGATAGTGCTGCTATAAACATTGGGATGCATGTGCCCCTTCGAAACAGCATACCTGTATCCCTTGGATAAATACCTAGTAGTGCAATTGCTGGGTTGTAGGGTAGTTCTATTTTTAACTTTTTGAGGAACCTCCATACTGTTTTCCAGAGTGGCTGCACCAGTTTGCATTCCCATCAGCAGTGCAAAAGAGATCCTCTTTCTCCTCATCCTTGCCAACATTTGTCATTATTGTGTTGGTTGTGATCTCTCCTCTTTCATTTCTTGATTTTATTTTTTGGGGTCCTTTCCTTTTTCTTTTTGATCAAACTGGCTAGTGGTTTATCAATTTTGTTAATTCTTTCGAAGAACCAGCTTCTGGTTTCATTGATCTGTTCTACTGTTTTTTGGTTTCGATAGCATTAATTTCTGCTCTAATCTTTATTATTTCCTGTCTTCTGCTGGTTTTGGGTTTATTTGCTGTTCTTTTTCCAGCTCTTTAAGGTGTAAGGTTAGATTGTGTATCTGAGACCTTTCTTCCTTCTTTAGGAAGGCCTGGATTGCTATATCCTTCCCTCTTATTACTGCCTTTGCTGGGTCCCAGAGGTTTTGGGCTGTGGTGTTATCATTTTCATTGGCTTCCATGTACTTTTTTTTTCTATGTACTTTTTAATTTCCTTTTTAACTTCTTGGTTAGCCCATTCACTTTTTAGTAGGATGTTCTTTAGACTCCAAGTATTTGTTACCTTTCCAAATATTTTCTTGTGGTTGATTTTGAGTTTCATAGTGTTGTGGTCTGAAAATATGCATGGTATGATCTTGATCCTTTTGTACTTGTTGAGGGTTGTATTTGTGTCTGAATATATCTGTTAAGTCCATCTGGTCCAGTGTGTTACTCAAAGCCATTGTTTTCCTTGTTGATTTGTTGATTAGATGATCTGCTCTTTGCTGTAAGTGCAGTGTTGAAATCCCCTACTGTTATGGTATCAATGAGTTTCTTTATGCTTGTGATTGATCTATATATTTGGCTGCTCTCACATTTGGAGCACAAATGTTTACAATTGTTAGGTCTTCTTGGTGGATAGACCTCTTAATTATGATATAATGCCTTTCTTCATCTCTTGTTACAGTCTTTATTTTAAAGTCTAGACTGTCTGATATAAGTATGGCTACTCTGGCTTTCTTTTGTCAACAATTAGCATGATAGATGGTTCTCCATCCCCTAACTTTCAATCTGAAGGTGTCTTTAGGTCTAAAATGAGTCTCTTGTAGACAGCATATAGATGGATCTTGTTTTCTTATCCATTCTTTTATCCTATGTTTTTTGATGGGAGATTTAATCCTTTGATGTTTAGAGCAAGTACTGAAAGATATGAATTTATTGCCATTATGTTGCTTGTAGAATTGGGGTTTCTGGTGGTGTTTTCTGGTCCTTTCTAGTCTTTGTTGCTTTTGGTCTTTATTTATTTATTTGCTTTTTCGTCTTTTCTCCCCACAGAGAGTCCCCCTGAAAATTTCTTGCAGGGCTGGTTTAGCGGTCACGAACTCCTTTAATTTTTGTTTGTCTGGGAAACTTTTCATCTCTCCTTCTATTTTGAATGACAGCCTTGCTGGATAAAGAAATCTTGGCTGCTTATTTTTCCAATTCAGCACATTGAACATATCCTGCCATTCCTTTCTGGCCTGCCAAGTTTCTGTGGATAGGTCTGCTGCAAACCTGATCTATCCTCCCTTTTAGGTTAAGGACTTTTTTTTCCCTTGCTGCTTTCATGATTCTTTCCTTGCCTCAATGAATTTGACTATGATATGCCTTGTTGATGGTCGGTTTCTGTTGAATCTAATGGGAGTCCTCTGTGCTTCTTGGATTTTGATATGTTTCTCCCCAGGTTAAGAAAGTTTTCTGCTATGGTTTGGTCACATAACCCTTCTACCCCTTTTTCTCTTTCTTCATCTTCTGGGACCTCTATGATTCTGATGTTGTTCCTTTTTAATGAGTCACTGATTTCTCTAATTCTTAAATCGTGCTCCTTTGCCTTAGTCTCCTTCTTTTTTCTTCTTTATTATTCTCCATAAGTTTGTCCTCTATATCGCTGATTTGTTGCTCTGCCTCATCCATTCTTGCCACCATGGCACCCATTTGAGGTTGCAGTTCTGTTATAGCATTTTTTTATTTCATCCTGACTAGCTTTTACTTCTTTTATCTCCCCAGAAGGGAATTTCATCTATTTTCAACTCCAGCTAGTATTCTTGTTATCATGATTCTAAATTCTGGTTCAGACATCTTGCTTGTATCTGTGTTGGTTAAGTCTCTGGCTGTCGTTTCTTCCTGCCCTCCTTTTGGGGTGAATTCCTTCATTTCATCATTTTGAAAGAAGGAATTAATGAGGTAAAAAAATTAAAATTAAAAAAAATAAAACTAAAAAATGAATAATAAAAAATTAAAAACAACACAAACACATGCACAAAAATCAAATAAATGATGCTAGATCCTAGGTGTGTTTTGGTCTGGGTGTTGAAAGATCTTGATAGATTAGAGAAACAAGGGGGGGAAGGAAATCACTTGAAAATTTGAAAAAATGAATACACTGAAATACAATAAAATGAAATGATGGAAGTAAAATAGAATTTGAAAAATTTACAAAAAAGTAAAAAATATAGTTAAAATTTTTAAAAATATTTTTAATAAAAATTGAAAATATAGATTTTTTCCTTTCTGTATTCAAGAAAAAGAAAACAGACAAAAAGAAAGAAAGAAAAGAAACTTGAATAGGTGGACCAGTGAACAGACTGAAATACGATTGAAATTACTTCGTTTTCCCCTATAAGTCAAACTATGAAGCACTTTATACTTTGTAAACTAAGCAGGTTGAGAGACTTGTGTTCCTGAAGAGTGAAGTTGGCCCAGTTAGGCGGGGCTTAATGCAATGGCTCTGTTCTCCACTAGATGGCGCTGCTTAGCTTACTCGAGTGGATTAATGTGGGGCTTGTAGGTGCATATGTTCATGCGCCGGAGTGGTGAAATGGCCTCACCCAGCTACCCAGTCTCTAATATCAGAACTGTGTTCTCCCCATCAGCAGTCTCGCACCTGTCCTTTGTCTCCGGTTTCCAACCACTGCCCGCTTTTACGCTGTCCGTGACCAAGTCCCAGGTGACACCTCCCTCCTGAGTTTTAGCTCAGATGCGACTGTGTTTCCCAACCCCTTACTTCTGAGGGACTCCGGCTTTGACCCATTCTGCCCCTCTGTGGAGGGTCTCACTGAGCAATGACTGGGTACTGGCCACACCCAGGAATGTTCGTGGGCCCGTGCTGCTGCCGACGTCCAGAGATTGCAGCTGGGTGCCAGCCCGCCCCAGGAAAAGTTCACGTGATTGTGTAGCAGAAGCATTTCAGGGATTGTGGAAAAATCACAACTTACATCTGGCACTAGGCTTCACCCTTAATGACTTTGTCCCAGCACCAGCAAATGTGGTTGTTCTCCCCAGTCCACTGGGGCCTTTGCCTGGGGGAGTCCTCCCAGCAGGGGAACCGCCTCTCCCTGGGTGGCCCAAAGACCTCAGGACTTCACTCTGCTCCTGGGGATTCACCCTTCCCACCAGAGCACCACCACTGGGGATTCACCACCCACCAGAGCCAGGTATCTAGCTGCGGAGTTTCAGACTCTGTGCTTCCCCTGTTTATAGATCATAATGGAATTTAAACCCTCTCCTTTCTCCTTTCTCCCTTTTTAGTTCAGTCCCTGTGGCTGTTTCCACTTCTCCACTTTCTCTCTAGTTGCTTTTGGGAGGTGTTTTTCCCGTATTCTACCCCCATTCCCTCCTCCCCCCTCCCCCACCCCACTCCATCTCTGTCCTCTCTCTGCACACAAAAACAGCTCCCTGTCCTCCGCAGTTTCTCTCTCCCTGAGTTCACCTCTCTGTGCTGTGTACCTGCTGAGTTCTGTGGTTCAGGTTGTGCAGATTGTTGTGTTAATCCTCAAATCAGTTTTCTAGGTGTGCAGAATGGTTTAGTGTTGATCTGGCTGTATTTCATGGACATGAGATACAAAAAAACCTGCCATGCTGTTCTACCATCCTGGCTTCTCCCCCCCGAGCACTTATCCTACTCAAGTGCTATGCAAGTCACTGCAGATACAGATATGAAAAAGATATACTTTCTGTCTGAAAATAATCTTGGGCTACAGAGAAAGCAGATTATCAAATAAATATAAATATAGTGGGATGTGTTGTGGAAATAACCAACTGCCTTAAGTGAGGGTATCTATAAGAAGGCAATCCTGGCTTTAGGAAGTTGTCTTTTTTGGAGACACATGAATGTGAGGTCTGTAGATATTTCACTTTGAAAGGACAGCATGAACTAAAGCATGAGATTGGGAGATGAAGGTATGTTTGAAGAAGTGGAGTCTCTTGTCTTTGACCTTGGTATTCTAGGATTTCAGGACAGGTGTGACTGAAAATAATCCTAGGATGGAACACAAGGACTCCTTCAAGATAACCTCTTAGTTTAGAAAACTGGTGTTTGATGGTCTCTTCTATCTAAATTTTACTCATCCTAGTGGGTTCCATCTGCTTGATCTTCTATCACTTGAAAAAAATGTAGGCTTTGCTCCAAGGAGCCTGGCCAGTCTGTCACAGGGCTCACATGACATCTGTAAAGGGTTGGAAGGCAGCAGAGCCTGCCTCTGCAGCTGTATCTGGAAAATGGGGATGGGGGGGCGCCTGGGTGGCGCAGTCGGTTAAGCGTCCGACTTCAGCCAGGTCACGATCTCGCGGTCCGTGAGTTCGAGCCCCGCGTCAGGCTCCGGGCTGATGGCTCGGAGCCTGGAGCCTGTTTCCCATTCTGTGTCTCCCTCTCTCTCTGCCCCTCCCCTGTTCATGCTCTGTCTCTCTCTGTCCCAAAAATAAATAAAAAAAAAAAAAGTTGAAAAAAAAAAAAATTAAAAAAAAAAAAAAATGGGGATGGGGGTGGGGGAGTAACCTGATTCCCACTGATGTTCATTTTCAGGAGGAGACAAGTCCTGAGATTTACCATTCATCTTCAATGGCCTTCCATCTCCTTCTTTATTCTTGGATCCCAACCCCTGGGGACTCAGAGTCCCCCGCCCTCCTTCATCCTCTGATATATATCTATATCTATATCTATATCTATATCTATATCTATATCTAGATAGATAGATAGATATAGATAGATCCTATATCTTGTTTTTTATCTACATTTGATCATTCAGTCAGCCAGTCATTTATTCATTCATGCATGCATGGATACATCTAAGTGTATTCTACTCATACTTTGTGCCAGACCTTGGTTTGACTACCCCTTTCCTATGAAAGTCTTGCTTGGTCTTCTACACTATTCCTATTCTTTTCCTACTTTTCTAGCCATCCCTTCTGTTTGTTGTGATAGATTCTCTTTTTTTCTCTTTTCTATTAAGTATGGATGATTCACCTTTGAACTGTTCCTATGATCTCCCCTGCTACCTCCTCCCCTAGCCCTCTTGCCCTCACAGCTGAGGCAGCTGTTCAGTCTAGCACTGAGATGGGGAATTACATGGGGTTCTACTCAGGTACTTAACTTGGCTGCCAGTGCCTCAATTCTAATAACTGTGACTTTGCCTCATTTCTGAGACCCTAGTTATAGTAATTTCTTCTCTTCATGTTTCCTGTCCCCAAGTTTCTCCCATTAAAGTGGGTTGCACCTTTCTTTTCCCAGCCTCTTTTCCCTTCCCATAATTGGGGCTCCTTGACCTGCAGACACAATACCAGGACCAGCCCCATATCTTAAGCCCAGCAGCAAACCTCCCACCCTCCCTGCTCTGGGTCTGGTCTAGTCCTCACTGCATGCTTTAAGATGGAGAAAAAAAAAAAAACAAAATAAAACATGAATTTGGGATCAGATTTATCTGTGCTCCAATATAAAATATTTTGAGAGAAGTTATTTAACTCTTTGATATCAATTTTCTAATTGTAAAATTGGTTGTAGGAGAAATTCCTGTCTTCTCATTTGCTAATGAATCCTGTTTTTGTTTAGATGTTAAGCAATCACAAACTTCTAGGGAGGGTGTTAAAACCTCCAGTGGGTTAATGTTGGTCGAAGCTGATTGGGGTAATTCCTTTCCACTTGCCAGCAGTTGTTTTAGGAAAGGGGATGGGATAAAATTCTGGCCATTGAGGCATGAGGGGGATGTCTGCTGGGGGCTTTGGGAAAGGATTTATTCAAAGGAAAAGGAGCCCCAGGGAAAGAAACACTCATGTTGTCTCTCATATGATGCCTGGAGTTGAGACAGCCATTGTAAGAGGCTGCACAGTGTCGACCAAAAGGACAAATCCACATCCTGAGGAGGATGGCAGGACATAAAGATAGGAAAGCCTAGTTCTAGAGGACATTGATAAGCTACTTCACTGAGCAACCCAGAAATTGTGATTCCTTCAGTCTACATGTTATTCAAGATAAATTACCTTTTGCTTTCCATTTCCTTTTGTTGCTACTCACAGCCAAAATTATCCTGATATGTGGTATTGTAACTCCTGTCTTGCAGGGTTTAAATGAGAAACTTTTTGCTCACCCTTTAGATCTCAACCCAAATGTCACCTCCTCAAGAAGGCCTTCCCTAATTGCCTGCAGTAGGTCATGTCATCCTGTCATACATTAGTCACTAGCACCATGTATGTTTCTTTCCTTTTCTTCATGGTTCTTGTCCCAGTTTGTTAACCTGATTATTTGTACTCTCTTTGACTGATCTATAGGCTCTGTGAAGGCAGAGGCCGTGTTCCTTTTGTTGACCATTGTATTTCCCGTGGCTAGCATACTGCCCAATGTATGATCAATCCTCAATAAATATTTGTTTAAGGAAAGAATAAATTAATACATGAACATGTATAGAGCTGAACTGACATATAGTAGGAAATTCTACATTCATGCCCTTTCTGAGACTGAAAATTTGACCATCTCTCCTTATTTTTCATTTTAACAAATAACTTTGTACACAGTCATTGGTTGCTGTATTTCAAAACAATTTATTTATTTTTTGGTTTATTTTTATTTATTTATTTTGAGAGAGAGAGAGAGCTTGTGTATGAGTGAGCAGGGGAGGGACAGAGAGAGAGGGAAAGAGAAAATCTTAAGCAGGAGAATGTTAATCTCCATGCTCAGCACAGAGCCTGATGTGGGGCTTGATCCCACAACCCTGGGGTCATGACCTGAACCAGAAACCAAGAGTCGATGGTCAACTGACTGAGCCACCCAGGTGCCCCCAAAATAGTTCTAAATGTACTTTGAAATACACCATTATTTCATCCCCCTCAGGAGCAGGTGCTATTCGTCCCCATCTCCCCCATCTTCTGTCTTGTCTTTTGCAGGATCTAGGAGACTGATCAGTCATTACTTGTGAATCATGACCAGGGAGGTTGTGTAGGAATCTGGCTACCTTGCATTCAACACCCAGCTCTTAGCGAAGGAAATAAGGGCAGTTTTGTCACCAACACTGTCCTAAAGGGATATCCAAAGAGTTGCCTTCCATTGTCCAGTAGGATCATGGGGCTTGTGATTGGAGGGGGATATGGAGGCTTTGGGAAAAACAAGCTGGAACAGCTTTGTTATCCCTCACGAGTATTTTGGGGAAACAAGCCAGTATGGCATAGTGATTTATTTTTGTGAAACATTAGCTTGCATTGTAGGGTGAAGGTATGGGAGTTTGAAGCGTCCCAGCTTGCAGTGAGAGAGGCGGGTCTTATCTTCAGCTTTCTCCTCCCCATTAGCAAGGAACAGCAATGGCGTCAATGACAACAATAACTGCAGCCTCAGAGGAGACTGGAAATGGATTTGGCAGCAAATATACATGCTTATTTAGTCCGGCATTTCTCAAAAGATGTTCTGCAGAACATAAATCCCCCAAATGCTCTTTGCTAAAAGGGTTCATGGTGAAACTATTTGGAAAACATAGTATGCACTTCACTAAGTAAAGATAAAGGTCCCTGAAAAATAAGAAAACCTGATTGATTTTGTTTAATCCAGAATTCTGGTGCTTATTTTATCCAGGAAACCATTATTTTTTGTAACTAATTTTAATAACTCCTGGAAGGAAGACATTTTGGGAAATGCCAATCTGAGCAAGGGTACTAAATATTCTTATATAATATTTACTGAGCAATTAATTATTTCATTAATTAATTAGTTTATTCATGTAATCTTTCATTTATTTGAGAAAGACCTATTGAGAGACCATTCTGCATAATGTTGTGGGCTAGGAGCAAAGGGTGCAGATTTGATCGATGCCTGCCTAAAGCTATAGTCCGGTGGATGAGACAAAATTAAATAACAAATTTCCCAATTGATTGCTTAATTACAGCTGTGATGAGTGCTACAGAAGAGGAGCACAGGATGCATATAAATTTTCGTAACAGGATAAGGGACGTAGTTTGTGGGGCCCTCAGGGAAACTGTGGACCAACCATTCTGGTTTGCCTGGGACTGGGGGTGTCCTGTGTGTGACTGGTGGCTTTAACTGCCGAAAGTGGGACAGTCTCAGGCAAATCAGGATGGTTGGTCTCCCCAGCAGGATGTGATTTCTGAAGTGCCATCGGAGGCTCTGTTATAGAACTCTCATAAGGTGGAGACCTGTTTCCCGGGGTCGCTTCAGCCCCTGGGCCTGACCTTCCCTATCTGGATAAAGGGGTTGTGGCTGTTCTGCCCCCTAATGGGGATAGGAGTGGAGTGGTTACAATGGAAGGCCTTTGCCATACATCCCGGGCTTCCTAGACATCAGGGGTGACTCTGCCTTTCAGGGGAACTGTAATTCATCACTACCTGGAGGAAAGTGCCTCTTCCTCTGGGAGACATTTTTCTGAGAACATCACTAGCCACACACCCAGGTTTCGAAATCCAGCAGCAAGAGGCTTTGCTCACAGGTGCGAGAACAGGAGCTCATGTGCAAGATCACTATGGGAGACGTGAATCACGGAGGGGGAGACCATCAGGATGCTGCAGGAAAGTACTTCACCCGGGTCTAAGAGGGGCTTGAGCCCAACCGCATCTTCCTGCTGGCAGGACCCTGGGCGGGGCGGGCTTGAGGGTGCGTGCCTGGTCATGCAGCCCAAAAGACTTGCACATGTGCACCTTGGGTGACTCATTCCCTGCTGGGGCTTCAGTGTCTTCATTTATAAAACAGAAATAATGACGTTTATCTCAACCAGCTGTTGGGAGTGCAACAACAACAATATCACCATCGTGTAATGAACTTGCCATGCACGTGGGGCGCTATGTCTTTACATATGCATTTAATCCCCACAAGTAGACTTGATTATTATCTTCCATGTTACAGATGTAAAAGATGGGCTTAGACAGGTTGAGGGACTTGTGAAAGGTAGGATGACCAACTGTCCTGGTTTGCCTGGGTCTGTTCCGATTTCACCACACCAAGTCCCATCTCTGGAAACTCTCAGCCCCCTGGGCAATGTGGAATGGTTGTCTTGATAGACAGCCACACAATTAATAAGTATGGAACTTGTAAATATTTCAGGAAGAGGATTGTTAAAACTGTTACAAATTATAGCAGCACTTACCGATATAATTATTGTTTTTATATAATCATATAATAATCATTATATCAACTTCCATCTCAATATAAACCAAGTGCTTCTAGACTTTTTTTCCTTTAATTTAATTTATTTTTTTAATTTTCATCATGATAAGTGTATTCTTTAATCCCCAGCCCCTATTTCCCCACTCCCTCACCCACCTCCCCTCTGGTAACCATCAGTTTGTTCTTCGTAGTTAAGAGTCTATTTCTTGGTGTGTCTTTTTTTTTTCCTTTTGCTGGTTTGTTTTGTTTCTTAAATTCCACATATGAGTGAGATTATATGGTATTTGTCTTTCTCTGACTGACTTATTTCCCTTAGCATTATACTTTCTAGATCCATCCATGTTGTTACAAATGTCAAGATTTTATTCTTTTGATGGCTGCATAATATTCCATTGTACATATGTACCACACCTCCTTTACGTATTCATCTATCAGTGGACACTTGGACTGCTTCCATAGTTTGGCTATTGTAAATAATGCTGCTATAAACAGGGGTGCATATATCCCTTTGAATTAGTGTTTTTGTATTTTTTGGGTAAATACTAAGTAATGCAATTTTTGGATCATAGGATAGTTCTATTTTTAATTTTTTGAGGAACCTCTATACTGTTTTCCACAGTAGCTGTACCAGTTTGCATTTTTACCAGCAGAGCATGAGGGTTCCTTTTTCTCCACATCGTCGCCAACACTTGTTTTTTGTGTTTCTGATTTTAGCTATTCTGACAGGTGTGAAGTGACATCTCATTGTAGTTTTGATTTGCATTTCCCTGATGATGAATGATGGTTGAGCATCTTTTCATGTGTCTTTTGACCGTGTGTATGTCTTCTTTTGAGAAATGTCTGTTCGTGTCTTCTGCCCATTTTTAATTGGATTATTTGCTTTTTGGGTATTGAGTTATATCAATTCTTTCTATGTTTTGGATACTAGTCCTTTGTCAGATATGTCATTTGCAAATATCTTCTCTCATTCAGTAGGTACGTTGCTTTTTAGTTTTGTTTCCTTTGTTGTGCAAAAACTTTTTACTTTGTTGTAGACCCAATAGTTTATATTTGCTTTTATTTCCCTTGCTTCAGGAGACATATCTGGAAAATGTTGCTATGGCTGATGTCAGACAGATTATTGCTTGTGCTCTCCTCAAGGATTTTTATGGTTTCCAGTCTCAAATTTAGGTTTCTAATCCATTTTGAGTTTATTTTTGTGTATGGTGAAAGAAAGTGGTCCAGTTTCATTCTTTTGCAGGTAGCTGTCTAGTTTTCCCAACACCATTTCTTGAAAAGACTATCTCTTTCCCATTGTATATTCGCTTATTCAATTACTGATATAATAATTTTTGTATTTTATATAATCATATAATTATTATGTCAAATTCCATCTCAGTATAAACCAGGTCCTTCTAGACATTTAAGAAGACCCTTTTCCTTTTATATTAATAATACTCACCAGACATTAGTGCTACTTACCAGTACTTGTAGTTTTCTTTCTTCTGGATCCAGAACCTTTGATGATAAACATGACAAATGACTTGTTTTGACCAATGGAATGTGACTGGAAGTGATACGCATCACTTCAGGGTAGAGACATACAAGGATTGGTATGCAGTTCTCCATGTTCCTTGCAATGGATGCTGGTAGGGCCTTTCTCAGGTCCCTTTTGCTGGCTGGGCACTTACCCTGCAGCTGCTGTGACAGCTGGGGTGCTAATAGCTCACAGCTGTCTCTATCTCACAGGGCTAAGAGCACAAAATGTGAAGCCAGACCCTTGGTCAAGCCCAACTCTGCCATGAATGATTGGGTGGCCCTGGATGAATTACTTAACCTCTCTGGGTCTTAGTTTCCCCATCTTTAAAAGGGATAATCTCTACCTCATACTGTTGAAGTAAGGATTAAATGAGTAATGCGTGTAAAACTCTTGTAACAGTTTGGCACATGGGTAAGTGCCTGGCTGGCTATTTTTATTTCGTTTGCTTTACTCTGACTCTATTGGAGTATGACAGTGTATTATCAAGGATGCTAATGCTGTCACAAAAGAGTAACAGATGAGAAAACAAAGTCACTTCACAGGTTTTTCAGTGTTCCAGGGGGCTTTAATGCCAGAGTTGGGTTAAAAACTAATACAGAGGAATGATAGCAATACTAAGTCAGCACTTACTATTTGCCTGGCATTGCATTATCTTACTTAATCTTCCCAGAACATCTGGAAATTACAATAATCCTGATTTCACGGGTGTGGAAATAGAGGCAGGAGAGGTGAAATACAGTTTCACAATGAGTAAATGGTAGCAGAGTCAGAAGAAAATAGAAATGAGATATTTGGGGATGAAATATTATTTAGCAATGAAAATGACAACTATGATTACTCTGGGTCAACAATGAAAAAATGGTGGTTACTCATTTTGTTTTAAGCAGAGGAAATGTTTGTTCATTTATTTACACAAGTTTTTTATACAACATCCACTAGACTATATATACCTTGCCTTTTAAAAAAATAAACTTTTTAAAAAAATTTTTAACATATCTTTGCAGAAAAGTTGCAAAGATTATACAGGGAGTTCCCATACACCTTCATCTAGCTTTCCGTAATGTTAACATCTTACATTACCATGGTATGTTGGTCAAAACTATTGGTACATTACTGTTAACTAAACTCCAGGCTTTTTTTTTTTCTTCAGACCTCACCAGTTTCTTCGCTAGAGTTCTTTGTGTATGCTAGGATTCAATCCAGGGTTTACTGAATTTTAGGTGAAGAAAAGCCTTGCCAATGATGGAAAAGCTTGTTTACTAATGGAATAAGGGTTTGGTATTAGGGCAGTGGGAATTATAAATGATTTTTCTTCTGTGGTCAAAACTGTCACACTCTTGTTACATTATATGGGAAGAGTTATTACAGGCGGGCTCTTGTACCATGGACGTTTGGTACTGTCCACTGCAAATCACGTTGTGGACTAGAAAAGTCCTTAAACTATCTACTGGCCCCACGGAATAAGAGAGAAGCATGTATGCACATGTTGGGGGAGCTAGGTGATAGGGAAACTGAACCACCACCATTGTTACAAGGAGGAGGGTACAGAAAGAGGGAGGGGCTGGACGCATTTAAATTTTGCCCTGTGGTTTCCATAATGCAATGGCTGGTCAATCTAGGAGAGTGACTTCAAAAGTTTTTTGTCTTTTGTTTGTTTAAAGTTATTTATTTACTTTGACAGAGGGAGGGAGAAAGAGAGAGTGAGAGAGCACACCTGCACGTGGGGGAGGGGAAAAGAGAGGGGGTGAGAAACTCAAGCAGGGTCATCAGTGGAGAGCCTGACGTGGGGTTCAAACCCATGAACTGTGAGATCATAGTCTGAACCAAAACCAAGAGATGGACACTTAACCAACTGAGCCAACCGGGCACCTCTGTTTGTTTTATTAATTTGAGCTTCTGTCATTCTTTGAACAAAGATTTATTAATTATCTATAATGTGGCAGGCCCTCTGTTGGCTGCCTTACCTACACTCTATATCCCTATAATCCTCAAAACAAGATGTCCTTGTTTTTGTGATGTCCATTTTAAAGATCAAAAGGGTGAAGTCAGAGAGGCTAAGTGACTTGCCCAAGGACACAGTTTGTCAGTGGTAGAATTAGAACCCAGGTCTGTGTGACACGATTGTTCTTTTGTGTCCCCAAATTGGACTCCTTTGACATCCTCTCAGAAGAAGACTCTTTGGAGTTTGGCATCAGAGGGGGACCCTTTATTCTGCTGATCATTTGGCTAAGGGGACTGAAGGGCTACTGGGGAAGGGAGTTGGAAGCTTCGGGAGGTTTAGTAGGGTTGTGTGCATATATGTTGCCAGTGGGGTTGCTGGGGGTAAACCATTGCCCGACTCAGAGATTATAACCTCTCCTTCCTCTTTTCCTCAATTGTGCAATCACTAGGATTCTCTTGGTTCAAACTAGCATTTGTATCAAAGCAAATGAGCAGGGCCCAGTCAGTCTCCAGATCCATCCGGGGTTCCCTTGGGACTGGCCAAGTTGAGTTTCTTGGGCCAGATGCCCGGGAAACCTCCAACTTGGCTTTGGGGGGTACACAGAATCAAAATAAACAAAGTGGAATAAAAAAGCTGGAGGCACCCCAGCATGCCCTATTTACAAACTGCTTTAGTTCCTTCTGGTTGTATTTGATTTTCTCCTTCACTGAGAAATGGGGCAACATCAGAATGACTTATGTGACAAAGAGAGGACTCCCGACCATCCTTCAGCCTCCCTCGCCTCCTCGGTCCCTTTTGTGTGACAGGATGCCCTCAATTACTCCCTCTGGGGGGGGGTCCCAGTCAGAAGGAGATGGAGAGCCAACCATCTGTTACTGACTCCAGTGAGCAATTTAATTTTCTCTTGTTCCCAACAAGGAGGATTTTGTAAGTACATAAATTACCGTCAGTCCTGGTTAATCAGGAGCTTGCTGTCTGAAGGGGCGGAGATGTTCAAGCTGGAGACACCCACTGACCTGGGCTTACCGAGAGGGCAGACACCCTGAACCTTGGTAGAAAAGCCACACGAAAGAAGGAAAGAATGTCAGACATGGAAACTTCCTTAGAGATCATCCAATCTGACACCTCCTTTTATAAAGGAGGACATCAGGGCCAGAGAGGGGAAATGATCTGTCTAGCTAGGCAGGGCACAATTAGGCTTGAACTAAGGGGCCCTAATTCCTAAACCCTGTCTTTTCAACAGAACACAAGGTAAAATGAATGACCTGACTACTTGCCTTTGGGTTTAATCTCTAAAGGTGTGACCAAAGGACGGTAATCATGACAATGACAGCCACCACAGGAGCTACACTTGGCGTGACCCACAATGTAGGAGAGACAGTTTAATGCAGAGTTAGTAGAATGGGCTCTGGAGCCAGATTGGCCGAGTCAAACCCCAGTTTTGTCATTTAATAGCTGTGTGATCTTGGGCAAGTCACATAACCTATAGCAGACATTGTTAGTTTTGAGGCCTATCCCTTCACATCCCCTTTCCAGCCCAACTTTCCCTGTCTGGCATCTGCATCTTTATTGGACAGCTATCCTTGGGCCCCTAGAATCCACTCTGTCAAGATACCTTGCAGGTCCAGAATCTTCTGGGGGAAGTCTTTGACCAATGACTGACAGATGTGGGGAGATAAATGCCCCAGCTTCCTTACCTCCTGGTCAGGATAGTTCCCAGGCATGTTTTGCACCATTTCCCTGAGTTCCCTGCAGGATCAAGCTCTATTTACCCATTATAGTAGCTGGCTTAATAATGGGTATGTTATTGGTGCCTTTCTTTTCCTCACTGGTACTATGTCCTTTGCATCTCTTCATCAACTGTTTGCGTTCAAACCTTTGCCTCAGGATCTGCATCTGGTTTGTTAATCCAAACTAAGACAGTGCCTCAGCTTTCTCATCTACAAAATGGTGTCCGTGATAGTTTCTATATCAAAGAGTAGTTGTTAGGGTTAAATGGGCTAAAATGGCAAAGAACAGTGCCTGACCCAGAGTGAAACTACAAGAAATTAGCTATGTAGCTGACCAATACTTACCTCATTATTTACCTCATTAATTCCATACTGTACACATAATTACTACCATTATACAAATATGATAATCCAAGCTCAGAGAGGTTGTGATTTTTCCCAAAGTCATGAAGCTTGATAAGGAATAATGTCAAGATCCAAATGCAAATCCATCTTTGAAGTTCCTTCCATTTTTACCTCTGCCAAGAGGTTTTCCCTGATACTCCCAATCTGGGTCAAGGTCAAGGATCCTTCCTCCTGTGCTCCTACTGTCTTAGTCACAGTAATTGTCCCAGTGTATTAAAATGGCCCACTTGTGGGGCACCTGGGGGCCTCAGTTGGTTAAGCATACACCTCTTGGTTTCGGCTCAGGTCATGTTCTCATGGTTCATTGGATCACACCCCACTGTCAGTGCAGAGTCTGCTTGGGATATTCTCTCTCTCTCTCTCTCTCTCTCTCTCTCTCTGCCCCTCCCTGCCCCCCTCTCTCTCTTTCTCAAAATAAATAAATAAACATTTAAAAATAAAATAAAATAAAACTAAATTAAATTAAATTAAATGGTCCACTTGCTTGTCAGACTTTCCCTCCAGGTTTCTAGCTCTGTGAATGCCAGGACCTTCCCTCAGGCACTTCTGTGGGCTCAGCATGTAGCCTGGTGCCCTGCACAGAGTAGGCTTCAAGTGAGTGCTGAATAAATAAGCGTGCAACCTGCAACCAGAGGAAGCCATGAGCAAGGTGGGGAGATGGGGCCCAGAGTGAACTCTAGGGTGTAAGTCTGCGTATGGGTCTCACAGTCTTCAGATTTCAACGGGAAGCATCTTGGAAGTCTTCCCAGGAAATACTCTTCTCTTCCCATTCCTGCTGCAGACAGGATTTGTAAATGCGGTTAATGGGCCTCACGGGGGTTCCAAAATTTCATCAAGGCAGCTAGCCCTTCTTAAAATCTTGTCAGGGAGACAAGGATCTCACATGTTACCACATAGAGATAAGTGAGCATCCGATCCCAGTAATTGTTCCATTGTGAGGGAACGCTGGAGTGCAGAGCTTTCAAGGACTGTTAAGCATGAAAAAGAGAAGGCAGGAGATGAACTATGGATTGGCCTGACTGGAAAGATGCTTACTGGAGAGGGAGGACACCAAGATGAGGCCAGAAGTGCAGGGATCTTATAATGATGGTGATCACTGATAATCACACCCACCTCTTTTGATGCCTGCCCTATATGTTGGCTTCAGCATATTGTTTATGAATCTAAGTTCTGGAGTCAATATTGCTTGAGTTTGAATCCTCTATCACTTACTAGCTGTGTGATCTTGGGCGGCTTATTTAGTCTCTCTATCCCTCAGTTGTCTTATTTGTAAAAAAGGGATAACACATGCCTTCCTCACAGGACTGTCATAAATAACATAGCACGTGATGCGCTTGGGACAGTGGCTTACCACATAGTAAGCCAGTAGGCAATTGCTAGGCACTGAATAAGACTTTAAGGAGTAACAGGTGGACAGTTTTTGTTCTCAGGAAGCTCGGAATCTAGAGTTGAGTTCGCTAAACTGTTTTTGATTACTTGCCTGTGTGTAGTGACATGTTTGAGCAGGTTCCCCTAATAACTATTCATTTGTTGGAGGGAGCTGAATGATAAAAATAGGAAGAGAATGCTCGGGGAGCATAGAGAAACAGCATGTAGTTTAGTGCTGGGTAGGGATGGTGACTGGTGGGGGTCAGGGAAGGCTTCCTGAAGGAGTCAATACTTGAAGTGAGTCTCATGGGATACATCAGAGTTATCTGAGTAGAAAGGCAGGAGAGGACTTCCCATGAAAAGGAATAACCTGGGTCAACACTGACAAATGGGGTTTCAAAGATCTGCTTGAAGAATTTTGAAAAGTTTGCATCAACAGCACTGTGTGGGAGAGTAGGAAAGGATTCCTCTGCTACTTAAAATCCCTCAGTGGTATCCCATGGCTCTTGGGTTATAGACCAGGGCCCTATAAATGACCCATTAAAGTCCCATGCCCTGTCCCCTACCCCCTCTCAATGCCACCTTCTCCCACCCTCTCCTACCTTACTTGCTTGAGCCACACTGCCTGGCTTAGTTGGGCTCTTCCTAAAACTAGCGCTGAACCACAGAATCAGGTGCAAATGGTTTGTTCTCTGAGTGTTTCCAGGGGAAACCCATAAGGAAGCGGAAGAAGCCAAGTAAGAGTGTGATTTCAGGCGCAGTTCCAGACTGTTCCTGATCCCACAGGAAGCTTGGGAGTAATTTATACCTCAGATGTTTTCCTGCTTTGATTCGTCCACAACAACCAGTTGTTGGCGCTGGACACCTGAGGGGGGCATAAACTCCCAGGCACTGCTGGCTCTCTGTACAGGTGAGGTGTCTCCAGCTTCCGAAGGCCACAGGTGTAAGGTAAGTGGCTAGCGACAAATCACACAGGAACAGAAGGGATCCCAGAGCATGAGGGCAGGTGGGGAGCCCAACAGTGTCCATTACACTGGCCTACTTTTGGTAGCCTGGAGGGTCTTGGCTCTCTCGCCTACTTAATCTGGCTAACTTCTCATCCTGTAGACCACAGCTAAATGCCACTCTTGCGGGAGGCAGTCTGACCTCTATGCATCCTACATTTTTCTTCCTAGAACTTCAAAACAAGTTGTCATCAATTACGTATGTAATTAGTTCCTATGCATTAGGCAAAACTTGGTCAATTGCAAATGACAGAAAACAAAGTCAAACTAGGTAGTGGACACAAAAAACAGGGGAGTGACGTCCGCAGCTGGACAGGGGTGAGGTGTGACGGGAGAATGCAAGCACAGACACTGCCTGCAGCCCTGGGGCCTCCGGGCTTGCACGTGTGATCTCCACACAGCCAGGCTCTTCTCATTTCTAAACTCTGCTCTTTTCTGCTGGGCCTCCTTCTGTTATTGCAAATGTGGAGGGAATGCGGTAACCAGAATCTCCAGGTTCACATCCTCACAACTGCTGCAAAACTGCAAAACACACCAACCTACCCTCGGGCAGCGCATGCCCACCCCTAGAACTATCACCGCAGAGTAACTGGGGTTAGGACACTGTGACTGGCCAGGCCTCGGTCATGTGCTTGCCCAGCGCTATAGACAGCAGGGCTCTGCCCTGATAGCATCCCACCCCCAGGCACATGACTGAAGGGGACTGTGCTACTCCCCAAAGGAAATGTGGGGGAGCGGCTGGGGGAACAATGTCTGTCATTTTTGATGGCATATTTCCACAAATATTTACAGGTATTGCCCAATGCGTGCCAGCCACTCTTTTAGGTAATAAGAGATATGAAAGGAAATAAATATATTTAAGTCCTTGCCTATACCAGAGTTTTTATTGTGATAGGGAAAGACAGAAAATAAGCACATTAATAATCAGAAATGTGTCAGGTAGTGAAATGTTTTCTGGAGAAAAAACAAAGCAGAATACAGATGATAGGGTGTGCTGAGGAGACTCCGTATCTTGCAGGGTGGTCAGAGATGGCAACCTGGAAGATGGTGCTGGCAGGTGCCAGATGGTGATGAATCTCCTATGCCATTCTGAGAGACGTGAACTAAGTCCTCATGCCTGGTCTTCTTGTCTACCTGCCTTTCTTCCTCCCTTTCTAGTTTTTTCTTAAGATGTATTCTTTAGACTGTATGTATCAGAATGCCCAAGGGGGGTAGGGCATTTATTTAAAAATGCAGGTTCCCAGGACTCTCGGATTCAGAAAGGCTCCGAAGAGGGAAGAAAGTTGATCTCGTTAAGTGTTCTAGAAGGATAAGTCTGGAGGTGACCACATTGAGGATGGGTTGGAGGCTGGGGTGGTGGAACAGAAGAGAAAGTTTAGGTGGTGGCAGATTGGCAGGGGTTGGTGCCTGGTACAGTGTGGGGGTGAAGGCTGTTCAAAGGCTCCCTGTGCTCTGACTGGGGTGCTGGGGCATCCTGGACCATATACCTAGGAACAATGGACTGCAGGCATCACTGACACTATATCTCTTTCTTCGAATATTCTGTATCCAACGTGTGGTTTTAGAGTCACATATTATAATGGTGTCATTTTATTATTCAACAGATGAATAAAAAATTCTTGTTTTTTTTTTTTCTCTTCTTGCTAGTATTTCTTCTTCTTTCTTTTTCTTTTTCTTTTTTTTTTTTCCCTTGAGCTTCTGGACTTTTACTTGAAAGGGGTTGGTATTAACTGCTTGTCTTTCTTATTTTGTCTCTGGTATAATTCATTTGCCAAGGGGAGACCATTAAGAAGGAGTCAGCTTTATCTTTGTGACATGGGAGAGAGACAGTGAATGACACTGAAGAGCTAAGAGACCTGATGGATTAAGAATATGGTGGCTAGGGGCACCTGGGTAGCTCAGTCAGTTAAGTATCTGACTCTTGACGTTGACTCATGTCATGATCTCATGGTTTGTGAGATTGAGTCCTGAGTCAGGTTCTACATTGAGCATGGAGTCTGCTTGGGATTCTCTCTCTCCTTCTCTCTTTCTGCCCCTCCCCAACTCGAGCTCTCTCCCTGTCTCTCTCAAAAGATACAAACATTAAAAAAATAATATGGTGGCTAGAACTTTTGGTTGTTCCATTAGGGTGTCTTTGGCGAAACTGGTTGCTCTGTTGGGGAAGATGGTTCCCATTTCCTCACATCTATTCAGAATCCTAAGGGATAAAGAATAGTATTATCTCCATTTACTCTTCCCCAAATCTTCAGTGGGTGTGCCTTAGATATAACTAGTTGATGATTGGGTGTGAGGATTACATGAGATAATGCTGGTAAATTTCTTGGCACTCAGTATAATCCAGGTATTTTCTCAATGAAGAAGTCTTGACGGGTATCATTAGCCTCATTTTATATGCTCAGAGAAGTAAAGTGACTTGGCTGAGATCACACAACCAAGATGAAGATCTGGCTTCAAATCCTTGCCATTTGGATTCTTGTGTACTTTTCACCACTGGGAAGCTGAGGACTGGGCAGGGTGTCAGGACCTCCATTTAACTGGCTGGAATTGGGGATGTCCTCTAACCAGGGTGGAAGACCACATTAGTTTGAGAAGCTGAGGCAGTGGTCTGGTCTTCTCCCCCATAGTGGCCCTGCCCAGGCCACAGATGGCAGATCCTGTGTTCCAGAGACAAATCTAAATTCCCACTGATATTTGTTCAATAGCTGAGACATGCTAAGGTTAGCTGTCTTATAAATTATGGAACAGATTAACCAAGGTAGGCCTGAGACATAAATAACAAAGCCTCTCCACCCAGTGACAGGACACAAGGCCACAGACAGCAAAAACACAGGAATTGTGGCAGAAAAGGAGACTATCTTCCTCTTTTAGGAGCAGGCTGATGGGGAAAAAGGCCAAGATGAAAGCAGAGGATAAGGGGCGGGCTAGGTACGAGAGAGAATTCTAGAAGGAAGTGATGACAGGACAAAGGAAAATAGGCCCTCGGGAGCAACCTCATCCACTTTTATGGTTTTGTGGAGGCAGAAGTCTGGTTCACTGTTGGACACGATGTCTTGGAGGTGTTTGTGGGGCATCCAGTGGAGGTGTCCAGCAAGCAGCTTGGACACACGTGTTACCACTCCACTGGGAAGGTATGGGAAAGAGCTTTAGGTGCAGTATTTAATAACATAGAAGAAATGAGTGGTAGCTAAAACAGTGAGATAAAACCAGGTCAGAGCTCATTGAGTGAGGAAAGAGGATGTTGGTAAGGATGAAATATCAGCATTTAGTGCACAGAGAAAGCTTGGTCCAGTCATAGAGACTTGGACAGAAAAGTTAGAACCAGGAGAAAAACAAGTTCTACCCGAGCTCAGTGAGGGCTGAAATCTTGAAGGGGGATATGCAGCCACTGCCAGATGTGGGGAAAGAGAACGGAGAGAGCAGAGGAAACAACAAACTCTGACTTCTTGTCCTTCTGTCCACCAATCTCCTATTGGATGAACCCAATCTGAAGCCAACTAGCAAGGGGTCCCTAGTGATGCCATCCAACAGGGGCAAACTTTCAAAGCTATGAGTCCTCGTGGCCATCTAGTAGTACCTATGTATATTCTGGAGATGAGAGCTTCAAGAAGGTAGGTGTGCTCATGAAACAGCTGTCACGTGATACTGAGGTTATGGTGGATCACAATATAGTGAGTGTCGGTGGAGAAAAGACAGTTCTCAGTGCACAGCACCTTTGTCCTTCCTCTTGTTCTCTTCTGAAACCATGGAGTCATTTATGGCATTTCTCTCTCTCATATCCAGCTTCTCTTACCTCAGGAAGTCCCGTTGGCTCTACCCTCCACATCCAGAATGCTAATACTTCTTGCTATCTTCACTTCCTGAAGTTCCCTCATTCAAGTTGTCATCCTTATTCTCCTTGCTTGGATTAGTTCAATAGCCTTCCCTTGCCCCCTTGTAGTCCTTTGTCCACACAGCAGCAAGATAGATCCTTTAGAAATGCAAGTCAGATTATGTCACTCTTCTGCTCAAAACTCTGCTATGGACCCCATTTTGCTAAGTCAAAGCCAAAATCCCTTAGTGGCCAACCTGATGTGTCCCCCCGACTTCTCTGACATCACTTCTACTACCCTTGCCTATATTACCTCCCTCTGACCTCACTGACCTCCTTGCTGTTCTTCAAACACTCTAGAAAGCTCCCACCCTGGGACTTTTGCATTGGCTCTCCCTTCTGCCTAGAATGTTTTTCCACCAGCTGTTTAAAGGGTTGACACCCTCACTTCCTTGCTATCTCTTCTCAAATGTCACCTTCTCAGTGACACCCTATTTAAAATTGTACCCTGCCCACCCTATTTAAAATTGTAACCTACCCAAGCTTCCCCTTCCCCACACTCCTGATCTACCTTACCCTCCCTCCTTTGTATTCACTGGGCTGTTTGTTATGAGGAGTAGTAGAGACCACCCATGAAAAGTACCCACCAAATGTGCAATTCTACACCTTCTGCACCTTCCAGTCTGGTTGGCACCCTGAGCGAGAATAAAAAAGGCGGGGATGTGGGACACCCCTCTTGACTGCTCAAGCTCTGCTTCCTCACACAGCCTACAACCTCATTATCCACACGCAGGAGCACGGGCAATCGCCTCGGGGTATGAAGCAGCTTGCAAAGAGGAGGGCTTGTGAGGCAGACGGGATGCTGAGGCAGAGCTGGCAGCCAGCAGGAGGGGCCAGCCCTCCTTTCCTGATGTCCTCAATCATCCACCAGAAGGGAACTGGGGCCACACAGCAGGACCTACTCTTCCCACAGAGGGTATGTGCAGGGTGGAGGGGGGTCTGTAACTTAGGGCTCACGGGAAGTTCCTCGCTTCCTCTTACTCTCTAGAAAAATGCTCCTGCTATTGGGGTAAGCTGTCAGTCCAACAAACGTTTGTACCAGGTGCTAGGTGGAGAGACTGATCTGGTCCCTGCCTTCAGGGAGCTCTTGGCTGGGTTAGTTGGAGGAGAAGAGCAGGCAAGTAAATGCTTTCAATTATGTGTTACCAATAATTACTATGACGAGATAAGCACAGGCACTGGCAAACACACATGGCAAAGGGATGCTCCTGTTCCAGACTTGGGATGGCCTCTAAACTGAGTCTTAACTCATTCATTCATTCATTCAGTGAATTTTTTGAGAATCAGACATATGCAAAGGGGTCCTTTTTTAGGTGCAGGGGTTACAGTCAGGCATCAGAAAAAAATTTTCCTCTGATTTCAAGAAACTTAGTTTAGAGTCCAGGCAAGAAGACAGATATAACAAGTAAACTAACTAACTAACTAACTAAATAAATAAATAAATAAATGTTTATATTAAATTGCGTTTTGGTTCAAGGCCACGAAGAAAAACAGGAGCAACTTTAGAAGGGGTGTTTATGGAAGGTTCTCTCCCTTCCCCAAAGAAGTGAGGATTAAGGCCAGAGCCATAGGATGCTGATGAAGCCGCCTGGCAAAAAAAGGTGGGGTGAGTAGGGGCCCTGAGGCTCCAAGAGCCTGGAAAGGAGAAGAAAAGGAGGGGGCAGCCTGGAGGGGGCATTCTGGGCAAGGCAGGGTTCTGAGTGTGGAGGGCAGGGCCTCTGGTCCTGCTCCAAACACACGCATCCAGAACCTTTAAGGACTCAACATTCAAGTCATGCTTAGCTTCATGCCTCCCTTCAGGCCACTGGTGCATAGTCCCATATGTTATACCCCACTTTTCATTCAGAGCTTTGCTCAAATATCACCCCTCATGGCTCTTCTCTACAGCCTGAAGGCTGGGACGGTCACACTCACCTCTCAGTTCCCAGGCTGAGGGTGTAACTCATCTGTCCACATGTCTGTCGCCCACGCCAGGCTGTCAGGCCTTTGGAGCTGGGAATCTGCAGCCCCTGTGTGCAGAACCCATGGCTAAGACCAGGTAGGTGCCCCAGTAAATATGTATGAAGAAGGGAGGAAAGTAGGAAGAGAAGAAGGAAGAAAGGAAGGGAGGAAGAAAGGAGGAGGAGGAGAGGAAAGAAGGAGCAAGCTTTTCAAAAACAGTGTAAATATTTAACCCTCGCAAAGGATATATTCAGAAACCCTTATAAAAACCAGATATTTGCAAATGTCAATCTGGAATACATTATTTTTGCCACAAACCTTTTCCCAGGAGCCGTTGCTTTCTAGTCTTTATTACTTTTTCTTCACTTCCATTACCAGCATTAGCTCTTGGCTTTCTGTTTCAGTATGATGATTCACCGAGAAACCACTTTCTGTACGTTTTTAGAATTCAACTCATGAGCATTACTGTCTAAACCTCAACAGCCACGCTGAGGTATGAATGCTGGCGTTCTCAAACCTACTCACTGGCAAAGCAAATGGCTCTCAAGAACCAAATTAATGATGCTGCAAAATGACAAATTACTATGTGTCATAGACCTCAGGGATCCCCAGAGAATAGTGCACACACAGAAAGTTAAAGCCAGAATGCTAATGGTGACCGCACTCACCTGCAAGGTATGGGGGAGGGGGGGGGGGCTCTGGGAAAGACTTGGCAACTAGTTCTCCTCTCCAGATGCGGCTTACTCTCGCTCACACTGGGCCACGGGTTTAGCTAAGTACTCGGTTACTAAGGAAACCCAAGTTGTCAGTCCTGAGCCATATGGGAATAATGGTGATTTATTTAGGAAAAGCAAGGTTTGTCACTTTAAGCTTACTGCTACAAAATTGCTTTTTGATTACCTCCCTCCTTATTGCATTGTCTTGTCACAATAAACTACAGAAACAAGTGGCAAGGTTAATAATTATGGGCTTCGTTCTTGTCGCTCTCAGGGCCCAGCAAGGTCACGGTTGCAGCCTGAGTGTGGCAGGCAGGCTTGTTCTTCAAACCCCTCCCGGGGAGAAGAGGAGGGCTTCTCGAAGGGGGGCTGTGCAACACCCAGCTCTCTCCAGGAAGCTCTTACTCCGCACTCTGGGTGACGCCAGGGCGCTTCTGGAGCCAGAGTTCCTAAAATTCAGCCCTCCTAGTCTGAATCCAACCCGTCTTTCAAACCCAATCCAAACGCCGTCTCCTCTCTGGTTGAAATCATTCAGTCCTTTGCCATTCAGAGCTCACAGTTTGTGCCCTCAGTCAAGAAAGCTTGTTGAATAACTATCAGGCGGCATGCATAGTGCTAGACTTTGCAGATGGCTCACTTCGTTTTGCCCTCACAACCACCTACGAGATGGACGTCATCACTATACGTGGTTATGCTTTGCCTTTCAGGTTGGCACCATTCTCTTAGGCTGGCTTCTGCAAGATTTTCCAGCTGCCCATATCTCTAGGCCCAAATTAAAAAAAAGAGAATTTAATGTTTTTATTTATTTTTGAGAGAGAGAGATAGAGAGAGTGAGCAGGTGAGGGGCAGAGAGAGAGACACAGAATCCAAAGCAGGCTCCTGGCTTTGAGCTGTCAGCACAGAGCCCAATGCGGGGCTGGAACTCACGGACCTCAAGACCATGACCTGAGCCGAAGTAGGATGCTCAACCAACTGAGCCGCCCAGGCGCCCCATCAAATTTTTTATAAAAAGGGAAGAAAGAGGCTGCCTTGACCTGGTTAGAAAGCCCTGGTGAAGAATCTGGTTAGGTTTGCCTTGGTTCAGGGGCCTAGCTCTTCCTGAATTAATTCAGTCAGGCAAGCAGAATCTCAGGCAAATGTATCAGTTTCCATTCAGATCGATTATTTAGAACAATATCTGAAAATAGGGAGGCTGCTGTTTCTGTCAGGAGGAGGTTCTGGGATACAAAATGATATATGTTCATGACAGAGCCAGATACTTCATTATCTACTAGATACCCAACTAAAAGCACCTCTGAAACTGTGGTCAGCCTCCTACTCTGACTTGCTGGGTGACATCATCATCTGTGCAGTGCTTCTCGAGCCCAAGGCTTAGGACTCACTGTGGATGCCCCTTCTTCCTCATGTTTCATATGAGACTGCAGACCCCATCCTGCTATCCCATTTCTAAAATGCTGCCTGGTTTTCATTTGCTTTCCTTCACCCCCACTGAGAATATAACAACTCCATCCTTCCATCTCAAGACACAAGCCACAGCTCCTAACTAGCCTCTTTCTCTCCATTTTCCCTCTCTGTGTCAGTCAGGGTCAGCTAGAAAACAGAAACTACTCTAAGTTTGCCCCTAGCTTATTTAAACAGAAGGAATGAAAGTGAGGACCTACCTCCAGTGGTAAAGATTGTGCGTTTGCCTTAGAGCATGCTTTTCCCCATTTTTCTAGAGGCTCTCATTATGTGGGGAGATGGCTAGATAGGGTACAGATGCAACAGAACACAAAGAATCCCAGTAATGGGTGGTTATTCCTCTTTGGGCTGCTCAGCCTCCTTTTAACTTCCTTCTTTGGGGCCTGCTAAAATCTACACGATGTTGGACTCTGATGGTTTAGCTGCAGTGCTCACTAAGCTTCCAGGATTTCTCCAACAATGATGCACAAGGGGTGTGTCTTTGCAGTGCTGTGCATAGATTCTGTATGGTATCTAGAAGAATCTGTTTTCCCCCAGGACGCCTGGGTGGCTCGGTTGGTTAAGTGTCCAGCTCTTGGTTTCAGCTCAGGTAATGATCTCACAGTTCATGAGTTTGAGCCTAGCATCGAACTCTGTGCTGACAGTGCAGAGCCTGCTTGGGATTCTCTCTCTCTCATTCTCTCTGCACCTTCCTCCCCCCCCGCCCCAATAAATAAATAAACTTAAAAAAAAAAAAAAGAAATGATTTCGCCCAAAAGGGAGATTAAGGGCCTCTTCCATTGAGACTGAGTACACTGATGATATAGGCGGAGTGCAACATACACAGGAAATAAAGACCCAGAACCCAAAGTCATGGAGATAGGGAGTAGCTACCTTCTGCAGAGTGTTGGCAACAGCCAAACACTAAAGAGCTCAACTGGTAATAGATCCTACATCTTAGGACTCTACTTGGAGTGTGCCTATTAGCAAAGCCTACTTACAAGGAAGGGTTCAAGGGAACAATGGCTTAGACAGTCTTCATAGACTTTACAGTGGCTGTTTTTATTAGAGCATAGCAAGCCCTTGTTTACATATCATCTATGGCTGCTTTGGAGCTACAAGGGCAGAGTTGAGTAGTTGCAACACAGTTTAGCCCACAAAGCTGAAGCTATTTATCTGGCCCATCATAAAAAAAGTTGGCCAACCTTTGATCTAAGTGAGACATCATAGAGAATTAGACCAGGCAACTCAGGCATATCTGGATGTCTCCACTTTTCCAGAGCATGTGAATTAAAATGATAATCTATTGATTTCTTATTGTTTTCTTTTTTCTTT
Source organism: Panthera pardus (assembly GCF_024362965.1). Taxonomy (NCBI): domain Eukaryota; kingdom Metazoa; phylum Chordata; class Mammalia; order Carnivora; family Felidae; genus Panthera; species Panthera pardus. The sequence continues at coordinate 59,418,581 of NW_026526666.1, forward strand.
TCTTTCTTTTTTTTTGTCTTCCACTAAATTGTGAACATCTTGAGAGTAGACATTTTTTCTTCAGTTAACTTTGTCTTTCGGTACTTAGCACACTATACTTGCTTAGTAAACGTTTGTTGAATAAATAGATGTATGTCAATTTCTATGGGTGTAACACTCACATATAGATATACAGAAAGCATCTGCTGCCTTTGCCTGCTGACCCCTATTCCTTACTGCCAGGAACCATGTGATTTGGTTGAAGCTGAATCTTTTACCCCCACTCTAGGGTTGGGAATGCGATCCAGGCCTGTCCAACAACATGGATGAAGCTAGAGTGTATTACACTTAGCAAAATAAATCAGTCAGAGAAAGACAAATACCATATGATTTCACTCATATGTGGAATTTAAGAAACACAGCAGATAAACATAGGGGAAGGGAAGGAAAAATAAGATAAGAACAGGAGGGAGGCAAAGCATAAGAGACTCTTAAATCCAGAGAATAAATTGAGGGAGGCAAACCATAAGAGACTCTTAAATACACAGAATAAATTGAGGATTGCTACATGGGAAGTTGGGGGGGAGGGGAAAATGGGTGATGAGAATTAAGGAGGGCACTTATTGGGATGAGCAATGGGTATTATATGCAAGTGTTGAATCACTGAATTCTATTCCTGAAACCAGTACTACACTCTATGTTAGCTAACTTGAAGTTAAATAAATACAATGGTTTTCTGTCTTGATCTTCTCAACAACCTGTGCTGAGGATATTGTAGGATCCACTTTTTTTTTTCTAAAGATGGGAGAACTGAGAGTTCCTGGTAATTACGTAACTTGTGGAGGATCAGTGGCTACCAAGTGGTAGTGTGAGGTTTCAGTCCAGGTCATCCTTGACCATTTCCTTATTGAGGAGGGTGTGGGAGTGATACGGGTACCCACTGTGTCTCCTTATATACACAGCTATGTAATTCTCTTTTGAGGCTGGGGGTTTATTATTTTCTCAACTCGTCCTTTTAGCATATTTTAAAAGTTCTGGATTAAAAAAAAACCCTTCTAGGAATTGCTCTATAATTAATTCCTGGACTATGCAGACCCTGCTTTTCTATTAAAGACAGAATTGTGTCTGGAGCATCAAAACTTGATAAATACCCTTACTTTCTCCAGAATGTGGCTTTAAAATGTCTTCTGTCTGGCACACCGGGGTGCATCAGTCAGTTAAGTGTCCAACTCTTGATATCCGCTCGGGTCACGATCTCATGGTTCGTAAGATTGAGCCCTACGTCAGACTCATGCTGACAGCACAGAGACTTTGGGATTCTCTCTCCCTGTTTCTCTGCCCCTCTCACACTCATGTGCTTTTTTTCTCTCTCAAAATAGATAAAAACTTTAAAAAATTCTGTCTTATCATGCAATGTGCTCAAATTAAAATAGCTACAATTTATTGAGCACCTATTTTGTGTCAAGCTCTATTCCAAATCTTTGTATACATTTACTCATTTAATCCTTATAAAAATCTTAAGATACAGATATTACTGTTATCACCATTATTTTTAGATGGAAAGTAGAGGCATAGAGTGGCTATTGCCCAGAATCACAGACCATAGAGCTTGGATTTGGATTCAGGTGTTTTGTTACAGAGTTCAGTGTTTAATCGCATGCAATTCTGCCTGTGATTGTCTGACTTCTGGGTTGGGGGACAGGGGAGAGAATGAAAGGGGCAGGAAAATGTTATTCACCAGCACTCTGCAGAAGATGCCACATATGTTGTCTCACTTTATTCTTCTAAGCACATGTTGCCCGCACACTCTAACTTCCAAGGAAAGCTAAGGCATCTTCCCTCTGATCTCTCACTTCTCTTCTAAGAGGGTACACCTCTGATACAGTCCAAGAACACAGCAGAGCTCCTTTAAGAGGGAGTGTGGAGTTTAGTGGGAGGGGCAAAGGGAATATAAATGAACTAAGTCTTGAGAAAAGGGGAAATGCTCTGTCTTAGATAGTCCTTCCTTGAGGCCAGTGTTAGGAGCCCTTCAGGAAATAGTGTTTAACCAAAGAGAATTTAATAATAGAATTGAATAGAAGTGTGGGCAGGGTTAAATGAACCAGCAAATAATGTTGATGCACTCAGGGGTAGCATCAGTGGAAGTCACTGCTTTCCTTAGGCCTTCAAATGAAAAGGGAGGAAGATGTTACTGGAGCCCAGGAAGTAGGGGCACCTGGCAGGAGTTACAGCCTTAGGGACACAGACACTGCCAGAACTTCACAGCTGAAATACAGAGAAAGTAAAGAGGAAACACCCTTCTCTATTTCCTCTTGCTTTGGGTCTTCTGTTGTAGCGACCATTCACACACAGAGAGTTGGGACACCAAGGCTTTTCTTTCCAGGAAGCAGCTTTATTCATACCAGCATGGGCTCAGTGGGCTAAGACCCAAAAGGCTGAGCCCTGAGCACAGCAGGGGGTTGCCTTTTCTACAATATTTGCTCCTTTATCTTCCATATATGGTAACATACAGTCTGAATGAACAGTCATGTTACAGAGTCGTGAGGAAGGTCGCACACACGCACATAGCCAGGTTGCCTTCCCTTGTCTTAAGGTTTTCACCACATTCCTTCAGGAAGGGCTCTACCACACTGTCAGTACTTCTCACTGACCAAGCTTAACTGGAAGCTTAAGTGTAGGGAGCTCCGAGATGCTGTCCTTGTGGGTCAGCCTCCTGGCAGAAGAATGGCAGATTGTGGATTTGTGTAAGTGTGAATGGCCAGTGGAGAATAACCAGCACACGGCTGGGGCCATAGCATGAGCTTAAGTCTGCCTCCAATTGGGAGATTCTCTTTGTTCTTCCCCTCTCTTGGAGCACAAACAGATCATAGGAAGAGGAACTGACATGCTTAGGTGATCAGCTCTATGCTTTAGGGATAAGTGCTCTCTCTTTTGGGGTTGAACATGAACTTGGTAAGGTTCTTCCCACTGTGGAAATGATAAGACCTAGAGGTCTAAGATTGGGATGTGGTCAAGGAATGGTTATCTCCCTAAATTCCTGTCTGGCTCTTAAGATGAAAGGGCAAAAGAGTGTTTTCAGGCTATTTTATATGGACAAACAAAGTGGACTCTGGGGCTGAAGTCTTGGTTAGTAGTAGACAGTATGTTTTCCTAGAAGGTTGTCTATTTACCTAGGAACAGGACAGAGGGAGCATGATGGATAAGGTGGATTAGAACTCAACATCCAGAGGAGAGGTGGGTGGGGAATGGGTGAAATAGGTGAAGGGGATTAAGAGGTATAAACTTCCAGTTGTAAAATAAACAGTCATGGAGATGAAAAGCTACAACATAGGGGAATATAGTAAAACAAACAAACAAAAAACCCAACATGCATTCTACCCTCCGTCTAACGTGCTTTCTTGTCCTGCAGCATTTCGAAAGGTATCCTTTGAGACTCCTTTCCCAGACTCCTTTGCTATGGGGGTTCTAGATGTCTTTGGAGTTCAGCCCATCAGGATTGGCTTGTATGAGATTTAGAAGCGAGGGAGGCCTTGCTTCTACTATTTCTTCTGAAAACCATGGCTGCAAAGACCTTTTTTTCTTTTTCTTTTTTTTCTGAAGCAGCATTAGCAGAGACTTCACTGTCCATCAGCCAGCTTCATGGTTATTAAGATGCAGGATGTCTGGCAGTGATGCAAATGGTGCAGATTGTAATAGGAACCTCGTGGCTCTGCAGCTAGCTGTGGTGGAGATAGCCTCCTCGTGACAGCAGTATCACAGTGGCTTCCTGACCATGACCCTGAGAGTGGATTTGGAGCCGGGGGGCTTCCAGATGGTACAAGAGGCAGCAGCTCTCTCAGGGCCCGTGGCATGGTTTGGAGAGTTTATTCCTAAAAATTCAACTTTGAGCTTGCCCTTAGCGCTCAATAACCCTCTTAGACATTTGATCACTGTAATAAATTCCATGTCTGCCTCACTTAGCTATGGTGGATTTTTTCCTCTGAAGCTGAACCTTAAACAAAATAGGTGGCCCTAGTGATAATAATACTAGCTAACATTAAATGAATGCTTACTATGTGAGTATTCTAAGCACTTTACATGAATTATTTTATTCATTCAATTCTCTTGTCAATCCTATGGGCTAGGTGTGATATTGATCCTCATTTTATAGGTGAGAAATCTGAGGACTACAGAAGCTCAATAACTTGCCCCATGTTGCCAGATTTCAAGTGGTGAGAATAGGTATTCAGTGCTGTGACTGCTGTTGGTGCCTGGGCTATTGTTCGATGAGACAGGTAGGCTGAGGATTCTGGGATTCCAGCTCTCAGGAATCATCTCCTTTTTTGAAGATATAATTAATACAATCCAAAGAGGAAACAGAGGCCTAGACATATTGTGTATTTGACCCAAGGTCATGTGGATAATATGTGGCCAACCTGGGATTCAAACACGTCTCCTTAACTTCAAAATCTATGCTATTGTCCACGTGAATCTGTTCCTGCTGCCCCCTGACAGCCCTTAAAATCTGAGAAGACAGCTCTCATATCTCAGTGACTCTTCTCTGCAAGTTAAACAACCTGAGTACTTTTAGCTGTACCTCTCTGAGCTCTCTCTCCACCTGGATCCCTCTCCCCCAGTTTGTGACTGTCCCTCTTTAAGTCTGTCATCTTGGACAGATCACAGAGCTCTCTGTGTGGTCTGACAAGCACAGAAAAGCCCCCAGCATGAAAGCTTGGGGCTTGGTCAGACTCTTTTAGTTCAGAGGAGCAAATCTCTGTCTTGCTGTCATCTTCCCCCAAATGCCTTCCCGGTGGGACCCATTCACTTTGTCTTTAAGGAGGGTGTGACATATATATTTTCACACAAATTAAGAGCTTTTTTTTTGCAAGGCCATTCTAAGCAGGCGGGTATGTTCAATTTCCTTTCCACTCCGGAGCTGGAGTGGACTTTTGAGGAGTTATTTATGGGCAGAATGCTAATTACTTAACTACAAATATGTAAATACTTTGAGAATAAATTCATCACAATATATTAGACATCACATTGTAATTAAGCTCAATTAGGTATTATTAGTGGTATTAATGTCATGTAGCTCATGCCTGTTCCTAATGAATATATTAACCCAGCCTTGCTGCCACCATCCATGTGGGTGCATTATGATGATGATGATAATAGACACATAATTAGAGCATTATTGCTTTGCTTGCAAATTGTGGGGAGAAATGTCTGTCTTTAGAATCTGAATGATTGGCCTGACTCAATATGTTAGATGTAGCCAGGGGATTGTGTAGCCTAGAAATGAGAGTTAACATCTTGGGATCCTAGTCTGTAGCTTTCAAAGAAAGAGGTTTCTGGTTTTCTTTCATGGATTAGAGTAAATTCAATAGAAATGGAGTGTGGAGCTGGAAGCCGCCATAGGCAAAATCTCAAAGACATCAATTAAAATTGCCCAAGATCATACAAAAATAAGTGTTAGAGCCAGGATTTGAACTCCGTTTGTCTGACAATAGTTCGTAAATGAATTCAGTGTAGGGCACTGTAAAAATTTAGGGCCAGGCAGACCATGATGTAGCAAGTACTTATTCACCAAACTTTTAGCAAGTACTTTCTGTGAGCTTCTACTCTAGGCTAGGTCATTTCTCTACAAACACACTTATCCAAGGTGCTTACCACCTGCTTCTAGAGGGATGAGAGAAAGATCAGATGGGCCAACACAGAACAAAGGGAATGATGCAGTTAAATCTTTTACTCATGTTTTGGGGCTGGTGTTATATAGCTAAGTTTTTAATACTGCTGGTAAGGTTGGATGTTAATTCTGACTTGGGGCAAGTTGATGAAGCCAGAGAGATGGCTGCGGATGGAGAGAAAGAACCTTGCAGGGGAGTTAGATGTGTCCAACTGTGAAATTCTTTGGCAAAATATTACTTGAATGTCAAAAGTAGAAGATGGCTTAGAGGTCATCCACTGGCTTCATTTTACTGCTGAAATAACTTACCCAGGGTCTCAGCTGGGGTCCAGATAGTGAAACCATTCTAAGAGTGTCTTTCAATACAAGGAACAGTTACATGGGAAAGAATCCTGAAGCCAAATGGAATAGACAGGCAACCTAGAGATTATTAAAAGCAGGTAGCTGCTACTTAGGGTTGGAGAGCCAACAAGGGGAGGTGGAGTTATCAGAGGTCAGAAGCCAGACCCATCTGGAAGGAGCTAGAATGTTAGGGCTCTAGGAACCTTGAGAATTCCTGGCACCCAGGGAAATGTGGAGTTATGGTGGATACACAGCATCTGCAAAGTATAGCAGCACCTGAGGCAGAATGACAGAAGAAGAAATACCCTGGCTTTTCTCTCTTTCCCACCTTCCTGTCTTCTCTGAGAGAATCTTGATGGCTACACCTACTGGGAAGCCAGTAGTTAAAGGAGATTGAAAAATGTAATTCTAGACATACAGAAAGGGGCAGAGAAAGGACCAGGGAGGGAATCTGAAAGGAAAAGGGCAGAACCAGGAATGGAATCCAGGGTTTCTGACTTCCAATATGGTGTGTTTCACAGTGAAATGAAAGTGTGGTTTACTTATGAGAGATTCTTATCAAAGGAGAGGCAAATAATGGTGGTGATGACCTTAGAAATATTTGCATATTTCTCATGATATTTTATAAGTTTTCCAAGGCCTTTCTCGTGAAATATTTCATCTAATCCTCATAAATTTTGTGAGATGGACTATATTAGTCCTCTTTTATAGATGGAGAAATAGAAGCTAAAAGAGACTAAGTCTTGTAGTTTCATACCTGATAACTAGCAGACCAGAACTTGACCCCAGATAGATCTTACTCCAAACCCGATTAGCTCATGGAAAGGTTGGAGGAGATGCTGAAATCCAAGGGCTCCTGGATTTGCATAAGCATAGGGAAGTAGAGCTAGTGAAGACTAAAGCACACTGCCTGCTGTTCTTCCAAAGGAAGCTCTCTGCATGGCTGACGTGCTCCTCTGCTTTATATGGGGCCACTAGGGCACTCTAAGAACTCACCATAACCCCGGTATCCACAATTCACTGCAATTTTCAAAGGATGTTCACAAAGAATTACATTTAATTTTTCCAGCCACCCCTAGAGGTAGTAAAGTTGGGGACAAATGGTAAGACAGAGTCACAGAAAGACTAAATGACTTAACTTGGAGCTCATCACTTACCGCCCTCTGGTGCAACTTACACGTTAGCCAAACTTTTTTCTACTCTCCAAATAGCTAATGGCCATCATGACTTTGCATTTACTGTTTCCTCTGCCTGGAATGATCTCATTCCTCAAAGAACTCTGCCAGGTTGAATTAGTTGGTTCCTCCTGTAACTCCTGCAATAATTCTCTCTTGCCTCTGTTGTATTGCTGTGTAATGATTATTTGCTCACTTATCCATTTCTAGTAGACTCTAGTAGATTATAAGCTCCTGGGTGACAAAGATTAGGCCTTAATCACCTCTGCTTCCCTACATTGTGCTGAATAAATGCATGCATGCATGCATGCATGCATGCATAACTGAGACTCAAACCCGGTTCTCCTGGGTCCTTCTTGCCACTGGTCTGTCTACCAAAGCAGCACTTTTGCAAGCAGAGGAGGAAGCTGCTGACCAAGGAATGTAATTGGGGCTGATATAATGGGTTTGTATAAAGCTCTAAGCCATCTTTTGCTTGTTTTTAACAGGAGAGTTCATGCAAAGAATTAAATTCTCTTCCTGAGACTTTAGTTTTGCGAAATTAGCAATTCCTGATCAATTAGACTAAAGGGCTTTCTCTGAACATGCCAGCTCTTGATTTTTTATTCTGCAGCAAAGCAAAGAGAGGGTAAGAGAGCAAGGAAGTGGCAGAGGGTCTCAGGCACACAAGAGAGAGCGGCAGAATTGCAGTGCCCTGTGGGGGCTGAGGGTAAGATGAAAGAGTGGGGTGCAGCAGGAATGGAGTCCTCCCCTGCCTTCAGGGTACAGAGCCGGGTTATTTCCCCACATGAGGTCCATCCCCAAGACAAGCAAGAGCTGAAGCAATTGTGACAATTTCACATTAGGGTGGGGGTGGGGGCGGAATCCAACATGTACACTCTTCTCCCATTTTCTAGTTGAGGAAATGGAGGCCTAAAGAGACAGAGTAACTCCTTCAGGGCACCAGTAACCCAGTATCAGAGCAGAGGCTCTCCCATTTACCTCTCAAGTGTTTACCTGCACATAGGCCTCTGTGCTCAGTGGCATCTGTGGTCCTTGCCTGCCCAGGATTCATTTTCTTTCCTCTCACAGCGGCACCCTGATCTCTTCTGGGAGACTGATCCTTCTGTCTGCATTAAGTACCAGCTTAGTGGGTCTGTCAGTCAAAGTACTCTTCCATCCCCCACTCACCTCCAGCCAAGGTGCTGGCAAGTGAGTCATACTTGGGTAACTGGATTCCCTTAACCTGGAATTTGGGGTGTTGCAATACGGGAGTTGGAAATAAGTAGAGACGTGCATTTAGGAGGCAGGGACCACCTTTGCATCCTACTCCCGAGGTCTGCCCTAGGTCCTTTCCTAGGCCTGCTGCTTCAGCTTCTCTGTAGAGACTGTGAGTATTCTCTTATCCTTCTTTATTTGACTACTATAACCAGGGCTGATTTCTATTGATTGTGACCAAAGGATCCTAAATGGTCCATTTTCCCAACCAGTATGCTTGAGAGCAGTCAGAAGGCAAGGCAAGGGAGGAGGATGACCCTCCTGTGTGTGGCCCTTTCTCAATGTTGTCCAATAGACATATCATGTGAGCTAATAGGACACTCAGACTTTTCTAGTAGCCACATTAATAAAGTACAAAGAAACAGATGAAATTTATTTTAAAAATAAATATTATTATTATTACTATTATTTTTTTTAATGTTTATTTATTTTTGAAAGAGACAGAGACAGAATGCGAGTGGGTTGGGGGCAGAGAGAGAAAGGGAGACACAGAATCCAAGGCAGGCTCCAGGCTCTGAACTGTCAGCACAGAGCCCGACACAGGGCTTGAACTCATGGGCTGTGAGATAATGACCTGAGCCGAAGTCGGACGCTCAACTGACTGAGCCACCCAGGCATCCCAAAAATAAATTTTATTTAATCCAATACAACCAAAAGATTATCTTTTGAATGTGTTACCAGGATAAAAATTGAAAAACTCTATATTCTTTTTTTACACTAAGTCTTTGAAATCTTGCCTGTATTTTATACTTTTACATTTCAATTTGGATGCTAATTTTTCATCAGAAACATTTGATCTGTATTAAGATTTCATAAAATAGACAGCTGAAAAAAAAGTGAATTCACACAGCCACATTGTGAATACTTGGAAGTTTTCCAATAACTGAATTGAGTATTAGCTTTCAAATTTAAATTAACTAAAATTAAAGATTTACTTCCTCAGCCACATTAGCCACATTTCAAGTGCTCGTAGCCACCTACAGTTAGTATTGGACAGCATAGTCCTTTACAGTTAATACACCCTTATCTCATCCAATATCTTATTAAAGCCCCCCCCCCCCCCCCCGCCAACTGTGAAGGAAGAATTGTTACTATTATTAACACTATCATCATCATCAGTAGCATATCATACCCATTTTCCAGATGGGAAAATGAAGATTCAAAGAGATTAAATAAACTGTCTAGGGTTATAGAGCCAGGAAGAGCTGGGTTCAGGTCTTGAACCCAGGTCTATGAGGCTAGCAGTGCCAGGCCAGGGTCTCTTGGGTCATTTACATAGGGATAGCCTAAAAATGGAGTACAACTAGCAATGAACCATGGGAATCTACCCCAAAACCAAGAGTACACTTTATACACTGTATGTTAGCCAATTTGACAGTAAATTATATTAAAAAAATAAAGTTGGTGATATCCAACCACTGTTTACCTCAAAAAAAAAAAAAAAAAAAAAAGAAAGAACAAGAAAAGAAAAGAAAAGAAAAGAAAAGAAAAGAAAAGAAAAGAAATGGAGTAAAACTGAGGTTGACACCAATATGCTGTGTGACCTGGGACATGCTACTTGTCTTCTCTGAGATGCCATTTCCCTATCTGTGAAATAAGTGTGGGACTGTCTCCTCTCTGACTCCTTGCAGCTTTATCATTCTACTTCTCTCTGATGGCATGCAAATAGAAAATAGAAACTATTGTTTATTTTTTTTAACTTTAAAAAAATGTTGTATTTATTTTTGAGAGAGAGCAAGCAGGGGAGGGGCAGAAAGAGAGAGTCGGGGACAGAAGATCTGAAACAGGCTCTGCGCTGAAAAGCAGGGAGCCTGATGTGGGGCTCGAATCATGGCCTGAGCTGAAAAGTCTGGCACTCAACTGACTGAACCACCCAGGTGCCCCGAAGCTGTCGTTTATTGTAACGTGGTATATGCCACCCACAGTTCTAAGCACTTTACTTACATTGTTTCATTTGGTCCTCACAATAGCACTATGAGGAGGAGTCTAATTATGTCCCTATTTAATAGACTAGGAAGCCAAGCGACTTGCCCAAATTCAACCAGCACTTGGTGGCAGAGTTGAGATTTGAACTCACGCTATCTGGCTGCAGTGGCAGGTGCTTTATCATCCAGCAACATGGCCTGTGTAATGGAGACTCAATGAGGGTAGGGGTTCTGTTTCATTCACTGCTGGAATCCTAGTGCCTGGCATGTAGTTAGTACTCAAGTAACAATTGTTGGATGAATGAACGAATAGGTGGGGAGGAAGAGAGAGCCCATTGTTGTGTGAATTAGTTCTTGGACTTTTGGGCCTGGAGTATTTTACAAGTGCAAGTAGGTATTTGGTATTCTAAATAAACAAAGTCTTAGACACATTCATCTTTTCAGATGAACTGGAGATGCGTTTTCTGTAGCTGCTTCATTCATTTTTGTCTTTTCTCTTGCGTGTGCATGTACCCCTGGGGCAGCCAGTGACTATGAGAAAGCCCCGTGGAGCCCACACTTAAGTGGAAAATAGATTTATTTTCTTTTACGAGGAACTACATAAGGAAAATCGTAAAGGTTGTGATGCTAAATGTTACAATCCACACAACCTAGAGACAAAATTTGCACTCCAATTATTTCTGATATTAACATTTAAAAATTTTCTGATACCCCTTCCCTGTAGCCTAGTTCTTTGGCTATAAATAGGTAAATATTTTACCATATTATGGAACAATGCTACACTTGGAGTTGAAAGGCCTCTTTTCTTTCCTAGACTTTCGTATACTTGCTGTGTGAGCTGGAGCAATTTTCTTCACTTCTTTGGTGCTCTTTTTTCCCTCGTTTTTAAAAGGAAAGGAAGGTCTAAAAGGTTTTTCAATTTGTGACTCTCTATAATTCTATGGAATTATAGCTAGTCATAGAAATAAGATCTTGCTGCTTGCATACAATTCTTTAAATATGTTTCTCATCCATCCATCCATCTATTATTCATTCATCCACTTATTTAAGAAACGTAGAACATTACTGTATGCCAGGCATCATTCTAGGCATTGGGGATATAGAAATAAAAACAAAACACAATCCTTGCCCTTAAGTGCTCCTAGTTTTGATGGGGAGACTGAGAAGAAAATAGACAATTATGAGACAGTGGGGTGAGTTTTCTGCTAGAAGCTGAAGAAGCACTTATCAGTGGTAACCAACCCAGTTTGGGGGTCAGGGGAGTCTTTTAGGGGATGATGCCATGTGAGCTGTTCCTGAAGGATGAGTATGAGTTAGAGAAAATGTGGAAGGAAAACATTTCAGGCAGAGGATAATATGCACCAACATGGAGAGAAATGAGAGATTCCAGAATCTGCATGGATAGTTCAGAATGGCTGAAGCAAGGGAATATGGGAGATGAGGTTAGGATAAGGAGCATAGGCCAGATTGCCAAGGTTCAATGTGCTGAGCAAAGGTGCTTACACTCAGTGATGAGCAGCCACTGAAAAGTTTTAAGCAAGGAAATGACATGGTAAGATTTGCATTCTGGGATGATTCCCTCAGCTATAGTGTGGAGGATGACCCACAGGGCATCTTGGAAGGCCAAAGGACCAGTTGGAAAGGTACAGAAATATAGTAGAGGAGAGATGACAGTGTCTGAAGGAGGAAAGAAGCAGTGGAGTTGGAGCGGATGGGGCAGCTCTGAGAGATAAGGTCTTCAGGATGTGGGGATGAGGGCTTGAGAGCACCAAGTTAAGGCATGGACCATGGGTGGACAACGCATTTTCCAGGAAGATGGAAACGTGATGTAGAGGTTTTACGATTCCATAATGTCAAGAGACAGGTTCTTAGCAGCTCTGACTGTTCTGTTTGGGGGGTGTTTCCATTCCATTTAGCTCCAGAATATGTTCTATATTAAATACTGTCAGTGTAATTACAGAATGCGATACACTGTAATTATGCTCTATAATTACATTTTCTTCCATTAGCAGCATGGCATTCCCGCTCGATGTAGGCCCCCCAGCACCCTGGACTGTCAGCATGGCCAGTACTGCAGGGGCCACCTGGAGCAGATACAGAATTCCCTTTCTCAGCCTTTGTCAAGTGATACAGTGGGACTCATAGGGAGGCAGTGCAGTGTAATGGTTAAGAATATGGGCTTTGGAAGCAGGCTGCCCAGGTTTGAATGACAGTATTAGCTTTGGGGCTCAGGCAAGTTATTAATGTTTCTATGCCTCAGTTTCTCTGTTTTTAGAAAGGAGAGAATAGATTCTGTGTCACAGAATTATTTTTAAGAATAAATGAGAAATGGATGATAATTACTTCTCATGATTCTTGTCAAATTTAAGCCCTTAATAAAATATTATATTGATAGGAAGTAATGACAAAAGGGGACTCTGCTCATCCTCAGAATCCTGGAGTAATATCTTGCCTCTATTGACATGGGGGAGATTTTTTAAAAGTGTATTTATTTTTGAGTGAGGGTGGGGACAGAGAGAGAAGGGGAGAGAGAGGATCCCAAGCAGGCTTCAGGCTCTCAGCACAGAGCCCAATGCAGGGCTCAAAGTCCCAAACCACGAGAGCATGCCCTGAGCCAAAATCAAGAGTTGAATGCTTAACCGACTGAGCCAACCATGTGCCCTAATATGGGGTAGATTTTAATATGCCAAGTGCTAAGCTATCAGGAAATGATGGTTTCACATCATAGAATCATAAAATGTTCCTAAAACTCACCTAGTCCTCTCCTCTCTGACCTTATTTTGTAAATGAGTAAACAGAAAAGGTAATCAACTTGTCACATAAATCATTAGTCTCAGAGATGTCTTGAACTCAGAATCCTGGACACCTTACTCCTTGACTGAAGTTTTAACTTACTTAAATTGTCTCTACATTTTACAAAGCATACAGCATGCATTCTTTTTTTGAAAACTTTTGAATAGCATTTACCATTTTATTATTTTTAAGACTTTCTTTTTTTTTTTTTTTTTTTAGAAATATTTGAGGTTTCTGGAGCACCTGGGTGGCTCAGTCGGTTAAGCGTCTGACTTCTGCTCAGGTCATGATCTCGCAGTTCGTGAGATGGAGCCCTGCGTCGGGCCCTGTGCTGACAGCTCAGAGCCTGGAGCCTGCTTCAGATTCTGTGTCTCCCTCTCCCTCTGAACCTCCCCTGATCACGCTCTGTCTCTCTCTGTCTCTCAATAATAAATAAACGTTAAAAAAAATAAAAAAAAGAAATATTTGAGATTTACAACAAAATTGAGAGAAAGGCAAAGAGATTTCCCATATTATCCCTGCCCCCATACATGTGTAGCCTCCTCAATTGTCAACATTACTCACCAGAATGGTACATTTTTTACCAGGGATGAACCTACATTGACACATCACCCCAAGTCCGTAATTTATCTTAGGGTTCACTCTTGGTGTTATACATTTATGGGTTTGGACAAATGGCTAATGACATATATCCATCATTATAATACCATGCAGAGAATTTCCACTGCCCTGAAAATCCTCTGTGTTTTACCCATTCATCTCTCCACTCCCCACACCCTTGGTTTGGAATCACTGGTCTTTTTATGGTCTTCATAGTTTTGCCTTTTTCAGAATGTCATATGGCTGGAATCATCCAGTATGTAGACGTTTCCAATTGGCTTTTTTCACTTAGTAATAGGCATTTAAGTTTCCTCCATGTCTTTTCATGGCTTGATAATTCATTTATTTTTAGCACTAAATAATATTCCATTGTCTGGATGGATCACAGTTTATTCACCTACTGAAGGACATCTTGGTTGCTTCCATGTTTTGGTAATTAAGAATATGTAACATGCATTCTTTTAGTCCATCCTGAAATGACTTTAAAAATATTATCTCTATATATGAAGTAAAGGGGTATAGAAACCGAGACTGGAGGAGATAAGTGGCTTTTCCAAGGATACCCATTTAGGAAATATTGGACCTGGAGTTTGAATCGCCATGTCCAATGCTTCTCATTCACATTTCTCTTCCTTTTCTCCATAAACATTTACTGAACATCTGCTCTGTAGTGGATACTATACTACTCACCATGGGGATACAAGGCTGCTTGTCTACAGATGCTAAACTGGATATATGTACCATTTCTAGCAGGGAAGGTAGATGTGATAAAGGTCAATTGGCTACTGTAAACCTGGGTGTCTGTGACTAAAAAGAACATGGTGAGGTGGAAGGGAGGATGGGCATTGTTTCTGGATGAGATAATCATGGAAAAGTTGGTAACTGTGCTAAGCTATGACAGGGGACAAAGGAATCAGAAAGTGCATTAGAACCTTTTTGGTTTCAAGTGGCAAAAATCTAATTCAAGGAGTTTAAGAAAAAGAGAACAGATTTAGAAGTCCAGCAACTGCTGGTTCTAGGCAGGTCTCCATCCAGGGGCTCAGATAATATTATCTTGCCTCTCTCTCTATTGCCATCTCATGGCTCTGCTTTTCCCTCCTTGGCATTATTCATCAGGATGATTCCTTTTGAAGGGCAGGCAAGATGGTCCAGCAGCCCCAAACTCATGTTCTCTCAGTTGACAACACCCAGGGGTTAGCAGTTCCAGTGGAAAATTCAAGGGAGGACTCTGGATAGTTTGTCTTGGGTTATTGTCCATCTCTGAAGTCAGCACTATGGCCAGTGAGTGGGCCATTTTGTGGGACACAGCCCAGAAGTGGTGTTAGATTAAGGTAAGCCACCTGAATCACATGGAATGGTGCCCTATAAAAAAGAGGGATTTGGGGGGTGCCTGGGTGGCTCAGTCAGTTAAGCATCCAACTTCAGCTCAGGTCATGATCTCACAGTTTGTGAGTTTGAGCCCTGTGTCGGGCTTTATGCTGACAGTTCAGAGCCTGGAGCCTGCTTTGGATTCTGTATGTCCCTCTCTCTCTGCCCTTCCCCCACTCATATTGTCCCTCTCTGTCTCTCAAAAAATGAATAAATGTTAAAAAATTAAAAAAAAAAAAAACAGAAAGAGGGATTCTGTAAGCAACAGATGATGTGAAGGGGGCCTGAGAAAATCCAAATCCCTGAATGCCCACTATAGGAAACACTCCAGGAAAGGGAAAGAGCATAAGCAAAGGCCTAGATGTGGCAAGACACAATTCTTTTTGATAGACATGTACAAAACTGAGAGATAAATTTACAAAAGTAAGTTGGGGCCACACTGCAGAAACTTTAAGTGCTGTCAGGGATCCAGACATAGAGAGGATTTTCCCATGATCAAGCTCTCCAAAAAGGAAATGGTCAGCTCACATCCCTGCCTTGCCCCCTCTGTTCCAGATATGCTGAATTCTTATAATTCTTTGAACACTCCATGCTTTCTATTCATTCCAGGACAGTGTCTGCATTTCCATTTCCTCTTCCTGAAAGTTTTTTCTTCTTTGACTGGACAACTCCTGCTTGGCTATAGTGTCTCACTTACAGGTCATTGCCTTCAGGAAGCCTTCCCTGGCCACCACCCCCAATAGATCAGATGTTCCCACAGCTTTCTGTACACATACTTCATTGTAGATGCCTGGTTACTTATCTATGTTGCTGGCTCCCATGTATTCAGTGCTTACAATGTGCCAGGTTGATAGTATTCTTATCCTTATTTTACATACAGGGAAATTGAGCCAAAGAGAGGTTAAGTAATTGCCCAAGTTATATAGCAACAAAGTGATGGAGCTGGAATTTAAACCCAGGCAGTCTGCCTTCAGAATTTTTCTCTTAACCACTGATTGAGTATGTGATATTTAGGATTGTATTCCCAGAATTAATTCATGCTTGTCCAGTAAATATCTGTTGTTTATATAAAAGAAGGCAAGTAAATGAAAGAAGGAATGGAAAGGGTGATAAGATTCCCATCACTGGAGTTACTCAAGCAGAGGCCTGGGGGATATCAGTATGGTTGGTAGAGCACATTACTGTATAGTTTAGAATGTGGATTAGATGGTCGTCAAGTTTCCTTTCAACTCTAGAATTTTTTTTCCCTTTAGGCACAAAAGAAACTGAAGGCTTTTATACAATCAGGTGACCCAGTCACACTCATTCTTGGAGGAAATAACTTTGACAGTAGCTTGTAAGGTGGATTAAAGAAGATTGCAAATGTTTGCTTAATAGGTTTACCACCTCAGTCTCCTGCTGGCTGTGGGATTGGAAAGGAGGACAGTTCTCCCTCATTATCACTTTTTGATTCTTAGCCTATCATTTGGGAAGTTCAGCCCTTCCAACCTGGGTCCCCTTGTGAACTCAGGAATAGAAATGAGGCCACATGTTATTAGTAGGCCATCAGGTGGTGTTAGAAAGGGCCTTGGACTTGGAATCAGAAAAAGTGAGATTGAATCCTGCCTCTCTTGGGAGCCTCAGTGTCCTCATCGAGAAAATGGGACCAGGAATACCTGTTCAGCCTGTTTTCAGCCTCTTCATGAAGATGAATAAACGTAAGTGATGTTAACGTGCTTCTCAGATACAAAGCACAGTATGTGTGGGGGAAGCTGCGTGCACAGGTGGGGGCAGTAATTGGCTCAGCTTCCTCCCCTCCCATCCCCCTTTCCTGGATCCGCCAAGAAGACAGTGGGGTGGGGAAGACAGAAGAAAGGGCCACATTAGAAAGAGGAAGCAATTCCCCAGAATCATAAATTCTACCTCAGGACCTTAACAGACTGTAAAATTGTTATCTGAAGACTGGAAGTGATTTATCGAAAAATAAAAACTCCCCCTCCACTGCAGAAAGCATCCTTAAAGATCTTATATATGATTTCATAAAGCTGCATGGCATCTTTTCAATTCCTTCCCAGGGCCGGGTGGGCCCAGAGCCCAGCATGCTGATGAAGTGGAGGGGCGGCTGAGGCTTAGGAAGAGAAAAATCCAATTACTCTTGCCCTGGGATAAAGGAATTCTGGGGATTTGAGATCACTGGAGCATAATTGGAATTCTAATAAAGTGAATTTTTTGGGGGGTGGGGCGGGGATGGAGTTGGTGTGTGGGGAAGTACAGGTTCCCAAGCCAGCTGTGGGAATGGTTCCAAAAGACTTTGTCATTAGACCTGTATTTTGCCACCTGGAATTTTCCACAATTTGGATTTGCTTGTGGGCAGCTGGAGGCAAAATTAGGGAGGAAGTAAAGTTTCAAATCTCCCAGCTCCCTTGGCTGGACAGGACTCTCACTGAGGGTTGCCAAAAACCTGGTCAAAGTGAACCTGGCCTCCATGTCTGTCCTTTAAAATGGATAACCTTTAGGGGTGCCTAGGTAACTCGGATGAATGTTGAAGTCTTGATTTCAGCTCAGGTCATGATCCCAGGGTCATGGGATCAGAGCCCTGTGTCAGGCTCCATGCTGAGTGTGGAGCCTGCTTAAGATTCTCTCTCTTCCTCTGCCCCTCTTCCCCACTTGTGTGTTCTCTCTCTCTCTCTCAAATAAAAAAAAAAAAACAAAACAAAACACCCCAGACCTTTGAATGCAAGGTCTGGAAGGAACCTTAATGGTCATATAATCCCATGAGAAGAAAATGTGATCTATGGAGGACTGTCCCAAAGCCATGCATCTAAGAATAGAGTCATGAGATCTTACATCCAGAAACTTAGAAGTCATTGGTTTAATATCCCTGTATTCACAGCAATCACTACATTATCCTAGAAAAATTAATATCTAGTTTCTGTTTGGATGTGTATGCCAAAAGACAACTCACTATTTCACGAGCTAACCTGCTACACTGTCAGACAGCCATGCTGGTTGGCAATTTCTTCCTTGTATAAAGCTGAAAATGGTCTCTCCATGACATCCAGTGAGAACAGGGATCCCGAGTTTTTTTCTTTTGAGCAGAGATATTCTATCACCTTATACAAATCACGTTGGCTCTCTGAGGCTTAATTTTCTCGTTGGTACAAAGGAGACTGTGATGTAAATACCTCCTAGGAGTCAGTGAGAAGTCAATGGAAATTCCTAGAAAGCATGTAGCTTAAAACAGACCCGATGCTCAACCAATGTTACTATTTTTATGATCATCTGTAGAATGCGGATAGTTACCTTCTGTGGGCATCATATGAGGTACTTTATGTAAAGCACCAAGAAGATGCTTTCTCTCTTAGCATGGCCCATCTTTTCCCACCAGTGCCTTTGTGTACATCTTGGCCCCCATATTACACTGTAAGCTTCTTGAAGACACGGTTCGTGTCTAATTCTTTTCAGTGTTCCTCCCAGGGCTCGGCTTTTAGAGCGGCTTTACTGTGTGTTAAATGAATGCAGGAGGTTCATGAGTAAACCTCTTCAGTTCCAGGGGTCTGTGTCACCTCTGCATGAGGTCACACTCTACGTGGCAGACATCAGAGGCTTTGGGGGAACTGAGTCTCTGTGTGTGTCGTACAGCTCCTATAGTGACACTTCTCAAAACTCCCTTTTTTCCTTCTAAGTCCCCACTTCCTTCGTCTTTCCAAAGCCAAAATTTCTTAAATGCCCCAGTTTGAGTATTTTATATTTCTCTGCCCCCCACTTCTCATTATCATATAAATTGATAGCTTCTTTTGTTTCTTTTTTAGTTTCTCTTCTCACTGTTAACTAGATTTTCCACTTACTTATTCATTCCTTTAATAAATATTTTGACAAGCACTGCTCTGAGCACTAGAGATGGAGCAGTGAACAAGACAAAATTCCTGCTCCTCAATGGAGCTTACTTTCAGTGAAGGAGAGAGAAAGTAATTAGAAATAAGTGACTATTACAATTTAATAAAATAATGCCTATAATGATGTAATGTGATATTAACTTGGATCAGAGGCCAACCCTAGGAAGGCTTGGGTTAGGAACTATCAATTGAATTCATACCTGAATGACTAGGATTTAATCACATGAAGAGACAGGGGAAGCATATTCTAGACAGAGAAGAGCAGGAGCAAAGGTCCTGAGGTAGTGGTGAGCCTGTTAGGTCATTGGGTCTGAAACTTGAAAACGCATCAGAATTGCCTGGAGCACTTGGTAATCCACAGATTGCTAGCCCTATCTCTGGAGTTTCTGTGCAGGTAGTAGGGGTGGAAAGAGGACTGGAGAATTTGCACGTCTAACCACTTTCGGGGGCTGCTGCTGGACCAAAGACCACACTTTGAGAACCATCAGTTAGAGAGAGAGTGCATGTGCATGGAGCTGAGTGAGTGAGGAGGTGAGGAATAGGAATTGAGGACCGAGAAGCAGGTGGAGGCCAGATCATGTAGGGTTTTGTAAAACAAAGGTTTTGTGTTTTCTTTTGTTTTTTTTTTGTTTTTTTTTTTTTGCAAGGTCTTTAGTAGGAAACTGACTTGATTTTTAAAACATTACTTTGGCTGCTCTATGGAGAATAGATTTCAGTGAACCAAGAGTAGAAACAGGGAGATATGACAGGAGGGTGCTGCAAGGTAACTAGTGGGAAACAACAGTGTCTTGCCCCAGGATGGTCACAGGCGGATATTGAAGGCATTGCTGGCTGGACGTGGAGTGGAGCAGGCTTCTCAAGCCTGGCCCTGTGGACACCCAGGGCTGGGTAATCCTCTGCTGTCCTGTGTATCATTCTGTGCTTCACAATATCCCTGGCTTCTACCCACTAGATGCCGGTAGCACTGCCTCCCAGATGTGGCATCCAAAAATATTTTCAGACGTCGCCAGTATCCCTTGGGGGAAGGGGCAAAACCACAGCTGGTGGAGAACCAGTTCTTTCATTTATTTAACAAATATCTCTTGATGCTAACAAATATGTAGGTGATGGGATTGTAATAGGTGTCAGTATCTGGCTGTGAACAGAGCAGACCAAATCTCTATTGCGTTTCTAGTCGTTAGAAAAGAAGTGGGGGGGGGGGCCAGTAGAGGCCACCGTGAGGAGGTGGTGTTTGAGCCCTAGCCCTTCTCTCAGATCTGCAGCATGGAA
Source organism: Panthera pardus (assembly GCF_024362965.1). Classification (NCBI taxonomy): domain Eukaryota; kingdom Metazoa; phylum Chordata; class Mammalia; order Carnivora; family Felidae; genus Panthera; species Panthera pardus. The sequence goes on from NW_026526666.1 coordinate 59,438,829, forward strand.
ATCTGACAAAGACAGAAGTCTCCCTGGAGGGTGGAGCCAGGGAGAAGTTGAATGTACAAAGACAACATCATGTTTAGCAGGTAGGGGATGTGGGGGAGGTGGGAGAGGACAGGAAGAAGAAAATTAACATATTAATAATTTTGTCATGCGGGCGTGAATGAATTTCTGGAGACCAGAAATATACAACAGCACTAGGTCAAAATGTCACATCTTTCTTTCTCTGCCCCTAGCATACCTGTCCTGTGCCAGGCACTGTCACCGACATTCTAGATGGACCATCACATAGGTATCATTTGATATTTTTTCCTCCAGCTGAGAAAGTGGGTTCAGAGAGGCTAAGTAACTTGTTAAAGGTCACACAGCTGGTGAGAAGCATGGTCAACCTTCCCGCTTCTGAACCCACTGTATTTCCATTAAACTTGGCCACTAAGAATGATTTTTTTTTTTTCAGCAGCTTCATTGGGGTGGGAGGTAGAGATCTATGAGACAGTGGTGGAGGGGATTATACTATCTTTCATAATTATCTTGGAGCAGAGAGTCAGAGAGAATCAGAGCAGGTGCCAGAGGAGATGACCTCAAAGGCCACGTCTCCCGAAGAGCCTGGGGCCAGTGGGCCATTGTCGTCAGTGGCGTATATTTCTAGTGCAATTATCCCGTCCTCCCCTTACAACTCTCTCAGAAGTTCCTTCCGTGATCATTAAAACTGGCTCTGGGCTGTGGCTTTGAAAGCGGCCGGAACCGCCCAGGGCTGGATCGTGTCCTCGTTAAGCAGGGAGGGCCTTCCAGGGACTTCAACAGGATTTCTGCCTCGTTACAAATTGAGGGAGATGCGACTGGGCCGTGCCAATTACAGGTGGGCGCCTCTTCGAAAGCAGTTGTTCTCTTTTGCTTTCAGAGATTCTAAGATTTCCGGCTCCATTTAAACTCAAAGGCAAGCCCATGTCTCCTATGGTCTGTTGCTAGCCTGCAGGTCACAGGAGCTGGAGCTGAGAGAAGACAAAGGAGGCGAGCAGTCTTGGAGAGAGGAAGCAGCTCCACACTGTGGTTCACCGGCTTGACAGTCTTGGGTTTGCAGACCTGCTCTACCAGGACTTTACACAGGCACTCTGACCTCTCAGTGCCTCAGTTTCCTTTTCTGAGATGAATAGCACAGTGCCTGGCACCTGGTAGCACTAATAATGTTGTGTTCCTGGGGTTCTGGGCCAGGAATGCTCTGCTGAGGTCTGGCCTATTCTTCTCCAAGGTCAGGTTCACTCACCAGCCTCCTAGAAGAAACCCAGGGGTGCACGGGGTTGTTAGAAGAGAGGCAGACACGCAGTCCTGCAAGAGATTGGGCAAGTCTCCTCTGAGCTTCAGTTTCCTCATCCATAAAGTGGGATGACAATTCCAGCATTCGTTCATTCGTTCATGCACCCATTCCTTCATCATGATCTGAGTGCACTCACCCTGGTAGGCTCTGGGGTACAACAATGAGCAAGAGAGTTGAGGGCCCTTCTTTCATGGAGTTTATGCTCTGAAAGGGCAGCCTTTTATAACAAACAATTAAAAAGTAGATGCAGAATAGATTTATAGATTATGATCAGTACTCTGAGAGAGTTAAAATGGGATGATGTGACCAAGAGTACTTTGGAGGAATCTACATGGGGTGGGCAGGGAAGGCCCCTTGGAGGTGACATGTGAGTAAGCCCCTGTGGTGAGAAGGAGCCAGGTCCAGGGAGAATGGGGTTAGGGGAGGTATCCCAGGCAGAGGCAACAGTAAATGCAAAGGCCAGAGATGATTGAAGGGCCTGGCCTGTTGTGGAGTAGATGGTGGTGGGTGTTACCCAGAATGCGGCGAGTAAGTGCAAGGGGCAGTAGTGTGAGATAATCCTGTAGGACAAAATGCAGTAAGGTGTATGAATGGGGCTTTTTAGATGGTAAAGCACTGACCCTGGGGAATTAGGATGATCAATATGGAAAGAGAGTCTGCTAGCCCAGTTGGGACTGCCAGCCCAGTGGGAACTGGAGGAAGAGGGAAAGCAAGCAGGAAAGGATGAGGAGAGAGTTAGCTGGGGATGGAGGGTGGATGGACAGCTATTCCCTGGGCATTCACTGTCCTCTAGGCATCATGCTAAAGGGTGTTTCTTCTCACATCAACCCCTAGCCACTCGGGGTGTCACAGATGAGGAACTTAATAGTGGAGTTATCACTAAAGTGATTTGACTTGAGTCATAGACAAAGTTCGATTTGAATCTAGATTCTTAGGGTCCTGATAATGGGTTTGCAGCTTTCTCAGTATACTGTTTCCCACTTAAAGTCATGACTCTTATTCAAAGGGAGGCTGGCTCTTCCTAAAAGGCTGCCCAGGGCCAGGCACTCTTCTAGGAGTCCCGTGGAGGAGACAAACTCAACCCAGAGGCTCTTGAGGCTGACAGGGGACATTGGTCATGCTGGTCCCCAGCTACTGTGGGGGACTGTGTAATGATCATATAATTGGTCTCAGTTATTAGAGAGATGAGACATGAGGAATCCAAGACTCGTGTCAAATACAACAAATGGCCCAGCCTCTCTACTTCATCTTGCAACAGTCCAGCAACACCTTGGTCTGTCCCTTGGTCTGTCCATGGGAACCCACTGCTTGTGAGATCTGACCCTGAGACATAGTGTCTTACCAGGCAATCTCAGTTGTACACTTGTACCCAAAAAGGCTCTTGGAATCTCAGGGCCTGGAGGAATTTATGTCTCATGCATGTATTCTATTGACATACCTTCCAAGTAGGTCACACAGCCAGCTTGCTTAGTGCCAGTGATGGGGATCTCAACACCTCTCTGCAAGGCCGCATGTGTTGGCTCCGAGAAAGTTCTTCACGCTAAGCAGAGATCTGGTAACTACCACCTGTTGGCCTAGTTCTGCTTCTGAGAATTCACAGAGCAAGTCTTGTCTCTGTTCCCTGTGATAACCCTTCAGATATTCTTTAGACTCTTTTCCAGACTAAATAAGCCCAAGTTTTTTGAGTACCCTCATCTTTACTACTTGCGGGTAGTAAAAAGCATGGAGCTTCTGGAGTCAGAAGACCAAGGTTCAAAACCCTGTTTAGTCCCTTATGCCTGCACAAGTCCTGTGTGTGTGTGTGTGTGTGTGTGTGTGTGTGTGTGTGTGTGTATGCGAATGCACATTTGCAAACATATATGGGGTGTACAAGTATAGTGACAGTGGATTCTGAACACTTAGGCAGCTATTAAAGGCCAAGTCAATGCTCAGAGCTTCCCCATCCAAGATCTGATTTCATCCACACAACTCTGTGGAAATGCTATTAACTGCCTCTCTATTTTACCCTTGAGAAAACTGAGACTCACAGAGGTTAAACAACTTGCTCAAATCACACACCCAGGGACAACACTTGAGTTTAAAACGAAGCCTCTCTAATCTCAAAACCCTAAAATAATAGTTAACATTACTGAGGGTAGGATTCTGCATCTGTAGGTGACAGTAAATAATGATGCCTTCTTCCTGAATTCTGGGATGTGAAGAGGAAGTGTGCCAGGGGAAAGTCTTATGAAAATCCCAAAGCACTATAATATTTTACTTACTTTCTTTTCTTTGTTTGTCTCAATTCTCCTGGGAGTTGAGGAAACGGTTTTGTTTTAGTGAAGTTTCTTTTGGTTGCAAAAATAGATCCCAATTTTGGTTAGCTTAAGCAAAAATGGAAATGTAGTTAGGGGCCCAGGGGAAGTTAGCAGAATCCAAAGAATCAACTGGCCAAGTCTCAGAATGGTCAAGGACCAGGGACAGCCTTTGGACCTCAGCAGCAGGAATTCTTAAAGTTTGCTCTAGAAGTTTGACTTGAACACAACTCAACTGTAATGCATCCCAGTCTGTGTCTCAGGTCAAAATTCTCAGTTCGTGCTGGGAGAGAGATGGAATGTCTCAGCATAGCCAAAGTGTGGAGCACATCGAATAGACATCACCACTGGGGATACACCCTGGCAACTGGAGGCAGGTTGCATAGCTAGGCAGTTATTGTGAGCTGGGAAGCTTGTCCCCAAGAGGCCCAAGATGTGGGTGATCTCATGGTCTTCCAAGGCATTCTTTGTGGAGGAGTTTGATGTACAGCAAGCCCTAATTATTTTTTTTGTTGTTTACCTTCTCCACTAGCATATAAGCTCATTTAGGGCAGGAAGCATGTTGGTATGTTCACTATTCTAGTATCAGCTACCCACAGAGCGTGTAGCATGTGGTGCTAACTCCATAAATAAATGCAGGAAAAAAAATGAATAAGTGTCTGGAACTGGACACAAATGAAGTCACCAGTTCTGTCTCTCTCTTCTTCCTTCTCCCCTTCAACAGTTTCTTCGACAAATATTTATTGAGTGCTTACTGTCAGCAGGTGTTCTAAGTTTTGGGATACAGCAGGTTTTGCTTTTGTTCACATTCTCTCTCTCTCTCATCTTTTCTCTCTCTCTGAATGTCTCTTCTTCTATTGTGGACAGACTGCTGCAGAAAAGATGTCTATCTGTGGCCACTAATACAAATCCTTTCATATAATTACTTAAAAAACACAAGAACTTTACTCTGCCAGTTAATCATTTTCTTAGGGGGCAAGAGGACTTTGATTGGGCCACCACAGTATCACTCACTGAGGAAAGGGACAGTGTAATTGGCTGGTCAAGGTGCCTTAGTAGAGGGCAGGGGGCAGGGCTGGCCCCAAATTGGCAGCTTTGCTGGAATGATATGACTGCAGTGGAGAGTAGTAGCTCTTTTAAAGGAGCTGACAGACCAAAACAACAGATGTCCACTCCAGGAGCATATGAATACAGAGCCTTTCTCCTGTTTGATGCCAGAGTATATGCTCATCTTCATTCTTTCTCAGTGTACGGATTCCTCAGTGTAATCAAGGCTCCATCAAGAATTGATCATTACAAGTGTTGCCAGCTGTGGGCAGAACGTTTATTTTATGTCCTTTCCTGGGACTTGGATATATAAGTCAATTCAGCAGATATTTATGGAGCACCTTCTATGTCCATGCAACATGTAAAAAAAAAAAGCAAGGATAGAAATACAGAGGAGAGAAAAACTCCTGACATATTGGTAGCCTGAATATGGAGTATCCTCTGGGTTTAAAGAAAACATCAGTTACAGCTAATATCTAATGAAGACGTGAGGAAAAGCAATCATTTCAGAAGATGTGGAAGGAAAGAAAGAAGTGATATTGAGCACCTACTATGGGCTGAGTTTTGTTTTAGGTGCTTTCATGTATTCATTCACTCACTGAATAAATCTTTTGTGTTATCTACTATGTGCCAGGTACTGTTTCAGATGCTGAGATACTATAGTCAGTGAGCTGAACAGATACAAATTCCACACTTTCAGAAAGACTACATTCTGGTGGGGAAAGACAGACAATAAGTAAAACAAATAAGAAAATTACATGCTCAATTAAAGGGCATCCATATCACAGAGAAAAAGCAAGAGGGGCTAGGACATGCTGGGGAGTGGTGTTGCAGTTTTAAATAAGGTGGTTACAGAAGATGACATTTGAGCAAAGCTTTGGAGAAGGTAAGAGGTTAGTCTTCAAGATGTTAAGGGGAAGGGCTTCCAGGTAGAGGAAACAGCAGGTGTCAGCCTCTGATGTGGAAGCCTGCCCGAAGCGTTTGAGGGACAGTAAGGAAGTGAGTATCACTGGAGGGGAGTCAAAGAGGGAGTGAGGGGGAGCAGACAAAGGGGGAAGATACTGAATGGCACAGGGTGGGTGGTGAGAGGGTCATGCTGGTCCTTCCAGGACATAGGAAGGACTCTGGCCACTCTGCTTCTGAGCAGAGGAGTGACATTCTCTGACTCACCTCAGTCGTGCCACTCAGTATTCTCAAGGCCTCTAAGAGTGGTATTATTGACCTCAGTTTGTGATGAGAAATGAGGAGTAGGGAGGATATACAACTTTCCCAGCAAAACACTGCCAGTAGATTTCAGAGCTGGGCTTAAAATGCACGTGTTTCTGATAAGAATGCTCTTTCCCTTAGACCACACTGTGTCCCCGGTCCTTACAATCTTATTTCATCCTGGTTACAAAATTAAAAACCTCCCTGGTCTGTCTTCATTTTGAATTTTGTACATTAATTTTATATAGAAAAACATTACTATAATCCCCCCAAAATACATCTAAATAATACTCCTCAGTTGTGAATGTCAAAGAATTGTGCCACTATAATTTCATTATCTAAAATTTTAATTATAATAAAATTTGCCTTAAAGCCTTTGTTACACATAAGTGTGTATGTACACACACAATGTGTATCATTTGAAACTACCTCTGAGGTTCTGAGTGTTTTTCGTACAGTTAGAATGGTTGCTTTCCTTGGTCTTCTTTGACAAAGTTGGTTGCTGGCCACCTAAGCTGTCTCAGTACACACACCTCTCTCGGGCCCTTGCAAGGCAAGATGGTGACTCTGAGTGTATCTGCCTATCTTGCCCGCTGACTCTGTTTTTTTCGGGGCTGGGATCCCGTCAGTAGTAGACAGCTTTGGAGCATCTGTCCAGCCCATGACCTTGTGATTTCCCTCCCTTGCTCTGAGGGCTGCTCCCCACACACTGTCATGTTTGCGTAATGTGTCCCCATTCTAATGGCCACTATTACTTGGACCAGGGATAGGTGCTGATCCAAGCTGGGCCACTCAGGTAATCTTCTGGAACTTAGAAACAGTGTCAGAGTTTCTGGCTCTGTCTAGGCTGGGCGTTGGGCAAAGGAGACGGAAGCTTGGGAACGCTTTTGTGGCCATCTTCTACCTGCCCTGTGTCCTGGGAAACATGGGAACTGCTCTTTAGAGAGAAGAGCAGGGTCTATGGAAAGATAAAGCCCCATCTGGGTTGCTGACAGACCTCTGTTTCCTTGGTTCGACCTTTCAAAAGGCTGGCTACACTCTTGCCTTTAGGGTTAACAAGAGATGCTTTATTCTTATAATAAATTATGCATTTTTGCTTAAGCCAGCTTGAGTTGGTTTTTGTTTCTTACAACCAAAGCGTCCTAAATAATCCTATGTCTAGATCATTTGAATAAGCCTGACCCTAGCACAGTGTCTCACTCACGGACAAATCTTAGATTTGGCATTTGATAGATCTTACCTACCTCTTTGACCTGAAGTTGAGCTGGATGGGATAGAAATGTTTAGTGCTTGGGCTGTGGAGTCTGAGTACAAGAGTTGAGTTCTCAGTCAAGTTAATTGACTCATAAAAAGACTTGGTTTCCCCATCTAAAAATGGACACAGTTGCCCTTTCCTCATCATTGGTATTGAATGCACATAGACCTTAGCCCATCCTGACTCTCAAATGACCAAATTGGCCTAAGAGGTGGAAGGCCTTGGTTCTGTCACTGGCTGTGTAACCTTGAGCAAGTCGTGGGATCTCTGTGGACCTGAGTTAGGAAAGTGCTTATCTGCCAAACAGATTAAATCTCTGTTCTGCCTGCTCCACTGCTTGTTAAGGATGAAAAAGAAACAAAAGGCACTATTTTGTATACTGTAAATCCACTTTATGAATGGAAATTAAATACTCTTTGAATATTTAGATGTATGTCTTTCTCCCATGCCAACCTTACTTCTCTTACCTGTAAGATGGGACTAATAATGCCAATATTGCACATTGTGGTGAATTGAGATGATATATGAAAACACAATTCCAGTGCCTGGCACTTAGTTGTGGACCAACATGTGGCCGTCCTCCTTTCTTCTTTAGGTTTTAGAAAGCACCTGCTTGGTCTTTAGCCTGCTTTGGGGGTTATGGCAGTGTGGTATCATCTCCATTGCTCATATGAGGAAGTTGAGGCTCTGAGATACCAACTGATTCGGCAAAGTTGAACAAGCAGTGGCAGAAACAGAACTGGAAAGCTGCTCTCCATTCACCCCTGGACAGCAGGTCAGGAAGTCTGCTCAAGAGCCAGGCTGCCTGTGTTTTCTATCCCAGCTTCCTGCATGGCAATTGTACAAGTTACTCATCTTCCCTGTGCCTTGGTTTCTTGATTGGAAAAATGGGGAGAGTAATTATCCCTGCAAAATAGCACCTGCTTCATAGGATGATTGGGAGGATTCAACAAGGTAATGCATATGATGCTTAGCAGGTGCCTAAGACACTGTACTTGCTCCGTGAGTGTGGGCTGTTCTTTTTTTACTACGTGCTGATGATGTGGCACAGTGAGTACCGACTTGGGGGCAGAGGGCCCTGGGGTTAAGTCTGGGCTCTGCCGCTCTTAAAGCAATGTGACTTAGACCGTGGAGCCTCGCTGCCTTCTCTACAGGAGAGTGACAATAGCTATCTTGGGAAGAGTAGAAATTTTATATTTATATAAAATGCTTGGCATATGTGGACACTTAAGAAATAGAGCAAGTAGGAGGCTGGGAGGAGGAAAGATTTTCCAGGAGGAAGGAGCAGCAAGCCCAATAGCAGGGAGGTTGAGAAGAGCCTGTTAGGCACAGATGTGTCTTTAGGAGGGTTGATGTGTGGCAGGAATGAAGAGGAGAGATGTGGGAAAGTCCAGATCACAAAGGATTCTTGATCCCCATCCTATGTCTGTGTACAGCTCCCAAATGCTTGAAGCAGAGAAGGTAGGAACAGAGTTGCCTTGCTGTACCATCATCCTGGTGGCTGTGGAGGATGGAGAGACACCTGGGTGCCTAGAGGCAGGGCTCAGCTAGGGAGTGCTACGGATGAGAGCCGATGGTTGGTGACGGACGCTGAGGCAGCAGAATGGACAGAATGGAATGGCTTCTCTGACCACTAACCACTGGCTGGTAATTACTGAGGACTTACTATCGGCCAGGACCTTACTGCTTCACAGGCTTTGTGTATATTAGCTCATTTAATTATCTTAACAACCCAGTGTGGCAGGGACTAGTGTTATCTCTGTTGCAGGTGCAGAGATGGAGACACAGAGAGGCTAAGAAAGCCTAAGGAGATAGAATCCATAGGACAAGATGCAGGATCTGATGTGGAGTGAAGAAGCAGATGGCCTGAAGGTTTCAGTTTGGGATGATGGGCTGGAGCCCGAGCACCTGGGAGAAAGAGAGGGCTGGAGAAGGAGGCAGGAAGACACTGAGCTGTGTCTGTGTTGAAGGCACCAGGGGCCTCTGTGGGAGGCAGCAGGGCATCCGGGGGCACGTGTGTGGGGGAGCACAGGGGTGTACTCAGAGTTCTCTGCCAGATGTGGAGATTTGGACATCACCATTATTGGGGAGTCCAGAAGCTGAGCGAGGGAGAGATGTCCCTGGGAAATCTGAGTGGTGGTAAGAGATAAGAGGACTCAGGCCTTAGTACTGGAGCATGCGGCCCTCACAGACCTTTTCTGTCTCCCAGGTTCAAGGTCTGTATGGACCCTAGTGTTGGGATCCAGAGTGCAGGGAAGGGTGTGGCTGCAGGCAGGCTACATGCTTCTCAGGAGCTTTGATTCCTCTTGCCAGGAGTTAACAAGGGTTCACAAGTGAAAAGGCTAAACAACCAATCCACCAATCTGCATACATTTTGTGCCTGGGCTGGAGAGGAATCTTGTGCCTGGGCTGTGTCTGGAGGCTCCCCACATGTGCTTCAGTGACCTTTCTCCACCCCTGGACCTTGAGTAATACTGTTGGCTCTCTCTCATCCCCTTCTCTGCCCCCCCTTCCTTCTCTTTGCCTACTTCTCTCTTCCTTCGTTTCTGTATTTTCTTGCTGCTTTTTTTCAGCCTCTGTCCCTACATTGTCTCTCTCCACTTTCTTTTTCCGTCTCTCCTCCTCCCTCTGTCCATTTCTCTCTCTCTGGATCTGCCTCTGTCCCTGTCTCAGCTCTTTTCTGTCTCTATTTGCCTTCCTCTGTCTCTCCCTCAGTGTCTGAGTCTCTCTGTTGCTTCTATTTGTCTCTGTGTGCTGGTTTTTCTCTCTGTGTGTCTCTCTCTTTGTCTCTTTATCTCTTTTTCTCTACCTCTGTGTCTCTCCCTTTGTCTCTCCCAATCTCTCAGCTTTGTATCAGTGCTTATCACGCTCCTCACTACCTCCATGTTTTTTTCTCTCCTTTCCCTCTCCCTCCCCCTCTCCTGCCTCTAGGATGAGGGCAGAGATCACTGGGTAGGATTGGAAGTCATTAAAAGCAAAAAAAAAAAAAAAAAAAGAGAGAGAGAGAAAGGGCTCCTTTTCTCCTGCTTGCCCCTGGGGAATGCCTAACAATGAGAGACACTTTGGTGGGTAATCGATAGGAACAAGATGCAATGAGATGTCTTTGTTGGGCAGTGGCAGGCGGCAGTTGCCTCTGACCAGAGCCCCTGGGAATGGCTGGCCCCTCAACCAGTCTCAAATAGAGTGAATCACAGTGGAGGACCTGAAGTGTGAGCCCAGCACATCCTGACCCCTGGGGCGCCTCATTTCCATCACCTCCTCTCTCTCCCTCCCTGGCCCTTCTCCCCCTAGGCACTACTTTCTGAATATCATGAATAGAAAGAATCTCCATAATAGACTAGGGCATAGATTGTAGCCAGCATAGGTGTGAGGTTGGCTAATAATCAGTCTCTAGCTGGAGCAAGAATCTTCATCCTTCTAAGCCCAAATTTCCTTATGTGTAAATGAGGGATACTAATACCTGAAATCCATTTTGAGCAAGGCAGCCAGTTTTCTGTTTGAATAACAAATCTGATCAGTGCCTCTTGCATTTAAACTCCCACAGCAAGGACCACATATGTCTTTCTCACTGCTGAATCCTAGCGTTAAGCTCACAGGCGGTGCTTGATAAGTGTATACAGTATCCTGCACAGGAGGTGCCCCATAAGTGTTTGTCAAATGAATGGACCTGACTGCTTCTACTCTTGAAATGCCTGGCTGGCTTCTCCTTTCTTTCTCTGCCTTCCCAAGATATGAGCTTTGGGCAGGATTCCAGATCTCATACTTCCTGCCCAGCTCTGTCCTCCATTCCTTGTTTCCCCCCTCCCTGCATATGACCCTCAGATGTTAGGAGGATGAAGAGAAAAGACAGTGAGTTACAGGGAAGGAATTCAGAACACTGGCCTCTTGGACATAACAAAACCAGCAGAAGAGTGCGCCTATAGGAGGACTTTAACTGGAAAGTTAAAGAAGAGACTTTAGAGATCATCCAGTCTGTTCTTCCATTGCCCACTTTACAGATGATCAAACTTCCCAGGGAAAGGGAATGCTTGCCCAAAGTAGCATGGCCTTGTGGTGGAGATGGGCAGGGAGATAAGAGTTCTGTAACCTCTCAAAGTCTTCAAACAGTGTCTTTATATCTGCACACCCTTATGCCTTGGTGAGTACAAGCCCTGTTGAACCCCATTCTCCATTCCAGTCTTAAGAATGGAACTCACCAAATCTTTCCCATCCTCCTAAATGCAATCTAATGTTGGGATCCATTCCTAGTCCTTGGCCACCAGAGGCAAACAGGGGCTGTCACTTTTGCAGAACCAGCCACAAGGAACTGCTTGCTGCCTGGTTCATGCCTACTTATTCTTCAAGATTCTACACTGTCAGAACGCACACCCACATTCTGAGATGTGCCCCATCTTTTCTTTTGCTCCCTTTATATTCTATGCATAGTCTCTTTTTTGGACTTTCCATGTTTTCTTTTAATCAGCTTTATGATGTATAATTTTTATGTAATAAGATTAATTTTATGTATATAATTCAAGAGGGTTTGACAGATATGTACAGGAGTATGACTGCCACCACTATCAAGATACAGAATATTTTCATCCCCCCCCCAAAAGTAACCCCATATTCCCTTGCAGTCAACTGTTTACCAGAGTCAGCCCTAGGCAACCATCAATCTGAATTTAGCTGCTATAGTTTTGCCCTTTCTATAAGGTCTTATAATTAGAATTATTTTGTATCCAGTTGTTTTCACTTGGCATAATGTTTTTGTGGTTCATCAATAGTGTTACAGGTATCAGCAATTCTTTCCTTTTTATTGCATTAAAGTGGCGATTCATGCATTCCAGTACCACTTAATTAACAGACCGGTCTGTCCCCGTTTGTATACATATACTGCAATATGTTTAACCATTCATCACATGATGGGCATTTGGATTGTCTCCACTTTTTGACTCTTGTGAGTAAAGACTCTTGTTCTGCTATTGGCTCTTATTCTGCCATGAACATTCATGCACAGTTCTTGTTTTATTTTCATGTGCTCTCATTTCTCTTGAGAAAATGCTCAGGGCTCCGATTATTAGATCATATGGTAAGTGCACATTTAGTTTTCTAAGAAACTGTCAAATAGTTTCCTAAAGTGCTGGCCCATCCTGAATTAGCACTAGTAATGCACCAGAGTTACAGTTGTTCCATATCTCTGCTAACACTTGGTGTTATCAGTCTTTTTATTTTTAATCATGCTGGGGTGCAGTGCTATCTCACTATGGTTTTAATTTGCATTTCACTATTGACTAATGGTGTGGAGAATCTTTCCCTTGGTAAATGATCTATTCAAACCTTTTGCCTATTTTTATTAGGTTGTTCTTATTTTTCTTATTGAGTTACAAGTATTCTTTTCATATTTTAAATACAAGACCTTTATGATAAATATGTTTTGCAAATACTTTCTTCCACTCTGTGGTTTGCTTTTTCAACACATGTCCAGTACCATTTACTTCATTATGGCCAGACCTGAGGTTTATTTATTATCCTTCTGAGCCTTAGGTTTCTTTTCTGTAAAATGGTGCTAAAATGCATCTGCTTCTTAAGAGTTTTGAGGATTCAAAGAGAGAGAAAATACGAAACTCTTAGCATAATGCCTAGAGCTTGGAAATCCTCAGCTAGTTATTATTTGATTTTTATTCATTCCATCTTCGCTCACTCAAATAGTCTTCTTTGGACATCATCTCATGGTATCAGCAACTGGCAGATGGAAGTAACTGTTTAGAGCTCAGGAAAGCTGTTGGGACTAGAATCTTTTGAAGTAATTAGCATGTAGATGTCCTCTGAAATCCTGGGGCTGGTTGGACTGTGACTAAGTGAGAGTGTGTGTGGTGAGATGGCCCCAGCTAGAACCCTGGCCGATCCTAACATCTAAGGGGTGGGCAAAAGAAGAAAAACTTATGAAGAATAATGAGATTGTATAACCTTGGAGGAGGAGGAAAGCCAGGAAAGAACAGAATCATAGAAGCCAAAGAAAGATTGAGACCCAAAACAGAAGGAATCAGTAACAGTGTCAAATGCTATAGAGAGGGTGAGCCCCTAAGGAAGGGAACTTTGGATTGGCCAAGACCAGGGCATCATCATTACCCACTGAGCCATGCTTGTGGAGGCAGGGCAGGAAGTATAATGACTGGGGGAAGTAGGATGGAGGCAGGGTTGAGAAGTAAGCAAGTGATTTGGTTTCAGGAGTATCAAGCATATACTCCACCCCCACCTCCACATTAGTTTTGGTAGAAATGAGGAGAGGAGATGGTAGCTTTCTTCAGAGAGTAGCAGGTGTGGAGGGAAATTTTCTTATTACATTATGGGAGAGACTGAGCATGTTCTTGGACAGATGGGAAAGAAAAAAACAATGGAGAGTGAGTACTTGAAAGGACAAAAAAAAAAGAGGGGTTAATGGAGAGTATGAGTCCCTTGAGGAAGGTATGGCATCCAGATCACAGGATTAACCTGAAGTAAGGGAATCAGGTGGCTTAATACTGTGCCAACCAGCTGAGCTAGAACAATGTTGCCCTTTACAGTTCTGTTAGAGTTGGCTAGGAGGGAATTTGCGTGTAATTTGGAAGATGCAAGTGAAGCAGTAGCTATCACTCTGAAAGTCACTGTGGTTAAATGGGTAGGTACATACAGAGGTGTAGGGGGACACCAGCTTGTCTTCACAATTTCCTGGTGGGAGTTAGATGCAGAAAGGTCAGAAAATTTCAGCCTGTCTTTACTGCCCTCAACTCTGTGCTTAGCTCTTTTTCCTGCTTGCTTGCCCTGCTCTCCAACATTAATCCCAGACCCACAACCAGATGCAGTGGCATCACCCAAACAGTCTTCCAAAGACTTTTCCATCAGTTTTCCTTTGTAGACCCTCTCAGCAGCTGGGTGTGCCTGGCCGCCCATATTCCTTTATGAACTCCACCTTGATCACCCATTTCCATATTCAGGAAGGTTAGATAGTAACATTTATTTGATCCTTCAGCTTCCCCCCTCTTGGGACCTTACTTCCTAGATTCTCTCTCAGTTATAGAATGTGTTTTTCCTACAGTAAATCTTTTATTCTACAATACTCATAGAATTTCAGCTTCCCTGATTAAACCCTGACTGATATGGGGTGAATGGAGCACTATTATTCAGAGTGAGAGAAGGCACTAAGAGTTGGTGCCAAAAAGGAGTAAGGAAGTAGATGTCAAAGGAATTTAGGTCACATTGTCTCGAAGCCATATGAAAATATGGGAACGAGGTGGACTGCAGAAAGGGATTAGGGTTAGGGTAAAGGTTGAGCCTCTAAAAGATTGGAAAAGCTCTAGAAAATAGTGTATAAGTAGAATGAAGAGTTGAAAGAATCTTTTGTTGGACAAGTGAAGGGGTTGGGAGGCAGCTGGGAGGAATGTCAATGGTAGGAGTCTTGAATTCTACTCCTGGATCTATTCTTCATCAGCTCTGTGGCCTTGGATAAGTCACATGTTTTCCTCTCTTTGGCTCCCATTTGTCTCTTTGTTCTCCTCCCTCCTCTGCTCTGCTCCACATTTCAGGAAACTACATTCCCCAAGCTCTCAGGTAGAGTTCCGCATAGGCCTGGCCCATGTAGGGTACTAGTAGAAGACTAGATGTGGGCAGGAAGCTGGTGTATCTGCCACCTGCAGTCTCACAGAGTCCTCTGTAGCTCTGACTCTAAACAGCCTCTTCCTCAAGGGTCCCAGCTTCTGGCTAGCCAGCAACTACCTTCACAGTTCTTGCTCTGGCCAAAAGGCTTGGACATGGTAGAAATCTCTGGGTTATTACTTCAGCTCTCCTATCACCCGTGTAACGAAGTCCTTGTAAGAAACGCTCTCTGTTTGAAATACTCGAGTGGATTCTGTTTTCCTGCCTGATATACTCACCTGTACAATGGTGCTGGTACTGCCTACCTCTCAGGTTTATTGTGAGATGATGGATATACAGATGGCATTTGGAGAAAAGTAGTAAGAGCTACTCTATTAACTTAGGCACACCTCTTTGGGATAGCTACCACTGAGAGAATTTCACTCTATGCGGACACTTTTCATTCGTCATGCATTGTTACTATCTGTGTGACCCTGGGTAACTTAGCTCACCTCCATGTGCCTTACTTTCCTCATCTGTAAAACGGGGACCTCTGCCTCATAGGATTATTGAGTTGAGATCCTATACATAATCTGGCAAATATTCACTACTCAGTGAGTGTTAGCTCTATGTATTACAAATTTTAGCTATTATTGCTTTTGAATAATTATTTCACAAAAGCTCCAGGAAACTAAAAATCAGTGAGGTTACACAACTTGCTCAGAGTCTCAGAGACATAGGTTATAAGACTTGATCTTAGGTCCCTCTGGTCCTCAGATTGTGCCCTTTCTTTTTCTTCCTTGCCAATGCTGGTTACGCCCAACTGGGCAGACACAGGGCCACAGCAGCAGCCACTGCTACATGGAACAGGTTTTGGCTTCCCTGCTCCTCCTCCCCTTCCCTTGTATAGCTTCTATATTTAAACCCAGTGAAACCGGTGCAGGGCCCTAAGAACAGGATGGACTTGATCCTGATAATAAGTCCCCTGAGAGGCCCTGGCTAGCAGAAGGGCAGCCGAAGTTTCACAGAGAAGGGCAGCCATCAGTAGGGGAGGGCGTGTCTCTACCTGGACAGATTCACTCCGTGACTGGACTGCTCAAGGAGCTGTGTGCATTTTGGAGGCTTTTATTACCAATAGGCAGCACTCAGCTTGGGTCTCTTCTCCCCCAGTCTCTCATCAGCCCCAGAATAATATAGTGAGCTGTGTTGGAAGCAAAGTGTATTTTCAGTCCTGCTGGGTCCTCAGGGAAACGGCTACCATGGAGAAGAGTCAGGGAGCCAAGAAGGACTCTGAACCCCCTTCTAGCACCTGTTCCCCGTCTTCTCAAGTGCTATTGCCTGGCAGGCAGCTACCACCTCACAAGATTAGTGGTCCGGTCTGCTTCAAGGCTGGCATTGACCTGAACAACCTCCTCTGTGATTCTCGACAGACCAGTTGTTTTGTGTCTTGGGAATTCAATTTATACCTATAACCATGCTTCCTTCCCCTTCTCTCCTCTTCCTCCCCCACCAGTGCCGGGCTTACTATTCTACCAGACTGAAGAATACAAATAACAGTAATAATAAGCCTGTGCACGTTCACATCTGTTATCTCATTTGAGCCTCTTCTATGAGGCAAATGCACCAGACAGAAAAGGAAGAAATTGAACCTCAGAGTGATGATGTAATCCACCCCAGGTTATGTAAAGAAACAGTGGTGGAGCTAGGATACAAACCCCACATGACTGGCTCCAAAGCCAGAACTTTTAATCCTATGCCATGCTGCCTCTAAAAATGGTTTTGATGCTAATTAAGATGTTAAAGTGCTGGCTTGTTGACTTAATAGGCAATTCTTACACTCCTGTAGTACTGCATCAAAACAGGGGTTGACCAAACAACCAGAAAGGCCATGTTTTCAATAAGGACTCATGACTTCTAGTCCAGATCTGAACCTTGAAATGCTGTTAGGGTCTCCTTTACACCCATTCAAAGTACCATAAACATTTGTTGATTACTTAATATGCACCATGCCCTTTTCATGTACAACTCTTTGTGAACTGGAGATCACTCTTGTCATTTTACAGTTAAGATCCTGTGTAGGATTACATAGCTAGTTAATAGCAGTTACAGAATCCACACTTGGGCTTGTCCAGGGGTAAAATTCACTTCAAAAGTATCTGGCTTGGAGCACCTGGGTGACTCAGTGAGTTAAGCATTCCTACTTTGGCTCAGGTCATGATCTTGTGGTACATGGGTTCGAGCCCTGCATCAGGCTCTGTGCTGACATGTCAGAGCCTGGAGCCTGCTTTCTATTCTGTGTCTCCCTCTCTGCCCCTTCCCCACTTGCGCGCTCTCTCTCTCTCTCTCTCAAAATAAATAAATAAACATTAAAAAAATCTGGCTCTTCCTACTGTGTCATACTGCATCACAGTCTTTAATAACTCTGAAGAAAAAGTTGTAGTAAAGTTCTGAGAATGCATTTTAACACTTCTCTTGTTGCTATAATTAACACTTGTCAACTAGGATTGTACTTGGCTGCATTAATAGAAATCTGACCACAGGAGCATAAACAAATAGAGATATTTTTCTCAGGGAAGAAGAGTCAGATAGATAATCTATAACTGGTGCAACTCTTCAAGCAAATACTCAAGGACCCAGTCTCCTTCCAGGTTTCTGCTCTGACATTATTCTAAATACAGTTGACCCTGAACAACATGGGGGTTAGGTGCCCCAGGCTTCATGCAGTTGAAAATCCTTGTGTAACTTTTGATTCCTCTAAAACTTAACTCCTCATAGCCTACTGATGACCAGAAACCTTACCATTAATATGCAGTTGATTAACATATTTTACCAATAATGAAGTCGATTAAACATGTTTTGAATGTTTTATGTACTAAACACTGTATTCTTCTAATAAAATAAGCCTGAGAAAAGAAATTTTAAGAAAATCATAAGGAAGAGAAAATACATGTATAGTCCTGTCCTGTCAAAAATTTGCATATAAGGGGACCCGTGCAGTTCAAACCCATGTTGTTCAAGGGTCAACCATCTATGACTTTTGTCTTTCTGGTTGCAAGATGGATGTCTTGCCTCTAAGCATGAAGTCTGCATTCCAGGCAGGAAGAAGAGTAAAGGATAAAAACTACAGGACACTGGAGTCTGTCCCTTTCTATCAGAGAAACAAATTGGAAACACCAATCCATAGACTTTTGCTTACATCTAATTGGCTGGAGGTGGTCACATGGCTACCTATGGTATAATGGCACCTGGGATGTGAATACTTCTAACTAGTACATGGTGTCCTGAAACAGAATCAGAGTTTTGTTAATATGATAAGGAAAGGTGAGGGGAAATGGGTAACATGAGCTTGCAATATTTGCTACCAATTTGCACTAGTTTGTTCAGTAACAACCCCCCAAATGCCTTACCTTGATATAGGTTTTTAATTTTCCAAAAACACTTTCCTGTACATTATTCCTTTTAATATCCCTTCATGAAAGCCTTTTAAAGTAGCTAGGGTATGGATTATCAGGAGTCATGCAGGTTTGACATCATATTTCTCCTTTTACAAAAGAGGAAGCTGAGTTTCAAAGAGGTGAACTGAGTTGCTCAAAGTCACAGAACTAGTAAGTGATAAGACCTGGAGTGGATTTGGTATCCTGGGGCCCATTGAGACTTTAGATAAGTCACTTACTCTCTGTGCTTACCATACACCTACTGAATAGCAGGAATCATCCTACCAACTTTACAAGGTGATTGGGAAGACTTAATGGCTCTCAGTGTCTGTATATCTTAAGTGCTCAGTAAAAAAATGACAATGAGCATTTTATGGACTCTAATACATTTTTTTGATCATTTCCAAAGAGAGTTAGCATCTTTTCTCCAACTTATCTTTTTCATTACCTCGAGTCTAAAGTTTATCAGACTATTTGCATGTTTTCCCCTTGCACAAAGGATACATAATCCCCGTTAAACTGAGAGGTCTATGAGGGCATGTGTTGGGAAGACTTATTTCTTAGGGCTCACATTTCACTAAGGAACCTCCACTCCATTTCTTAAGAGGAAAGAATACTTGAGTAACACTTCTGTCCCACCTCTTTACCCCTTACTCATCTCACCCTATGGAAAGAGAATTTCCTTCCTTTCTTCCTTTTTTTTTTTTTTTTTGTTCATTGATACGGAAAAAATTCTTCGAGATTGGGTAGAATTAATGTGTTATAAACTGTACTTTTGGGTACAAGGAAGGTGCTATTTCTCACATAGTTGACTGAGTAAGTATCTGTTTCATAGACTCTTTCCTCAGATAGATCTCAAGGGCTATACCTGGTGGAAGGGACAGGAGGTGACCAAGGAGGAACCCTGGCTCTAACATTTGACTCAAGCAGTAAATACTACACAGCTGTGTAAGCAATAATGTTGGTACCTTGGTCCCCATTTGACTCCCTTGACTTTTTCTCCATTGGTTTAAGACTGAACAGTGGAAGGGTTTGGTTATCATCTCAGAGCAACATTCAGTAGCAGTGGTGGCTGTTTTCCTTCTTTGCTTCCCAGCCACATGGGAATAATACTTGATCAAAAAAATGATGATCAAATGAATAATGGAAGTGAAAACATCTTATAAATTGTAAAACGCTATCAGATAGAAATTATTAGGAGTACCACATGTTTTTTTTTTATTTTATTTTATTTATTTTTTTATTAATTGCTACACCCAACATGGGGCTGCAACTCATGACCATGCTCTACTGACTGAGCCAGCCAGGTGTCCCCCAGTATTACTGTGTTTAATAAAATCCTCCCATCCTGAGAGGAAGAGTCTTAGCTTTAGATGGAACATAATCTTTGCAGTGTGGTGAGGGTGAGGGATTGAAAGGAGAAAAAGGAAAAAAAAATGTGATCTCAACATGGTCAACCAAAACATACTAAGTGCTTTTGGGGGCATGAATAAAACGTCAGCTGGAGTCTAGTGGGGAGGCATACATATGCAAGGATAACTCTAAGATAAGATATTAAGGAAGTGCTGTAAACCAATTACTATGAAAACAGAGAAAAGGCGAAGATTAATGTTCACTTGGAATTGAATGTGAATGTGGAGTTAGGGAAGGTTTGGAAAAGACAGATAGTTGAGCTGAGTTTAAAAAGTGAATAGGTACTTTAAAAGGTAGTACTGTAGATAATAACAAAGGTGTTGTTAAGCGTCATGTGTTAAGCACTGTAACGCAAAATGCATATGTGAAACTTGGGTAATGCACCCAGCAACACTGTTTGGTAGGTATTATTTTCATTATTTTTATTTTTTTAGATGAAGAAAATGGTATTGGCAGAGAACATTCAAAGAGAAAGGACATCATCAAAGGTATGCAAGCCAGAAAATGTTGTAATTCTGGTATGATGACTCATACAGGTCCCCCAATATATTAAACACCTACTTTGTGTTCACTGTTTTGTGGCCACTGGGAGTCCAGTGTGGGTGTTGGGAAGGATTGGGGGGAGTATAGTACTATCAGCAGATTTAAAAATCTAGGTCTTAAAATCAATCTGAGTTAGTATTGTTTTTGTTTTGGTTTCCCCAGAAGTAAACTCTGAGGCCAAGTGTGGATGCTAATACTTTATTTGGGAGGTAATACAGGACACAGTGGTAGAGGAGAGTGGATGTGAAACAGGGAAGGAAAGCAAGCCAGTAAAACGTACTTTGTCAAATATATTACTTTTGTGGGAAAATGGAGCATTGTCCCACTGGATAGTTCTAGGATCTGGTGTTCAGCACCCACCTTAGAGTTATTTCACCCAAGGGAAATAAATATGGTTATGCTATGGGAGCTATGATATTTATGCACTGACTTCTGTTAGCTCTTGCTTGAGGTCTGCTTTTGGTGGCGGCTAACTTCCTGGTATTTCTGCCTTTCCACGTATGGACAGTGGAATTTTCAGTGGCCAAAGAGAACCATGAAGCAGAGTTTCAGATGCTGGCAGTTTGATGCTGGGCTGGTCTCAGTGGAAATAGTAAGGCTGGGGCAATAGGACTATATGTTATATAGTCTACCCCTTGAACTGCCTGGGTCCAGTTCTGCCCAACTTCACTGCATCTTCTTGCTGATTCTTCAAGAGTGTGGCCTATCATGATTCTAAAAGCAAACAAATGAATGAACAAACAAGCAAACAAAAATCCTATGACAGAAAGTTTGATGGGATATAGAGTCTCTGCCACCACAGCTATCATTAAGGTCATATTGATAATCATCTCCCTCCTCTCTCTGCATTCAAATTTGACTTACCTTTGGCCATCACTTCTGCTCCTGTACATTGCTTCACCGGGGGGATAACTCCGTTTCTCATCCCTGAGGTGTCAGAACTCTTGGTTATACTTTTCTCAGGCTAGTGTTGCTGCAATTGCTAATTTTTTGTTATCACTGGTCATAGAAGTACTAAGAGACGTCCCAGTTAATCTTCTGAGTTCCAGACATACTCCATTACCCTGCTAGGTAGCAGCAACCCTAGCTCCTCATGATAACTACAGTCAATCATTGCTGCCAGCATAGTAACTCCTTTTTAAAATCTGCTTATCTACTGGCATGAAGACTTCAAAATACCAAGAGAGCAAACATTTTGCACAAGTTCCCCAAGTGTGTCACTGGGATTGATGGTGACAAAAGCCATTCCTTCTATACTTTTATTATTGGATCCATGTATTCTACCTAAGAGGCATGCAGCACCGTGTAATGATCACTGACTCAAAGTAGAAAGTGCATCTAGGAGGACAGCACTTTTACACTGGAAGGTGTCATCCTCCAGTTGCTGTTTTAGCTGTGCCTTTAATAGCTATTCCAGCATTCTATCAAACCAGCAGCTATAGATTGTGTCATATGTAGTAGTTATCAGTGGAGCTGATATATATAAACCAACTATGGTCTTTGCCCAGTTAAAGAAACAAGGATGATAGCAGCTATGAAGATTTTCTCTCTTGTTTGTTATAAATACACACACACTCATAAACACACCCACACATATTTATATTCACACACTGTTGTCTTTTTTTCTCTATCTCCTTCTTCCTCATTTTATATAAGGATTGATGTTAATGATTAACATTGCAATGTAGTGTTTACAGAATATTAAGGAGTATCTGTGACTGAGTTTGAGAAGTAAATTCAGTTACATGGAGGAAGGTGGGTGTGGATGCTGAGTAGCCAAAGGGGTGGACTGTGCTAGTTATTCAACTATTATGGTCTCTTTGCTCCAGACCTATCATTTTTTGCTCTGTTTTGCAGTAATGGGACTGGGACTGTGAAAGTACACTTCTCTGTTTTTAGCTAGCTTCCTGTCAGTTTCTGCCAGACTGGAAAGTTGAAAGAGGCAGGACTTCCTGCTCCCAGTTTCTTTGTTATTCCTATTGCTGCCAGCCCAGTGATAGTTTACTACCCTGGAAAAAATAATTGGTTCCCATAGCAGTTGGTTTCAGCTTTCAACCTCTTTTCATGCTTCTAGAGCCACTTCGTCAATCCTTCTCCGAGGTACCAGGCCCAGAGGGGCTATGCTCCCCTCCTCAGAGGTTTTGAGTCCCAGTGCCAGCATCACAAAGTATCAAAGGTGTTTTTGAAGGTGGGAGGCACTAGTTTAATAACTCGTGCACTCTACTTCTGAAAACATGTCCCATGTGTTGGTCCTTCAGAAATGACTCCTTCCTCCAAAGTCATAGAGTGAGCCTATTGACTCTTGAAAGAGGGCAAACGTCTGCCTCTAAGAATATATAGCTACCAACATCTGCTCTTACTGGAGGCAGAAAATACTCTGTCCCAGCACATATCTATGGAAAGCCCCAGGGTCTTTCCAGGCCTAGAAGAGAGACAAGGGCTACCACTGAGTCTCCCCAGTGCAC
The DNA here is from genome assembly GCF_024362965.1 of Panthera pardus. Taxonomy (NCBI): domain Eukaryota; kingdom Metazoa; phylum Chordata; class Mammalia; order Carnivora; family Felidae; genus Panthera; species Panthera pardus. The sequence continues at coordinate 59,461,385 of NW_026526666.1, forward strand.
CAGCAGCAGAGAAGAAAAGGGCATGAGAAGGCTGGATGCCATTACTCTTAACCCACACACTGAGACAAGAAAGTAAGGTGGCGGTCTATGCTGACCTTTCATTTCAGCCGTCTGGCAAGCTTTCTTCTGGAAAATGAAACTTTCCACAGTGTCTGTCTTAATTATGCATGGACACAGTTGATTTGCATATCCAAATACTCAGGGCCGTGGAGCGAACAAATAATTACTGTCTGGTGGTTGCCTGAAGAAGAAAGAAACAACAAAGGGCAAGACTTCCAACATCCTCTAGCCTGTGTACTAACCTGTGATGATCAACTTCCTCCTAACAAAACCCAGGTTTCCAGAATTGGCTGAATTCAGTTGTCTGCTTTTTTATCATTACTCTGAGCCCATTACCAGGCCACACCAGCACTCTCTCTGTAGCTTAACATACTCCTTGTTGCCCCTTTTCTTAGCCTATCAGAGAATAATCTTCTGGGCTGTTCTCTAAGGCACTGACTTAATAACCTATGCATTCATGATAAGTTATGATAGAACCTTAGAAAATCTCTGTATTGCTTGGACCTTAATTTCCCCACTGGTGAATAAGGACGTTGGACTAGATGATCTTTAAAGACATTTCCAGACCCATATATTCTAAAGCTATATGTTTTGAAACAGATTTTGTGTCCCCTCAAAATTCGTATGTCGAATCCCTAACCCCCAGCATTATGCTATTTGGAGACAAGGCATTTGATAGTTATTTAGGGTTAGATGAAATCATGAAGGTGGGGCCTTAGTCTGTTGGGATTAGTGTTTTTATAGGAAGAAGCACCAGAGAACTCTCTCTGTCTCTCTCTCTGCCATATGAGTACACAGCAGGAATGTAGACATCAATAAGCCAGGAAGAGAGCCTTTGCATGAAATTAAATCCCAGTGGATCTGGATCTTGGACTTCCCACCTCCAGAACTGTGGGAAAATAAACTTCTTTTCTATAAGCTATCCAGTCTATAGTATTTGTTATGATAGCCTTTGCTAACCAAGACACTGTGACTCTGCCTTTTTGCCACAGAGTGATCTGGGCAAGCTCTGTCTCCTCCTCACTCTGCAGGTTCCTCCCCGATAAATGAGGAGGTTGGACTAGATTAGATTAGATTTAAGGTCCTTTCCACGTTTGAAATTCTCTGAATCTAATTTATTCTTAGATGTCACTCATGGAGTTCATTGCTCTTTTTAGGGTTATTTTGAATCAAAAAACTGAACTCATAGTCTCTTCTCTTCACCTTCACCTTTACCTTCACCTTCACCTTCACTGCTCTTCCTCTTCCTTCTCCTCATTGTTCTTTTCTCCCTGCTCCTCACCAAGCTACAACTGATAGAAAGCAAATTTGAATTCAGGGAAGAGAGGAATTTATTGCTTCAAGGAACCCAAGGAATGGTCTAACTACCAACATTCAAGAAGGACAAAGTTGCGCCAGGGCCTTAGGAACTCTAGAACATGGGCACAAAATCTATGAAGACCCGCCACTCATTTCTGTACCTTTCTATGCATTAAATTCATCCGCTTACATTATATGTCAGTTTTTTTTTCCTAGAGGATGAGAGTCATAATGGGAAACTTCTTGAATATTACATCTTATAGCATCTGCCACTAGGAGAGACCAACCTTGACACTCTAAATTTATATTTCAAAAATCCCAGAGAAGGGAGCCCTTAGCCCAGCCTGGTTCAGGTACCACCTCTGGGACCAATGAGCTGTGGTCAGGAGTCAGACGAATTTAAAAATCAAGTCTCACTTTGTATCCATGGCACCTGGAGCATGGCAGTTTCCAGGGTAAGGGAACACATATGTATGTGTTGGCTTAATGTTATAAAGGAATATGATTAGCAAGGAGCCTAGTGTGGGGCTCGAACACGTGAACCATGAGATCATGACCTGAGCCAAAATCAAGAGTCAGACGCTTAACTGACTAAGCCACCCAGGTGCCTCAAAAGATGGACTTTTTAATGGTGGGACTTTAAGCCACAGTGGCCATGAGAGTGAGATAGTTGGTCTCAAAAGTTGAGATCTGCTGAGGGGCGGGTAGGAAGTATGATTCTCTTAATTTTATTAATGAAGCAACTGGGGCTTAGAAAGTTAAATAACAGGTAAATGGTAGCGCTAAGACTGAAACCCAGAGAGTGTGATTTTAGAACTCACATTCTTTTTTTTTTTTTTTTTTTAGTGTTTATTTATTTTTGAGACAGAGAGAGACAGAGCATGAACGGGGGAGGGTCAGAGAGAGAGGGAGACACAGAATCCGAAGCGGGCTCCAGGCTCTGAGCTGTCAGCACAGAGCCTGACACGGGGCTTGAACTCACAGACCGTGAGATCATGACCTGAGCCGAAGTCGGATGCTTAACCGACTGAGCCACCCAGGTGCCCCTAGAACTCACATTCTTAACCTGTACATTATCACACCACAGAACCAGAAAGCACCTGCCATTCTTTTCATAAGCGCTTACTAGACCCTATGATAGGTGCTAGGATAAGCAAGAAAGAAAAGGTCCCTGCCCTGGAAAAACAGTCCATAGTGAAGGGTTTTGTGGACACAATGTTTTTCCATAACTGTCTGATCTGTAGGAAAGCAGAAAGCACCTACTCGAGCCATCTCACAGACCTGGCTTGTCAATGTGAGCCACGGAGTTATTTCCTTCTAATCATATGCATATGCCAGCTTGGGAGAGAGCCTCTTGTTCGTGAAGAAGCACGCAGAGGGGGCTGAGGCTGTGGTCTGTCGGAGGGGCCATGGCCTGCCTCCTTGAAGATCAGCCACCACAGCAATCATGATGGACACTAGGGCTTCCACAGTGTCTGTAGCATTTCACTTTTTAGGTTGGGCGATAGGTACAGGGGCATTTGGTATGTGTTCTAAATCATTGCTTAATGCCTGAAATATTTCAAGATGGAAAAAACTCATGTTATGGAAGAATTTCATGACATGGGAAAATATTCACAGAAAAGTTTTCACTGAAATGAATCTGACTACAAAGCATTTTATTTAGAACAATTCCCATTTGGGGAAAAAAGTAAAAAAAAAATATATCAGTTATTTACTTAAGTGATGAGATTTAAGTATTCCTTTTATTTGCTGTATTTTAATATCTTGTAAGGAACATGTGTTATTTTTATAATTAGAAAATAAATCACTAGAGTGCCTAATGTGATTACTCCTATGCCTGAAGTCCTCTCAGTACAGTATTTGACTTTCCACAAGGCACTGGATTGCTCCTTTGGCTATTTGAGCAGCCCACCTTCTTGCAGTATGTCTCTGAGTGATTCCTGCACATCCTTTCACACAATCTGTGTTCTCTGTCTTCTTTGCTTGAAGAAGTCCAGCTATATGGCTGTGGAAGGGAGGCTGTTTTTTTCCAGAACTTGTAGAGGAAAGCAGGGTAAAGATGAAGAGGCTACAAGACAAGATGCAGCCCCACTGCTTCATGCTGAGACCCACATAAAGGTAATGTGCCCCTAAGTATGCAGAGATGGTGCTTTATGGCTTTACGGCCATCACATTCACAAACACATTTTGTAGTTCTAACCACAATAAGACACTTGCTGTTCCCACAATAAGACACTATTTCAAGGTCCTCTGCCTTTGCATTCACATCCTCTCTTCTCCAACTGTAAAAATTCTACATGGTTCATCTGAAGTACCTCCTCTGTTAAGTCTTTCCTCAAATCCAGGACGAACTAATCACATCTTCTTCTCTGCTCCCAGAGCACATTGTATATACCTGCCATTTTCATAGGTAGTTTACAGCAGGTATTAGAATACATCTCTGTTTTCCCCCCTACCACATGACCTTTTCTACAGTGGGAGCAGAGTCTTACTCATCTCTGTGTACTCAACATTTAGCACCATCCCTGGCACACAGAGGTAGTCAACTTAGTTGACATGATGAAAGGGAAGCAAGGTGGTTAATATCACCTCCATTTGAGAGAGGTGTAAATGAAGCTCAAAGATGGATGAGTCTCCTTGCCAAAATCTCTCAGCTAGTATGTGATGAAATTGGGATTTGAAACTAGGTTGGTTTGAATCCCAAATCTTTGCTCTCCCAGCACCACAATTAATAGTCATTTCCATTATCATTGCCACCAGCATCACTGTCATCATCATCATCATCATATTCTCAGTGGCAGCATTGGTCCAGGAACATAAGAAATGCTATAGTTGAATTAGTAAATATACTACTGCCATGATTATTATTATCATCACTCTCCCCCTCTTCCTTTATAACATAATTCCTCTCTTATGCCTCTGGGAACCAGCATGTGTTGACTACCACACCATTCCAGTACCTATTTAAAGTTCCTTTGTATCTCCTGTGGCATCTAGCACAATTCTGACATATCAACACTTAACAATGGATTTATTGACTTGACTTGTTGCCCTTCATGTTCTAGAATGATTAAACGTTCCCCAGCTGAGAAGTCAGCACACATGAGGGACATGGGTGCACACCTTGACCCTATCCTGAGGACAAAGCCGTCTCTCTCCACATCTCCAACTGAAAGTTTGAAGTTAGTATGGTATAGTGGAAAGAACCCTGAACTTGAGAGTCAACGCTCTTGGCTTACGTCCTTTTTCATTGACTTGCAAAGTAATTTTGGACAAATTCCTTTATATTTCCGAGTCTTTTAGTTTCTTCATGCATGAAAACAGAAGAGGTAATATTTCTGACTTCCTTCACAGGTGTGCTATGAAGACTTACATAGGATCATATGTGTGAAGTTGCTTTTCACTCTGGAAAGTCTTCCACCTGGGCAACACATTCATGTTATTAAAAGTAGAGGGAATAGAGTCGTGGGATAACAAAATGACCCATCTTGTCCTCACTCCACCCAGCATTTTGCTAAATCAAAGACCTCAAGTTCACTTTCCTGTCTTCAGAGCCAACCTAGATTTCAGTATCCTGTGTTTGTGTGTGTTTGTCTGTGTGTGTGTGTGACAGAGAAAGGGAAAGCGAGAGAGGAAGAGAGAGAGAGAGAGACAGAGAGACAGAGAAAGAGGGAGGGAGAAAGGGACAAAGAGAGGCAGAGAAAGCTGAGGGAAAGAGACAGGGAGAGAAACAGGGACAGAGAGAGAAAGAGAAAGTCAAGAAGACAGAGACATATTATTCTGGAATTCTAGAAACCGCGTCCAAAGGGGATCTTAGGATTTGACTCCTATATATGCGGCTCTTGTTTAATGGTGCTATTTTAAACAGTTCTCAGTTGGGAGGCTGGCAGTTCTGATTGCTTTTCAAAGCCCTGTCTTTTATCACTGTTTTCTTCATGCATAAATCCAGGCTGTGTCCCCACCTTCTGTTTCCTTTCTGTCTTCGAGTTGAGAAGTAAGCAAGATGCAATTTAGAAGCTGGGCTAGAGGGGGACTGGGTTGCTTCAGAGACATCGTTGGTCTAATTGACTTGTTTGCTTTTGGATGAGTTATGTTCAATCTGAGTTGTTTTCTCTTAACTAGATGTTGGTCGTGCTTTTTTTTTTCTTGTGTTTCTTTTTTTTTCCCTCTTGTCAAACACAATCAGTATTGGTTCTGATGGAGCATAGGCCTGGCTTTGAAGAAAACAATCTTTCTCCTTTTTCCTGAAATTAGAAGGAGGTACTCCACACTTGGCTGCATTTGGCTGATGGCTGAACTTCTAAATTTTCAGCTATTCTCATCCCCAGCATCAAGCTTAGCCAAAGCTTCCTATTCCCACATTTTCTTGCTCCCCCTGCCCCATCTGCACAGAGGTAGTTAGAGCTCCTGAGGGGATCCTTTCAAACAGGTGTTTATATTCTTAAATTTCTAATCTGGATATTTCTGGAAACAGGTAAACAGAGCCTTTGAGTTTAGCTGAAAGGTCTTAGCAGCAGGGAGTGGGAAATTTACCTGCAGAATAAAAGACTGAATTAAGGTTTGGCAACTTTCAGTCAATAGAGGAACATAAGAAACTGTTCAACACACTCCCTGACACCTAATTGGTCTCATAAAAGTTTATGGGTAGAAGTAAAGGAGGGAGACTGGAAAGAATTGAGGGAAGGGAGGAGGGACATCTCTTTTCCTGGCTCCTTCCTTACCTGCTATCTGTGTTGGGTTTCAATGGTCCCAGTCCTGGGCCACCTTCCCTATCTACCTATTCTTTCTAGACACTTGTTACTCAAAATGAGGTTTCCAGACCAGCAGCAGCTGCATCCCTAGGGACTTATTAGAGATGCACACAATCAGGCCCTACCCCAGACCTATTAGATCAGAATCTGTATTTTAACAAGATTTGAATACCCCTCAACACACCTAGTCTTACCTAGTCATATGCATTTGTTGATGACTCCTAAGTATGCTTCTTTAATCGTGACACTCTCAGGAACTTTAGATTCATGTATCTAGATGCCCACTGCCCACTGGACTTTGGTACTTGAAAGTCAAGTAAATAAGTCATCTCAAACTTTATATGACTAAACAACAACTCTTGAACCTCTAAACTACTTCTGTATTTTTTCTCTTCTCCAAACATGGCACTACCACCCAAAAATATACCTGTTGTTATTTATTTCTTTCTTTTCCTCACCCCAGCATTAAATGTACCAGCTAGACCTGTGCATTATTATTGTAAACATGTACTTGATGTGCCCCCTTTTCTCTATTCTCACTGCTATACACCCAGCTCGAGACATTCATCATTTTTAGTTTGAATTACTATTACCTTCCATGTTACCCCATATAGTCCATTTGCCAAAAAGCTGGGGAAATCTTTTTTTTTTAATGTTTTTATTTATTTTTGGTACAGAGAGAGACAGAGCATGAGCAGGGGAGGGTCAGAGAGAGAGGGAGACACAGAATCTGAAGCAGGCCCCAGGCTCTGAGCTGTCAGCACAGAGCCCGACGTGGGGCTCGAACTCACAAACCAAGAGATCATGACCTGAGCCTAAGTCTGATGCTCAACTGACTGAGGCACCCAGGCGCCCCTGAAAATCTTTTTTTTTTTTTAATGTTTATTTATTTTAGAGAGAACATGTGCTTCAGCGGGGGAGGTGTGGAGGCAGGGGCGGCGGGTGGGGGGCGGGGGTTGCAGGGACACAGGATCCGAAGCAGGCTCCACGCTGAGAGTAGAGAGCCCATTGTGAGGCTTGACTCACGAACTCACTAACTCATGAACCTAAGATCATGATCTGAGCCAGAGTCAGATGCTTAACCAACTGAGCCAGCCAGGTGCCCCTGGAGAAATCTTGTTAAAACAAGTATCTTGCCACTTCCCTGCTTGAAATCTTCCAATGGCTTCCCATTTCATTTAGAATATAATAAAAGAAAATCTTTAATTTAGTGGAAAATCCCCATGGTATCTATGGCCTACCTACTTTCCTAACCCAAACTTGTATCACTTGCCCCCTTTTTTACTCTGCCTTTCCCACATGGGCTTTCATTTCAGGGATTTTACATGAGCTATTCTCACTGTCTTGAGCGCTCCTTCTCCATCTTAACTTACAGGCTCTTACCTTATTTTTCAAACCACAGCCCAGATATCACCTAGAAGAACAGTCTTTCCTGATCATGTAACCGAAATTTATTTCAGTTACTTTCTATGATAATAATCTACATAGTACTTGTCACTGATTTTTGTATTGTTGGTTGTTGTGTATGCATGCATATATTTTTGTCTTTCTCCCTTAGAAGGCAAGTAAGTTCCTTTTGAGCGGACCTTGCCTATCTTATACCAGTCATAGTGTTGTGGTGCACAAACAGGCAAGATGCCTGCTGATTTCAGGCAATATATGGGACAGTACTATTAATTTACATATAGATTATTGAATAGAACTTTTCCAGGTCACTAGGATTGGCAACTAGAACTCAAACCTGAGGCCAAAGGGAAATCAAGTTCCAAATGAATGAGGGCAGACCCCACTTGGAGAACCCTGGAAACCTCAACCACCATCCCAGTTCTTCCTCATCTCCATCTATTTATATAAAACTTGCATAAAGTGAAGAGTGAGGAGGAGAGGAATATGGCTACAGCCAGAAGTTACTGACTTAGGAGGAGTCCTGTGGCTTTTCCTTTCTCTCTTCAATGGATGTTCCCTCAAGGCAAGTGAGGGGATTTCGAAGGCCATTACAGAGACTGGGATGCTTTCAAGAAGGAGAGATTAGTATCTCATTGCTGTTCGTTATTACAGTGGAATGGCTGATCTGACCCTTCCCTGTCTAAGCAGGTGCCCTTAAGACTTTACATTTGCCTATGATAGAAGCATCGCCTGGTTTATTACAACATAGGGGATATTAATGGCAGCCAGAGTTATTCAAGAATGGAGAGAAGCAGCCCTTGAAAAGAGATGCTTACACTATAGCATTTCTCCCTGCACCCCACCATTCTGGAGGAGGAAGGGAATGAGGGGAAAGGAAGTATCCAAGGAACATACCAGCCTTCTCTTTACCTACAAGTCCCTCATGCAATCCTGCTTAGGGCAAGAGTGAGAGGACTAGGTAAGCATCAGCTGGGATAAGATAACTGGGCATTTTAATTCATGAGAGTGACCAGAAAGCTCAGAGGTCTGTCAGAGATGTTATTAAGGATAGACTCACCAGAGCTTGAGAAAAGAGAGTGGTGGGAGAAACATAAACTCTTCCATGGTTGCATCCTATCAACTTCAATCTGGTCAGTAAAGCAGCTACAAATTTCCACTGACTGGGGCACCTGGGTAGCTCAGTCGGTTACGCTTCTGACTCTTGATTTGGGCTTAAGTCATGATCTCACAGTTTATGGGATTAAGCCCCACTGTCATTGCAGAGCCTGCTTGGGATTCTCTCTTCCTCTCTCTCTGCCCCTACCCTGCTCTCTCTCTGTCTCTCTCTCTCTCTAAATAAATAAATAAACTTAAAAAATTTTCCACTGACAGACCACAAAATGTACACTCCTAGAGATAGTCCAGGATCGAACATAGAGCCTTGCCATTCACATTTGCCATTGTGTGAAAATTCTGAGACAGAACAGCTCCACTTTCCAGATGGGGACTGGCTGGTGAATTTGGCAAAAGGCTCTTGATAGAAAAGAGGGCTGACCTTTTGCATTTACTTCCCTCAGTTTCATTTTTAAGTCTCTTTGGAGCCTGTAAGACATCTCCCCAGCAACCTGTGAATGCTTTAGATCAGAAACCACTTCTCGGTTATTTTGTAATTTTATAGCACCTAGGACAGGACCCGGCACAAAGGAGACTTTCAGTAACTATCTGTTGAGTAAATCAGGAAGTGAATTTACAGATTCAGTTTGATTGTTATAGCTAGACCAGGTGAGTTTTAGCTGAAAAATCAACGAATTTATGGTGGGAAAATTAGGGCTCAGATTTCAATGATGCTATTTGCTAGTTTTATGAATTTTGGCAGGTCACACATTTCTCTTAGCTTTGGTCTTCTCACCCATAAAATAGCAACAACCATATCTGTGTCATAGGTGGTTATGTGGATCAAATGAGGTAGCACCTAGGAATGAACTGAGCACACAGCAGTGATCACGAAATGTGTTTTTGAAGCACAGTCTTCCTGGACTCTACCCTCCAAGATTGTTTGACAAACGTTCCCTCCTCCCTCTTTCTTCCTCCTCCTCTATGTCCTCCTAGATTATAAATGCAGACGGAATTCACCCTCAGACACATAAGAGACACGTGTGAGTAGGCCGAAAGACCTTTAAGAAAAGACCAATATTTGCATATCTATTATAACTACTCACTGTTCGACTTGTTTCATTACAATTTCTATTTGGATAATATGTAAGGTCAATACTGTCACTGTTCTGGAAAATTCATTTTTTATTAAAGCAAAATGCAATGTATTTATAGAGATAACACCTTAAATGCTACGAGGGAAAGTGCACCAATTACACTCGTTCCCTTGATGGGGCAAGTTTACATGCTCCATGTTTTATCATACGTTACAAGGAGAAGGACCTTTGCCTGGGTTGATGTGTCTCGAGTGTTATCCTTTGGCTGAACTTGAATAGATCTGATGCCTTGACCGTTTTTTCTTGTATACCTGGAAGCACTGAGATAGCCAGATTGAGAAAAGAAAAAACAAACAAACAAAGCTTGTCTGCCTCCGTCCGTTAGTGTGTCCCTACTGCCTTTCTGTCAGTCTCCTCATGAGCTGCTTGCTCTTGTCTGTCCCATTAGACCATGGATACTAGATAACAGTATCTGTCACATACTAGAGGCTCAATAAATATTTACTGAGTGAGTAAAAATGAATGTCTGACACGAAGAAAGAGCTTGGTAATTACCTGTTGAGTTGTTTTTCTCCTAAGGAGATGAAATGGCATAATGAAGGAAAAATACAAAAAGACTTAAAGCCAGGAAATCTTGAATTCAGATCCTGGTTGTTGTTGTTGTTGTTGGGGTGTGTGTGTGTGTGTGTGTGTGTGTGTGTGTGTGTGTGTGTTTAGTCACTTACTAGATAGCTAGCAACTTGCTTAACGAAATGAAATTCAGTCTCCTTTTTACCAAATGACGGAAATACTTGAGGTGATTATCCTTTTACAGTTCCTGGCACATAGCAGATAAAATGCATTGCAATTTCAATTCCCTTTACTTCTTCTTTTTGACTAACAAGAAAGTACAATCGTTGGTGTTTTCTTACTGCCCGTTTTATTCTGCCACGTTAACAAATAAAATATGGCAAATCTTTTGATGGATGTGTTTTGTAGTATTTTCTACAAAGGTTTGCCTTCTGTTTTTCTTTTGTTTCCCCTCCACTAATTTCAGATCCAATAAACAATTGGCTGGTCTTGGTATTTAGGTACAGTGAAGTCTGTGGTCCCTAAAGCAGAATGATCTGTAGTCTGAGAAGGCCCTAAATGTCAAGGTAGCAGCAGAGATCTCTACTTATCTAACTATGTCAGAAGGCCTAATGGAAATGAAACCTTTACCTGTTTTAAGGTTTCATGTGCTAATTCAAATATCAAATCTGTGGGGTTGGCTGGAATGAAATCCACTCACAATGGCAACTTTGTTTATCTCTTGGTGATCAAAACCTCAATAAGTGTTTTATTGTATTTGGATCATTAAAACAATGGGGATATCATTTATTTGTACCTTAAAAATGAAGTTTATTTGTTACACTTAATATTTCAAAACATGGAATTCATGAAATGGGCATGAATAAAGAAAGAAGCCTCTGGAAAAAGATGCTTCAGGGTCTCCTGGTACAGATCCAGTTCTGCAGCATTGCATAACTCCAGGTGGTGGTGCTTACACAGACTACAATGTGAACGTCGCCCTCCAGAGTTGTGCAATGTGTTGGGCTTGGCTAGATTCATTTTTCCTGCTGGTCTCCTATTACTCTGTTGGGATGAGGGAGGAAGAGAAGAGTGTGGAGAATGAGAGCTGTGGAGAAGAGTGTGGAGAATGAGATTGGATGCTATGATAGCATCCAATCGCTATTGCCCTTGATCAACTCTTTAAACTCTTGAGTCTAAGTTTATTCACCCCTGAGAGGCAGTTCCTTTCTCTACAAGTGTTAGAGACATTCCTGAGGTGTTTTCTCAGAGTCTGAGCACATCAAGTGGTGACTACGTCTATTTCTTCTCTGGCATTTTTCAATCTTCAATAAACATTTCTTATCATTGCTAATAGGAAGATTGGATTGCAGACTTAATTTCAGGCACAGCATTTTGAGGAGGACATCAGCATGCACATTCAGATTGCCATTTCCCTACATTGCGGTCCCAGCACAGGTGAATTTAGAGGAGGCAGTGGGGGTATCTGGGCAGAAGAGGAAAAGGGGGGATTTCTGGAGAGGAAATCAATGCTTCCTGTGTGAGTTGACTGGAGCGCTATTACAATAGCCCTGCAAGTCGGGCCAGATAGACATGCCTAGAAGAAGTGGGTGCCCTGGGTGGCCAACACTGTGGCATCCCTTCACATGGGTGGGTTTAACGGAGAGGCTGGTGCTGCAAAGCAGAGGAGTGGAGGAGGGTCAGTGACAGGACTAGTCAGTAGCCCCTCATTTGTCCAGAGCAATTGAGCAGTTCCCTTCTGGCCCTTAACTTGAATGCCCACCCAGTTGGCTCCCTCATGCATTCTTCTCACCTTCAGGAACAGCCCTGTGGTTACCTAGACTCATCCTTTTTAGAAGAAAGTTCATCAGGTAAGACTCAACCCCCTTTAGGGGACTCAACAGCCCCATCCCTTCCCAAGAAGATCCATATTGACCTTCCTGCCTTGGACAATGCTCCATGTTACAAGTATTCTGGTCAATCTAAAATTCTCTTGCTTCTAGTGGGGTCCTTATTGTCTAATGTCAACCCTGTCTTCAGAGATGTTGCAGATGCCAAGAGCATTTTAGCCTATAAACCTCCTTTGAACCTTCTGGGCTGTTTTTAGTATTTGACTCTATGAAAGTAGGGGCCATGATTACATGCGGGCTTGTGTAATTACCCTGTTTAAGACTCAGTTGTTAGTCTATTTCTTTAAAAAGGTATCTATTCCCTTGAAGCAGTCATGTCCAGATGTTGAACTAGAAAATTTCACTTTGAGCAGGACTTGGATAGCTACTACCAACAATTGCTACTGACAAGACTTTCCCCAGTGGGCCCTGACTCAGACCTATTGGCCTGCATCCTAGGATGTGGAAATATGATTTGGATACAGGCACCAAAAAAGTGATTTAGGCACCAAAGAAATCAGACTGGGTACTAGGGGAAGAGCAGGGACTTAGGCTAAAGAGCAACCAAGGAACTCACATACTCAAACCAAGACCAAGGTCCTAGCATGATCAGCATCCTAATATCATGTACAATAATGCTCCTGGGCTCACAAATTTCTCCTGAGTAGAGACAGTATAAATTTCCCAGGACTTACATGGGGCTATGACTGCAAGTGGAATATAGTTGCTCCCTTTGAAGTGAGGAAGGTTGTGGGGTGGGAGCCAGATACTCCTCTCACTCAGAACCCTGTTCTGAACTCACCTTTTCCATGAAACTTCCCCAGATGAGCTGCACCTAGCCCCACACTCTAGTCTCCCTAATGACATGTTGATAGTCTAAATCTGAATTTCTCAAGTATTCTGCCAAGTCTTCCTTTGTTCATTATAATTCAGGGTCAGAAAAGCTTTCAGGAGTGGCATGTCAAATACTTCATTTATTTAATTTAGGCTTTCATGTGCCAAAAGAGCATTCCAATATGTGTAAACTCTCATTGTGGGGTGAAGCAAAAGTCACTATGAAGTCATGCCAGTAGGATGACAGAATCAAACTGTTGGATTATTAAGTCCAAAGACCTTATTTTAAAAGTAGGGAAACTGGGACCCCAAGAAGACAAGGTGTTACCTGAGATCCCATAGCTAAGTTAGGAGCAAACCCAAGAACGAACCTACACAATCTTTCATTTTCCTTTACGACATCACAATTTTTTTTAAAAGCAAATTTAAGCCTCAAACAATAGAGCATCCACAGATTTTTTTAGATAGCCACAAACATGGATTTCACCAGCATTTGGAGACTTCTGGCCTCATGTGATTTAACTAATCTTGTGGTTTGGTGGAAAGAACACAGACATCCTTGGGAATCTATAGACTGAGTTTGGATTCAGTTCAACCACTCAGTTTTATAATCTTGAACACATTATTTAACTTCTCTGAGACTCAGTTCTTTCAAAGGGAAATAGGAAGATATAATAAGCTCACAGAGTTGTTAGGGGTGTGCTCGTCAGTTTTGCAGACAACAGAAGTCATGTTGGGTGGTTCCATAAATGGAATGTATTATGAACTGGTCACAAGGGACTAGAAGGACGTCAACACAGCAACCTGGAGAAGGTGAGGCAATCCCAGGATTTGAAAGGGTAGGAAACCACTAGACTGGAGGCAATATAACCAGAGCCCTGGTGTTGGAGCCCACTGGGAACCAGGACCTTGTGGGATGTCCATTCCTAGGGGTGGTCAGTCAGGACCTGGAGTGACTGGGGCAGCTGCCTGCAGGAGTTTAGGTCATGGTTCAAGGGGCTGACTATTGGGAGCTGGAGCCTAGAGGAAATGGCAGCTACTGCTGGATACTCTGCCTAAAGCAAAGGGCTGGGAGGTGACAAGTGCTCTGATTTCTCTTTTCCTCCCTCCCTCTGATCTCCCTCCATAGCCTCCAATTAGCTAGACCTTGCCTTTTTTTTTTTTTTTTTTTTTTTTTTTTTTAGTAGGCTCCAACTTCCCTCAGGATCTGAGATCAAGACATGAGTTGAGTGATCAAGAGTGGGATGCTTAACCAACTGAGCCATCCAGGCACCCTATAGACCTTGCCTTTTGGCAAGGTAGCCTTGGATGTGCAGTTGACAGGGGGTTGCCTCCTTGTGATAGAGGGTGGAATGGATCTGTGAGCAAACAGGAGTTAAATAATTTCCTGCATATAAAGCCCCTGGCATTGTGCATGTATTGTGGTTTCCTTCCCCCTTGTGACGTAATACTGTGCTCCAGGACACCTGATTAAACCTCAGAGGATTATCCTACGGGCTGAGCTGGCTCAGAAATGTTTTGGTCTGGATGTGGTAACTTCCAATCCTTCATCAGGGTCATGGCAGCTGGGCTGGCTTCATATGTGTACTTTATTCCTGGTGATCATCATCATCCCCTATGCTTTATAAAGTGCCTTTTTTTTGAACATTTATTTATTTTTCAGAGACAGAAACAGAGCATGAGTGGGGGAGGGGCAGAGAGAGGGAGACACAGAATCGGAAGCAGGCTCCAGGCTCCGAGCTGTCAGCACAGAGCCTGACGTGGGGCTCAAACTCACAAATCATGAGATCATGACCTGAGCCAAAGTTGGACGCTTAACTGACTGCGCCACCCAGGTGCTCCTATCAAGTGCCTTTCTATCACATATCTACTCTTCAAAACAACCCAGTGAATCATATGATGAAACAGACAATGAAACTGAGGCACAGACAAGTTAGGCAAGTTGCCCAAAGTCAGTTAACAGGTGGCAGACTCAAGCTTGAATCGCAGTCTGACTCCAAGTTTGGTCCCTTTCATCTGAAGATCATTGTCTAACCGTGTGCCCACTGAATTCCTGTGATATAAATTTTCATGTGATATTTCATCTTTTTCTTCCAGCAAGCAGTCACTATTATTTTCTCTCATTTCTGCATGAAAGTGCTGAGGTGTGGCAAGGTAAAATCACTGCCCATTGTCACATATTAGTGAGAGATTCTAGGAAGGGAATGATATGGGGTTTTTTTGTTTGTTTGTTTTTGTTTTTGTTTTGTAAACCAGTGAGCTTCTCATTGTTAGAGCTAATCAAGCTAGTGATCGCATGCCTGGAAATGGTAGCATGGATGCCTGTGTGTGATGATGATTAGAATGAATCCTTACATTTCAGAGGGCTCTTTCTTGGAGCCGCAAGTTTCTGAAGAAGGTTATTCAGAGAAGTTCATTTTCATCTATTTCATGTATTGAGTTGCTATGTAAGGTGTTATTTACAAAAAGAAAGAAAGAAAGAAAGAAAGAAAGAAAGAAAGAAAGAAAGAAAGAAAGAAAGAAAGAAAAAGAAAAAAATGGATTCCATTGCTTTAAAACAAAAGCAGGTTGATTCTACTGATAAATGACCTTTAAAGTCCGCTCTTCAGTTCTGATTCTACAATAATGAATTAACAAACACCAACACACATTGTTATTGAAACTGCAATTCGGGGGGGCCCTTTGCAGAGGACAGGATCCTCTAATAAAAACTGAATAAACAGCCATTGCAAGTTCAGTGGGTGATGGCACAAGAGCCTTCATTTCCGCCTCTAGTCAAGAAAATTTTGATCAGGCCGCAGGCTGCCTGCCCATTCATCTGCAGCAGGAAATGGATTTAGCGTCTGTATGGGCCGGACTCCCATATTTATCATCCAGTTAGGCCTAATCAAAATGTTTTCCGTTTCACCTGGTAAGTGCAAAGGGCTGGGAGGAGGGTCTGAGTGATGGTGGTGGGGCCCCATCGCTTTCTCATCACTGAAGTGCAGTTGTTGAAAGTCCCATTTCTCCTCAGTTGTCTCACTGGGAGCTGAGACAGGCAATCTCTCCCGTCCCCCTCCCCCCGCCCCATCCCTGTCAGCTCCCTAGAAGCTGCTCTAGGCAGCAGCAAAAATCTATGGAATTGACCTGGAAAGGGGAGGGGGAAAGGGCAAATTGTGACCCCAAGGAAAGCTGAGGTCAGAGGTGAAGCTCAGAACTGATAGATGAAATGAACCTCTGAGCAGGAGCCTCCTTGGATAATGAGGGGCTGCAACCTCCTGGGATTGGGGAAGGACAGGGAGGCGAGGCCAGAGGTTCTCTTAAGCATGGGGAGAGCCTGGGAGGAGGATTGGAGCATCTCTGGTCCCTTGGGTGAAGGCGAGGTGGGGGAAGGGGCTGCTGATTAGAACAAAAATGTGACAGTCATGCAAAGCTTCCAGTTGGATTTATGCATCCTTTACCAGGATGCCGGGAGGAGGGTACTTGACAGCCCCCATTAGAGGAGGAGAAATGGAGGAAATTAAGCATTGTTCTGTTAGGGGAACCCCCGAGACCAAGGGATGGAGGAGCCCCTGCTGAATTCATTACTGAGGGAGTACCGTTTTCATGAGAAAAACAAATAATGCAGAAATTCCCCCACTTTGATGCAGCTAATTCTGACTTGGACTGCCCTGCACAGGGATGAAATATCCCTGTGTGCCTCTCAGGATCCAGAAGCAGAGATGATTTTTTTCCTTTGCAAGATGTTATAGGTGGCATGGGGGTGGTGGGAAAAACAGGAGCCTGAAGTTGAGTTTGGTTCAGCTGGGAAATCGGGTGTTCCAGGTGGTGGTGAAATAGAACTACTGAGATAGGGTAAGCGGTGTGGTCCTTGTTTCAGGGTGATGGAGAGCCATGTGTGTCTTTTGAGCAGGGGCGGGCCACGGTCAGGCTTTTGAGGAAAATCCTGACAGACCAGTGGCAGCTGAGCTGAAGGGGCTGAATGGGGCTTCCCGCTTTCCACTTCATTGATGAGCAAACGCATCTACTGAATATCAGGCAGGGAGGCCTCGAGAATCCCGTCATGGTTATAGCGTAAGACAAAGGTTGAGAGAGCTCTCTCAACTGGGGGAAGGGTAGTGAGAGGGTGGTAGAGAATTAAAATATTTTGAGTATTTAATAAGAGCCTACCTTGTGTCCAACACTTTATGTAGATCACCTGATTCAACCTTTGCAACCCTCCTGCAAGATAGGTGTTAATATTCCCTGTTACAGATAAGAAAACAGGCTCGGTGATATTAGCTAACCTCTTAATATGACTTTAGCCAACACAGTTTCATCTGTCAAGAGAAGAAAATATCTTTCTCTTCAGTCCACTTGCCTGAGCCTGCCATCATTTTTTCTTTCCAGACATGGGTTTTATATCCAGAGGGGGCTTTTTATTTTTTATTTTTTTCCCCAATATATGAAATTTATTGTCAAATTGGTTTCCATACAACACCCAGTGCTCATCCCAAAAGGTGCCCTCCTCAATACCCATCATCCATCCTCCCCTCCCTCCCACCCCCCATCAACCCTCAGTTTGTTCTCAGTTTTTAAGAGTCTCTTATGCTTTGGCTCTCTCCCACTCTAACCTCTTTTTTTTTTCCCTTCCCCTCCCCCATGGGTTTCTGCCACATAAGAGTGAACACATATGGTATATGTCTTTCTCTGTGTGGCTTATTTCACTTAGCATCACACTCTCCAGTTCCATCCACGTTGCTACAAAGGGCCATATTTCATTCTTTCTCATTTAGTCCCACTTCCCCGTTTTGCAGAAGAGAAGACTAAGGCAGGGAGCAGAGGCAGAGACAGCTTAGGTCTGTGTTCTCTATTCTGCCACATGGCTCCTTATTCTCAGTTGTCAATACAAGCCCTCCTCTCATCCAAACCTCACCCCACACTCCCAACAGACAGAAGACTGACAGCAGTTATGTTCCTGGGGCAGCCGGGGATGAGGTGATTGTTAAGAATCCCATCACATCCCCCTGAACCCCTCTTCCCTGAGACACCAGTTTCATATCTCACCCCTGCACAATGCATTTCCTTAATCTTTATCTCAACAGGCACTTTCTTTAAATCACCTACTATGTGCTCAGGAGCTCCCTTCTGTAAAATCAATCAGTTTAATCCTCACACCAGTCTTGCGAGTTGAGCAACATTGTTTTGGAAGCTGAGAAATCTAGAGCCCACAGAGGTTAACTTTCTTGCCTAAGGTCACAGCACAAGGAAGCGGCACAGGATTCAAACTCAGGTTGGTCTCATTCCAGAGCCTCCTGCGTGAAAAAGGGCCTTCCTCCTGGTTTTATGCCATTTTATTATTAAGCAAACATTTTTGAGTGCCCACTACATGTCAAGTACAGTGACAAGCACCGGAGACTTGCTACAAAGATGAGAGATTCATCCTGAAATCCTGAAAGGAAGGACAGAGGTTAAACAGCAATGTTTCCTTTCGTTTGCCCTTGATAATGGACAGAGTGCTTGTGTCCACAGCACTTGACAGTTCACGAAGTATATCCTATTCGTTATCTTAGGACATCTACACAATTACCCTGGGAAGTACATAATTTCTGTCCTTCTCTCCCCATGTAAAAAACAATATGGGAAATGGAGTACACAGGCTCATGGAGGTTGGGTGCAGTGTGTAAGGCCACACAGCTGCTAGGGCAGTCTGACTTCTTGCCCATGGCTCTTCACACAGCATACCATGGATTCTTTCTGTGGGAGGCCGGGCCCCGGCGCCAGGCTGAGACCGGGTCGAGCAACGTTCCCTGTTGACTCAAGCCAACCCGGTGGTTCCCTCTCCCATTCCCCCACTTTCAGGGGCATACGAAAGCCTTGTCAAGGCCGAGAAAGTTAATTCCTGAAGCCTGTGGTCTGCAGGTGTTGGCAGTAATGCTACCTCCCTTTTTCTACCCCGAGTCAGATAGAAACAAACATGGGAATTGTTTTGCTAGCAATCTTATCAACAAGGTCTTGTTGTGACCCGTCTAGAAAATGCACAAGAAACACAGAACTAAATGTTTTGGTTGGCAGCGATTATGTGAAACCTGTTTATTCTTAGAATGCCCTGACCCATAAGAGTCTGGATATAAAAGATTGTGTACAGCAACAATAAAGCCGTCACTTGGGCCATCAGCCCAGGGGACCCTCCTGTTCCCAAACTTTCTCTTCTCACTTTTTTCTTGCATTCCCCTACCCTCAGGACCCTGACCTTGGTGTTTGTCATGCCGGTCGCGACATCTTTCTCTCCTTTCTTCTCCCAACTTTTTGTCAGCAAAACCTGACTCTTCTTTTCATCTCTGTTGTAACTTTCTCTGTAGTCTCCCTTGTGGTTATAAACTCGCATCTTGTTCTTCATAACTCTAAATCAGGCTATCTGTATTCACATGCTTCAGACCTGTGATTCCTAATGTGTCCTGCTTTACTCCTTTGGATTTTGTGTGACTTGAATGACCCCTGAAAACAATTCTGCTTCATTTCCAAGTGTAAGTCTAAAGGACCAGCACAGGTTCTACAATGCACAAAGTTCTCTCTCACTCTCCGTTTTATTATCCATTTCTCTCCCCATCTATACATCCATCCATGCTTTCAACTACCCATCCATCCACCCATCTCTTGCATGTATGTGCATTTATCCATCTGCCCTCCCTCCTTCCACTTCATCTATCCTTCCTTCCTCACTTTGAAGTATCTATACATCCATCTACTCAGCAAATACATACTGAGAATTTACTATGTCTCAGGTACTGTTCTAAGCCCTAGGAGCAGAGAAGGAATCAAGACCTACAAATTTTCTATTCTTACAGATGTTATAGTAGGGCAGACAGAATATAAGTAAGAAAATAAATAAGAATTTCAGAGAGTGGCAATTGCAATGAAGAAAATAAAATAGTGAGGTAGAGAGTGACTGCAGGATGATGCTTTAATTTGGAGGGTCAAGGAAGACCTTACTTTTCCAAGGAAGTCCCTTTGGACTAAGGGAGATTTGGACTACAACCAGCTCTTTCAAAATCTAGGGGAATGATCTTTTAGGCAGAGGGAAGAGGCAATTTTCATCCCACTCAAACTACCAACTTGCCCTATTAAGATTTACTTGACTGTCTCAATAATCTTAAAGGAAAAAATGCAAGAACTCTTGCTTACCCAATTTCATTTTATGGAGAAGATGATGAAAGACAAGGGTATTCAGGGACCTTTCTCATGAACAACAGGGATGGTGGTAGCAGAGATAACATGGTGTGATTTAAGAGAATGAACCCTGGAAAAGGAATCAGGAAGTCTAGGTTCTAAGTTTAGCTCCACTGTAACTTGTAGAAACATGCATAACTTCACTTTTCCAGTGCAGCTCTTAGTGTTTCCCTGTCTTTCTCCCTCTGTTTCTCTCTTTATCTCTCTTTCTTACATACGAATCAGTAGTCATAAAATTTTAAGGTGACATAGTAGCTAATGCAAACATTTATTATACACTTACAATATATCAGGAATTATTCTAAGGGCTTTAAATACAACAGCTTTAATTTTCCCAACAACCCTCTGAGATAAGTATTATCATCTAAATATTAAAGACATGGGACCCAAAGCACAGGGCGGTTAAGTAACTTGCCCCAGTCTCACAGAGAGTAAGTGGTGGAGCTGGATTCAGACCAAGGCCATCTGATTCGAACACTTTAGCTCCCAAGCCTTACATAATAACTCTCTTCTCTTGAAGGGGAATAGAACAGGTGACCTAGTTGAAGTCAAGAGCCTTGACTCTACTCCCCCATCTCATTTTCTCCCCAGTGTACTTCTCATATACTACATTCTTTTTCCTTTAATGTTTATTTGTTTTGGAGAGAGAGACAGAGTTCAAGCAGAGGAGGGGCATAAAGAGAGAGGGACACAGAATCTGAAGCAGGTTCCAGCCTGTCAGCACAGAGCCCCATGTGAGGCGCGAACTCATGAACCCTGAGATCATGACCTGAGCCGAAATTGGACGCTTAACCGACTGAGCCACCCAGGTTGCCCAAAGTACTCTACATTCTAATGACTCACTTGCCTCTCTGAATCTTCCCTGAACTGTGAGCTCTTAGAGGATCCAGAATATTTTTCACTTCCTTTGCCTAGTGCCTGGCCCAGTGCTACCAGTATCTTGATAGATAATCAATAATCAATAAATGTTTATGGGTCCCAATTAAAATATGTTGGTACATAGATACCTAAATGTCTTTCCTCTCTTTATTTTTGAAACACTAAAAAAGGCAAAGTAGAACTGCCTAAACCAAGTATGTAAGCATGAAAACGTCTATTTTTTGTCGTGTAACCTCAAAACTATTTATCAAAACAAAATAAAAGCAAAGAAAAACTTAGAGTTCTAGAAGCATTTAGACAGGAGTGTCCAGTTTCCCAGGGGTAGAGAAAACGTCGGCAGCAGATGCTAGATGTTTCAGCACCATGGACACCCACCTGGCGTTTCAATTACGACAGACCTCTGGAAAAGGGCAATCGTCAGAGCTGGAACACATGGGGCAAATGGGAGACTATTAATGGATGAATCTAGAGACGTGCAAGGGCCAAGTCATGAATTGAAAGATAGGAGTTTTAGACATAAGCCTCTAAGTAAAGGAAGCACGGACAGGCTTTATGCAGGGAATGACACAATCAGATTTTAATCTTAGAAAGAATACTATGGGTGTAGTGTGGAGACCATACTTGAACTGCCAGGATTAGAATACCAGAGATAGTTAAGAGGGAGTTGCAACAGTTTGGGTAAGAAGTTATGAGGGTATATGTGGTGGGGGATGAGAGAAAGGGGGGGGGGAATTTGGGAGAGAATAAGGAGATGGAATCAGTAGGTTTTAATGGAAGGAGACTGAGCGAGGTTTAGGATGCCTCCAGGATTTTTGTTTGGGCTCTGAGCTTTGATATAGAGTATACTGGAGAAATAATGAAATTAAGAGCTAAAAATTATTGAAGTCAGCTTTGATATATTGAGTTTGAAATGTTGGTATGACATTCATGTGGAAATGTCCAGTGAGCAGTTAAGTATTTGGGTTTGAAGTTCAGAAGAGAGGATAAATAATGAACACTGAATGAATGTCTGTTATGTTGCTGTATTATGCTAATCTGGCTCAGATGCTAGTTATTGATTCATCAACATTCTCATTAGGATGCTGCTGATCTCTGGAGTTCATAGGCATTGCCTATTGATGGTAAATCCATGCAGCCTGAGGTCATAAATCCAAGCCAACCCATTCACTGAGATACTTTTAAATCTTTTAAGCCCTTCCAAAATCAGCCATCTCCAAAGTTCCTCAGATTCTGGCTGAGTTGTGGCCTTTCCTGCTTACAGATATATAATTTCCTTGGCCCTATTTTTCTAGAAGCTCAGGCATTGCTGTCTTCAGGTAGTTCATATATGCAGGCATTCCAAAAAAGATGCATCTCATATCTTGGACCATCCCAGAATCTCTCAGGCCATCTGAAAATACAATATTCAGAGAGTCTCAGAGCTGGGAAGTGCTCTTGAACATCAAGTACAGCCTTTCCTTTTTATAAATGGAAAATATAAGGCCAAAGCAGAGAAAATGACTTACTGAGGTTCCCTTCACTCAATAAAATGTTTATTTTGTGAGTGCCTACCGTGTGCCAAGTACTGCCCTAGATACTGGTAATAAAATGGTGGAGGTGAAAGATGTAGACCCTGCTCTGTTCTTAGTGAGTTAATAGTCTATACAGAGGGAAATAGACCCTACTAACACACCATTATCATACAGCCTAGAGGAAGTGTTAACTAAGTTAAAATTAGGTATCCCTCCAGCTCCCAAACAAAACAAAACAAAAGCAAAAGAAGCAAGCAGAACAAAACAAAACAACCAACAAAACCAACCAACCAACAAAACCCTCTCTTGGCGGTGAGTAGCAGTGTGTAGCAAAGCAAGGATTCTGATATCAGGTTTGTCTGACCCTAATTCTAAGTTCTTTCCAACATATCATGTCACCTTCTTTATTAGTAGACAATAGAACTTACTCAAATAATGGTTGAGGAGTAGTTAAGGGCATGGGTCAAACCACCTGGATTCTGATCTCAACTCCTCACTTGCTTCCTCTGTGGCCTTGGATAAGTTATTCAACCCATCCGAACTTAAGGTTCTACTCATCTGTAAAATGCAGACAATCCCTACTTTGTAAGGGATACTATTTAACAAATGGTAGCAATTTTTATGTTTTAGATAAATTCCAAGGTTCTCTTTAGTTAAAAAAAAAATACTCTTTAATTGCTTCCTACTAAAAGAGGCTGGGGGTAGGACTAGAAGAGCATAAGGCTGGAATTAAGATTACTGGTTTCAGTCCAAGCTCAGCTCCTAAGTAGCTGTCAGTTTTGGACAATCATGTGACTTTGTTGGGGCATAGTTTTTCCATTCTCCAATTGTGGTTCAGACTATGTAATCTCCAGGGTATCTTCTTTTTAAGGTAGGCTGAAGAAGGAAATGGGCCTTCTTTTTATTATTTTATTTTATCTTATCTTATTTTTATTTTTACTTTTTAAGTATTTATTTTGAGAGAGAGAGAGAAGCACAGAAAGAGAGGGAAATAGAGAGAATCCCAAGCAGGCTCCATGCTGTCAGCGTAGAGCCCTATGCAGGACTCAAACTCACAAACCAAAAGATCGTGACCTGAGCCGAAATCAAGTCAGTGGCTTAATCGACTGAGCCACCCAGGCGCCCCAGGCCTTATTTTCAATATTATAAGGAAAGACTTGTAAAAACTAAGCTTGACTCTGTGTCATATTTTCCTCCTTTTCTTTAACTCTTAATTTCTATGCTTCAAGTTACCACACATTGTTTTTATCCAATAAATGATACTTATGTGGGTAATGCTCTGACATTAGCTGGGTCTGCATGAGGCCCTGAACATCTGGACAGAAATTAAGAAGATAGTGGTAGTCACCCAGCTGTTTTTTCAATATAACCCTCAAATGCACAACCTTTTAGATCTGCGATCTGGAAGAAGATGGAAATTTCAACAAACATCTGTTGAGATTCATCCTTTTCCAGTACCTACTATGTGCCCATTTTTCCACCTGTGGAAGATTGTTCTGGGAACTAGGTATTACATTTCACAGATGGAAACTAAGCTTTGAAATAAAATGATTTGACTGAGGCCACATTAATAAGTTAGGGCAGATAGGGATTCCAACACAACTTCCAATGTCAAATCTTAGTCCATTTTTGCCCTAGAATTTTGTGTCTGTGTTTCCATGTGGAGTAGTCACAGGCACCTCATATCACTGCTTGTCATGCAGTTTTGTGACTTGGGAATTTGAGAAGTCTCACACTCCTTTCCATTTAGGCTCTTGTATCTTTTCTAAATGATGATTAAAAGGCAAGGCTCCACCTTAACCCAGCTGCTGCCCTGATGGGTCTGGAGGTCTGAGAGTGTATTGTGGTTCTAATGACTTCACCATTTGCAGCCTTTCACTGGGGGTGGAGTCAGGGAGAGGGGAAACAAAGGGGACAAAATCCAATATAAGCAGAAAACCAGGGACTCCTGAGCTGAAGGATTTTTGTTTCAAGAGGCCTGGCTCTTTAGGGTGACATGTCTTCCCCTCCTTCCCCTCACTCCTGCCCTTCTTTATTGTCCTAGAAAAATTGGGAGATAGATGTCTCTAGTACCTAGTAAAGAACAAGAGGAAGACTTTTGAGGGTGAGTTACAGAAACAAAGATGGCTGAATAAGGGGATCAGAAACTCTCTGTTAAGATTCTCCAGCAAATGCATAAAAGAAAGAGCCTTTATGGAAAAGCACTAGAATGATTTGGTCAGAGGTATCTTCCTTTTCCTGATCAGCTCGCTCCTTTTATAGCATTTACTGCAGAATTAATAAAATCAATTTGGTTTATTTTATGAAGCAGAAATATTCTTTGAAAAATTAGCTGTGATTTGAATTTCTAAAAGCAAATCCTATTCTTCTTAAATTATCAAACTGGAGAAGTATTCAGTGGAAAAATTATTGGCCTAGCATATAAAAAAAAATCAATCTTAAGATCGCAGAATGTCTTAGAAAATCCTGTGTTTAAAATTTTAAATATTAATTTTTGATGGAATATTATTAACCTGGAAAGCATTACAAAATCTTCATTGAAAAGCAGCTAAAATATTTCTGTTTGGAAAATTATCTTAAAGTCTTACGGAACAGGAACATGCTAGAGATAACACTAAAGTTTTAGTTTGATGAATAACATTAAGGCAGGAATAAAAGAGAAAGATTAAGCTGGCTCAGGATGGGGAAAAAAAATCACATGTTGTCCTGTCCAAGTAGAAAGAAATTTTACAAGGTTTAGTAAAAATGTCAGACTCTTTTTCTCCTGGACCTTTGAACATTTTTTCTTTTGTCTGGATAATTTTGCCATATCCTAGCATTCTCTGGAGCCCCTAGGCCCCTTGCTCTACTATATTTTTCCACGTCATTTATCACCTTCTAACATAATTTAAAATATTTTTTATTATATTTCTGTTTGCCTCTCCATGCCCCCTGCCATCTGTTAGCTCCCCAGGACAGGGAGTTTGTATGTTGTCATCACAGATGTATCCACGGCACCTAGAACAGGTCCTGTTGTGTAGAGAAGTCTTGACAAATATTTGTGGGATGGATGGAATGGAAATCCCACATTGTAGGGCATCTCTTCCGTGAAAACTTATTCTAAACATGTTGCGTCTTGTACTTGTAGCCCTACAGCACTTTTCACACCATGCATTAAACAAAATCATGTGAAATTAAGGTAACATAAAATGAATCATTTCAAACTGTGTAATTCGGTGATACATTTGCAATGTCAGTACATTTAGTTCCTTCACAATGTTCTGCAGCCACCACCTCCATCTAGTTCCAGAACATCAGTAGCCGAAAAGAAAACTCTGCAGCCATTAAGCAGTCACTCCCTGTTGTACCCCTAGCACCTGGTAACCCCTGCTCTTCCTTCTGTGTCTACAGATTTACTTATAATGAGCATTTCAGAAAAGTGGAATGGTGCACTAGGTGACATTTTGTGCCTGGATGCCTTCAGTTAGCGTGTTTTTGAGGTTCATCCATGGTATAGCATGTTTCGGATCTTCATTCCTTTTTAAAGCTGAATAATGTTCCATTGTATGTGTATACCACATTTTACTTACTTTTGATTTATCAGTGAACATCTGGATTCCACCTTTTGGCTCTTATGGATAGTGCTGCTATGAATAATCTTATGCAAGTATTTGTTCACCCCATATTTTGATTGCTTAATTTCCAATCTGTCTTCCCTACAAAATCATGGACCCTATGATGGCGGAGACGGAGTCTGTCTCATTCACAAATATATCCCCAGATGAAGCTGTGGCCTAGAAAATATTTGTTCAATGAATGACTGAATACAAAATTTCCAAGTCTCTTGAATTTTTAATTAAAAGAACATGATTGAAATTTCTTAAGTAGCAGGGATACCACAGCCTTTAAAAATTCAGTAATGCTACAAATATAAAAGAAAATGTTTGCCTTAGTTCCACAGAAAGATTACCTCCAGGAGAGAGGGGAGGGATGAGGCCAGATGAGGGAACAAAGGGCTTAACAGGGTCAGGGAGGAGGAAGCAGCTGAAAGGTAGGAACGCAAGGGGGGAGGTAGGGTGCTTAGAGGACTGAGGCTGGGTGAGAAGGGGGAGGGGTCCTTGGAGAGGAGAGGAAGATTTTGGAGTAGCTCTCAGGTTGCTACCAGCGACTGGAGGAGCTGAGAGAAGTCCTCTCTGCCCCCAGGGAATAGCTTTTTGTCTTTCATTTTCAAACATCAAAGTTTATTTCTGAAATAAAGGTCTGCTTTTGTGTGGCATTCTGAAGGTGTTTCCCAGATGTTCAAGACTGACTTGGGCTTTTAGAAATCAATTTTTGAAATGGAGAATTGTCTTCAAAGTTTAGTAACTGTGTTTTTTTTAAAAAATAAGTACAATTAGTAACTATGCTTTTTTAAAAAAAAATAGGTACAATAGAGACAATAGGTCTCTGGAACATTTTCTTCTTGTATGACTGAATCTTTACCCATTGAATTTGAGTGTTTGTTGAACACCTATTATGTGCCTGCAATGAAAGGAAGCTATTGTCTCTCTGGGTGACTTTTCTCTTTTTTCATTTATATCTGAGGACTCTGTGTCCATTTATATGTACACTAATAATAATTATACATATATTTTTATAATGCTTTGCTTTGCAAAGCAAGGTACTTTTCTTAAATTTCCCTAAAAGTACCTTATACCTTATTAGGTACTTCCTATTCATCCCATTATTTGATCCTCTCCCAAACTGTGATTATTTTCATTTTACAAGTGAGGGAACAAGATCAAGAGAAGACAAGTAGTTTTTCCAAGGTCATAGAGCCAGTAAGTGACAGAGCTAAGATTTGAAGTCGGTTTTTAAAGGCAAGTTCTTCCCCAATGTATCATACTATGACTCATTCCAAATAATATTAAAGACTGCTTTAGCACTTCCTCTTGGGTTGCTGGGAAAAGAGAAAAATACCTATAAAAATTCGTTATTCTCTTTCAAAATATGAAGTACACTACATTATTTTGGTTCAAGGTAACTAAAAGAAATTCACCGTGTAAGTTGCTTTTTTTCTCTGAACAGCTGCTGTAATCCAAAATGTTTTTTCTTATTCAGCTTTCATTTATTGTTTGAAGGATTACTGATTTGTAAATTCTATCCATTGCCTTCAGTAAGTGTTAAGGTGTTAGAGTCAAATTTGGGCTTGAATCCTGGATTTGCTGCTAAATTAGTTTTATGACTTTGGAGAAGTCATTTAACCTCTCTAACTTTTAATGGCCCTGTCTGTAAAATGATGATTTAATAGTATCTGTTTCACGCTATTGTAATGAGGAGTAGATGAGATAATGCATCAAAATTGCTTAGTAAATTTCTCTGGCCCATAGGAAGCACTTAACAAACAAGGAGGTGTTATTGTTATTACCCTAAATATAAAAAGTCAATATTTTATACAGTTGAACTCATTTTTGGTAAAGGACTGAATTCTTGAAGCTAGAAAGTATAGAAAGAGTCCAAAATTTGAAGTCAAATAATTAAGTGCCAATCGTCTTTCTGACACATAGTAGCGGTGTGGATTTGACCTTTTCATTGCAAAATTGAGATAATAATACCTATCTCACTGGATTCTAATATATTTATAAAGATCCTGACACATAATAAGTGCCCAATAAATAGAAGCTACTGATATTATTATAAATAATATCTCCACAAATAAAAAACTCCCAATCTCACAGATCAGGAGATCAAGGTACTCAGAGAGGATGCCCAGGGTGGATGCCAGTGTGCATATAACTCTTTCTTTTGGGATCAGAAACCAGATAATCTTCAAACAGTAGACCAGAACATGGTAACAATGATTAACAACATGCATCTTAGAACCTAGACTCCAAAATGCCAAGGTCATTTGTATGTCGTGGATGTTTGTGTCTGTGTCTTATTCTTCCCGCAATCCAAAGCTTTTACATCGATTCAGCAGTCATTTATTTATTGAGTGCCCACTACGTGCCTAATCCTGTGCTAGTCACTCTGGGAAACATGAAGACATGTGGGCAGAAGCTTAGATCTTTTCTCTATCCATATTCCAGGGAGGAGGGGGTTATTCAGTCCCATGGTTTTAAATGCATCTATGTGCAGTTGGCTACTAATTTATTTCTTTAGTTCCACCCTTTGCTCTGACCTTCAGATTCATCTTCATTTTCCCGTTTTTCATGTTCACTTAGGTGTGAGGCATCTCAAAGGTAAAGTAGTTAAAACAGAACTGTTGACATATTCTCCTCCCACCCTCCATAAACTGGCTTTCCCATCATTATATCACATTTCAGTAAATGGCACCATCATTCATTCAATTACTTAGGCCAAAATTGGAGTAATTGGCCTTTGCTTTTCTTTCACATCTTATATTCAACACATCAGCAAATATCATTAGCTTTACCATCAGAATATAATCCCAATCCAACTGCTTCCCACCAACCCCCTTCACCACCATGCTAGCCCCAAACACTGAGCTTGTCCTTGGCCCATTGCACTAGGCTTCTGAGCAAAGCCCCCGCTTGTACCCTTGCCTCCAGGCCAATGCCTACAACCACATGCATCCTGCACGGCACAACTCCAGGGCCACCATTCACAGACACTTCACTGTGAGCACCCCACTGGAGTTGTGCAGTACAGTGACCCTACCTGCCTTCTTCCAGTCTGCTTTCCACAGAGCAGGATTTTCTCATTTAAGTCAAAGCCTGTTGCTGCTGTGCCCACAACCTCCAGGATATCCATTTGTACCTACATAAAAGCTGAAGTTCTAGAAGATGCTACAGAATCTGGCTCCAGGCCAGCCCACCCTCTCTTCTTCTGCTGTCTTGCTGCCTTCTAGCCACATGAGTCTCCTTGACTTTCTCTAGCCATCTAAGGTACATTTCTCTCAAGGCCTTTGACCTTATGGGTCTCTCTACCTAGGATGTTCTTCCCTCAGCTATTGGATGGCACGTACCCTGATTTTAGTCAAAGCTTTGCTCAAATTTTCCTTTTCAGAGAGGACTTCCTTATCATCCTATGATTTCATTTGATTATCTTACTTATCCTGTTTTCTTTTTCTTTCTTTTTTTTGTTTAAGTGTTCATTTCAAGAGAGAAAGAGAGCAAGGGCAGGGGAGGGGTGGAGAGAGAGGGAGAGAGAGAATCTCAAGCAGGCTCCACGCTGTCAGCACAGAGCCTGAGGTGGGGCTGAACTCATGAACTGTGAGATCATGACCTGAGCCAAAATCACGATCTGGTCACTTAACCGACTGAGCCATCCAGGTGCCCTTGTTTTGTTTTTCTTTATAGCACTTATTCTTACCTTACATTATGTATTTACTTGTTATTATTATTACTATTATTATTATTATTATTATTTTGGTTGTTCTCTGTCTCTCCCATGAGCATTTAATCTTTATGAGGGTAGGGATTTTTTCCCATTTTATTCACCACTGTATTCCTAGAAGGGCTAGTGCATAACTAGCGTTCAATAAATATTTAGAAACTGAATGGATGGAACATGAAATTTATTCATTGGTTCCTGTACTCCTTCCTTCCTCTCTTCTGTCATTGAGCCATCATTCACGAATAAACTATGGTGAGCTAGTATCCCACATACATCATTTCCTTTTATCCTCATAATGATGTCATCTTCTTTTCACAGTTAAAAGTTTTGCAGAGAGTGAGAGTCTGTGCCATATTACGTATCAGTCTGATGGGCTCCACTGTCTGTGAGCTTTCCATTCTAGTAAATTATCACCTACCTATTCCAAGGTGGCTAGTGGTTATACAGAGCAATTGATGAAAGAAAATATGGGAAATAATTTAAGTATGACAATATGTAGTTCTTTTGGGGAGTATATTAGTCAGCTTTTGCTATAATAATGAACAATCCCAATATCTCAGAGGCTCATAAAAGCAAATATTTATTTCTTATTCATGTTTCATGAGGGCTATAGGTCAGCAGAATTCAACTCAGCTTATATGTTTTCTCATCCTACGACCGAAACTGAAGGCCATTTTTGGGGACTTTCTGTTTTCATGGTGGAGATAGGAGTGAGAAAGACCAAGCGGAACTGTACAAGCACATTTAAAGCTCCTTATTGGATATGGCAGGTGTCACATATTCCTGATATCCCATTGGTCAAAATATGCCACATGGCCAAGCTCAAAGTCAACGAAACAGGTAATTATCTACCTCCCTCAGTTTGCACAGGCACATCACATGGCAATAGGTGGGAATATATAATCCTTTACAGAGAAGCAGAGAATAGTTCAGAAAAACAATCCCTGATGACCACAGAAAGAGAAGATATTTTTTAAAAATGGTTCATGGGGTAAAAATAACAAAAGCTCCCTCTAGATATCCTCGAAGTGGCACCATGGTTTAGGAAATGTCTTCACATTGGCAAATCTGGATTGACAATATTATCATTTCCAAGAGCAGTGAATGGCTTTAGAAGGGTTTCATTCACGTTTTCTTTTATGCATTCACTCAGCGAAGACTTTGAGATCTTACTATGTGGTAGACACTGGGGAAACTGAGGTAAACTTCACAAAAGATTGTGGTGAAAACCAGTTGTTAAATTATTTGTTTACAATTGGAGCTATACATTTTTCGTAGCCAAAACTTCAGTACACTGTCCAGAATATCTTTTTCTCTTTAATCCTGGGAAGCCAAATTAACCTTGGCAAACAAAGTATTAGAATAAAGGTAATTAAAGTGTTTCATCAGAACTATAGATGCTGGCGAGGATGTGCAGAAACAGAAAGCCTCTTGCACTATTGGTGGGAATGCAAACTGGTGCAGCCACTGTGGAAACCAGTGTGGAGGTTCCTCAAAAAATTAAAAATAGACCCACCCTATGACCCAACAATAGCACTGCTAGGAATTTACCCAAGGGATACAGGAGTGCTGATGCAGAGGGGCACTTGTACCCCAATGTTTATAGCAGTACTTTCAACAATAGCCATATTATGGAAAGAGCCTAAATATCCATCAACTGACAAATGGATAAAGAAGATGTGGTTTATATATACAATGGAATACTACTTGGCAATGAGAAATAATGAAATCTGGCCATTTGTAGCAACGTGGATGGAACTGGAGAGTATTATGCTAAATGAAGTAAGTCAGGCAGAGAAAGACAAATACCATATGTTTTCACTCATATGTGGATCCTGAGAAACTTAACAGAAGACCATGGGGGGGGGGAGAAGGGGGAAAAAAAAGTTACAGAGAGGGAAGGAGGCAAACCATAAGAGACTCTTAAATACTGAGAACAAACAGAGGATTGATGGGGGGTAGGGGAGAGGGCAAAGTGGGTGATGGGCATTGAGGAGGGCACCTTTTGGGATGAGCACTGGGTGTTGTATGGAAACCAGTTTGACAGTAAATTATATAAAAAAATAAAAAAATAAAGTGTCTCATTAGAGTTTTCACTGAGACATTGACTCTTAGATGAACAGATTTAGTTATAACCTTCTCATATCATATCTCAATCTCTCTCATTCTCTCTCTCTCTCTCTCTCTCTCACACACACACACACACACACACACACACACACACACACACACACACGTGTCTTGGAGATGCCCTGGTATATTCATACTCTTTCGTATCTTTTCTCCTAGACTTTGTGTATAACTCTTCAGTTAACATCCTTTATCAAGGTTTTAATGGTTTAATTTTATCTATTTAGCAATACCCCTCTCACTTTTCTGGAAATAGATCATCTTTTTTTTTTCTTCTGAGAACTGTTCTTCCCCTTCCACCCACTAAATTATGCAATCTGTGAGAAACATTGGCTTCTCACATGGCTCCTCCTCCAACCACTTTTAATTGGTTCTTTGGTAGTCATCTGGTCTAAGCGTGACCAATAGGAGTTCTTGCTTTATATTTTTAGAATTGGGATTTGGAGAATGCATCAGTTTCCCTCTCCACAGGGGAGAAAAGTGGCTGCTGTGTGCATAGGAAGGTTTAGGCCTCCACATTTCCTCCTTTATGAAGGAAGATAGTCTGGAAGGGGAAATGAAGCTGACACATTGAAAGAGTCAGAGAAAAGACACTGGCACATGCCATTATGGGTAGTTTTTAAAGTCCCATGTCCAGTTGTTCCTGATGTCCAGCCATATTTCTGTTCTGTGTATTTGATTATTCATTCTTTTCTTGGATTCTGTGAATAATTTATTCCCCCTCCCCCCTTTTTGGAAAAGATAATTTAAGTTGTATTTCTGCTTCCTGCAAACAGATCATTCTTTAGAGTATAATGGCATTTTAAAAGCTGTCCTTGGAGAAAAGAGGACTGAAGGGGAACATAAATATTTCAGGGATGGACTGGGGAAGGGGGTACTGGCAGAGAAGCCAGAGGAAAATGAGGAGGGAGCGGGGTCATAGATGATATAGAGAGGAGAGGTTTGAGAAAGAAGATGTAGTCTATAGTAGTAACACACACTTCTGAGAAAATTGGCAAGATGGAGACCAAAAAATATTGGACTTAGTTACAAGGTCATTGATGACTTCAGTGTAAAGCATATACAGAGGAATGGTGGGTGCAGAAGTTAGCCAGCATGAATTAGGGAGTAAATAGGAACCAGAGAAGGTCAGATGTGAGTATAAAAAGCATTAGGAGATCTGACAGTCAGGAGATGGCAAAAATATGGTCAGCATCAGTATAGGGCACTCTTTGAGGAACAGTTTTTACTTTTTTCCCCCTCTGTAAATATAAAGAGATCCAATCAATAAACATTTACTGAGCACATATTGTATTTCAGATCCTGTGTTATGTGTTGTAATAAAAATATGAATAAAAAACAGGCAAGATTAAATAAATTATGGTACAACCATAAAATGGGAAAGTAGCAGCCCTAAAAATAATGTTGTAAAAAGACCATTTAAATAATAAAATCTGTTGGAATTTTATATTAAAAAATCAGGTTAAGGGGCACCTGGGTGGCTCAGTCGGTTGAGCGTCTGACTTCGGCTCAGGTCATGATCTCAAGGTCCGTGAGTTCGAGCCCCACGTCGGGCTCTGTGCTGACAGCTCAGAGCCTGGAACCTATTTCAGATTCTGTGTTTCCCTCTCTCTGCCCCTCCCCTATTCATGCTCTCTGTCTCTGTCTCAAAAAAATAAACATTAAAAAAAATTAGGTTAAAAACCTAGCACATACATATAGTCCAATCTTTTAATGTATGCATCAAAATAGATATGCACGTATAGAAAAAAGTGTCTGGACGAATACACAGAAAAATGTAAATAGTGGTGTTGAGATTTATGGGTAACTTTAACTTTATTCTTTTGCTTATCTGCATTTTCTAAATTGTCTACATTTAACCTATGCTACTTGTATAGTAAGAAAAATAGACAAAGATAATGTATATATAAAAGTTAATGTAAACCCTGAAGTTGGCCACCAACTAAACAAGAAAACTAATAGACTAACCAACCAGATGCACACAACACTTCTTATGAAATCCAAAGACAAGTGCTTACACAAATGGAGAGAAATTATATCTGCCTATTGCATCTAGGGAGACTTCTCAGAAGAAGTGATCTTTGAGTTAGGATTTGAAAAATGAGCAAGAATTGGTCTGACTAAAAGGAAGCCAAGGAAATGAGCATAAAATGGGGAAGTCCCTGAAGTACTCATGGAATTTTGAGCAGTCTGGGGACAGAAGGGAAGGAGCAGAGGGAGGGTGGCTTGCCAGGGCAAAAGGCCTCTGATGCCCATTAAAGACAAGGATATGATTCTGTAGTGAGTCCATGGAGAAAAAGCAGAGAGTTAAGCAGGTCTGTATATGAAAGCCACTTCTCAGATGCAGATGGCGAGGTGGCACTGGAGGGTGATGACGTCAGCAAGGAGGCTGTACTTCCAGGTGTGAAAGAGTGAGGACCTGAACTAGGGCCATGGCCACAGGACTGGAGAAGCAGGATGTGCGAGAGAGTTATTTACGAAGAGGGTTTGATAGGGTTTAGTCACAGTAATAATAGCTGTTGCAGGCTGGGTTCTCTGGAAGCAGACCTTTGAGGTGGATTGTCAGGTGCAAGATGTTTGTTAGGGATCCACATGTGAATGGAAGGGATAAGAAGCAGGGCTGGCCAGAGGGACAAGTCAGACTGCAATGCAGGCCTTCAAAGCTTTGGCCATGATGGTGAGCACTCAGGAGTACATATTGCCTGTCAGACATGTACTACACTGGGCCCAAATCTTTATATCCCCGCCTCATCCAGTCGTAGATATGGCAGGCCCAGGAAGGGTGTGACCTTAGGTGAGGTGGATCTCTGTAGGCAGACCCTAAAGGGGCTGAGAGCTGGAGACTGGGAAACAAGGCTTTCCTTGCAGGGGGTCTGAATGGCACATCTTGGCGTCTATGAGAGCTAACAACTGTGCTATTAATAGTGTGCATTTCAGCTGCACCTCACTATGAAGGAGTCACTGCTATCATCCCCATTTTATAAATGGGGGAAGATGCACAAAGAAGTCAAGAAATTGGCCCAACATCATTCCGCTAGTAAGCTACAGTGTTAGGTTAAAACTTCTAGAATTTGGTTTTAGTGCCTATGTCCTTAACCACTGGCCCACACTGCCTGCCACCGGATATGTGGGGAAGGCAAGGGAATGGGATTGGGCTGGGTCTGATATTCTTCTGTAACATTACAGCCTGAGGACTGTGATGTTGTCTGCCTTCTAATCTTCCCCCTGCCCTCCCTCCTCACCTCCTCAGTTCCTCCTTCCCTCCCTCTTTTTTTTTCTCATATGCTATTTATTATCATAGGAAGTGAAGTGAAATTCAATAAAGTACACATTGATTTATTAAACAAAGTTCAGTGTGGGGATTAATAAAATAAATACAGACTTCAGTGAAATTGTGCCCTAAGCACTTGTTTTTAAAGCCATGTTTCAAAAAGATTATCCACAGGAGTTATGAATAATTTTTTTCAAATGACAAGAATAGACACTAGTTAGCAATGGCAAATTTCTGCGTTCCTAGGTTGTCACTTAACACTTAGGCTTTTAAGATTGTTCTTCCCCCCTCTTTTTTTTTTTTTTTAAAGTGATATGATCACTTTAAAACATGGTTCACACAGGGAACATTTTAAAGCACGCAAACCTAATTTGGTATTTTCTAAAACAAAGCCGTTGAGTGATTTTCATAATATTCTTGTTTAATGAGGAGCTGGCAGAGTGGGATGGGGGAAGAGTGCTGAGGGGTTCGGAAGGACCCAAGAGACAGATAGTGAGGAAAGGAGAAGGGACAAAATCATCCTTGACCAGACGGCCTTCACCTTCCCTCCCTTACTTGCTCTGTGCTGGGTGAAGTCTCATGTTTCTGAGCCTCAGTTTCCACAACTGGGAATGCCCATGTGGTGGGTTGTTGTCAGAATTAAAGGAGATGATGCCTGGGAGAGAGCCTGCCTCCCCGTCAGTACTAAGAAGCATCCCTGAGTGTGAGTCAGAAACACGCTTCCTTCATCTTCCGGCATTTACGATAGGAGACACTTCCTCTCCTCTTATCTTTTTCCTCTTCTCATCCTCCTGCAAGATGG